>NC_141694.1:372669879-373899419 GCF_964263255.1 Lissotriton vulgaris
TAAAAAGTGAAAAAGAAAATGATGATAAGTGGAAGGAATTTGCAACGTATTTGTTGGTAGAGAATTGTTTTGATTTGGGTCCTGATAAGCGTATTTGTAAATATTGTTATGACAAATTAGGTGAGAATAAAATGCCTGCTAGAGCTGTGTATAATAATTTAGAGTTAGTTGCTATTCCTCCAGAATTGATAGAGTTAAACACCTAGGAGTCTATTCTTATTTAATGTGTGCACCCGTTTCAGGCTATTATTCGTATTGAGCCTAAAACAGGTAAATTGCCTCTTTCAGATTTGCAAAGAGGGTTAAAAGGAAGAGTTGTGTATTTACCATTAGATTTAAAGAAAAATATTGAAACTATTGGTGTACAGAGTGTAGAAAGTGAACCACTAGTTATTCTTGTTAATGGTGTGCCGACTAAGAATAAGCAAATCTGGCAGGAGTTAGAGGATGTTAGGAAAGTGCAAAAGGCAACATTGTATTTGATAAAAAACAATACATACTATAAGAATGTTTATATAGGAGAAGAAGAAATACTTTTAACTGAAGATACTGAAACGTATCTTCGTATAAGTGGACCAATTGAAAAAGTGAACATGTTAAAATGTGAAGAAATCTATGAACATTACAGTGTGCATCCACTGCATTCAAAAGAAGTGATGGGGAACACTATTGAGTTGTTCCAAATGAAAAAAGTAAAAGGAAGTCCCTTGAGTGTATGGGAAGAGAGCTTGGACGCTCGTTGTTTTCCGCAGCGGTTCCCAACTCGAAAAGGAGGATGATATGATGAACGTCCTGTGCAGATTCCTGCATCTGAATATCGGACAACAAGATTATATGCAGAAGATCCAAGATTTCGACAATGTACCCCTTATATATTTCATCTTTTGTTTGAAAGTGACTTGTCTGGACTTTCATATGCAGTCAATCACATTTTAAAAACTGGAATAAATCTGCAAAATGTATCTGCAAAAGATTTTATGGATAAAGTGCACTACAGAGATGATCATTTAGAATCTCAGCTCATTAATCTGATGGCATGTCAGCGTGGGACTAATAAATATTGGTACCGTCGTCATGGAGAACTGAAATGTCTGAAACTCAATTTAGGAACTCCTACATGGCTCCTTACCCTAAGCTGTGCTGAGTATGCTTGGGATGATTTACTTGAATTTCTTCGAGAGGTAAATTCCAATATAAAAAATATTGAATACAAGACACCTGGGGAATTGGGCTATTTGGGTCCTGTTAATGTATGCAGGTATTTCAATCATAGATTTGAAGCTATGATGTCTTTTATCTGCAATAAAAAGAAATCCTCCTCTTGGAGAATTTGTGGATTTCTTTTGGAGAACAAGAGGTGCTCCTCATATACATATGCTGTTATGGATTAAGGACGCCCCCAAATTTGGAACAGATGCGGATGATATTGTTTTGTCCTTTATTGAAGAATATGCCACATGTGTTGTCCCCAAAAGCACAGAAGAAAACAACTTAAGAGAACAAGTCTTACGATTCCAAAGCCACAGATGTGGAAAATACTGTCGACGAAAGTACAAATCTAAGTATAAGTTCTACACCAATTGTCGTTTAGCATTTCCACGTCCTGTAATATCCATAGGAAGAGTGAACAGTTTTATGTCATCTTTGCGACATACCATCACAAGAAAGTCTCCAAAAAATACCTACCATTTAAGAAGAAATGAAGAGTTAAAATACATAAATGACTACAATTCAGTTATTTTGTCCATGTGGAATGCGAACATGAATATTCAATATGTTGCAGGCAATTCCATTGCTGTTGCTTGATATGTAACGTCCTATATTACAAAATCAGAATGGAATTGAAAGAAATGTGGGAAGAGATTTCTAACGAGAAGACTCTAAGTAAGAAATTATACAGTTTCAGTTTAAAGATATTATCCCATCGAGAAATCAGAGCATATGAATGCTCAGATCGGTTATCATCTGCAAGTCTATAGTCCAAATCTAGAAGAATCATTTAGGTGAGTCTAGGTATTGCAGCAATGCAAACTCAAGTACTGAAATCTTACAGGAAATTGAATATTTAGCAGAAAAAGATCAAGAAAGTACAGATATTTTGAAAGTGAATATATTGGACACATATTACCCAAACAGAAGTCATCATCTTGAGAACATGTGTCACTATGAAGTGCTGCAAAACTACACTTTTAAACAGAATACTACAGAGAACATAAATGATGGAAAATATGGAGTCATTGGTTCCGAAGGATGTTTGGTAAAACAAACTAAAGGAAATTTGATTAATCACAGAAAGCTGAGTTGCGACACTGTTGATAAAAGGGAATTTTATTATTTAGCCCTTTTACAACTGTTCAAACCATGGCGTTCAGAACTGGAATTACTTGGAGATTTCAGATCTATGAAGATTCCTTTAATGCTTGTAAAGATAGCATACAATGTACTACATTTGCAAATTATGTGAAAATGTTGAACGATGAAATTGATCATGAAGCTACAATTGCAGCTGAGATTGCTAGAGACATTTCTCTAGACAAAGTCCTGCTGCACTGAGTCAAGATCCACTAGGACAAACAATTGTTGAAAATGAAGCAGCAATCACAAATGAATGAGGTGGAAACAGGAATGCATCAAGCTCAAGAAGATATAACAAACTTAGCAAACTTGGAAGTACAACTAAATGTTGAACAGAAACAAATATATCAGCAAGTGAGACAACAGATTGACCATGCATTACTTCATGAAATGAAAGCGTGCTCATGCACGTCATTTCAACCTATCCAAATGTACGTGAGTGGACAAGCTGGAACAGGAATATTTTTTAATTAAAGTAATTACAAGTTATCTACAGAAAACAACTGATTCACATGTGTCTTGTGTTGTCATTGATCCAACTGGGTTGGCAGCACACAACATTAAAGGAATTACTTTACATTGTTTACTAATGCTACCAGTAGAGCATGAAAACAAACTGGAATACAACAAGCTATCTGGAGAAGCTTGTTGTGAAGTTTCAAGAGTCTTGAAGAAAATCAAACTTCTCATTATTGATGAAGTAAGCATGGTATCAAACCTAATGCTTGCCTTTGTGCATTTAAGAATGCAGCAAATCCATAAAACAGAGTACGACGTGGGGTTTGGAGGAAAACAAGTCATAGTTTTTGGAGATCTACTGCAACTGACTCCTGTAAAATGACAACCAATATTTAACACACTAGCGCATGAAGACACCAGAAAGTCTCTGGGTAGTGTTGGAAACGTCAACATTTGGTCATATTTTGAATACAAAGAACTCATTACAAATATGTGACAGGCAAATGTTGTTGATTATGGAACTATTCTACACAATATAAGAATTGGACTACTGACTGAACATGGCAAACAAGCTTTGCAGTGTCGATTACTTCCCAATTTGTTTCCAAATAAAAATGCAGTTCCTGAGAAAATATACATGAACATTGCAGAAAATACATCTGTAATTTGCTTAATACCAACACAGCGTGAGAGTTCTATATTCAACGAACAACTTTTTGAAACTGGAAAATGAAGAAATAATAAAAATGGAAGCTATCGATAAAATATAGCATGAAGGAATCACTATTATTTCGACAGAAAAATTGAAGACAAAATTGGATTCTTTAGAAAAATCAATATCTAAAACTGCTGGTTTAGAAAAGAATCTTTATGCATGTAGAAACTGTCAAGTTATTTTAGGGCGTAATTTGGATGTAGAAAAAGGTTTAGTTAATGGATCAATGAGCAAAGTTGTAGATTTTGTTAATTATCAAAATAAAGATGGTATTGGATTCTTAAAAATTAAATTTGATCAGATTGAAGAAGTTAAACAAATTGGTTGTTTTTCAGTTTATTTTTTGCTTGTTAAAGATTTATATGTCCGTAGAAAACAGTTTCCAGTTTCTCTGACATATGCAGTGACTATTCATAAATCTCAAGTTTAAAGTGTCGACAGTGCTTTGGTGAACATTGGAAATACTGTTTTTTCAACAGTTGATCCAGCACACACGTCAAGGTTTTAGAGATCTGTACAATATTAATCATTAAACGTAAGTCAAAAATACTAAAAGAGTTCAGTAGCAGAGCCTTCGGATGTTTTTTTTAAAGTTTAATCTTTATTTATTTCTTCAATCCTGTAGCCAACGCGTTTCGTCCTCCACGGACTTCTTCAGGGCTACAAACAATATATATACACATATACACACAATTAAAATATGTACAATAAATGCAATACAAAACATTAATTTCCACATTTCAATTACTAACAACAAGTTAAGGGGAACTACAACCTCAATCTTGTGGTAGTTTCTAAAAATTGTGCTAAACCCTGTTGAGTTCCAATTTCTTACATATCATCTATTTACACAGTTTTTATACATATTTACAAATTTACAAAGGACACGCATAAAAAGCATTGTTGTACATTCAACCTCTGCTACTTGCTTGATTGTATAACCTGGAAAGTCGAGAAAGAGGTGGGCCTATCAACCTCATAATTCGTGAGACTTAGGGTGGGTAGATATTATATTTAATACATGCTGAACAGTTAGCAACACTAAGGGTGTAAAAGGGTTGGGTCAGGAATATACATGGGACAGTTTATGAGTATAAAACCTATTGGGTTAGCTTACCTATTGGGGTGAACTCTTCTTAATATTGATTAAGTAACTGTAATTCCATCCGGAAAAGACTGCAGTGTGTATTTAGATCTGTTCTAAAATAAAGGATTTGAAGCCATATTAATATTTCACATATTATGTGATTATTGATTTCATTGATATTGCCTCAAATTTGCATGCCAACCGTTTATTGTGTGAAAAGACATTCCAATTCCGGTTTTAGATGATAAGGGTCAGATAGCCCAGTATGACAGGTGTTAGAAGTTGGCCTGGTATATAATGCTCACTAATTCTAGTGATCAATTTGTACCATGCCAAGCAACCCTTATGATGATTGGTTGTAATTCAACCTTGTAGACCAGTTATCCTAGTGGTAACGTGGACAAAGCAGTCTTAGGCTAAACTCTGAAAGGCATGTGAAGCCAGCTGTATTACCATACACAACCCCCTTGAATACCAAATGAAAGGACACCACACAGATATATATTGAAAATATATATTTAGATTTATTAACTAAAAGTATCCCCTGGACTCTTTATGAGCACAGAGGCACAAGCGTTAAATCACAAGACAGTTTAAAATACACAAAAGTTGCACAATATGGATGAGCACTAGGGGCCACCTAAACCATATACTAAGAAAGTGGTATAAGAGATACCAATCAGAACGGAAACAGGCCTAGGGCCTTGGGAATCGCTGGAGCTATTCGAGACTAGCAGTGACTAAGTCAGGAAAGGCCTGCGGGACTCGGGTGCAGTGTTTAAAGTGCACGCACTCACCAATGTAAAGTCTATGGTGCGTAAAAAGTACAAAGTTAGTTAGTTCGGAACCTTCCGAGTGACCTAGAACGCTGAAACTTAAGACACAGGCCCTTGAGATGTGTACCAGTGTAGGAACACCGGCGAAGCTGAGTTACCTCACCCACAGGAAGCGGGTGCACAGGGTCGAAGTAGTGTTGGGTTTCGTCACGCTGGTCGATGGTGCTTGGAGCTAAAGATGCTGCAGGCGGCTCGATGTGAAGAGTTTCGGTGGATCAAAGGGTGTATCTGTAGATGTGAAGACCTGAAAGCAGAGGGGACAATGTTCAAAGTCACTAGCCAGTGACTACCGTGGAACCAGGCGATGTCGGGTGCAAACAGGCGTTGAGGTGTAGCTTCTCTCTGCAGCCACGTGGACACCGGGGGTCAAGGATATCCAGGCGTCGGTCACGAGCTGTCACACGCAGGCTTCTCGCTGTTGGCGGTGTCCGCAACTTGATCAGAGCAAATAGGCCTTGGCTAATGCAAGCCATGCAGGAATCAAAAAATGCTTACAACTCGGACCAGCAAGGTCAGAGCGGGGGCTCCTTTCAGCAGGAGCTAGGACAAGTCTGGAGCAACCAGACGCGCAGTGTAGTTTGTCAGTTTCGTCGCCAAGATGGCCGCTGACCACGTGGCTAGTGGCCGGGATGGCGTGTCGAGTGGCACAATGCAAAAGGGCCCCACGCAGATCGTGGAGACGCTGGGGGGCTGATCTTCGGTGCAAGGGCTGCTCGGTGATGGGGATTCTCAGTCTCCAAAGCACAACGTTGAGGGTGCCTCAGTTGATGCGCTGTCAGCTTTTCGGGTGTCTTCCACGATGTCCGGTCCCACGTCTCTCGGTGCCTCCACGGGTCCCTTCTTTGCAGGGACTGTGGATCGGGCTCTGAGAAGTCTGGGAGTCTGGGTCTTGTCAGGCTCTGGGCTCGGGCTCCGGCGGGAGGCGGCGGCAAAGCGGATGTCGAGTTGCTGGTTGGTGCCTGTGTTCACAGGGTGGCCACTCCTAGGCCACAATGGAGATTCTCTTCAGTCTTCTGAGCAGCAGAATGTCGAAGTCCAGTCTTCTTCTTTGTTTAAAGTTGATTCAGGATGATCTTCTGTGCAATGGCACTGCTCCCCCTCTTATTCCCAATCTGAGGGGTGGATCACCTACTAGGTCCCTCCTCTGGGAAGAACCAGGAAGGGGGCGGTTACACCCCCTTTCCTTTGTCCAGCTCCTCGCCGGGCCTGGGTCTGGAAAGTCCCAGGACCGGTTTGGACTGGCTTATGCACGGGGACACCTTGTGTGCCCCGGGCATGTCTCAATCTATTCAGCCCTGTCCTACCCAATACACAAAACCCTGTCTGGGGTGGTGCTCGCACTTCCCAAGGCAGGAAACCCTTTGTCCAGGCTTCCCTCGCTGGAAGGACTCCCAGCAGCAGGGGGCCATACTTGTGTCTGTGGTGGCAGCATCCATTTTGTGATGCTGAGGCTCTGGTTAACTTTAACCGGGGTTAAGGCTACACACATGTCGTGTCCCTCAAGAAGGGTGGAATGCTATCCCCATCGACAGAACTGTCGAGAGGATAGTATTCCAATTCGTATGACACCTTACTCGACATGTTTTGATAAAGCCAAACCAAAGATAGCATATAACTGCGAGGATTATAATGCAGTTAAGAGTATATGGTATGGCAATATCCCCGAACAGCTTAGGGAGTGGTTCCCGACAGCTGCAGACAGGCTCAGTTCATGCTAGAGCACCATCTCACATATTTCCAAGCACTTTGCCTCCAGGATTGATGAGGCCTTCCATAGGAGTGGCTGATAGGAACATATGTGTCCAGTTTAAGGTCAGGTATAGGGATACTATACCTAAGTAAGAGGTGATTACACCAACTTACCCCAGCTGAGTGATCAGCCAGTTGTGTCAAATATGGAGTCCAGGCCAGGGGTGGCACAATACATGCTGCAGCCCCTGGTAGGCCTCGGATGCACCTATGCCCTGGGTACCTATGGTACACTGTTACAGGGGCCAATAAGGAGAACCAATTCCAATTGTGTTATGCACCTAAGGTACATGGAGTCCATTTTAAGGAGAGAGCAATCAGCCTGGGGCCCTGAATAGCAGGATCCCAGGCCAACTATGTCAAAAACCAGCTAAAAACCAGGCAAAAAAGTTTGGGGGTAACCATAGTCAGATATCCACCTTCCTACAACAGGAATCTGAAAAAACGAAAAATATTGCTTAGAGCCTGTATCTATAGCTGTAGCTATAGTAGATAGGGTGGCTAGACTTTCTTTTAGCATGAAAATCATGCTCACCCACGTGTTACTGGGCACCTAAGAGTGTCTTTATAAGGAAATAGCGGACACCATATCATGATCCCGCATTATTTCATAAGTGCATTGGCATTTTAGTAAATATATATAAAATGCTCAATGACCTGCGTCTGATGGTTTGCTCTATTACCAAAGTTATGGTGTATCCTTATAGAGCAAAAATTATCACCCATTTTAATAACCTGCCCTATAGGTTAAGGAAAATCTATGTTCTTGATGAACTGCTGATACAATCGATATGTGGGGAACAGGAGCCGCCATGTTGTAACATTACATTCCCCATAAGCATATCAGCTTAAGCCCCTTAAAAGCGTGCTGTTAAAGCTAAGTTATTGGAATTTTTTTTTTAAGTAAGATGTCCAGTGGCAGAGATCCAATTAATGGCTAGAACATAACAGCAGTGGGGCATCTGTCTGATTTTAAGAGAAAACTATACTAGCAGCATTTAACTTACTTGTGAGTGTAGATCAGGCCGGCTCCATCGCGTGGAGTCTTCTCTTGTGATGTCTAAATCACAGAGAAAAGCGTGCCTTTATATAGTGGTTTAGATTAGTAAATTGCTGTCACCTGTAAATGATTTGGGCTGACAATGTCGGAGAACGCGTAATTCCAGTATAAAGCGGGCGCCATCTTAAGCGTCCCGAGTATACCAATTATGAACCTATCCGTTTTACGAAAAGCAGCACTGAATAAAAAATAAATCGTTCATGTGACACTATAACTCATCACATGAGTTATAGTGTCGCTTGAGCACCTTTAGCATCAATATTTTGCAAGAGAAAAAGGAAAAATGTATCTTGTCTATTATCATTTGACATAGCGCTTCAGGTAATGTAATCATTTTCCGAACACGCCGTATTTGTTGACAAGTTTACACTTTTACTATATATGTATGAGGCGGCTCTTATTTGAGCGCCATGTTGGTTTGGGATCAAATTAAGTTAGGAAACAGAGTTAACGGGCGCCATCTTTCAATGTTTGTCAGCACTCGCGTTTATTAATACTATCAGCCCAATTTCTTAAAGCTTGACTTTGAGCGCCATCTCGTAATGTGTAAACACTTGGGTTTACAAGAGAGTTAAAAAAGTTAATGGGCGCCATCTTTAATGTATGTCAACACTCGCGTTTATTAATACTATCAGCCCAATTTCTTAAAGCTTGACTTTTGACGCCATCTCATAATGTGTAAACACTTGGGTTTGCAAGAGAGATAAAATACCAAATTAGCTAGATGTAAGTGTGGGCATCATCTCTTAATGTAGTGAGATTGTAATTCAAGTGGGGGCGCCATCTCGTTATGTAGTGAAATCGTCATGCCATATGTTAGATAAGGCATGTTTCAAGTCCCATTTGATGAATATACGGCGGCTCATATTTAAGGAGGAGAATAAAAAAAGTAAAAAGAGGATTTGGGAATATTTATTCTACAAATCAGAATGGTGAAAACATAGGTACAAATTAAAATGTTTCATGATAAAGGGTGATTCAAGCACCAAGGTCATATTAATATTAGGATTTAAAATTTAAACAGAATTTAAATTTCCATTTTGCAGAAAATCATTAATCAGGGAGGTTCAATCTAGGTTAAAAATTATATTATAACAACGTTCCCTTCCTGGGTGAAGTATTGTATTTTCAATTTTGACATTTATAATTCAGCCCGTTGTTGGATCTGTAAAATTAGAAGGTGAGTTAAATCTATATTTAAGAGAAAATTTAGATGGAATTACAACCATGATACAGAAAAGAGAAAAAGTTATAATTGCTGGTCACACATTGCATGATTTTGGGGGGACATATACTGAATTGAAATTGGAGTTATCCTAAATTAAAGGAAATTATGCATTTCTGTATTTGTCTTAAGGCCCTGGCTGGTTGTCCTCAGTCTACAAATCCACCCTGCCTCGGCTTTCCTTAGGCACAATTCCCTATTTCCACCTCTTTATGGGGTCTGCACCTGTTCTATTGCATGGAACTAGATATTCCTTTCATTAGGGTGGTGTTCTTGTCTATGTGTCGCTACAGGGTATCTGGCATCATTATTACATATTGCCCTAATATGTTCTTGAACTCTTGTTTTAAGGCATCTGATGCTGCTGCCTATATAGATTTCATTGCATGCACAACCCAGAGCATACACCGTATGAGTGGTATTGCAATTGGTGAAATACCTAATTTCATATACCTTTTTGGTGTTATATTGAAATCTCAACTTTTTGTTCAGACCGAATTGGCAGACGGTACAGTTCCCGCAGACATAGAACCCTGCTGGTTTTGTTGTTAGCCAAGCGGCATTGCTTACAGTCTTTTCCACTGTTACATAATTAGGGCATAGCATCTTTTTTAAATTCTCTCCTCTCTTGTATACCACTCTGGGTTTAGATGATACTGTGCCAGGTGGCATGTTACCAGATGCAATTAGATGCCAGTTTTTTCGTAGAATGTTATAAACATGGTTACTGTATAGATCAAATTTAGTTATGAACAATATTTCATCATTTCCTTTCTCTCTTTTAGCTTTATTAGCACTGCCCTTTAGAGTAGTGCTGCGGTTCACAGTTTTGATTCTTGACTCAGCTTTATTCAGACATTCTTCATTGTATCCTCTCTCTTTGAAAGCATTTTTCATTAGCTTGACATGTTTTTGGAAATTATTTTCCTGACTAAAGTTGCGTCGGGATCTAGTCATCTCACCAAAGGGTATAGCATTTATAGTTCCCTTGGGATGTGCGCTATCAGCATGTAAAATGCTGTTACATGCTGTTGGTTTACTGAAGATGTCGCTTTCGATTTTGTTCCCATTGACGTATAACTTTAAATCCAAAAAGTCAATAGATTCCCTGGAGTAGTTCATGGTCAGTTTTACATTGAACCGATTATCATTAAAATAATTGAAATATGCCTTCAATTCAGCTATTTCTCCATTCCACAGCATCAGAATGTCATCAATGTATCTTCCATAGAAGATGATGTTATCATTCCATGGTTTAGACCCGATGCCCCAGGCATGCTCCGTCTCATACAGGCCCATGAAAAGGCCTGCGTAAGACGGAGCAAACCTGGATCCCATCGCCGTACCCTGTTTCTGCAAGAACCACTCTCCGTTGTGGAGAAATGCATTCATTTCAAGAATCATGCGTGTCATTTCTAACAGCATGAGAGTATGTTCCAGATTTGTAGCACTGCGTTTATACAAAAAATGTCTCACAGCCTCTATACCACAATCACTTTTAATGCATGTGTATAGACTCTCTACGTCTAAAGTGACGAAGAGAAGATCTTGGCTGTCCCAGGTGAAGTCCTCTAATTTGCATAAGACATCCCCACTGTCCTTGAGGTAGGAGGGCAAGTTTTTGACAAAGGGTTGAAGATATCCGTCCACGAACTCTGAGAGTCGTTCGGTGGGTCCACCATTACCGGATATTATCGGTCTTCCTGGTGGGAACCCACCTCCCCCCTTGTGGATCTTAGGGAGGATGTATATGCACGGAAAGCGAGAATCATGGGCTTGCAGATATTTATATTCTGTATCCGAAAGTAAGCAGGATTCATGCCAGTCTCTTAAGGCAGTATTGATGTTTTGTTCAATTTTTTTGGTTAGATTGTCATTTAATTTAATATAACAGTCTTTTTGTCCTAATTGTCTGTCTATTTCCGTAAGATAATCAGTTCTATTCATGATGACAATGTTTCCTCCTTTATCTGCTTCTCGTATAGTTATTGTAGGATCGTCTCGCAACCCAGTCAATATCTCTCTCTCTTGTTTTTGTTACATTATTGTCATGTTTGCAATGTGAGTGAAACATATGCTTATCCTCAAATTTGTGAATTTCTTGAGTTAGCCTATTGTAAAACTCATCAATGAAGGTATCCTGTGGTCTTAGTGGTAGTAACTTAGACTGTACCCTTAGGCCACTATCGAGAGAGACATCCTCAACTATTTCTAGGGATCTAGCGGTTTCAGTAATGTCTACATACTCATCTTCCTCATCCAAAGTAGAGATTAAATGGGTGACTTTTAGGTCGGCAATTGACATTTCAGAGATACATGGCTTAGATGGAACATTCTGCACACTTTTATGATGTTCAAAGTATTTCTTTAATCTCAGTTTTCTTGTAAACTTGAATGAATTACATGTAAATCAACAAAATTACAAGTGTTGGACACACAAAAATTCAAGCCTTTCAGTAACAAAGTTTCCTCATTCACAGTCAATATTCTGTCAGATAGATTAACAATACTTAATGCCTTCTGAGCTACATTTGACTCCACATCATCATTTATTTTTTCATGTTTGTCTTGCTCTGCTGCCTGGTTTGAACGCCTTGTTTTATGTTTCTTCCCTCCCCTTCTGATTCTGAATTTTGACTTTTCTTTTTGTTTCCAAGTCTGTATCTTTGGACTTCCCTTAAAAAATGAGAGGAAGCAGAGGAGGTAGGCACTGTTTGTTTACTTGTACTCTCCCCAGGATCACTATCGACTGAGGAAAGGGACGTGCTGCTTGAAGAAACACTTATCGGTTTGGCATGAGAGTTATCATTCTGATTAGTCTTAGGGGTTATGTCATCATATTTTTTTGAAAAGGTAAAGATTCTGCCATTGGCATAATCCTTTTCATCCCTCTGTATCTTTTTCATTTTCTTTTCTTTTAAATAAATTTGATAGGCAGCCAGTTCTGTTTTCAGAATCTCATAATTTTTTGTCGTGGCATCTTTTAAATTCATATCTGAGATTTCCTTTTCTAGTTTAGTTATTTCCTCTTTTATTTTACTGACCTTTCTTTCCGCATTAACAATCAGTATTCTCATCATGCGATACGAGGCGTCATAAAGTCCTTCCTCCCAATCATCTAGCAGATCCTGTTCTAGATCTTCATAATTAGGGAAGATCAAGATACGTAAGTCACAAGGCACCTTTTTGTTCTCTATGTATTTTCGCAGGGCCGCTCCACCCCACCATTTGGCGAGTTCCTGCTGTTTTAGTTTCTCTAATCTGTAAAATTTTTCTTTTAGGCCCTCATTTTTAGAAGTTACTTTTTTGGTGACTTTAGTGTTGGGTTCTTTAGATTTAAATAGATCCCCCAACATTTCCTCTATCTTATCGTCAAAGTCCATTTTTACCAGATATAAGTTGTATGGCGGATAGTGCTAATCAAACCCAAATTAGAAAAAATTAAGAAAGGATGGGAAAAGGGGTTTAAGCACAATTGCACCTATCCTGTATACTGCCCAGTTTTTTTGTATGGTGCCACGGATCGGAGATTCTTTTCCCTAGATCTCCCAAAACAAGAAATTTGTTCTAACAAATAATTTTTTCAACAGTTGATCCAGCACACACGTCAAGGTTTTAGAGATCTGTACAATAATATTCATTGAACGTAAGTCAAAAATACTAAAAGAGTTCAGTAGCAGAGTCTTCGGATGTTTTTTTTAAAGTTTAATCTTTATTTATTTCTTCAATCCTGTAGCCAACACGTTTCGTCCTCCATGGACTTCTTCAGGGCTACAAACAATATATATACACATATACACACAATTAAAATATGTACAATAAATGCAATACAAAACATTAATTTCCACATTTCAATTACTAACAACAAGTTAAGGGGAACTACAACCTCAATCTTGTGGTGGTTTCTAAAAATTGTGCTAAACCCTGTTGAGTTCCAATTTCTTACATATCATCTATTTACACAGTTTTTATACATATTTACAAATTTACAAAGGACACGCATAAAAAGCACTGTTGTACATTCAACTTCTGCTACTTGCTTGATTGTATAACCTGGAAAGTCGAGAAAGAGGTGGGCCTATCAACCTCATAATTCGTGAGACTTAGGGTGGGTAGATATTATATTTAATACATGCTGAACAGTTAGCAACACTAAGGGTGTAAAAGGGTTGGGTCAGGAATATACATGGGGACAGTTCATGAGTATAAAACCTATTGGGTTAGCTTACCAATTGGGGTGAACTCTTCTTAATATTGATTAAGTAACTGTAATTCCATCCGGAAAAGACTGCAGTGTGTATTTAGATCTGTTCTAAAATAAAGGATTTGAAGCCATATTAATATTTCACATATTATGTGATTATTGATTTCATTGGTATTGCCTCAAATTTGCATGCCTACTGTTTATTGTGTGAAAAGACATTCCAATTCCATTAGGTTTTAGATGATAAGGGTCAGATAGCCCAGTATGACAGGAATCTGAAAAAACGAAAAAAAATGCTTAGAGCCTGTATGTATAGCTGTAGCTATAGTAGATAGGGTGGCTAGACTTTCTTTTAGCATGAAAATCATGCTCACCCACGTGTCACTAGGCACCTAAGAGTGCCTTTATAAGGAAATAGCGGACACCATATCATGATCCCGCATTATTTCATAAGTGCATTGGCATTTTGGTAAATGTATATAAAATGCTCAATGACCTGCGTCTGATGGTTTGCTCTATTACCAAAGTTATGGTGTATCCTTATAGAGCTAAAATTATCACCCATTTTAATAACCTGCCCTATAGGTTAAGGAAAATCTATGTTCTTGATGAACTGCTGATACAATCGATATGTGGGGAACAGGAGCCACCATGTTGTAACATTACATTCCCCATAAGCAAATCAGCTTAAGCCCCTCAAAACGTGCTGTTAAAGCTAAGTTATGAGAAAAAATTTTTTAAGCAAGATGTCCAGTGGCAGAGATCCAATTAATGGCTAGAAAATAACAGCAGTGGGGCATCTGTCTGATTTTTAGAGAAAACTATACTAGCAGCATTTAACTTACTTGTGAGTGTAGATCAGGCCGGCTCCATGGCGTGGCGTCTTCTCTTGTGATGTCTAAATCACAGAGAAAAGTGTGCCTTTATGTAGTGGTTTAGATTAGTAAATTTCTGTCACCTGTAAATGATTTGGGCTGACGATGTCAGAGAACGGATAATTCCAGTATAAAGCGGGCGCCATCTTAAGCGTCCCGAGTATACCAATTATGAACCTATCCGTTTTACGAAAAGCCGTACTGAATACAAAACAAAATGTTTATGTGACACTATAAATCATTACATGAGTTATAGTGTTGCTCGAGCACCTTTAGCATCAATATTTTGCAAGAGAAAAAGGAAAAATGTATCTTGTCTATTATCATTTGACATAGCGCTTCGGGTAATGTAATCATTTTCCGAACACGCCGTATTTGTTGACAAGTTTACACTTTTACTATATATGTATGAGGCGGCTCTTATTTGAGCGCAATGTTGGTTTGGGATCAAATTAAGTTAGGAAACAGAGTTAACGGGCGCCATCTTTTAATGTATGTCAGCACTCGCGTTTATTAATACTATCAGCCCAATTTCTTAAAGCTTGACTTTTGACGCCATCTCATAATGTGTAAACACTTGGGTTTGTAAGAGAGATAAAATACCATATTAGCTTGATGTAAGTGTGGGCATCATCTCTTAATGTAGTGAGATAGTAATTCAATTGGGGGCGCCATCTCGTGATGTAGTGAAATCGTCATGCCATATGTTAGATAAGGCATGTTTCAAGTCCCATTTGATGAATATACGGCGGCTCATATTTAAGGAGGAGAATAAAAAAAGTAAAAAGAGGATTTGAGAATATTTATTCTACAAATCGGAATGGTGAAAAAATAGGTACACATTAAAATTTTTCATGATAAAGGGTGATTCAAGCACCAAGGTCATACTAATATTAGGATTTAAAATTTAAACAGAATTTAAATTTCCATTTTGCAGAAAATCATTAATCAGGGAGGTTCAATCTAGGTTAAAAATTATATTATAACAACGTTCCCTTCCAGGGTGAAGTATTGTATTTTCAATTTTGACATTTATAATTCAGCCCGTTGTTGGATCTGTAAAATTAGAAGGTGAGTTAAATCTATATTTAAGAGAAAATTTAGATGGAATTACCACCATGATACAGAAAAGAGAAAAAGTTATAATTGCTGGTCACACATTGCATGATTTTGGGGGGACATATACTGAATTGAAATTGGAGTTATCCTAAATTAAAGGAAATGATGCATTTCTGTATTTGTATTAAGGCCCTGGCTGGTCGTCCTCAGTCTACAAATCCAGCCTGCCTCAGCTTTCTTTAGGGACAATTCCCTATTTCCACCTCTTTTTGGGGTCTGCACCTGTTCTATTGCATGGAACCAGATATTCCTTTCATTAGGGTGGTGTTCTTGTATATGTGTCGCTACAGGGTATCTGGCATCATTATTACATATTGCCCTAATAAGTTCTTGAACTCTTGTTTTAAGGCATCTGATGCTGCTGCCTATATAGATTTTATTGCATGCACAACCCAGAGCATACACCGTATGAGTGGTATTGCAATTGGTGAAAGACCTAATTTCATATTCCTTTTTGGTGTTATATTGAAATCTCAACTTTTTGTTCAGACCGAATTGGCAGACGGTACAGTTCCCGCAGACATAGAACCCTGCTGGTTTTGTTGTTAGCCAAGCGGCATTGCTTACAGTCTTTTCCACTGTTACATCTCCTCTCTTGTATACCACTCTGGGTTTAGATGATACTGTGCCAGGTGGCATGTTACCAGATGCAATTAGATGTCAGTTTTTTCGTAGAATGTTATAAACATGGTTACTGTATAGATCAAATTTAGTTATTAATAATATTTCATCATTCCTTTCTCTCTTTTAGCTTTATTAGCACTGCCCTTTAGAGTAGTGCTGCGGTTCACAGTTTTGATTCTTGACTCAGCTTTATTCAGACATTCTTCATTGTATCCTCTCTCTTTGAAAGCATTTTTCATTAGCTTGACATGTTTTTGGAAATTATTTTCCTGACTACAGTTGCGTCGGGCTCTAGTCATCTCACCAAAGGGTATAGCATTTACAGTTCCCTTGGGATGTGCGCTATCAGCAAGTAAAATGCTGTTACATGCTGTTGGTTTGCTGAAGATGTCGCTTTCGATTTTGTTCCCATTGACGTATAACTTTAAATCCAAAAAGTCAATAGATTCCCTGGAGTAGTTCATGGTCAGTTTTACATTGAGCCGATTATCATTAAGATAATTGAAATATGCCTTCAATTCAGCTATTTCTCCATTCCACAGCATCAGAATGTCATCAATGTATCTTCCGAAGAAGATGATGTTATCATTCCATGGTTTAGACCCGATGCCCCAGGCATGCTCCGTCTCATACAGGCCCATGAAAAGGCCTGGGTAAGACGGAGCAAACCTGGATCCCATCGCAGTACCCTGTTTCTGCAAGAACCACTCTCCGTTGTCGAGAAATGCATTCATTTCAAGAATCATGCGTGTCATTTCTAACAGGATGAGAGTATGTTCCAGATTTGTAGCATTGCGTTTATACAAAAAATGTCTCACAGCCTCTATACCACAATCACTTTTAATGCATGTGTATAGACTCTCTACGTCTAAAGTGACGAAGAGAAGATCTTGGCTGTCCCAGGTGAAGTCCTCTAATTTGCATAAGACATCCCCACTGTCCTTGAGGTAGGAGGGCAAGTTTTTGACAAAGGGTTGGAGATATCTGTCCAGGAACTCTGAGAGTCGTTCGGTGGGTCCACTATTACCGGATATTATCGGTCTTCCTGGTGGGAACCCACCTCCCTCCTTGTGGATCTTAGGGAGGATCTATATGCATGGAAAGCGAGAATCATGGGCTTGCAGATATTTATATTCTGTATCCGAAAGTAAGCAGGATTCATGCCAGTCTCTTAAGGCAGCATTGATGTTTTGTTCAATTTTTTGGGTTTGATTGCCATTTAATTTAATATAACAGTTTTTTTGTCCTAATTGTCTGTCTATTTGGAATATTGGAAATACATTGGAAATACTGTGTTTAAAGAGGGTATGGCATATGTTGCTTTGTCGCGAATCAGAACATTATCTGGTTTGTTTTTGATTGATTTTGATGACACAAAGGTTACTGCAGATGCAAACTGTGTCAAAGAGTATAATAGGTTAAGAAAAACATATGCTCCCAATTAAGGTCAATATCCTGTATCTGAAAAGTGTGTGGTTGGTCGAAAAAGAAGGTACGAGAATATCTATAGTGAAGGTATAGAGAAGGGAAAAAAGAAGATAATTATGTGATTGCAAGCAAAAAGAACAAGGACACTGTAGAAGAGATTGTTGGTTATCAGTTTGAAAATAGATCAGATGTCAACTGCTATGCTAATGTAGTGGTTAATGTTGTTTTTTTCTTGAAGGTTTGCAACAGCAAATTATAGAGAATCGGTAAGAAAGATTCTGTTCATTGCTGTATTGCGTTTATGAAAAATTGAGAACTGATAAAAGTAAAATACAAAGTGTTCGTGATATTCGTAATCTTTTGGATGTATGTTCTGGTTCTACACAATTCAAGCAAAATATCGAACAAGATGCCCAGGAATTTCTAATGTACATGCTAACCATATTGGAAAATGAATGTATACAAATTGAAAACCTTTTTGGCCTTGTTATAAATGGGAACATCATTGTGAAAACTGTATGTATACATGTAGCAATAACATAGACACTGAAAGATTGATATATTTGACATTGCCAGAATGTCAGTCACTGTCTTTAAATAAACTAGTTAAAGCAGCAAATCAGAACATGGAATGCAGCCAATGCAAAGCAGAATTGTTGTCAACATCATTTATACAAAAATATGGACAATATATAATTTTAATGATGCAACGTTGTACAGCTGATGGAACAAAAATTAGAAACTTTAATAAAACATTTTGTAGCAAGTCAACTATCAACATCAGGAAGGACTTTTGTAGCGCAGCAATAATTTTCCATGATGGTCCTTCCACAACATCTGGACATTACACTGCCTATCTAAAATGTGATAAAGTCTGGACACTTTGTAATGAGGCTCAGTTGGTTTTCAAACAACGTTTGCCTTTTGAATTACCAAATTCCTACCTAATATTTTTAAAGCCAAATTTTTAGGAAGAATATTCAGCCTCTGAGGAAATTAATACTATGATTTATAGGATTACCATTGGACAATTTACTTAAAAAGGAGTGCAACAATACTGTTTGGCATCAAGGGAAGGTATATGTTTGAATTATGGACTTTTTCTTGCACATTGTCACGGTGCATATTTTTAACCAACAGTTCCAATGTTTATGAATTTAAGTTATGACATTTTCTTAGCAGTAACCATTTTATGTATGTGTGATTTGTATTATCCAGTATTTTACTGGGGATGGATTGTTTTTTTTTTTTTTAAACAATCTAATTGGTTGGTTTTGTTTGCCCGCTGTTATGTGATGAGTACGATTGAAATCACTGTTTCTAGTGAAATTCAATATATTCTGAGAACAGCAAAAAAGGCAAAGAAATTACTTTGTAAAATGTTAAAATTATGCAGTGCTGTTAAAAATGTATTATTACATGTTATTACTATTTTTCTTTTCTTTTACAGATCCTAATTTTAAAATATGGAATTTACTATATTTTACATTATAAAACACAACTGAATAAAAAGTGTAGCGTTTTTTAGATGTATTACTGGTGTGGTAAGTTAAAGTAAGTCTTAAAATGCAAAATGGACTGTGTTTCCACACAGTTGAAAAAGGGAAGATGGATGGACTAGATGTGTGCCAGAGAATTCCATTGCAGATAGGTATCAAATAGGAGGCAGCTTAAGAGCCCCTGTCTGCAAGATACATGGTATAGTACACAATAGAGTCATATGGTAGTCTTGTAGGTCCTGATAATTTTAGAATTATAAGAAATAAAACTATTTAACTTAAAGCACATCACCAAATGTGTTTGCCATGTCACAGGATGCCCCATCCCTTCTCTGCAGTCCTATATAAATATGTGCTACAAGTTTCCTAAAACATAAGTACTTATACATGTATCTTGTTCTCTGTTAGCAGTACAGAAATGTACTCCTATAATAGGAATTGGCCTAGCCATTAACTCTCTTTCTTATTCACAAGGTGAGGAAAAGGCATTCTGTATAACTTATGTTTTCCATATAAATATAATCTCATCATACACACCACTTTGTGTTGAAAAGGTGTTCTATAGGTTTTGCTGTGCGTGTTTGCACAGAACAGTTATAGAACAAGACATATGTCCAGTTTTATCAAAAATCATGAATCTGGTCATGTTTGTGAATGCTGCACCATCCTCCAACTGATGTAGCAAAGCACAACAAGGAGAATTGTTTTCACTTCTCCTCATTTATTCTCTTTCAATATATGCTACAATGCACAGCATATATTGAAGGAGAAAAATGTCTTTACTGATTGTTTTTGTGCAGAAAGGTGTCCCTTCCTGCACAAACATAATCTCCCCATGACACGGACATCCTTGCGCCATGGTGCAAGGGTGCCTGTGTCACTACATGGCTGCTGTTTAAGCAGTTGTGCAGAGGGTAGAACAGACTTGCAACATCTTTATGTTAATCTGTTACATCCCTATGCGTTGGAAGTACCTCAGCACGCTGTAGGTAAATACTTTACAGTGGGATGCTGCAGCACTTATGCATTCACCACACATCACAAATGCATTCTTTCAGTCATTTATGCACTACACATACATTCATCTAAACTTTCACACACTAGCATACAAGTTTAGCTCTTTCTTTAACTAGAGTATTTAGTTCTGAAAAGAACTTATTTTTTTCTTTTTGTTGTTTTATATATTATTTTTGATTTTTTGAACGATTTTTTTTTAAAGAGGGAAAAAATTTCAACAGGACAACCAAAAGTAAACAATTGCAAGAGAAGAAAAAAGAAATTAGCAAACGGTGGTTGTCTACAACATGGCAAACTAGCTTGACTGACTGCTCTCCATATGAAATGAGTCTGTAGCATTGCACACAATGCATCCTGAGTCTTCTAAATTGGGGACGAATATCAGGTGGAGATGTTGAAGTAGAAGCTACTGTCCCAGATGTACTGGCAACAGCCGGTGATGCAGGAGCATTGTCTCTTAGTCTTCTCATTTCCTCTCTTGCGAAGTTTACAGGATGTTTTTTCTGAAGATGTCTCCTCATACTTGCTGTTCCACAAGAGTATTGTTTTGTAGGGTCACCCCTGGACAGCAACGTCTTGCAGATTTTGCAAGTGACTTTGGTGGCATTAACCTTCATCTGCAAGGGAGAAAAAGTAAAAAACTTCCAGACAATTGAAGTGTACTTCTCTGGAGGGGGAGGTTCAGGCACAAATTCTTCAGTATCAGAATGTTCTGATGATGATGATAGTGCATTAGCTGGCATGTCTCCAAGTTTGAGCTGAAACAGGTGTATAATAACGAAAAATATCAGTTCTTGCTAGGAGAGGTCTTCTCATTAGGAAGGTCTAACGAGAATGATTTAAATGGGTGGGGTCCTTCAATACTGGAAAGGGGCGACCATTCGGTCCCCCCGAACGTATGGCGGAGTACCACGATCCCCCCGGGAAGCCATCTTGGGCGGGAGGCGAGTCTCGGCTGGTATGCCCGAAGCGGCGTAGCCGGGGCGCGCTTTTTCCCGCCCTGGAGTGGGCTGGCCTAGACACTGACGCGGCCGGCCACGCCCTTTAAGGCAGGCAGGGGCGGGTTGACGCCCGCCCTGAAGACGGATAAAAGGAGCAACAAGCCAAGAAAGCATCCTCTTGTTCCTGTGCTCTGAAGCTGCACCTCCTCGCTACACATGAGCTCGAGACGGAACGAAGAGCCAATTTTGAACGTGGTAATCTTTCTTTTTGTCTTGCAGATACTCTGTCTGAGAATGCCTAAGAAAGTTGGAAAGCGAGTTACTACCGACCAGATGCTCCGTATGCTCATGAAGGAGGTAACCGATCTAAAGAGGCAGATGGCGGCTAGAGACGGGGAAGGGGGACCGAAACGACCGTTGGCAGGAGCCGCTCCAGGAGGGAAGGGCAAGAGGCCCAGACGGGGGGCAGCGGGGGGAGACACCCCGGTTCCCGATACCCCACTCGAAAGGCCAACTCCGGTGCCGACAGAGGGGAATCCGATTCCCGTGGTGGTCACTCCCGTGTCCGGGGAGGATATGCCGCCCGAGTTGGCAGCACAATTGGCAGCGTGGTTGGGGAAAGATGGCGAGGGCGCCACGGCTGACGACGCACGGGTGTTGATGAAGCAACTGCGTGCAAATAGGGAGGCGGTGAAGGCACCATCGCCAGTTATCGCGCCGTCTCCGGCGGGTGGAAAATCGACAGGAGCAGGTCCAGCAGCAGACGCAGCTTCCGGTTCAGGTAAGCGGCCATTGCCGATTGCGAGGGACGAGTCTGCACCCTCACGAAGGGAAAAATTGGGTCAGCATGTTCCTTTGGCTATTAAGGAAAAGATGTGGGCAGATGAGTATGTAAACATGTTCTCGTTGCTTACTGATCATTATGAGATGGAGCATGTTAAGAGCCAAAAGGAGCTCATGCATCCGAGTGTTTGGCGCGCAAAGATGGCCGCCTTTAAGGTTGACGAAAACATTGGCAATTGGGGCAGGGCATGGGGAATTTTTACCGCCATCATGGGTGAACGTAGGCCCGAGTTGCTGTCCGAATTGCCTATTTATCAGTCACGGATCATGGACTATTCTGTATCGTATGGGGGCAATCAGTGGTTTTGTTACGATAATATTTTTAGAAAAGCGAAAGAACACGACAAGAACTTGACTTGGGATTGTTACGATTCTGTTTCATGGTCGAAAATGGAGAGTACTGGTATGTTGAAGTTACCATTGGTAGGGAGTAGCGGGGGTGAATCCTCCCGCCAATATGCTGGGACACCCTTTCGATCGAGTACAGGTAATGACTACCACTCGAAGACGAACGGCAACGCAGGTAAAAGGGGGATTTGTTGGAACTTTAACAGGGGTAAATGTACGAGGCCCCAGCGGTCATGCAAGTTTAGACATGAATGCGGAGGGTGTGGGCAGCCATCCCATCCTGAGTCCATGTGCAGAGCCAAAACAGGTGATAACGGTGGTAGGGGAGGCGCCAAGCAGGTCTGAAATAGTCCGAGGGGCGCCTTTACCTACTCCGATTGATACCATGGCAATGATTCCTTGGCTCAGCGAGTACCCGGATCATGTTTCAGCTGGGGTGTTGCGGAACGGGTTTTCATATGGTTTCCGCATCCCAGTGGGGGATTTTCAGGGTTTAGCAAAATGTAAAAACCAACTGTCGGTCTTGCAACATACAACCGTGGTACAGGAGAAGATTGGGAAGGAGGTTACTCGAGGTCGAGTCGCCGGTCCATTTGATGAGCCACCATGTGCTAACTTTGTTTGTTCCCCTTTGGGGGTGGTCCCTAAGAAGGACCCGGGTGAGTTTAGGTTGATACATAATTTATCAGCCCCACGTGGTCTTTCCGTGAATGATGCGATAGACCCGGAAGTGTGTTCGGTGCGGTACGCATCCTTCGATGAGGCCGTCGCCATGTTGAATCGCCTAGGGCCCGGGGCGCTGATGGCAAAATCAGATATTGAGTCAGCGTTCCGGTTGCTCCCGGTACACCCAGACGATCAGCGTCTCCTTGGTTTCATGTTTCAGGGTCACTATTACATGGATAGATGTATGCCGATGGGATGCTCTATATCTTTTGCCTATTTTGAAAAGTTCAGTTGTTTTCTGCAATGGGTCTTCACAAAGAGGACGGGTTTTCAGCATGTCATGCATTATCTCGATGACTTTTTGTTTCTGGGGGCGGCTGGGGATCTGAAATGTGGACAGGCTTTGAATGAATTTTGTGTCTTAATGAAGCATTTTGGTGTGCCACTGGCACCAGGTAAGACTGTGGGTCCCTCGACTTGCCTCGAGTTCCTGGGGATCGAGCTCGATTCAGAGGAAGGTTGTTTTCGATTACCAAGTGAAAAGGTGTTAAGATTCAGGGCTTCCTTGAAAAAGTGTATTAGTGAGTCTAAAGTCAGACTGCATCAATTACAACAATTGGTGGGCCAGCTGAATTTTGCCCTGAGAGTAATGCCGATGGCCCGCCCTTTTTCCTGCTCGATCGCTCAGGCCATGGTCGGCCTGAAGGAGGGTCATCATCGCACGAGACTATCGGCAGAGGTTCGCCAGGACATGCGCATTTGGTTGGCATTTCTGGCGGAGTTCAATGGTCGAATTGTATGGAATAAACCGGCGGTGTCCTCCGAAGAGCTGGGGCTGTGGACAGATTCGGCTGGGAGCATTGGTTTTGGTGCCATATTCGGCACACAATGGTCGGCCCAAAAATGGCCGTTATGGTGGCATGAGTGTGGGCTGACAAGTAACATTGCCTTTCTTGAACTTTTTCCCATTCTGGTGGCCCTGAAAACTTGGCCTGAGGGACTCAGAGATCACTCTGTGGTTTTTTGGTCTGATAACATGACCGTGGTTGAGTGTATCAATAGCCAGGCAGCACGATGCAAATGGATTCTGAGATTGCTCAAAGAAATTGTGTTATTGTGTATGCAATTGAACGTGCTATTTAGGGCAAGACATGTGCTGGGGGTGATGAATCAAGCGGCTGATGCGCTTTCTCATTTTCGTATGCAGGCCTTCTGGGGTTTTCTGCCCACAGCGGACCCGGTGGCGGCACCCTTTCCCGAAGCTCTCTGGTCTCTCGGTGCCCCGAACTACAGAACCTCGTGGGAGAGAGTTTAGCACCCAGGACGAGGAAGGCATATGAAGGGGCGTTCCGATCCTATTGGGCCTTTTTGGGGACTGCTAGGGGAGAGCTTTGGGGTCAGGAAGAGCTAGTGGTAAAATTTCTGCTGTCCTTACGTCAGGCAGGCAAATCAGTGGCTACGGCCCAGAGGCATCGAGCCGCCATCTCCTTTATGGCAAGGGCTCATGGGATCCAAGACCCGACTGCGTCTTTCGTGGTGCAAAAAGCGCTACGTGGGTGGCAACGCCTTGAGGGTCGCAGAGTAGATGAAAGGCGCCCGATAGGTTTGGATAGGTTGGCTCTGTTGTTATCGGTACTTCCTGCAACGTGTTCATCCCAGTATGAATCAGTGTTATTCCGAGCCGCTTTTGTGCTAGCATTCCATGGGGCTATGCGAGTAAGCGAACTAGTAGCAAGGAACAAGCAGGATGCCATGGGGGGACTGTGCCGAGAGCACGTTCAGATCAGGGGGGAGACCATGACTGTCTCGTTGGTCAGGTCTAAGACCGATCAAGGGGCGATCGGGGACAGCATAATCATACAAAGAATTCCCGGGTCTTCCATGTGCCCTGTGGTGTGCGTGGAGGAATATTTAACGCATAGGGTGGCATCATGGGGAGGGACCTTGTTGAGACACGCTGACGCCACCCCACTGACGAGGTTTCAGTTTCAGCGGGTGCTTGCGATGTCAATTTCGGCCGCGAGCCTGAACCCCGGCGAGTTTGGGACCCATTCCTTCCGGATAGGAGCTGCTACAGAGGCTACAGCCAGGGGTCTGAATGTCGAACAAATAAAACGTGTGGGGCGTTGGTCCTCAAACTGTTATAAGAGATACGTGCGGTTGCACATGTTGTGAAGCTGTAATGTTGTACTCACGCTTCTTGTTTTTGTTTGGTTTTTCAGTTGCGCAAGCCTACGAGGCGGGGCGGACTGTGCAGTCGACCCGACACCGGGGGGCCAGCGGTCAGACATCACCGGCTGTGAAAAAGGAGGTGTGGGTTGTGGGCCACTCATACGTGAGGCGTGCCGCGGACGTATTCAAAGCAGGTGACATGATTCACGTGGCTGGGGAATACGGGTACAGTGTGTCCTTCTACGGAAAGGGCGGGCTCTGTATTGACCAGTTTCAATCATTTTTCGAGGGTTTGTTAGGGCGGATGAGGTCACCGCCGTCTGTAGTCATAGTACATCTTGGGGGCAACGATTTGGTGACCACTGGTAGACGACTTCTTCTCGAGGGGATGCTTTCCACTGTAAGTTGGTTGGCGAGAAGAGTTCCAGGGTGCACAATTGCATGGTCCCATATGATTCCACGGAAAGTGTGGCGGGGGGCTATTTCGGTTTCTGCTCTGAATCATTCAGTAAGAAAAATTAATAATAAAATGAGTAGATTGTTCCGTTCAAGTACACTGCATTCTATTTCGCATGGTTGTATTAAAGGGGATAGTATGTATTTGGGGGATGGTGTTCATTTGTCCCGGATGGGGAACGAGTTACTCATAGGAGACCTGATAGCTTGGCTAAAGACTTTGTGACATGACCTTTAGGCAGGAGTTGTGGGGGGTCCGGATAGCCGGTCAACTATCCGGCCTGTGGCGGTAAGGTCATGATCGGTGAGCAGTAATTGGAAGATCCCTAGGGGTGGGCGTCACCCATTACGGATGGGAGCGCTCGAGGGAGGTGGCCATTGGCCCCTCAACGGGGAGGCGGTCCCTTCTAAGGATGGGCCGCCGAAAGGAAAGGAAAGGCGGTCAAGGCCCCTTCCTGGGTAGGAGGGGCTACAGCCCCCTCCTGGGGAATTTCCCGGGGCCTGGACGTCTGCGACGGCAGATGTGGTAAGTTGTGTGGGGTTTGGGAGGGGGTCTACGCTACCTTCTAGATACCTCACACGAGTCCTCGGACGACCTTTAAATGGCGTCGAGTTTATTGGGGCCCCCGTCAAGTCAATGGTAAATGCACTTGAGGTACACCTCTGTGCGGTCGCCCCTCACAAGTGAGGGGGATATGTCTGGTTTAGGGATCTTGACACCGGTTACGACCTTGCCGTTGGCCCTTAAACGTTAGGATGTACAATTTCAAGTTAAACGTTTTGTAGGATGTTAGTTCGGCTAGGAGAACCTTTGTATTAGAGAATATGTTAAGGTTAGCCAAACATCGCAATGTGGAAATGAAATTGTACATTAATATGAAACTGTTATTTTAATGTTTTAATTTTGTTTCATATTTTAATAAATACGGCCGGGAGGGTCACTCCCTCCCGCCTTCCAAAAGTTCAGAACCGTTTCCGGTTTCCCATTCTTGGGGATTGTGTTGAGAGGGGGTGGCGGGTATCTCAGCCATATGGAAAGGGGCGACCATTCGGTCCACCCGAACGTATGGCGGAGTACCACGATCCCCCCGGGAAGCCATCTTGGGCGGGAGGTGAGTCTCGGCTGGTATGCCCGAAGCGGCGTAGCCGGGGCGCGCTTTTTCCCGCCCTGGAGTGGGCTGGCCTAGACACTGACGCGGCCGGCCACGCCCTTTAAGGCAGGCAGGGGCGGGTTGACGCCCGCCCTGAAGACGGATAAAAGGAGCAACAAGCCAAGAAAGCATCCTCTTGTTCCTGTGCTCTGAAGCTGCACCTCCTCGCTACACGTGAGCTCGAGACGGAACGAAGAGCCAATTTTGACCCACCCACCAGCCCCTGAGGACAGCAAGTGGTTTGAATAAAGTTTGATGTGGTAACACTAATTTTTTGCAGGTTGTGATGACTATGAGATAACTGAATATGCAATAAAGAATGGTCGAATTATAATATGTTTTGCAAATAAAGTAATTATGCACTAGTGTTGATCAGTAATCATGCCTCTTAATAAAGTTTTAAATTGTTACTGTCTTTTAGTAATTTAGTCATTTAGTAATTTAGTTAGAATTGTCGTATTTATTTTGGTCGGGCGGTAAGGTCATGATCGGTGAGCAGTAATTGGAAGATCCCTAGGGGTGGGCGTCACCCATTACGGATGGGAGCGCTCGAGGGAGGTGGCCATTGGCCCCTCAACGGGGAGGCGGTCCCTTCTAAGGATGGGCCGCCGAAAGGAAAGGAAAGGCGGTCAAGGCCCCTTCCTGGGTAGGAGGGGCTACAGCCCCCTCCTGGGGAATTTCCCGGGGCCTGGATGTCTGCGACGGCAGATGTGGTAAGTTGTGTGGGGTTTGGGAGGGGGTCTACGCTACCTTCTAGATACCTCACACGAGTCCTCGGACGACCTTTAAATGACATCGAGTTTATTGGGGCCCCCGTCAAGTCAAAGGGAAATTGGTAAATGCACTTGAGGTACACCTCTGTGCGGTCGCCCCTCACAAGTGAGGGGGATATGTCTGGTTTAGGGATCTTGACACCGTTTACGACCTTGCCGTTGGCCCTTAAACGTTAGGATGTACAATTTCAAGTTAAACGTTTTGTAGGATGTTAGTTCGGCTAGGAGAACCTTTGTATTAGAGAATATGTTAAGGTTAGCCAAACATCGCAATGTGGAAATGAAATTGTACATTAATATGAAACTGTTATTTTAATGTTTTAATTTTGTTTCATATTTTAATAAATACGGCCGGGAGGGTCACTCCCTCCCGCCTTCCAAAAGTTCAGAACCGTTTCCGGTTTCCCATTCTTGGGGATTGTGTTGAGAGGGGGTGGCGGGTATCTCAGCCATATTTCAATAGGAAGTGTAATGAACCAATCAAATCTCTTTTTTTTCTGGTCACATGGTGTCCCTGCACGGTACGCACAAGCTGCTTGCCCAAAACTTACACTGAGCGCGACTTCACGAAATTGCATTTAAAAAATATGTAACTTTATTGACAGTTACGGAATAGTATTTTTATAATTAGCTCAAATAATGTATTGTCTTAATAATTTATATGAAATAAATACATATAGGTTTTTGAACAATGAAAATTTACGCGGTGTTCCCGCGCACCCACTGCGTCCCCCGCATATGACGTAACGCGCAACCGCTCGATCATTACATCGCGTAATGCGTACATCTCACGTATGCGCCACAAGTCGTGTACCAGTCGCATAGCGTCCGCGTCCGGAAAGTTGTATTCGTCGCACACCGTACGCGAACCGTACACATCAATCCTAAAATGGCGGATATGTTCCGCGTAGTAAACGATAAGGGTGCACGACTGTAAAAAACAACATATATATATAGGTAATTTAAAAGAACATAAAATAATAAAAAAATTATATTTATTTAAAAAAATATTTTAAAAAAATATTTGAAGAGTAATTTAAAAATATATATATAAAAATAAGTAGATAAAAAAATGAACTTAAATAATATTGAAAAATAGAAATATATTTAAAAATGATCATTTAAAAAACCTTTGAAATTCACTCAAAAAACAATAGGTTTCAGGAGTGTTATAGTTAGCTGGACATTTTACTCATACCAAACCATTGAAATTAATCAGTTATAGTTAGCTGTACTAACTGTAACTCTTGCGACCGCAATTCACTAGTGATGATGTCACATATTACATCATTTATGACATGGCCAGTGACATCACTGATGACATCACTGATGACATCTCAAATGACATAACTGATGACATCACTGATGACATCATCCATGTGACAATCAGATACACCTCATCATACACCAGTATAACATTTCATCACTCACTGTAAAACACAGAGTACCATATTCGAGTTCATTGACACAGCAATACAAGTTTCTAAAAACCCACTCAGTGATTCCTAGATCTACACACACATCTAATCACTTACCTATAGATTCACTCATACTTGCTGTCAATGTTTAATAGAACACTATCAAATATACTTATACACCTATATCGACATTACACACCAGCACACATCCTATTCACTTATGAAGTCATCCTACTCACTTATGCAAAAATAGATCATACTTAAATTTGCTCAACTCAAGTAAACAGTCAATCACACTGCTACTAAATCCTCCCTCATGATAGATATATATTCACTGATTCTTAAATACAGATTGCTATATATATATATAAAATATATTTATATAACAAACCAATCCACGTTCATTGGATGATGTCATGAGTGATGTCATTTGAGATGTCATCAGTGAGGTCATCAGTGATGTCACTGACAATGTCATGAATGATGTAATATGTGACATCATCAACAGTGGATTGCGGGCGCGAGAGTTACAGTTAGCACAACTATAACTGAATAATTGTAATAGTTTTGTATGAGTGAAATGATCAGCTAACTATAACACTCCTGAAACCTATAGTTTTTTCAGTGAATTTCTATAGGTTTTTAAATGCTAATCCCTAACGATAACAAGCCTCAAACCTATCATTTTATCAGAGACTATATATATATATATATATATATATATATATATATATATATATATATATATATATATATATATATATATATATATATATATATATATATATAGAGAGAGAGAGAGAGAGAGAGAGACACTGAAAAAACCATAGGTTTCAGCCACATTATAGTTAGGAATTAGCATTTAAAAAAACCTTAGAAATTCACTGAAAAAACCATAGGTTTCACACGGGAAACATCCTTTACAACGCAACTTTTACCACGCAGGGCCTTTACGACGCAACTTTTACAACGCAAACCAATACAACGCATTGCGCTGGGGGGGGGGGCTCTAGGATAGGGAATAGGTTTAATTTACTATCCAACACCTTCCCTACTATCCAGGGGACTGGAGTTGGAATAGTAAATTAAACTATTCACTATCCAGCGCCCCAAAGCACTATGCGTTGTAAAGGCATGCGTTGTAAAAACCGCGTTGTAAAGGCATGCGTGGTAAAAGCATGCGTTGTATCGTCATACATCCGTTTCACACATGTTATAGGAGGCTGGACATTTCACTCATACAAAACCATTGAAATTCCCCCGTTATAGTTAGTTCAGCTAACTATAACTCGCACGCCCGCAATGCACTGCTGATGACGTCACATATTACATCACTCATGACATGGTCAGTGACATCACTCATGGCATCACTGATGACATCCCAAATGACATCACTGATGACATCACTGATGACATCATCCAATGAATGTGTTTCTTTCTGGAAAATAAATATTTTTTATATATGTATATCTAAAGGTTGACGGAAGAATAAATGGGTAAATAAGTGTCTAAATTGATTTTTTTTTAAAGATTGCATAACTGACTTACAAAGTGTATCTTAATGAATACATGTATTAGCGAGTAATGTTTAAATATGTAAATATCTGTATCAGTGTCTCACTTTGTCTATAAGTGGCTGCATGGGTTGGTGAGTAGCTACATGAGTTTCGATGTGGGTTATTGGTTGTTTTTTTAAGTATCAGAATGAGTGTCTGTATGGTTTGGTGGGGGAGATTACTTAGTGCACAGATGCATGAAATACTGACTCACTGTTTGTATGTGTTTTGAAGACAGCATATGCGCAGGACTGTGTGGTTGGATGAGTGTGTGGGTGTGTTAGTGAATGAATGACTGTCTCAATAGTATCTTTATGAGTAACTACATATGTTTTAAACTAGTATATGTGAGTATTGATGTATATAAGTGAGTATATGTGAGAGTGACAGATTGGAAGAGTTCCTGTATAAATAAGTATGTGTTTGTATAAGTGATTGTTTAAGAGAGTAAGTATGTGTACTTTTCTATAGAAGTAAGTGTAGTGGTGTGTGTATAGCTGTATATGCAAGTAAATGGATTTTGATAGTTTAATTGCATGTGTGAGTATGTGTGTGAGTAACTCTATGTATGAGTGCAGGTGTGTAACAGAATGTATAGGTGTATGAGTACATATGATGAGTGACTACATGTATGAGTGACTATATAGAACTGTTGGTGAATGAGTGGATGTGTATGTAGATTTTGGAATTACTGATTAGGTTGTTCTAATTGGTATTGGTATCTATATTGTTTTGAACATTGTAGTTTCTATTTTTCAATGTGTGTATCAAAGGTTATATTAGGGTGAGAGGAGGTCTGCCACTCTTTCACAAGGATGATGTCATCAGTGATGTCATGAGTGATGTCACTGACCATGTCATGAGTAATGTAATATGCGACGTCATCAGCAGTGCATTGCGGGCATGCAAGTTATAGTTAGCTGAACTAACTATAACAGGGGAATTTCAAGGGTTTTGTATGAGTGAAATGTTCAGTTAACTATAACGTGTGAAACCTATGGTTTTTTCAGTGAATATCTAAGGTTTTTTTAATGCTAATTCCTAACTATAACGTGGCTGAAACCTATGGTTTTTTCAGTAAATTTCTAAGGTTTTTTAAATGCTAATTCCTAACTATAATGTGGTTGAAACCTATTGTTTTTTCAGGGAATTTCAAAAGTTTTGTAAATGATAATTCTTAAATGTATTAATTATTATATTTTTTATACTAATTCACAACATAGTTTAATAGTTTTAAAGTATTTATTTCTAGATATTTTATTTTTTTAATTATATTACATATTTTAATATAAATTGGAAAAAAAATGATTTTAAAAATATTGAAATTGTAATATTTTTTATTTTATTTTATATTTGTTTAATTTATATATATTTTATATGGCAGCCAATGATATCCTATGGAAGTAAATTCAAGTTACTGGTAAGTACAGTTACATTTACTTTTCAGGAACAGTAGTGAGCTGAAAGATGAAGCACTGAGGTCTCTCCAGATAACAGGTGAGTAAATCGGAAATCGTAGTTCAGCTGATTTTTGAGGAATTTTTTAAAGTTCCAAAACTCCACACTTTCCAATTTCCAAGTGAAACCAGTTAATGTTAGCCTATGGAAGGAAATTCAAGTTACTGTAAGTATGGTTACATTAACTTTTCAGGGTCCATACTGGGCTCAAAGATGCAGCACTGACGTTTCTTGTGATAACAGGTGAGTAAATGGGAATTCGTAGTTCGGCTGATTTTAAAGGAATATTTCGCTCAATAGTGAAAGAAGGGGGCGGGACCTGAGGTGACATGTGTGCAAATACGACCTATGGCACGTTTTAGGTTGGGGAATTAATTCCTCTTCAATCCTGAGGTCCCCTGTGAGCCAACTAGCCCACCAGGTACCTCCAGTATGCACAGGGAGCTGCATTGCAGAGAGGTGTTCAGAGGGCACGCCCCCTTTTTATAACACTCTGCAACACAGCTCTATGGAGGTCGGCTGCATAGCCCCCCTCCTATGCCCCCTTACGGCCCCGGGACCCCATCCCCTGGGGCTGGCCAATTTTTTTGTAATTTGTTTTATTTCAATGGTGGAGGGGGGCCGCGTGGCCCCCCTTCTGGGAAACCTATGGCCCCGGGGACCCCATCCCCCGGGGCCTGTCCTCTCCATTGGGGACCGTGGGGGGTCCTCAAGCCCCCCACGGTCCCGGCCAGCTCCCCGCATCCTGCGGGAGCCGGAATTTTTGTTCTGCTTGCGGAGCAGCTAACATGCTGCTCCCCATGCAGAAAAGCAATATGCTTTGATTTTTGAAAGAGAGAGCAGGTTACCAGCTCTCTCTTTCCAAAATCAAAGCAGTTTTCTTTGGTAGGGCGGGAGCCGCGAGGCTAATACTTGTATTTGCCCCAGATATAAGTCATGTACATGTGCTGCGCTCATAAAGCGTATACAACGGAAATATGAGCATATGTGATACCACGGCAACACGAAGTACAGAATCATAAAAAATATGGTTATATTATTCATATTGCATTGTTGGGTATCGTAATCACTCGTATTTGTATTTTGAATTCATAAGACCAATGTCACAGATCAATGAGTGCAGCACATGTACATGACTTATATCTGGGGCAAATACAATATTATTGTTATGTTACTATGGCCAATCTCATACTACAAGATGGCCGCCATCTTTTCACGTGATGTCATTATGTGCACTAATGGGTGTTGTTTAAATGAAGGTAATGCAAACCACGAGACGAGCGTGACCAAGCCGTAATGGCGAAACGCGTTGTTGAACTTTTTTAATCTGCTGAATAAACCTTTTGTACACTGCAGCTCTGGGTGTCCCGTTTCTCATCAATAATTTTGGTGTGTTGTGGAGCGAATTGAACAGCCAGCTGGTGGCTGTAACGGGACCGCCCATGCCAGCTCTTCTCCTAACCAGCGGTGGTGGGGAGAATATATATATATATATATATATATAAAATATAGAAAATGCTGAATACTCATAAAAAGTGTATCTTTTCACCTATACACGAGCAAAAGATTTCTGACAATTAAGAGATACCTCATATAGTTTCAAGTATTTCTGGATAATGTTTCTATATACACAATGACTACTGTTAACACATAAAAAATATGGTAATTTTATATAGTATTGAAGAGTTCATACATCAAATTGCAGAGTCGTAATGTGAACTGGACTTTCTAACCTACTTGTTTTTCCCCTTAACGATAATCTTGCAGAAATGTTTTCATTAAATACACAACTTTCAATTTTACATAGTCATTGTTTAGGAACTGATATTAGAAAGCTATATAACTTTGTACATGTGGGGGAAAGCAACCCTGAAGGAAGTGGACACCATGTGAAAGCAAAGTTGATATTAGTTTGGAGAAAACATAACATTGCAGTCCGTGGACCTACGTATTTATGTGAGAAGATGAGGAGGGATCCTGTTCCCAGGAGAATATCAGCCACTGACTGCCTGATAGGGACGAGAAGAGAAAGTTGTTACAAGGTTGTGAACTGTGAAGTCTATAATACTTGGGTTCTTAGAGTAGGGTGTCACTTCCCACTCTTTCCCCATTCTATCCACACATTACTGAGCCATTGCCTTTATGTCATATTGCTTTGAGACTCTACTGAGTTTCTCAAATTACTCCTTATGGGAAGTTCTGCTTTAATATTTTTGCATTGCTCTCACTTTCTCTCAAATTAGAACCCTTCATGAATTCTGACTAACTCTTTTTTCAAACTGATTCTTAGAATAATGATTGTTTTTCCTTTGTAAAACACTCTTGATGCATTTATTATATGATTGATTAATCAATATTGATTTTTATATTTCTGTCATTTATTGGCTATTGAGATAAATTTTAATTAACCTGTTATTCGAAATGAAGATAACCTACTAAAAGATTTGATAAATAAAATCCTTTAAACCTTTATAAACTACTGTTATTGACTAAGAATTAGAATAATTATTGATTTTATTATTTAATGGATTGCTTGAATCCTCTGCTTCTCAAATATAATTGCAAAGATTCGTTGTATAGAGAGTGATTGAAGGGGGTTGGCCCTGATGCTGGTAAACTGTGGCAGTAACTCCCTGTTTCCACTTTAACAAGTCTGGTAGCAGAGATGTGGTCTGAATCCCGTTGGCCAAAGTCTAGAATATGAAGACTGACAAGGGTGCAGTTTACAAGTAGGTTGCTGTGTTGGAGGTGTGAGTAATATTAGAGTGATGCTTTGCAGTTGTAATTGCTTGTATTTATATTGCTGCGTATTGCAGAAGGATTAATTACTGATGTATATGTGCTCGTTAGAAAGAAGTTGAGGAGGTTTTTGGACTCGACGTAGCCGAAGATCCCTGGATGGAGAAATATAGAGAAAAGTACAGAATACACAAATTACTTCTGTTTTTGTGGAGCAGACACACATTGTTTACATGTGTTTGCTTAAAGTTGCTTAAAGTTGCAGATATTGTGTGCACAAGAGAAATTGCAAAGGAGGGTGAACCTCTGCATAGAGTGAGATCATACTTCATTGCGTGTCACCTAAAATTGGTTGGTTGGTGTATGCACTCCTATTGGTTGATGACGACATAGAGTGCTGCGCTGCTATAGGTCAATTGTTGTGTAAGTGCAGCATTGAATTTGGTATACAAGTCTTAAGAGCTTTTACGGTATTGGAGAAAATAATTCTGACTTTTACAGAATGGAATCAAAACATTTGTGAAAGTCAAATTAACAGTTTTCAAATTTCTGAATAATCCAAAATCATGAAATGTTTTAAAGGATTTAAGAGTATTGTGAGTAGTGATGTGACAGTTTTGGTACAGGAAGGTGAAGAGATGCTTCCAGAGGGTACACCTGTACATTATAAGACAACAAATGTGGGATTACATACACATTTATGGTTTCATCAATGGTGCAAGATTGTTGAAAAGGAAGGTTCTTAGAGCTTTCCAAGATATGGTACATTTGCACTGAAGTAATTCAAAGATTGAGGGAGAAATTGTTCAAGATGAAGCCACCACCTAGACATACACAATACAAAGTAATACGAATTTGGGAGAAGAGAGCTAGTACTAAAAAGAAGGAGAAGTGCCATAATAAAACTAGAAGAGCAGTGGGTAAGTATCCAAATGATTAATGGGTTGAACAACCATATTGATGCAAATAAGCTATTTTTGAAGGGATTAAACTGTATCCGGCCATTATTACTCAAAAGCTGAAAAAGAGGGTGCTGCAAAGAAATCGGATTCCAAGAGTGATTCAGGGGATGAAATGTTGGATATATTGTTAGTCCCACATCTACCACCTTATGAGGCCCCTGTAATAAATACTGAAGGTATGTTAACATCGTATCTGATAGTGGCTTTAGTCACTGTTGATACCGATAGTGTTCAAATTGAAAGACAACTACTGATGACACAGCCTATTGTACAACTTGTTAGATAAAATGTTGTTACTGTATGAATTGATAATGTTTCTACAGTGATGCCTCCAGGTATTGCTACTTCAATTGCATTTGCTTCTGCATCTTTTAGTAAGGTTGTGAAAGCACGACCATTAGAGAAGTGCACAATGACTGCTCTGATTAATGGTATTTCAAATACAGTAGCTCACGGAGCTGTTGGAGCAGCACCTGTGACAGCAGGGTTTTTCCCGACATCACAGAATTCACAGATTGTTGCTTGGATACCACCACAAACAGTGCAATTGTTGAGAGAAGGGAGAAATATTGTCTTTATACCACCAATTATACAGGCTGAAACTGCGCTATTACATTATGGGATTTTTTCCCCATGGTTTAACGAGATGGCACAGAATAAAAAGACAGAGGGTCAAGTTTTAATTATGCAGCAAGCTGATAAAGAGAAATGTTTGATTGTCTCAAGATCAAAAACAGAATTAGAACAAATGAACAGGGGATGCCTAGAACTTGAGCATGTGAAACAGTAATAAGAAAAATAACTGATACATTTTTGTAAAGAAATCATGAGACGTGCAGCAGTAACACATGGCAAACTGACAGAATTAGCTAGAACATATGAAGTTTATATTTCAAAAATGTTTCATGTCAGAAACATTTTAGGTTACAATTAAATGATTAATCTATTAAAACGGAGAGTTCTTCAGGAATGTGATTGCACTTCACTAAATTAGTAAAATGTGTAAAAGAAGTGGATGAAACAAATAATAACACACCTCGGCTTATCCTTTCTGGTGAATACTATAAGGAACATATGTTCATGAGACTTGGAGTACATGACATCTTTCAGCATTTACAAATAATTTTCCAAAAATTTAAGACAGGTCTGTGCAGATGTACACACAATTTGATTGATTTATTAGAATTTCAAAAGTGCTAAAGGATTGATTTGAATAAATTCTATGGCATTGTAGAGCTGAATGATTTGTGGACTGAGTGTAAAGTTGCTGTACAATGGTCATATGTAGAACCAACAAAAGATGCTCACACTAAAGCATTATCTCCTGTGGTCATGGAGAAATATGAAGCAGCGATTACACTTCTGAAAGGGAAGGTTCCTCAAAAGGATATTGACTAGGTAAAGATTAAAAGAACGTCACAAAAGCCAAAAGAATCAATGCATGATTACTATGAGTGGTTGCTTCATATGTTTCTACAAAACAATGCAAGGAATGAATGCAAAGTATTGCAGTGATGAACAAGAGGGACGCAGAAAACGCTTAAAGAAAGATTAATGTTCCTACAAAGTTTGCTCAAGTCAAGTCAGAAAATTTATATAGCGCGCTACATACCCAGAGGGTCTCAAGGCGCTTGAAGAAGGGTGGGGAATTATTGGTCGAAAATCCAAGTTTTAAGTTGCTTTCTGAATGCTGGGTGGTTTTGAGTGAGGCGAAGGTGAGTGGGAAGTGAGTTCCAGGTTTTGGCTGCTAGGTAGGAGAAGGATCTTCCTCCCATGGTGGTTTTGTTGATGCGAGGTACAACAGCAAGGGCTTGGTTGGAGGAGCGTAGCTGGCGGGAGGGGGTGTAGAAGGAAAGTCGTGTGTTGAGGCATTCGGGTCCAAGTTCGTAAAGTGCTTTGTGAGCGTGGGTTAGGAGGCGGAATGTTATCCTCTTATTAACGGGGAGCCAGTGGAGGTTTTTCAGGTGACTAGAGATGTGGTCTTTACGCAGGATGTCTAGTATGAGTCTGGCTGATGCGTTGGAGTTTTTTCTGATTTTTTGCGGTGGTACCGGCGTAAAGGGTGTTTCCGTAGTCCAGGCGGCTCGTGACCAGTGCGTGGGTGACCGTTTTTCTAGTTTCGGTGGGAATCCAGCGAAATATTTTTTTGAGCATGCGAAGAATGTTGAAGCAAGATGATGAAACGGCGTTGACTTGTCTGTTCATCGAGAGTGAGGAGTCCAGGATGACGCCCAAGTTCCGTGCGTGGTCCGTCGGGATGGGTGCTTTTCCAAGGGCCTCTGGCCACCAAGAGTCATCCCAGGCGGAGGGGGAGGTACCTAAGATAAGGACTTCTGTTTTGTCTGAGTTCAGTTTCAGACGGCTGTGCTTCATCCACTCGGCTACTTCTTTCATTCCTTCATGTAGGTTGGTTTTGGCGGTGTTCGGGTCAGTCATTTGTAGGAACTCAAGAAGGTATGAAAAGTGCTGGAATGCAGGCTCAAAATGTTCAAGGAGTAATTGATGTTTCATAGGGTAGAAGTAGAGATGTTCTAGTTAATCCGAGTTCCGGTGTAGATGTTGCAATGCTGAAAAAATTACCCCCTGTCACCTATGTTATAACATCAAGCATTGGAAGAGGGAGTTTAGGCTTAATATTGATAGAGAAAATGGAAGCATCCAAATGCAAGGATGAAATCAAATGCAGAGGCATAGAGTTCAAGATGGCCAAACAAGAAATAGCTGTGGGATTATATCCCTTTAGAAAAATTGAAGAATTGCCTCAAGATTTAAAAGAGACAGTAAATCCAGCAGTGTGTGAGCTATTGGACTGATTAAAGGTATAGAACCTATTTAAGTTACAGTAAAACCTAATGTTGTGTATCCAAAAGCACCACCATATAATTTGAGCCAAAGAAGCAATTGCAGGAATAACTCCAGTTACCGAAGACCTGTTTTGGAAAGGGATATTGAGAGAAATTGTTGGAGGCCCATGCAGCTCTCCGATCATGGGTTTTTGTAAAACCTAATGGAAATTATTGGATTGTGCAGGGTCACTGAAGCTTAACAGCATTGTTGTTCCATGTTGTCGCATGGTATTGAATCCAGTCACGATCCTTTTTCAGATTCTGTGCACTGCAGAATAGTTCACTGTTGTGAACTTGTGTCAGGCTCTCTTCTTCTGTGTTCCACTACAAGAGGTCAGCCAGTTTGTATTTTCATTCATGTCCAGAGAGAAAGTGATGACTTGGTGTTGAGTTTCACAGGGGTCTACAAAGAACCTGTCCGCTTTCAACCAGATCTTGAAAAAGAATCTGGAGCCCCTAAAGTTGCCATACAGTTCAGTTCTCGTGCAATACATTGATGACCCGCTTAATGCATCAAATACACGCGAAGCTTGGAGTCAGGATATGATTGCACCTTTAAATCATTTGTCAGAGAATGGATACAAAGTGTCCCCAGATAAGCTGCAACCGTGCCGGAAATAGGTCTAAAATACGAGACATATCATTCAGAAAGGAGCAAGGAAAGTGTCCCCTGAGAAAGTTGAAGATGAGCCCACCTGGAACACAGAGAGAAGTCAGAATGTTTTGAGGAATGATTGGCTATGATAGACACTGGATACCAAACTTTTCACTAGTGGCTAAGCCTCCATGAAAGCTGACACACAAAGATTCACTTCCATGGGACAAAGAGTGTATACAAGCTTTCCTAGAGCTGAGAGAAAGTCTATGTCATGTCCTGCCTCTAGGAATGCCCGATAACAGTAAGATGTGTACATTGTTTTACAGTGAGAGGGAGGATTGTGCTCTCTCAGTGCTTTTACAGATGCATGGAGATGCCAGAAGACCTGTGGATTATTTTTCAACCACTCTTGAGCCCATTGCCACAGGGCTGCCCGGCTGTCTTAAGTCAGTAGCAGCTGTTGGAGCTAGTATAGAGAGAATTGAGAACAGTGATGGGATACCCATTAACTGTTCTGTAGGACCTTTGCTGATGAGAACAAAAACCTAGTATGTTACTAGCAGTAGGCACACTAAGCATGAGCAACAATTGTGGCAGCAGACAACATCACTTTGAAGCACTTTCAGGTTTTACAGCCATCCACCCTACTACCTGTAAATGAAGATTGCATTGGAGGTGAAGTCGTATCTGATTATCTAGATGTCACACACTTATGCGCCAAGCCAGAACCAGAAGTAAAAGATGAACCTTTGGCAGCACCAGAATTTGTAATGTATGTTGATAGCTCATTTTTGAAAAACAATGAATGTTCCCTGAAAGCAGTTTAAGCTGACTTTTCAATTTAAGAAGTTGAGGAAGCCTCATGGCTTCAAGGTGTAACCTCAGCACAAGTTGCAGAAGGAATTGCTCTTACAAGACCTGACAATTAAACAGCCCTATTGAGAGTAAGTACATTTACAAATAGTCAATATGGCGTTGGTGTTGGACAATTATGATCACAAGAAATGTCATGGCGTCATCTGGAACCCCCACAAGAAATGGGGAACGTGTGAGAAAATTATTGTATGCACTACAGAAACCAGCAGAAATTGCAGTTGAAAAATGTTCAGTCCAAAGTAGTGACAGTGGATATGTCACTGTTGGAAACAGATTGTTAGATTACATTGCACCACACTGTGCACTTGTGGCTTGCAAAATTAACAGGGTTTACTCAAATGAGTCAGAAGAAGAGATTAATTTCTCTATGTTTCTGTCTGTGACTGATACTTGGGAAGAGCATAAAAGATTGTAGGAAAATGTTCAGAAGCAGGACATCTGGGTTAGGTCAGAGCAGGATACAAGAAAAATGCAAATTGCGTCTAGATGTTAGCAGATGAAAGACTTGTTTTGCAAGACAGTTTGTTGTTTCCAATGAAACAATACTTCCATGGTTCAATTCATTTGGGAAGAGATGCAGTGCTCATAATATTCAGACAAAATTGGATTAGTACTATATTTAGGATGCATGTCAACAGATGAACGTTGGAAAAAGGACACCATTAACACAAAGTCACATAGGAAGATCAGGTTGGACCCTTTATTAGAATGCAAATGGACTTTATTGAGATGCCTGTTTGTAACAGGTTGAGACACATCCTGGTAATAGCGCGCATTTTTTCTCGATCGGTGAAAGCCTTCGCAAGATGGGAAAATGACAGTCTCACTGTAGCAAAACTCTAAATTGATAGAGTTAATAACAAGGTATGGATTACAGGTTTTACAGGTTTCTCTTAAGTCAGATCATAGGAATCCTTTTAATAATGAGGTACTGGGAATGATTTGACAAGCTTTTCAGATTGAGCAGAAATTACATTGTGGTTATCAACCTGAAGCTTCTAGAAATTTTAAACAGCACAATGGCACCATTAAGTCCAGAATGGAAAAACGTTTGTGCTTCCACATCTATGAAATGGCCAGATGAACTACTGTTGGTGTAGATGAGTTTCCGAAACATCCCAGACAGAATGACTTGTTTATCCCCTCATGAAATCTTTATGGGTAGTGCGATGAGACTTCCTGCTGTTCCTGGAAATGCACTTTTAAATATCACAGATAATACAGTGCTGGGCACCTGCAAAGGATTGTCTGATATGGTGCACTATGCCTCTCACCAGGTTGAAGCTGTCACCTTAAATACAAATCGAGTACCATGCCACAACCTTAGTCCTGGTGATCAAGTTATGGTAAAGAAACATGTTCAGAGGTCTTGCCTGGAGCTAATGTGGAAAGGCCCCAACCAGGTGATCCTCATCACAAACACTGCTGTCAAATGTGCCATACCCAAAGAGTAGGAAATCCACATGAAGGAACAGTGTTCTATGAGCCTGAAAGAAGAGTACTAGTCGCAGAGCCTCAACAAATTAGACCACTGGAAGTAACAATACAGCAAGAGGCACAAAAGTAGAGAGGAGAGGGGGCAAATAATGACAGTCACACCAATCCAGGTTCCTGTGATTCCTCAAAGTGCGATTGATGTCTCTGAAGAAGAAAAGAGATGTCAACCGGAGAGAACAATTGAAACAGCACCAATCAAAGTAGATGATCCAAGGGAAAGAACAAGTGCTGAAAGGAGAAGAGTCACCCACACTGCTGAATGGCCACAGTCTTATGGTCAAAGGAAATTGAGATTGTGTAAGTCAGTTGATCGCATATCACCATCAATTGAAGAAGAGACAGAGTCAAGTAGTATAAGAGACACAAAAAAAGATCAGCAAAAGCCATGCATGTCATAGGTATTCTTCACTTGAATGGCCATACCACAGAAATCAAGTGCTAAATGAATCAGTGCTAAAGACTGAAATATTTTTCTTAATTTTAAAGAAGATTCTCTACTCCAAGATTACTGAAAAAGAGTAGAGACAGCATTTAGATATAGCCCGAGTAGGGTTAAGGATGACTATGCGAAGATTGCTGTAAATAAAGAGCTAAAGAGTTCGATTGATAAAAGAATAGACTGTTTAAAAGAACTGTAACTCCTAAAAAGAAAGTGCTTGAAATATTCTGAACTAAACTTATGAAATATTACTGCTATATATATAATGTGCCTAAATAGAAATACATGCAAGATTATTATTGGTATTGTCTTTTTAGTAACAGTTTTGTTGATTATAACAACATAAATAGGGCTGTATTTGGCACCAGAAACTGAGAAATCTGCATCTACACCTGAGACTACAACATTCACACACACACAGTAGATGAACAAAGCTAAAATCATGATTTGTGAGTTACAAACAAGAAGATTACTCTACTAATGTTTGCTCCAGAATAATACAGGAATGCACGCACGCACGGGACACAAAAGATTGCTATGTCTGTGCCCACTTATCTTCATCAGCTGCAAAAGAGGTTACTTATTACCACTTACTTGTATCATATACAAAAACATGTAGTATTTAGTTTTCTTAAGTGTATAGGCAAGAAAACATTTACTCAAATTATGATTTAGTTCTTTCTAGCATTACATTGGAAAGGAGAAGAAATTTAGACCCACAGTCAAACAAAATGGACACATATTGGTATTATTTTAGACTATTTATGCCTATAGATAGTGTTAAGGCATACACATCCAATTTAACCCACTTTATGAGACCCTTAGAGAAGGTGTTCATTATGATATTGGAGGGGAAGAACACAAAAATGTCATATAGATAAAATAGAGAGAAAGATGTTTTGAAAAACATTTGGAGGAAACAGGAAGATGAATTTAAGAAGGCAATGATTCATCCAAAATTGAAATTAGAAAACAAAAAGGAAAAATATGTGTTTACAGAAGAAGAGCCCAAAGTAGAGACAGACAAGTAGGAATTAGTAGTTGTGAAGACAGAGTTGAGGTTGTTGAAGGTGCATGGCAAATTTTAAAAGGAGAAGAAATAGTCATTCCTGGAGTCTATTTTGTTTTTTTAAAATATTGTTTTTTTCCGTTAGCCAGCTGATTGAGAGGGTGTTTGCTATTTAGCTTTATTATTTCCAAAGATGCATCATGTTTATAGTATAGGCACATTAATATTGACATAATCACAGAGACATACACAACGTAGCATAGGCGATGAAACACAATTAGTTGGAGATATATTTGGTGCAATAATTCCACCAGTTAGAGTTTTTTTAAATGATTACAAAATCAATACGTTTTCAACAGTTGTTGACAAATTGGCAGCTAGTACTTCTAGAGTTTAATTAGTTCTAAATAGACAATTAGTATCTATTAGACAATGATTTTTCAAAATCGATTAGCATTATACATTTTTCTCACTGAAAAAGGCAGCATCTGCAAGATGCTAAAAACAGAGCATTGCTGTTTATACATCCCAGATGAAAGTAAAAACATTTTAGAATTTGCAAACAACAGCATCTAGTGTTTAATAAAATGTAGCCAAAGGAGTTTCTGTATCATATTTTATTATTTAATATTTATGTATTTAAAATGTTATATTACTAATTGTGATAAATAATGAATTGGTAATTATTTATTCATTGGTTAATAATGATTATTAATGAATGATTAATTATGTTATTTGCATTATTTTTTAAGAGTGGGTTGTGGGTTGATAGGGGTGTAGACCTGGGAAGAAATTGCATTTTAATATATTTTGTAAAACTAATTATTATAAAATGTATTTTAAGTTGTTTTATAGTGTTATTATGTAAATTAATTTAATATTGATTGTTTTTAAAGTGCTTGTGAATTTTTATTAGTTAATTCATTAGTTAATTATTAAGTTATTATGTTAATTGTGTTAAGTTTTATATCATTGGTGGTGTCATTTATAGGGGAATATTGTGGGAGGTACATTATTTTTAATTAATTAAGTGTTTGCTAATTAATGTTAATCATTTTACTAGAGTGGGAATACTAAATTATTCCTCTCCACTATCCAACACTTTTCCTACTGTTGCACTCACTGGAGTGGGAATAGCAATGTCATCCCCTCCAATATCCAACACTGTCCCTACTGTTGTACTCGCTGGAGTGGGAATAGTAAATTATTCCCCTCCACTATCCAACAATTTCTCTACTATTGCACTCGCTGGAGTGAGAATAGTAAATTATTCCCATCCGCTATCCAACACTGTCCCTACTGTAGCACTCTCTGGAGTGTGAATACTAATTTTTACCCCTCTGCTATCCAACACTTTCCCTACTCTTGCACTTTCTGGATTGTGAATTGTAATTTTCTCCCCTCTGCTATCCAACACTGTGCCTATTGTTCAACTCGCTGGAGTGAGAATAGTAATTTTATCCCCTCCACTATCCAACACTTTCCCTACTATTATCCTCTCTGGAGTGGGAATAGTAAATGGTATCCCCTCTTCTATCCAACACTTTCCCTACTGTTGCACTCCCTGGAGTGGGAATAGTAATTTATTCCCCTCAGCTATCCAAAACTTTCCCTACTGTTCTACCTGCTGGAGTGGGAACAGTAAATTATTCCCCTCCGCTATCCAACATTTTCCCTACTGTAGCACTCTCTGGAGTGGGAACAGTAATTTTAACCCCTCCGCTATGCAACACTTTCCCTACTGTTGCACTCTCTGGAATGGGAATAGTACATTTTATCCCCTTTGCTATTCAACACATTCCATACTGTTGCACTCCCTGGAGTGGGACTAATACGTTTTTCCCTTACGCTATCAAACACTTTCCTTACTGTTGCAATCGATGGAGTGGGAATAGTAAATTATCCCCTCCACTATCCAACACTTTCCCTACTGTTGCATTTGCTGGTGTGGGAATAGTAATTTTATCCCATCCGCTATCCAACGTTTACCCTACTGTTACAGTTAATATAGTGGAAATGTAATTGTAAAAAAAGAAAAATATTTTTATATTTCAATTTATTATATATATATTTTATTTTTATGTTACTGGTGTATGTATATATATGTATTTATAAGTTGTAATATGTTTCTAACATTTTATAATTAATTACAATAAATATTTAAGAATATTATTAAGAACATGTATATATTATATTGTATATACATATGTATGTTTCATTTATTTTTACATTATATTTATTAGTTATAATTTAAAAAATGGTCTAGTAATTCTAACTATCTTTCTTTTTTACACATATTATTTACTCTATTTTACATTATTTTTTAAACATTTAAAAAAATATATTTTTAACAACAATATTTTTTTCTGCTATTTCTGTACTTACCATTATGAAGATAGGACTTCGATATTCTTGACAACGATATTTTCATCACAGTATTTTTGCCAAACGCCTCTTGACTTCTCTTTTATTAAGGTATTCAAAGCAGAGCAACAGAATATACTGTCATTTGTATTTAACAAGACTAAAAAACACCCTAACAAGAAAATAAACATGTACCTTATAGATGATATTATAAACAACACAGCAAAATGTATTAGGACCACATTAAACACAAAATGCTGCAGAAATGCTCTTTTAGGCACAGATATCATAATAAATGCTAATGATGTCTGAAGCAAAGCACTGGGATGAACACTACCACATTCCACTGGCTAATGCCCAGATTTCTATGCTAGGGGTGTGCAGAACTTATGGAATTTGACTCCACGGAATTCAAGCGAGTGACATAAAACCTCCACGAGAATCTGTGAAGTTCTACCAATCGGCAGAAATAGGCATGTTCACACTGATTGCAGTGGGATTTAGCTCCAGTAGTGCATTCTGGGCAGGAAAAATGTTGCAAATAGCACCACACAGTGTGCCAGAAGGCTCAGCTACTTGAGTTCATTTTGTTGCCGCTTGAGTAGATTTTCTGCTCTAACACTAGCCTTGTGACCGCCCGCATTAGAAAAATCTTATTGGATGTCCTCCTAGCATCATAAATCATGCTGGGGGCTGCCAAGTCTGCGCTTACCAACTAACCATTCTGGAGCTGCATGCAGAACCAATTTCATCACATGGATTGGTGGAATTTGGCCTGAATTCCATGTTACTAGACTATTGCAGAGTTGATAACATTTTACAAATTCCCTGGGCGGAACAGAATATTCCACCCACCCTTCTTTTGGTATTTCTGGGAACAAGCAGCGAAGCTGGCCTCAAGCAGAGCAGTAGTCCTCTGTGGGTACAAGGCAGGCTTCAAGCATATAACTGTCCTCTTGTAGCAGCAGGTTAGTTATCTAAAGTACTAAGCAGACCGTAAGCAGCTGGGAAATTGGGGATTCTGACAGCCTTTTAAGTGGAAGATACTTCTAGACTTCCCCCATATCTGGTTCTGCATATTTCCTTCCTCCCATGTCTAGACTCCAAGAGGTCTAGGGTGACAATAGGCTGGTGCCAAAAACTTGTGAGTGTGCTGGAGGCAGCCCTCTGAAATGTAAGTGGGACAGGCAACAGCTCTAATATCCTTGCATCGTGTCAACACCTAATCCCCCTTTGTCCCCCTGTCTAGGTGGGATACACAAAGACCACTGGCCACTATAATCACAGTCATGTGGCCCAGGACACAGGCTGCAGGCACCAAATAGCATGGACAAGATAATGCGAAATATCTAAACTTGCCATTTTTAGAATTGTTTCTTAAAATAAGACTTTGCCATTAATGGGTAGTTTAAATTACATTTAGTTTCTACCTATTCACAATCAAAAGTTAGCACATATTAAATACGATAAGCTAACCCAATGTTATCCTATGGGAGAGGTATGTTTCACAGTAGCGAAAAATTTGTTTGGGAGTTTTTCTTAAACCCGACATATAAAACGTAAAATGATATGTCCAGGGAGGTTAAAGTCTGGCACAATATTTTGCCAAGTAATATGTATATTTAATAGTTGCACACAGGCTACAATGGCATTCTTGAGACATATTTTAAAAGGAAACTTAAGTGAGTCTATCAACAAAGGGGGGGGGGCCGTATTGGACTACCTTTAACGGGGTCCGGTGTACAAGTCCAACCAACTAGTAACACAAAGAGGGTATAAAGTTCCCCAATAGAAATGCAAGGGCAGAGTGAGTGTGCAACGTAGAAGAAGGAAAAAGGGGGGAAATTCCCTTTTTGGAACTAAAACCCTCACACACCCAGTGAGCTAGGTGTCATGCTTCATCATATGGGTTCTGCTCCTCGAAAGACTGGTGCTGCAATGTCTGACGATTCAGAAAACGGGGTGGTGATGGACAGAGTATCTGAATTAAGCAGAACACTCCTACCGAGTCCAAAGATCAGGGCTTGATCCATCACCGTTTTTTAGCTCACTGCACCATCCCAGCTCAGAACCTGGCTACATGCAAATTAGTCTGTCCCTGGCCCAGTGCATCATGGGAACAGGGCAGACCAAACTACCAAGCCAAATCTTATACTGGGAAGGAAACAAGCTTCCGGGGACCGGTTTCTGACATTTCAGCCGTCTTCGGCCCGGCTTGCTTGAATCCTGATGGTGCAGTGAGCAAGGGACTCACATCTGAGTATACCCTTCCACGCTTATGGTGGACAAAACAATTCAGAAAAGGTGGTGGTGATGGACAGAGTATCTGAATTAAGCAGAACACTCCTACCCAGTCCAAAGATCGGTCCCTTGCTCACTTTGCCATAGGATTCAAGCTAGCCTGGGTGATGAGGGCTGTTCGCACAAAACCGGTCCCATGATGCTTGTTTCTGGTCCAGGGAAGACATGGCTTGGCAGTTGGGGCTGAACTGTTCCCCTGAGGCACATGGCCAAGACTTATTTGCATATAGCTGTGTCTAAACTGGGCTGGTGAAGTGAGCTAAAGAAAGATGATGGATTCAACCCCGATCCGTGACACTCCGTCCATCATCTCCTTGGGTTTGCTTTGTTCGCCCTAAGTTGGCAGGGTATGCCCAGACGTGGGTCCCTTTCTCACTTTGCCACTGGATTCAAGGCAGCTAGCCTAGCTGATGAGGGCTGTTAACCTGAAACCGGTCCCAGGATGCTTGTTCCCAGTCCAGGGATAACATGGCTTGGCAGTTCAGGTTGAACTGTTCCCATGAGGCACAGGGTCAAGACTGATTTCCACATATCTGTGTCTGAACTGGGGTGGTAAAGTGAGCTAAAGAACGATGATGGATTCAACCCTGATCTGTGACTGGGGGTGAGTGTCTGAAAAGTTTCAGCGCGCCGTCCATCATCTACTTTTGTTTGCATTGTTTGCCCTAAGTTTGCAGGGTATGGCCTGACATGGGTCCCTTGCTCACTTTGCCACATATATGTCCTACCTTTACTAACAGAGCACCCTGGCTTATGGACTACCCAAGGCAGGCTTTAGGGGTGAATTATGTGTAATAAAATGGGAGTTGAAGGCTTAGCTAGGGGTTTTACATGTGATGTCAATTGGGTATTAAAACTGCATATTCAGGCTCTGCAGTGGCACACCTAAGCTATGTATACATGGCTACTTGTGTGGGTGGCTCAATAAGTGTTACAGGCCCACTAGTAGCATTTAATTTACTGGCCCTGGGCACATGTAGTGCACTCTACTAGGGACCACTAGATACATTAAATATTCAAATGATGGATAAACCAATGTTAACAAGTTTAGGGGAGAAGCACATGCACTTTAGCACTAGTCAGCAGTGGTACATTTATCAGAGTGCTAAGGCCAACACAAAGAAGGTCTGAAAAATAGGAGGAGGAAGGCAAAACATTTGGGGTTACCCTTTAGAGAGGGACATTTTTCAATAGTTTCCCTATCTGTTATTATGACCTTTGGTAATCTATGATGCCTGACTACCTACTTTAAAAAATGTTTAGCCAATTCAGCTATTGTAGGTAGCTTAGCCAAGGGAACTAAATGTTCCAGTTGTATGAACTATTCTAATATAACCCATATTCCAGTATTTTCTTAGGATGTTATAAGTATCAATAGAAGTCAATAGATATATAAGGCTAGGTGTAGTAAGTAGGTCAAACAATTCCATTGTTCTTTATAAGACAAACTTGTTCTGGGCACAAACTTCAGAATGCTTGACACAAATCTCTCCTGTCCTTTTTCAATTAGTCCACAAAAATGTTACAGAGACCATGTTTTTGGTTTGATGAACAGCAATATGACAGCTGATCCCTTAAACCGCTCACTGTGCTCTATCTAAGCTCTGAGAGGAAACAGCCCACATTACCCTCCCTGGTTATCAACAGCCCTCAAAAACACCATTTTACTTCCCTACCACAATGCTTTCATCACAGGAACTGTGCAGAAAAGAATCAGCTTTATGTTTGGAGTCGTGTAAGCAGAACAGACCCTGGTGCTGGTAAGAACATGCAGACCTGTGCAGTTTAAAACGTTAATGTGGTGAATGGATCTTCATGCCACAGAAGGTCTCTCCCGGCTGAATCCTACCATAGTCTACGAGCAGCACTGCATATGCCGAGCTCAGCATTTACTGGTGACAAACTTTCATTTAGCTACTTGACATGATCCGACCTGCCAGGAATACCCAGATCATTGCGGACCTCTATGAGTCTTGAAACAAAGGGGAGTGTAAAGTCTGGTTCTATTGTCACCCTGTCTTTAGTACCACCTAGCCAGCATAATCTCTGTGAATAAGGCTGGCAATCACACTTGAATAACAAAGGAACATTTTAGAGACTTTAGTAGCCAGTCAAAAGACATCTGTCAATGCAGCCACCCATTACAAACATGGCACATACATTTTATACTTAGTTGTCAAATAAACAACTGGTTCCTTTAGCACTTTTAAAGTCCAAATGGTTGAAGCTAGACGTAAATGAGAACTATCCGCCTCGAGACCTAACATTATGAGTAGACTAATATCTACAAATCTTCATATGTTAACCAAGAGGCCAGCAAGAAAACCCCAAAATTCTTCCTTGTGAACTATCTGAAATAATGAACAATCATAATGATACCAGCACTATCAATAAATCTACAAAGACAACAAGCAACCCTAGCAGACTAGCAGTTAGAATATGCTCCAGTATGCGATATCCCACCACCAACCAAGAATGATTAAACCATTCTAAATCCAATCTCGGAAGCTATTTAAAAAGATGAAGGAGTAATAGTACAATCACAGGCGATCTCAGTAATTGGCAAAAAATCAGTCAAGGGAATGGCTTTGATGCATTGTTCAAAATATGAGTATCCACTCTATATGAGATGTTATCTGAAAACAACATCCACAGAAGGGGAACAGAACCAGCAGACTTATACAGCACATACTGTGTAACTGTCAAACATGACTCATGCCTCAAAAGAAGATAGCACTATTTCGCAATAAAGGCAAATCATCAAGGACCACTACAGTAGGAGATATCTGCAACCAGCCAGAAACTGGGCAGAAGAGAGGTTTGGGGGCATCTGCTATAATAATTACATTTTACTCACATGACTTAGTAGTGTAGAAATGTGACTATGATCAGGGGAACAACACAGTCAACCGACTTTACCAATGCATACTTCAGCATACAACATTGGCGGCACCCCTAGACATGCACACAAGCACAGGAATGACAAATCTCTTAAATAAATACTAATATTGCACAGACCATGGAAGTAATCACTCCCAAGGGTTTATCAACAATCAATGATTGTGTTGCTGAAGAGGATTACATTTAATTGTGAATATTGATTATGAGGCTGAGAAAATAAAGTAAATTCTTTCCTTTCAGGGTTGAGGCATCACCATACATCTAACTGTCTGAGAGTGCCAGTCATATGATGTATTGCATTTCTGGATTATTCCTTACGCCTAGTATAAGATGAGTTAGTGGAATCTGTTTTTAGAATACATTAAAGTCTCCAGTTATTTTAATTGGATAGCAATAGTTAGATAATTCCACAGTCAGATTGAGAACCAATTCACAGTAATCAAAGTTGGTGGCATACAGGGAAAGAGATGTTGACTGCTCTTATACCCTCAGCGTGTCATATACCTAGGTAAATTATAGCCCTTTATTTATTTTTATTTATTAACTTGAGTTTTATATAGTGCTATCCAGACCCGGAGGTATCAGAGCGCTTTACATGAGGAGAGTTACATAGGTTACAAGTTACACATTGTTACAGAAGGTACACCAATTACAAGTTACATCCGTTGGATTCATGGGGTGTAGATGGGTAAGGGGGCATTGTAAAAGGGCGATAGGAGGGAGATTAAGCGGAGCATAGGCACAAAGATAAAAAAAGAAGGCAGGGCGAGAGAGATTCAGGTGAGAGAGAAAAAGAATAGGAGAGAAAAGCAAAGAATGGAGGAGGGAAGAGATGGGGAGGGGGTAAAAGACACAGATGAGGAAGTAACTGTGTTTGATGTCCGGCTGTGTGGGAGACGGCTCCCCGTTGTAGAGGGATCCTTTCTAGTCTTCCATTATGTGTGATTCCCTTGTCATCTTTATTCAAGGCTGTGCTAGTGGTTCAGTTTTACTGAGACATGTTTCTTGTAAAAAAGAATATCTAGTCTGTGGCACCATGTTTCCAAAAATATTTTCACTTTTCTACATCCCTTACTAATGCCATTTGCATTCCAGCTATGAATCTTTACCAGGACTGATTAATAATAATGCTATTTCCAAACAGTTAGTGTAGTTGTTGGTGTGCCTTCTGTTGCTATTTTCCCTTGCCCTCCTCCACCCTCTATGCTGTTCTTCCTCCTTAGATATTTCCCCATCCCTTTACCCTGCACCTGATGGAACAGTGAGAGTGTGGATGGTGTGGATTTATAATAATGTTGCCAGGCAATACCGGCTCCCATCATCCCCCCTTAATTGAATACTGAGGAAAAATTAAAGAAGCTAAAAAGTGCATCACATTTGTCATGAGTAATAATGTCAGTAAGGATCTCCTTTGATGGATTAATATGCCATTGTATTACTCATGTATCATTGATCAGTTATTTGTGCTCTATTAAGCTGGGGTCTGGGGGATTAGTGGACTAATGTTACCATTGCAGAGGCCTGTGTTCGAACTCATGGTCACAGATTCAAATCCCAGCAGGTCTTTCATCTATCTGGAGTCGGTAAAATGTGTACCGTTGGGTAACAATAAACATCTGTTATTCAGTGCCAAGATGCCTACGGGTGAACATGCTCTTTACAAATGCATGTGTTATGTTTTCACGAACGGTTTAGCTTGTTTTGGATCTGTGAAGATCATTAAGGCCCCTTGCCAATTGCTTTTTTCATTAAAACTCCACATATTATATTTGTGGAATAGGTAAAGCTCAACAATGTGGAATTAAGGCTCTCATTTCATAAATCTTTTTGCTGTTTCTTACACTAGATCTTCAAGAGAAGCAATATTAAAATTGGGTGTAGATTCTTTATGACTCTCTGATGATAGCTAGAATTTGTTTTTTGATTTTAAAGGCTGAAAGAAAACACTGATGATATGAGGTCTACTATTTGGCTTAAAAAAGGCCTAATGGGATTCTGTGAGCTCTTACAATGGAGAGATGGGGAGATGGGATGATCAGACTGGCAAAGGTTTCTGAACTTTTATCAAGCATGTATCAGGGAGGAATTTTACAAACCCATGGGATGATATAGAGCTTAGAGATCCTAGATTTATTTTTGAGGTATTCACATTTCTGAGTTTTTGGGTAGTTAATAATTGATATTTTTCTGTTTCTGTTTTCAATTGCTAAAATATGTATTTTCGATTTCATTGTTAGTTAAAATGAAGGAAGTTATTTGGTCTTCAATTGAATGCAATTTATAGTCAGTATTTCAACATTGGAAAACTGCACCCTTTGACCCTTCTTGATTGAATGAATTTCGTTTAAGAACATTTTGAGCGAGGATTTAGGAATTCAATTATTGCGTAAATCTTCTGTACATGCAATGAGGGGTAGAAAACAGGTCATCAGACAAGGGCAATTAAGGAATGTTTATGGGCATTTGTATTTGGATTGTTAGAATTTTGCTATGCAGCCTTGAAGGACTGGTAGTGATTATGATTAGGCCCCTTGGATCCAAAAGAATCCTTATATATCAAATAAGAGGGGCATTCAGTCTCTCTATGTAATCAAGTTCCAGATTTGTTTGCGGTTGTCTTTGTTCCAGTGGCATTTAGATATTGTATCTGGGCTCCTAATAAAATATTATGTGTTTTGATAGAAACACTCTCAGTGCCTATTACTTTACACTAAATTGACATTATGGCCCAAGATGTGGGCAGTCTGCTCCTACATAGTAGTTTAGGATGTGTACTAGAATTGCATGAATTAAAGGCCTTTGTACAGTTTGTTATGTAAGGGTTTGTGTTCTCAAATTTTATTTTCAATAAAGTCTTCCTACTTGGTATATGCAAGATCAGTGGTTCTTTGAGGCATTTGTACAGTTCTGTGCGTGTGTGCAGAAAGATTTAAAGGGGAGTTTCTAATATCCCAGGTTTAAGTATTCATCAGTAAAATCTGTTGAATATTTTCTCCCCCCCCACAAATTTTTCTACTGCTGCATTATGTGAACACAACACAATTATGTCAGCATTTTGATCACACCACAACATATATTGAACGGTTTTTCTGAACCACAATGCCCACTAAATATGGAAGATTTTATTAGTTATTTTACTAAAGAAGTATTGTCATACATCAATTTCAATAAAGATACCATCCCAGTTAGCATCTTATGGGACTATCCAAAAACCTATATTAGATGGTCCATACAAACCATTTCTATCCCTACTTCATTGCAAAAGTATCACAATTTTAGGAGAAGATACTAAGAGAAGGTCTAGATTTACTAATTAATACAAAGTAAGGCACACTAATGAGAAGCTCCATCAGGTAAATACAACCTATAACAGTCATGTTCTATGGAGACATATTGAAGCACTTCAAGTAGCAAAAGCTAATAAGAATGCCTTTGTTAATAAAACCAACAATTCTGAAAATCCATAAATCAGGTAAATTGATTGCTTATATGAGTCGAAAACCAACACACATGAATCGTAAACACTCTATCAGGAACACAAGTAGTAAGACTGTTCTCAAAATCCTCCTGACATCTCATTTATGTTTCTGAACCTTTGAGAAGACCTTTATCATAGCGACACACCACATAAAGCATTAAATATTTATACCTATCATACAAAGATAATTGCACCTATTCAAGATCATTCAAACAATACCATGCCAACGGATCAGTTTCAATTAAAGAGATCAAGACACCAGTCACACAATTGGGACCTTGTAAAGTACCAAGTCTAGATCACATCCCATTTAAATATTTTAAATTATTATGGAATTAATTATCCTGCTTTTTTTGGAAGTACCCAATGAAATCACATAGAATAACAATGCCCCAATAACTGTACTAAAAAGGATAAAGACCCCGTAGATTCAATATCCTACAGTCCAATATGTCATCTTAATGCCGATTGAAAGATATTCTCTAAAATATTTGGCATCAGGATGACTTAGGTCCCATCATCTATAAGTTCTGACATGCAACCTGGATTCATACCTGGTAAAAATCTCATTAGTTACTCAAATGTGTCCATCACAATAGTTAATTAACCTAAATCTTGTGAAAACCTGTTGTCTATCATATTGATAGATGTTGAAAAAGAATTTGATAGAGTATCATGCTAGTTCCTTTGGGATGTACTTCTGCTTTCAGAATATATTCTTGATTTCTAGATGTATCAAGGGGGGTCCAAATTCTGTACAAAGGACAAGAAGTTCCACCATGTACAATGGCAATCCATCAATTACATATCCATCTTCAGAGGCACAAGGCAAGGCTGCTGGTTCTCCTCTGTTATTTACCCTCTATTTTTAGAACCATATATTAGCAGCCACAGAGAAGCTTTTGTCAATTCCCAATTCTTGCATTTCTGGTTCTTTAGCAATATACACAGATGATGTGGCTATATTTGTGCACTACACTAGCACCTACACTTGGCATGGTAAAACAAATAGTTGGAGAATTTGGACAAGTGTCAGGAAACAGACTCAATATTAAAAACATGTACATTGATGTAGCTGGATCAGCAAAATAAAATGATCCAAGAATCACTCAAAAATAACAACAAATCAGGATTACTGTCACCTGTAATATGGAACTATATTTTAAATCTAACAACATACAATTATTACATTCTACTAATGTAGAACCAGAAAGATGCACAAATATACCAGTATCAATAGTGGGTCTTAACAATTTTGTCAAAATGAATATTTTCTCAAAATGTTTGTTTTATTTTTCGTTATACATATTCACCAAAAATCAACAATTCTGGACTCTGTCATATCCAGATTTATATGGTGTGGAAAAGTACCTAGCAGCTCTGTTAAATCTTTAATGTTTCCTCAATTCATTCTCAAACCACAAAATGAATTCAATCTACATTGTAATGAATTCTTTTAATGTCAGACAATTAGTCAAATTATTTAGGAACTAGGGGCCCCCTTAGGATGGCTATTTACAACAAGGGGTAAATCCCCTTAGGATGGCTGGCGGATCGCCCTCGCCGGGTCAGCGGTAGTCACAGCCGGCCCGGCGGAGGCGATCCGCCCGCCATCCTTGCAAAAATGACCCCTGCCATTTTACAACGGCTGAGGGGTTCGCAGCGGACATGTCGACCGGGTGGAAAAGGGTGCAATATGGTGGCGGTGTCTGAAAGACACCGCCAGCCATATTAGAATGTGCCCCTTGGAAATGCCTTTTGGCGGCGGCATTGCCGTCACGGAAAGGCATGCGGAATCTGCTTGGGGGGCCTGTTGCAGGCCCCCAGGGACTCTGGAGGGGTGGGGGTTGTACCTGGGGGTATCTATGGTACCCCCCTGCATTTCAATGTCACCATGGCAGGCACCGCGCAGTGCCTGTCACGTTGTGCATGGAAAAGCACAACATGCTTTCAGCACCACCCGCCGCAATGTTAAAAATGCGGGATCGGGATGTACGGGTCGGCTGCACCCTTAGCGGGCGGTCCCATTTCCCACTGGTATGGCGGGGGGACTTTGTCTGCCCACCATACTAATGTGCCCCTAGGTGTTAATCAGACAAGATCACTAAGTATACCTAGTATTTTCAAATGAATGTATAGCAATAGTCTATTATAAATAACCATTTTGTATACCTGCTAGATGGAATCCTCGTCCCATAATCTAACAAAATGTTGAGAGGAATGGTCCAATTCGCTCTTCATAAGGATTGCAATAAAACTAATTTGAGACATTTTCCTATATTATACGGATAGTACTACTATCAGGATAAACATTCATTCAAATTTATTGAGCTATATGCGACATGTATACAACCCCAGCTAAACTAACTAAATGGTATAAACTAGATATGTTGTTCCTGTAATATAACATCAAACCTGCTGATTTGCTACATATGGTTGTTACCTGTCCTGTGAATTATGGATCCCCACAAAGAATCTCTGCTCTTAGTCCACCACTCTCTACCACATAAGAGATCATGTCTTAGAAATGGATATTCACCAGCCTACATGCTCTTACAAATTGATAATGCGGTTGGGGAGAAAAAGAGAAACACTGTGGCCTGGAGTTGAATGGAATGCCTCTTCTTGCAGCGGTTCTGAGTACTGCATGTCTCTCTTTCTCTCTCGCTCTCTTACTCTCTTTCTCCCCCTCTCTCTCTCTCTACTCTCTCCCACTGTCTCTGTCTCTCTCTCACAGAAGTGTTTTGAGGACTGCACTTGCCATTGGTACAGCTAACATAAATACAGAGAATAGAAGTGCACACTGTCATAGCACAGTCCCCTGCCAAATGTCACTATCCTGAAGCCCCATAAGTGACAGTGATTAACAAAACCAGAAAGTAACAAGAAACTTCCTCTGAGCCCAGAAGCACCAAGAGACACTGAGTTGTGGCAGTAGTAATGAGCAATAATAAGTGGGGAAAAGGGCAAGCTAGCAGAGAAGCCTTCTTTTAAAAAATATAAAGCCAGAGAGGAAAGAAAAACAATAGGAATTAGAGAATAAAATAAAGAATTTGGAAATGCAAAATATGGTGAACAAGCTGAGTGTGCGGTAACCATTCAGTCAAAAAGTTGTGAGAAAACTTGCTTCTTCCGATCTGATTGGATTATTTTTCTCATTGACCAAGAAGACCCAGGTATTGTATCTTAGTAGCTGCTGCCACAGTCTGGTCTTCCACAATTGCCATGCCTCTGACCTCAGTCTATTTTGTGTGAACCTATGACTCTTTTATCTGGTCTATTCTACCCATGAGTGCAATTTTGACGAGGTAAGACAGCCTCCAACTTAATGCATATTGTCAGTGAACACCCCATCCTGTAATTCCACATCTTCAGTGAGTGTACTACAATTTGACATTCTCCTTGAAGTGCTTCAGATGTCTTGTATTACATATTTTACCATTGCTTATCACCTGCTATTACTACCTGGAGTACCTGTGCAATCCATCCATGTTAAACTAGATGCTGCAGTCACACACATCATCGTTTTTCAGGATGGGGTATCAGTGAACTGACAGTTAAAATTCAGTGTCAATTTACCATCTCAATAGTTCATTGTTAGACCTGTCAGCATCAGGGTGGTGTTCCCCCAAACATTTTGCCTACTTACCTCCATTGTGTGCTGACATTTGTTTTCGTTGGCCTCAGGATTCTGTGCACTTATCACTGCTTTGCAGTGCTAAGGTTGCTTGTGCTCACTCCCCTAAACATGGTATAATTTATTGACATCTGATTGACATATTATTTTAATTTTAAATACCTTATAGTATGGTATGCTATATACCCACACCTCTAAATTCAATGCTAGTGGACCAGTAGCATGTATTTTGCCACCCATTTAATTAGCACCTCAACACTTGTCCCATGCCTGCCATTGCACCCTGAATTCAGTTTTAAACTGCCAATTCAACTTGGCAATATGTCCACCGTGTCATACTTTAAACTAACCTTCTATTGGATATAGTCACCCTTAAAGTAGGCCCGAGGTAGCCCATATTCCAGGTTGCATAGTAATTAAAAGGTTTGCTCATGTAAATTTAAGTTCTAGAGGTCCTGACAGTGACTGATGTGAAGCCTACCTCTCCCATAGGATTACATTGGGTTGCCTTATTACATGTATTAGGTGCTAACCTTTGACTGAATGGTTTGCAAACAGTGGTTCATTCTGACCAGTGGTCTCGTATAAGTTCCTTTTTCGTGAAAAGAAAAGCAGTTGATAATAGGTTCCATACATCTTTAATCTGGACTCTATAATATACAATGTAATGAAATGCAACAATTATAAAGAAAAACAACCTCCAAACAGTTTAGTGTATAATGCAATTAATGTATTCATTGTAGTATATCAAGAGATTTCTTTCTAAGTCAATATATTCTTTTTTGTTTATTATATATAGGATCCAGTGCTCATAGGTAACTTAGAAAAGGTGATCTGTTGAGTAAAAGAAAAGTAAAAACATGCAACTCTTAAAAAGTATAACACTGAATTCCTATAAATGAAGTTATAAAGTAAAGCCAGGAGGTAAATATAGTTTTTAGGGAGACGGCATTTTGATCTCAAACATTTGAGATAATCTTCAGGACAGATGTGTGAACACTTGATATCACTGGAAAAGAAGAGAAAGAGAAGGCTGTAAGGCCAGAGCACATAAGGGCATAATATAGTTATAAGATGTAATTATAAGGTGGATGAAACTTAATATGGTTAGTGCAGATTTGATTTAGGTCATCAAGTTGGTGAGAAGCCAAATAATGATGAACCAGTGAAGCAAAAGCCAACCTGTGTTGGCTCTAGTTGTGTCGCCTACATCTTAATTTATGGGGAATATGGTGAGGCAGAATAGTGATTTGCCAAGTAGTTAATTGGAACACCCAATCGTGGGAATTGTCAATACAATGGAACTTACGGAAGGAACTATGCAGAGTGTGAGCCTCACACTGTAGAGTCTCTTGCCATATTAGAATGACACTTGATGTCCCTTAAAAAGGGTATAGGAGAGAGGAGTCAGTAAAGCGTAATTTATATTGGGGTGTTCTTATGGAGTAAACCAAAGGTTTACTTGTTGGGGATCAGTTGTGGAAGAACAGGCGATGTGATCTGAGCGTCAAGTGATGGAAATCACACGTTTTGCTTAAAGAACATTAATTGAGACCTGGAGTGCTGAGGGTCAGGGAAGGAATTTCAAGGGACTGTCTCCCATTTCTTGTCAAGGAAAAAAATTCAAGGGATTGTCTCCGGTAATAATTCTATGACAACTGAGAATAAGTCAGCTTAGGTTAGAGATTTAGGTATCGTGCACTTGTTAAAAAGGGGTAGGGGAGGGGGGTTGGGGAGCAACTTACTTGATGTGATGGCCAGGCATGAGTTCCTGCCGGTATTAGTCACTTTAGTGAGGATGAGACAGGCAGATAAGGTATACTGGATAGAGTTTTTATGTGTCACCCGGAAGTGGAATTAGTCAGTGCATTCAAGGCAGAGTGCTAGAATGCTAACCATTTTTTTAACAGCACAAGCGAGAAAATAGCAGGACAAAAATTAGAGAATGGACACTGACTAGAAAGCTTGCTGTTATTTCAAACAAAGCATGAATGAGATTGGCATGTAGTTAATTTAAAGATTGGACAATTTAACAGACTGCTTATAGAGGAATTAGGCTGTCAATTGTACTATAAGTGCCACATCAGCCCGGCCAACAGCAACATAAGTGAGCTGTACCTGTGAGCAGGAATGGGTCAGTTGTGAACAAGGACTGACGTGCATGCAGCAAATTATGATAAAGTTAAAGAAATATAATGTGTGAGCATGCCACATCTGCCCCTCTCTCCATGGCAATACTCTGGTGTTGAGCACATGGCTGGCATTTCACATGCGTCTGTACATTTTTTAATGCACCTTATTTTACAAAAATATAGAACAGGTGTAATGGCAAATGCAGCACTTTGCTTCTGCCATCAATGTATATTAAACCCAAAAGCTTTTGTAATTGCGATTCTCATATTAACATGACTAGAGAATCTGGATTTCATTAAAGACACGGAGGCTGACATTATGCATTATTTCTTTAATGCAGTCCAAGCAGCCGCTTACATCACAATATTAAAATGTTCCAGAATAGAACAATAGCAACACATGAAAGGCATGAGCCATCAACAATCTGCCTCTTTTAAATGTGGAGGAAAATAAGCTAATGAAACTTGAAACATCAAAACGATCTTCTGATGAGCAGGATGAAGGAGAAGGAAGAACGAAGGTAAAACCAAAGGCCAGACGACACACAGTTTAGGAGCGTTACCTGAAAAGAGAAAGAAGTAAATATCTCTTGAATGTAAAAAATAGTGTCAAGCTTATCAAGCTAAAAGGAACAAGAGATGAAACAGGCAGTCTTAATAAAAAGTACAGTAATAAACTGTAACAAAAACAGCATTAAATAATTGTAGGACCACCAAGGAGTGGGATGGGAGGAATGTCAGCCTCCATGTCTTTAATGAAATCCAGATTCTCTAATCATGTTAATATGAGAATCGCAATTTCATTACAAGACGTTAGGCTACATTATGCATGTTGGGAGCATTGTAAAATAACATCAGACATATGTTCAATAGGCTTGTAATAATGACGTGCAAAGGTGCTAGCATTTGACCAGTCAGCAGCTTTGAGAATGTAGTTCAACTTACCTGCAGACCTGACAGATTTACTGGCCATAGCACCCCTCTAAGGGAGTGAACTTGACATTTCTTTAAATCAATACCTGCTAAACTCATAACAGTCTTAACCCATCTAGCAATAGAGGTCGAGGTTATGGCTTTGTGGGGTTTAACAAAGAATATGAGTAATTGGTTAATATCCTGAAGGCGAAGAGCAAACATTCTGTGATCATAATATCTCATGCAGCCCACAACGCAAAGTTTTAGACATAAATCAAAACGTGGGTAAAACATAGAATCAGACATAATCTTTGATCTCCTATAAATCTCTAATTTGACTCCGAACATGTTAAAAGATCTATTCGTAATCTCCAGGGCTTTGACATCCCCTTGTGCATGAGATTAGGCATAGTAGAGTAGCCATCTTCATGGAAAGGTTTTAAAAAAAAAAAAGTTTTTGGAGGAGAGACTTTCATATTTAGGTTTAGGAGGTCTTCTTAAACTAATGATTTTCATCACTACAAACAATGACATTTTTACCTACCGTTTTACCATTGACAAGAACATGACCAGCAGAAATAGCCTATGTATATCAATTGATAGTTCTATAGCTGAGGCCTTTATCAAATTGTTTAACAAGGAAGTTAACTATTTCAACAATAGGTGCTTCCAAGGAATCCAGGTTCCTTTCCCAGCACCAACGTACCCATATTCTCCATATGTTGTTATATTGCAGTGAGTGCCTGGGGCCAAAGACTCTCTGAGGAGAGTTGCAGCTGTTGCCAAAAGTCCTGAGATTTCAATGAATATCCTGACACTCTCCCGGCAATAAGGGTTAAACTCCTCTTCTGAATTAGGGGGTGAACTCCTCCATCTACATCTGCAAGAAGATTCTCTAGGGTAGGAATTAAGATGGGGGGGTTGCAAGCTAGTTTTAGAGTGGTGTGAACCATGCTTGAGATGGCCAAAAGGGAGTTATTAGGACAAGGAAGCACTGACCCTGTCTCACTATCTGAAGAACTCTCTGAGTTTTGGCAAAGGGAGGGAATGCATACACCTTGGCTCCTTTTCAAGATCGTAGTAAAGCATTGACTGCTAGAGCACCCGGGTCAGGCATCCAGCTGAAGTTGTTCTCCAGTTGAAAGGTTAGTCTTCTCGCAAATAGTCTATATCTAGAGGGCCCCAGATCTTGTTTAGGGTACTGAACACGGAAACATTCAGTTTACAATTGCTGTGATCTAACAGGAATCTTGAGTTCCAGTCTGCAGAGAATTCTGCTTTGAGAGCGATCTTATGTTCGAGACAGAAGAGCGATCTTATGTTCTCGGCAGAACATCCAAAGTTTCTTTGTTAGATTCCACAGGTACGCAGATTTGGTGTGCTTATGAGGGCGTAAAGCCCAGCTGTTAGTTCTAAATAATTTATGTGGTGAGATAAATCAATTAATACACTTGTAAAGCGCGCTACATACCCAGGAGAATCTCAAGGCGCTGGGGGGCGGGGGGCGTTGCTACTGATCAAAGAGCCAGGTCTTGGGGAGTCTTCTGAATTCCAGTAGGTCTTGGGTTTGCCGTAGGTTGGTGGGGAGGGTGTTCCAGGTCTTGGTGGTTAGGTGAGAGAAGGATCTGCCACCGGCGGTCATTTACAGATGAGGGGGATGTGGCAAGGGCTAGGCTGGTTGAGCGGAGCTGGCCGGTGGGGGTGTAGAAGTTGAGTAGTCTGTTGAGGTATGCTTGACCAGTGTTGTGGAGGGCCCTGCGTGTGTGGATGAGGAGCTTGAAGGATATCCTCTTGTTGCTAGAAAGCCAGTGCAGGTCTCTTAGGTGGGGTGAGATGTGGCTGCGGTGGGGGATGTCGAGGATCAGACGTGCCGAGGCGTTCTGGATGCGTTGCAGTTGTCTCAGGAGTTTGGCCAAAGTACCTGTGTAGAGGGCGTTTCCGTAGTACAACCTGCGAGTGACGAGTGCCTGGGTGACGGTTCTTCTTGTTTTGTTGGGGATCTACTTCAAGATCTTGCGGATCATACAGAGGGTGTTGAAGCAGGATGAGGACATGGCATTGACCTGCTTAGTCATGTAGAGGGTGGAGTCGAGGATGACACCTAGGTTGCGAGCGTGGTGGGTGGGTGTCGGGCTATTCCTAGTGTTGTAGGCCACCAGGAGTCGTCCCAGGCTGAGGGGGTGGGGCTGAGGATGAGGATGAGTTCAGCTTCAGTCGGCTGATCCTCATCCATTTGGCGATGGCCTTCATTCCTTTGTGGAGGTTGGTTATGGCGATGTGAGGGTCTTTGGTGAGGGAGAGGATAAGCTGGGTGTCGTTGACGTAGGAGATGATGTTGAGGTCATGCTGTCGGGCGACGCAGGCGAGGGGTGCCATGTAGATGTTGAACAGTGTCCGGCTGAGGGAGGAGTCCTGGGGTAGGCCGCAGGTGATCTCGGTAGCTTCGGAGTGGAAGGGGGGAGGCGGACACTCAGAGTTCTGCCGGAGAGAAAGGATGTGGTCCAGCCCAGGGCCTTATCTTGGATCCCGGCGTCGTGTAGGCGTGTTCATAGTGTGCAGTGGCAGACTGTGTCGAAGGCGGCTGACAGGTCCAGGAGGATGAGGGCCGCTGTTTCTCCGTTGTCAGGCAGGGTCCTGATGTTATTGGTGGTGGCAATGAGGGCAGTTTCAGTGCTGTGGTTGCTGCGGAACCTGGACTGGGGCGGGTCAAGGATGTTGTTTTCCTCGAGGTAGTGGGTCAGTTGTTTGTTGACGATTTTCTCTGTGACTTTTGCTGGGAATAGAAGCAGGGAGACGGGTCAGAAGTTCTTGAGGTCCTTGGTGTTCGCCTTGGGTTTCTTGAGTAAGGTGTTGATCTCGGCGTGATTCCAGCTTTCCGGGAAGGTTGCTGTCTCAAAGGAGATGTTGATTACTTTCCTGAGATGGGGTGCGATGGCTGTGCAGGCTTTTTTGAAGATGTGGTGAGGGCTTGGTCTAACGGAGATCCGGAGTGGATGGTGTTCATGATCTCGCTGGTATCCTCATTGTTGGTGCTGGTCCAGGAGAGTAGGCGGTTGGTGCCGGTCGTGGGGGCGGTGGTTGTCGGGGTGGTTGTGGCGTTGAAGCTGTTGCAAATGTCTGTGATCTTGCGGTGGATGAAGGTGGGCAGCGAGTCATACAGATCTTGAGAGGGCGGGATGTCGTTGGTGTTAGAGCTAGGGTTGGAGAGTTCCTTTACGATGTTGAAAAGCTCTTTGCTGTTGTGTGCATTGTTATTTAGGCGGTTTTTGAATGAGGTCCTTTTGGGGGCTCTAATGAGTGGATGATGTCTGCGGGTGGTGTTCTTGTGGGCTGCGTATCTGTCTGGTGTTTGTTCATGGTGCCAGTTCTCCAGTTTTCGGCATGACCATTTGGAGGCCTGGAAGTCTTCGGTAAACTTTCTTGCCGGTGTGGCTGTTGGAAGGTGTATTGATTGGGGCGAGGGTGTTGGCGCAGTTGTCAATCCATTGTCTGAGGTTGCAGGCGGCAGTGTCGGTGGAGTCGGCAGGTGGGCTCTGGGTGAGGTTGGTGGTTAGCTGGTCTTCAGTGACTGCTCCAGCAGTGTCAAGGCATCTGTTGGGTGCGGTGGTGCGTGGTGGGCTTCCTGAAGGTGAAATGGATTCAGAGGTGGTCGGTTCAGTGGGGTTTGGTGGTGTAGTTGAGGGTGACGTGGGGGCTTGCGGTGAAGATGGGGTCAAGCGTGTGGCCGGCGGCATGGGTGGGTGTTGTCATGAGCTGTCTGAGTCCGAGGTTGGTGAGGTTGTTGATCAGGGTGGTGGAGTTGGTGTCGTTGTTGTTCTCGAGGTGGAAGGTCTGGTCCCCGAGGAAGACATAGTCCGTGGAGGCGAGGGTGTGTGTGCTGATGAAGTTGGCGATGGCGTCGCTGAACTGTGGACGGGGTCTGGGGGGTCTGTGGTTGAGGTTTCCTCTGAAGGTGGTGTTGGGGTCGGTGTGGATCTCGAAGTGTAGGTGTTCGGCGGTGCTGAGGGTGTCGTTGGTGTTGGTCAAGACTTTGAGGGTATTTCTGTGGATGATGGCGATTCCTTCTCCTACGCCGTTGGTGCTGTCCCTGTGGGTGATCTTGTAGCCTTCCGGGATGGCTATGGCGATGTGGGGAGTTGAGGCAGGGTTCAGCCAGGTCTCCATCAGAAGGCGATGTCTGGGGAGGTTGAGTTGAGGAGGTCCCAGAGTTCAATGGCGTGTTTGCGGGCAGAGCGGGTAATGAGGAGGATGCAACTGAGGTGCTTGGGTTCTTTGGAGGGCGGTTTGGGGGGCCGGGTGCTGGTAAAGCTGCAGTTCCGGCAGGTGAAGGGTCCTTGGGTGAGCTTCGGGTTGGCCCGGTAGCAGGTGTGTTCTTGTCCGGAGTTGAGTGTGTGGAGGGTGCTGGCATCGTAGCGGAGTATTATTAAACAACGGTCCGTGGACTATTTCTTATCAAATGCCACAAATAGTCAGTACTTAGTTATCAAAGAAACATTTTTGAGTATGAGAATCTACTCTAAATCAATGAATGCACCAATACAGAGAAAGCAACAGCAAACAATTAATTCAAATGCAATTTATTCATTCATTTCCACTGATAAAGAATGTAATTGACTAACAATACATAAATGTCATAAAGGTTGCCCTGAAGGGAGCGTGCAAAAGTAGAAAAAGGTGAATTAAATAGTGTTGAGTGATGAAAAGAAGAAAAGAATTGCAGGAATTGGTAACATAAAAAATTCACAAACACTTTATACAAGACAATACGGATCAGCAATCACCCGTGCTGTACAACCTGGCCATAAATCAATTATTCAATAATGTTATTACACTTGGAGCACACATATGTGTCATAAATGATGTTGCACATGAATATAAAGCGGAAACATATGGGTCCAGGTTCAATATCAAAAAGGCTTTGATGTTTCAACTCGTCTTAGGGCCTGACGGTAAGTTATGCCTGGGCCATGCGAGTCTTCATCTGGACTATAATACAATGGGCAACCATAAATTTATAGATGACCCCTCACGGAGGAGGTGGTTCATATAATTGTGTTTCCTATTCCAATTAATGGTGTATCCTCCTTGCCTCTATCAAGGTGATAATGCCCATGGGAATTGATCGACTTGAAATCCTCTCTAGTGGATGAAGTTATCCCTGTTTCATTAGTAGCATAGATTTAAGGGGCTTCTCTCATCAGAAGATGATGGCGTTTGAGTGCAATAAAGCACCGTACCTCAGTGGTCCCATCAATGTTGGGCTGCTAGCTCAAACAACTTCTGGTCCGTAACACTGGCTTTCTTTGAGTACGTGCCAGTACGCATCAACCGGCATTACTGAAACACTCGGCATCGTAGCGGAATCGGTGTGGTGGTGTTCGCGGGGGCCAGGGGTTATGGCACTGGGTACGGTCCAGGCACGGATGGGCGCAGATGGGCTTACCTTAGGCGCACCTTTTGCGCACCAGTGGCACACCCGCTGCGTGCGGCTGCGCACAGGCCACCATATATGGGGAGGTGGGAGGGAGGTGTAGCTGGGAGGCGGGAGCAGGGAAGCCAATGGGTGATGAGGGGGGCGGGCCTGCAGGGGACGCAACGGTGGAAATCCAGGATTTGTCAGGAGCGGTGAGGGTAAAAAACAGAAGGCTAAAGGGTAAATAGTGGGGGGAAGAAAGAGGGCGCTACAACGTGGGTCAACAAAACTGGGCACAGTACGGTGGAAAAAGCAGCACAATTATCAAGCACAATTATCGCAGCCTCTGCGAGCAGAGCCTATGTCGGGTTTAGAACCCTGGTTGCAGCGGCTGGGCTGTGGGCACTGGTACAGATGGGTGGAGCTGCCCTGTGTGGGGAGGGACCAGCCTGGAGGCAGGGTTAAGTTCGCTCTCACTGCTGCGCAGCGGCCGCGATAAATGGGGAGGTGGGAGGTCGGTGCAGCTGGGAGGCAGGAACGGGGATGCCAATGGGTGATGAGGGGTTGGGGCCACGGGGGATGCAGTGGCGGGAATCAGGGATTTGTCAGTAGCGGCGAGGGGAAAAAAATAAAAGGCTATGTGGGTAAACAAAACTGGGCACAGTACAGTGGAAAAAGCAGCACAATTATCAAGCACAATTATCGCAGCCACCGCAAGCAGAGCCAACATCGGGTTTAGAACACTGGTCCCAGCGGCAGCGGCTGGGGTGGGGGTACTGGCGCAGATGGGTGGAGCTGCGCAGTGTGGGGGGTGACCAGCCTGGAGGCAGGGTTAAAATGATTCCTCTTGTGACCAGATACCACCAGTGTTCTGATTGAGAAGGCAAGCTCCCCAGCCATGAAGGCTCTCATCTGATTCTAAAACAAGCTCTGGTTTTGAACTAAAGATTGCTTTTCCGTTCCAAGCTTTTAGGTTCTCGAGCCACCAGGCTAGTTCTGATTTGGATTCTTGATCCAGACAGATCCGATCGCCGTACCAGAGGCCAGTTCTTAGGGCTCTCACCTTTACCCTTTGGAGGGCCCGATAGTTGAGGGGACAGGAAAAATGGTTTGGATGGAGGAGGAGAGGAGACCCAGAAGCCTGGCTAGCTCTCTCAGAGATAAGTCTTGCTGTTTTAGGGCGTGTCTTATTTCCTTCCTGATTTTGGTAATCTTATTTGAAGGTAGTAAAAGGAAACATTTCAATTTGTCTACTGTGTAACCTAGGAACTCCAGAGATCTGGAAGGGGACAGAATTGATTTATCTTTGTTTATGATGAATCCTAAACTTTCTAGGAGATCCATCACAGTCTTCAGGTCTTTGGTTAGTTGTGAATGATCTTGAGACATTATATGAATGTAAATGATTAAACAAATGGGGTTAAAGTTCACTTTCACTGCCATGCATCTTAGAGATGAGGCAACAGCTCTCATCGCCTTGTTAAAGTACAAAGGGGCAGAGGAGAGTCCAAAGGCGAGAGTCTGAAATTGGTAAAACTGATTTTTCCTAGACAAATTGAAGAAAGGGTTGGTGGGATTCAGCCATAGGAATGGTGAAGTAAGCATCATTTAGGTCTCGCTTGACTAGCCAGTCTCCCTCTAGAGGTAAATCCCTCTAGCGATGGATGCCCTCCATCTTGAATTGTCTGTAAACCAAATATTTGTTTAGTTCTCTTAAGTTTAGGGCAGGTCTTCAACCTTTTTTTTTCTTACAAGAAAGAGTGTGCTTATAAATCTTAAAGTTTCTAATGGGACCTCTATTATGTCTCCTTTCTGAAGCATAGAGGAGGTCTCCTCTTCTATTATTTTTGGTTGCTCTGGAGAGAGAGGCATGTCTCTTGGGAAAGAAGTTGGTAAAGGTATGTCAGTCCAATCTGTCATACACTCTTGAGTGATCAATCTCCAGTTGTGAAGGAAATATTTGAATCTGCCACCTACTTTTTGGGGGACAGAAGGAGAAGGGAGAGGGGAGAGAGTTCTCACTTGCAGGGTTGTTTGAGATGAAGGTTACACAGGATCTAAACGCTCTGATGCGTTGGCATCTAATTCTCTGGGAGTAGAATTGAGGCATGTTGTACTGCTGATACCCTCTTCCGAAACCGCAGGATCTTGGAAATGGCCTTTGATTGAAGCGGCCGAAAGAGAGGACCCGTCTTCTGGCCCGTCTTAAAAGGTTAGGATTGAAAACCTTTTGGTTTTTGCAAGGCTTCTTTATCCGCCATGTGAGTTAGTTTTGGATTTATTTTAGTCAAAACGACTCTTTGTCTTTCTGCATTAAGCTAGCGTTGGCATTACTCAGTAGAATTAATGCTCTCTGGCTCCATCCCCTTATGAGATTGGTGTTGAGAGGGGTGCAATTGATGTGACTGTCTTCTGCAGAATCTAGGATTCTGGCTAATGGTCCCAGTACATCAAAAAGTTAGTCTTGGCACCCTTTCAGGAATTTTTCCATCCCTTTTCTTGGATCAAGTCCAAGTTTGAATAGGAATTTAATGAATGCAGGGTCCAAGTTGGTGGTATAGCAGCTTTTATCCTCAGTAGAAGGTCTAGAGCATTCAGCTCTAAGGATGTTACAAGTGTCCCTTTCTAAGATGTTTTTTATCCATTTTTTAATGAATTTTACGACGTGGTCCTGAGGGAACCACTCAGAACTTCTTGGGTTTTTCAGATTTATTGGGGAAAATATTTCTTCCCCTAAGGGGTCAAGGATAATGTCCTTAGAGGATGATGGGAGTTCCTCTTATGGATTCTAAAATTCTTGATCATCTTCATCAAGATCAAGGACATACTCATCAGGTGTGTCTGAGGATTCTATATCATTAGATTTGTTATCTCCCATATTGTAAAGAGCATTATGATATTTTGTGCCGCTAGGGACACCCAGATGTTTTGTGCCGCTAAGTACACCCAGATACATTGTGCCGCTAAGGACACCCAGATAAGTTGTGCCGCTAAGGACACCCAGATAAGTTGTGCCGCTAAGGACACCCAGATAAGTGGTGCCGCTAAGGACACCTTGATTAGTAGTGCAGCTAAGTACACCCAGATAAGTTGAGTTTGAGGTACCAGGACCTCCATTAGAAGTTGAGGTGCTAAGACCTCCCTAAATTGATGAGGTGCTTGGACCTCCTATATTGCTCTTATCAATGTTTTTACATTTCTTAATTCTTTTACCCTTTAATTCAGTGATCTTGTCAGAGTAGAGGTTTGGTATTAATAAACAACGGTCTGTGGACTATTTCTTATCAAATGCCACAAATAGTCAGTACTTAGTTATCAAAGAAACATTTTTGAGTATGAGAATCTACTCTAAATCAATGAATGCACCAATACAGAGAAAGCAACAGCAAACAATAATTCAAATGCAATTTATTCATTCATTTCCACTGATAAAGAATGTAATTGACTAACAATACATAAGAGTCATAAAGGTTGCCCTGAAGGGAGCGTGCAAAAGTAGAAAAAGGTGAATTAAATAGTGTTGAGTGATGAAAAGAAGAAAAGAATTGCAGGAATTGGTGACATAAAAAATTCACAAACACTTTATACAAGACAATACGGATCAGCAATCACCCGTGCTGTACAACCTGGCCATAAATCAATTATTCAATAATGTTATTACACTTGGAGCACACATATGTGTCATAAATGATGTTGCACATGAATATAAAGCGGAAACATATGGGTCCAGGTTCAATATCAAAAAGGCTTTGATGTTTCAACTCGTCTTAGGGCCTGACGGTAAGTTATGCCTGGGCCATGCGAGTCTTCATCTGGACTATAAAACAATGGGCAACCATAAATTTATAGATGACCCCTCACGGAGGAGGTGGTTCATATAATTGTGTTTCCTATTCCAATTAATGGTGTATCCTCCTTGCCTCTATCAAGGTGATAATGCCCATGGGAATTGATCGACTTGAAATCCTCTCTAGTGGATGAAGTTATCCCTGTTTCATTAGTAGCATAGATTTAAGGGGCTTCTCTCATCAGAAGATGATGGCGTTTGAGTGCAATAAAGCACCGTACCTCGGTGGTCCCATCAATGTTGGGCTGCTAGCTCAAACAACTTCTGGTCCGTAACACTGGCTTTCTTTGAGTACGTGCCAGTACGCATCAACCGGCATTACTGAAACACTCGGCATCGTAGCGGAATCGGTGTGGTGGTGTTCGCGGGGGCCAGGGGTTATGGCACTGGGTACGGTCCAGGCACGGATGGGCGCAGATGGGCTTACCTTAGGCGCACCTTTTGCGCACCAGTGGCACACCTGCTGCGTGCGGCTGCGCACAGGCCACCATAAATGGGGAGGTGGGAGGGAGGTGTAGCTGGGAGGCGGGAGCGGGGAAGCCAATGGGTGATGAGGGGGGCGGGCCTGCAGGGGACGCAGCGGTGGAAATCCAGGATTTGTCAGGAGCGGTGAGGGTAAAAAACAGAAGGCTAAAGGGTAAATAGTGGGGGGAAGAAAGAGGGCGCTACAACGTGGGTCAACAAAACTGGGCACAGTACGGTGGAAAAAGCAGCACAATTATCAAGCACAATTATCGCAGCCTCTGCGAGCAGAGCCTATGTCGGGTTTAGAACCCTGGTTGCAGTGGCTGGGCTGTGGGCACTGGTACAGATGGGTGGAGCTGCCCTGTGTGGGGAGGGACCAGCCTGGAGGCAGGGTTAAGTTCGCTCTCACTGCTGCGCAGCGGCCGCGATAAATGGGGAGGTGGGAGGTCGGTGCAGCTGGGAGGCAGGAACGGGGATGCCAATGGGTGATGAGGGGTTGGGGCCACGGGGGATGCAGTGGCGGGAATCAGGGATTTGTCAGTAGCGGCGAGGGTAAAAAAATAAAAGGCTATGTGGGTAAACAAAACTGGGCACAGTACAGTGGAAAAAGCAGCACAATTATCAAGCACAATTATCGCAGCCACCGCAAGCAGAGCCAACATCGGGTTTAGAACACTGGTCCCAGCGGCAGCGGCTGGGGTGGGGGTACTGGCGCAGATGGGTGGAGCTGCGCAGTGTGGGGGGTGACCAGCCTGGAGGCAGGGTTAAAATGATTCCTCTTGTGACCAGATACCACCAGTGTTCTGATTGAGAAGGCAAGCTCCCCAGCCATGAAGGCTCTCATCTGATTCTAAAACAAGCTCTGGTTTTGAACTAAAGATTGCTTTTCCGTTCCAAGCTTTTAGGTTCTCGAGCCACCAGGCTAGTTCTGATTTGGATTCTTGATCCAGACAGATCCGATCGCCGTACCAGAGGCCAGTTCTTAGGGCTCTCACCTTTACCCTTTGGAGGGCCCGATAGTTAAGGGGACAGGAAAAATGGTTTGGATGGAGGAGGAGAGGAAACCCAGAAGCCTGGCTAGCTCTCTCAGAGATAAGTCTTGCTGTTTTAGGGCGTGTCTTATTTCCTTCCTGATTTTGGTAATCTTATTTGAAGGTAGTAAAAGGAAACATTTCAATGTGTCTACTGTGTAACCTAGGAACTCCAGAGATCTGGAAGGGGACAGAATTGATTTATCTTTGTTTATGATGAATCCTAAACTTTCTAGGAGATCCATCACAGTCTTCAGGTCTTTGGTTAGTTGTGAATGATCTTGAGACATTATATGAATGTAAATGATTAAACAAATGGGGTTAAAGTTCACTTTCACTGCCATGCATCTTAGAGATGAGGCAACAGCTCTCATCGCCTTGTTAAAGTACAAAGGGGCAGAGGAGAGTCCAAAGGCGAGAGTCTGAAATTGGTAAAACTGATTTTTCCTAGACAAATTGAAGAAAGGGTTGGTGGGATTCAGCCATAGGAATGGTGAAGTAAGCATCATTTAGGTCTCGCTTGACTAGCCAGTCTCCCTCTAGAGGTAAATCCCTCTAGCGATGGATGCCCTCCATCTTGAATTGTCTGTAAACCAAATATTTGTTTAGTTCTCTTAAGTTTATGGCAGGTCTTCAACCTTTTTTTTTCTTACAAGAAAGAGTGTGCTTATAAATCTTAAAGTTTCTAATGGGACCTCTATTATGTCTCCTTTCTGAAGCATAGAGGAGGTCTCCTCTTCTATTATTTTTGGTTGCTCTGGAGAGAGAGGCATGTCTCTTGGGAAAGAAGTTGGTAAAGGTATGTCAGTCCAATCTGTCATACACTCTTGAGTGATCAATCTCCAGTTGTGAAGGAAATATTTGAATCTGCCACCTACTTTTTGGGGGACAGAAGGAGAAGGGAGAGGGGAGAGAGTTCTCACTTGCAGGGTTGTTTGAGATGAAGGTTACACAGGATCTAAACGCTCTGATGCGTTGGCATCTAATTCTCTGGGAGTAGAATTGAGGCATGTTGTACTGCTGATACCCTCTTCCGAAACCGCAGGATCTTGGAAATGGCCTTTGATTGAAGCGGCCGAAAGAGAGGACCCGTCTTCTGGCCCGTCTTAAAAGGTTAGGATTGAAAACCTTTTGGTTTTTGCAAGGCTTCTTTATCCGCCATGTGAGTTAGTTTTGGATTTATTTTAGTCAAAACGACTCTTTGTCTTTCTGCATTAAGCTAGCGTTGGCATTACTCAGTAGAATTAATGCTCTCTGGCTCCATCCCCTTATGAGATTGGTGTTGAGAGGGGTGCAATTGATGTGACTGTCTTCTGCAGAATCTAGGATTCTGGCTAATGGTCCCAGTACATCAAAAAGTTAGTCTTGGCACCCTTTCAGGAATTTTTCCATCCCTTTTCTTGGATCACGTCCAAGTTTGAATAGGAATTTAATGAATGCAGGGTCCAAGTTGGTGGTATAGCAGCTTTTATCCTCAGTAGAAGGTCTAGAGCATTCAGCTCTAAGGATGTTACAAGTGTCCCTTTCTAAGATGTTTTTTATCCATTTTTTAATGAATTTTACGACGTGGTCCTGAGGGAACCACTCAGAACTTCTTGGGTTTTTCAGATTTATTGGGGAAAATATTTCTTCCCCTAAGGGGTCAAGGATAATGTCCTTAGAGGATGATGGGAGTTCCTCTTATGGATTCTAAAATTCTTGATCATCTTCATCAAGATCAAGGACATACTCATCAGGTGTGTCTGAGGATTCTATATCATTAGATTTGTTATCTCCCATATTGTAAAGAGCATTATGATATTTTGTGCCGCTAGGGACACCCAGATGTTTTGTGCCGCTAAGTACACCCAGATACATTGTGCCGCTAAGGACACCCAGATAAGTTGTGCCGCTAAGGACACCCAGATAAGTTGTGCCGCTAAGGACACCCAGATAAGTGGTGCCGCTAAGGACACCTTGATTAGTAGTGCAGCTAAGTACACCCAGATAAGTTGAGTTTGAGGTACCAGGACCTCCATTAGAAGTTGAGGTGCTAAGACCTCCCTAAATTGATGAGGTGCTTGGACCTCCTATATTGCTCTTATCAATGTTTTTACATTTCTTAATTCTTTTACCCTTTAATTCAGTGATCTTGTCAGAGTAGAGGTTTGGTATTAATAAACAACGGTCTGTGGACTATTTCTTATCAAATGCCACAAATAGTCAGTACTTAGTTATCAAAGAAACATTTTTGAGTATGAGAATCTACTCTAAATCAATGAATGCACCAATACAGAGAAAGCAACAGCAAACAATTAATTCAAATGCAATTTATTCATTCATTTCCACTGATAAAGAATGTAATTGACTAACAATACATAAGAGTCATAAAGGTTGCCCTGAAGGGAGCGTGCAAAAGTAGAAAAAGGTGAATTAAATAGTGTTGAGTGATGAAAAGAAGAAAAGAATTGCAGGAATTGGTGACATAAAAAATTCACAAACACTTTATACAAGACAATACGGATCAGCAATCACCCGTGCTGTACAACCTGGCCATAAATCAATTATTCAATAATGTTATTACACTTGGAGCACACATATGTGTCATAAATGATGTTGCACATGAATATAAAGCGGAAACATATGGGTCCAGGTTCAATATCAAAAAGGCTTTGATGTTTCAACTCGTCTTAGGGCCTGACGGTAAGTTATGCCTGGGCCATGCGAGTCTTCATCTGGACTATAAAACAATGGGCAACCATAAATTTATAGATGACCCCTCACGGAGGAGGTGGTTCATATAATTGTGTTTCCTATTCCAATTAATGGTGTATCCTCCTTGCCTCTATCAAGGTGATAATGCCCATGGGAATTGATCGACTTGAAATCCTCTCTAGTGGATGAAGTTATCCCTGTTTCATTAGTAGCATAGATTTAAGGGGCTTCTCTCATCAGAAGATGATGGCGTTTGAGTGCAATAAAGCACCGTACCTCGGTGGTCCCATCAATGTTGGGCTGCTAGCTCAAACAACTTCTGGTCCGTAACACTGGCTTTCTTTGAGTACGTGCCAGTACGCATCAACCGGCATTACTGAAACACTCGGCATCGTAGCGGAATCGGTGTGGTGGTGTTCGCGGGGGCCAGGGGTTATGGCACTGGGTACGGTCCAGGCACGGATGGGCGCAGATGGGCTTACCTTAGGCGCACCTTTTGCGCACCAGTGGCACACCTGCTGCGTGCGGCTGCGCACAGGCCACCATAAATGGGGAGGTGGGAGGGAGGTGTAGCTGGGAGGCGGGAGCGGGGAAGCCAATGGGTGATGAGGGGGGCGGGCCTGCAGGGGACGCAGCGGTGGAAATCCAGGATTTGTCAGGAGCGGTGAGGGTAAAAAACAGAAGGCTAAAGGGTAAATAGTGGGGGGAAGAAAGAGGGCGCTACAACGTGGGTCAACAAAACTGGGCACAGTACGGTGGAAAAAGCAGCACAATTATCAAGCACAATTATCGCAGCCTCTGCGAGCAGAGCCTATGTCGGGTTTAGAACCCTGGTTGCAGTGGCTGGGCTGTGGGCACTGGTACAGATGGGTGGAGCTGCCCTGTGTGGGGAGGGACCAGCCTGGAGGCAGGGTTAAGTTCGCTCTCACTGCTGCGCAGCGGCCGCGATAAATGGGGAGGTGGGAGGTCGGTGCAGCTGGGAGGCAGGAACGGGGATGCCAATGGGTGATGAGGGGTTGGGGCCACGGGGGATGCAGTGGCGGGAATCAGGGATTTGTCAGTAGCGGCGAGGGTAAAAAAATAAAAGGCTATGTGGGTAAACAAAACTGGGCACAGTACAGTGGAAAAAGCAGCACAATTATCAAGCACAATTATCGCAGCCACCGCAAGCAGAGCCAACATCGGGTTTAGAACACTGGTCCCAGCGGCAGCGGCTGGGGTGGGGGTACTGGCGCAGATGGGTGGAGCTGCGCAGTGTGGGGGGTGACCAGCCTGGAGGCAGGGTTAAAATGATTCCTCTTGTGACCAGATACCACCAGTGTTCTGATTGAGAAGGCAAGCTCCCCAGCCATGAAGGCTCTCATCTGATTCTAAAACAAGCTCTGGTTTTGAACTAAAGATTGCTTTTCCGTTCCAAGCTTTTAGGTTCTCGAGCCACCAGGCTAGTTCTGATTTGGATTCTTGATCCAGACAGATCCGATCGCCGTACCAGAGGCCAGTTCTTAGGGCTCTCACCTTTACCCTTTGGAGGGCCCGATAGTTAAGGGGACAGGAAAAATGGTTTGGATGGAGGAGGAGAGGAAACCCAGAAGCCTGGCTAGCTCTCTCAGAGATAAGTCTTGCTGTTTTAGGGCGTGTCTTATTTCCTTCCTGATTTTGGTAATCTTATTTGAAGGTAGTAAAAGGAAACATTTCAATGTGTCTACTGTGTAACCTAGGAACTCCAGAGATCTGGAAGGGGACAGAATTGATTTATCTTTGTTTATGATGAATCCTAAACTTTCTAGGAGATCCATCACAGTCTTCAGGTCTTTGGTTAGTTGTGAATGATCTTGAGACATTATATGAATGTAAATGATTAAACAAATGGGGTTAAAGTTCACTTTCACTGCCATGCATCTTAGAGATGAGGCAACAGCTCTCATCGCCTTGTTAAAGTACAAAGGGGCAGAGGAGAGTCCAAAGGCGAGAGTCTGAAATTGGTAAAACTGATTTTTCCTAGACAAATTGAAGAAAGGGTTGGTGGGATTCAGCCATAGGAATGGTGAAGTAAGCATCATTTAGGTCTCGCTTGACTAGCCAGTCTCCCTCTAGAGGTAAATCCCTCTAGCGATGGATGCCCTCCATCTTGAATTGTCTGTAAACCAAATATTTGTTTAGTTCTCTTAAGTTTATGGCAGGTCTTCAACCTTTTTCTTTCTTACAAGAAAGAGTGTGCTTATAAATCTTAAAGTTTCTAATGGGACCTCTATTATGTCTCCTTTCTGAAGCATAGAGGAGGTCTCCTCTTCTATTATTTTTGGTTGCTCTGGAGAGAGAGGCATGTCTCTTGGGAAAGAAGTTGGTAAAGGTATGTCAGTCCAATCTGTCATACACTCTTGAGTGATCAATCTCCAGTTGTGAAGGAAATATTTGAATCTGCCACCTACTTTTTGGGGGACAGAAGGAGAAGGGAGAGGGGAGAGAGTTCTCACTTGCAGGGTTGTTTGAGATGAAGGTTACACAGGATCTAAACGCTCTGATGCGTTGGCATCTAATTCTCTGGGAGTAGAATTGAGGCATGTTGTACTGCTGATACCCTCTTCCGAAACCGCAGGATCTTGGAAATGGCCTTTGATTGAAGCGGCCGAAAGAGAGGACCCGTCTTCTGGCCCGTCTTAAAAGGTTAGGATTGAAAACCTTTTGGTTTTTGCAAGGCTTCTTTATCCGCCATGTGAGTTAGTTTTGGATTTATTTTAGTCAAAACGACTCTTTGTCTTTCTGCATTAAGCTAGCGTTGGCATTACTCAGTAGAATTAATGCTCTCTGGCTCCATCCCCTTATGAGATTGGTGTTGAGAGGGGTGCAATTGATGTGACTGTCTTCTGCAGAATCTAGGATTCTGGCTAATGGTCCCAGTACATCAAAAAGTTAGTCTTGGCACCCTTTCAGGAATTTTTCCATCCCTTTTCTTGGATCACGTCCAAGTTTGAATAGGAATTTAATGAATGCAGGGTCCAAGTTGGTGGTATAGCAGCTTTTATCCTCAGTAGAAGGTCTAGAGCATTCAGCTCTAAGGATGTTACAAGTGTCCCTTTCTAAGATGTTTTTTATCCATTTTTTAATGAATTTTACGACGTGGTCCTGAGGGAACCACTCAGAACTTCTTGGGTTTTTCAGATTTATTGGGGAAAATATTTCTTCCCCTAAGGGGTCAAGGATAATGTCCTTAGAGGATGATGGGAGTTCCTCTTATGGATTCTAAAATTCTTGATCATCTTCATCAAGATCAAGGACATACTCATCAGGTGTGTCTGAGGATTCTATATCATTAGATTTGTTATCTCCCATATTGTAAAGAGCATTATGATATTTTGTGCCGCTAGGGACACCCAGATGTTTTGTGCCGCTAAGTACACCCAGATACATTGTGCCGCTAAGGACACCCAGATAAGTTGTGCCGCTAAGGACACCCAGATAAGTTGTGCCGCTAAGGACACCCAGATAAGTGGTGCCGCTAAGGACACCTTGATTAGTAGTGCAGCTAAGTACACCCAGATAAGTTGAGTTTGAGGTACCAGGACCTCCATTAGAAGTTGAGGTGCTAAGACCTCCCTAAATTGATGAGGTGCTTGGACCTCCTATATTGCTCTTATCAATGTTTTTACATTTCTTAATTCTTTTACCCTTTAATTCAGTGATCTTGTCAGAGTAGAGGTTTGGTATTAATAAACAACGGTCTGTGGACTATTTCTTATCAAATGCCACAAATAGTCAGTACTTAGTTATCAAAGAAACATTTTTGAGTATGAGAATCTACTCTAAATCAATGAATGCACCAATACAGAGAAAGCAACAGCAAACAATTAATTCAAATGCAATTTATTCATTCATTTCCACTGATAAAGAATGTAATTGACTAACAATACATAAGAGTCATAAAGGTTGCCCTGAAGGGAGCGTGCAAAAGTAGAAAAAGGTGAATTAAATAGTGTTGAGTGATGAAAAGAAGAAAAGAATTGCAGGAATTGGTGACATAAAAAATTCACAAACACTTTATACAAGACAATACGGATCAGCAATCACCCGTGCTGTACAACCTGGCCATAAATCAATTATTCAATAATGTTATTACACTTGGAGCACACATATGTGTCATAAATGATGTTGCACATGAATATAAAGCGGAAACATATGGGTCCAGGTTCAATATCAAAAAGGCTTTGATGTTTCAACTCGTCTTAGGGCCTGACGGTAAGTTATGCCTGGGCCATGCGAGTCTTCATCTGGACTATAAAACAATGGGCAACCATAAATTTATAGATGACCCCTCACGGAGGAGGTGGTTCATATAATTGTGTTTCCTATTCCAATTAATGGTGTATCCTCCTTGCCTCTATCAAGGTGATAATGCCCATGGGAATTGATCGACTTGAAATCCTCTCTAGTGGATGAAGTTATCCCTGTTTCATTAGTAGCATAGATTTAAGGGGCTTCTCTCATCAGAAGATGATGGCGTTTGAGTGCAATAAAGCACCGTACCTCGGTGGTCCCATCAATGTTGGGCTGCTAGCTCAAACAACTTCTGGTCCGTAACACTGGCTTTCTTTGAGTACGTGCCAGTACGCATCAACCGGCATTACTGAAACACTCGGCATCGTAGCGGAATCGGTGTGGTGGTGTTCGCGGGGGCCAGGGGTTATGGCACTGGGTACGGTCCAGGCACGGATGGGCGCAGATGGGCTTACCTTAGGCGCACCTTTTGCGCACCAGTGGCACACCTGCTGCGTGCGGCTGCGCACAGGCCACCATAAATGGGGAGGTGGGAGGGAGGTGTAGCTGGGAGGCGGGAGCGGGGAAGCCAATGGGTGATGAGGGGGGCGGGCCTGCAGGGGACGCAGCGGTGGAAATCCAGGATTTGTCAGGAGCGGTGAGGGTAAAAAACAGAAGGCTAAAGGGTAAATAGTGGGGGGAAGAAAGAGGGCGCTACAACGTGGGTCAACAAAACTGGGCACAGTACGGTGGAAAAAGCAGCACAATTATCAAGCACAATTATCGCAGCCTCTGCGAGCAGAGCCTATGTCGGGTTTAGAACCCTGGTTGCAGTGGCTGGGCTGTGGGCACTGGTACAGATGGGTGGAGCTGCCCTGTGTGGGGAGGGACCAGCCTGGAGGCAGGGTTAAGTTCGCTCTCACTGCTGCGCAGCGGCCGCGATAAATGGGGAGGTGGGAGGTCGGTGCAGCTGGGAGGCAGGAACGGGGATGCCAATGGGTGATGAGGGGTTGGGGCCACGGGGGATGCAGTGGCGGGAATCAGGGATTTGTCAGTAGCGGCGAGGGTAAAAAAATAAAAGGCTATGTGGGTAAACAAAACTGGGCACAGTACAGTGGAAAAAGCAGCACAATTATCAAGCACAATTATCGCAGCCACCGCAAGCAGAGCCAACATCGGGTTTAGAACACTGGTCCCAGCGGCAGCGGCTGGGGTGGGGGTACTGGCGCAGATGGGTGGAGCTGCGCAGTGTGGGGGGTGACCAGCCTGGAGGCAGGGTTAAAATGATTCCTCTTGTGACCAGATACCACCAGTGTTCTGATTGAGAAGGCAAGCTCCCCAGCCATGAAGGCTCTCATCTGATTCTAAAACAAGCTCTGGTTTTGAACTAAAGATTGCTTTTCCGTTCCAAGCTTTTAGGTTCTCGAGCCACCAGGCTAGTTCTGATTTGGATTCTTGATCCAGACAGATCCGATCGCCGTACCAGAGGCCAGTTCTTAGGGCTCTCACCTTTACCCTTTGGAGGGCCCGATAGTTAAGGGGACAGGAAAAATGGTTTGGATGGAGGAGGAGAGGAAACCCAGAAGCCTGGCTAGCTCTCTCAGAGATAAGTCTTGCTGTTTTAGGGCGTGTCTTATTTCCTTCCTGATTTTGGTAATCTTATTTGAAGGTAGTAAAAGGAAACATTTCAATGTGTCTACTGTGTAACCTAGGAACTCCAGAGATCTGGAAGGGGACAGAATTGATTTATCTTTGTTTATGATGAATCCTAAACTTTCTAGGAGATCCATCACAGTCTTCAGGTCTTTGGTTAGTTGTGAATGATCTTGAGACATTATATGAATGTAAATGATTAAACAAATGGGGTTAAAGTTCACTTTCACTGCCATGCATCTTAGAGATGAGGCAACAGCTCTCATCGCCTTGTTAAAGTACAAAGGGGCAGAGGAGAGTCCAAAGGCGAGAGTCTGAAATTGGTAAAACTGATTTTTCCTAGACAAATTGAAGAAAGGGTTGGTGGGATTCAGCCATAGGAATGGTGAAGTAAGCATCATTTAGGTCTCGCTTGACTAGCCAGTCTCCCTCTAGAGGTGAATCCCTCTAGCGATGGATGCCCTCCATCTTGAATTGTCTGTAAACCAAATATTTGTTTAGTTCTCTTAAGTTTATGGCAGGTCTTCAACCTTTTTCTTTCTTACAAGAAAGAGTGTGCTTATAAATCTTAAAGTTTCTAATGGGACCTCTATTATGTCTCCTTTCTGAAGCATAGAGGAGGTCTCCTCTTCTATTATTTTTGGTTGCTCTGGAGAGAGAGGCATGTCTCTTGGGAAAGAAGTTGGTAAAGGTATGTCAGTCCAATCTGTCATACACTCTTGAGTGATCAATCTCCAGTTGTGAAGGAAATATTTGAATCTGCCACCTACTTTTTGGGGGACAGAAGGAGAAGGGAGAGGGGAGAGAGTTCTCACTTGCAGGGTTGTTTGAGATGAAGGTTACACAGGATCTAAACGCTCTGATGCGTTGGCATCTAATTCTCTGGGAGTAGAATTGAGGCATGTTGTACTGCTGATACCCTCTTCCGAAACCGCAGGATCTTGGAAATGGCCTTTGATTGAAGCGGCCGAAAGAGAGGACCCGTCTTCTGGCCCGTCTTAAAAGGTTAGGATTGAAAACCTTTTGGTTTTTGCAAGGCTTCTTTATCCGCCATGTGAGTTAGTTTTGGATTTATTTTAGTCAAAACGACTCTTTGTCTTTCTGCATTAAGCTAGCGTTGGCATTACTCAGTAGAATTAATGCTCTCTGGCTCCATCCCCTTATGAGATTGGTGTTGAGAGGGGTGCAATTGATGTGACTGTCTTCTGCAGAATCTAGGATTCTGGCTAATGGTCCCAGTACATCAAAAAGTTAGTCTTGGCACCCTTTCAGGAATTTTTCCATCCCTTTTCTTGGATCACGTCCAAGTTTGAATAGGAATTTAATGAATGCAGGGTCCAAGTTGGTGGTATAGCAGCTTTTATCCTCAGTAGAAGGTCTAGAGCATTCAGCTCTAAGGATGTTACAAGTGTCCCTTTCTAAGATGTTTTTTATCCATTTTTTAATGAATTTTACGACGTGGTCCTGAGGGAACCACTCAGAACTTCTTGGGTTTTTCAGATTTATTGGGGAAAATATTTCTTCCCCTAAGGGGTCAAGGATAATGTCCTTAGAGGATGATGGGAGTTCCTCTTATGGATTCTAAAATTCTTGATCATCTTCATCAAGATCAAGGACATACTCATCAGGTGTGTCTGAGGATTCTATATCATTAGATTTGTTATCTCCCATATTGTAAAGAGCATTATGATATTTTGTGCCGCTAGGGACACCCAGATGTTTTGTGCCGCTAAGTACACCCAGATACATTGTGCCGCTAAGGACACCCAGATAAGTTGTGCCGCTAAGGACACCCAGATAAGTTGTGCCGCTAAGGACACCCAGATAAGTGGTGCCCCTAAGGACACCTTGATTAGTAGTGCAGCTAAGTACACCCAGATAAGTTGAGTTTGAGGTACCAGGACCTCCATTAGAAGTTGAGGTGCTAAGACCTCCCTAAATTGATGAGGTGCTTGGACCTCCTATATTGCTCTTATCAATGTTTTTACATTTCTTAATTCTTTTACCCTTTAATTCAGTGATCTTGTCAGAGTAGAGGTTTGGTATTAATAAACAACGGTCTGTGGACTATTTCTTATCAAATGCCACAAATAGTCAGTACTTAGTTATCAAAGAAACATTTTTGAGTATGAGAATCTACTCTAAATCAATGAATGCACCAATACAGAGAAAGCAACAGCAAACAATTAATTCAAATGCAATTTATTCATTCATTTCCACTGATAAAGAATGTAATTGACTAACAATACATAAGAGTCATAAAGGTTGCCCTGAAGGGAGCGTGCAAAAGTAGAAAAAGGTGAATTAAATAGTGTTGAGTGATGAAAAGAAGAAAAGAATTGCAGGAATTGGTGACATAAAAAATTCACAAACACTTTATACAAGACAATACGGATCAGCAATCACCCGTGCTGTACAACCTGGCCATAAATCAATTATTCAATAATGTTATTACACTTGGAGCACACATATGTGTCATAAATGATGTTGCACATGAATATAAAGCGGAAACATATGGGTCCAGGTTCAATATCAAAAAGGCTTTGATGTTTCAACTCGTCTTAGGGCCTGACGGTAAGTTATGCCTGGGCCATGCGAGTCTTCATCTGGACTATAAAACAATGGGCAACCATAAATTTATAGATGACCCCTCACGGAGGAGGTGGTTCATATAATTGTGTTTCCTATTCCAATTAATGGTGTATCCTCCTTGCCTCTATCAAGGTGATAATGCCCATGGGAATTGATCGACTTGAAATCCTCTCTAGTGGATGAAGTTATCCCTGTTTCATTAGTAGCATAGATTTAAGGGGCTTCTCTCATCAGAAGATGATGGCGTTTGAGTGCAATAAAGCACCGTACCTCGGTGGTCCCATCAATGTTGGGCTGCTAGCTCAAACAACTTCTGGTCCGTAACACTGGCTTTCTTTGAGTACGTGCCAGTACGCATCAACCGGCATTACTGAAACACTCGGCATCGTAGCGGAATCGGTGTGGTGGTGTTCGCGGGGGCCAGGGGTTATGGCACTGGGTACGGTCCAGGCACGGATGGGCGCAGATGGGCTTACCTTAGGCGCACCTTTTGCGCACCAGTGGCACACCTGCTGCGTGCGGCTGCGCACAGGCCACCATAAATGGGGAGGTGGGAGGGAGGTGTAGCTGGGAGGCGGGAGCGGGGAAGCCAATGGGTGATGAGGGGGGCGGGCCTGCAGGGGACGCAGCGGTGGAAATCCAGGATTTGTCAGGAGCGGTGAGGGTAAAAAACAGAAGGCTAAAGGGTAAATAGTGGGGGGAAGAAAGAGGGCGCTACAACGTGGGTCAACAAAACTGGGCACAGTACGGTGGAAAAAGCAGCACAATTATCAAGCACAATTATCGCAGCCTCTGCGAGCAGAGCCTATGTCGGGTTTAGAACCCTGGTTGCAGTGGCTGGGCTGTGGGCACTGGTACAGATGGGTGGAGCTGCCCTGTGTGGGGAGGGACCAGCCTGGAGGCAGGGTTAAGTTCGCTCTCACTGCTGCGCAGCGGCCGCGATAAATGGGGAGGTGGGAGGTCGGTGCAGCTGGGAGGCAGGAACGGGGATGCCAATGGGTGATGAGGGGTTGGGGCCACGGGGGATGCAGTGGCGGGAATCAGGGATTTGTCAGTAGCGGCGAGGGTAAAAAAATAAAAGGCTATGTGGGTAAACAAAACTGGGCACAGTACAGTGGAAAAAGCAGCACAATTATCAAGCACAATTATCGCAGCCACCGCAAGCAGAGCCAACATCGGGTTTAGAACACTGGTCCCAGCGGCAGCGGCTGGGGTGGGGGTACTGGCGCAGATGGGTGGAGCTGCGCAGTGTGGGGGGTGACCAGCCTGGAGGCAGGGTTAAAATGATTCCTCTTGTGACCAGATACCACCAGTGTTCTGATTGAGAAGGCAAGCTCCCCAGCCATGAAGGCTCTCATCTGATTCTAAAACAAGCTCTGGTTTTGAACTAAAGATTGCTTTTCCGTTCCAAGCTTTTAGGTTCTCGAGCCACCAGGCTAGTTCTGATTTGGATTCTTGATCCAGACAGATCCGATCGCCGTACCAGAGGCCAGTTCTTAGGGCTCTCACCTTTACCCTTTGGAGGGCCCGATAGTTAAGGGGACAGGAAAAATGGTTTGGATGGAGGAGGAGAGGAAACCCAGAAGCCTGGCTAGCTCTCTCAGAGATAAGTCTTGCTGTTTTAGGGCGTGTCTTATTTCCTTCCTGATTTTGGTAATCTTATTTGAAGGTAGTAAAAGGAAACATTTCAATGTGTCTACTGTGTAACCTAGGAACTCCAGAGATCTGGAAGGGGACAGAATTGATTTATCTTTGTTTATGATGAATCCTAAACTTTCTAGGAGATCCATCACAGTCTTCAGGTCTTTGGTTAGTTGTGAATGATCTTGAGACATTATATGAATGTAAATGATTAAACAAATGGGGTTAAAGTTCACTTTCACTGCCATGCATCTTAGAGATGAGGCAACAGCTCTCATCGCCTTGTTAAAGTACAAAGGGGCAGAGGAGAGTCCAAAGGCGAGAGTCTGAAATTGGTAAAACTGATTTTTCCTAGACAAATTGAAGAAAGGGTTGGTGGGATTCAGCCATAGGAATGGTGAAGTAAGCATCATTTAGGTCTCGCTTGACTAGCCAGTCTCCCTCTAGAGGTGAATCCCTCTAGCGATGGATGCCCTCCATCTTGAATTGTCTGTAAACCAAATATTTGTTTAGTTCTCTTAAGTTTATGGCAGGTCTTCAACCTTTTTCTTTCTTACAAGAAAGAGTGTGCTTATAAATCTTAAAGTTTCTAATGGGACCTCTATTATGTCTCCTTTCTGAAGCATAGAGGAGGTCTCCTCTTCTATTATTTTTGGTTGCTCTGGAGAGAGAGGCATGTCTCTTGGGAAAGAAGTCTGTAAAGGTATGTCAGTCCAATCTGTCATACACTCTTGAGTGATCAATCTCCAGTTGTGAAGGAAATATTTGAATCTGCCACCTACTTTTTGGGGGACAGAAGGAGAAGGGAGAGGGGAGAGAGTTCTCACTTGCAGGGTTGTTTGAGATGAAGGTTACACAGGATCTAAACGCTCTGATGCGTTGGCATCTAATTCTCTGGGAGTAGAATTGAGGCATGTTGTACTGCTGATACCCTCTTCCGAAACCGCAGGATCTTGGAAATGGCCTTTGATTGAAGCGGCCGAAAGAGAGGACCCGTCTTCTGGCCCGTCTTAAAAGGTTAGGATTGAAAACCTTTTAGTTTTTGCAAGGCTTCTTTATCCGCCATGTGAGTTAGTTTTGGATTTATTTTAGTCAAAACGACTCTTTGTCTTTCTGCATTAATGCTAGCGTTGGCATTACTCAGTAGAATTAATGCTCTCTGGCTCCATCCCCTTATGAGATTGGTGTTGAGAGGGGTGCAATTGATGTGACTGTCTTCTGCAGAATCTAGGATTCTGGCTAATGGTCCCAGTACATCAAAAAGTTAGTCTTGGCACCCTTTCAGGAATTTTTCCATCCCTTTTCTTGGATCAAGTCCAAGTTTGAATAGGAATTTAATGAATGCAGGGTCCAAGTTGGTGGTATAGCAGCTTTTATCCTCAGTAGAAGGTCTAGAGCATTCAGCTCTAAGGATGTTACAAGTGTCCCTTTCTAAGAGGTTTTTTATCAATTTTTTTACGACGTGGTCCTGAGGGAACCACTCAGAACTTCTTGGGTTTTTCAGATTTATTGGGGAAAATATTTCTTCCCCTAAGGGGTCAAGGATAATGTCCTTAGAGGATGATGGGAGTTCCTCTTATGGATTCTAAAATTCTTGATCATCTTCATCAAGATCAAGGACATACTCATCAGGTGTGTCTGAGGATTCTATATCATTAGATTTGTTATCTCCCATATTGTAAAGAGCATTATGATATTTTGTGCCGCTAGGGACACCCAGATGTTTTGTGCCGCTAAGTACACCCAGATACATTGTGCCGCTAAGGACACCCAGATAAGTTGTGCCGCTAAGGACACCCAGATAAGTTGTGCCGCTAAGGACACCCAGATAAGTGGTGCCGCTAAGGACACCTTGATTAGTAGTGCAGCTAAGTACACCCAGATAAGTTGAGTTTGAGGTACCAGGACCTCCATTAGAAGTTGAGGTGCTAAGACCTCCCTAAATTGATGAGGTGCTTGGACCTCCTATATTGCTCTTATCAATGTTTTTACATTTCCTAATTCTTTTACCCTTTAATTCAGTGATCTTGTCAGAGTAGAGGTTTGGAATGTCTGAGATTTTGTCCTCATCAGGAAGTGACCTTTTAGAGGACATGATCTGACTTAAGGTCTCATACATGCAGGTGCGGAAAGTATTCACAAAGAGTTGGAGGTACCCCTGTTAGAAAAGCAGGGAGGGGGGTTATGACAGAAGAAAATTTGGATTCCCTGACTATCTGAACAACTTAATGCGAAAGGCTATGTTAATGCTATCGGAAGTGGTCTGGCCTCAAGGGAAACAGTACTCTATATCATATTACAAAACTAAAGTATACATACTAGGTAAAGTGTATGGCTAACACGAAACTGAAAGACGCACTTAAATATAATAAGCAGACGTTTTGTGTAAAATTAAAAATTGATCGCAAATCATTTATTAATATCCTCCCAACTGGGTTACAATCTAAAGTACCAGCACACAGTCAAAATTAAAAAACATTACGTGATTATACAATAGACTAAAACAAGTCAAAGTTAAAAAGACAGTCGACGCAGCGTTTCCGTGCTTTTTCTTTGTGACACCTTCTTCAGGACCTTAAAACATTTGACTCCATTATTTCTGTTTAATAACGAGTGATGCTCTTTTTATAAAAAGGTTTTGACGCCCGAATATGCGAGCTGCTTGGGTTATCAATTCCCTTTAGCTGTGCTCTTTGTATTCACGACCTTGATCTGTATTTACACGGAGGAGCCACCGTCAAAAATTTGAAAAACTTCTTAAGGACTTTTTGCCTGTTGTGGATTAAAACAAATATATTTCGTAAGTATCCTCTGGATTCGGTAATGTTGAGGCTTAAATCTTCTCTTTTAAGCCAAGAGATCTTGCGATAGGAAAACGGCCTCCCTGCTCCTCCGTGTCGTCGTCTTCCTGGGGATCAGAAATTATGTTTAGCTCTTCTATGACACTGTTACTAATGTTGAAAATGGTCTTTCAAATTTTGTTGATTTTCCATACTGAATTTCTCATGTTGTAGGTCCTTGTACAAAAACATAAACACTTAATTTTATCTTCACCGTAATATCAGCATATTTGATGATTTATATGAAATATCTTACAATTAAACCAACATTTTGTACAATTAAATTCCCCAGGAAGACGACGACACGGAGGAGCAGGGAGGCCGTTTTCCTATCGCAAGACCTTTTTATAAAAAGAGCATCACTCGTTATTAAACAGAAATAATGGAGTCAAATGTTTTAAGGTCCTGAAGAAGGTGTCACAAAGAAAAAGCACCGAAACGCTGCGTCGACTGTCTTTTTAACTTTGACTTGTTTTAGTCTATTGTATAATCACGTAATGTTTTTTAATTTTGACTGTGTGCTGGTACTTTAGATTGTAACCCAGTTGGGAGGATATTAATAAATGATTTGCGATCAATTTTTAATTTTACACAAAACGTCTGCTTATTATATTTAAGTGCGTCTTTCAGTTTCGTGTTAGCCATACACTTTACCTAGTATGTATACTTTAGTTTTGTAATATGATATAGAGTACTGTTTCCCTTGAGGCCAGACCACTTCCGATAGCATTAACATAGCCTTTCGCATTAAGTTGTTCAGATAGTCAGGGAATCCAAATTTTCTTCTCTCATACATGCAGGACCTCAATTCCTTATGAAGGGTTTTTTGCAGGGCTTCATTGTCTATGTTAGGAGTAGGGGCAGAAGCCTTGTCTGAGTCAGAGTCAGACATGGTATATAGCAACTGTTTACTTGTAAAAAATGGTAAACCCCTTTAATGAAAGATAATTAGGGAGTATTTCCCTTAATAATAGTGACACAGTTTATGGATGAAGGAATGTCAAGAGAATAATTCCTCTCTTAATATAAATACCTTTGTTATAGAATGTTGAAAAGGCTAGTTAAATGAGGATTTTGTGCTAAAACCCCTTTTTTTATGAATAAGTTTGTAAAACAATAACAACTGGCGAATGACATCCGAAATAATAAAAGGTAGCTGTGCAGAGCCGCGTTGGAATGCGCAGTCTGCATCGGTGGAAAGAGGTAAAAAATGGGAGTTAAACAAAGATTATAATCACTTACACCCAAAAAAATATTAAGGTTCAGTTAAACATCTAAAAATCTTAAAATATATTCAAACATTAGAAATAGTACATAAGCTGAAAGAAAAGGCAGGTTAATCTGGTCAGTCATGCAAGGATGGGACTAGGGAAGGGGGTGTAGGGAGATCTCCCTAAATTCGAGATCGGCATAGAGGCTGTAGGAAGGGGGGTGGGGTTAAGCCACACACTAGGGAACTTCAAAATAGAGATAAAAATGAATAATGGTAATGAAGGAAAATGAACGTATCTGCTTGGAGCCGCAGTTAAAAGAGGCAGATTGTTGATGGCTTATGCCTTTCATGTGTTGCTATTGTTCTATTCTAAAACCTTTTAATATTGTGATGTAAGTGGCTGCTTTGACTGCATTAAAGGAATAATGCATAATGTAGCCTCCGTTCTTGTAATGAATTAAAAGGTTGAATTTAACAAGTGTAATGGCAAATGCAGCACTTTGCTTTTGCCATCAATGTATATTAAGCCCAAAAGCTTTTGTAATCTCCCCCTGCATCCTAATAGTGGCAGAGACCAAGCCAAAGACTTAGGAAGAATTTAAACTTACAGCCTCTTCATCTACTTTTCTAATAAGAAAGGATCATGTTGCACTTTAAGTCTGGCAAAATAAACATTAGGGCTCTTTGGTATGAAATGCAGGTCTAGAGTGGATTAAAATGGCAGGTGATAAAATGACTCACTGAGTGGTATTTATTAGAACTTTTTGAGAAGCATAAACATCAGAGTCAAACTTATTTATGCCTCCTGGAACACAGGCCATCAACCAGGGTTCTCCATCCATCTTTCTTCAACTTTTCTTTCAATCTGAATCTCGGTGGAGCCCATCTGCCTGCAGTCAGCCTAAAGCCTTTGGCATCAGGTGCTTTTTGACCTTCATCTTTTCCTTTTCCCTTGAGGGTTCCAGGTTTTGTCTGGTGGTCTTTGATGTGGGATTGCAAAGGGTGTGACCTATCCAGCTCCAGCATCTAATAATGAGTTGCTCATGGGCAGGGAGTTGAGAAATCTGCTTACTTAGGCCATTATTGCTGATGGTGTTTGGCCATTGGATTTGCAGGATTTCCCTCAGACAGGTGTTGATAAAGATCTGGAGTTTGTTGGTAGTGGTCACTGCTGTCCCCAAAGTTTCTGCTCCAGACAGAAGGACCGATTTTACGTTGGTGGTAAAAAGCCTGAACTTAGATAGCCACATTAGGTCCTTGGGGACCTAGATCATCTTTAGATGAATGAAGGCAATCCTTGCTTTGCTGATTCTTGCCTCAGCTTATGTTCTGCCCTGCTTGTCTATGACACTGCCCAGGTAGGTGAAGGCCTAAGCCTCTTCCAGAGCATTGCCTGCAAGCGTGACTACAACTGTGCTGGACTTATTAGCCTTCAGGATTTTGGTTTCCCCTATGGATGTTGAGCCAAAGTTGTTCTGATGTTGCTGCCACATTGTTGATCTTTTCTTGCATCTGCTAAAGGGTATAGGAGAATACGACCAGGTAATCTGCAAAGTTCAGGTAATCGAGCTGCATCCAAGGAGTCCAATTGTTCTCATTTCTTCTCTCTGCTGTGGATATATTCATGTTTCAGTCTATAGACAGCAGGAAAAGAAAATACAAGAGCAAACAACCCTGGTGGACTCCAGTCCTCAATTGGTAGGCTTCTGTGAGTTGTCCATAATAGACTATCGTGCAGGTCATTCCCTTGTAAGAGTTCCTAATGATTCCTATGAGTTTCCAAATGGTCTCTCTGTCCACACTGCTGAATGCCTTCTAATGGTCGATGAAATTGACATAGAAGTGGGAGTTCCATTTCATCAACTGCTCAATGATGATGTCCAGTGTTCTGTGCAGACTATACCTTTGAGGAAGCCAGCTTACTGGTCTCACAGCTGAGCTTTGTTTTTTCTTTTATTCTGTTAGGATGACTTTGTTGAACACTTTTGGGTTGGAAGAGTTAGACTTCTTTAGTTTGCATTGTCACTCAGGTCACCTTTCTTGGGAAACTTGATGACCAATCCCTCCTCCCATTGTAATAACACCTTTTCCTCTTCCCAGATCCTCTCAAACATGTGGTAGACCATGTTTGCTTCAATATATCCCTTCAGTGCATCTGCAGGAATGTTGTCAGGTCCTGCCACCTTCCCATTTCACAGACGTTTGAAGGTTTATGTATTTCTTCTATGGTTGGTCTGGTGCAGTCGATTGGCAAGTCCTCATCGGGTGGCTGACTGTATGTCTTTTACAGTCTTCAGCATGGGCTATTTCAGCAGTTACTAAAAGTGCTTCAACCATCTTTGTTGTTGGCCTTTGTTACCCAATATTGTCTTCCTAGCTTTGACTTCAACAGGTCTTTCTGGGTTGCTGTCTCTGCCAGTGAGTTTCCTCATTATGTTGTAGAGTTCTTTCAAGCTTCAATAGGGTGCTGCTTCATTGGATTCTACGGCAAGACCGTCTTTGCTTGTCTGCCCTTACTTATCTCTTGTTTATTTGTTGGCTTCAATGTACTCACCCTGAGCTTTTGCTTTTTCTGCTCTTGTTTAGCTGGAGTTGACTGCAACTTGGTGTTGAATGCAGCTTTCTTTTTTTCTGTCTTGGATTTTTTCAGAGAATCTCAGTGGAGATTCATTCTTTATGTTTGTGTTTTTAGGGACCTAGTACCTCATGCCAGGTTGATATAACTTTTTCTTTGACCTCATTTGTAGAGGTAAATATGTTTTTTTCTAGATAGTAGATTATTTTAATATAATATAACTTAGGGCCTCATTACGATGTTTGTCGGTACTTGGTTTCGGAATGGTGTCTGACTGACTCGGCTTCGGGGAGTCTGACTGACCAATTATGTTGTTTCCAAACACTGTTCTGTTGGGTCCCCATTGACTACAATGGGAGCCTGTGTTCCGGGCAACCACACAGGCTCCCATTGAAGAAAGGGGTGGTTACAGAAAATATTGCACCCTGCACCCAATGGTGCCTGCCACACTGTGCATGGTTGGAAAGAGGGATCCTGTGGTTACTTCCACAGGCCCTAATGGGAGACCACAGTGTGAAGGGGGGCCTGCTACGGGCACCCAAAGTCATATTCCGACAGCCGATCCATATCAGACAGACCAATTTGGAAAGGCTGTCCGAATCCCACATCATACTCGCTGGGTCGGAAATGCGGTCCATAGAGACGTACGAGTTGGGTCAGACAAATTCGGTGTCTCTGAATGCTGTTTGAATGTGAATCAGAACTGAGTTGGACAGTCGGATGGTTTCCAACCATCGTAATTGGTCGATCAGAAATCTTTCCAAGTTGGTCGGAAACAAGGCTTTCAACGCGGATTTGGACGTGCCGAATGCCGTTCGGAGCCTTTCCAACCAACATCGTAATCGAGCCCCAAGGTGTTACCTACAATGAAAGTGCAAAGTAAAAAATGTGCATCTTTGGTGAAGGATATTGATGAGAAAGCACATAAACAGAGCTAACATGAGCGAATAGAGCCTCTCAGTTCATTAATCAAAATTACTGTGCTGAAAACATTGTGTATGAGGATTTCTATAATAATAATATATGGGATAAAATATCCCCTGCCTTACATTATAAGGAAATTGCATGTCACAGTGGAATTCCATGGCCATATAGAGGAATGAGGCCGAAATCTGTGTTCCTTTGTAAAGTTATAGAACACTTGCATTATCCTTATCCTGTCCAGTCAGTAGGGGGTACTTTATCCCTTATAATACATGGTGACACCATCACACTTGCAATAAAACACTTAAATCCTTCGTGCATAGCTCTTTCATATTAATGAGAGAGCATGTTTGCAATCATGCAGAATAAATATAGAGTCAATTGTCAAAGATTAAACACATCAAAAAAGCTGTTACCTAGTTGTTGAAAAAAGATATTAGTAGCAGTAAAATACAAATCAGGTTTTTTGCTTTTAAGTGTACAGCAGAAAAATGCTGAAAGATTCTAAATTTCCTATAATTTCCCAAAGAGTACAAAAAAATAAACAAGTTGCCATATAGTTCTACTTCTGGTGTTCACTTTAGTGTTATAAAAAATGAGCAGAAGAAAGTAAAGCAACATTTTATTTTAGTTGTTTTAAATGGCTGCTCTCTGACCTGCCTTTCACCTCCCTGCTCGCTCTAGCAACATGTATTGTGATGTCCGAACTCATCTGTAATAAGGTATTATAGTTGCTGATTTTAAAGGAATTAGAGGCCGGTTTTAAATACAGGGATTGCAGAATCCTATGTGTTATAATATTAATAATGATCATAATAATAATGGCTGAATAGGAAACATCCCAAAAACAAGCCATTAATAAATAACATGTTCCCTGGATATAAGGGGCTTTAAAATGAATCAAGGCTCTGGCTCTGGTAAACCAGGCCCTTGTAAATTCCTAAACTTCCATTCTCTCATCACACAAAAACAATACCACCTGCCTATCACTGCTAGTGAAACCCGGCACTCACTCCAAACATTTTGATCAAACAGGAGTTTTATTGGAGTACACTAGACCCCATGAATATATTTTTAGAAAGATTACGTTTAGCCGTCTTGTACATGGACAGAGACCTCCCTTGCCTGCCTTGGGGATAAAGCCATGCAATGAGTGAACTGTGTGGGTGAACCACCTTCCAAGCTTAAAATGAAAGACATAATGTTTTCTTGAAAATGCTAGTGTTCTTTCATCATGGGCACCCCTTGAGTTATCTTACAACAGTGGCAAGAAAAAGAGGCAGGTGGAAATTTAACAAATAGTTTTTTCTCTTTGCCTTAAAAGATTGAAGGAAATCTTCACATAACAAAAATAGATCTGCTTATCATCACTGGGCAGATATCTACCTAGAAGACGGTCATCTGGTAACATAGTATGGGTCCTTGCCCTAGCACCTACTAAAAGCATGAAGGACCTGTGCATATATATTTTGAGCCAGATTTATCTCTTCAGCTCGGTTGCAGAATTTGGTCAAGTATATAACCTGCAATTTCTGAAAAAGATGCTATCTGCCATAGACAGCAATGACATGTAACAGTGATGAATGCCCTGATCCAATTGCAGGTGGACTATGGCAATTCAATATATATGGCAGTCCTTTCTAAAGCTTTTCTAATGCCTATAACTCATCAAAAATGCTGCCATTAGACTGATATCCTCTTCATTTGAAATCATATGACATTAGGCTTTCCATTTTAAACAGGATTACAAAACTAAGATATGACTATCATCCACAGGTTTATCTATGCCAATACTTTCAGGATGTTAATTCCTCTGCGCTCACCGGGGTCTTCCCAGTCTTCCTAAAACTAGTAATATTTATCATATTAGAACATTTTCAGTGTAAGAAATTAGGTTGCTGGTCGACTGGGGTGTGAGCCCTTGTCAAGCAGCAACCACAATCCTTAGCAGGTTGAGGCACAAGCCAGTCCTAAATTAACCTGTGCTAAACACTCTGTTAGCTTGTCACAGAGCAGCAAGGATTAACTTAGAGGAAATGTTTAAAGTATTCGTGCAACACTTCAAACCATAATTAAGTGTAAGACAGCCTGCCAATATAAATAAATAGAATTATTTTTAATTAACAAAACACAAATCAAAAATCCAGTCACTAGAACTGGAATATGAAAGTTTAAAGATTCCAGTTAAAATCGCACAAAAAAACACAAAACACAAACTGAGAATAGCTGGTTGTGCTGGACTCGGACAAAGTCACAAGTTCAGGACGACCCCAATGGAGCCTGCTATAGGGACCTAGTGAGGCACGCTGAACACAGTACCTGAAATCCAGGTTTGCTGAGCATCAAGAGGATTTGTGTCAAACATGCATCACACAGCCAAGATGATGCATCTGTTCCGAGGTGCAGCAAGGCTGCAATGAGTGGTCCTGTATCATGGGCAAGGATCCCATGGACGGGAGCTTATGATGCGAAGTCCGGCGTTGAGGATATGTTGCACAGTGAGGAACTGTGAGGCTGCAATGGGGAATTCTGTGTCTTTGTTGTGGCTGTTGTCAATGAGAGATAAGAAGCCTGCCCCAAGGGTACATCGCACAATGGTGGTTCTGAAGAGGCCATGGGCTGTGAAGACAATGCTGGTCATTGCACCAAGTCGATCCATCCAACAGAGGTGACATGTCAGTTCTACTCATGGTTGTGCCGCTGAGGTTCTGCTGGGTTCACTGAGGCTGGCTGAGTACCATAGGCCCACTTCTAAGATTCCAGGTCTGGGGTGTCATCCCTTGGCAGGATAGGCTCACAGATGGCAGAGTCCAGGTGATGGGTTAATGGTAGTTGCAGGCTTCTTTCCTTGAGGGTCAAGTCAGGAGGCCAGACAACTAGATTTTGGATCCCTTCGGGGTCCTGGGTTCAATAGATGCAGGTCAAGTCCATCCCACCAAGACAAGAGGGCAGCAGGCAGAAGGTCAGCACAGCAAGGCAACAGTCATTCAGAGAAGAATTCAAGCAGAGTCTCAGTCCTTCCCGCACCACAACAGACATGCTTCCTGGCAGAGTATCCACAGGTCCCGAAGTGTACTGAAGAGGTGGTGTCTTAAGTCCAATAGTTACACCTGGTGCCTTCCTTTGGAAGGTGGGAGAAGCTTCTAAATATTCTCTTTGAAGTGCACAGGCTTCCTGCTTTCCCTGCCTGAGTCCAGAAACAGCCTATTAAAGTGTAAGTAGGGCGGTGCCCAGCTGCACCCTCCCATCCTGCCAGTGATGGCACATCCAGGCCCATCTTAGCTCTATATTGTGTGTGGCGGTCTAGGAGGAATGCACAAGACCCAAATGTCAGCTACACCCAGTCATATGCCCCAGAGAAAGCCTGAAGGGCAGAAAAATACCAACTTTCTAAATGTGACATTTTCAAAATTGTAGTGTAAAATTCAAATTTACCATGCAGAGAATTTTTCATTACAATCCCAAAACAACGAATATGAACTGGTTGCCTGTTCCCATTTGGAAATTACAACTTATTGATTTTAATAAGGTAACTCCAATGTTATCCTATAGGAGGGGAAGACATTGCACTACTGAAAAAAGAATGTAAGGGTATTTCATTACTAGGACATGTAAAACTTTAAAGGTCATGTCCACCTTATTAAAAACACTACACCCTGCCCCCAGAGTTGTCCAGTCCCTCTCTCTTGGTGACTTATATATATTAAAAAGAAAGGTTTGGGCCACTCAAAAGGTTTATTTTGCCACATTGATATGGCAGCTTAAAACTGAACAGACGGGCAGCCACATCAGGCCTGAGACATGTTCTAAGGGTACATTTAGTGGTTATGTGGACGGCACAAAATGTGCTGCAGGCCGGGTCCAACATTCAGCATCCTCTTCAGCTAGAAATACAGTAAGCAAAATGTGATCCTTTTAACTTCTTTGTAATAAATATTCACCTTCTTTTCGGTGTTCTCTTAAATGTCTTTTTAGGTCAAGCATAGACAGCGCTTGCGCTAGTGCTAAGCGACTGACCTGTTGTGTATGCTTTAGCAGTTGAACTCCTCCCATTGCTGCCAGAAAGCTTTTTATGTGGCTCTCTTACTGTCCTTCACAAAAACTTGTTAGCCATTGGGTAATTCTCCCTTTATGTCTATCCTTTTTGTTAACGCTTTGGCTGGATACAGCACAACCTAACTACTATATTCTTACGCCTTAGATGTTGATGTCTTCATCTGAGGACTACTTCTTTTCTTGTTTAAACAAGCTTTCCAGTGCTACTGAAGCAGCTGCAGCGCGTTCTTCAGTTTGAATTTGGTCTGTTTATCTCTGACGCTGCGCTTCCACTTCTTGCATGCTCAACCTTTCTCCAGTGAAACGTACATGGTTAAAGATAACTCACTTTTCAGATTCAGCTTGGCACTTGCTTACAAGAACCATCTGTGCTTTCCCACCACCATGGGAACTTGCCCTTCACTGCTCTCAGACTGCTGGCAATGCATACACACATTGGCATTCGCCTAGGTCCAAGGGTGTAAAACAGGCCCTAGACGGTGCAGGAGAGCCAAACCCTTCCAGGATCCCTATTCAGACCAGATTTGGCTTAAGGGCTAAAGCGGACGACCTAGAAGTTGGGGAACATGGTTTGAGTCTGGTCGGTGGCTCAAACATCTGTGATTCTGGGCAAGTCACTTAATTTCCTTGTGCCGAACAATGAACATGTCTGTCTGTAATGCAACTGACGCTCATGTAAAGTGCTTTGATACCTTCTGGTCGATTTTGCGCTTTGATACCTTCGGGTCATTTTTGCGCTATATACATCTGCAAAAAAAATGATAACCCACTCTGAGATATGGGAGACTTGGATCCATCACTAAATTCTGCGTGGGGGGTGACATGTTTCCATGATGCATGTTCAACCAGCTCAACATTCACTTTTTCCATTCACTGTGCCACATTTTGCAACTCTTTACACATATATTTGCAAGAAGGGAAAATATTTTCTTTTTAGATCACATTGTGCTTTATCATTTATATGTATTTCACCTTGTTTTACTTCACTGTGAAGCAATATAATTTTTATACTCGTGTGTCCTATAAGCAGCTCTTTTCCATCTGCACAGCCCCGAAAACAGCAGAGGGAGAGAGATTAGTCAGTGTTAACCAGATCCCAATGTGACACAGAATCTCTACTTGGGAATGTCAGTCAAGGGGTTTCTTTGTTCCTCTTCCAGCTTTGGTAATTGAGAGCCTACTGTTGTTTTGCAACTAAACCGCTTCCAATTTTTGTACCACGTATTTTAGCATCTGTCATCCATTTTCTTTCTTTACTTGAATCCTATGTTCCTTAGTTGCTTTTGCTTTAGAACGGAGATAATCACACCCTTACTGAGTTACAGAATTAATGCTCAAGTAATTTAAAACACTTGTTTAGTTCAAAGGGGGTCATTGGTTGGTTTCTCATATGTTTGTTTCTTGTTAAAACCCATAATTAGGATAAACAACACATACCAAGCAGTTACGATGCCATCGACCACTACTATGCACATATCACTAAGGGCAAACCATTGAAGCACTCTCCTAGGCTAGTGACATAAGTGCAACCATTTTGTTCTTCCAGAACAAAGGGGCTCATTACAATGGTGTAACGATCGCCACTGCCGAGCCGACGGTGGCGTCCATCATGCCATTGTATTGAGAAATACCCCGGCCATAATATGATGGCGGTGGGTATCGCGGCAGACGGAAAGTCCGTCCGCCGCTTTTCTGCCAGTCTGCAATCGTTACAGTTGCCGGCCGGTGGAGCTGGGCCAGCTATAATATGATGTGGGTGTTTTCAAAGCCTTTCCATGGCGGCAACAGACTGGAGGGGATTGGATTTGGGGGCCTGTTACAGGCCCCCCATGGGGATGGGGGGTGCACTTGGAGGGTACCCATGGTAACCCCCTATGGGTCCCCCCCTGCAGTTCCCTGCACCAGGTGGCAGGCACTACATGGTGCCTGCCACGTAGTGCAGGAAAATACTGTGGATGCCCTTTTACCATTGCGGATGGTGCTTCAGCCAGCAGCGCTCTCTGCAATGGTAAAAGGGCTGCATGGCAGGCGCATCCTAATTAGGCAGGTGGGACCACTGCATGTCTGGAGGTCGGTCCCATCCCTGTTATGATGGCGGGCGGACGTCATAATGAGCCCCTTAGTTCTTGCTGTGGGATAGAGTGAACTGGGACAGGCGTGTGAAAACCAGGCTGATAATTGCTGGTTATCAGCTTCTTGGGGACCTCTTTCACTCTGTTTCTACCTGAGTTGTAAAGACAACACACTCATTTTGAAAATTGTGGTGAGTTATACAAATCTTGAGAGAAAGATGACCAAGGGTGCCATCAGGGAGACAACCCATCCCAGAGGGGGATTTGTCAGCAACATCTTTTTAGTAGAGAAGAAGAACAAAGAGATGAGACCCGTCATAAACCTAAAATATTTGAACGAATGGGTAGTTTACTGCCATTTCAAAATGGAGGGGATCTACCTTCTAAGAGAAAAGGGGATTGGCTAACAAGATTAGACCTCAAAGACGCCTACCTTACTATCCCCATTTGGCCTCCTCACCAAAAATACCTCCGTTTTACTCGGCAAAACAAAATGTGGAAACTCTCTAGCCTCCCCTACGGCCTATCCTCCACCCCATGGTGCTTCACAAAGGTACTCAGACCGATAGCAGCATGGCTAAGGGCAAAAGGGGTAAGACTAATTATCTACCTCGATGACATTCTAATAGTGGGTCAATCAAAAGAAATCATATCACTTCATACCCAATGAGTGATAGAAATACTGCAAAAGTTAGGTTTTGTGATAAACATAAAAACAATCATGCTTGATACCAGCACAAGACACACAATTCTTGGGTTTCATTGTAGACACCCTCCAAACAGAACTTCGCCTACCCAGAGACAAGCTAAAAACGTTCCGAAACGAAATAAAAAAAGTTCTATTAGCAGAAACTTTTACGCTAAAAGATCTAGCCAAAATCCTAGGTCTTCTATCCTCTACCATCCAGGCCATATTCTCCGGCCCACTTAATTACCGAGTCTTACAAATACTAAAAAGAAAATGCCTTCGCATAAATCATTCATATTCCCAAATATTTTCTCTAGATCAGGATTCAGGGAAGGAATTCGAATGGTTGCTCAAAAACGCTCATGCTTGGAATGGGAGAGCAATCTTCGGGGAAGAACCCGAACTTGTCATAGATTCAGATGCAAGCCTAGAGGGATGGGGAGCCAAGTGCGGAAACTCATCCACAGGTCAGACCAAGAGAGGAGCATGCACATCAACGGTTTAGAACTCCTAGCAGGCTCCTTCGCAGTCCGGAGCTTTACTCAAGAAAAGATCAAATGTTGTGTAATGCTTCGCATGGACAACATTTCGGCAGTCCAATACGTGAGCAAAATGGGGGGACCCCACACCAAAGATTTAGCGGAGCTAGCAAAGGACTTTTGGGGTTATTGTTTAAGCAAAGAGATTTCAGTTCTAGCTCAACACATCGCTGGTCTGAGCAATGGTGTAGCCGACTGGTTCTCCAGAAATTTCAAAGACTCCAGCAATTGGAGATTGAACAGAGAGATATTCCTCCACATCCAACACTTATGGGGCCCTTTCGACATGGATCTCTTTGCAGACAGACTAAACACTCAATTGACTCAATTTTTCATCTGGAAACCAGACCCTCATGTAACTGGAGTGGACACTTTCTTACAAGATTAGAGGGGTCTGAAGCCATATGCCTTCCCTCCATTTGTCATGCTACCCAGATTCCTTCTTCACACTTGGAGATACAGGCAAACAGCAGTAGTGGTGACCCCCCTTTGGAGATCTCAAGCATGGTTCCCCGTTACTCTAGAAATGTCAATAGACTTCTCTGTACTGATTCCTCAATTCCAATCCCTAGTTCTGGGCCCTCGAGGGGAGATTCACCCTCTAGTAGAAGATGGCTCCCTCACACTAATAGCATGGAGGATTTCAGGAGACAGTGGGAAATCCCTGGCCTTTAGCCAGATGCTTTCAGACTCATATCTGAGTCATGGGCTTCTGGCAAAAGAAGAGCATATAGATTGGCAAGGAATACATGGATTTGCTGGTGTATTTAACAGGATATCAATCCCATTTCAACTGATGTAGTCTATATCATAAATTACCTTACAGAATTGTTTGAATCTGGTTTGTCCTATAGACCAGTAAACATCTATAGATCCGCTATTTCTGGAGGCCATTCCCTGATAGACGGACTTCCTGTGGGTCAAAATACTTTGACAAGGAGAATTATGAGAAGTATTAGGGTTCTTAAACCCCCCATTCCGAAGAACTCCTCCATTTGGGATGTTAAATTGATCCTTCAGGTTCTAGACAACTGGGATGATAATCATTTTCTTCCTCTTAAAAAACTCTCTTATAAACTTACAACACTCCTTTGTCTTGTTTCATTTAGACGTACTTCTGATGTTAGAGCTTTAGATGTTAACAGTAGAGTCTTTCAACCCGAGGGAGTTTGCTTTTACATTAAAAGAAGGACTAAGACCCTCTCTTCGACCATTTTCCATCCTTACTTCCCTGCTAATCCTAATCTGTGTGTTGTGGAATGTTTAAAAGAATATGAAAGGAGAACCTTTGTTTTGAGGAATGGTGTCACTCAACTTCTTATTTCTCACAGTAGTCCCCATAAACCTGTTTCTTCTCCTAACTTGGCTAGATGTGTTAAAGATGTCATGATTGAAGGGGTTGAAGACACCTCTATTTTTGGGGCTCATTCTTTTAGAGGTGCTTCGGCCTCCAAAGCTTTTACCTTGGGAGGGAGTTTACAAGACATTTTAAGAGCAGCCGACTGGTCTAATGAAAGTATGTTTAAAAGCTGCTATTTTAAACCTATGTGCAATGTAATTGATAATGTATTGAATGCACTTTAATCTTGCATAATATTGGCCTTCGTGTCATGCCATAAAATGTACATTCTCAACAGTTCTACTGAAAAGAAAATCTGGATTTTATTAAGGACACGGAGGCTAAGATTAGCCCTCCTCTACCCTACCAGGTAAACTAATATATTGTTTATCTTTTTCAAAGTACCAGTTCTGGATATGGAACCTATCTTGTCCTGCATTTATTCATCAAGTTTCTTTTGAAGTTATTTATATTGTTCACAGCGCAGAATAAAAGAAGGAAGATGGCTGCCTGGTGCTGGATTTCATAGAGATGTTCAGAATGTTTAGAACGTTCTAAATTCTTGTTAATTGTTGCTGCTGTTTGAGCTGGCAATAAAAGGAGATTGCATAATCTTAGCCTCCGTGTCCTTAATAAAATCCAGATTTTCTTTTCAGTAGAACTGTTGAAAATCTACATTCTGCAAAGCCCCTTCACTTTATATCAAGCAGCTGAAAAGTTTCAAGTAATCACAATTTAATGAAATGACTATAAATTAATACCTTGGTCAAGAGCGGGGGAGCAGGAAGACAGAGCGTGATGTAATGATAAACGCACAGGTTTTGGAAGTCATGTTGTACAATATTTTACATTACGGCTAGACACTGAAATATATTGAAAATACAGCCTATTTATGGCAAGACATTGGTATGCAATTTATCATTTTTCCCTCACTCCAGGACTTTGGTCCATGACTTTAAAAAATATATTGGCAGGGAGTGATTGAATTCTGCAAAGTTTCACTGTTCACTGGTCTATTTATTTTGTCAGAATACTTTTCAGAGCTATCTGAAACCTTGGTGTTATCTTGCATACCACTCAGTGTAAAGGAAAGACGTATTGAGCAGATATCAGGAAACAAAAGTGAAGTGCAGGAACAACTGGAAAAACACAAAGTAAAGTCAACAAGAAAATTGAATAGCTTTAGCGTCTACGAGTCAGACCGTTCTTTAAATAATAGGAAAAATACACCTGATGAATTTTACCAATCCACAATATTAGCTATTAATTTGTTCTCTGGGAATTCTTTCTATGGCAATTAGATTTCACTTACAGTGAGATCTGCATACTGAGATAGGCAGTGATTTAGATGGAAATTTAGAAGTGCAATCACTAACTCTTTAGATTATCTGTTTGCTCCTGAGAAGTGCCGGTACTTTAATATTACATTTATTGCAGGAGTTCAAATTAATGAAGTGCATGTACTTGGTACCGGAGAGTACCTGCCCATTTAATGCACCAGGCATACGAGCTGCAGATGCGAATGTGGAAGACCTGTATTGTAGATTCAGGTATATAGTGCTTCATACCCCTGAGGAGCCACTAAAGTTTATTTGTGGGTGTGTAGCATGCTACTTAGTTGAAGTGTGATAGATGGGAAAGGGTTTGTCAGTCGAGTGACATATATAAGTAGTAGATGATAATATTAGCGAGGACTAAAACTGTGCGCCTAACATGTTTTTACTCTGCGCCTATGCAAGAATGTGAAGTGAAAAAGAGTGAGGGTACGATGGTTACTAGATGCTATTGTATTCGTGGTAAGGAAAGTGTGTGAATGCATTGCGTCTTTTTAGGTGGTGTTTAGGTGTCATGCACTTATGATAAATGCAGCCCAGACTGCTTTAACACAGTTGTGTGACTATGTCTCCCTATGGGTGTCTCTCTATGGGTTGACAAATGAGAAAATACACAGTTATCCATGCTGATTCCATGGTCTGTGTGATACACCACTCTAAACAACATTGAGTATGAGGTCTATTGAGGTGCACACAGGTAAAGGGAGCTGCCATTGAATTTGATGGCTTGTATCAATTTACCTATATTAATTTATTTAGTGTTTTCTATAGCGTGAACATGACCCTGCACAGGGTATCAGAGCGCTTTACAGGAGCATTTAAACACACCAAAACTTTACATATTACTAGACATAAATGGCAATTCCGTAGGGTATAATAACAATTATAGTGTTCCCAGATAGATTACCATAAAGCCTCAAGAACTATAAAACACAATGAGGTAAAAAACAATATAAAAGTCCAAAATTGTACAGTGAGCTGCTTGTGTGAACATTCGACCAGCAAGGCAGAATGAAATAAATAAAGTACAGCTGTAGGGAATTAGGGGAGAAATTTCCTCATATAAAACAATTTTGCTTCCTTTTTGAATGTTGCAATGGTTGGAATTCTTCTCATGTCGGGGGGGAGGGCGTTCCAAATTCTCGTTCAAGTCCCTGAGAATGCTTGGTCATAAGTTATTTTCTTACAGAAATACGCCGGTTTCAGTAGTAGATCAGCTTTGCTCCTGGAGGAACGTGTCCCTCCCGAAAGCGTGAGTTTCTGGGTGAGGTAGACTGGAGATTTGTTGTGTATTGCTTTATTGGTGATGCATGCCAGCTTGAACTGGATTTGTGCTTCGAAAGGAAGCCAGTTGAGAACTTTCAAGTGAGGAGAGATATGGTTGAGTTTTTTGGATCCCAATTTAAGTCTTGTGGCTACATTAAGACATGCTTTCAATGGGGCTGTTGAGATCTTAGGGAGCCCAGCTAAGGTTGTGTAACCATATTCAATCCTTGAAATGACCAATGCCTGAACTGCTGTATTGAGGTCTGCTTTATTTATAAAAGGTTTTAGTTTTCGTAAGTAGCTTAAGTGGAACCTGGCGTTTTTTGCCATTGTGTTGATATATGTTGACATGTTCAGATTTTTGTCCAGAATGATACCCAGTGATTTAGTTGACTCAACAATTTTCGGAGTGCACTTTAGTGCAGTGATGAGGTTGGACCATTCTGCAATCATTGTTTTGCTTTTTTGAGGAGTAATCAGAAGGAATTTAGTTTTCTGCGGATTTAGCTTTAGGTGGTTCTTGGTTAGCCATAGAAGTGTTCTTGTTAGACCTAGGTTCATTATTTTTATATCATCAGTTGACGTGACCTTAATGTACAGCTGAGTGTCATCAGCATACATATGGAAAGCAATGTTAGCTTTTTGGAGTATTTCCATAAGAGAGTGCCTGAGATAACATTGAACCTTGCGGAACTCCTATAGTATTGTTGGTTGCGCTTGAAAGGTTTTGGTTAACAATGACTTTTTGCGATCTATTCTCCAGAAAGGAGCTGAACCAGGTTAGTACTGTACCCTCAAATCCCAGTTTCAGTGGATCGAGTATATAGGCATGGTTCACCATGTTGAAATCTGACGACAGGTCCAGCAAGATTAGGAGGCATGTTTTGTTCTGGTCAAGAGCCAGTAAAGCGTCATCTACTATGTGCAGAATCGCGGTTTCCGTACTGTGGTTTGGGCGGAAACCGGATTGGCAGTCGTTCAGAAGCTTGAAATCAGAGATGTGTAGGCTCAGTTGTTGTTGGCCAACATGGCAATATTGGTTACCGGTCTAAAATTATTCGGATCTAAGGGGTTCTCAGTCGGTATTTTGTAGGAGCGGGTTGACTTGCCCTGTTTTTAAGCAGGCCGGTATTTGAACTTGTGACAAAGAGGCATTAATGACCTTAGTCCAGATTGGGATTAGCAGGTGATTTATGGAGGACCAGCATTTTGCCGGTAGGGGATCGTTGTAGTGATTGTTTGGTTTTGAGGTCGCCATGATCTTTGAAATGTCTAATTCGCTGACCTGTATAAAATCTGACCATCTGGCATTGTTTTTGGGTTCGGCTAATTCTAGTCCATCCAGCACCTTATCTCCCAGGCCTCCTCCATTCCTAAAACATTTATTTATTTTTGAAGCAAATAAAGCGCACGGCTACCCCCAACAGGGGTATCCCGGCTTTATGGACAACGGGCCACAAGAGAGATCAAGCGCAGCTAAAGATTAGAAAACAGCCAGGTTTTCAGTTTTCTTCGGAACAGTGGTTCCGATGTGATGAGCCGAAGGCCCAATGGGAGACTGTGCCAGAGTTTTGCGGTCACTACAGCAAAGACAAAAGCGAGGGGTACAGAGAAGGTGGAGATGATTAGAGGGCTCAGGTGAAGTGGACAGGTATAAGCCTTTTTCTCAGATAGACCAGGCCAAGATTATTAAGGGCCCTGAAGGCAAAGACCAGCGCTTTGAATTGAATGCGACAAGTAACTGGCAGCCAGTGTAGCTTTACCAAATACGGAGTAATAGAATGGCGATAAGGGATGTTACAAATCAGTCTAGCTGCAGCATTCTGCTCAATCTGCAGCCTCTTGATCAGGTAAGTTGGAGCTCCAACATACATGCTGTTAGAATAGTCAAGGTGAGAGGTGATTAAGGCATCTATGACAGTCCTACGGGAATCAAGGGGAAGAAACTGTAGAATTTTCCTGATCATGCAGAGTTTACCAAAGCAGGCTGCGGTGACTTCATTGATTTGGCTTTTGCAAGACAGGTCGTTATCGAATTGGAAACCCAAATTACGAGCTGCTTGAACTGGAACCGGAGAGGGGTTTCACTCCGATGGCCACCACAATATAGAGGGAAGTGGAGAACTTTGATTGAAGAATAAGACCTCGGTCTTATCTGTATTAAGTTTGAGGGTGTTAGTAGTCATCCAACAGGAGATGTTAATAAGGCAGCATCAAAAGTTGATCAGGCTGCCGTCAGAGTGATTTCTAAAGGAGAACACAAGCTGAGTGTCATCAGCATAAGAGATCACTTTGACCCCCCCAGGATTCAACCACTTCCGCTAAAGGAGTAAGGTAGATATTGAAGAAAAGAGGACTAAGAGCGGAGCCCTGCGGGACACCGCAAAGCAGAGGTTTTTCTTTGAGAACAAAAGGCCGGAGGAAGACCTGCTGTGATCTACTCCTTAGACAAGATCTGAACCAGGCCAGAGGAGTACCCTCAATACCAATATTGCACATTCTATCTAATAGAATGTCATGGGAAACGGTTTCAAAAGCCGCGGACAGGTCGAGGAGGACCAACATGGCCTCCTCGCCCACATCCACTCACTCCCGAATGGACTCAGACACTTCAAGCAGTGCGGACTCTATACTAAAGCCTGGTCTAAAACCGGACTGGGAGTCATGAAGAAGTTGTTTAGATTCAAGATAATTGGCTAATTGCTCCTACATCACTTTCTCAAGGATTTTTGCTGGCTTAGGGAGAAGCGAAATAGGCCGATAGTTGCTAAACTGTAAAGGGTCGGCGTCTGCCTTCTTCAGGATTGGAATTAGCATAGCCTGCTTCCATACAGTGGGGAATTGACCTGAGAGAAGGGAAGTGTTCTAAATAGAAAGAAGCAGGCTGATCACAATGGGGGCAAGACTGCCTACTGCAGACTCCTTGGATCGACTTTTAAATGAGACAAACGCGACCTCTTGAGTGGCTTTAGAGTCGGGCGAAGGGAGAACACCATCCTGATTGAATGTGGATGAAATATTAGTGATTTTATCATGGAAAAAATCTGAAAGACCGTCACATTTTGACTAGGGGCAATCGAGCAGGCCAAGGCTGGGGGATTAGAGAATTCATAATAATGTCAAATAAAGTCTTTGAAGAGTTTTCAGCAGTATTGATTTTCTCAACAAAATAGTCCCTCATGGTGGCGCTCCTAAGTTTATGGAAGTTCTTTAAGGCAGTTCTATAGATAATTTTAGCAGCGGAATCATACGTCGGACGCCAATTACGTTCCAATTTTCTTTACATCTGCTCCTTTCCTCACGTAATGCCATAGAGAACCAAGGCGCAGACGACTTTGATTTTAAAGAAGCTAGCGTCAATGAGACTAGCATCACTGAGACTGAGACGCAGCTTTTTTGAGTTCCCTCTCCAATGAGTTGGTTTTGTCTGTAAAGAAGACCGAGAAGTCTTCGCTGCCTAAGTTAGTTTTGGAAATGACTGGAGCAATTTTGTCTGCCTTGTTTGATTGAGCTTTAAGTAGATTGAAGAGTTTCCTAGGTCTATTTACTGCGTTATCCAGTTCTTTCCTGAAGAATTCTTTTTTTGATTTAATAATGCTTTTATTATACGCTTTCCTGTATTGTCTCAGTAAGGTTAGATGGGGTGAGGAGGGGTGTTGTCGCCATTTACGTTCTGCTAGTCTCAGGCACCTTCTTTCTTCATTTAGGGCACCATTGAACCATGAGTTTTTGTCTTTGTACGAGAACCTTTTCAGTTTTAGCAGGGCTATGTCCTCAATAATGCTGGACATTGTTTCATTGAAATGTAGCGTGAGGTCGTTGACGTCAACCATGCTCTTGGGTGGCTGCAGATCAATAGTTTTCCGTATTAATTTCTCTAATGTCCCTGGTCCACTTTTTGGGTTTAATAGCTTGTGTAGACGACATAGAATTTCTGAGGGGAATTTCGAAGGTAATTATGTGGTGGTCCAACCAGTCGCAGGTGTGATTACAATGTTCTCAATTGATTTCTCTTTAGTTAAGATCCAATCAAGTATGGATCCTTTATTGTGGGTGGGGAGATGACATCCTTGGACTAAGGATTGGCTATCCAGGAAGGATTTCAACAGGGTGATTTGATTGTCATCATGATGATCCTCCCAATGCATGTTGAGGTCTCCTAAGAATATAGCACTCATCTACAGATTAGAGTTAGTAGAAATGATTTCAATCAACTGGTCGATGAATTTGGTCTTAGTACCCGGGGGTGGTATAGTGCAAGGAGTTTACAGTTCTGGTTATCTGCTGATCTTAGGGACATGCCTAGATATTCACAAGACTCTAAAGATTCAGCCTGTATTTTTGTGATGGAAATGTCAGATTTATGTATACAAGCAATGCCTCCACCCTTTCTGATGTTTCTGTCCTGCCTCAAAATCTGGTATTTCGGGGGGACAAGTAGGTCTAGGCAGGGCGACGACGAGTCAGAAATCCATGTTTCCATAAGAATGAATATGTCAATTTTATGGTTGAGAATGAGGTCGGCTATGTCTGCTGCGTGTTTATTTGCTGATCAACAGTTGAGTAGAGCACAGCAAAAATGTTTCTGCTCAATGCTCAAGGGTGGCAGAGATTCTTCGGGCGTTAATGCTACTTTCCTAAGATTGTTGGCATTGATCCTTCTAGTGTTAGCCTGAGAATTTCTACAGGCGTTAGTTAAATAGTTTGAATATTATTGTTTTCTCCTAACTTAATTTGAATGGTGAGTTCATATGTGGACGCAATGGATAATATCTCACTATCAGTCAGATAGTTGAGTTGCGTGCAAGGACAGTAAATTCTATTAGAAAACGCCATTGTGGTGGAGCTACGTTTAACATGCGTTTCAGGGGAGGAAGATTGAAAAACCTCAATTTTTGCAAGCCATTTTTCAGACAAGCACATCAGGTTATTCATATCTTTAATGGCGGCGAGCATGGCTTTGTAAGTTTTACAAGATTGCGAGCTGAGGTTTATGAGATCACTATTAGTTTGAGGGGTTCGATCCTAACCGAGTCTAAACTATCAGGGGTGCTAGTGGGTTGAAGCATGGGAGTCTCTCTAGGAAGTTTTACTTTGGTTATCGCAGTAGGATCTGAGCATGTGCTATTATGCTTAGGGATAGTTCCTCGCCTCCCTTTGAGGTTGCCCACGCTCCATTCTCGCTGACTTGATCTTGCTCCGCCTGAGAGATTTCCACCTTGCTAACAGATACCAATAGTTGGTCGATATCGGTGTTAGGGGTAGGATGGGAGCTCAAGTCAAGACTCGAGGGCTCTGGAATCTGCTTCACATTGGTAGGAGCATAGCCCATAGGATGGGCCTTATTCAACTATTCATGGCGCAAGCTTTTAGAATGCCACACCAGAAGATTAGAGACTAATCCGGAGAAAAGCATTTTATATGATCAAACATAATATATGCTTCAATTGGTTAATCTAGAAGCAATTGGTTAATCTAGAAGTGGAGAGAAGAACAACAATTGTACGAGCAATCATAGAACATGTCCTGAGGAGTTTAACCATATATGTCACGAGACAGCTAATAGTTTTGCCATCACATATCTAGATATAGCACATATCTGAGTTGTCTGCCCAGTGTGGCAGGGACTAAACCTCAGAAGGGGACATTAGTCAAGCAGGCATAGTAGATGCCGGAGGAATCCACACAAGTATGGCATTGGTCAACCCTTATTAAAAAGCAATAGCATTGATTGTGCAACCCAAGAAAGCCATACCGACCTAAGGAGAGATTAAATGCCCTGAACAGAGGGTAGCCCCCAAGGGAATGTAACAGATCAGACGACCAACCAGCACACAGGAGGAAATAGCGCAGCCTGCGCAAAATGGTATGCAGGCAAATAATGGAAGGTTAGGGACTGGATTCCCCAGAACAGGAGCTTACATGGACCAGATGAGTGACACATTGTGGTAAAAAAATATCATTGAGAAAAATATTGTGTCAATATAATAGTTTACTGACTCGCAAAATAGAGTTTTTACATTGCACAGACCTATTTAGAGGATGTTCTGTGGATTCTGTCATGCTTTGGGATAAAAGCCTGGATGAGCTTTTACCTGCATTTCAGAATCATGGTGCCTCTGTTTTAAAAATTACTGAACGAACATTGGATTCTTGTTTTTTATCCTTGAAACTCAAGTTGAATGACTGTGCAGATTGATACTGGTGCATGATGACACACCAGATAGCTTTTAAATGTACTATTCCCATTCCAAACAGTGCAACAGTAGGGAAAGGGTTGCATTGCAAAGAGGTTCATTTCACTATTCCTACTGTAGTCTAAAAAAGAGTAGGGAAAGTACTTCACTTTAAACACATTACATCCATAATGCATATAGTGGAATTATTAAACTCTTACTATACCAAGCATTTGCAATGCAATAGGTCTCGCATTTGAGCATTTTGGCATTTTAAATGACAATGCCTTTTATTTATGTGTTTACAAAACTTGCAAGCGTTGTGTAAACACCCACTTTGTGCTTATAGTCCTTGCTTATGAGAAGCAAGGCAGGCAGTTAAAGAGATGCAGTTACTGCCAGCCTTGCTTCTCACAAGTAAGCACTATAAGTACAAATACGTGCTTACACCGCGATTGCAGGTTTTCCAAACACATTAATAAAAAGCAGTGTCATTTACAATGCCAATAGCTCAAACTGTCACAAATGCGAGATCTATGGCATTGCAAATGCTTGTTTTCTATAGGTGTCTATGTTATATGGTGTATTTGCCGCAAACAGAGGTTTGGTAGATGTGCGCTAAATTAGAACATTTATAATAAAGAGTATCAGTATAAAAAGAGGGACAACTCAAATAACTGATCCGCAAGCAGACCTCTGCCTGCAGGCATGTTGCTTTTATCAAAACAATTAACTAAATGATGAATGAATAAATCTTACAGTTCAAGTATGCTAAATTATGCTAAAGACCTCATCCAGACTTTCTAATGTAACATAACATAACATCACAGTTCAACATAAGACAAGCTAATTCGGATAATATTCTCATGCAGGAAGTGCATGACTTTTCATTTTTATTTCAAGACACCACAAAAATGCAGATGTGCCTTAAGCATACTTTATCACTAATAACAGAAACCTGCCACAGCTTTTAAGTTGGCTGTATATGGGATGTACATACCCAGAGTTAATGAAGTAAGGGATTAGTGGAATAAAATACTTGCTCCACATAATAACAGAGTGACATTAATGATCAAGTCATAACGTACCTATAAACTATGTTAGTATTGACTGAACTCCATTAATGCCTTATGAGGCCATACACCTTTAAGTATCTTTATGCTTTGAACTAACTGTATGTTCTTAGAATGTAAAAATTGAATATATAAATTCAGTTATGGTTACCTAAAAATTTTCTTTCATGCGGTTCTGCATCCCAATAAGAATTTGTAATAAAGAGTTGCAATGAAGATAGGATGTTGCCATTGCTGAGTTACTTCGATAATGTACCTATTTGGATATTTATTTGAGCCTAGATTCACTGAAACGTTAAATACTCTGACTCTCACATGTTGCTGATATACTCAGTAATCCTCCTACAGTAATTGAAATATTGGGCCAGATGTACCACATTCTTTTACTGATCTGTGGGTGGGTTTTAAAAATGATTTGATTTGAGGAAAAGAAAATTCAAGAAGACAGTCTGGACATGCATAATAGGAAACTGGTGAGCATAATTGCCTTGCACACAGATATCTTGCATATGTGCAAATGTTGTGTTAGTGATCGACCAGGGGAGTGGCAGATATAGGTTCCAGCACATCCCCTATTTACAGGTAGATTAATTACACTATCTGCCAGGCGGTTCATTGAAAAGTGCTTGGTGTATCTCCATTTTCTTAATGAACCAGAGCAGAGGTTCCCCAAGAGAAGGCACAATGCAGGCACCAGATACAATTGATCCTTGTCTAAATGTGCAAACCCCATATATATTCCGCTGCTCATTAAACGCATGAGTAGTGGATTGCAAATCATTTTCTCATCACAAAATTGGGGTTTCAAATGTAAGCACTGACATAGACAGCCCTTTGGCGCCATTTTATTAATACTGCTCTAATGGGTGATGTGGGTCTGGGGCCGGGTCATTTTAGTGAATTTATAGCGCGGCAGTGGGTTAATGCCATCTATTCTTTTAGGGGCTGTTGCACCTGCCCTTGATAAACCAACCTCTCACTGCCAGCAGATCCGAATCATGAATCAGAGTAGGGGTTTCTCCATATTGTGGGAACCAGAATGCGTCCTCACTCTTGCTATGCTAATTTTGTTTAATTTGGCCCAAAATGAATATATTTTTAATTGGTACATTTTCTCAAATTGGAAACTTAGAAAAGTTGACAGGATGTCTAATGGTTTACAAAATGTTCTGTTACATGAATTGTTCTTGCATACACAATACAAATAGTGAAACTTGATATTAAGCACTTACATTTGCACTGTTATCCTTCCCACTAACACAAATGATATCTTGCTTTTGTATGGTCAATATGTCCTTTGTGAGCTTTACGCGAACGTCATAAGCAGCTTCTGATCCTTCTTCGTACAATAAGGCAACTCCAGCTTTGGTCTGTGACAAAAAAATGAAAACACTATTATGACAATTTATTACACAATGACCATATAGTGCAGTAAACAGTATAAACACAGATATCCTCCATTTAAAAAGGCACAGCCCAATGAACCTGCTGTAGGAGCTGTGCTGTATTTGTAAAGGATTTTATTAGAAATGTTTAACTGCGTAAAACCCGTTAATATACTAACCAAAATGCAATTGTCAAAAACATGTTAAAAGCATATTCAAATATAGGAAATACCTTCAGAAATGTTTATGTGTCGTAATTCTTTATTAAGAAATCAAAGGTAGAAAAAATTGATAAAAGTACAATACATTATAATAGACCCATTACAGTCTATTGATATTACATATACTATGTACTATAAAGAAGAACAAGTTAGACATGGGAGAAGAGAGGAGGGGGGAGAGAAGGGATAAAATAAAAGCAAGGAAGACGTTTATGTATAAATAGGTGATGGGGGTCCTCTTTTCTATGCTTCACTTGTTATTCAAAGACTCAACACAAACAACTCCGCTTTTAATGCTAAACAAATACCTGACATGATGAAAAGCTTAGAAATATAATTGAATGTTTTCTTTAAAATGGATCAGAAAACAATTAGCAAATTACTTCAGTCTAATTTGCATTTTTCTGCTTAATAAATTAGGACTGGAGCAAACAGAAATTATTGCATTAAAGGTAGTTGCACCAAATCGGGAATGCAACTAGTGCTCAGAATTCAAAATTTTCTCCTGCAAAGATTATTTGGTTCTCTTCACATCTGGGATATATTCATTCCTCTTCCTCACTTGTTGAGAGAAACTTTTTGTCACTCACCAACTGTTCGTTTTTCCTTGATGAAACTGTTAAAATATTTTATATCTTGATAATAAAGCTGGGTTCAGCTGAAACATAGCTGGTCACAAAATACTGGCTTTTTTCCCATTTCTTCTTTTTTCCAACCTTTTATTAAATGTTAATGACGATGACCGTAACTATATTCACATAAAAGATTGATTCTACACAGTCAGAACTGTGCAACTATTATTTTTATTTAGAAATAAGTTCCATGTGACCACTTGTTCCAAGGATAACTTTCTAAAAGTGGAATTTCCAAAACATTAATTTAAAATATGACTTGACCTTTAGATGTGATTTTAAATTACTAATATTTGAATCCTTAAATCATTGTTCTAGCTATTTCTAAACCGACGTTACACATTATAAGGTGTCATAATGTAGCACACGTTTTCTATATAAGACCCAACCATGCCACATTGAAAAATAACTTTTGATATTTTTCACTGCCGGGACATGTAAAATGTAAATATTCATGTCCTACTTTTTAATTATTGTGAACCCTACATGAGCATTTAGGGAGTACCTTCGGGGTGACTTATAAGTAGTAGGAAAGAAAATTTAGGCCTGGCAAAAAGGTTTTTTTTCTCAGGTCGAATTTGCAGTTTTAACACTACACAGTCAGACTGCAGTGGCAGGCCCTGGAGACATGCTTTGCATTCTCACTTTAGTGGTGTCACAATAGATGTTGCAGTCCACTAGTGACATTTAACTTACAGGGCCTTGGTCCCATATACTAGGGTCTCATAGGTAAGTTAAATATACTAATTAGGACTTTTTGCCAATTCACCAGGTTTTTAGGTGTCGGAGCGCATTCACCAGGGCCTGGTTTTCAGAGTTCCAGTGCACAGAACCCAAAAACTAACAGCGCCAGTTGAAATAAAATGTGAGTGATCACCTTTGAAAACAAGGCATTTTCTTAAGTACTTCACAAATTAAAATCACACACCTTGAAATATCATTATGAAATTGATGTTGCATTACCTTCCTGTTAGAGGACAGCTTATAGAATGGCCCTCGGTGCCTTTTTTTCAAAATATTACTTCTTTTTTTTTTTTTTATTAGTATTTTTTTTTTTCATGGTGCAATAAGAAAATACATAATTAACCACAAGCAAGGTATAAGAAGATCTGATACAAATACATGTTCACTCAAATATAAACAGCTAAAAACACATTATTTGACGTGGGGATAAAAATAATACAGAAGATCTTTCAATAAATATAGCAATACAGTACATTTCAAGTTCTTATTCTGTCCTCCAGCCATTTCTTAACCGGGGCCCATAATCGTCTTCCCATCTCTCGTTTTGCAACACCTTTAAATTTATAGAGACAAGACTCAATATTATAAATACCCAAAAATCCGGAGACCCACATCTGAAAAGAGGGGGCTGTAACAACCTTCCAACCGGCCGAGATTAAGATTCTAAGCACAGCGACCGACATAAAAAACAAAGCAGCCTCATCCTCTGTTAAAACCAGTTTAGAATCTGAGCCAAATAACATCAGTGTTGGGGATAGATCGATCTTATGACCTAGCAGCCCCTCCCAAAATTTTGTTATTCCATCCAGGACAGGGGCCAATCGCTCACAAGTACAAAACATATGTAATAAGTGTGGTTGCCCCTTATTGCATCTCGGGCAGCAATCATCATTCCTAACACCCCAGGCAAATAGTTTGGCCGGTGTATGATACAGATTAAAAACTGTTTTAAAATGTTGTGCCCGTAAGTTGGATGCCCGAAAGATCTTCTTATTTAACCATAATGCTAGGTCCAAATCTACATCCGGGTTTCCCAGTTTGATTGCCCAGTCACTTTCTACTTTTCCTACATCATCCTGTAATCTGGGCGCCAGCATATTATAAACCTCTTTTATCTTCCTACATCCTCTTCCAATGCCCTCAACCACAGGGAAGTCTACCAGGTGTTTAAGTTTTGGCCTACAAGCCTGTATGATACCCGAGATTTGGCCATATATAAGCCACTGATTTACAGGGAGGCCATATCTTCTTTGCATGTCCTCAAACCCACTTATCTTGTCTCCTACCATTAGGTCTCCAATAGTCTTAACCCCTAAGCCCTTCCAAATTTGTAGGTTCCCATCATTACTTAACTGAGGAAAAAGACTCACATTTTCCAAAAGAAGAGAAGGATAATTTTAGGGACATGAAAGAATTTTAAGATTGATTTCCATACTTGCCATGCCGCCAGTAGGGTCTTAAATCGTGCCTTCCTATAGAACCTATATTCCAGTTCCGTCCGCAATAGGCCCGTTGCTTTCCCCCCCATCAGCAGCTTGAAGATTGGAGGGGGACCCTGACTGTCTACAATAGTCGCACCAGTGTCGCATTGAAACAGAATTGATATCTGGATCAGGAGACAAGACCAGTGGTACAGTCTCAGGTTCAGGAGTGTCATCCCACCCCTTTCCCACGGAAGGGACATAAGGGTCGTTGATCGTCTAACCTTACCATACTGCCATATGAACCTAATAAAAGCAAACTCTAATTTCTTCAGAATTTTCTCCTCAATATATAGGGGAATGGCTCTAAATAAATACAGCACCCTCGGAAACATCACTATTTTTAAGACATTTACCCTCCCAACCAGAGAAAGATGAAGAACATCCATCCTTTTCAGTTCTATCTCTATGGATTTAATAAGGGGGGGTAGTTCTCTTCCACTATCTTACCCACTGAAGCATTAATCTTTACCCCTAAATTTATAGCAGAATCAACATACCTTAAATCGGATCTTGGTATATTCCTGGAGCAGATTATCTGGGTTTTGGATTCATTCAAATGATATCCAGAACCTTGACCGAAAACTTTAGCCATCTGTACCAATTCCAGGAGTGCCTGATGTGGGTTTGTTGTAATAACCTCTAGGTCATCAGCGTAGGCTAAGATCTTATTTTCGTAGCCATTATAGATCACTGGTGATATTCTAGGGCACTCTAAAATTTTCTGAATGAGAGGGTCAATGTACAGAGCGAATAGTATGGGGGAGCAGGGGCAGCCCTGCCGTGTCCCTCTACTTATCTTAAACTTATCTGATTTCTCCCCCATAACCGTAATTGTTGCCACTGAATCTATATACATAGCTTTGATAGCCCTGATGACATTCGGACCAAAACCTCTCCCGGCCAAAATGCTCCAGAGGAAGCTCCACCCCACCCGACCAAAAGCTTTTTCTGCATCGAGCAGGATCATGGCCATCTCTCCCCCCACGGCTTCCTGGGCATCAAACAAAGTTATCGCTCTACAGGTATGATCTGTTGTACCACGCCCAGGAACAAAACCATGTTGCCATGGAGAGGCTAGACCGCCTATGATCCTGCCCAACCTCTTCGCCCAGATCTTTGAGTATACGTTAGCATCGGCATTTATTAAGGATATAGGCCGATATGACCCCGGTTTCTCAGCTGGTTTACCTTTCTTATGAAAGACTATAACATTAGTTTCTTTCCACGAGTCCAGGACCACTCCCGAATACAGTATCCCTTTAAATAGATCTACTAAAAGAGGAACAATCTCTTTTTCCATTGCTTCATATACCTCCAAGGGGAGACCATCAGGGCCAGATGCTTTCCCTGGCGCTAACTCTCGCAGGGCAGATAAAACTTCATCTAACGTTATATCCTTATCAAGGGCTGTTCTTGTTAAATCATCTAAACAAGGTCCATTGTCAATACATCCCTCCTCCTTATCATTATTGAAGGGATCCTCCTCATATAATTTCTGATAGTATTTTTTAAACACCAACAGAATATCCTTTATCTCTGTATATGTTATCCCTTCCTCTTCTATACACACAATCACATTCTTTGATCTTTCCTGTCTAATACGAAGAGCAAGTGCTCTACCAGCTTGCTCTCCCGTTTCGTACCTCTTTGCCCTTGAGGATTGATACTCACCGATTGCTTTCTGTGTAACCTCCTTCTGCAATGCCGCTTTTACTGCCAGCAGAATACCCTGACTAGCCTCACTATTACTACCTGAAGCAATATCCTTTATATGTTGTTCTTCCGCCTTAACCAATTTATCCATTAATTTCTCTACTTCGCTCCTATCTTCTCTTCTAAGCCTGGCGGCACAGCTGATTGTTTCCCCTCTCAGCGCAGCTTTGAAAGCCTCCCAGACCCCGTTCTGAGATGTGCTGTATCTATTTGCCGTAAAAAAATCACCAGCCCATATATTCAGATGGTCAACAAATCTACTATCTGCCAACAGCCTTCTTTCAAAAGTCCAGTTTTTCTTAGACCGTTCTAACCCTCCCATAGCATAGTTTAGCAACAGAGGGTTATGATCTGAAATAACCCTTGGGAGTCTACATATCTTAACTTTTTCAGGTTCTAAAACAGAGACAAAAAAGTAATCCAATCTCGAGTATCTCTGGGCTGGATTAGAAAAGTAAGTATAGCCTGCATTTAGGGGTTCTTTAGCTCTCCATTGATCCTGAAGCCCATGAGAAGCTAACATAGCTTGTACCGCCTTAAAAACTCTGGGTTTTCTCCCCTGATACGATATGCCCATCCCCCATTCAGATGAGATATTTAAATCTCTTGTGAAAACCAAAGGAGTGGGCCAATTTGCAAGCTCTGTTTCTAGAAAATCGTAAATTTCAGGGTCGTCCTCATTAGCGCCATATACCGTACAGATAGTTAGACCCAATCCCATCTCGATAATCACCCATCTTCCATTGCTATCTACTTTCACTTTCCTCGCTTTCCCTAGACTTTTCCTTCCTAGAATGGCTACCCCCCTAATAGTTGATGTTTGAGTTGTACAGACTAATAATTCAAATCCATTTATGAAAAGCACATTTCTCTTAGACCAAGGGGGTTGGGTCTCTTGTAAACAGAGAAGATCTATTCTATTATGTTTTACCACGTATGCTAATTTCTGTCTTTTCCTCCAATCGTTTAATCCCCCCACGTTCATTGTACAAATATTAATGCGTGCCATCAAATTGAGTGTAGCAACCTATATCAAAAATCCTTTCAGAAATCTTTTTCCTTGCTGGCATCCTTTGACCATTGCCGATTCTGCACCATTCCCTCCTTTTTCCATTTTTTGCCTTATTCTCACCCACCCTTCCCCCTCCCTTTCCCTCTCCCCCCTCTCCCCCACCCTCTCGAGCCTCCCTTCCCCCTCCAATCCGTGAGGCATCCTGGGACCGAGGGGCCCCAGGTGTGGGCGAACGAGTGATCCGAGCTTCACCACTTGCTTGATCGCCTAAGATATCAAAAGTCTTTAACCATATAACAGTTCGGCTGGTTAACTTTCCCCCTCCTATTTTCTTAGTTCAGAGAGTTCACACTGGTAAGCTTCTGCTTGAATCTCACTTGTAAAGTTCCTTGATGTTCCTTTGTAGAGTACTCTTAAACGTGCTGGATTTAGCAGATAGACGGTTGCTCTAATCTTCTCAAATGGGGCAAAGAGTTGTCTCAGCCTCCATCGGCGTTCAACCGTTGCGTGAGCAAAATCCGGGCGAACAAAGAACTTATTTCCTTGATATTCTTTTCTGCTCATTGGTCTAGCCAGGTCGTAAATTGCTTCTCGTAAAAGAAAGTTTCCGAAGCACACCAGTATAGCTCTTGGGTACTGATTTTCTTTTATAGGTCTCTTAGGGAGTGTCAGAGGAAAGCGATGAGCACAATGAACTTCTCGTTCCAATTCCCATTTTGAAAGTTCGATCATGGAAGACTTCAAAAGGTTAACAATATATCCCTTGACATCACTTCCCTCTGCCCCTTCTACAATTCCCAAGAAGCGGAGGTTATTTCGTCTTCCCCGATTCTCAAGGTCCTCCATCTTTGTCATTAGGTCTTCGATAATAGCAGTTTGAGACTTTTCTCTACCTTGAAGTTTAATGACATCTGCTTCTAGATTTTCTGTGCGGCTCTCCACCGAGGCCATTCTATCCACTATCTCCGTACAGGTATTATCTACCTTCTGGATAGCGCCTTGGAGTTGGTGAATCGCGTCGTGATTCCTTTGACTATCGGTTTTAACATCCGAATGAAAATCCTTTATGGTCCTCAGGACCTCCCTCAATGATGGTTCTGCAGAACCTCCTAGTTTGTCAGTATCATGAAGTTGTTGTTTCCCCTTGCTCTTTTCAGCTGCCCCATTTTTAGGAATTTTCAGTTTTGTGTCTCCTTTAAATGTAGGGGTCAAACCTTTCCGGAGGGGTCTAGATTTTTCTTTGCTTGGTCCTGGTTACTCCCCGGATCCGTTGTTTCGTCATCTAATGGTTTGTGAGATTTTCTAAATTTGGATTTCTTCTTCTCCACTTTCTTTTTAGATGCAGAGTCTCAACCCGGTTCATTATTGTTCTTTATATCGGTTGCTTCCAGATTGGCGGTTGGTGAGTTTTCGTCCTCGCTAACCGCACTTGTGCCTCCAATTTCACTTTCAATTTCGCTAGAAATTGAAACGCCAGTTTCATAAATTTCAGAATTAGATTCCTCTGACGAATCTTCGCCCCCAGCTTCTAATACTTTATCTCCAGCTATGATTTGTGCGTTAGTGTGCACATAGTCCCATTCTTGATCAATCGGATCTGTAGCCATTTCCGCCGTTTCTTCACCTGTGCTAGTTAGATTTGGATTTATTCCATCACTGGGAATCTTATTCTTCATTAGGTCTTTTAGTTTTCCATTATTGTTAATAATACTGCTACTATTGTCTCCCTTATCTCCTTCGGTATAAATATGTTGGATATCCTTGGTTGTGTTTCATCACAGAAACCCGTTAGCTTTGCTGCGGCCTTCAAGCTTTTAATAGTTTGCACTCTTTTAGCTTTTTTGAGCAGAAGTTCCATCTTTTCATCAGCTTGGTCATTTCTCTTCTTCGGGGTTACATTAATTTAGCTGCTCTTGTTTCTGCTGTTTTCCCCTTTCACCATCTTTCTCCTTCCCCTTCTCCTTCTAGGCATTTTTCAGGGCATGTTTGCTTTGACTTTTACTTTTCTCCAAGTTGTTTTTATGTTTTACTTTGCCGGTAGTACCCTCCATACCTTCCTTTCCATTTTTGGCCTCCTTAACTTCTTGTGCTTTCAATCCTCTAGTTTCTGGTCTTCTAGTGGAGCCATTGTTCTTTTGTTGGTGGCTTATCGGTTGTTTTAGGCCACTTTCATGATCCACTGTCACTGCGTTTTTTGCTGCTACTTTAGTCGCCTCATTTGCCTCATTTACCTCGATCATTTCAATAGCTTCATCCTCTGAAAGCACCTTGCTCGCGGATTTGCTCGAGCTTGTTTCGGACATTTTCTGTACTATCTGCACTATTTCTGCTTGAGTTTGAGTCTGTGGTGTTGTTGCCGCCGTAGAAGCTCCAACAAAATACTTGAGGTTGAGAAAACCTGTAAAAGTATAATCCCACTCTTGTATTCCCTTGAAGATAAGCTTTATCGTGATCCTGTGTGATCCTGTGTGGGTTTACTCTCTGCTCAGGCTGTATTAACTTTTTCAGCAGTCTATGCTTATTTTGTTTATTTTTATATATTTTAATGTGTGGATTCTCCATGTGCCTGCTGCCTCTCCAAGATTTCCTTGAGATGATAATAATTTGCAGTGTGCACATGTAGACAATCAGGTTTTTTTCCCCTCTAAAGAAGGAAAAAGTGCCTTGCTCCACAACCCCTGCAAGATAGTTTTTAGGCAGATTATTGACGTTCCCTGGGCCCTGTGTACTGGGGCGTGGTTATCCCCCTATCAGCAACCGGCAAGCAGTGCTCTGATGAAGCCTTGCATGTTTTCACAGAGCTGCCGTCTAAGTGGAGGGACAGCAGGCACAGCGCACAGTGCAGCGTGGATAGAAGTCAGAAGCCAGGAACGGTCGAAACGGTTCAACAGTCCCTCCGTATCTCACAGCGGACACAGAGGCAGAGCCACGCGGCCACGCAAAGCTCCTCCACTCCACCGAAAGCACGGGTCCGGGAAACCAAAACAACAGGGGAAAGAGAAATCGGGAGGAACCATCCGCGCTTCAGGCACCTCGCTCCTCGCAGAACCGCACACCGCTGCTCAAAATCCACCCGGTGCACCAGCTTTAAGGTCCGATGCGGCGTCTGACCCCCAGCTGCTTGGCTACCACCACAGCAATCCAGCGCTCCAGCGCTCCACCTCTCACCCGCAGCGCCGCGGGGTCTCCGGTAAGAATTTTTTTTTCCCTCGCTAGTTGTTCAGGTTGTTCGTGATATTCGGGGGTATTACTCAGCTCTCCCAAATCAAGCATCAGCCATCAGCCATCTAAGATTGCTCTCAGGTCCTCAGAGCAAGATCGATGCGACTTCTCACTCTGACGCCATCTTGCAGAGATATTACTTCACTGCAGAACCACTTACTGTGGATTTGTTTCTGAAATTGACACACTTTGGTATTACAGAAGACTCCAACGTCCTCTTTTGGAAGCTCCTTTCCCGCACTATCTCAATCAGAAGCGGGTTGCCACCTTGTGCATGATAGAGTACCATATTTAGTCTTACCCTGCTATTATGCCCAGGTGGCACTCATGAGAACAGGTGAGGATGGATTCCCAAACCACATATCTAGTATCAACTGGCAGAATTCACAAGAACGCAGGGAATGTTCTACTGCATGTATATTTCAATGTAGGGAGTAATTGTATGGCTGCCATGGAATTGTCAATGATTTCAGGAACTTCTAATAGGGAGCTGCAACACTGGTCGCTTTCCAGGAGTACGTCAACTCATAGACATTTATGCATTAAAAGATGTAACTGCTGAACACCCTTGAATAAGAAAATGTAATGTTAATATGCATTTGCACATTCTAAATGGGCCCGATTTATAGAACTAACTTAAGACAAAATCCTAAACTTACTACTTTTGGTATTCAAAGAAGTTAGGATTTTGTCTTAAGTTTGTCTTAAGACAGACTTAAGACAGACTTAAGACAGACTTAAGTTAGTATTTTGTCTTAAGTCTGTATTGAAGATGCTCAACGTGATTTAACTATTAAACGTGCGGCAGTTTATTCCCATATAGCTGACCAGATTGCACTTAAGCACAGACAATATAAGACAGAGTGTTATGAACTGAGTGAGCAAACGGGCAGAGTATTAGCTCAAAGGCTAAGGCAGAAGGCAACTTCTAATGATATTCTTAAAATCTGTGATTGACATGGATGCAGTTTAGAATACTTTGAAAATCTTGATAATATAGGACTTATGGAATTACAGAAAACCCTATTAGCCGCTCCAATATCATGGGAAGAAATGGAAATAGCTATCTTGGGCCTAGCCTCCGGGAAGGGAATGGGACCTGACAACATACCTCTTGAATTTTATCGCACCTTTCGTGGTTTGCTAAAACCTGAGCTGCTTAAAGTGTTTCATCAGACCTTTTTTCGCCCATCCCCCTGAATCATGGTTCTTGGCTACCATACTTATTTTTTAAAGAAAGAGGAAGTTGGGCACTGAACTAGGGTCATATAGACCAATTATTCTCATCACTGCAGATAGTAAGATTGTTTCTAAAATTTTGGCTAACAGACTGAATGATTTTATGCCAACTCTGGTTTCAATAAGGCAGCATGGGTTTATTCAGAATAGGGATACAACGTATCATGTGAAGAGGATTATTTCCTTATTCGACTGGGCACAAGCCACAGGATCTCCGGTTGCGGTGGACCTGTTGGATGCTGAAAAAGCATTCAACAGGGTTTCCTGGAGGTTCCTGTGGTCCACGTTGATTTGGAAGGGATTTCCTACAGATTATCAGATTGCAATATAGGCTTTATATAATAATCCCAAGGCTGTAATTCGTATAGCTGGTGAGGTTTCTGATACTCTGCCAATAACAAGGGGGACGAGGCAAGGTTGTCCCTGTTCCCCCTTGTTGTTTGCACTGTACATCGAACCTGATTTGAATAGACTATAAAAAGAAGCTGGCATTAATCCTGTGAAGATACACCAGGTTGAATACAAGGTGTTTGCGTATGCAGACAATGTCGCCATTGTCACTTCAGATATCAAACGAGCTTGACCTAAGATAATTGAATTGGCTCAGGAGTTTGCGGGGTACTCGGGATATAAATTAAATGTCTCGAAAACCCAGTTGATTCACTCCAGAGAGGGTCGTCCAAATGATTTGACTTTTTCTACTGATACCTCCTATCTTGGTATCACAATATCCGCAAACATAGACAATATAGTACGGCTTAATGCAGATCCCATATTAAATTCAGCTAATAGACTTTTGGAGAGATTAAATAATTTACATCTCTCTTTATACGGCCATACTAATGTATTAAATTGATAATATTTCCGAAATTTGTTTTGTTTGATTCCCTTGCTTTTCCCCTCTGATTTTTTTGGCAAGATAGATAGAATATCCTCCAGGTTCCTCTGGGGCTATCGTAGATCTAGAAGAGCTTTGAAATGGTGTACTCTTCCTTGAACCAGAAGCAATTAGCCCCTCAAAATTTAAAATTATGATAACTGCTTTTCAAATATGGAAGCAACTAAAAAAAGATTTCGTTTTTGTTGTGATTTGAATTATTATACACCTTTATTGAATTGTCCGATTCTACCCGACATTTTTAGAGACCAAGTGATGATAAGATGGCCCTCTGCAGGAGTTCGTACATTAGGAGATTTATATCAGGGGGTTCAAGTTGCTTCTTATTCTTATTTGCAGCATAAATATAATTTTCCTGGAATGGATTTTTTTAAATACCTTCAAGTACGAAGTTTTCTGGATTCTAAAGGTCTTTTAGATCAGCCTTTGATGAACAAAATTGATATTCTTGAAGCTAGTAGAAGGGTAAACAGAATCGGATTAGTGTATCAGGTGATGGTAAATAGGCTTCAAGATGATTTATGTTTATTTGAAAATAAATGGCAAAGGAAATTAGAAAGGGAAAAAATAGATTTGTCTAGAGCAATTGAACTTTCAATTAATATCCTGTTCAACAGTTCAATTAAAAATCAACACTTTATGTCTATTTTTGATTTATATAACACCCCCTCTAAACTAGCTATATGGAAATCGAAAAGTGGTGATATTTGTAACCGATGTGGTTCTATGGCTGCTGGCTCTATTCACATGTTTTTTATTTGCCCCAAACTGTCTCAATTTATTTTGGATGTTCAATTGGTTTTAAATACTGGTTTGGTGGTACATGTAGAAATGTCTGCAGATTTGGTAATCTTTGGACTTCTGTAAGATCAAGTTGGAATTAGGTAAGTGGCAGAAGAAGGATTTTTATTCATTTGTATGTCGGTATATCGATCCTGCATTACTTCCCGATAGTTAGATTCTGATCCACCGTTTTTTTATAACTGGCAATCACAACTATTATCTATATTTCAACTAGAGACTGCGGTCTACAAATTGAGGGGTTTAAAAAAAAACACTTGGTCAAAACGTTTGGGCTCCTATCTCAAAATGGATTTGATTCTCTTTATGTTTTTTCTTTTTTGCTAGTAATTGATCTCCTTATAAGATTGCAATGATGTTTGTTTTTTTGTGTTACTGTAAATAATGATTGCCCACCTGGATCCCTTTGTTTTATCTAATAAAGACGTATCTGTCTGCTGATATGAAATCAATAAAAAATATATTTTTTTAAAAAGACATTGATTCACAAAACCTTCTGAACACCTCTGTTCAATTAGGAAACGCAAAAACTTTTAATTGTGAGTTTAAATCCCAAACTTTAATTGAGAAACTCATGACCTTGATATATCTAATCTTACAAATTCCCCTTTTGGCAGCACAAATTCTACTAGACAGTTTGGTTTTCTGCCAGTGGAAACTTAAAAGTAGAGGTAGGAAAATAGGTGTTCTCTGATGGAGAAAAGGAACCATCAGGAAGATAATTAATTCCCACAAATACAGAACTTTTTAGGCACTGATGGACAATACTCATCAATAGCTTTTCACATCAATTTTCCCACAGTTACTTTGGTCCATATTCAGATCATGCTGTGGGCACTAAAGCCTCACTACTACTGCGATCACCTTCTGTACTTGGATGCCCATGATTACAAGAAAAGCAAAGGGATGGAGGATGAATGGAGGGGCGGTGGCAAACATCCACATAGTAGTGCTAGTACCACTATTCTGATGTCCCTGATCCACACCATGGTCTAGCAGGGACCGATGGCAGAAACAACACCAGGCAGAGACAAAGGGGCCCTATACCCACATTAGAAATAATAGCATCTTGCATGAAAATGTAGCATAATTATTTATCTCATATTTACTCTTATAAGTAGCTTAAGGAATTAACTACTGGAGTCACATCATAAGTGCATCGTTTAAAAATCTATGCATCTTAAAAAACACTAATTAAAAGAAATAATTGTCTCAGGAAATGGGCACATTGTACATATTTTCAAAAAGCTATGACAACTTCAATGGAGCAGAGATCGGATAACCCAAGTGGGTCTTCAGGGTTAACTATTTTACCTTCTGACTTTGGCTTTCAAATGGAAGTCTAAATCATGCAGTGGTTCAAGACTGCAGGCTGTATCTGTTGAAGAACTCTCAAAGTGAGAGAGAAGTTAGACAAGGTCCCACTCAAGCCATGGGATTTAGCGATAAAAGCTATTTTTGGGAAAAGTAAAGTTTCTCCCACTGACAGAGGTGCTCCTGTTTGAATACTTTTTGCACCGTCACCAGTCCAAAATGTCTACATTTGGACAAAGGGCCAGATATTCCAAGGCAGTTATAGTTGCAAAGCCAATGATTTGCTAAATCACAGGGTTTGTGACCACTAATTGGCTTTTTGTTATCTACTAAACATTTTTTCTTAATTTCTAGCAAAGTACTGAGTTGCAAAATTGGTTTAAAAAAGAATAATGAATCACTGTTTGGAAGGGACATGTTTAGTGTTACACTTTCTAACTATGATTTGTTATGTTAAGTAGCAATGTATTGCTTTCAAAACATGGTCACTAAACATAGAAATGTGTATAGACCCCCGGCATGGTGTGGTAGCCTATTTAACAAAAGGGAAGGAATCACAGGGAGATAATTTGGAGAGTAGGTAGTGGTCTAGGGGATTATTATCTACTCTCTATCAACTTTTATAAAGTTTAAAACTTTTTTTAAATAAGCCCTTTTTCCTTTAGGTAAAATGGACTGCCTTGACAAAAACAACAAAAAAGCAATCATAGGCATGGTTGTCCGTTGACCAGAGCAGGCCACCATCTCTGTAATGGCCACCAATCCTGGGAGTATATTATCAAGAACGGCGTTAAAAATTATCGCTGGTTTAGCGGCAGAAAACTGCAGCTAAAGGGGCAATAATGGGCTTGATAGTATGCTGAGAATTCAATAGCAGGCCATGTTCTGGTGTGAATATGGGCTTCTATTGGAATTCTCCAAGGCATATTATCAAGCCCATTATCGCTGCTTTAGAGGCAGTTTTCTTCCGCTAAACCGGTGATAATTTTAACGCCGTTCTTGATAATATGCCCCTTAGTGAGTTACAATTTGTGAACTACCTGAGGTAGTCAGACCCAGTACAATTCAGAATTTTCTGAAGCAACCAAATTTTATACACTTCGGTTCACAAAAGCCCTTACTCACTTGTTGCATGACTTACTGACTACTTACATATGCCTACTACCCCTCCTAGGATATAGGCCGTGAACAAGGACTCTCCAACCCTCTGTGTCTTAGGCTTTTCTTTCAGTCTGACTCCAGGTGTAGTCCATCACCTTGTATTCAGCCTCAAGGACTACAAACCTTACGTTTCTTGGGCTTACTCTTTTCCTTTTCTGTTGAGGGTTCTAGGTCCAAATGGCCTGTTGGTGTTTGACATGGGTTTGTGTAACCCATCCAGCCCCAGCATATTTTCATCATTCCTTCATGGGCAAGGAGTTGGGCAGTCTGCTGCCATAAGTCACTGTTATTTATGGTATTTGGCTAGTGGATTTGGAGGATTTTTCACAGACAGATGTTTATGAAGGTCTGGAGTTTTTGGTGGTAGTCACTGTTGTCATCAACGTTTCTGCTCCATACCAAAGGACTCATTTTACATTCTTCTTGGAGCCAGTGTTTTCAGTCTGTGTCTATCTGGTTTCTCTGATGTCAAGCAGGGCAAGGTTGTAGATTTTCATCTCAGCTACCACTTGGTCTTTCTTGCCTGTCTTTTGCATGGCTCCCACATTCCAATTCTCAATGGTGATGGTCTTGGGTGAAAGCAGGTGGATCAGCTTTGCAGCATCCCAGGATTTCTGGTTTTCACCACAAGGAGTCATAAATCTTTGTGTAGGAGATTCCTCTCTTCCCATCGAAATGTCGTTTGGGGGGACAACTTTATAGCTAGGGTGTTCTTACATGGTGGGGTAGTTATCCCCAGCATAACCCTTCTCCCTTTAGAGCCGGACTTGGTACTGGCCATGGCAGAGTTGTTCACAAAACTTATGGTCACAACTTGCAACCAATATTTTGCAACCAATGTTTTGCACATCTGGTCCAAATTATTTCTACAGGGCTCAAAATCTTCCAGTGGAACAGGCTTGAAGCTTTTTTTGACAAAGAATTCTAAAAATAGGATACCTTTTCTGCAAGGTCCTATTGATGACCCAGAGGTCTTTGAAGTCCAATGTGTTTAAAGACCCAACTTTTCAGACTTTATGAAGCAGTTCCACTTGGTAACTTCTAAGGATTCCTAGGATCTTAGGTACAGCCCTAAGGGACCAGGACTCATTCCCACAAAAGTCACCTGTAGGGTCCATTTGCTACTGGTCCATTGGGGATGATGGAAAAATGACTCTTGCAGCTTGGTGTGCCTTGTAGCCACAAAGAGGCTAACCAACTAACCCTTTTAGTACACTTCGTTGTCCTTACAAGAGGGAGCAGATCTTTACACAGGTCACAGACAGCAGGTCCGGTCTAACTTAGTTCTTCCTCCGGTCCAGATGTGTTTTGATGAGCTGTTATTAAGGTGTTAATTTTGTATAATTCCCTAGCCAGTGGGTGGGTGTGACTCGAGGACATTGCCTAACCAATTGGTTAAAAGTTCACAGGGAAAACTAGTCCCAGTTATGAAGAGCATTCTTTTCTGCTTACTGCAGGCCATCTCACAGTGCATCATTCTGAGAAATCTCTATCCTGCCAGCACCTTTCTGCTCTTCGAGTTGGCTGGTGAACCAGTCAGGAATATATTCAGGTGAAGGAGCAGTCCATCCCTACTCAACCCACTACACTAATTCTAGGACAGGTTCCTCCACCCACTGGGCTTGTGCCAAGATGGTTACAGTGCCCATGCAATAAAAACTTTACTTCCATAGTTTGATTCTGTAAAAAGGGAACTCTGCTTGATGTCGGATCCGAGGAAGCACTCAAAATTTGGACAAGTCTCCTTGATCAGTGCAAACCTGTGATTCACCACTGACGACTACAGCTAAGATGGCGATGCTGACCTCTGTTGGTTCTTGTGAGAGGCTGGCTCAGTATATGTGGTATACTTACGTAAGTGGATACCTTACACTTATCCAGACAATACTTATGGTGATTTTAGTGGTCTTAGACAACATTAGAAAGATCTCTAAGTGGTAGCTGTGGAGAGCAGCCTTCAGGTGTAGTCCAGTGTAAAGCAGCTTCTTTTACCGGAACACAATCTTATAGGTATAGATTAAGCAAAAAAGTACCACACAGTGTATTTATAAAAATATATATGTATAATAAGACACTCACTAACACATACAGATATCTCCTAACCGGATATATACTCAATGCACACAATACTTTGCAATAGAAACAGGTAAGCAGCACAGAATACACAGTGGTCACGGGTGGACCAAATCAAACACTAAAATAGTGGTATGTGACCCACGACGTGATACAAGACGACGGTCAGAGGACGTAGAAGTGCTGGAGACCCAAGAAACCACGCAAAAGTGAGTTTCAAGCAGCCCAACGGAGGTCGTGTGCAGTGTAAGAACACAACTGAGTTCTCAGTAAAAATCAATGTGTAAGTTGCTGTTGCAATTTTGAAGAAGAAGGACCTTTCCCAGGTGGACCCTGACTAAACCCAGTAAAAGACAGAAGGTTGGAGAGCCACCCCACCTGTGGATACCTTAAGAACCAGGATACCTGACCCAGGGGAGCAGGGTGCAAAGTGTGCAGTGGCATCAGAAACCACAGTCAAACCCAATGGAGGATTCAGGAAGGTGCCGCTGCTGGAGAAGGTGAAAGTGTCCGGAGGAACCCAAACTTGGATTCAAGTTGAGAAGTACCTGAAAGCAGAGGGGTCAGAGTCTATGCCACTTGGTAGTGACTACGAGGAACGGGAGATGAATGCCCACAATGCCCTTGGAGCTGCAGCTGTGAGGACAAGGCAATTCTGTTGAAGACCAGGAGCCATTCACAAGCTTTCCCACATGAGATGCTGAGATTTTAGGGGTCGGTGTCCAGCAGGAGCAACAGCAAGGCTTAGTAACTGCAAACAATGTGGAAGTAGAGGAAGGTGCAATGTCGGGACCAGCAAGGTCTAGGAGACTCACAACAAGAAGGGGAGTCAGGGCAGGCCAGAGAATTCAGGGAAGCCCAAAAGAATTCAAAAGTGACCTTCACAGGGTGAAGGCAATGGAGTCACAGAGGACCTCAAGCAGCTCACCAAAGATGCAGGCCCAGGGTACAAGTGCAGCAGTGAGGGTGAAGATCTTGGTTGCTGGAGACGTTTGAGGTTGGGGCTACTTGGAGCCCAAAGATCTTGGTGGAAGGAAGCCAACAAATCTTTGCAACTGCAAGCTGATGCAGAGGGTTTTGGTTCCTGCGTCTCCGATGAGGGACACTGGCCTCAAACTTGGGGAGAGGACAGGGCAGCCCTCAAGGGATATGAAGGACCACTACCTGTGTTGCTAAGCCTTTCGGAGTCTGTAGGAGCCCAGGATAAGCAGACAGGTGAGCTTGGTTGCGGTGGCTGCTGATGCAGGGATGTGACTCCTTCACTTCAAGGGAGATTCCTTCAGGTGTCTTTGATGTCCACAGGCCCTGGACGGGTTCCTGTATGGAACACAGGCAAGGATGATGTAGCAGACAAGCAGGGCAAAGAGATTAGGAGCAGCAGGAGCTTTCCTAGTAGCACACTTGATTCCCAGAGTGAAGTCCAGCGAAGTCCAGATGCCCGGTGGAACGGTTGGAATTGAAGTGGTGTCTGAACTGTATCATGTCCCACCATGAATCTAGGGCCCCACTCACAGGTGAGCCCTAAATACCCTAAGGAAAGGTTTGGGATGAAACAGGGGTCTCTCCCTAAGGAGCGGCTGGACAAGGGGGTGGATACTCCCCTGTCCTGTGTCCTGTTTCATGCCAGAGCAGGAGCCAACGGCTCCCTGAACTGGTTTGAACTGGACTATGCATGGAGGGCACCAAATTTGCCCTGCATGTAGACTATGTGGCACTGGCAAACATTCCCACCCTGCCCGTATACACTCCCTCCCTCACACTTCCCTGTGACAGGATGCCTATTATTTTGCCTTCCCCTGCTAGAGCTTGGCTCCGAAGTAGGAGGGCAGCATCGTATCTCTGGTCGGCTGCAGCCATGTTGTGCTGTCCGAATCTAGAAAACTGGTACTGGGAGCTCGGAGGACCTAATAGAGGGTCCTATACAGTGCTTGTAATCATACCTTCCACACCGTTTATGGTGTGGGGGTATGATTCCAATATGTTTGATACCAAACACAACAGGGTTTGTTACAGCTAGTTTTGGGTTGGTCATTGTGTTATGACGCTGTGCCCTTCTATATGTCATGTGGCTGTCTCACTTACAACCCGGGAGAATGGACTCTGAAGGCTGTCGGTGTGTCCAGCTCATGCAGGGGCATCCTTACACTTAAAACTGAGCAACCAGAACTCAGGATTGGAAAGGCCTGCTGTAGGGGTGACTTATAGGTTTTAAGTGCAGTGAACATAGATATAGGGAAACCAACATCTTTCGTTAGTGGTGCTAGCACCACCTTATATTTTGTAAAGCAGCTAGTAGTGAACTTAATTAATAAGCCAGAAACCTCAAGGAAACCTTATAATTAATCAAAAATATTGTGACATGTACACAACTGAGCAAATTGTTTGCGAATAAATTGATTTTTTTGATTTTATTACAATTATTTTCTTCATTTTTGTTAAACATTTCTTATATAAAAATACATATTTTGCATTAAAAAGTCAATCACATATATATTATATTTCAGAAGATATATGAAAACATACTAAACCACAACGACAAAGAAGAGAAAATAAAAGAGTTAAACAAATGACAATGATCTTAAGTGGGGCTAGTGGAGTAAGCAAAGCGGTTGATGGAAACTCTACGCGCGTTTCGGCATTTGCCTTCTTCAGGAGTCCGTCATTTGCATTTGGACATTACATTCAACAATAAGGGTGTGGTCTCACTCTGTTTTCATGCTCTGATTCTCGGTCGATTATTCAACTAGAGGGTAGCTCTCCCATGCCTTGTTTTTTTAGGAACTAAGACTGCATGTAATTTACGATGTTTGTGTAGGACCAGGTAGGTGATTTAAAGGAACGGACGACAGATGTTGTGCTCAGCAACAAGCAAAAGTAGCCACTGTATTAGCTGTGAGTAGTTCCAATTAGGTAGTTGATGAGCACACGATACTGACAAGTCTTCAAGATTAAAGTTTACTATTCAGGTTAAACTCCGTGATGTAGGTATGTTATCAGGATATTAGGTATCGTTGTTACAAGAACTGGAAGCGCTGGCAGCCCTTGTTTTAGGCTGTCGCCATGATGAAGTTGGTGTTCTCGGATACGTCCGATGTCGAGGTCAGAGTTTCCAAGTCCAACTTATTGCAGTTTGGAGTCAGGAGGAGTACATTCTAACACCAACCAAGGGCCCAGGACCTGGGGAGCACTGCACGCATGATAATTTAAAAATTAATTTGATGGTCACTCTCTCTGGGAACAATTAAACAGAGTCTAGTCACAAATGAGATAAACAACAAGTTTGTCATGGTCAAATAGTTTATAAAAACCAAAATTGAAATTATAGTTGTTGTGAGCAGACACATCTTGCAGCAGGAATGTTGCTCATTTATTGTCAATCTTGCACATCTATAATCTCAGATAAAGACAATCAAGATACCAAGGATACGTTTTCTGCATGGTATCATGAATCCAAGGCATGGACGTCAATGCCCTATAACCAGATTACCATTAGAGGTGCTTTGTAACTTCTGAAGATATTTCTATTTCAAACTTCAAATAATTATCACTCTGTATTGACTTTTTTCATTGTGGTCTAATTGAAATTCTTTAAAAAATCTATATTTTTCTAATTGGTTTGGGATTTTTCATATGTTGTCTTTTTACTTTATTACTGTTTGAGTATTGCATAAATACTTTATATATTGCCTCGATGCTAAGCCTGACTGCTTTGTGCCAATCCACCAGAGGGCTAGGCGTAGGTTTAGTCAGTGATTGTTGTGGTTTTCCTGCTCAAATAATACTACAGTTTCCTACAGACAAGTAGTACAGCCTTCAAGCACCAATGTTACTCTCTTCTAAATGGTGTGTGTGTCCTACAGGAAGTGTCATGACTTAGGATCAATTGAACCACTAGAAAATTCAGGAAATTGTAGTCAATAAGCATGCAATAAGCATGTGCAAACATTGCATGCATAACACTTGCATGTTCAAAAACAGCATGCTGAAATCTCAGCATCGTCATTTCTGAGGTGCAGACTGAATTTCTTGGAAGGTCTCCCCATCATAACCCACAGGGTCATTGAAATACCTCCCAGGTCAGAATTTGGATAAAGCACTTTATTTTTGAGATGATATGTAATTGACAAAATGTGACATCTAAGTGGGGGTTGCTAGATTTGATACAGAGTCTGTTTATGTGGTAGACTTGATCAGCATTGACTTCAAGCTCTGCTAGCATTTTCTCAATACTTATACATAAGAAAAGTGAACTAATGGATCTTTGTTAATCCCCTCTTACTCACTCTACCATTGCCAAGCATACCTTCCTTTCTTCAGCCAGACATCATTAAAACACCTATTGCGTCTACATTAGCCTGATCGACCAGCCAGTAGGGATTTTTGGGGGATTTGCTCCTTATAACAATGTATAATTTATTCATTTATTTATAAAGTTTTATTTAGCGCGAACAAGATCCTAAAGGATATCTAGGGTTTTGAATTGGATGGCTTTGTGTGCCAGACAAGCCATCTTTAGCTGAATTTGAGCTTCGTAAGGCTGCCATTTAAGGGATTTTAGAACTGGGGATATGTGCACATTACTTTTGGTACCTGTAATCAGTCTAGCCGCAGCATTCAGAGATGCCCTCAGTGGAGCCAAGGTATATTTGGGGAGGCCACAAAGTGTAGCACTGGCATAGTCAAGTCACAGCAACACAAGCAATTGGAAGTCAGATTGTGGAAGGAATGGTTTGATATTTCTGAGTGTCCTCATCCAGTGATTAGCTCTCTTACAAACATTGCCTATATGATTTTTCATGTTCAGATGTTTGTCCTGGGTGATTCCGAAAGATTTGGCTTAGTCTATACTGAGGGTGGAGCAGTTGAAGGCAGTGAGGTGAATCAACCAAAGTTGTAGCTTGGGGATGCCCTGTCATGGCAAACTCTGTAACCCTAGGCGTAGTTTGTGTAGTAGCGCTATGTGTAGCTGCGCAAAGTGAACTTTGCACTACGCAAGCTACGCATAGCTACGCAAACTGCATAATGGACTGTGCAAAATGCTGTTCGCACTGTTTGTGCTGGATGCTTGTCCGCACTGTGCAGTCATTGCAAACTGCATCCTTCACAGTTTAAGCAGTTGTTTTCTGCCGCTCGAGTAGATTTGTGCTCAAGCGGCAGCTTTCTCAGCGCGGACTGGTAGTTTCTCATCGCGAGTGGTTGCGCTGCTTGAGAACTGAAAGTTTTCCTATTTCCAGCTGATTCTGCATTGTTAGTATGTGGGTTAGTTTCCTGTTGCAGAAAAGGCTTTAGGTTAGTGGGAGAATCATCACTTAAAATAGTAATTGGCAAAGAGCTTTGTTCGTTATTACTTTGTAAAGTTGGTAACGGGTGATTGGTTTCATCACCTGACTAGGAAGTTGGTCTTAACTTGAGATTTATCGGGGTAGAGTGTTCATTCACTTTAAGGAAGCTGTCTGTGAGGCAGATGCCCTGCTTGTGGGGCTGCTCATGGATCATAGCCTGAACGTTACTTTGCACAAGATCTGCTTTCAGGCATGCTCATGAGAGCTGTGAAAGCATGGGAATTGTTTCGTTTGGGTCGTTTAGCACTGAAGATTTGGTTCAGTTTCTCTTGAAGTAATCTCTAAGGGTCCTCTTTTGTGCACCAACTGGTATTTCTTCTCCCTTGTTATCTTGTTTGTTTAATTGATCATGTAATGTTAAAATTTCCACCTCTGTTGTGCAGCCAGAGGAGTGCACGCCCTATTCTAAGGCCTGAGGCAGAGAGGTTGAGTGCCTGGGAGTCGAGGAGTGTTGCACAGAGGTTGAAGATGTTAGTGCCACACCCATGTACGTAGCCTCTTTGATATTTCTTTATTTTCCTTCTTACGATTTTTCACTGTTTCTTTCCTTAATCTTCCAGACCTCATTGTGCTGTAGTTATGACTTGGTGTAGCTACTCTGCCTTCCTCTTGTCAATGCTCTCCACTGTTTGTAGGAAGGGAACGGAGGGGCACTCATGGGCACTGTCGCTTCTTACCCCTTTGTACTGCCCTATGCGTTCCTAGTGGAGTAAGTCTTTTACATTCCCACTCACTGGTGACAACTTCACCTCAAACCACAATGTGGATTAACAAATGAAAAAGGTAGCCAATTGGGATGTGAGCTTATCTTGATTATGGGCCTCCAATATCTGGATTGTTGTCTGCTAATGCATGGTGACATGCGCTTGGGCCTCTTTGCAGCTTGTGCACTTCATTAAGAGCCCAGCTCCTCTTAGGCTTCTTTAAGGAATTCAATTATGCCTACCTGATGTCTTTAGGTGCTCCTTCAGTGGACCTTTTCTGGGCCTTGGCAAGTTGGAGGGCCGGTCAGATTTGAGGGGGAATAGGCGGGCAGAGCTCAATCAGGAATGCAGCTCAATTGCAGATCCAGGACTCTAAGGCTCCTCGCTGCTCCTGTCATCCAGCTCAGCCATTGCACCCCCCCATGCTGAACATAAAAAGCCACAAAAAAAGATGGGGGTGGGGGTTGGCAAGTGGAGTGACAAGAGTGGGCACTGCATGGGTATTGTACGAGTGAAACAAAGCGGGTGAACTGGGAGCGGCCACACCGACTCGCAAGCCTACCGGCATAATGCCAGCCACCTCTATGAGATCAGGTGGTGCCACGCCTCTAGCCTCTAACATCATTGTCCACTGTTGACACCTCACAGTCTCCCAGGCAAGAGGTAGTGTGGTATAGATGTGGGGGAAGGGCCCACACGCTGTTTGCGACTGTGGCTATGGCTTCCAGTCAATTTGAGGTAGGTTGCTGATAGCACCCGGGCAGCAGCGCACAGCACAGCTCCGCTCACCGGTCACCGCTTATTGCACATGCTTCGCCACTTCCGGTGTCACTCACAGGTCTCTGACAAATGTGTTCAGTTTGCTTCAAATTTCAAAAAGGCTCCTAGGACTAGTTACTTTTGTGAAAACATTTGTGCAAAAATGACAGAGAACAATGCAAAACAGGTAAAAGTGTAAATTTGAAAGTGCCATGCTGCTGTTTCTCTACTCCACAACCATGTTGTAGCTCACTCTCTAATATTGTCTGAACTTTGTGCAGTCCTCCAGTTGATGTTAGCCAGACAGTAACGTTGGCAGCAAATTCGTTCAGAGGGAAGGACTTTTGGGAAAACTACACATTAAGAAGCTTGGACTTCCTATATAATGTGATGGATGAGTAATGATTTACCATCATACTGTGCACTCAGCAGTCCTGGTAGACACTTGTGCCCTTTATTACTGTACTATCTGAGCTTCGCCAGTACATTAGTAAATCTGTATGTCTGCAAAATCCAGCTGGTGAAATGTGTATGCATGGTATTGTGAGCCACTCTGCTAGTGCCTGGCGTGCTAATCTGCCTGCCCCTATCCACTACTGCACTAACTGAGACATGTTTCCTATAGGTTTGCTTGTCCTCTCAGCCTATTATACTAGAGGTAAGTTGAATGTAATTTGGTGCAAGCAATGTTTAAAAATGTATAAAGCAAAGGAAGTTTATGATCAGTGATCACAATAGCCTGTTTTTCCTGCATCTACGATGAACCAACAAAACACAGACACCTAGCAACGTCCAGAGATTCACTGAGATAAAGGCTATGTAATATAGGACCCACAGGGAGGGAAAACGTTGGGGCACCAGCTGAAAATTACCTTGGAGAGCTGAACATATATTCACTCTGGGTAGTTCCTAAGTTTAGGTGGGGAGCACCCTAAATTTGTTCACCTTAAATGTCAGCTTTTCAATCAAAGTTTTTAAGCACACGATTAGAACAGTGCCATCAATGCTGAGACAGAAAGGGGCAAAAGATAATATTTACAAACACTGGATGGAGCGCAGAGTTAGCCTTCTTGGCTTAACGCCACACTCTGACACTTCTGAAACGTAGGGCTGCACCATATTTATAACAATACAGTGCAGCCCTGCATTTCCCCCTGTACTGGCACTCAATTTAGCTGCCTTGAGCCAACACAGGCACCTTTTCACTATAGTGCAAGGGTGCCTGCGTTGTGGGGAGTGATTGTTTATGTACAGGAAGAAATTCCTTCCTGCATATAAACAATCATAAATGGCGAATGTAACTTCTATTTGTTATGCTTTATGCAGCACACATAGAAGTTGCAGCTTGTCATTTTTAAAATGATTGTTTATGTGCAGCAAGGGACACCATCCTGCATATAAACTATCATGTGTGGCATTTTGCTGTGCAGCACACATAAAAACAGCGACAATTAGGAGAAATAAAACATTTCTCCTCGTTGAGCCCTGTGAAGACCAGGTTTTCCCTGGTCTTAATTTTAGTGCTGCACCAAAATGTACTACTCTTGCAATTATGGGTCAGCGTCAAAATCAATGGGTGCTGCTGCAAAACGCCCCTGCAACATCCATTGCTCAGCCCTTTCATGCTAAGCAAAGTGTGAAAGGGCGCCCTATTTACAAGGCAGCGTTAAGCCACATTAAGTGGCTTAACACAGCCCTGCAAATATGGCAAAGCCTGTATCTCCAAAACAATGTCAAATAAACTGACATTTCGGTGGTGATAACACAACATGTGTATTTGTAAAACACACGTTCACCCAGAGGTATCTTGGCATTGAATAACAGATGTTTATTGTTACCCAACTCAATGCTACTCATTTTATGGACCTCAGATGGATGAAAGGCTAAATGGACCAGCTGGGATTTGAACCTGTGACCATGAGGTCAAACACAGGCCCCTGAAGTGGACGTATTAGTCCACTGAGTCACCAGACCCAGCTACTGTCATGACAATGCCAAGTAAAGTGACATTCTGGTGGTGATAGGGGCTTGTCAATATGCCCTAATGTCTTTTGCCATTCCTACAGGAAAGTCTTTAAGCATATGATTAGCACAGTGCCATTAATGCCAATATGTAAAATGACAAAAGCCCTTAACCACTCCAAGCACAGTATTACAGCCATGGATTGGCAAAATACCACACAAGCCAGCCTGGAAAGAACAAAAGCAACCCTCAACACATGTCTCACTATCACCATAGCTCTTCAAAGAGGTTTAGCTTTGTCTAGACACAAGGGAGCACCCTACATGACTAGTGACACTCTACATTTGCTCACCTAAACTATCAGTAGATATTTGAGTTGAGCAAATTTAGAGTGTTGCTGATGATGTAGGGTGTTCCACACAGAAACTGCTCTCTGCCCAAACTCGGGAACCATGCAGAGTTCATACATGTGCATGTTCAGGCTAATGTACGATTTGGCAAGGCCTCTATGCCAGATGCATTTTGAGGTCACATATGAACCTGGTTGTTGGGCATCATTCTCCGTGTACTCCTGCAGTGGTTCGCCCTGAGGTACTCTGGCGAAATACAGTAAGAAAGGCTATATGAATAATGGTGTAATGGTTATTCTATATGTATAACTATCACCCATGTACAAATCCGGATATCGCTGTCAGAACTCCAGTCACTGCACAAGTTAGTATGTATGTGGTTACAGACTTTGTTTTACTGTGAAGATTGTCAATTGTTTTTGGTCTTGTGTATTGAATTTTTTTATTCATTTGGGTACTATGTATTTGAAGTAAGCTTCTCATTTTTAATGTATAGAAAGATTTTTTTCTGACATAAATTGAGTTTTCATTGGTATAGTCAGATCTCACCTTTCGCAATGGGTGAGATTCTTAGTATTGTCACCATACTTCTAATGTAGGTTATTCTGTACAATATATGCTGTTAAAATAAAATGCATTGGAATTGTGTTGAAGGTCCCTCCCTGTTTTAAAATCGCTGTGTCGTTTATGTTGTGCCTTCTGCAGCTGTGTGTAGTCCCAATTTACAATGCATTCTGGTGTTTAAACCTCTGCATGGAGCATGAAGGGGGCATGCATGAACAGAAAACAAGTATGGATTATTTGGCCAAACAGTGGAAAGCGGGAATACAGACAATGAGAAGCTGGCTTTTTGAGGGCTCGTCAGACACATCATTGTATTCTTTGATGATACTTGGCAGGTTGCTGTCCTGGCTAGGCGCCCCCTCACCTAGAGGATGAGCGCCCTAAGTCGCGCCATGAAACCAAGCTTTAGTTGGAGGGGCTGGTTTGGATGGTCTTTTTCCCTATGGCGTGTGGTTGGCTGCAGGAGTGGTCGCAATAGATTTGAAAAAAAAGAAAAATATATCTATACATAGTAGTGGCATGCAGGACGTGGTTTTCTTTGATGTATAATATGTTATTTTTCTTTCTGGTTAGTAGGTCCAAGCATGGCGCCAAAGCGCGCACGCGCAAATGATTTCCAACCCCTGAGTGAACTCTGGAGGGCAGCAAAGCGCACGGCATGGAGGCGGCGCTGCAGAAGTTGGCAGGCGAACTGGACCATTGACCACAAGGGGAAGTACCGAAGCGGCAGAGGAAGGTCCCAGCTCGCTATAGAGAGGGGCAACAGGTCAATACCTGCGCAAAGCCCGCAGCAGTGGCCATCTGTAGGGGGTGAGTCAATTCCCCATTGCATGCCGGTCCCAGTTTGGACCAGCAGTGTAAACAACAAGGGGACCAGTCTAGGTAGCTGAGGACCTCGGGTAATTAGAGATTTTATGAAGAACAAAGGTCCTAAACTTTTCAATGCAATTATGAGTAGTAAGCACAGACTTAAATAAGAACTATGGTTCTTTTTCTCCAATGTCCAGCCGGACAAAGAAATATTTATTTTCAAGATTAAATGAAGATTTAAGAATACGTGAGACACGACACAGATCAAAAAATGGGCACAAGCCTGTACCAAGCAAAAGGGGAGGGAGAACAATACAGGGAAAAGAATTGACAGGCAAACAGAGTGGAGCAAAAGGTGGCTTACAGTACAATGCAATCTTGTGTAAGCACGAACCAACAGTTACTGCAACAATTATTTTACAAATGGGAAATGCAGTATTGTTAAAACAGTCGACATGACGTTTCGATCCCTAGCTCTAATTATTAACTGGGATCATCTTCAGGACAAATTATAGTGCTATTGCCTGAGTGATTTGGAAAGCCTATGGGAATTAACAGGAGGAGGAAAGAGGGAAGAGAAACAAGTTTTATCTCATAAACAATTGTATTTAAATTTAAAATCAACATGTCAGACGCACTTGTGTGATTTGTGAAGGTCTGTGACATAGTGCTCAAGTGCCACCTGGACCAGTGAATACTATCAGAACCGGTGTCAGCCAATATACAAACTGCAGGGGTGCTCATATGTTGTGCTATGGTTTCAGGGATGGCATCCGCATTCCTTCGCACATTCTTCCGACAACATTCCCTCGGAAAAATCAGTTGTCAGTTTTGCGGCGCCAGGAGTTGGTCCAAGAGAAAATGATGAAGGAGGTGCATGCCAGGAGGGTGGCAGGTCCTTTTAGTTCCCCGCCATGTTCATGTCCTTTTATGTTCGCCGCTGGGTTTGATGCCTAAGAAAGAGCCAGGGATATTCTTACTGATTCACAACCTTTTTTATCCCACTAGTTTGTCTGTCATTGATGGGTTGGACCACATTCTATGTGCAGTACGATACACTACCTTTGATGATACTGTGGCAAAACTATAGAGATTAGGTAAGGGGACCCTGATGTCAAAGTCTGACATACAGTCAGCCTTCCGCCTCTTGCCCATTCACCCAGAGGACACTCATTTGTTTGGTTTCACTTTTAAGAATCAATACTTTGTTGATCTATGCATGCCCATGGGGCGTTCCATAGCCTGTTCAGTGTTTGAGACATTCAGCAGATTCCTTGAGTGGACTGTGAGGCACTTGGTGTCATCGGATGATGTGGTGCATAACCTTGATAATTTTTTGTTCATGGTTCTCCCTGATGACCAGGTGTGTGGGAGGGCCCTGCAAGTTTTCCAACAGTTGGCTGGGGCATTGGGGGTCCCCTTAGCAGAGTACCAGACTGAGGGCTTGACCACCTCTTTATGCTTCCTAGGTATTGAGTTTGTTCCCATGACCGGGCAGTGTAGGTTGCTGCAGGCAAAGGTGCGGGCATTCAGGGATGCGATAACCACCTGTTTACCAGCCAAAAAGGTTACGCTATACCAACTGCAAGTCTTGGTGGGGCAACTAAATTTTGCTTGAAGAGTGATTCAGATGGGGAGAGTCTTTTCAAAATACATAGTGCAAGCAATGTCAGGCCTACGGGTGAAGCACCACCATACCAAATTGTCTGCAGAGGTCAGAGAGGACTTGAGAACATGGCAGGAGTTTTTAAATGAGTTCAATGGAACACTATTATGGCAACAGCCAGCCCAGAACAAAAAAGAGATAGCCCTTTACACAGATGCGGCGGATGACATTGGTGTTGGGGCAGTGTTGGACTCCCAGTGGTGCATGCAACATTGGCCTGGGGACTGGATTGCGTCTGGTTTCACACGCAACGTTACCTTTCTACAATTGTTCCCCATTATTGTCGCCCTGCACATCTAGGGGGCATCAATTGCTAATGCTCGAATTATCTTTTGGTCAGATAGTATGTCTGTGGTGATGGCCATAAATAATCAAAGGGCCAAATGTCGTTGGGTGCTGCAGTTGCTAAATGATCTAATTCGACTATGTCTGTTGCATAACATGTATTTTTCTGCCAAAGATGTACCAGTGGTGGATAATGCAGTGGCTGATGCTTTTTCTCGATCTAAGTTGGCAGAGTACAGGGCATGGTTGCCACAGGCAGACAAAGTGATGGTGGTGTTCCCAGAGGAGTTGTGGAGGCTTGGTGCCCCATTGCCGCAGACCTAATTGCAGCAGCGTTGGCACCCAAGACTAAAAGTATGTACGAAAAAGCTTTAGGGTGTACACCACAACGTTCAGAACAGACATGGACACAGACAGATTCTCCCCGTAAGGGGTGTTGGGTTTTCGGGTGTGGCAGAAGGTACCATCAGTAAGCGCCATTGAGCTGCATTGCAGAAAGGTTTAAAAAGGGGCGTGGCCTGGAAAACCTCTCTGCAACGCAGGCCTGTGGCGCTTACTGGAGGAACCTGGCGGGCTAGTTGGCCCCAGGGGCCCTCAGGATTGAAGGGGAATAATTTCCCCAACTTAAAATGCGCCGTAGGGCGTGTTTGTACTCAGTTAATCCCAGGCCCCGCCCCCTCCATTTACCACTGTGCAAACGCGCCCCGTGGCATGTTTTGAGTTGGAGGATTAAGTTCCCTTAAATCCTGAGGGTCCCTGGGGTCCAACTAGCCCACCAGGTACCTCCGGTATGCCCCACAGAGCTGCATTGCATAGAGGTGTAAAAAGGGACATGGCCTAGACCACCTCTCTGCAACGCAGTGCAGTGGCGCTTACTGGAGGTACCTGGTGGTCTAGTGGGCCCCAAGGGACCCTCAGGATTGAAGAGGAATTAATTCCCCAACTTGAAACGTGCCACAGGGCGTGTTTGCACACATGTCACCTAAGGCCCGCCCTCTCCTTTCACCAATGTGCAAATGCACCCTGTGGCACGTTTTAGGTATGAGGGATTTAGTCCCCTTGAATCCTGAGGGTCCATGGGGTCTCGCTAACCCACCAGGTACCTCCGGTAAGCACCACAGAGCTGCTTTGCAGGGAGGTGTAAAAAGAGGTGTGGCCTGGACCACCTCTCTCCAACACAGCACAGTGGCGCTTACTGGAGGTACCTGGTGGGCTAGTTGGCCCCCAGGGATCCTCAAGATTGAAGAGGGATTAATTACCCAACTTAAAATGTGCCATAGGGAGTGTTTGCACACATGTCACCCCAGGCACCACCCCCTCCTTTCACCACTGAGCAAATGCACCCCGTGGCACATTTTAAGTTGGAGGATTAAGTCCCTTGGAATCCTGAGGGTCCCTGGGGTCCAACAAGCCTACTAGTTACCTCCAGTACGTCCCACAGAGCCGCATTGCAAAGAGGTGTAAAAAGGGGCGTGGCCTTGACCACCTTTCTGCAGCGCGGGCCTGTGGCGCTTACTGGAGGCACCTGGTGAGATAGCTGGCTCCAGGTACCCTCAGGAGTGAAGGGGAATTAATTCCCTAACTTAAAATGTGGCGCAGGGCATGTTTGCACATATGTCACCTTAGGCCCGCCCCCTCCCTTCACCACTGGCATCAGTGATGTCATTTGAGATGTCATCAGTGATGTCATCAGTGATGTCTCTAACCATGTCATTAATGATGTAAAATGTGACATCATCACCAGTGGATTGCGGGCGCAAGAGTTACAGTTAGTACAACTAACTATAACAGAGGAATTTCAATGGTTTTGTAGGAGTGAAATGTCCAGCTAACTATAACACCCCTGAAACCTATGTTTTTTCAGTGAATTTCTGAGGTTTTTTTAAATGCTGAATCCTAACTATAACCTGCCTGAAACATATGGTTATTTCAGTGAATTTCAAAGGTTTTTTAAATGATAATTACTAATTATATTATTCATTAAGCATATCTGTGTGAATTACATCCAACTCACACCCATATCTAAAGACAAGTAAGTAATAGAGGTACTAATTATGCACTTCCAACACCCAACAAAATTACAACACCTTGCGCCACCACCACTACAACCACCCCTCCTAACCCCTCTCCCTCTACTACCTCACAGGCAGCGTAAAACAGGACAACCGACCTTCTCAAAATAATATATCCCCTCAACACCAACAGCACACTAGCTCAATGTTCAGAGATGAGGCAACTATGTATAAGGGAGGAAACACACACATCAACAATAATGTACACAATGCCAACACTACCGGTGATATGCTATACACAACTCACTATACAAACCAAAAACTTTTCTGTGTATAGATATGCTATTGATACGTGTAGTGTACCGCACAGTGGACACAACCATATTATCTCAGACTCTGGGGAATATCTCGGTCATGTAGCTGTGTTGTCTCCCCTGCTCTTGAAGTAGAAGCGGAATGGGCTGGTCCAACGTATGCAACTCCAGTGTAAGAGTATAATTAACTAGCCTACGCCTTGGGCGTGGTTCACTTCTGCAAAGAGAAAAGACTCTGCCACACCGAAGGTCCTCATTCTGCCATGTGGCTGCCGCCATGACCTCATGCCTCTTCGATACAGACCCATTGCGAGCTCAGCGCCACAGTACCGCAGACTTATGTCTGTATCGGCTACTGCCTTTGATCTACACTGCGGACCGAAGGGTTCACAACTTGAATTCAGCTTTGGATCTACACTACGGACATCATTGAAGTTATTTTATGTTTTCTATGTCCTTAGACTTTGTTAAAATAAGTGCCAACAATTCTTTGCCGATATCTGTGTTCGCTACTGCCTTCGATCTACAGTGCGGTCAGTAGAATTTACAACTTGATACCAGTTTCGCATCAGCACTACAGGCAATATTGAATTCAGTCGCAATTTATTGAAGGCAGAGACAATTGTACTCAGTCCTCAGATTGATTTTGTTAAAGTATGTGACAAAAAGCATTTCTCGATGTTTGTGTCGACTACTGCCTTAGATCTACACTGCGGACAGCAGGGTTTACAACTTGAATTCAGCTTTACATCTACACTTTGGACAGTAGGGAATTCAGCTTTGATGTATTTAATGCAGAGAGAATTGTACTATATGTGTTCAGATTTTGTTAAAATAAGTGACAAAAATCATTCCTCTATATCTGTGCTGACTACTGCCTTCGATCTACAGTGTGGACAGCAGGGTTTACAACTTGAATTTAGCTTTGGATCTATACTACGGACAGCATGAAATTTAGCCTTGACTTTTTTAAGGTAGAGATAAATGTACTTTATGTCCTCAGATTTTGTTAAAGGATACAACAAAAAGAATTTCTTGATGTCTGTGCTGACTACTGCCTTCGATCTACATTGTGAAGGCTCACGATTCAGGTTGAATGGCGATTGCACATGAGGCATTCCAGTAGGCAAGAGACATTGTACCAGTGCGACCCGCCCGAACCACAATCATTGCAGGGTGCTCACACGCTGTGTTCTTCAGGTACCACTACCTCACTGCACCACAAGCCATCTCCCCGTGGCCTTATTAAAGCAGAATTCACTAGGCAAAAAATATTGCTCTCAGTGCAGCCTGCCTGGACCACGCATCATCATAGATTACGTACGAGCTCAGTACCAAAGATACTACAAACTCAGTGCACCATAAATCATCGCAAAGAAAAGTGAACAGTTGTATGTCAGCAATGAGGCATAGTATCACTTTTAAAAGGAATTCATGCAAAATTCAATCTACAAAAGACATTACTCTAATTACTCTGCCCCTGAACACACATCATTGCAGGGTATGTACACGCTAAGATCCAAAGGTACTAGTAACTCAGTGCACCAAAAATCACTGTCACATGACCTTAATAAGGCAGAATTCACAAGACAAAAAACATTACTATCAGTATGGCCTGCCCCGACCACGCATCATCGCAGGATCCACAGAATCTTGTTGTTTCAGGTGCCACTAACTCAGTGCAAACCAAACTAAGTATAACACCTATCAAACCTACACAATATCCCTTTAATAGCCTTCCTTCAAAAACTTCTTTTATATCAGTTATAGATTTAGTTGAATAATAAAATTCACGCTGCAAGTGCAAAGGCACACTTAATGACAGTCTACACTGCGGACAACACAGGTCACAATTTGAACTATAATGTCCCTGAAACATACATATTTTGACAATGTATTCCATACATGTTTTATCTGTTATTTCAATCGTGATTACACATTATGCAGTCCAGCCTAAGATCTACACTGCGGACAGCAAAGTTTACTACTTGAATTCAGATTTTCATCTACACTACAGATAGTAGGGAATTCAGCCTTGATTTTCCTTAATGCAGAGACAATTATACTGTATGTATTCAGATTTTGTTAAAATAAGTGAAAAAAAAACATTCTTCCATAACTGTGCTAACTACTGCCTTCCATGTACACTGCGGACAGTAAGGTTCACAACTTGAATTCAGTTTTGGATCTATACTACAGACAGCATTGAATTCAGCCTCAATTTATTTAAGGCAGAGACAAAAAATACTCCTGTGGCACTGCTAGTAGGCGCAAGCATCTTCAATCCCTGCATCCTGTGAACTATGCTCACAAAGAATGTAGAAGACTGCGACAAAATATACCTCCACCACCGGCAATGCCAAGTACCTCTGGGATATCACCTTCAACATCGCCACCAGACATAGGTCCCTATTTTGAGAAAGTTAGAATGCACTGTGTGAAGTGCAATCATTTAATTTGTTATGGGGAGCAATCAGTATACCTAGTTTGCAGAGCAATTAATAACCATCGATGGTAGTTTTTTTTCCCCTCAAAGTTCATGCAGTCTAGTATGCAACAGTCAATGCTTTAAGTGCAGCCCGTTCAGACCACGCATCATCGCGGGGTGAGCACACACTAAACACCAGACGTCCCACTAACTCAGTACACCATAAATAATCGCCACATGGCCTTATTAAGGCAAAAATCAGTAGTCAAAAGGCATTCTTAACAGTGCGGTCTGCCTGAACCACGCATCGTCGCAGTCTTCACACAAACCACCCCTACCTCAGTGCACCAAAACTCATGAACCCTTTACGATAGAATCTTCTGTGTAATATTTCATATATAGTGCTTCTACCTTTGTACAGCAGAAGTCATAAACCATTTACAATTGAATATCTGTGTATGATATCATGATTACTATTATACTTGTTATCAACAGCAACGTAATAAAATGGATTTGAGCACACATGCCCGTACCCCCTTCAACTATCTATATGTGTCTGTGTATTTATTATGTTTGTAAAATGCTGCTCCTGTGCCCTCCCACATTATATTGTGCTGTAAATAGGATATTCAACAATCTTACCTCTGCCAGTAACAAAAACTTTGATTATATAACTTTCTCTCGCTCATTCTACAAATACGAACGTACAAACTGGATCATTACAATACTACAAACAAAGTGTATAGTAAATTTATAAGTGTGTGCTATTGCTTGATTTTTGTGTTTTTTAGCATATTTATATAGCGCAAACTCGACCTCAAACTATATCAGAAGTTTACATGAGCACCGTATTTACAGTACATTTTCAGCCACTAGTAGATTACGTCATTTCTCTACAATAACAGGATGCGGATGCAACTCCGAGCCTAGAACACTGATTTCCAGCACCAAGTTCGACAGTATACCCGAATGACCACATACGTATATAGTTTAGCTGCCATTCATGTGTCAAAAACTGCAACCTAAAGCTTTCATAGCCCTGTATTACTACAGCTAAAACACTCCACTGAATGTACAACAAACTCGCAGAAATGCATTATGTCCACCTTCTTTTATGTGTGCGACTATGGATGAATGTAGGATTAGTGATTCCCCGTACCTTCCATGTTGGCCATGTTGTGGGACTTTACAGACATAATGACACATTTACGTGTAAGACCCGGGTGACGGAAGCACTACAACACAGATACCCAAATCAGTTGACGTCTCATATAGCTCGTGATGGAGCCACGCCCATAGCTACAGAGTCATCGCTCACATCCTCGTGCAGCACTGTTATACGTCTGTCCCGCCCACTCCGCTTACTCTTTCAGGAAAACACAACAACACGACATGGCCCAGATTTCCATTGTAGTGATTTCTTAGTTCCAGGTCTAGTTGTCAGAATGGCACAAACACACTCCCTCATGGCTGGTATACACCCACATCACACCCATCCAGCACATGCCTCTCAACACATGTGACCCTACCAATAAAAAAGACGGGGGGCACGTGCTCTACACCATTTTAGAGTTGCTCCCATTGCAAGCGCTGTGATGGCCCGTCCTGGTGGTTCGGACGCTGCATGTAGGCGTGAACTACCAAACAGGGGGCCCACCACCATGTGCGTGGCCTCTTTGGTCACTGAGTTAGTGGTACTGCAAGGACTGAGACGGTGAGGAACCTGCGATGAAGATAGGTGCACAAGTATGTTCTTTGCCATAGTGATATCAAGACTCAGCACCAAATGTGAGACTTCTTGGTGGCAGAGCGGGACTGCATGATGTAGAACGTACCCTGTCCGTGAAAAGGTAAGCACTGAGACCTGGGTGCGAAGGGAGTAGACGGGTGTAGCAGACTGGATACAAAAAGGCGACGCAGCGATTTAGGCGTACGCAGTTCTATATTCCGTATCTTAATGCATTTGTATTTTTTTTCCTATAGCAGGAACGTTTTTATAGTCGGTCAAAAGTCCGTCACTTGTTATGATTGAAACCACGTGGATCACTGCGCACCACTTTTTTTCTATAACCAGATGGAAAACATTACTACTCTACTAATTCTCCATAAATCGAAGCCCATTAAACAAGTTGGAACTGTACAAATAGCTGTATTTTTAATGCGGGAGGGAAGGTGTGTGAAAGGGCGATCATACCATATTTCTTTTACTATCTTTTAGATGTAGAGCTTTAAGGTGCACTGTGTCCCATCACGTGGTGTAAGACACACCGGTGACAGAAAGGTGAGCTGCAAATATTCTTTCCAGTCACTCTCTCACTTCTTCTCTCCTTTGATAAAGAAATGATGCACAATCTTAACTTCCTTTTTATTGAGCAGGTTGTGTTTCACAAATTGGCGTTCCCCTCCAACACCTCCAAAGATCAACGTTTGAGGATTATGCGATGATGAATGGCCATTGTAACAACGGATAAGAAGGCAGCTTTGACACATGGTGGACCCTCTTTGAATCACGCCAATGGCACAAGGTGAGCAAAGAAGCTTGTTTCTGAAGCAACGAGAAGTCACCTGTGGACGGAGAGACTGGATAGTGTGCAGCAAGTTGACTGCATACGAATGTACAATTACCTCCGGGCAGTGGAAGTGGATAGGTTGTAACAGTCTGGGTGCGCAAGAAAGGGCACTCACCTCCGGACACTGGGAGTCAATAGGGTGCAACAGTCTGGGTACGCTGTAATGAGAACTCACTGCTATGCCATGGGAGTGCATGGGTATAGTAATCTGGGAGAAAAAGAGCGCACAGACACCTCCTTGCAGTGGAAGTTGATGTAATACAGTTTCCTGAGAGTCCAAAGGCATAACGCAGAAATATACGTGTGCAGTTGTATGTACTCTGCTATTACTAACTCTATACTATCTTTCAGATCCCTAAACTTGAGCGTGCACTATGAACCGGCAAGTGCTTGGACACACACCGGAGGCAAAAAGGTGAGCTACAAAGATTTTTCCAGTATCAACACTAACTCTCCAGCTCCATCTATTACTTTCTCTCTTTCACACGTTCAATGTCTTTTTTTCTCTCTTTCTCTCTCTCTCCCTCTCTCTCACATTGTTTTTCTTTCTCTTTTCAAGTTATGGACACTGCTGTCCACTCTGCACATAAATCAATCAAGGCTGAATGTAATAAAGTCTGCATATAGAACCAAATCAGACTTCAAGTTGTGAGCTCTGCTGAAAACAGTGTTTTCAAAAGGTAAGCAGAGAGGACTAGATACACATCGCCTCCAATTAAACGCGCTGCAAAGAAACAATATTGTCCTGCATAATGACGTGATTTCTCACCTAATTCTGTATCATCTCTGAATCATTTTAAAGACCTGCTGGACCATACTGTAGATCTGACCCAGCAGGCACTTCCCTACAGACACCTCTTCAGCGAGGGCCTATGAGTAGGGTGGGATGTATCAGGCACACTGCACACATGCGAATAAGCAATATTGCCAAGTGTTATGTTAATTTGTGATCTTTGACCTCATTCAGTCACATCTCTGTCACATTTTAAATACCATCTATACCATAAGATTAGCCTCAGCCTACAAGCAGCGCTGCACTACAGACTCCTGTTGAGGGTGATTCTGTGGGAGGGGTAGGGTGCACTACCCTGAGTGTGCATGTGAGAAAAAATTATCTTGCCTTTCGTAAAGATGTAATCTCTCACCTAATTCAATCACATCAATCTAATTTTAAAGACTTATTTTCATTTTTGTTTTGCAGGTTACCTATGCGCCTACCTTTGGAGTCCATCTCAAATGTTGTTCATTATACTGTTATGTTAAAGTTACATTTCTATTTATTTGTTTTTGTTTTAACAAAAGTTAATTAAAAATAAAACTGAGTGAATACATCTTCTTTTTCTGACAACATTTTACTATTATTTAGTGTGATATTCATATGCTTAGAGAAGATTGAAAGATTAAAAAGTAGAAATGATGTTTATAACAAGAAGTATAATACTGAGGCTCACTTTTTACCAGCTCTTTACCAGAGTCTGTAGCTGTGAATAACGGTTCCTATGGTGAATATGAAAAAGTCCAGCACACTTGCTGTTTGGATTAGCAACATTGTATGGTGAACTTGTGACTTGTGTGCTCAGTTAAGTGTTCCATGAACTGTTACTATGGTAACAGGCAGTAAGCAGTTTGGGGGTAGGGTTGAAAGCTACTGGCTGTAAAGAAGCCGTTATATTTACCAAGGATACTCTACATGACAGAGGGGAAAGCAAACTGAGATGACAAAACACTATGTACATTTTGAGCAAAAGAAGTACACAACTCTTCGAATTAACCTCAAGAGAAGGCTCGAAGAATAGCCACTGACGTTACAAAGCCCCATGTTCAATGTGCCTACTCTGTACTCAACAATGGGCAATTATTTATCGATCACAATCAGACACTGTTGCTTCACGATTCACAGTGTGCACTTCACTAAATATGTCGTGCCTATTTAAACAGGGTTGTCGACATTCCAAAACTTAGGGGCATATTTACAATGACGGCGTTAAAATTATTGCTGCTTTAACGCCAGCAAACTACAGCTAAAACAGGGATAATGGACTTCAAAATCCTTTGTTGTCTTACCAGGAGATTCTTTCAACACTGCTGTTTGCTGTGGCAGGGTGAGAGCCGAGACTCCTGCCCTGCCATTGCAAACTTGGTTTGCATTTTAAAAGAGAGAACACAAAAACCTACTCTTAAAATGCAAAGCAACATGCTTTTCCCCACGGGGAGCTGCATATTAGCAGGTCCCTGTGTGGCTTCCGAAGGTCGCAGGGAGCTCACTGGCACCGTAGGGACATTGGGCGTCCACCCACAATCCCCAACATTGAATATACGTCCACGGGATAGGATCCTGAGGAAGAATTAAAATTTGTAGTAGGTAATAATATTTTTTACAGTAAAATTAGGAGTCTGTAATGGGCATATTTACAAGGACAGCGTTAAAATGTTCTGATGTACACCTGGGCTTCTATTGGAATTCCCACAAATTCTCAAAAGCCTATTATTAAGCCCACTAGGGCCACTTTAACTGCATTTTCCTAACGCTAAAGCAACGATAATTTTAATGCTGTCCTTGTAAATATGCCCCCAACATCACCAGAAATACAGCGATAATTCATGTTCACAAGTGAAAAGCTTGTTAATATAAGACTGTGGACTTAACATATCAATCCACCTCGCATAATAAACATGCTTAAGTCTACTTCAGAGCAGATGTTAGGATCCAACATAAACTGCAATTATCAAGAGTTTTGCTATTGGTCCTCAAATCCAGGGCCGCCTTGTAAATACACTGTTGTCATACCTCCCTCTTCCATTTTATATTGTCATAGGAACACCTACCTTGGCACTGGGAACGCCTACATTGCAATTCATTGGAGATACGATGCGAGCCGTTAGCAAACCGGCTGCTAACATGTGTTAATTCATCTTAGTGTCGCCTAGTAAATAGGGCGATATAATTATCACGGCGTTTTTGGTTTTCGTACCCCAAGACACATCAAGAGCCGCTCCTGGGCTGTGGTGTTTCCCAAGGCTTTCGACTGCTCCAGAATGGAGACCACGCGGCCACCCTCCCAATATATAAAAAGGCCCGGAGGGTGGTAATCCCCAGGGTTTAGACAGACCTTTGAGCTCCCTCACCCATTTATTTTATAGCACCGAGGAATGGCGGTCCCCCGGCTACAGGGCCCCACTGAACCCCCATCAAAAATAATATTTTAGACCCCGGGACTTGGCCCTCCCCGGAAGCTATTTTTTAAACAAGCACAGGAGCCCGCGCTTTGATTTAACTTATTTTACAGTGGATCCATGCACCCAGCGCACATTTCTCTGTTTTTTCAACAACAAAAATATTTTTGGGGACCCCCAAACCAGGTCTAGAGGGTCAAAATATTTCTTACATGTCCCCTTTATACGTTTTGAAGACTTGTACCACTAATTTCTAGATCCTCGCTTCTATCGAGGCACAAAATGGCTGCTAACACTTCCTTGTTTTGAATGTTGTAAAAAGCTCGCTCTGATGAGAGAGAGCACCTCTGCGCACAACAAGAAAGACCGGTGGGTCTAGTTCATTTAAACATCAAAGGGTAATGAAGATAAAGCGACGAATTGTTCATTGAGTATTCGCTGTTTTATTCAACAGTTGTTGAAATTGTTGCTTCATGATTCAATCAACATAAGAATTCCAAATTAAATTTCCATAATCAGATGAGTCATTTAGAAGCAGGTTATCACAAATCCCGATGCATTTCGGGCCACGCCCTTCTTCAGGGGAGTACTCTACAAAACAATCCAAAAAGCACAATTCAATCATGTATCCTTATGTCAAAGCAACAAAACTCTCATAGAAAGGTGCTCACATATAGACCGTGTGATTAAAAGAAAAGTGTAAGAGTCAAGCAAACGCCAATGTGAAAGTGTGCACGGAGGTTTGAAAAAATATTCAGTGACAAACATAGAGAAAGGATAGAAAGTTGTCACACCGAGTGGAAAAAAGAATCGCCGTGTGTTGATGCTAGTGTAATAAAGGTGGTGAAAAAGAGTAAAGAGGAGTATGCAGTAGAAAGATAAGTTCAAAACTAGCGGAACCCAAGTGAAGAAATTTAGACGGGGAAGGGAGTAGTCCCGGAACGGGTACTTACTTCAAGACGAAGTTGGAAAAACAACGCGGAGTTCCGCGGAGTCAGTGTACGTTTAGCGGAGCGGCTGAGCCGGAGTGAAATAAAGACGTGTGGGAGTGAAGAGGTGAAAAGAGGACTAAAAATCAAAAATAGAAAGAGGCGAAACCGCTAACCAGAAGGGTGAATGGTAGAGGCCATGTTGGAAAGGAGGGTGTCATACGAAGGAAGATATCAAATAGTGGAAAACAAAACAGAAAAGAGTAATACAGAAAAACGAGTCAGAAAGTAAAAACAATGAAGTATGACAATGCATTACAGGTAGCAAAGAAATTCCATGCGATCGTTAAGTCCATGAGGTACCATAGTGGACATAAGGCGGATCCAAAAGTTCTCTCTTTTTAGAAGGGTATTCTTATTGTTCCCAGTGACTTTGACTTGCTCATGTATTTGAAATTTCAATTGTGCCACACTGTGTCTGTTTTCCAGAAAATGAGAGGCCACACTGGATTTTAAGTTTTGTGTGCAAATGTTGCTTTTGTGTTCAAGTATACGCACACGGATTTTTCTCTCCGTGTGTCCAATGTAGCATTTGCCACAAGGGCACTTCAACATGTAGATGACGTTGCTACTGTTACACGTAGCATTCACTCTGAGTTTTATGACATGTCCTTTCATGGGGTGGGTGGTTTTGTTTCCAGGGATACAGTTACTACAATTGCTGCAGTTGTAACAAGGTTTGAGACCCGTGTAGACAATAGGAATTGCGGTAGAGGAGGATTGACTCAATATTTCTTTCGCATTGCGACCCCTGGTGAAAGCGAACATAGGGGGTTGGCTGAATAGACCATGAAAGTCAGGTTCCATAGTTAATATGGGCCATGTTTCCGGATGATGTATTGGAACTGTTTGGGCATCTTGGAGTATTTAGAAACCACAACCATGCGGTCTGAAGGTTCATTAGGTTTGGGTTTGAGAAGTTCAGACCTCATACATTTGTTGGTCCTCTCCATTGCCAGATCCAGAATGGGTGTAGGATACCCACGTGCTCTCAGTCTTTCCAATGAGATTCTGAGTTCTTTCTTGCTTTCTGATTCGCTAGAAACAATTCGCTTCACTCTTAACAACTGAGCATAAGGTAAATTGTTCTTCAAGTTGGGTCGGTGGAAACTGTTATAATGTAAAGTGGAATTCCTATCCGTGGGTTTCCTGTAGATTGTAGTGAACCACTCATTAGGTTGTCTGTGTATTTCAACATCCAAATAATGGATGCAATTGTCGCTGTATTCCCAAGTGAATTGGATACGTTCATTAATTTTGTTCCATGATTCCAAAAAGTTGGTAAGGGTGTCAGTTGAACCTTCCCATAACAAAAAAACGTCATCAATGTACCGCAGGTACAGTCTACCATGTTGTAACCAGGTGTTTTGGCATAAGATATGTGATTCTTCAAACACTTTCATATAGATGTTAGCGTAGCAAGGAGCTGCCGAATTACCCATGGCAGTGCCATTCAGCTGTAGTATCCACTTGTCTAACACCGTGAAGTAACTGTGATACAAAGTGTACATGGTGAGTTGCATGAGGAATACTTTCAAGTCAGGATCCAAATCGGATGTGATAAGAGTTTGTTCAATTGCTTCCATTCCGCCATCATGAGGGATGGAGGTATACAGTGAACACACGTCCACTGTACACATGATCAATTCAGTGTTCAAGAGTTCATTCATGATAGGTTCAAGTTTAGACAAAAAATCCGTGGTGTCACGTACATGTGACTGAGTCTTGAGCACAAATGGTTGCAAGTACCTGTCTAGAAATTTGCCGGTGTTCTCATGTATGCTTCCTCTTGTGGATACGATCGGCCAAAAGGGGGGTTTTGTGGGATGTTTATGCATCTTGGGAAGCATATACATGACAGGAGGTCTGGGGTTGATAGGAGTCAAAAATATTCTAGTCTTGTCATTGATGGTACCGTTTTCAAATGCCAAGTTGATGATTTGCACCAGATTTTTGGAAAATTCCAAGGTTGTGTCTCCAGGTAATGTGTCATAAGTGTTGGTGTCGTTGATATGAGCCTCAAGCTGTTGTTCGTAAAAAGTTGTGTCCATGATCACCAGCGCACCGCCTTTATCTGCATTTTGACAAGTAATGGTGGGATTGTCAGCCAGCTTTTTGAGAATGTTTCTCTCCTTTTTGTATAAATTCCCATATTTCATGGTAGATTGAAACGGTAAACGTAAGATCTCCTGTTTAATCAAATTTTCAAAAGAGTCAATGATCTTATGGGTTTGAGGTGCCAAGAACGTACTGTGAGGGCGAAGTCCTCTGAGCATATCTTCTTCCAATGAAGGTGTGGGACAGATGTTCTGAAAGTAATGTCTCAGACGGATGTTCCGTACTAATTTGAAGGCACTGACTTCAAGCTCCAACGTATTGGTACGAGTGGTAGGCACAAATGATTGTCCCTTTTGTAGGGTGTTGATTTCTTCAGCCGTTAAAACCATAGAGGAGATGTTGATAACAAGATTTTCATCCGGGTTTATAGTCTCCGGTTGGGCTTCTTTACTTTTGTTGCTGGTGGAGTTTTTTCGATTTCCTCGGCGGGTTTTTCCCCCCCCGGGGTCTTTTTGTTGGGCTTGGCACGATTCTAAAAAATGAACCGCAGGATCAGCGGATGTGCTTGGTGTTTCCGCTTCGGTGTTAGGTGTATCGCGGGTTGGTCTTTGTCGGTTCTCATCTTCGGAAGATGCAGTTTCATTGCCGGAGAAAGGATTATAAGCTTTGTTGGAGCGTCGGTGGGTGTACACCTCTGCCCAGGTGTACACCTCGCCGAGCTTATAATCTATGGTGTCTCTCTTAAATTTGCGTAGTTTCCTTTCCTGTGTCTCCTTGGTGTGTTTGTCGATCTGAATGTTCACATCCTCCAACATTTGGGTAAGTTCTTCTGCTGACATGGCATCGTCCAGCTCTTTTGTTACGCTGGTGATTTCCAGGGATAGTTCTTCCAAAGTCTTAGATAGTTCTTCCACGAACAAAAGGATCAGATCGAGAGAACACTTGTTGAGGATGGAATACCATCGCTCAACAAATTTAGCATTGTTTTTACATAGTAATGGTTTTAAAGGAACTCGGAGGCTCCGGGGGATTCGTTGAGCCCGATGGTACCGAATCAAGGTACTAGCATGTAGTTTCTGATTGGATTGTTTCTTTAACAAGTAGAGTAATTGTCTGATGTTACTCTCCACGCTGCGAGAATTCCCTGTGGAGGTGATGTCGTCTTGGATGAGGCCGTATATTTTATCAGCATCTTCTGCTGTGAAGGCAAATGTACTTGCTTTTTGGTTGGTCATGCCAGAGACCGAATCGAAATTCATTTTTAGAGCGTGCTGAGATCCAGGGACAGAAATCAGCGAGAACTAGAGTGAAGTGGGAGCTCGCACAGCTTAGGTTTTTGAAGGTGATCAGTTTTGTACATGTGTAGTCTGCAACGAGAGGAAACACTGTCTGGCCAAGCAGTGTGAAATCCAAGGAACTCGTACAAAGCTCGCTCTGATGAGAGAGAGCACCTCTGTGCACAACAAGAAAGACCGGCGGGTCTAGTTCATTTAAACATCAAAGGGTAATGAAGATAAAGCGAAGAATTGTTCATTGAGTATTCGCTGTTTTATTCAACAGTTGTTGAAATTGTTGCTTCATGATTCAATCAACATAAGAATTCCAAATTAAATTTCCATCATCAGATGAGTCATTTAGAAGCAGGTTATCACAAATCCCGATGCATTTCGGGCCACACCCTTCTTCAGGGGAGTACTCTACAAAACAATCCAAAAAGCACAATTCAATCATGTATCCGTATGTCATAGCAACAAAACTCTCATAGAAAGGTGCTCACATATAGACCGTGTGATTAAAAGAAAAGTGTAAGAGTCAAGCAAACGCCAATGTGAAAGTGTGCACGGAGGTTTGAAAAAATATTCAGTGACAAACATAGAGAAAGGATAGAAAGTTGTCACACCGAGTGGAAAAAAGAATCGCCGTGTGTTGATGCTAGTGTAATAAAGGTGGTGAAAAAGAGTAAAGAGGAGTATGCAGTAGAAAGATAAGTTCAAAACTAGCGGAACCCAAGTGAAGAAATTTAGACGGGGAAGGGAGTAGTCCGGGAACGGGTACTTACTTCAAGACGAAGTTGGAAAAACAACGCGGAGTTCCGCGGAGTCAGTGTACGTTCAGCGGAATTGCGGTAGAGGAGGATTGACTCAATATTTCTTTCGCATTGCGACCCCTGGTGAAAGCGAACATAGGGGGTTGGCTGAATAGACCATGAAAGTAAGGTTCCATAGTTAATATGGGCCAATGTTTCCGGATGATGTATTGGAACTGTTTGGACATCTTGGAGTATTTAGAAACCACAACCATGCGGTCTGAAGGTTCTTTAGGTTTGGGTTTGAGAAGTTCAGACCTCATACATTTGTTGGTCCTCTCCATTGCCAGAACCAGAATGGGAGATGTTGATAACAAGATTTTCATCCAGGTTTATCGTCTCCGGTTGGGCTTCTTTACTTTTAAATTTAGCATTGTTTTTACATAGTAATGGTTTTAAAGGAACTCGGAGGCCCCGGGGGATCCATTGAGCCCGATGGTACCGAATCAAGGTACTAGCATGTAGTTTCTGATTGGATTGTTTCTTTAACAAGTAGAATAATTGTCTGTTGTTACTCTCCACGCTGCGAGAATTCCCTGTGCAGGTGATGTCGTCTTGGATGAGGCCGTATATTTTATCAGCATCTTCTGCTGTGAAGGCAAATGTACTCGCTTTTTGGTCGGTCATGCCAGAGACCGAATCGAAATTCATTTTTAGAGCGTGCTGAGATCCGGGGACAGAAATCAGAGAGAACTAGAGTGAAGTGGGAGCTCGCACAGCTTAGGTTTTTGAAGGTGATCAGTTTTGTACATGTGTAGTGTGCAACAAGAGGAAACACTGTCTGGCCAAGCAGTGTGAAATCCAAGGAACTCGTACAAACTTTGCACACAAAACTTAAAATCCAGCGTGGCCTCTCATTTCCTGGAAAACAGACACAGTGTGGCACAATTGAAATTTCAAATACTTGAGCAAGTCAAAGTCACTGGGAACCATAAGAATACCCTTCTAAAAAGAGAGAACTTTTGGATCCGCCTCATGTCCACTATGGTACCTCATGGACTTAACGATCGCATGGAATTTCTGTGCTACCTGTAATGCATTGTCATACTTCATTGTTTTTACTTTCTGACTCGTTTTTCTGTATTACTCTTTTCTGTTTTGTTTTCCACTATTTGATATCTTCCTTCGTATGACACCCTCCTTTCCAACATGGCCTCTACCATTCACCCTTCTGGTTAGCGGTTTCGCCTCTTTCTATTTTCGATTTTTAGTCCTCTTTTCACCTCTTCACTCCCACACGTCTTTATTTCACTCTGGCTCAGCGGCTCCGCTGAACGTACACTGACTCCGCGGAACTCCGCGTTGTTTTTCCAACTTCGTCTTGAAGTAAGTACCCGTTCCGGGACTACTCCCTTCCCCGTCTAAATTTCTTCACTTGGGTTCCGCTAGTTTTGAACTTATCTTTCTACTGCATACTCCTCTTTACTCTTTTTCACCACCTTTATTACACTAGCATCAACACAAGGCGATTCTTTTTTCCACTCGGTGTGACAACTTTCTATCCTTTCTCTATGTTTGTCACTGAATATTTTTTCAAACCTCCGTGCACACTTTCACATTGGCATTTGCTTGACTCTTACACTTTTCTTTTAATCACACGGTCTATATGTGAGCACCTTTCTATGAGAGTTTTGTTGCTATGACATACGGATACATGATTGAATTGTGCTTTTTGGATTGTTTTGTAGAGTACTCCCCTGAAGAAGGGCGTGGCCCGAAATGCATCGGGATTTGTGATAACCTGCTTCTAAATGACTCATCTGATGATGGAAATTTAATTTGGAATTCTTATGTTTATTGAATCATGAAGCAACAATTTCAACAACTGTTGAAAAAAACAGCGAATACTCAATGGACAATTCGTTGCTTTATCTTCATTACCCTTTGATGTTTAAATGAACTAGACCCACCGGTCTTTCTTGTTGTGCACAGAGGTGCTCTCTCTCATCAGAGCGAGCTTTGTACGAGTTCCTTGGATTTCACACTGCTTGGACAGACAGTGTTTCCTCTCGTTGCACACTACACATGTACAAAACTGATCACCTTCAAAGACCTAAGCTGTGCGAGCTCCCACTTCACTCTAGTTCTCTCTGATTTCTGTCCCCGGATCTCAGCACGCTCTAAAAATGAATTTCGATTCAGTCTCTGGCATGACCGACCAAAAAGCGAGTACATTTGCCTTCACAGCAGAAGATACTGATAAAATATACGGCCTCATCCAAGACGACATCACCTCCACAGGGAATTCTCGCAGCGTGGAGAGTAACATCAGACAAATACTCTACTTGTTAAAGAAACAATCCAATCAGAAACTACATGCTAGTACCTTGATTCGGTACCATCGGGCTCAACGAATCCCCCGGGGCCTCCGAGTTCCTTTAAAACCATTACTATGTAAAAACAATGCTAAATTTGTTGAGCGATGGTATTCCATCCTCAACAAGTGTTCTCTCGATCTGATCCTTTTGATCGTGGAAGAACTATCTAAGACTTTGGAAGAACTATCCCTGGAAATCACCTGCGTAAAAAAAGAGCTGGACGATGCCATGTCAGCAGAAGAACTTACCCAAATGTTGGAGGATGTGAACATTCAGATCGAAAAAACACACAATGGAGACACAGGAAAGGAAACTACGCAAATTTAAGAGAGACACCATAGATTATAAGCTCGGCGAGGTGTACACCTGGGCAGAGGTGTACGCCCGCCGACGCTCCAAAAAAGCTTATAATCCTTTCTCCGGCAATGAGACTTCATCTTCCGAAGATGAGAACTGACAAAGACCAAACCGCGATACACCTAACACCGAAGCGGAAACACCAAGCACATCCGCTGATCCTGCGGTTCCTTTTTTAGAATCGGGCCAAGCCCAACAAAAAGACCCCGGGGGGGAAAAACCCGCCGAGGAAACCGAAAAAACTCCACCAGCAACAAAAGTAAAGAAGCCCAACCGGAGACGATAAACCCAAATGAAAATCTTGTTATCAACATCTCCTCTATGGTTTTAACGGCTGAAGAAATCAACACCCTACAAAAGGGACAATCATTTGTGCCTACCACTCGTACCAATACGTTGGAGCTTGAAGTCAGTGCCTTCAAATTAGTACGGAACATCCGTCTGAGACATTACTTTCAGAACATCTGTCCCACACCTTCATTGGAAGAAGATATGCTCAGAGGACTTCGCCCTCACAGTACGTTCTTGGCACCTCAAAGCCATAAGATCATTGACTCTTTTGAAAATTTGATTAAACAGGAGATCTTACGTTTACCGTTTCAATCTACCATGAAATATGGGAATTTATCCAAAAAGGAGAGAAACATTCTCAAAAAGCTGGCTGACAATCCCACCATTACTTGTCAAAATGCAGATAAAGGCGGTGCGCTGGTGATCATGGACACAACTTTTTACGAACAACAGCTTGAGGCTCATATCAACGACACCAACACTTATGACACATTACCTGGAGACACAACCTTGGAATTTTCCAAAAATCTGGTGCAAATCATCAACTTGGCATTTGAAAACGGTACCATCAATGACAAGACTAGAAGATTTTTGACTCCTATCAACCCCAGACCTCCTGTCATGTATATGCTTCCCAAGATGCATAAACATCCCACAAAACCCCCCTTTCCGCCGATCGTATGCACAAGAGGAAGCATACATGAGAACACCGGCAAATTTCTAGACAGGTACTTGCAACCATTTGTGCTCAAGACTCAGTCACATGTACGTGACACCACGGATTTTTTGTCTAAACTTGAACCTATCATGAATGAACTCTTGAACACTGAATTGATCATGTGTACAGTGGACGTGTGTTCACTGTATACCTCCATCCCTCATGATGGCGGAATGGAAGCAATTGAACAAACTCTTATCACATCCGATTTGGATCCTGACTTGAAAGTATTCCTCATGCAACTCACCATGTACACTTTGTATCACAGTTACTTCACGGTGTTAGACAAGTGGATACTACAGCTGAATGGCACTGCCATGGGTAATTCAGCAGCTCCTTGCTACGCTAACATCTATATGAAAGTGTTTGAAGAATCACATATCTTATGCCAAAACACCTGGTTACAACATGGTAGACTGTACCTGCGGTACATTGATGACGTTTTTTTGTTATGGGAAGGTTCAACTGACACCCTTACCAACTTTTTGGAATTCATGAACAAAATTAATGAACGTATCCAATTCACTGGGGAATACAGCGACAATTGCATCCATTATTTGGATGTTGAAATACACAGACAACCTAATGAGTGGTTCACTACAATCTACAGGAAACCCACGGATAGGAATTCCACTTTACATTATAACAGTTTCCACCGACCCAACTTGAAGAACAATTTACCTTATGCTCAGTTGTTAACAGTGAAGCGAATTGTTTCTAGCGAATCAGAAAGCAAGAAAGAACTCAGAATTACATTTGAAAGACTGAGAGCACGTGGGTATCCTACACCCATTCTGGATCTGGCAATGAAGAGGACCAACAAATGTATGAGGTCTGAACTTCTCAAACCCAAACCTAAAGAACCTTCAGACCGCATGGTTGTGGTTTCTAAATACTCCAAGATGTCCAAACAGGTCCAATACATCATCCGGAAACATTGGCCCATATTAACTATGGAACCTGACTTTCATGGTCTATTCAGCCAACCCCCTATGTTCGCTTTCACCAGGGGTCGCAATGTGAAAGAAATATTGAGTCAATCCTCCTCTACCGCAATTCCTATTGTCTACACGGGTCTCAAACCTTGTTACAACTGCAGCAATTGTAGTAACTGTATCCCTGGAAACAAAACCACCCACCCCATGAAAGGACATGTCATAAAACTCAGAGTGAATGCTACGTGTAACAGTAGCAACGTCATCTACATGTTGAAGTGCCTTTGTGGCAAATGCTACATTGGACACACAGAGAGAAAAATCTGTGTGCGTATACTTGAACACAAAAGCAACATTTGCACACAAAACTTAAAATCCAGTGTGGCCTCTCATTTTCTGGAGAACAGACACAGTGTGGCAAAATTGAAATTTCAAATACTTGAGCAAGTCAAAGTCACTGGGAACAATAAGAATACCCTTCTAAAAAGAGAGAACTTTTGGACTTAACGATCGAATGGAATTTCTTTGCTACCTGTAATGCATTGTCATACTTCATTGTTTTTACTTTCTGAATCGTTTTTCTGTATTACTCTTTTCTGTTTTGTTTTCCACTATTTGATATCTTCCTTCGTATGACACCCTACTTTCCAACATGGCCTCTACCATTCACCCTTCTGGTTAGTGGTTTCGCCTCTTTCTATTTTCGATTTTTAGTCCTCTTTTCACCTCTTCACTCCCACACGTCTTTATTTCACTCCGGCTCAGCGGCTCCGCTGAACGTACACTGACTCCGCGGAACTCCGCGTTTTTTTTCCAACTTCGTCTTGAAGTAAGTACCCGTTCCGGGACTACTCCCTTCCCCGTCTAAATTTCTTCACTTGGGTTCCGCTAGTTTTGAACTTACCTTTCTACTGCATACTCCTCTTTACTCTTTTTCACCACCTTTATTACACTAGCATCAACACACGGCGATTCTTTTTTCCACTCGGTGTGACAACTTTCTATTCTTTCTCTATGTTTGTCACTGAATATTTTTTCAAACTCCGTGCACACTTTCACATTGGCGTTTGCTTGACTCTTACACTTTTCTTTTAATCACACAGTCTATATGTGAGCACCTTTCTATGAGAGTTTTGTTGCTATGACATACGGATACATGATTGAATTGTGCTTTTTGGATTGTTTTGTAGAGTACTCCCCTGAAGAAGGGCGTGGCCCGAAATGCATCGGGATTTGTGATAACCTGCTTCTAAATGACTCATCTGATGATGGAAATTTAATTTGGAATTCTTATGTTGATTGAATCATGAAGCAACAATTTCAACAACTGTTGAATAAAACAGCGAATACTTAATGAACAATTTGTTGCTTTATCTTCATTACCCTTTGATGTTTAAATGAACTAGACCCACCGGTCTTTCTTGTTGTGCACAGAGGTGCTCTCTCTCATCAGAGCGAGCTTTGTACGAGTTCCTTGGATTTCACACTGCTTGGCCAGACAGTGTTTCCTCTCGTTGCACAGTACACATGTACAAAACTGATCACCTTCAAAAACCTAAGCTGTGCGAGCTCCCACTTCACTCTTGTTTTGAATGTTGACAACCACTTGACAGCCAATTAGCACTCAACGCGTGATCGGGACGGTGCGCTTAGAGTGCGCGCAGGATACGCGGATCTACCGAGGCCATGGATATATATGTACGTTTAATTGTAATTTTCTCAGGAACTACTGAACGGATTTACACCATTTAAGAAAACGGCACAAGTCTGAACCAAGGACTACCCCTTTGCCAAATTTGGTGTAATTCCATTCTGCAGTTCGGGCTGTAGCCGCGATGAATGGTTCCTATGGAAAATTGCTTGGGGAAAACACGTTTTGGGACCCCCTTTTTTCTCATGCCCCAACTTCATGAATCACCCCGAGACTTTCAGGATAGGAGCAGACCAGAGCACCCCACCAGTTTTTAAAATTTCACGAAGATTCATCAACCGGCGCCAAAGGTATTCCAAATATATATATACATTATATATATTACCTACTGGCGGTCGCCAGTAGGTATATATAGTTAGGATTTTTTCTCTATGGGATTTTTGAAAATTCTATGTCTAATAACTTTGGCGTTTGTCGACGGAATCGGCTGAAATTTTCAGGAAAATGGAACATTTTGTTTCTGAGCAGCCCCTGACAATTTGGGGGGGTTTCATCAAGGGGGGGCCGAGAAAAAAGGGGGGTCCCAAAACGCGTTTTTCCCATGTTAATTTCCATAAGGCGGTTGGCCTCACTTTTAGCTCGAACGGCTGAATGGATTTGCACGAAACTTGGCAAAATTGTAGGGACTGTTAGCCCGATGTGCCTTTGCTAGGTCTCAATATATGTGCTCCAGTGGATTTTGAGTAATTTAGTTTCAAAAAAAGATATATATCTGGGCGGAGCCTAACCACACATCTGATCTGATTGGCTGTCAGCACTTCATCCAAGAAGTGTTGGCAGCCATCTTGGGACCAATATACATGATAGCACCTCATTAAAAAGCATTGTAGTTAATAGAGGGTTTTAGGACTTTAGTTACATTATAAATCATTTGTTGACGGTACCATACTCGTTTTAGGAATTGTGGTGGGTTCTAAGGTGATTTTACCATGTGAAAAAACCTTCTGCTGTGATATCATGAATATTGTTTGAAAGAAAACTAATATCTCATGATTTTCCCACAGTGGTTTGGAAGGGGATCTATAAGCTAAACTGAAAGCATATTTTCTGTAAATTCACATTATCTTTCTCAGTCATGTGAAAATGAAGTCTGACATTCTCAGTAAAACATTTACATCCAACAAGGACAGAGACTGTCAGTTGATTCCTTTGTGTTCTACTGCAGCCTCCTAGAGTGTTCTAAAGAACAACTAGAGCGCTAACAGTCCTACTTATTACAAAGGTATGGCACACCTGAAGCCATCTTGATTGGAATAGAGTGGTAACTCTTAAAACATTTAATTTAAAAAGAAACAACATGAGGGGGTATATTTTGCCATAGAAAGTATGATTAGTGCTGCAGAATGAAAAATTAGGGCACATTTTGAGTGACTTCTCAAATCCTTTTCTATTTCATTAAAACATTCTGACATGCAGTCTCCCAAAATGGCCACCAGAGACAAAAGAGCCCAAATGTAGCCCAAATATCACCCAGATGTAGCCCAAGTATAGCCCAATGACAGAATGTCCCAGAGTGTTCTAAAGAACAACTAGAGCGCTAACAGTCCTACTTATTACAAAGGTATGGCACACCTGAAGCCATCTTGATTGGAATAAAGTGGTAACTCTTAAAACATTTAATTTAAAAAGAAACAACATGAGGGGGTATATTTTGCCATAGAAAGTATGATTAGTGCTGCAGAATGAAAAATTAGGGCACATTTTGAGTGACTTCTCAAATCCTTTTCTATTTCATTAAAACATTCTGACATGCAGTCTCCCAAAATGGCCACCAGAGACAAAAGAGCCCAAATGTAGCCCAAATATCACCCAGATGTAGCCCAAGTATAGCCCAATGACAGAATGTCCCAGAGTGTTCTAAAGAACAACTAGAGCGCTAACAGTCCTACTTATTACAAAGGTATGGCACACCTGAAGCCATCTTGATTGGAATAAAGTGGTAACTCTTAAAACATTTAATTTAAAAAGAAACAACATGAGGGGGTATATTTTGCCATAGAAAGTATGATTAGTGCTGCAGAATGAAAAATTAGGGCACATTTTGAGTGACTTCTCAAATCCTTTTCTATTTCATTAAAACATTCTGACATGCAGTCTCCCAAAATGGCCACCAGAGACAAAAGAGCCCAAATGTAGCCCAAATATCACCCAGATGTAGCCCAAGTATAGCCCAATGACAGAATGTCCCAGAGTGTTCTAAAGAATAACTAGAGCGCTAACAGTCCTACTTATTACAAAGGTATGGCACACCTGAAGCCATCTTGATTGGAATAAAGTGGTAACTCTTAAAACGTTTAATTTAAAAAGAAACAACATGAGGGGGTATATTTTGCCATAGAAAGTATGATTAGTGCTGCAGAATGAAAAATTAGGGCACATTTTGAGTGACTTCTCAAATCCTTTTCTATTTCATTAAAACATTCTGACATGCAGTCTCCCAAAATGGCCACCAGAGACAAAAGAGCCCAAATGTAGCCCAAATATCACCCAGATGTAGCCCAAGTATAGACCAATGACAGAATGTCCCAGAGTGTTCTAAAGAACAACTAGAGCGCTAACAGTCCTACTTATTACAAAGGTATAGCACACCTGGAGCCATCGTGATGGGAATAAAGTGGTAACTCTTAAAACATTTAATTTAAAAAGGAACAAAATGAGGGGGTATATTATGCAATAGAAGGTATTATTAGTGCTGCAGAAAGAAAAATTAGGGCACATTTTGAGTGACTTTTCAAATCCTCTTCTATTTCATTAAAAAATTCTGACATGCAGTCTCCCAAAATGGCCACCAGAGACAAAAGAGCCCAAATATAGCCCAAATATCACCCAGATGTAGCCCAAGTATAGCCCAATGACAGAATGTCCCAGAGTGTTCTAAAGAACAACTAGAGCGCTAACAGTCCTACTTATTACAAAGGTATGGCACACCTGAAGCCATCTTGATTGGAATAAAGTGGTAACTCTTAAAACATTTAATTTAAAAAGGAACAAAATGAGGGGGTATATTTTGCCATATGAATTATGATTAGTGCTGCAGAAAGAAAAATTAGGGCACATTTTGAATGACTTCTCAAACCCTCTTCAATTTCATTAAAAAATTCTGACATACAGTCTCCCAAGATGGCCACCAGAGACAAAAGAGCCTAAATGTAGCCCAAATATCACCCAGATGTACCCCAAGTATAGCCCAATGACAGAATGTCCCAGAGTGTTCTAAAGAACAACTAGAGCGCTAACAGTCTTACTTATGACAAAAGTATGGCACACCAGAAGCCATCTTGATTGGAATGAAGTGGTAAGTCTGAAAACACTCAATTTAAAAAGGAAAAACATGAGGGGGTTAATTTTGCCATAGAAAGTATGATTAGTGCTTCAGAAAGAAAAATTAGGGATCATTTTGAGTGACTTCTCAAATCCTCTTCTATTTCATTAAAAAAATTCTGACATGCAGACTGAAACATGCACTTTGAATACCAGCAGCAGACGTCCCTGGTGAGCAGTAGCTTTACTACAGTGATCTAATGTGCAACTAGAGTGCTAACATTCAGAATTTATGGCAAATGTGTGACACATCTGAATGCCTTCTTGATGGAACCAAAGTAAACAAGCATTGAAAATGCAATAGATATCGCCCTCGTTTAAGTTAAAGCCATTCTGTTTGTAATGAGGTGGCTTTTTAGCTTTGCTTTTATTAGTGTTTTCTCAACTTTCATGTAAATAACATGCATCTGTATGCATATAAGTATATGTATGTATGCATTTATGTTTGTATTTATATAGATATACAGATGATATATGTTTATATATGTATGTATATATATATATATATATTCACTGAAAAAACCATAGGTTATAGACCATATATAGTTAGGAATTAGCATTTACAAAACCTTGAAAATTCACTGAAAAAACCATAGGTTATAGACCATATATAGTTAGGAATTAGCATTTACAAAACCTTGAAAATTCACTGAAAAAACCATAGGTTATAGACCATATATAGTTAGGAATTCGCATTTACAAAACCTTATTTTACTCACACAAAACCATTGAAATTCCATATATAGTTAGTTGCACTAACTATATATCGCGCACCCGAAATCCACTGCTGATGATGTCACATATTACATCATTCATGACATGGTCAGTGACATCACTGATGACATCACTGATGACATCTCAAATGACATCACTGATGACATCACTGATGACAACATCCAGTGACTGTATGTTTCTGTAAAGTTAAAATATGTCTTACATATTGAAGAATGAGTGGATGTATAAGTGTCTGGATGAAGGATTTAGTAGGTGCATGACTGACTGTATGAGTGAGTGATTAAATGTGTCTCACTGAGTGCATGGGTTAGTGACTAAACTGTCTTAATTTGTGCATCATTATGTCTGTTGTTCTGTAAACTGTTGCATGTGTTGATAAGTAGCTATATGAGTAACTATATGGGTTATTGATTGGTTGCCCAAGTATTTGTATGGGAGACTGAGTGTGTGTGTGGGTTGCTGGGAGGTGTATGACTCTGTGCATAGATGTGTGAGCAGTTGATTCACTAGATGTATGGTTTCAAAAGTGCATGTGGAAACAGCTGTATGGGCGGTTGACTGTGAGCATGAGTGTATTGGTGAGTGAATGGATATCTCAGTGCTACATGTCAAAGTAAGTATATATGTAAAACACAGTACATGTGAGAGTTGACATATATAAATAACTGTGCATAAGAGGCAGTGAATGTGTGAGTGGCTGTATGGATCATTGTCAACTTGTATCAGGGATTGTATAAGAGAGTAAATATGTGTTAGTATATGTTTGAATAAGTAAAGTTTGTATAACTGTATAGTTGAGGAAATGGAGGTGTGATTGATTCTTTGCATGACAGACTAGGTGTGTGAGTAACTCCATGGATGAGTGACAGTCTGTGAGTGTCTGTTTACACTGATTGTATCTAAGGTTATATTAGAGTCTGAAGAGGTTCGTCGTATTATCACATGAATGATATCATCAGTGATGTGATCAGTAATGTCAAATGAGATGTCATCAGTGATGTCATCAGTGATGTCATTTGAGATGTCATCAGTGATGTCATTTGAGATGTCATCAGTGATGTCATCAGTGATGTCACTGACCATGTCATGAATGATGTAATATGTGACATCATCAGCTGTGGATTGCGGGTGCGCGATATATAGTTAGTGCAACTAACTATATATGGAATTTCAATGGTTTTGTGTGAGTAAAATAAGGTTTTGTAAATGCGAATTCCTAACTATATATGGTCTATAACCTATGGTTTTTTCAGTGAATATATATATATATAACTTTTTTTCCTACTGGCAGTAGTTAGACCTAGTTTCCATAGGAAATCACGCAACATTCTATTTGGAATAACTTTGGCGCCTTGTCGACGAATACACGCAAAATTCTCCAAGAAGATGGTTTGCTCCGTTCTGCCCCTTCCCTAAAAGTTTGGGGGTGATTAGTCAAGCGGGAGCCGAGAAAAAGGGGGGTCCCAAAACGTGTTTCCCACATGCAATTTTCCATAGGGGCATTTAAGACAGGCTACAGCCCGAACTGCTGAACGGAATTACAACAAATTTGGCAGAGAGGTAGGGTTTGGTTCACAGATGAGACTTTTTGTTAAATGATGTAATCCGTGCAGTAGTTCCTGAGAAAATCGAAAGTAAAATCATAGATATATCTATAGACAAAGTACCGTCTGAGGATTATACGCGTACCCTCCCAAGCACAAGCTGCATGCTAATTGGCTGTCAACACTCCAAACCAGGAAGTGTTGCCATCTTGTGCCTCGGTAGAACCGAGGCACAAGAAAACAGAAAAAGAAACGCTAAAAACAAGAAAAGGGGGCAGGGTAGAAACACCCTGACCCCCTAGGCCTGCTTAGGGGTCCCTCAAGGACCCCCAAGGCCCCCCCAAAAAATGTAAATTGAGGGATTAAAAAAAATTAAGGGGCAGGTCCTGGGGGATGGGGTCCCTAAGGCCCAAAAAATTGAAAAAGAAGGGGGCTACGCAGCCCCCCTTCTTAAAAAAGATCAGGAAGGAGACGATGCCCGCTCCCTGCACCACTCTGCGAGGGGCCCCATGGCATGTATGCAGAGGGGGCAGTCATTACCCTTGAAAACTGGGGGTCCCTGGGGGCCAAGTAGCCCACCAGGAACCTCCAGTGTGCTCCAGGGGGCTGCGTTGCAGAGACGTGTAAAGAGGCCACGCCCCTTTTTACACCCATGTCATGAGTGATGTAATATGTGACGTCATCAGCAGTGCATTGCAGGCGCGCAAGTTATAGTGAGTCCAACTAACTATAACGTGGGAATTTCAATGGTTTTGTATGAGTAAAATGTCCAGCTAACTATAACTGGTGTGAAACCTATGGTTTTTTCAGTGAATTTAATAGGTTTTTTAAATGCTAATTCCTAACTATAACTGGTGTGAAACCTATGGTTTTTTCAGTGAATTTCATAGGTTTTTTAAATGCTAATTCCTAACTACATATAGGGCCTCAAACCTATGTTTTTTCAGTGAATTTCAAAGGTTTATATATATATACCCGTTAGGATATATATATATATATATATATATATATATATATATATATATATATATATATATATATATATATATATATATATATATATATATATATATATATATATATACATATATATACATATATATACATATATATATACCAAGGTGTATTGAAGAATGTGTGGGTGTATTAGTGTCTGCATGGATGATTCGCTGGGTGCCTGACTGACTGTATAAGTGAGTGAATATATGTGTCTTAGTGAATATATGGGTGAGTGAGTAATCTGTGTTAATGTCTGTATCAGTCTGAGTAGCTGTATGGGTGCCTGAGTGTCTGTGTGTGACTCCTTGCATGGATGTGAGAGTGGGTGATTCACTGGGTGTATGGGTTCATGAGTGCATCTGTGTGGGGCTGTATGAGTGAGCAAGGTTCTGTATGGCTGTGTCAGTGAGTGAAGGGATGTCTCAGTGGCATATGGGCGAGTGACTGCATATGAGAAAGGCAGTATATGTCAGTTTTAGTGTATTTAAGTCACTCTATGTGTTAGATTGTGATTGTGATAGTGGCTATATGGATGAGTGTGTGCTTTTGCTAGGGATTGTATAAAACAGCAGTATGTGTTAGTATCTGTACGAATAAGTGAGGTGGGGTGTGTATAACTGCATAAGTAAGTAAGTGGCAAGGGGGATTAACTCTTTGGGTGAGTGACTAGGTGTGCAAGTTGCTTCATGGGTGATTGGCTGTGTGTGAGTGTCTGTATGGGTGTTTGAGTGGATATATCAGTGCCTGTATTAGTGAGCGTCTGGGTGTATGAGTGGCTGTATGGGTGAGTGAATTTGTGTGTAGACCTATGAATCAGGAGAGGATATGTACTAACTGGTATAGGCGTGTCTATGGTTTCGAGGGTGGAATGACAGAATATCAATTACTAAATATCCAGTTGCACAAATATCGAGGCATAAATATCGTGGGTCCGAAATATCGACAAGAATATTCCGGTCGAGTAAATCGAATTTTGTATTACAGTTATGTATTTTAGTATTTATTTTATATGTATGTGATGTATGATTTTTTGCATTAGAATTGTTTGTATTTTTAATATATGTGTTACATTTTTAGCAGTTATTTTTATTTATTTTTGAATTTTTCCCCTTTCAGTTCCCTGGCAGGTTGTGGGTTTATAGGGGAATAGGGTGGGAAGTAATTTAATTATATAAAATGCATTGGATATTTTGTATTTATTAATATTTATTAATATTTATTAATTAAAATGACTGGGGATGATTGGGGCTCCTTTGTGGATACCTATGATATAATTATTCTGCAGGAAAGTTGGACCACTGAAGCCATACATCGGGCTGGTTACCTTAATTATTATAAACCAGCATGCAAAGGTCCCAAAGGACGTCCTTCAGGTGGTCTTGTCATCTGGATTAGACAATCTTTGGCAATTACAATTACTACTGTTCCCACCTCTAGTAATGATATTTTGGCCTTAAAACTTTCTGGTAAAAACAACCCGGATCTTTTTTTGATAAATATATATGCAAGAGGGCAACCTGGTGGGAAGCCCATGAGAGCGGCCAGTGACCTGGATTCCTTACTGAATGAAATTTGCAGAGAAAAGTGTGTCATGGTGGCAGGTGATTTTAATTGTTCCTTCGAACCTTTCCCTACCCTTGACAAAGATGGGTATGGGGAAATTGATTTAATTTGGAATATTCCACATCTATCTATTCCCCCAATTAAAAAAGTTACAGAGGCCGCTATGCAGTGGTTAGGCCTTTGCCTTGAATGGGACTTGCGAGCTGCCAACGGCAGAACTAAATCTGACCTGATGGGCAAGGTCACTTTTGATAACTCTATGCACTCTAGTCGTATTGACTATTTTCTAATCAGTATAGAGTATTGGAAAATCCTAGAGGACATGGAAGTAGTTACACGACCAGAAAGTGACCATAATCCCTTGGCAATAAAATTATCATTGAATGAGGGATTGAATAGGGTCTCATCAACATCCATTACCACAGCCGAGGCCATTCTTACTAATGATTGTAGAAGGGTTCGATGGGCTAGGTTTTTAGATAATCCTACCACCATAGACAAGATTGCAGCAGAGGTCTTAGCTGCCACTGATTTGATGGTACCCATACTTAATGTTGGCACTTCTTTAGAACAAATAGGGATGATTCATGACTCCCTTTTTAATAAAATTAAAACCTTTTTTAATAAACCTGTAAAGGGGAGAAATAATGGCCCTGCTCTAAGGAACAAATGGTATAATAAAGCTTGTCGCACTGCCCATAGTTCCTTGTTAGACGCTATTAAATCTAAGTCGGTCACTGACATAAGATTAGCTAGGGTTAATTATAAGAGAGCTCTCAGAGAAGCCAAAATAAACTGGGACGATCAGCGTTGGTCGGACCTATACCAAGCAAGCTCCTCTTCCAATCAACAAAAATTCTGGGAGGTTGTGAGATGGGGAGGATCTGGGGACCAGAAAATTCCGGTTAACCACGTGCCTGCCGAACAATGGGTCAAGCACTATGCGACGCAGTTCAGTAACACGGAACGGATCTCCCTATCTAGGGAAGATGCCAGTGTGCTGACTGCAGAGCTTTTGCCCGATCACATTGTCTTCACTGAAATGGAAGTCGTTGCTGCTCTAAAACAAGTTCAGAATGGTAAAGCCCCCGGCATGGACTGTGTCCCAGCAGACCTTTTTAAGTACGATCAAGTGCACTGGGTCCTGTATATAACTACCCTAGCTAATGCAATAGCAAGAGGAGCTAGCATTCCAAAGTCGTGGAAAGGGGCAGAGATCTTGCCCGTGTACAAAAAAGGGGATAAAACTGATGCGGGAAATTATCGCCCCATCAGTCTTATTGACGCCTTACAAAAAGTAGTGGCCAGAATGCTACTAGGGAAAATTGAATCATGGATGTTAGGAGCTGATATTCTGTCTCCAATGCAGGCAGGCTTTAGGGCAAACATTAGCACTGTAGACCAAATATTAAGATTTGTGATGATTTATTGGAAAACTGTGCTACTTGGGGGTGGCAAGATATTCGCTGCATTTGTAGATCTCAAATCAGCGTTTGATCTGGTCCCCAGAGGTAAGATGTGGGCTGCTCTGAGACGGATGGGTGTTCCACCTGCACTACTTGAACTTACCATCAGATTGCACGAGGGGAACTTTGCTAGAGTGAGATGGGGTCGTCAGGGCCAGGTTACTGAATCCTTCCCAGTAACTCGTGGAGTGAGACAGGGCTGTGTCCTGGCCCCCACTCTTTTTATACTCTTTATCAATCAGGTGGTTAAGTTCCTGTCAGCTATCCCTACTGACGCCCCATCACTGGGGGGGACTAAATTTCCCCTTTTAATTTTCGCAGACGACACACTTATACTGGCCAAAACACAGAAGGGACTGCAGGCAGCTATAAATAAATTTGTGGACTTCTGTAACGAGAATGATCTAGAAATTAATATTAACAAGACCAAGTTCATGGTGTTTACAAAGAACAAACCGTTGAGGGGTCACGTTACGATGAATGGGTCTACTTTGGAGCAGGTCGAAGTAATGACTTACCTTGGTGTAGCAATGGATTACAGGTTACGCTGGAAAGAGCAAGTTGCGGCGCTAAGTCTGAAATTTGCTCGTTTGTCCGGCTGTTTAGTGAAGGAGCAGCGGTGTTCTTTGACTAAAAGAGTTTTGCCTGCACTTAAAATTTATAGTGCAAAAATTAGATCTGCAATATTATATGGGGCTGATATTTGGGGTTGTGTGGACCTGGCTGTCCTTGATAGGATCCAGAACAAATTTCTCCGTAACTTAGTTAATCTTCCCCCCTCAACACCTGTATTACCACTCCTGATGGACATGGGCTTTTATTCTATAAAACTCCAAGCTCAGTTTAGGATGGTGGCGTTATGGAGGCGCATTTGGTCTACCCCGGTTCTTGCTATGTTTGCTCAAGAACTACAGGATGTTAGAAAGCAACCAGGGGCAGCTGAAATACCATGACTTAAGTTAATCAGAAACACTCTCACTGGAATGGGTCTTCCCCAGTTATGGTCAGATCCGGGCTCCCATATCTTTCCCTCAAAGAAAGATTTTAAATTACTCTTTTGGTCCATGGTGAAAGAAGAACACGTTGCTCTTTCAGCGAAACCGAATCTGACTGGTCAGTTTCTGCTCTACAAAGCAGTTCCACATACTGAGACCTATTGGGATGTAATTCCTAAAACCTTAGACAGGAAACTCTACCATCAGTTTCGTCTAGGTACACTACCACTAAGGGAATTTACTAGTGGTTGGTTGAAATCAGAGTCATCCTGCTGTCCTTGCTGTATTGGACACAAAGAAACAATAGGTCATTTTTTGTTCGTATGTACTGCTTACCACGAACCACGCCATAAGTGGTTAAAGCCCATCTGTACTAGATTAAAGACCAGGGTGAGCAAGGAAGCTTTATTTATCCTAAAAACTAACACCTCCGATTGGCTATCCATTGGTCTAGCAAAATTTCTTGGATGGGCTTGGTTAATAAGGATTAAGTCAGTTCGTAGTACTATATCTTCAACTTCAACCTGAAACTGAAAAGGCATGTTAATTTTATCATCTCCTGACCAGTATTGTTGTTGCTGCTGTTGTATTTATAATCAAATGTAAGGAAAATATTATTCCTCAGTCGTCTTTATTTGCATATTTAATTGTGGATTTTAGCAAATCTTTTTTAATCAAATTTTTATGCACTTTTTCTTTCAAGTTATATATATTTATGACTATGTTACTCTGATTATACATACGTTATTCTGATCATATATATTTATGTTTATGACTATGTTATCCTGATGCATGTAAATACTTTGTCTTTTATGAAGAAATTTCGAAATAAAGACGTTAAAACTGAAAACTGAATATTTATTAATTTAATTTATTAATATTTGTTTTTTTGAAATGTTATAGTGTTGAATGTGTTAAGTACATTATTATTAATTATTCATAATTAGTTGTTAATTACATTTTATTAATGAATTGTTAAATAATTGTTAAATAATTAGGGTAATTGTGTAATTAATTTTTGGTGTGTGTTGGGATGTTTATAGGTGTAAAGAATAGGTAGTATTTTACTTTTACTTTATTAATTAATAATTGGTTGTTCATTCCTTTTAATTAACTAACTGGTTATTAATTTTGATTATTGTGTAATTAATTTGAGATATGTGTTATGGTATTTATGGGTGTAACGGGTGGGAAGTAATTTAGTTTTACTTGATGAATTAATAATTTGTTAATTCATTTTAACTAATTAATTGGTAAATAGTTATGGTAATTGTGTAATTAATTGTAGGTGTTTTTTGGTGTTTATAGGAGTAAAGGGTGGTAAGTGATTTGTGTTTGATTAATTAACATATAGGGCCTGATTCTAATGCGGGTTAGAAAGCTTCCCAACTGAATCAGTGTGGAACTGGTTTCCAACCCACTCGGATCGAGGGAGCCGGACCGACGGAGTATGATGCATGTGGATGCTTCCAGATATGATTTGGTGGGACTCCCATTGACTTCAATGAGAGCATATGTTCTTAACCACATCATACTTGGGCCCTGGGTTGGGAAGACACGTTCCCAATCAGATTTGGGAGGAGCAAATGCCATTAGGAGGCCTTCCTAACTGCATCATAATCAGAATCAGGCACTAGGTGGGAATGCTTTACTAACCACATCAGAATCAGGCACTAAGTTGTTAATTAATGTTTATAAATGGGTTTTTTTTTTGGTTACTTGTTTAGTTTTATGGGCTTTGTTTTTACTTTTGAATGAGTAAAGGGTGGCTATTAAATTATATTTAATTATTAGTTGTTAATAGTAGTCGTTTTTTGTTTTATTATTTTATAGTTTAATGTAGTTGTGTGTTGTGGAAATTATAGTGTTAAAGTTTGTGTAGTTAATTAATGTTTATTTGTTTTTTATTAATACTATTTTTAATTGATTATTAATTATGCTAATTATCTAAATAAATGTAATTAACATTTTTGAAGTGTTCTGTTATTGATGTGGTGTTGAAGGGTAGGAAATAAAATAAATACATTTATGTTTAAATGCATTTTTTTTAAAAAACTAGTATGTTTATACTACTAGGTTTTGTTATATGCAAATAATATCCTAACACTAGTTAGGTTTGGACATAATGACTATTGCTACAATATGGCCGCTATGAAGAGAGCGAATCATATGACCCGTGATGGGCACGCCCCCTCCAATTGACGCAGGTATTCCGGTTTCTCTAGGCTCGCCACGTTATTAAAACACAACCCAATACCATTGCGGTCTCCTACTTGGCTCTCTGTTGCTGTTACGTCCCCCAGCGCTCCCGTTGCCTGCGGCAGTCTTATGTCGGCACGCTGATTTTTAGACTAGTTAATTCTGGCGTTTTTTTGCTTCTTGCCATGATGGGTGGCCCTCTCCTTATGTTTGCTTCAAACAACATGTAGGAATGAAGGGTGTTCTATGATGGGGGCTTTAATTTTTGTGACTGCTTGAACTATGCGGATTTCCTGTTTTTTCTTCTTGTTACCTCTTCAGCTTATATACGGTGCTGGTTAGTTGTGCTACCTTTATTTGCCATCCTTGACCCTTTTGAGACCGGGACTGTGTTGTCATCATGCATCGGGATCTAGGGGGTCAGTATGATAACAGTATGGAATTGATGTTCACTTTACAGGGGGGCTGGTGATTTAACATACTTATAGATGCAAAGTCTTGCTATCATTTCTATCTATAATACAGTTATAATTCTCCTGTTCCATGAGGTGGGTTAATATTTATGGACTTCTTCCTGATTTGGTTTCTAACTTCTCTCATAGGCTGTTGGTATCCTGCCTTTTTGGTATTGTTTGTAACTTAAGAGTCACTTGCAAAGGGACGTCTCCTTTGCTTGGATGCAACATAGATAAGATGCCATATACCAGAGGAGGTGCTCAGGGTTGTAAGGAGTAGCTAGATATTTGATGGTTCTCCTTATTAAGCTTATAGTACTGTTTTAGTTAGAAGACTCAAGTGATCCAAGAAATCCAACTCCCTATTCCACGGCACCCAGTCAGGTTTTAGACCGGACTACAGTACCGAGTTGGCGCTACTCGAGGTATCTGAATCGATCCGCGAATGCACGGACAAGGGAGAGGAGGTCATGCTAGTCCTCCTTGACCTATCCGCAGCGTTCTATACCATCTCGCACGAAAAACTCCTGACCCGCCTGCAAGAAGTTGGTATCAGCGGACCCCCACTTGCATGGATAAAATCCTTTCTCACAAACAGAATACAGCAAGTGATGCTAGGACCTTTTCTCTCCTCCAAAAAACAGTTGATCTGGGGCGTCCCACAGGGCTCTGCCCTCAGCCCGCTCCTTTTCAATGTATACCTCAAATCTTTGGCCAAAGTTGTAGAATCCTGGGGCGTCAAAGTAACCTTCTACGCTGACGACACCCAACTGGTGTTCTCCTTCAAAGAACACACTGAAAAATCTTTCACCAACTTCCGCCTCTGTATGCTCAACATCGCAGCCTGGATGTCCACCAACAACCTGAAGCTCAATACAGGCAAAACCGAGGTACTGTTCTTCAATCAAAAATCGCCTATACCCTCCAACCTCTGGTGGCCGTCTGAACTCAACCCCCCCAGAACCTGTTCAAACCGCACACAACCTTGGCTTTCAATTCAACACCTCCCTCTCCTGCAAAACTCAAGTCAACAAAGTCACCTCAGTCTGCTTCGGCAAACTCCGAATGATAAAAAAAATCATCCCATACCTCCCACTGGAGTCCCGCAAAACGGTGGTCCATGCCCTGATTACCGCTCATCTGGACTATGCCAACAGCCTATACGTAGGCGCCCCCACTTACCTCATCTACCAACTTCAAAAAGTCCAGAATGCGGCGGCCAGGCTTGTCTGCAGTGTCCCCTATCGCCATTCCATCACACCCCATCTAATCAAACTTCACTGGCTACCAATAAAACTCTGTATCCAATTCAAGGCCTTAACACTGGCCTTCAGAGCGCTCAATGACAGAGGCCCATCCTACCTACGTCACAGAATGAGGTTTTCACAAGCACCAAGAAACCTGAGATCCAATCATCTTCGCCTCATGATCTGCCCGTGTTTTCGCCTCACACGTACAGGGGGAAGGGCCCTGGCAGTAACAACCGCCAAACTATGGAATCAGCTACCCACTGAACTAAGATTCCTGACGTCCGAACCCCGATTCAGAAAAAACTAAAGACCTGGTTATTTTCACAGATCTAAGACCCCTCTGTACTCCTCCCCGACCCTCCTGAGACTATGTCTTCAGCGCCGGGACACCTCCGTCGGAGGTAGCTGCGCGCTCTACAAAATTCAAAATTATAATAATAATAATACTAACTATTGCGCAAAGAGTAGACATGCCATTTGCATTATTGCACAAATAAACATTAATATACCTTATTGCATTTTAGGATCATTGCGATAAAAAAAGATCTTGCAAAGCGCATTTCCAATCAATGTCGTGAATGATTGTATCATTCAGCCTACGTTTGAGATGTCCTAATGTTGCATTATGTCATTGTTTTCGCTTGGTTGTGAATATATCAACAAGTTAATTGTCAACCAAATTCGCGTTATCGCTTACATTCATAGGAGTCCCGCCCTAGTGGGCATATAGCATTGTATTAATAGATTTGGTACTTGTTTTAAATAAAGTTATATCTGTGTCAACAATTAGCATTCACATAACAGAGCTCCGCCCCCATGGGCATACGACATTGCAGAGTCCCGCCCTAGTGGGCATATAACATTGTATTTTAAAACGTGTAAGTTCCTGAAGTCTCGCCCCAGTGGGCAAGCAACATTGTTAGAACAAAGTTTTGGCACAGTTTTTCAATATTCAGGATCCATGTAAGGTTCTAGTGTTTGTTTCACAGTAATGGTCCAACCATTCCATTAGAGGGTCTATATAATCATTAAAAGTATAAAATCACTTTTAATTTCATTCATATGATTCTATTATGCAAGGTGAACTGCTAGTTCCTCATTTGAATTTAACCCATTCGGAGTCATGCATTCGAAGTCTATTATGTATCTCGACTCCAAATTGCGTAGGGCCCGCTTTCTATCACCTCCACGAATTCCCATATCCACCATATCTATTACAACCATTCTCATTTTGTTTACATTCTGAAAATGATGTTCGTAAAAATGGTGTGCCAGAGGGTACTGTTCATTATGATTTTTAATCGCCCTTAGATGCTCCATTACTCTCTTTTTAGCTGTATGTATTGTGCTGCCTACGTACCACCTGTCACAAGGACAGATGAGTACATTGACACAATACATGTTGTTACATGAGAGTGGTTTGCGGATGACAAATTCTCTGTCTGATGTGGGGATAGTTAGATTTACACAATCCACACTATTCCGACATGCCTTGCATTTCCTGCAACATCTAAAGCCTGGCTTCCCCTTTGTAGGATTTTTACTGGTAACAGAGTTGTGGCTTATTTAATCTTTTAGAGATCTACATTTGCGAAATGTAATCTGGGGTTTGTGTTCAGATGTGATTTGAAGTGATTGTCAGTTAAAAGGACATGCCAGTGTTTGTTAAAAATCTTTTTGATTTCATGGGCTTGTCCTGAGAAAGTGGTGATAAATCTTACTTTCTCCTCCTCGCTGGCAATTCGATTGGGATTGAGTAATTCATTTCTGACAGTGGCATCCGCCCTGTCACATGCCTGCCTGATGGTTTTGTTTCTGTAACCCCGTCCCTTAAAACGGTTGCACATTCTCTCCCTTTCAAGTTCATAGGCAGCATTGGTGTTACAGTTTCTTTTGGCCCGGAGTAGTTCCCCGTAAGGTATACTATCCACCAGATTTTGGGGGTGGGCACTCCTTGCACTTAGGAGGCTATTTCCAGCAGTCTTCTTATGAAAGAGACTGGTGTTTATAGTCTCTCCTTGAATTTCCACTAGTACATCCAGAAACTCAATACGGGTCTTATGTATGTGTTCTGTTAGTTCAGATTGTTATTATTGAGGAGCTGCACAAACTTCTTAGCTGTCTCAATAGTACCATTCCAAATCATAAAAATGTCATTGATGTACCTAAGCCACAGGACCACTTTGTTGTTGAATTCTGTGTATTTTGTGGACACCTGCTCCTCCCACCAGCCCATAAATAGGTTGGCATAACTGGGTGCGAAGCAGGTGCCCATCATATTTTGTCAGTGAACCAGTTTCAAGAATGGTAGTCTGAAATTTTAAGGGGGTTTCTGAAAGGTTATATTGGGGTATGAGTAGATGCATCAGAGATTATGTGGGTGATGTCATCAGTGATGTCATTTGTTATGTGATCAGTGATGTCATCAGTGTATTGAGGGGGTGCGAGATATAGTTAGCTCAGCTAACTAGAACGGCTGAAATGTCAGCCTAACCATAACATTCCTGCAAACTGTGGTTTTGACCATGAATTTCAAATGTTTTTTAAATGCTAATTCCTAACAAAAATTCCCTGAAACCTGTGTTTTTTTCCCAATGATTTTCTTCTTGGCTCCCAAGGTCCCTCTAGAGGAAAGTGGACTTCATCCCCCAACCAGTAGTGCACCAGTCCCCTTGAATCCTGAGGGTCTCTAGGGGCCAACTAGCCCACCAGCTACCTCCAGTATGCGCCAGGGGGCTGTGTTGCAGGGAGATGGTCCAAGACCATGCCCCCTTTTTATACCACTCTGCAACACACCTCTGTGGCGCTTACTGGAGGTAGCTGGTGGGCTAGTTGGCCCCCAGGGACCCCAGGACTCAAGGGGACTTAATCCTCTAATTTGCAACGCACCAGGGGGTGTGTTTGCACAGTGGTGCATAGAGGGGGCGTGGCCTGATGTGGCAAGTGTGCAAATGCACCATGTTGCATGTTTTAAGTTGGGGGAGTAAGTCCTCTTGAATCCTGAGGGTCCCTTGGGGCCAACTAGCGCACCAGGTACCTCCTGTATGCGCCAGGGAGCTACGTTGCAGAGGGGTGTTCAGAGTGCACGCCCCTTTTTACATCTCTCTGCAACTCAGCTCTGTGGTGCTTACTGGAGGTTCCTGGTGGGCTAGTTCCTCCCAGGGACCATCAGGACTCAAAGGGAATGAATCCATGGTGCAGGGAGGGGGAAGGCCTGACATAGTAAGTGGGCAATTGCACCCCCTGGCTCACTGTAAATTGGGCGATTAAGTCACCTTCATTCCTGAGGTTCCCTGGGTGCGAACTAGCCCACCAGGTACTTCCAGTATGCACCAGGGAGCTGCATTGCACAGAGATAATGAGAGGCCACGTCCCTTTATACACCTCTCTGCAACACAGCTCTGTGATGCGTACTGGAGGTAGCTGGTAGGCTAATTGGCCCCCAGGGACCCTCAGGACTCAAGGAGATTAAGTCCCCCAATTTACAGTGCTCCAGGGTGCGCTTTTGCACATTGGTGCATGGACGGGTCGTGGCCTGACGTAAAAAGTGTGCAAACACGCCCTGTGGTGCATTTTATGTTGGGGGATTAAGTCACCTTAAATCCTGAGGGTCCCTGGGGGCCAACTAGCCCACCAGGGACCTCCAATAAGCACCAGGGAGCTGATTTGCAGAGAGGTGGTCCAAGGCCATGCCTCTTTTTACTCCTCTCTGCAACGCTGCTCTGTGGCGCTTACTGGAGGTAGATGGTGGGCTAATTGCCCTCACAACATCTTCAACAAAGCCAGCAGCAACATCGCACCCGACCTCGGGAAAACCATCAAAATCTCCTTTGAGACAGCAATCTTCCCTGAGATCTGGAAGCATGCAGAGATCAACGCCATGCTCAAGAATCCCAAGGTGGACCCCAAGGACCTTAAGAACTTCCGACCCATCTCCCTGCTCCCATTACCGAGTCTTTGAAAAAGCCATCAACAAACAACTGACCAGCTTTCTCGAAGAAAACAACATCCTGGACCCATCCCAGTCCAGGTTCCGCAGCAACCAAAGCACCGAACCTGCCCTCATCGCCGCCATCGATGACATGAGGACCCTGCTCGACAATGGAAAAACCTCATCCTTCTCGACACGGTCTGCCACCACACACTAAGAACACGCCTCCACGATACCGGAATCCAAGAGCAAGCCCTAGACTGGACCACCTCCTTCCTCTGCGGCAGAACTCAGAGTGTCCGCCTCCCCCCTTCCGCTCCAAAGCCAACGAGATCATCTACGGTGTACCCCAATGCTCATCCCTTAGCCCAACATTGTTAAATGTCTACATGGCACCGCTCGTCCACGTCGCCCGACGGTACGACCTCAACATCATCTCCTACACTGACGACACCCAGCTGTTCCTCTCCCTCACCAATGACCCCAACACCATCAAAACCAACCTCCAGGAAGGAATGAAGTTTGCCGACTGGATGAAAAACAGCCGACTGAAGCTGAACTCGGACAAGATGGAGGTCCTCATCCTCGTATCCACCCCCTCGGCCTGGGACGACTCATGCTGGCCGACTGCACTAGAAGCACCCACTACACCCACCGACCACGCACGCAACCTAGGGGTCATCCTCGACTCCACCCTCTCCATGACAAAGCAGGTCAACATCATCTCCTCCTCCTGCTTCAACACCCTCCACCTGCTTCGCAGGATCTTCAAGTGGATCCCCAACAAAACTAGAAGGACGGTCACCGAGGCCCTAGTCAGCAGTAGACTGGACTACCACAATGCACTCTGCGCAGGAGCCCCAACCATGCTCCTAAAATGTCTCAAAAGCATCCACAACACCTCTGCATGCCTGATCCTTGACATCCCTCGCTGCAGCCACATCACACCCCACATAAGAGACCTGCACTGGTGCTCCATCTGCAAGAGGATAACCTTCAAGCTCCTCACCCACGCACACAAGGCACTCCACAACACCGTACCAGCATACCTCAACAGCCGCCTCAGCCTCTACTCCCCCACCCGCCAGCTCCGCTCTGCAGACCGAGCCCTTGCCACCACCTCCGCATCTGAAGAGCAACCGCCGGCGGCAGTTCATTCTCCCACCTCGCCGTCAAGATGTGGAACACCCTCTCCTTCCGCCTATGGCAGATCAGAGACCTCCTAACCTTCTGGAGACTCCTCAAGGCCTGGCTCTTTGATCAGTAGCAGCGCCGGCCCCCTAGTGCCTTGAGACCCTCACAGGTATGTAGCGCGCTTTAAAAATGCTATGATTGATTGATTTATTGATTAAGTTCCCTTGAATCCTGAGGGTCCCTGGGGGGCAACTATCCACCAGGTACATCCAGTAAGATCCACAGAGTTGTGTTACAGAGAGGTGTAAAAAGGGGCATGGCCTCTGACCACCTCTCTGCAATGCAGCACTGTGGCGCTTACTGGAGGTACCTGGTGAGCTAGTTGGCCCCCAGGGACGCTCAGGATTCAAGGGGAATTAATCCCCCAACTTAAAACCTGCCAGGGGGGGGGGTGTTTGCACAATGGTGAAGGGAGCGGGTGGGGGATGATGTGACATGTGTGTACTTATGCAATCACTCCTGCTAAACCCAAGCACTTATAAATTCACCATGCACCCTCCTTGGAACACTCTAATCATCCAGTCACTACCCATGCACTCATGCAATGACCCATGCACTGCTACAATACCCTAAGGAGTACCCATGCAGTCCAGCCATGGCCCTGTCACTACCTATGTACTCCTCCAATCACCCAGCGAACTCCATGACTTATTCAATCACTCAGCCAAAACCCAGGGACTTATAAATTCACCAAGCACTGTCCTTGCAGTACTGTAATCATCCAATCAGTACCCATGTACATATGCAATGATCCAGGCATTAACACATGCACTGATACAATCCTCTGAGCACTACCCATGCAGTCCAGCCATTGCCCTGTCAGTACCCATGCACTATTTCAGTCCCTAGCCAGCACCATGTACTTATCCAATCACTCCACCGAAACCCAAGCATGTATACATTCACCATGCACTCTCCTTGCAGCGCTCTAATCATCCAGTCACTACACATGCACTCATGCAATGCCCCATGCACTGCTAAAATACCCTGAGCAGTGCCCATGCAGTCCAGCCATTGCCCTGTCACTACCTATGCCCTCCTCCAATCATCCAGCAAGCACCATGCACTTATCCAATCACTCTGCCAAAACTCAGGCACTCGGTATTACACACGAAGCCATCGGTATTACACACAAAGCCAAGGACCTCATTGCATCCTTTCTGGCAGACCGTAAACAGGCAGTTAAACTGGGCTCATATACTTCCCCCACTTTCACCCTCCCTTGTGGGGTCCCACAAGGCTCCTCGCTAAGTCCGACTCTTTTTAACATATATGTTTCGGACTTAGCGAGGTTAATAAAAGCCTATAACATCAACTTAACGACATATGCCGACGACACTCAGTTGGTAGTATCCATACACAGGGATGGCCCCAAAAAAGCAGCAAATTTCAAAGAAGGCATGAGGGCCATCAGTAGTTGGATGTCTTCCAACTGCTTAAAACTCAATTCCACAAAGACCGAAGTTATGTTGTTTGGCAAGATCCAGCCAACATGGTCCCCCCTTTGGTGGCCGGAGGAAATGGGCACACCACCTGAGCCAGTCAGTAAAGTCAGAAATTTGGGAGTCATTTTTGATGACAAACTCCATTTTCACCATCATGTCAACTCAGTAGTTTCTTCATCATTTAACAGACTAAGAAAAATCAAGAAAATACTCCCATGTCTCCCCAAAGCGGCAGGAAAAACACTCATTTCAACACTTGTGTTCTCTCGCACTGACTATTGTAACGCCCTCCTTCTGAACGCACAAGAAAAGGTCATCGCCAAACTACAGATGATACAAAATGCCTCAGCTAGAGTTTTACTGGGCATTTCAAAATTCAGTCCCATCTCTAAACACATCAAACATCTGCATTGGCTTCCCATCAGAAGCCGCACAAAATTCAAATCCCTCTGTATTGTCTACAAGGCAATTAACAACCTAGGACCTAAATTCCTTAAGAAATCATTTAAACCTCATATTGCCCCCAGAACGCTCCGCTCTAATACTGCCCATTTGCTCAACATATCCAGAACAAGAAGTGTTAACTGGGGAGATAGATGCTTCACGAACGCCGCTGCAAGACTGTGGAACTCCCTCCCCCTAAAAATAAAGACCAGTCCCACCCTCATTATTTTCAGGAAGCAATTAAAAACATGGTTATTTTCTCAGTAATCTTATCATCCTCAGTAACCCCTTCACTTTCAGGAAGCAACTAAAGAAAGGGTTGCTGTGTCTGTATTCTCATACCAGTAGTCTTAATCACAGCATCAGCGCAGAGACACCCATGGGTAATTGCAGCGCTTTAAAAATTGCGTAAATAAATAAATAAATAAATAATTTCACCATGTACTGACCTTGTAGTACTGTAATCATCCAATCAGTCCCCATGTACTTATGCAATGATCCAGGCACTAACATATGCACTGCTACAATCCCCTGAGCACTACTGATGCAGTCCAGCCATCTCCTTGTCACTACCCATGCCCTCCTCCAATCACCCAGCCAGCACTGTGGACTTATCCAATCACTCTGCCAAAACCCAAGCACTTATAAATTCACCATGCACTCTTCTTACAGTACTCTAATCATCCACTCAGTAACCATGCCCTCATGCAATGAGTTATGGGTGGTAAATTCCATTCTGCTCGCAAAATTTGGGGAATTTGGGGAATTTAGCGTTCCGCGAAGAACGCGGATTTGCCTAGAATTCTGCGTTCCACGGCTTCGCAGAATTTTTGGGTTGTTCGCGTTCTCAAAATGCGTGTTCGCAAGATGTATCTCCCCGAGCACACAAACAGCAATTGCGAACAGAAACAAAGCATTGCGAACAAGCAATTCCACGTGTTTGCGGAATTTCTGCATGTTCGCAGACTTTTTTTTACCGTTTCGTGGAACTTTGCGTAGCGCAACTACGCAAATTCCGCCCACCCCATGACCCAGGCACTAACTCATGGCAAATACAGAGGAGGTTATGCTAATCACAGGGGTACCCCAGCGCATAGTGTTCCTTAGTGTATGTAGGTGTTTTCACTGTACTCTAAGTGTCTTTTAGCATAGCACTGACTTGGGTCTTGGTTAGTCAGAGTCAGTTACCACCAGTACCCGTCAGTAAAAGTTGGGGGCACAGAAGGACTTTCTGCTCCTCTGTTGGTTCTTTCTGCACATCTCTTGCTTCTTCCTGCACTTTTTTCATCTTTCTGGACTTCTGTTGACTCTTCAACAAATTAAGATAAAGCAGTCCATGGAACCACAGGACCAATGCGTTTCTGTCTTACTGATTGATTCGGTCTCACTCATTGGATGCTGTCAGCATGAAAGTGAATAAAATGAGGTAGTGTGTTGGATGGCTTAGGAAAAACTCGGATTGCTGGCATTGTCATTGGCACTGGCATTGCAGACATTGACATACTTTTGAATCTGTGGAGTAAACAACTCCTGCTTTATCTCCTTTGGAAGTAGCATATTCCTTCTAGAATGTGCTGCGTACTTGTGACCTACTGGGTTGCTAGGTATACTAAGCTAAGACTGTAGGGGAAAAGGTTGTTAAAGAGCCAGAATTTTTTTTTTAAAGTTGAGGAGTGATGACACAATGTAAGTAATTGCAAGTTTTAATTTCCAACTCAGTACGATGTTATAAACTGTTGTTTAGTATTTAAATTTCAGAAAAATATAGTTACATATAGGTTTGAGCTCCCGTTTTTTCACGATGATAGAGAATACATTGCGAGAAAGCACTGACAGGAACTTCATTTTGAAAGAGAGGGAAAGTGTCAAGAGATGCAGTAGTGGAAAATGAAAGACATGATTAATTTGCTCCTTTTCTCATGATAATAGAGTGGGAAGTTGAAGAGCTTGCCATTTTAGTGTGGCTTTGTATGAGAGTGGTGGTCTTCTGCCCAGCATGCTATCAACCCTAGAAGGGCCCGTCATTCCTAATGGTCTCACAAACTGCGGGAGGCTCATTAATATTCATGAGCCTCACAATTTGTGACCCCATTAGCAATCGCAAACAGTGTTAAACACACTGCTGTACATGCCAAATAGTGCCTCGCAAATTGCGAGTCGCAAATGCGACGCAATTTGCGAGGCGCTATTTGGCAGGTCGTACATCTGGCCCTTGATGTTAGGCATAAATACATTAGAGAGGAGTTTGTGCTACCAGCAATATCTAAATCATTGCCAATAATACATTGCTTGTGAGATGCCCACAGTGTCCCCACTGACCCTTTGACAAGATCAATGGGCCAGGGAATGAATGCAAACCATAATTTTAAAAAGAGAATAAACAGCATGAGAGCACGCTGTAGGCAAAGTTCTCAAACCACAACTATATTAAGGAGCTCATCAACTGAAAAGCAGTATCAAGCATCCATTGATCGTATGCCAGTAAAATCCTCTCTCTCTTCCTCAAATAATTGTACCTCAAATTCAGCGGCAAATCAACACAAAATATTCACTAGCATTTTTAATATTTTTGGGGAGTCCCTATCCTACTTTTTTAATTAGAAAAGCTGTGTGGGATTGGCTGATGTTGTATTGACTTTCAACTGTTGATGGATGTGGTGAGGTTTCTACAGTTCACTCACTGTCCCTTGCAGTAAAACGTGTCTTGAAAGTGACTGAGTAGTTTCGAAAAACAAGGGTACCCCATAAATTAAACCTGGGGTTGAAGTATTTTTTAGAAAAAACAGTGGTTTCTGGTGGCCTAACAAGGTCCTTATGTAGTAAAGTATAGTTATGTTATTTGAATCAATCTTAGGAGATATACTTTTTTGTAGGGTAGCAAATAAAAAGATACTTTATTTTGTTTTCCACAAAAAATTATTGCATATAATTTTTTTGTGGAATACATCCTTGTTTGTGTGACATTTTGTATATCGTTTTATTGTATTTTTTCACTCAGTCACCCTATGCAGTTTGTCACCAATGTGAGCAACTGAAACATGTTTTCCAAAAACAAAATAAAATATATTTTTATATGCTACCCTACAAAAAAAGTCTTTCTCCTAAGATTGATTTAAATAACATAACTATACTTTACTACATAAGGACCTTGTTAGGCCAACAGAAACCACTGTTTTTTGTATAAAAAAAAATTGAAAGTGACTGAAGCACTGTTGCAATATGCATTGCCTAACACTTGTAGATACTTTTATTTTGTGTTGAATTTTTGCACTGAAACAACAACAAATTAAATTAAGACAATTTATCATTCTTTTATTTTACATAAAAAATGAATTTGCCCTTTATTTTTCTATGTTTTACCATTGTGTGTTAATGATGTGCCTATCTCCATTGATTTCTCTGTGAGTGGCTTGCTATAGTGATTGGCTATATGTGGTGCTCAACTTACGCCAAGGTTTGACTCTAGAAGGTTTAAGCCTGTTTTGCCAGTAGTCCTACTGGGGAAGATGTTGGAGTACTTTGTTTGTGTCTGTTTTTGTATTTTCTTGTGCCTCCCCAAAAACTCTCCCTGACTTTCCCTTCAACCCATCCATTTAGTTTAAAATGTACATAATTTACTTTTCGGTACTTACATGTAATTCTGCAAACATTATGCGACATTTTGCTAAATGAAAAACCTGAATTTGGTACTATATTTTAGCATGAAATGCACGTTTCAGACAAAATGGAATAGTGTAAAAACACAAGTGCTGAAAACAACAGTCACTCATGTCCTGGTCATTTGCTTTATTCCTCTGCTTCCATGCCCAAGTTTCTGATAAGACACGTTGCATAATGTTGTATTCTCAGGAAATTCGCTTACCCTAGTGTAATGTTAAATTCACAAATGTACATGAGTTAACGCTGCCTACCATTTCATAGTATGCCTTTACCTTTTTAATTCCACTCCCCTTTAGCTCCACAACATTTCAACCTAAAATAGAGACCTCCGTGTGCACAGTTCTCTACACTCATGGCAGAAACGACATAAGTAAACGAGAGGGCAGGTATGTGAGTAGCATTCAGTAGTATCAAAAGAAGTATTATTGGAGTACTGCGTGCCATTCTCAAAAATGCTTTCATAAAAAATCCCTACTGAATCACAATTCATTGGAAAGGGTCTACAATATAAATTGCTGGGCCTCAATGTATCGCCTCTATCCTAGCTATGTAAGCCAAATTAGTGCCTTAGAATGTAATACAACAAATGGTACATTGCATAGGAAAAGTGCATTATTCTCCGATTGGGCACAAATATTTAGATTTATCGTTACATTTATATTACATGCAAAACTGGATTACAGTCCTTCCTCGATCAGTATCTGGATAATTGAGCCCACTAAGTATATACTGTAAGACAGTACAGTAACCTCTGCTTGTTGCTGCACTTTTGACTTATCCATTGATTTTACACATATTTTTGTAAATAATTAAACTGAATTGGGAAATGTTTCTGTAGGTTAGGGAAATATGCCTTACATGGTTAAGTTATGAGCTTTAAGTAGGCCTGTTATCTAATTTAAGTATCTAATGAAAGTGTATGTTTTGTCATATTCTTTGTCCTTTTCATTCTTTTTTAACTCTCACTAAATGTATTTATTAGTTTTCATTATCATTTAGTGTATGTTTCAAAGTGCATGACCATGTGTTGGTTTTCATTTACGTATGTTCAAAGAAATTGCTGCTTTGGTACTGATTGATAGTGCATCACGAGTTTATATAGTTTATATAGTGTATATTCCTGCATTATGATTAAAAGATTGAAACAATGAGGGGCATATTAGAAAGGAAGTGGCGGAGAGAGGCATTAGCCTTCTTGGCTTAACGCCTCTCTGCACCACTTCGTAAACGCAAGGCTGCACCATATTATCAAGGGAATGGCGCAGCCTCGAGTTTCCCCCTGCAATGGCGCGAAGTTTTACAACTTAGCGCCAACACAGCTACCAAGAGGTTTGTTATTGTACAGGAAGGTGTCCCTTCCTGCACATATATAAACCTAAAGTGCCAGTTTGTAACTTACGTGTGTGCTGCTTCATGCAGCACACATGTAAGTTACAAAATGGTACTTTAAAAAAAGGTTTGGTTATGTACCTTCCTTTACATAAACAAACCATTTTGCTTCCTTTACATAAACAAACCATGGCATTTTGCTTTTTCCGTGTGTGCTGCACAAGGCAGCACACATGGAAAAAGCAAAAAAGAGTAGAAATAAAGCATTTCTCCTCTTATCGCCATCTTAAGACCAGGATTTTCCTGGTCTTAAGTTTGGCGCTGTCACCTATTATCACCACCCTTGATAATAGGTGGCAATGTCGAATTCAATGGGTGTTGCAGTGGAACGCCCATCGCAACACCCACTCCATGCCCAAGGGGCACTATTATCAAGGTAGCATTAAGCTACTTAACGTGGCTTTAAGTCACAATAGGTGGCGTAACGCTGCCTTGATAATAGTAAGCTGACCCTATCGCCACCACAAGGCCACAAAAAGTGATGTTGTGGTGGCGACAGGGGCTTGATAATATGCCCCTATATGTTTAGGCATATGTCAAAGGAAATTCATGTCTTACTTTTCACACCTTACATCACAAGTCAGGAAACACGTTTTTTCATAAAATTGTTGGGAATCAGTATATAATATTGATGCAGAGGCATTTTCACAGGGAGAGAAGCTTCAACATTTCGAGGGAGCATCAAAGTCATAAACAGTCAGCTTGGAGGTTATGCACTGGCATGGGCTGGTCTAGCTGCCTCATTCTCATGAGCAGTACGATACAACAGTAACAAAACATTCGACAAGCTTCACCAATCAAGGCTGTAGACCGGGAAAACTAAATGGGTTAGCTGTGATCAAAAAGTATGCGTGTAAGGGGTCATTGAGGAAACACAATATAATGGGATTTTGTGCTGATGTAGGCATTGGAGGGGCGGAATTTTAATGCAGTTTGATGTCATTGTAGTTTTGATTTAATGTGTGTCAAATTCTATTTGTTTTTCATATATTACATTGATTGCTTCACTAATATGCTGCTATCTGTAAATAATTCAGTCATTTAATCTACACTAAATGGAGGTTTTAATGTTTAATAAAGACTGTTTAATTGGATAATGTGTTTTTTTGTCTGCCCAGCTATTTGGGAAAGATCCCGCTAGTATAAATGTGATCTTGGCAGTCTCAGACAGAATTGACTTTTGCCCTTTACTCATGATCTTTAGCTATGTTGTTGGAGGTCTGTTGCTTACAGCTGTCTTCCCAGTTCAATTTGTAAGATGGTCCAAACTTGCACTTGCCAGAGGCTCCTGGAAGTCTGCATGGACCATGTTTACAGGTTGACCTATACATACATAGTTGTTTAATTGCAGTGACTGAGTGGCTAAAAACATGGAGCAGTTTCAATCAATGAACATAACTTGTCTCAGGATCTGAAGCTATAGAATCTTAATGATCAGTTAAAATGTATTGCCTCACTAGAATATAATTTCTTACTTACAGCTGCATGAGCAAAAAAATGCATTAACTAGACCATGGCTACCCTGCTAAAACTTCTTCTAGAAGAATCTGGAACACTTTAGGGGAAACCAGTACTTTCTGTTTTATAGTTCTTTTAGAATTGGGGGTCTCTAGTTGTCAGAGGTACGTACCTGTGCCCTTATAGGGACCTTTGCTTCTAGTCAGGGTAAGGGGAATACTCACCTTAGATAATCCCCTAATCACCGCCCTGGGTAGCTTGACACGAGAGGACAGACTTATCCCAAAGGCAATGTGGAAAGTATTTGTACTCAAAACACACAGTAATACAGTAATAACCCCACAAATGGACACCACACCAGTTTAGGAAAAATAAAGTATTGTTATCTAAACTCAACAAGACCAAAACAACACAAACATCCAACATACATTTAATAAGAATATGATTTTAAAAAGGTTTCAAACAACTAGGTCCATAGAAAACTATAGATGCGTGATTTCTCTCAAAGTACCTGTGCTGAGACAAAATTCACAAGGCCAAACAGCCGCAGAAATGGGAAGCATCGAAAAACAAAGAGATGCGTCAGTTCCTGAGACCATGGGGAGGCGATGCAACAGTTCTGCTGCATGCAGGAGAAGTGATGTGTCGAATCCAGACTGTAGGGGAAAGTGATGAGTTGATTCCGAGACGGTTCTGGTCCCTGGGTGATGCATTGGGAAAACTTGCTGCACAGGTACGATGCATGGTAATTCGGGATGCGTTGGTGACAAGGGTGGGCGTAGTTCGCGACGTAGCGCTACATGAAGCAATGCAAAGTGCACTTCGCACTACGCGAACTTCACGTAGCACTACGTGAGCTGCGTAGTAGCATGTTCTCACTGTGCAAGATGCGTTTTCAATGATTGCACAGTGCGAACAAGCATCCCGCACTGTGCAATCCTTGAAAACAGCATCTTGCACAGCGCGAGCTGTAGTTTTCTGCTGCTTGAGTAGATTTTTACTCGAGCGGCAGCTTTATCAACGCGAACTGGTAGTTTCTCATCGCGAGCGGTTGCGAGCATGCGCAACCACTCACAATGAGAAACCTGACATACCCGCATTGAGAATCTCGCCGGGATGTCATTTTGCTTGCTTGCTTGCGGTCGCAAACATGACGTTGAGGACCGTGAACAAGCGAAAAATTACCGCTGCACTACGCTACGCTGCACTACGCGTGTTCGCCCTGTGCTACGTGCAGCTCGCGTAGTGAGAAGTTGCGCAAACTTCACAAACTACGCGAGCGTAGCGTAGTGCTTCGCCCAGGGTTAGTCGGTGATCTATGCGGCAGCCCCGAGTGGCGCTTCGTTAGTTTCTTCAACCGTGATCCCACAATGTGTTGGTTCTTGCAGCGACGACAGGCGATGCGTTGGTTCTAGCAGTGGCGAGGCGATGCATGGAGATTCTTCTTGCACAGCGGTACTGCATCAGAAAAACAGCTGCAAGAAGAGTGATGCATTGATTTTCTTAGTTCTTCGGGTTTCCTCCTGCTCCCAACAGCAGGAACAACCTCCAGAGGCCCAGATCTGGAATAGGCACCTCCTGGCAGGTCAGAACTCAAAGCAGCAGAGTTCAGGGGAGCTGGGAATGAAGTCTTTGTGTTCCTGAGTTTTCAGAATAGGAGGTCAGTACCCACAGGCTCTTGTTGATTTACTTCAAGCAGGTTCAAAGCTAAGTTCCAGTTTTTGTCTCCTCCTTGGCAGAAACAGCAACTGCAGTCCAACTCCACACAGCACACAGCAAAGGGGCAGTGCTACTTCTCACAGCTTTTCAGCGCTTTTCCTTGGCAAGGTTCCTCTTGAGTCCAGAAGTGATCTAACATCTGGGGTTTTAGGTCCAATACTTATAATCCAAAATGTCTTTGATCTCTTTGTGTAAGGGTCTCTGACCCCAGTCCAAACCAGCTCTGTTCTATTGGGTGCAGTGCGACCACAGGGGGTGGAGACAGCATTGTGAAAGGGAGACCGGCCCTATTCAGGTTCAAGGAAATCTCCTCCAACTACTCTCAATTTGGCCAAGGTCTATTCAGCTCAGCTCTGAGTCATCCAGGAAGGGCCATGCACACATCAACCCCCAAGTGGCTGTCTTCAGTAAATGCACATCACCAGCCCCTGTCACTCCAACCTCCAGCTCCCCCAGAGCAAGTCATTTTACTGACTTGTGGAGTAATGGCAAGCGTTGTTACAATGCGGTCCTTGTAATGGCATGCGTAAATAAAGCATGCAAGGTGACGTGGCATATTCATGCCACACACACCAGTACATGCCCTACCTTTCACATTGGGCCTACCATAGGGGTGTTACATGTAAGAAAAGGGAAGGGTAGGGCCTGGAAAGTGGATGCACTTGCCAAGTCGAAATGGCACTTAGCAGACTGCGCCCAGACTCTGCATTGGCAGGTCTGCAATACCTTTTCAGGGCTATTCATATGGGTGGCACAATCAGTGCTGCAGGCCCACTAGTAGCATTTGATTTACAGGCCCTAGAACACTTCAGTGCACTTTATGACAGACTTACCAATAAATCAAATATGCCAATCAGGGAGAACCAATTATAATAACAATTTAAACAGGGAGCACCTGCACTTTGACACTGATCAGCAGTGGCAAAGTGCCCAAAACATCTAAGCCAGCAAAAACAAAATCCAGCACAGCATCAAAAATACAGTAATTAGAAGCAAAAAGTTAGGGGAAACTATGCCAAGGATGCCAAGTCTAACAAGTTCTAACTCCATAGGATGAATAACACATATAACAGGATACGATTGTGTCTGATGTTGGGAAGGGAACAATGAAGTTATGCGTCTTAGCTACAAAGAGTGTATTTAGCCTATTATCAAAAAATAATAAATCTGGAAAATACTCACTTAAGCTTAAGACCATTGTGGACTGAGCTGAAAAAAAATATTAAGAGGCATAGTCATCAGGAGGATTAAGTTAAAATCGAGTAATTAAAGTATTACTTCAATTAATTAACATTCCAATAATTTTAATTTCTATATTTTAATTATTTTATTTTAGTAAGCTAATTCAAATATTATGCTAACTCCTTATTTATAGACTGATATGGCTGTATATTGGCAATTATCCTCATATAGATGCTCCTATAGGTTGGCAAAAATGGCAGCAATGAAGTGGAAAAATGCGCGGATCTAACAGAGATCCTGTGGAGAAAGAGACTGTTGAGGGTGAGAAGACACTGTAGACTGAATATGAGTTATAGATAGTCTGATAATGATATAACTGAGCAAAGGCGGCTAGGTGTTCTTATAACTGAGAGCACGGGGTGTGGCAAGACCAGTCCCAATTTTACAAAGTGAAAATGCGCCTGGAATAATTTAATACAGGTTCAGGCAAAGGCATTGGGCAGAGGTCATAACTGTCTCCCTGGCTGACCACCTCCTATGTCACAGGGGAGCATTGAATGCACTCTCCAGCAGCCAAAATCCTCCCCAACCCCAGACACCCTCTCCACCACCCACTACCTTTCTACAACCTGCCGCGGTCCTCAACTTTCATTTACCACTTGACTTAATGTATAATAAGTGGAAGATTCGAACACTTCTCTCATCCTGAAGCTCAATCGTTTTCTCTTCAAGTAAGTTTAGTAGAGGAATGAATGTCCAGTTCCAAGTAGAATAATCAGGTAGGTTCATTTAGGATAGATTTTACCATGTAGAGAAGGGCCCCACCAAGAGCAGCCTTCCTGTTGCTCAGCCCATCCACCAACTGACTCCCTCACTCACCAACATTCCACTGCCACCTCAACACCAACATTCCATCAACACAGTGACATTAGCTGGGCAGCAGGTATAACATATTTCCTTTCTTCAAATAAACAAAGATACATGCTGTGGAAGGACACAGGATGCAGTTAAAGTAAGAGGTATTTAATACAACCTCATCCAACAGCCAGTACATCTCAACTGTCGCACATAGAACACAGTGGAACAGAACATAGAAAGGGCATGGTCCCATGCTGAGGATTCCAGCAAGGAAACAAGTGACACCATTACACTTCTTCCTCTTGACATTTAAATAAGTAACAACATAGCTGAGAATTTCTAAAGAAAAAGGGAGGACGGTGTGTGACGTGTGTGTGGACGTCGGACAGCGGCCATTTTAAGTGTAAAAAGATCGTTTTTCATAGAGAAACCTCTGTTTACGTGGAGATAAGCACACCAGGCATAACGTGTTTGTCTCAAGGTGTGTGTTCACACGGTGACAGGCTCCCCTATTTATTGACTTTGCTGCATCTGCAGAAAGGATATCAGCGGTGACAGGCACACCTGGGGTAGGCTGCTTGTGACTAAAGCACTATTACAGCTATTCCTTTAATATTTATGTATTTTATTTAATTGCAGTTAGGTAAAAGGTAAATGGTGTGAGTTATATGTATTTTTGGGAAAATTTTGGGGGAAAACTGTGACGAATATTGCTCGAGGAGGTCAAATTGAATTTAAAAGTTGAAATTTGTGTACTACTGCCATGCAGAATGTTACAGCACCACCGTTTTTCTTATCAGATCCAGGAGAACCTTCTGTTAAGTGGAAAAAGTGGAAAAAAATCTTTGAGAACTATGCAAGGGTTTGTGGTGCAAACTTAAGTGGGGAAAGAAAACATGCATTATTGATGCATTGGTTAGGTGGTGAAGGACAGGAGGTGTTGGAAAACTTACCGTTACTTACGCAAGCTGATTAGACGGGTTTGAATGAGTATGAAGGTTGTGTAAGACAGTTAGATTTACACTACCTACCTAAGGTAAGCACAATTATGGAGAGGTATTATTTTGGTCTGCGTGAACAAGGGAAGGAGGAAAGTGTTGAGGAATTCATAACTTCGTTAAGGAAATTAGCGTCAAGTTGTAAATTTGGTGGGTTGGTGGAAGAAAGAGTTAGAGATCAATTTGTTTTGAGGTGTGGAAGCGATAAGATCAGGGAGGGGCTCTGGCTTAAGGATGAGCCACCTTTGGATGAAGTAATTAGTATTGCCAAAAGGGTAGAGCACATGTTAAAGTTTGTTGGGGAACTGAGCAAAGTGAGTAAAGAAGATTCTACCAGTAGTAAGGTGCAGGAAGTTGAGTGTCAGGTGGTACAGAAAGATGTGAATAAAAAGAGTGAAGAACCTGTGCGTGGGAATAGTACTGAGGAAGAAAATAGTACTGTGAAGTTGCAGTCAGCAAGGAAACAAGTGACACCATTACAATACCCACTACCCCCTTTGTCTGTGGACCAACACTGCCAACTGTACTAGTGGGTGCAGATGTCTTAGGGGCTGCAGTGTTGGGGGCCCCACCCTTTTTACAATCATTTATCCAGTGAGAGGTGTTTTTACAAGTATTACACCAGGGTTTCTTCTGACCTTCGTTCTTCTTCTTCTTGGAAGTTTGGGACCCACCCTCATTATTAGTTTGGGGCCCTATTAAAGACTGGTCTTTAGCTTTATGCTCCCCACCCTTCTGGTCTGCCTTCTTTTGATCATCACCTTGGTTCTGGTTCTGGTTCTTTTGCTTAACCCTGGTTCTAACCCATTTGTCTGCCTTCTTTCCCAATTCTTGGGGAGAGGTCAGATCTGAGTCAATCAGGATGATGCAACTGCTAGTTCTGACAATTATTTAAGATTTGTTCTCTCATAAGTAAATTGTACAATCCTGTATAGTCTGTAACCTAACTTCTCAGCAAACATCCCTCCAGAGTCTTAGTGGCACACTCAACAAAATCAGACGAGTCCTGAGTCTGTGTCTTCTGGGTCTCTCTGAACATCAACCTGTACTGTTCAGTGGTTAAGCCTAACCCATCAATCAGAGCACTCTTCAGGACCAGGTAGTTTCTGGCATCCTCATCACTAACTGTGAGGAGCTTGTCTCTGCCTCTACCTTCAAAGGAGAGCCACACGATTGCTGCCCACTGCTCCTGAGGGATCTGCTGTACTCTGCAGGCCCTCTCAAGTGCAATTATCCATTTGTGGTTGTCATCCCCAGCTTTGTAGGGGGGCACAATCTTACTCAGGTGTCTATTGTCATAGGACCTGTCTTTATCCTTAGGGATAATGCTGCCACCAGTGGATCATAATCCACTCTCTCTAGGCTGTCTTGCTCTAGCAAGTTTCTCTTGGGCCAGGGCAACTTCTAATTCTTGCTTCTGAATCCTAAGCTCAGCCTCTCTCATTTTGGCCTCATGTTCCCTCTTCTGAGGGGTTGTCATCCTCCTTCTGGAGTGACCATGAGAACCTCTAGAAGCATGGGAGGTGTCACAGTCACTTGAGTGATTCCTTCTCCTCCTAGACTCCTGGTTAAGTCCACCTGGGGGTCTGAGTGGGTTGGACCCAGTATCAGTCCCAAATAGGCTTAAGTTAGCCTGGCTAGGCCTCCTGGCTGGCACCAGACTACTTCTACCATCATCAGACTCACTGTACTCATCTTCTGCCTCCACCTCATCCTCATCTACCTCCTCATCCTCAGGCTGATTCTCATTCTGAGCTTCATTAGAAGTCTGGACATTAGGGACAGGGACATCAGTGTTATCATCTTCAGTGGGAGAGCCCCCTTCTCCATTTCCTGTGGGGTCTGGCTTAGAGGTTTTTAGAGCTTCAGACTGGTCTAAAAGCTCTCTGAGGTGGGCTGTGCTAGGGTTCTGACCCGGCTTGAGACCTCTTAAGGTACACAGCTGCCTCAACTCTTTAAAGTTTAACATAGCAAATTTGGATGGTGCCTTTGTAGGGTCACTCTCAACAGGGGCAGGTCCAGTGGACCCCTCTGCTCCAGACATTGCTCTAGTGTGGGTGGATGTGTTACAATCTACCTACACTGGTGTTTACCTACTAAACCTTCTCTAGTTAGTTGTAGTCAGGGTGTGCTAATCCCTTTGCTCTACAACAACTAAGTTCAGTAGAACTTAAGTATACTAGTCTTGTTTTATATGCACCTAAAGGTACCGGTATGATCTTTCAAATGATATTTTCAAAGATTGCAATGGTAAAACTACAGCACGCTCAAATCTCAACCGCTGCTCACCAATGTGAGAAGTTGGCCTGATATATGATGTTCACTAGTTCTAGTGACCACCTTGTATCAGTCCAAACAACCCTTATGATGATTGGGTGTAAGTCAACCTTATAGACCAGCTATCCTATATAGCGTGGACAAAGCAGTCTTAGGCTAAACTCTGTAAAGACATGTGAAGCAAGCTGTTTTACCATATACACTCTCCTTGAATACCAAATGAAAGGACACCACACAGATATATATTGAAAATATATATATATTTATTTACTACAAGTATTCCCTATACTCTTTTATGAGCACAGAAGCAAATGTGTTAAAACAAAACAGTGTTTAAATATACAAAAGTTGCACAATATGGATAGGCCCTGGTGGTCACTCAAACCATATACTAAAAGAGTGGCATAAGAACCACATATCTGAAAGGGAGAAGGCCTAGGGCCTTGAGAATCGCTGGGACTGCAAGGAGCTAACAAAAGTTAGTGACTAGGAGGCCCACGGAATGCTTGTGCAGTGCCGAAAGTTACACGTGGGCGCCTATTGATTTCAATGGGTGCGTAAAAGTGACAGTGTTAAAGAAAAGGGAAACTTTCAGATGACCTAGAACCTAGCAACTTGGAACTTAGACACTAGAGGTGTATTCTACACAGGAGCACCGGAGTGCCAGAGTTACCTCACCCACAGGAAGCGGGTGCATATGTCTCAAAGTGTGTTGGGTTTCGTTGTGCTGTTCTATGGAGCCTGGAGGTGAAGATGCTGCAGGCGGGTCATCGAGGAGAGTTCCAGTGGATCCAAGGGGGTATCTGAAGAGGAGAAGACCTGAAAGCAGAGAGGACAATGTTCAAAGTCACTAGCCAGTGACCGGCGAGGAACCAGGAAGGAACCAGACATTGTCGGGTGCAAACAGGTAAAGAAGTATAGCTTGTCTCTGCAGCCACGTGGACACAAAGAGGTTGAGGATGTCCAGGAGTCGATCATGAGCTGTCCCACACAGGCTCTAGCTGATGGCGGTGACGGCGACTTGATTGAAGCTAACAGGCCTTGGCTAATGCAAGCCACGCAGGAGTTCAAGAAAGCTTGTTACTCGGACCAGCAAGGTCAGAGGGGCTGCTCCTTTTTACTGGAGCGAGGGCCAGTCTAAAGCAACCAGACCAGTGGTGTTGATTGTAGATTCCGTCGCCAAGATGGCCATTAACCAATTGACCAGTGACCGGGAAGACGCGTCGAGTGGCAAAATGCACAAGGGCCCGACGCAGATCGTGGAGATGCTGGAGGGCTGCTTTTCGGTGCAGATGCTGCTCGGTGGTGGGGAGTCTCAAACCCCAAAGCACAGCATTGAGGATGCCTCCAGTGCTGCGCAGTCAGCTTCTCGTGGATCTTCCAAGATGGCCGGTCACGCGTCTCTCGGTGCCTCCACGGGTCTCTTCTTTTCAGGGACTGGGGATCGGGCTCTGAGATGTCTGGGATTCCAGGTCTTGTCAGGCTCTGGGCTCAGGCTCCGACGGGAGGTGGCGGCAAAGCAGACGTCGAGTTGCTGGATGGTGCCTGTATTCCCAGGGTGGTCATTCCTTGGCCACAAGGGAGATGCTCTTCGTTCTTCTGTGCAGCAGATCGTCGAAGTCCAGTATTCTTATTTTCAAGTCGAGTTCAGGATGATCTGAAGTCTTAGGACACAGCTTCTACTCTTAAACCAAATCTAGGGGCCGGTTCACCTCCTAGGTCCCTCCTCTGGGTGGGACCAGGAAGGGGGGTGGTTACACCCCCTTTCCTTTGTTTCGTGCCAGGACGGGGGCTGGAGAGACTTATAGGTTACCATGTGTTCATATATGTTAGATATAGATATACTGTATCTAAGTAAGAGGTGATTACACCAACTTACCCCAGCTGGGTGAAAAGCCAGTTGTGTCAAATAGCTAGGCCAGGCCAGGGGTGGCACAATACATGCTGCAGCCCCTGGTGGGCCTTGGAGACACCTATGCCCTTGGTACCTAAGGTACACTTTTACAGGGGCCTATAAGGTGAACCAGCTCCAATTGGTAATGCACCTAGACTGCATTGGCATTAATTTAGAGCGAGAACAGCAGGCTGTGGGTCTGATTAGCAGGCCGCCAGCCACATTAAGTCAGAAACCAGTGAAGCAAAAAACAAAAATTTGGGGTGACCATAGGATAGCAGACCCTACTCTCCTACAGCCATGTCTGAACTGGGGTGGTGTGGAGTGCTAAAAAACGATGGCTTTAGGCCCAGATCTCTGTACTGGAGTGAATGTATGACATTGTTCTGCATTCTGTCCATCAACTGTTATTTTTGCAATTGTCACCCCGAGTGGGATGGGTATGCTCAGACGTGAGTCCCATGCTCTCCACACCACTGGAGTCAAGCTATCCTGGCTGAAGTCGGCTGATAGCCAGAAACCGGTCCTAGGATGCTTTATTCCGGTCCAGGAAAGACATGGCTTGGCAGTTCGGGCTGGACTGTTCCCACGAGGCACAGGGTCAAGGCTGATTTGCATATGGCCATGTCTGAACTGGGGTGGTGTGGGGTGCAAAAAAACGATGGATTTAGGCCCAGATCTCTGTACTGGGGTGAATGTATGACATTGTTCAGCATTCTGTCCATCAACTGTAATTTTTGATATTGTCACCCCGAGTGGAATGGGTATGCTCAGACGTGAGTCCCATGCTCTCCACACCACTGGAGTCAAGCTATCCTGGCTGAAGACGGCTGATAGCCTGAAACCGGTCCTAGGATGCTTGATTCCAGTCTAGGAAAGACATGGCTTGGCAGTTAGGGCTGGACTGTTCCCATGAGGCACAGGGTCAAGGCTGATTTGCATATGGCCATGTCTGAACTGGGGTGGTGTGGAGTGCAAAAAAACAATGGATTTAGGCCCAGATCTCTGTACTGGGGTGAATGTATGACATTGTTCTGCATTCTGTCCATCAACTGCTATTTTTGCAATTGTCACCCCGAGTGGGATGGTTATGCTCAGACGTGAGTCCCATGCTCTCCACACCACTGGAGTCAAGCTAGCCTGGCTGAAGATGGCTGATAGCCAGAAACCGGTCCTAGGATGCTTGATTCTGGTTTAGGAAAGACATGGCTTGGCAGTTCGGGCTGGACTGTTCCCATGAGGCACAGGGTCAAGCCTGATTTGCATATGGCCATGTCTGAACTGGGGTGGTGTGGAGTGAAAAAGAAACGATGGATTTAGGCCCAGATCTCTGTACTGGGGTGAATGTATGACATTGTTCTGCATTCTGTCCATCAACTGTTATTTTTACAATTGTCACCCCGTGTGGGATGGGTATGCTCAGACGTGAGTCCCATGCTCTCCACAACACTGGAGTCAAGCTATCCTGACTGAAGACAGCTGATAGCCAGAAACCGGTCCTAGGATGCTTGATTCCGGTCCAGGAAAGACATGGCTTGGCAGTTCGGGCTGGACTGTTCCCATGAGGCACAGGGTCAAGGCTGATTTGCATATGTCCACGTCTGAACTGGGGTGGTGTGGAGTGGAAAAAAATGATGGATTTAGGCCCAGATCTCTGTACTGGGGTGAATGTATGACATTGTTCTGCATTCTGTCCTTCAACTGTTATTTTTGCAATTGTCAACCCGAGTGGGATGGGTATGCTTAGACGTGAGTCCCATGCTCTCCACACCACTGGAGTCAAGCTATCCTGGCTGAAGACGGCTGATAGCCAGAAACCGGTCCTAGGATGCTTGATTCCAGTCCAGGAAAGACATGGCTTGGCAGTTCGGGCTGGAGTGCTCCCATGAGGCACAGGGTCAAGGCTGATTTGCATATGACCATGTCTGAACTGGAGTGTTGTGGAGTGCAAAAAAACGATGGATTGAGGCCCAGATCTCTGTACTGGGGTGAATGTATGACATTGTTCTGCATTCTGTCCATCAACTGGTATTTTTGCAATTGTCACCCCGAGTGGGATGGGTATGCTCAGACGTGAGTCCCATGCTCTCCACACCACTGGAGTCAAGCCATCCTGGCTGAAGACGGCTGATAGCCAGTAACCGGTCCTAGGATGCTTGATTTCGGTCCAGGAAAGACATGGCTTGGCAGTTCGGGCTGGACTGTTCCCATGAGGCACAAGGTCAAGGCTGATTTACATATGGCCATGTCTGAACTGGGGTGGTGTGGAGTGCAAAAAAATGATGGATTTAGGCCCAGATCTCTGTACTGGGGTGAATGTATGACATTGTTCTGCATTCTGTCCATCAACTGTTATTTTTGCAATTGTCTTCCCGAGTGGGATGAGTATGCTCAGACGTGAGTCCCATGCTCTCCATACCACTGGAGTCAAGCTATCCTGGCTAAAGACGGCTGATAGCCAGAAACCGGTCCTAGGATGCTTGATTCCTGTCCAAGAAAGACATGGCTTGGCAGTTTGGGCTGGACTGTTCCCATGAGGCACAGGGTCAAGGCTGATTTGCATATGGCCATGTCTGAACTGGGGTGGTGTGGAGTGCAAAAAAACAATGGATTTAGGCCCAGATCTGTGTACTGGGGTGAATGTATGACATTGTTCTGCATTCTGTCCATCAACTGCTATTTTTGCAATTGTCACCCCGAGTGGGATGGTTATGCTCAGACGTGAGTCCCATGCTCTCCACACCACTGGAGTCAAGCCATCCTGGCTGAAGACGGCTGATAGCCAGTAACTGGTCCTAGGATGCTTGATTTCGGTCCAGGAAAGACATGGCTTGGCAGTTCGGGCTGGACTGTTCCCATGAGGCACAAGGTCAAGGCTGATTTGCATATGGCCATGTCTGAACTGGGGTGGTGTGGAGTGCAAAAAAATGATGGATTTAGGCCCAGATCTCTGTACTGGGGTGAATGTATGACATTGTTCTGCATTCTGTCCATCAACTGTTATTTTTGCAATTGTCTTCCCGAGTGGGATGAGTATGCTCAGACGTGAGTCCCATGCTCTCCATACCACTGGAGTCAAGCTATCCTGGCTAAAGACGGCTGATAGCCAGAAACCGGTCCTAGGATGCTTGATTCCGGTCCAAGAAAGACATGGCTTGGCAGTTTGGGCTGGACTGTTCCCATGAGGCACAGGGTCAAGGCTGATTTGCATATGGCCATGTCTGAACTGGGGTGGTGTGGAGTGCAAAAAAACAATGGATTTAGGCCCAGATCTCTGTACTGGGGTGAATGTATGACATTGTTCTGCATTCTGTCCATCAACTGCTATTTTTGCAATTGTCACCCCGAGTGGGATGGTTATGCTCAGACGTGAGTCCCATGCTCTCCACACCACAGGAGTCAAGCTAGCCTGGCTGAAGATGGCTGATAGCCAGAAACCGGTCCTAGGATGCTTGATTCTGGTTTAGGAAAGACATGGCTTGGCAGTTCGGGCTGGACTGTTCCCATGAGGCACAGGGTCAAGCCTGATTTGCATATGGCCATGTCTGAACTGGGGTGGTGTGGAGTGAAAAAGAAACGATGGATTTAGGCCCAGATCTCTGTACTGGGGTGAATGTATGACATTGTTCTGCATTCTGTCCATCAACTGTTATTTTTACAATTGTCACCCCGTGTGGGATGGGTATGCTCAGACGTGAGTCCCATGCTCTCCACAACACTGGAGTCAAGCTATCCTGACTGAAGACAGCTGATAGCCAGAAACCAGTCCTAGGATGCTTGATTCCGGTCCAGGAAAGACATGGCTTGGCAGTTCGGGCTGGACTGTTTTCATGAGGCACAGGGTCAAGGCTGATTTGCATATGTCCATGTCTGAACTGGGGTGGTGTGGAGTGCAAAAAAACAATGGATTTAGGCCCAGATCTCTGTACTGGGGTGAATGTATGACATTGTTCTGCATTCTGTCCATCAACTGTTATTTTTGCAATTGTCACCCCGAGTGGGATGGGTATGCTCAGACGTGAGTCCCTAGCTGTCCACACCACTGGAGTCAAGCTATCCTGGCTGAAGACGGCTGATAGCCAGAAACCGGTCCTAGGATGCTTGATTTCGGTCCAGGAAAGACATGGCTTGGCAGTTTGGGCTGGACTGTTCCCATGATGCACAGGGTCAAGGCTAATTCGCATATGGCCATGTCCGAACTGGGGTGGTGTGGAGTGCAAAAAAATGATGGATTTAGGTCCAGATCTCTGTACTGGGGTGAATGTATGACATTGTTCTGCATTCTGTCCATCAACTGTTATTTTTGCAATTGTCACCCGAGTGGAATGGGTATGCTCATACGTGAGTCCCATGCTCTCCATACCACTGGAGTCAAGCTATCCTGGCAGAAGACCACTGATAGCCAGAAACCGGTCCTAGGATGCTTGATTCCGGTCCAGGAAAGACATGGCTTGGCAGTTCGGGCTGGACTGTTCCCATGAGGCACAGGGTCAAGGCTGATTTGCATATGGCCATGTCTGAACTGGGTGGTGTGGAGTGCAAAAAAACGATGGATTTAGGCCCAGATCTCTGTACTGGGGTGAATGTATGACATTGTTCTGCATTCTGTCCATCAACTGTTATTTTTGCAATTGTCACCCCGAGTGGGATGGGTATGCTCATACGTGAGTCCCATGCTCTCCATACCACTGGAGTCAAGCTATCCTGGCAGAAGACCACTGATAGCCAGAAACCGGTCCTAGGATGCTTGATTCCGGTCCAGGAAAGACATGGCTTGGCAGTTCGGGCTGGACTGTTCCCATGAGGCACAGGGTCAAGGCTGATTTGCATATGGCCATGTCTGAACTGGGTGGTGTGGAGTGCAAAAAAACGATAGATTTAGGCCCAGATCTCTGTACTGGGGTGAATGTATGACATTGTTCTGCATTCTGTCCATCAACTATTATATTTGCAATTGTCACCCCGAGTGGGATGGGTATGCTGAGACGTGAGTCCCATGCTCTCCACACCACTGGAGTCAAGCTATCCTGCCGGCTGATAGACAAAAACCGTTCCTAGGATGCTTGATTTCGGACCAGGAAAGACATGGCTTGGCAGTTCGGGCTGGACTGTTCCCATGAGGCACAGGGTCAAGGCTGATTTGCATATGGCCATGTCTGAACTGGGGTGGTATGGAGTGCAAAAAAGCGATGGATTTAGGCCCAGATCTCTGTACTGGGGTGAATGTATGACATTGTTCTGTATTCTGTCCATCAACTGTTATTTTTGCAATTGTCACCCCGAGTGGAATGGGTATGCTCATACGTGAGTCCCATGCTCTCCATACCACTGGAGTCAAGCTATCCTGGCAGAAGACGACTGATAGCCCGAAACCGGTCCTAGGATGCTTGATTCCGGTCCAGGAAAGACATGGCTTGGCAGTTTGGGCTGGACCGTTCCCATGAGGCACAGGGTCAAGGCTGATTTGCATATGGCCATGTCTGAACTGGGTGGTGTGGAGTGCAAAAAAACTATGGATTTAGGCCCCGATCTCTGTACTGGGGTGAATGTATGACATTGTTCTGCATTCTGTCCATCAACTGTTATTTTTGCAATTGTCACCCCGAGTGGGATGGGTATGCTCAGACGTGAGTCCCCTGCTCTCCACACCACTGGAGTCAAGCTATCCTGGCTGAAGACGGCTGATAGCCAGAAACCGGTCCTAGGATGCTTGATTCCGGTCCAGGAAAGACATGGCTTGGCAGTTCGGGCTGGACTGTTCCCATGATACACAGGGTCAAGGCTGATTCGCATATGGCCATGTCTGAACTGGGGTGGTGTGGAGTGCAAAAAACCGATGGATTTAGGCTCAGATCTCTGTACTGGGGTGAATGTATGACATTGTTCTGCATTCTGTCCATCAACTTTTATTTTTGCAATTGTCACCCCGAGTAGGATTGGTATGCTCATACGTGAGTCCCATGCTCTCCACACCACTGGAGTCAAGCTATCGTGGCTGAAGACGGCTGATAGCCAGAAACCGGTCCTAGGATGCTTGATTTCGGTCCAGGAAAGACATGGCTTGGCAGTTCGGGCTGGACTGTTCCCATGAGGCACAGGGTCAAGGCTGATTTGCATATGGCCATGTCTGAACTGGGGTGGTGTGGAGTGCAAAAAAACAATGGATTTAGGCCCAGATCTCTGTACTGGGGTGAATGTATGACATTGCTCTGCATTCTGTCCATCAACTGTTATTTTTGCAATTGTCACCCCGAGTGGGATGAGTATGCTCAGACGTTAGTCCCATGCTCTCCATACCACTGGAGTCAAGCTATCCTGGCTGAAGATGGCTGATAGACAGAAACCGGTCCTAGGATGCTTGATTCCGGTCCAGGAATGACATGGCTTGGAGGTCCGGGCTGGACTGTTCCCATGAGGCACAGGGTCAAGGCTGATTTGCATATTGCCATGTCTGAACTGGGGTGGTGTGGAGTGCAAAAAAACGATGGATTTTGGCCCTGATCTTTGTACTGGGGTGAATGTATGACATTGTTCTGCATTCGGTCCATCAACTGTTATTTTTGCAATTGTCACCCCGAGTGGGATGGGTATGCTCAGACGTGAGTCCCCTGCTCTCCACACCACTGGAGTCAAGCTATCCTGGCTGAAGACGGCTGATAGCCAGAAACCGGTCCTAGGATGCTTGATTCCGGTCCAGGAAAGACATGGCTTGACAGTGCGGGCTGGACTGTTCCCATGATGCACAGGGTCAAGGCTGATTTGCATATGGCCATGTCTGAACTGGGGTGGTGTGGAGTGCAAAAAAACGATGGATTTAGGCCCAGATCTCTGTACTTTGGTGAATGTATGACATTGTTCTGCATTCTGTCCATCAACTGTTATTTTTGCAATCGTCACCCCGAGTGGGATGGGTATGCTCATACGTGAGTCCCATGCTCTCCATACCACTGGAGTCAAGCTATCCTGGCAGAAGACGGCTGATAGCCAGAAACCAGTCCTACGATGCTTGATTCCGGTCCAGGAAAGACATGGCTTGGCAGTTCGGGCTGGCCAATTCCCATGAGGCACAGGGTCAAGGCTGATTTGCATAGGCCATGTCTGAACTGGGTGGTGTGGAGTGCAAAAAAACTATGGATTTAGGCCCAGATCTCTGTACTGGGGTGAATGTATGACATTGATCTGCATTCTGTCCATCAGCTGTTAGTTTTTGCACTTGTCACCCCGAGTGGGATGGGTATGCTCAGACGTGAGTCCCATGCTCTCCACACCACTGGAGTCAAGCTATCCTGGCTGAAGACGGCTGATAGCCAGAAACCGGTCCTAGGATGTTTGATTCTGGTCCAGTAAAACATTGTTTGGCAGTTCGGATGGACTGTTCTCATGAGGCACAGGGTCAAGGCTGATTTGCATATGGCCATGTCTGAACTGGGGTGGTGAGGAGTGCAAAAAAACAATGGATTTAGGCCCAGATCTCTGTACTGGGGTGAATGTATGACATTGTTCTGCATTCTGTCCATAAACTGTTACTTTTTGCTATTGGCACCCCGAGTGGGAGGTGTATGCTCAGACGTGAGTCCCATGCTCTCCACACCACTGGAGTCAAGCTATCCTGGCTGAAAACGGCTGATAGCCAGAAACCGGTCCTAGGATGCTTGATTCCGGTCCAGGAAAGACAGGGCTTGGCAGTTCGGGCTGGACTGTTTCCATGAGGCACAGGGTCAAGGCTGATTTGCATATGGCCATATCTGAACTGGGGTGGTGTGGAGTGCCATAAAACGATGGATTTAGCCCAGATCTCTGTACTGGGGTAAATGTATGACATTGTTCTGCATTCTGTCCATCAACTGTTATTTTTGCAATTGTCACCCCGAGTGGGATGGGTATGCTCAGACGTGAATCCCATGCTCTTCACACCACTGGAGTCAAGATATCCTGGCTGAAGACGGTTGATAGCCAGAAACCGGTCCTAGGATGCTTTGTTCTGGTCCAGGAAAGACATGGCGTGGCAGTTCGGGCTGGACTCTTCCCATGAGGCACAGGGTCAAGGCTGATTTGCATATGGCCATGTCTGAACTGGGGTGGTGTGGAGTGCCATAAAACGATGGATTAGGCCCAGATCTCTGTACTGGGGTGAATGTATGACATTGTTCTGCATTCTGTCCATCAACTGTTATTTTTGCAATTGTCACCCCGAGTGGGATGAGTATGCTCAGACGTGAGTCCCTTGCTCTCCACACCACTGGAGTCAAGCTATCCTGGCTGAAGACGGCTGATAGCCAGAAACCGGTCGTAGGATGCTTGATTCCAGTCTAGGAAAGACATGGCTTGGCAGTTCAGGCTGGACTGCTCCCATGAGGCACAGGGTGAAGGCTGATTCGCATATGCCAATGTCTGAACTGGGGTGGTGTGGAGTGCAAAAAAACGATTGATTTAGGCCTAGATCTCTGTACTGGGGTAAATGTATGACATTGTTCTGCATTATGTCCATCAACTGTTATTTTTGCAATTGTCACCCCGAGTGGGATGGGTATGCTCAGACGTGAGTCCCATGCTCTACACACCACTTGAGTCAAGCTATCCTGGCTGAAGACAGCTGATAGCCAGAAACCGGTCCTAGGATGCTTGATTCCGGACTAGGAAAGACATGGCTTGGCAGTTCGGGCTGGACTGTTCCCATGAGGCACAGGGTCAAGGCTGATTTGCATATGGCCATGTCTGAACTGGGGTGGTGTGGAGTGCACAAAAACGATGGATTTAGGCCCAGATCTCTGTACTCGGGTGAATGTATGACATTGTTCTGACTTCTGTCCATCAACTGTTATTTTCACAATTGTCTCCCCGAGTGGGATGGGTATGATCAGACGTGAGTCCCATGCTCTCCACACCACTGGAGTCAAGCTATCCTGGCTGAAGACGGCTGATAGCCAGAAACCGGTCCTAGGATGCTTGATTCCAGTCCAGGAAAGACATGGCTTTGCAGTTCGGGCTGGACTGTTCCCATTAGGCACAGGGTCAAGGCTGATTTGCATATGGCCATGTCTGTACTGGGGTGGTGTGGAGTGCAAAAAACGATGGATTTAGGCCCAGATCTCTGTACTGGGGTGAATGTATGACATTGTTTTGCATTCTGTCCATCAACTGTTATTTTTGCAATTGTCACCCCGAGTGGGATGGGTATGCTCAGACGTGAGTCCCATGCTCTCCACACCACTGGAGTCAAGCTATCCTGGCTGAAGACGGCTGATAGCCAGAAACCGGTCCTAGGATGCTTGATTCCAGTCCAGGAAAGACATGGCTTGGCAGTTCGGGCTGGACTGTTCCCATTAGGCACAGGGTCAAGGCTGATTTGCATGTGGCCATGTCCGTACTGGGGTGGTGTGGAGTGCAAAACTACGAGGGATTTAGGCCCAGATCTCTGTACTTGGTGAATGTATGACATTGTTCTGCATTCTGTCCATCAACTGTTATTTTTGCAATTGTCACCCCGTGTGGGATGGGTATGCTCAGACGTGAGTCCCATGCTCTCCACACCACTGGAGTCAGGCTATCCTGGCTGAAGACGGCTGATAGCCAGAAACCGGTCCTAGGATGCTTGATTCCGGTCCAGGAAAGACATGGCTTGACAGTGCGGGCTGGACTGTTCCCATGATGCACAGGGTCAAGGCTGATTTGCATATGGCCATGTCTGAACTGGGGTGGTGTGGAGTGCAAAAAAACGACGGATTTAGGCCCAGATCTCTGTACTTTGGTGAATGTATGACATTGTTCTGCATTCTGTCCATCAACTGTTATTTTTGCAATCGTCACCCCGAGTGGGATGGGTATGCTCAGACGTGAGTCCCATGCTCTCCACACCACTGGAGTCAAGCTATCCTGGCTGAAGACGGCTGATAGCCAGAAACCGGTCCTAGGATGCTTGATTCTGGTCCAGTAAAACATTGTTTGGCAGTTCGGATGGACTGTTCTCATGAGGCACAGGGTCAAGGCTGATTTGCATATGGCCATGTCTGAACTGGGGTGGTGAGGAGTGCAAAAAAACAATGGATTTAGGCCCAGATCTCTGTACTGGGGTGAATGTATGACATTGTTCTGCATTCTGTCCATAAACTGTTACTTTTTGCTATTGGCACCCCGAGTGGGAGGTGTATGCTCAGACGTGAGTCCCATGCTCTCCACACCACTGGAGTCAAGCTATCCTGGCTGAAAACGGCTGATAGCCAGAAACCGGTCCTAGGATGCTTGATTCCGGTACAGGAAAGACAGGGCTTGGCAGTTCGGGCTGGACTGTTTCCATGAGGCACAGGGTCATGGCTGATTTGCATATGGCCATATCTGAACTGGGGTGGTGTGGAGTGCCATAAAACGATGGATTTAGCCCAGATCTCTGTACTGGGGTAAATGTATGACATTGTTCTGCATTCTGTCCATCAACTGTTATTTTTGCAATTGTCACCCCGAGTGGGATGGGTATGCTCAGATGTTAATCCCATGCTCTTCACACCACTGGAGTCAAGATATCCTGGCTGAAGACGGTTGATAGCCAGAAACCGGTCCTAGGATGCTTTGTTCCGGTCCAGGAAAGACATGGCGTGGCAGTTCGGGCTGGACTCTTCCCATGAGGCACAGGGTCAAGGCTGATTTGCATATGGCCATGTCTGAACTGGGGTGGTGCGGAGTGCCATAAAACGATGGATTAGGCCCAGATCTCTGTACTGGGGTGAATGTATGACATTGTTCTGCATTCTGTCCATCAACTGTTATTTTTGCAATTGTCACCCCGAGTGGGATGAGTATGCTCAGACGTGAGTCCCTTGCTCTCCACACCACTGGAGTCAAGCTATCCTGGCTGAAGACGGCTGATAGCCAGAAACCGGTCCTAGGATGCTTGATTCCAGTCTAGGAAAGACATGGCTTGGCAGTTCAGGCTGGACTGCTCCCATGAGGCACAGGGTGAAGGCTGATTCGCATATGCCAATGTCTGAACTGGGGTGGTGTGGAGTGCAAAAAAACGATTGATTTAGGCCCAGATCTCTGTACTGGGGTAAATGTATGACATTGTTCTGCATTATGTCCATCAACTGTTATTTTTGCAATTGTCACCCCGAGTGGGATGGGTATGCTCAGACGTGAGTCCCATGCTCTACACACCACTTGAGTCAAGCTATCCTGGCTGAAGACAGCTGATAGCCAGAAACCAGTCCTAGGATGCTTGATTCCGGACTAGGAAAGACATGGCTTGGCAGTTCGGGCTGGACTGTTCCCATGAGGCACAGGGTCAAGGCTGATTTGCATATGGCCATGTCTGAACTGGGGTGGTGTGGAGTGCACAAAAACGATGGATTTAGGCCCAGATCTCTGTACTCGGGTGAATGTATGACATTGTTCTGACTTCTGTCCATCAACTGTTATTTTCACAATTGTCTCCCCGAGTGGGATGGGTATGATCAGACGTGAGTCCCATGCTCTCCACACCACTGGAGTCAAGCTATCCTGGCTGAAGACGGCTGATAGCCAGAAACCGGTCCTAGGATGCTTGATTCCAGTCCAGGAAAGACATGGCTTGGCAGTTCGGGCTGGACTGTTCCCATTAGGCACAGGGTCAAGGCTGATTTGCATATGGCCATGTCTGTACTGGGGTGGTGTGGAGTGCAAAAAACGATGGATTTAGGCCCAGATCTCTGTACTGGGGTGAATGTATGACATTGTTTTGCATTCTGTCCATCAACTGTTATTTTTGCAATTGTCACCCCGAGTGGGATGGGTATGCTCAGACGTGAGTCCCATGCTCTCCACACCACTGGAGTCAAGCTATCCTGGCTGAAGACGGCTGATAGCCAGAAACCGGTCCTAGGATGCTTGATTCCAGTCCAGGAAAGACATGGCTTGGCAGTTCGGGCTGGACTGTTCCCATTAGGCACAGGGTCAAGGCTGATTTGCATATGGCCATGTCCGTACTGGGGTGGTGTGGAGTGCAAAACTACGAGGGATTTAGGCCCAGATCTCTGTACTTGGTGAATGTATGACATTGTTCTGCATTCTGTCCATCAACTGTTATTTTTGCAATTGTCACCCCGTGTGGGATGGGTATGCTCAGACATGAGTCCCATGCTCTCCACACCACTGGAGTCAGGCTATCCTGGCTGAAGACGGCTGATAGCCAGAAACCGGTCCTAGGATGCTTGATTCCAGTCCAGGAAAGACATGGCTTGGCAGTTCGGGCTGGAGTGCTCCCATGAGGCACAGGGTCAAGGCTGATTTGCATATGACCATGTCTGAACTGGAGTGTTGTGGAGTGCAAAAAAATGATGGATTTAGGCCCAGATCTCTGTACTGGGGTGAATGTATGACATTGTTCTGCATTCTGTCCATCAACTGCTATTTTTGCAATTGTCACCCCGAGTGGGATGGGTATGCTCAGACGTGAGTCCCATGCTCTCCACACCACTGGAGTCAAGCTATCCTGGCTGAAGACGGCAGATAGCCAGAAACCGGTCCTAGGATGCTTGATTTCGGTCCAGGAAAGACATGGCTTGGCAGTTCGGGCTGGACTGTTCCCATGAGGCACAGGGTCAAGGCTGATTTGCATATGGCCATGTCTGAACTGGGGTGGTGTGGAGTGCAAAAAAACGATGGATTTAGGCCCAGATCTCTGTACTGGGGTGAATGTATGACATTGTTCTGCATTCTGTCCATCAACTGTTATTATTGCAATTGTCTTCCCGAGTGGGATGAGTATGCTCAGACGTGAGTCCCATGCTCTCCATACCACTGGAGTCAAGCTATCCTGGCTGAAGAAGGCTGATAGCCAGAAACCGGTCCTAGGATGCTTGATTCCGGTCCAAGAAAGACATGGCTTGGCAGTTTGGGCTGGACTGTTCCCATGAGGCACAGGGTCAAGGCTGATTTGCATATGGCCATGTCTGAACTGGGGTGGTGTGGAGTGCAAAAAAACGATGGATTTAGGCCCAGATCTCTGTACTGGGGTGAATGTATGACATTGTTCTGCATTCTGTCCATCAACTGTTATATTTGCAATTGTCACCCCAAGTAGGATTGGTATGCTCATACGTGAGTCCCATACTCTCCACACCACTGGAGTCAAGCTATCCTGGCTGAAGACGGCTGATAGCCAGGAACCGGTCCTAGGATGCTTGATTTCGGTCCAGGAAAGACATGGCTTGGCAGTTCGGGCTGGACTGTTCCCATGAGGCACAGGGTCAAGGCTGATTTGCATATGGCCATGTCTGAACTGGGGTGGTGTGGAGTGCAAAAAAACAATGGATTTAGGCCCAGATCTCTGTACTGGGGTGGATGTATGACATTGCTCTGCATTCTGTTTATCAACTGTTATTTTTGCAATTGTCTTCCCGAGTGGGATGAGTATGCTCAGACGTGAGTCCCATGCTCTCCATACCACTGGAGTCAAGCTATCCTGGCTGAAGAAGGCTGATAGCCAGAAACCGGTCCTAGGATGCTTGATTCCGGTCCAAGAAAGACATGGCTTGGAAGTTTGGGCTGGACTGTTCCCATGAGGCACAGGCTCAAGGCTGATTTGCATATGGCCCTGTCTGAACTGGGGTGGTGTGGAGTGCAAAAAAACAATGGATTTAGGCCCAGATCTCTGTACTGGGGTGAATGTATGACATTGCTCTGCATTCTATCCATCAACTATTATTTTTGCAATTGTCACCCCGAGTGGGATGGGTATGCTCAGACGTGAGTCCCATGCTCTCCACACCACTGGAGTCAAGCTATCCTGGCTGAAGATGGCTGATAGCCAGAAACCGGTCCTAGGATGCTTGATTTCGGTCCAGGAAAGACATGGCTTGGCAGTTCGGGCTGGACTGTTCCCATGAGGCACAGGGTCAATGCTGATTTGCATATGGCCATGTCTGAACTGGGGTGGTGTGGAGTGCAAAAAAACGATGGATTTAGGCCCAGATCTCTGTACTGGAGTGAATGTATGACATTGTTCTGCATTCTGTCTATCAACTGTTATTTTTGCAATTGTCACCCCGAGTGGGATGGGTATGCTCAGACATGAGTCCCCTGCTCTTCACACCACTGGAGTCAAGCAATCCTGGCTGAAGACGGCTGATAGCCTGAAACCGGTCCTAGGATGCTTGATTTCGGTTTAGGAAAGACATGGCTTGGCAGTTTGGGATGGACTGTTCCCATGATGCACAGGGTCAAGGCTGATTCGCATATGGCCATGTCCGAACTGGGGTGGTGTGGAGTGCAAAAAAACGATGGATTTAGGCCCAGATCTCTGTACTGGGGTGAATGTATGACATTGTTCTGCATTCTGTCCATCAACTGTTATTTTTGCAATTGTCACCCCGAGTGGGATGGGTATGCTCATATGTGAGAAGTTGGCCTGGTATATAATGCTCACTAATTCTAGTGATCACTTTGTACCATGCCAAGCAACCCTTATGATGATGGTTGTAATTCAACCTTGTAGACCAGTTATCCTAGTGGTAACGTGGACAAAGCAGTCTTAGGCTAAACTCTGAAAGGCATGTGAAGCCAGCTGTTATACCATACACAACCCCCTTGAATACCAAATGAAAGGGACACCACACAGATATATATTGAAAATATATATTGATTTATTAACTATAAAATCCCCTGGACTCTTTATGAGCACAGAAGCACAAGCGTTAAATCACAAGACAGTTTAAAATACACAAAAGTTGCACAATATGGATGAGCCCTAGGGGCCACCTAAACCATATACTAAGAAAGTGGTATAAGAGATACCAGGAGGAAAGTGAAGAGGCCTAGGGCCTTGGGAATCGCTGGAGCTATTCGAGACTGGAGTTAACTAAGTCGGGAAAGGCCCACGGGACTCGGGTGCAGTGTTCAAAGTGCACGCACTTCTCAATACAAAGTCTATGGTGCGTAAAAAGCACAAAGTTAGAAAGTTAGGAACCTTCCGAGTGACCTACGGAGCTGAAACTTAAAACACAGGCCCTTGGGATGTGTACCAGTGCAGGAGCACCGGCGGAGCTGAGTTACCTCACCCACAGGAAGCGGGTGCACAGGGTCGAAGATGTGTCGGGTTTCGTCACGCTGGTCGATGGTGCTTGGAGCTGAAGATGCTGCAGGCGGCTCGATGAGAAGAGTTCCGGTGGATCCAAGGGTGGATATGAAGATGTGAAGACCTGAAAGCAGAGGGGACAGTGTTCAAAGTCACTAGCCAGTGACTACCGTGGAACCAGATTGGAACCAGGCGATGTCGGGTGCAAACAGGCGTTGTCGGGTAGCTTCTTTCTGCAGCCACGTGGATACCCGGGGTCGAGGACGTCCAGGAGTCGGTCACGAGCTGTCCCACGTAGGCTTCTCGCTGTTGGCGGTGTCGGCGACCTGATCGGAGTAAACAGGCCTTGGCAAATGCAAGCCACGCAGAAGTTGAAAGATGCTGTTCACTCGGACCAGCAAGGTCAGAGCGGGTGCTCCTTTTCACAGGAGCTTGGGTAGGTCTGGAGCAACCAGACCTGCTGTTTAAATCTTCGGGTTCGTCGCCAAGATGGCCGCTGGCCGCGTGGCTAGTGGCCGGGATGGCGCGTCGAGTGGCACAATGCAAAAGGGCCCCACGCAGATCGTGGAGATGCTCGAGGGCTGATCTTCGGTGCAAGGGCTGCTCGCTGGTGGGGGTTCTCAATCCCCAAAGCACAACGTCGAGGATGCCTCAGAAGCTGCGCAGTCAGCTTTTCGGGTGTCTTTCAAGAGGTCCGGTCCCACGTCACTCGGTGCCTCCACGGGTCCCTTCTTTGCAGGGACTGTGGATCGGGCTCTGAGAGGTCTGGGAGTCTGGTTCTTGTCGGGCTCTGGGCTCGGTCTCCGGCGGGAGGCGGCGGCAAAGCAGACGTCGAGTTGCTGGTTGGTACCTGTGTTCACAGGGTGGCCACTCCTAGGCCACAAGGGAGATTCTCTTCAGTCTTCTGTGCAGCAGAATGTCGAAGTCCAGTCTTCTTCTTGTTTAAAGTTGATTTCGGGATGATCTGCTGTGCAATGGCACTGCTCCCCCTCTTATTCCCAAACTGGGGGTGGATCACCTACTAGGTCCCTCCTCTGGGAGGAACCAGGAAGGGGGGTGGTTACACCCCCTTTCCTTTGTCCAGCTCCGCGCCAGGACTGGGGCTGGAAGGCCCCAGAACCGGTTTGGACTGGCCTATGCACAAGGACACCTTGTGTGCCCCGGGCATGTCTGATTCTATTCAGCCCTGTCCTACCCAATACACAAAATCCTGTCTGGGGTGGTGCTCGCACCTCCCAAGGCAGTAAACCCTTTGTCCAGGCCACCATCTGCCGAGTTTCGGTCAGCAGCAGGAGGCCAGACTTGTGTCTGTGGTGGCAGCGTCCATTTTGTGAAGCTGAGGCTCTGTTTAACTTTAACCGGGGTTAAGGCTACGCACATGTCGTGTCCCTCTAGAAGGGTGGAATGCTATCCCCGTCGCCAGAATTGGCGAGGGGATAGTATTCCAATTCGTATGACACCTTACTCGACATGTTTTGATAAAGCCAAACCAAAGATAGCATTTAACCGCGAGGATTATAATGCACTTAAGAGTATATGGTATGGCAATATCCCGGAACAGCTTAGGGAGTTGTTCCCGACAGCTGCAGACAGGCTCAGCTCATGCCAGAGCACCATCTCACATATTTCCAAGCACTCTGCCTCCAGGATTGATGAGGCCTTCCATAGGAGTGGCTGATAGGAACATATGTGTCCAGTTTAGGGTTAGGCACAGACATACTGTACCTAAGTAAGAGGTGGTTACACCGACTTACCCCAGCTGAGTGATCAGCCAGTTGTGTCAAATATGGAGGCCAGGCCAGGGGTGGCACAATACATGCTGCAGCCCCTGGTAGGCCTTGGATACACCTATGCCCTGGGCACCTAGGGCGCACTAATACAGGGGCTCATAAGGTGAACCAGTTCCAATTTGTAATGCACCTAAAGTGCATTGGCAGTAATTTAGAGAGAGAACAGCAGGCTGTGGGTCTGATTAGCAGGCCCACAGCCACATTAAGTCAGAAACCAGTGAAGCAAAAAGCAAAAATTTGGGGTGACCATAGGATAGCAGACCCTACTCTCCTACATAACCCCCCCCCAAACGCAGGGACATTAGACTAACCTTGACCAGTTGTGTCTTCATGTTCTAAGTGGAAGTACCTGGAGAGACCATCTGCGTTGCCATGGTCAGTCCCTGGGCGGTGCTCCACTGTAAAGTCCATCCCCTGTAGGGAAATGGACCACCTGAGTAGTTTGGGGTTTTCACCCTTCATCTGATTAAGCCATAGGAGGGGCTTATGGTCGGTCTGAATCTTGAAGTGAGTGCCAAATAAGTATGGTCTCAACTTCTTCAGGGCCCACACCACAGCAAAGGCCTCCCTCTCTATAGCTGACCAACGTTTCTCTCTGGGGGTCAGCCTTCTGCTAATGAAAGCAATGGGCTGGTCCTGGCCATCTACATTAAGCTGTGAAAGCACTGCTCCCACTCCCAACTCAGAAGCATCTGTTTGGACAATGAACTCTCTTGAGTAGTCAGGACTCTTCAGGATAGGTGCAGAGCACATGGCCTTCTTCAGGTCATCAAATGCCTTTTGACAGATTTCTGTCCACTGAACCTTTTTGGGCATCTTCTTGGATGTCAGATCATTAAGAGGAGTCACAATGGACCCATAGTTCTTAACAAACTTCCTGTAGTACCCAGTCAGGCCCAAGAAAGCTCTGACCTGAGTCTGGGTAGTTGGAGGGGACCAGTCCTTGATGGTCTGGATCTTACTCTCCAGTGGTTGAACTTGGCCTCCACCTACAAGGTGGCCCAGGTATACAACCTTGCTCTGCCCTATCTGGCACTTTGTTGCCTTGATAGTGAGGCCTGCCTTCTGCAGAGCCTCAAGCACTTCCTTCAGGTGGATCAGGTGATCCTCCCAGGTGGAGCTAAAGACAGCAATATCGTCCAGATAAGCTGCACAAAAGTCATCCAACCCAGTGAGGACTTGGTTCACCAACCTTTGGAAGGTGGCAGGTGCATTTTTCAAACCAAAGGGCATCACCACAAACTGATAATGCCCACTAGGGGTAGAAAATGCTGTCTTGGCTTTAGACTCCTCAGCTAACCTGATTTGCCAGTAGCCAGCTGTCAAGTCAAATGTGCTCAAATATTTGGCAGAAGCCAACTTGTCAATGAGCTCATCTGCCCTTGGAATAGGGTGTGCATCTGTCCTGGTGACAGCATTGAGTCCTCTGTAATCCACACAGAACCTCATCTCTCTCTTGCCATCTTTGGTGTGAGGTTTGGGGACCAGAACCACTGGGCTAGCCCAGGGGCTCTCTGAAGGCTCAATGACACCTAACTCCAGCATCTTTTGCACCTCAGTCTTTATACAGTCCCTGACGTGGTCAGGTTGCCTGTAAATTTTGCTCTTTACAGGAAGACTGTCACCAGTGTCCACCACATGTGTACACCAGTTAGTCTGACTGGGTGTCAAGGAGAACATATGCCTGTATGCCTGTAGAACTTGTCTGCAGTCATGTTGCTGATGTTCAGTGAGGCTGCCACCTAAGGCCACACCATCAACTGAGCCATCCTCAGGGTTCTGAGTGAGCAGGTCTGGGAGAGGGTCACTCTCTTCCTCCTGTCCCTCATCTGTAGCCATGAGCAAGCCCATGTCTGCCCTGCTGACATATGCCTTCAATCTGTTCACATGGAGCACCATGTGGGGGCTCCTGGGAGTTCCTAGGTCCACCAAGTAGGTGACCTCTCCCTTCTTTTCCAGAATTGTATGGGGTCCAGACCATTTGTCTTGGAGTGCTGCTGGGGCCACTGGCTCCAACACCCATACCTTCTGTCCAGGCTGAAATTCAACAAGGACAGCCTTTTGGTCATGCCAAGCTTTTTGTAATTCTTGGCTAGCCTCAAGGTTTTTGGATGCCTTTTCCATGTACTCTGCCATCCTGGAGCGGAGACCAAGTACATAGTCCACTATGTCCTGTTTAGGCTTTTTGAGAGGTAACTCCCATCCTTCCTTCACAAGACACAGGGGTCCTCTTACAGGGTGCCCAAACAACAATTCAAAGGGGCTGAAGCCAACCCCCTTTTGAGGGACCTCTCTGTAAGCGAACAAAAGGCAGGGCAGAAGGATGTCCCATCTTCGCCTGAGCTTTTCAGGTAATCCTTTAATCATGCCCTTTAGGGTCTTGTTAAATCTCTCAACAAGCCCATTGCATTGTGGGTGATAAGGAGTGGTGAACTTGTAGTTTACACCACATTCCTTCCACATAGCTGTCAAATATCCAGACATGAAGTTGGTACCTCTATCTGATATTACCTCCTTAGGAAACCCCACTCTGGAGAAAACTCCAAGTAAGGCCCTGGCCACAACAGGAGCTGTTGTGGTCCTAAGGGGAATTGCCTCTGGGTACCTGGTGGCATGATCCACTACCACCAGTATGAATCTGTGCCCAGATGCTGTAGGGGGATCCATTGGACCAACAATATCAATCCCCACTCTCTCAAAGGGAACCCCCACCACAGGTAGTGGTATCAGGGGGGCCTTTGTTGTTCCACCTGCTTTACCACTGGCTTGGCAGGTTTCACAGGAGCGACAAAACTCCTTGGTGTCTTCAGACATGTGAGGCCAGTGGAAGTGAGGGACAAGCCTGTCCCAAGTCTTGTTCTGGCCTAGGTGTCCTGCTAAAGGAATATCATGGGCCAAGGTGAGTAGGAAGCCCCTAAATTGCAGAGGTATAACCAACCTCCTGGTAGCACCAGGCTTGGGGTCTCTAGCCTCTGAATAAAGGAGTCCATCGTCCCAATATACTTTATGGGCACCTTGAGCATTCCCAGCAGCCTCAGCAGCAGCCTGCTGTCTGAGGGGTTCAAGAGAAGGACAGGTTAACTGAGCCTGCCCCAAGTCTGCCCTAGAAGGTCCCCCTGTCCCCAGAAACTCAACCTGATCAGGTTCAAGTTCTTCAGGGACAGTTCCTTCAGGGGTCTCAAGATCAGTTTCCTGTGAAGCCTGATCCTCACTTGTAGGCAGTTGGGAAGGCGCAGCCTTAACCCTCCTGTTCTTCTTCTTGGGAGGTACTTGGTCCATTGTTCCAGGATCCAAGACCTGAGGTTCAGAGAGGCACTTTTTGGCCTGTGACCTGGTCACAGCAAGGACATGTGATGATATCCCTAACATCTCTGCATGAGTCCTGTACTCAACTTCTGACCATAGAGAGTTCTCCAGGTCATTGCCCAACAAACATTCTACTGGGAGATCAGCACTAACCACAACTTTCTTTAGGCCAGTTACCCCTCCCCAGGAAAAGTTAACAAGTGCCACACTATGTGTAGTAGTGACATTGCTGGCATTGGTCACCAGGTAATCATCGCCTGGCATGTATTGTCCAGGGTCCACAAAGTTAGGTGTCACCATAGTGACACTGGCACATGTGTCCCTGTAAGCTTGAGCCACTTTGTTGTTAATCAAAGGTGTCTGTCTGTATTTGCCCAGGTTACTGGGACTGATGTCAGGGGTCAAATCTATGTCCCCTTCACAAACCAGAACAGCCTGTGTAAGAGTTCTGACTAGGTCAGAATCTCCTTCAGTTCCCAAAGTGATTCCCACTAATCCCTTGGCTTGAGGACCAACACTGCTAACTGTACTAGTGGGTGCAGGTGCCTTAGGGGCTGCAGTGCTGGGGGCTCCACCCTTTTTACACTCACTTGTCCAGTGAGAGGTGTTCTTACAAGTTTTACACCAGGGTTTTTTCTGACCTTCTTTCTTCTTCTTCTTGGAAGTTTGGGACCCACCCTCTGTCTCAGTTTGGGGCCCTGTTGAAGACTTCTGGTCTTTAGCTTTCTGCTCCCCACCCTTCTGGTCTGTTTTCTTCTGGTCACCACCCTGGTTCTGGTTCTGGTTCTTTTGCTTAACTCTGGTTCTTACCCATTTATCTGCCCTCTTTCCCAATTCTTGGGGAGAGGTCAAATCTGAGTCAACCAAATGTTGATGCAACTGCTGGTTCTGACAATTATTTAAAATTTGTTCTCTCATCAGCAAATTATACAATCCTTCATAGTCTGTAACCTTGCTTCCCAGCAACCATCCCTCCAGAGCCTTAGTGGCACACTCAACAAATTCAGACCAGTCCTGAGTCTGTGTCTTCTGGGTATCTCTGAACATTAACCTGTACTGTTCAGTGGTTAAGCCTAACCCATCAATCAGAGCACTCTTCAGGACCAGGTAGTTTCTAGAATCCCCATCACTAACTGTGAGGAGTCTGTCTCGGCCTCTACCTTCAAAGGAGAGCCACAAGATTGCTGCCCACTGCTCCTGAGGGATCTGCTGTACTCTGCAGGCTCTCTCCATTGCAGTAATCCATTTATGGATATCATCCCCAGCTTTGTAGGGGGGCACAATCTTACTCAGGTTTCTATTATCAAAAGACCTGTCTTTATCCTTGTGGATATTGCTGCCACCAGTGGGTTCTATTACCCCACTCTCTCTAGGCTGTCTTGCTCTAGCAAGTTTCTCCTTAGCCAGGGCAACCTCTAACTCTTGCCTCTGGGTCCTAAGCTCAGCCTCTCTCATCTTGGCCTCATGTTCCCTTCTCTGAGGGCTAGTCATCTCCTTTCTGGAGTGACCATGAGAGCCTCTAGAGACATGGGAGGTATTGGATTCACCTGAGTGATGCCTCCTCCTCCTATGGCCCTGGCTAAGTCCACCTGGGGGTCTGAATGGGTTGTTACCTGATTCATTCCCAGTTGACTTAAGTTAGCCTGGTTCAGTCTACTGACCAGCACCTGACTATCTCTGTCATCATCTGACTCACTGCTTTCTACCTCCTCCTCCTCTTCTTCTTCCTCTTCCTCTACATCTACTTGAGGAGCTCCAGTGGTGGAGGCTTCCTCATCTACTAGGATGATAGGGGCAGGGGGGTCTACAGTGTCATCCTCTGAAGGATGGCCTCCTTCAGCATTCCCTGTGGGGTTTGCTTTAGAGGTCTTTAGAGCCTCAGACTGATCCAAGAGCTCTCTTAGGTGGTCTGTAGTAGGGGAAGGCCCTGTCTTCAGACCCCTTAAGACACAAAGCTGTCTTAATTCCTTAAAGGGAAAAATAGCAAACTGGGATGGTGCCCTTGGAGGGTCACTCTCAACAGGAGTAAGTCCACTGGACCCCTCTGTTCCAGACATTGCTCTAGTGTGGGTGGATGTGTTGCAATCTACCTACACTGGTGTTTACCTACTAAACCTATCTAGTAGTTGTAGCTAGGGTGTGCTACTCCCTTTGCTCTACAACAACTAAGTTCAGTAGAACTTAAGTATACTAGTCTTGTTTTATATGTACCTAGCAGGTACCTGCATGATCTTTCAAATGATAATCTCAAAGATTGTAATGGTAAAACAACAGCAAGCTCAGATCCCACCGCTGCCACCAATGTGAGAAGTTGGCCTGGTATATAATGCTCACTAATTCTAGTGATCACTTTGTACCATGCCAAGCAACCCTTATGATGATGGTTGTAATTCAACCTTGTAGACCAGTTATCCTAGTGGTAACGTGGACAAAGCAGTCTTAGGCTAAACTCTGAAAGGCATGTGAAGCCAGCTGTTATACCATACACAACCCCCTTGAATACCAAATGAAAGGGACACCACACAGATATATATTGAAAATATATATTGATTTATTAACTATAAAATCCCCTGGACTCTTTATGAGCACAGAAGCACAAGCGTTAAATCACAAGACAGTTTAAAATACACAAAAGTTGCACAATATGGATGAGCCCTAGGGGCCACCTAAACCATATACTAAGAAAGTGGTATAAGAGATACCAGGAGGAAAGTGAAGAGGCCTAGGGCCTTGGGAATCGCTGGAGCTATTCGAGACTGGAGTTAACTAAGTCGGGAAAGGCCCACGGGACTCGGGTGCAGTGTTCAAAGTGCACGCACTTCTCAATACAAAGTCTATGGTGCGTAAAAAGCACAAAGTTAGAAAGTTAGGAACCTTCCGAGTGACCTACGGAGCTGAAACTTAAAACACAGGCCCTTGGGATGTGTACCAGTGCAGGAGCACCGGCGGAGCTGAGTTACCTCACCCACAGGAAGCGGGTGCACAGGGTCAAAGATGTGTCGGGTTTCGTCACGCTGGTCGATGGTGCTTGGAGCTGAAGATGCTGCAGGCGGCTCGATGAGAAGAGTTCCGGTGGATCCAAGGGTGGATCTGAAGATGTGAAGACCTGAAAGCAGAGGGGACAGTGTTCAAAGTCACTAGCCAGTGACTACCGTGGAACCAGATTGGAACCAGGCGATGTCGGGTGCAAACAGGCGTTGTCGGGTAGCTTCTTTCTGCAGCCACGTGGATACCCGGGGTCGAGGACGTCCAGGAGTCGGTCACGAGCTGTCCCACGTAGGCTTCTCGCTGTTGGCGGTGTCGGCGACCTGATCGGAGCAAACAGGCCTTGGCAAATGCAAGCCACGCAGAAGTTGAAAGATGCTGTTCACTCGGACCAGCAAGGTCAGAGCGGGTGCTCCTTTTCACAGGAGCTTGGGTAGGTCTGGAGCAACCAGACCTGCTGTTTAAATCTTCGGGTTCGTCGCCAAGATGGCCGCTGGCCGCGTGGCTAGTGGCCGGGATGGCGCGTCGAGTGGCACAATGCAAAAGGGCCCCACGCAGATCGTGGAGATGCTGGAGGGCTGATCTTCGGTGCAAGGGCTGCTCGCTGGTGGGGGTTCTCAATCCCCAAAGCACAACGTCGAGGATGCCTCAGAAGCTGCGCAGTCAGCTTTTCGGGTGTCTTTCAAGAGGTCCGGTCCCACGTCACTCGGTGCCTCCACGGGTCCCTTCTTCACAGGGACTGTGGATCGGGCTCTGAGAGGTCTGGGAGTCTGGTTCTTGTCGGGCTCTGGGCTCGGTCTCCGGCGGGAGGCGGCGGCAAAGCAGACGTCGAGTTGCTGGTTGGTACCTGTGTTCACAGGGTGGCCACTCCTAGGCCACAAGGGAGATTCTCTTCAGTCTTCTGTGCAGCAGAATGTCGAAGTCCAGTCTTCTTCTTGTTTAAAGTTGATTTCGGGATGATCTGCTGTGCAATGGCACTGCTCCCCCTCTTATTCCCGAACTGGGGGTGGATCACCTACTAGGTCCCTCCTCTGGGAGGAACCAGGAAGGGGGGTGGTTACACCCCCTTTCCTTTGTCCAGCTCCGCGCCAGGACTGGGGCTGGAAGGCCCCAGAACCGGTTTGGACTGGCCTATGCACGGGGACACCTTGGGTGCCCCGGGCATGTCTGATTCTATTCAGCCCTGTCCTACCCAATACACAAAATCCTGTCTGGGGTGGTGCTCGCACCTCCCAAGGCAGGAAACCCTTTGTCCAGGCCACCATCTGCCGAGTTTCGGTCAGCAGCAGGAGGCCAGACTTGTGTCTGTGGTGGCAGCGTCCATTTTGTGAAGCTGAGGCTCTGTTTAACTTTAACCGGGGTTAAGGCTACGCACATGTCGTGTCCCTCTAGAAGGGTGGAATGCTATCCCCGTCGCCAGAATTGGCGAGGGGATAGTATTCCAATTCGTATGACACCTTACTCGACATGTTTTGATAAAGCCAAACCAAAGATAGCATTTAACCGCGAGGATTATAATGCACTTAAGAGTATATGGTATGGCAATATCCCAGAACAGCTTAGGGAGTTGTTCCCGACAGCTGCAGACAGGCTCAGCTCATGCCAGAGCACCATCTCACATATTTCCAAGCACTCTGCCTCCAGGATTGATGAGGCCTTCCATAGGAGTGGCTGATAGGAACATATGTGTCCAGTTTAGGGTTAGGCACAGACATACTGTACCTAAGTAAGAGGTGGTTACACCGACTTACCCCAGCTGAGTGATCAGCCAGTTGTGTCAAATATGGAGGCCAGGCCAGGGGTGGCACAATACATGCTGCAGCCCCTGGTAGGCCTTGGATACACCTATGCGCTGGGCACCTAGGGTGCACTAATACAGGGGCTCATAAGGTGAACCAGTTTTAATTCGTAATGCACCTAAAGTGCATTGGCAGTAATTTAGAGAGAGAACAGCAGGCTGTGGGTCTGATTAGCAGGCCCACAGCCACATTAAGTCAGAAACCAGTGAAGCAAAAAGCAAAAATTTGGGGTGACCATAGGATAGCAGACCCTACTCTCCTACATCATACGTGAGTCCCATGCTCTCCATACCACTGGAGTCAAGCTATCCTGGCAGAAGACAACTGATAGCCAGAAACCGGTCCTAGGATGCTTGATTCCGGTCCAGGACAAAGACATGGCTTGGCAGTTCGGGCTGGACAGTTCCCATGAGGCACAGGGTCAAGGCTGATTTGCATATGGCCATGTCTGAACTGGGTGGTGTGGAGTGCAAAAAAATGATGGATTTAGGCCCAGATCTCTGTACTGGGGTGAATGTATGAAATTGTTCTGCATTCTGTCCATCAACTGTTATTTTTGCAATTGTCACCCCGAGTGGGATGGGTATGCTGAGACGTGAGTCCCATGCTCTCCACATGGCTGATAGCCAGAAACCGGTCCTAGGATGCTTGATTTCGGTCCAGGAAAGACATGGCTTGGCAGTTCGGGCTTGACTGTTCCCATGAGGCACAGGGTCAAGGCTGATTTGCATATGACCATGTCTGAACTGGGGTGGTGTGGAGTGCAAAAAAACGATGGATTTAGGCCCAGATCTCTGTACTCTGGTGAATGTATGACATTGTTCTGCATTCTGTCCATCAACTGTTATTTTTGCAATTGTCACCCCGAGTGGGATGGGTATGCTCGGACATGAGTCCCCTGCTCTCCACACCACTGGAGTCAAGCTATCCTGGCTGAAGACGGCTGATAGCCAGAAACCGGTCCTAGGATGCTTGATTCCGGTCCAGGAAAGACATGGCTTGGCAGTTCGGGCTGGACCGTTTCCATGAGGCACAGGGTCAAGGCTGATTTGCATATGGCCATGTCTGAACTGGGTGGTGTGGAGTGCAAAAAAACGATGGATTCAGGCCCAGATCTCTGTACTGGGGTGAATGTATGACATTGTTCTGCATTCTGTCCATCAACTGTTATTTTTGCAATTGTCACCCCGAGTGGGATGGGTATGCTCATACGTGAGTCCCATGCTCTCCATACCACTGGAGTCAAGCTATCCTGGCAGAAGACAACTGATAGCCAGAAACCGGTCCTAGGATGCTTGATTCCGGTCCAGGACAAAGACATGGCTTGGCAGTTTGGGCTGGACGGTTCCCATGAGGCACAGGGTCAAGGCTGATTTGCATATGGCCATGTCTGAACTGGGTGGTGTGGAGTGCAAAAAAACGATAGATTTAGGCCCAGATCTCTGTACTGGGGTGAATGTATGACATTGTTCTGCATTCTGTCCATCAACTGTTATTTTTGCAATTGTCACCCCGAGTGGGATGGGTATGCTGAGACGTGAGTCCCATGCTCTCCACACCACTGGAGTCAAGCTATCCTGCCGGCTGATAGACAGAAACCGTTCCTAGGATGCTTGATTTCGGACCAGGAAAGACATGGCTTGGCAGTTCGGGCTGGACTGTTCCCATGAGGCACAGGGTCAAGGCTGATTTGCATATGGCCATGTCTGAACTGGGGTGGTGTGGAGTGCAAAAAAACTATGGACTTAAGCCCAGATCTCTGTACTGGGGTGAATGTATGACATTGTTCTGCATTCTGTCAATCAACTGTTATTTTTGCAATTGTCACCCCGAGTGGAATGGGTATGCTCATACGTGAGTCCCATGCTCTCCATACCTCTGAAATCAAGCTATCCTGGCAGAAGACGGCTGATAGCCAGAAACCGGTCCTAGGATGCTTGATTCCGGTCTAGGAAAGACATGGCTTGGCAGTTCAGGCTGGACTGCTCCCATGAGGCACAGGGTGAAGGCTGATTCGCATATGCCCATGTCTGAACCGGGGTGGTGTGGAGTGCAAAAAAACGATTGATTTAGGCCCAGATCTCTGTACTGGGATAAATGTATGACATTGTTCTGCATTATGTCCATCAACTGTTATTTTTGCAATTGTCACCCCGAGTGGGATGGGTATGCTCAGACGTGAGTCCCATGCTCTCCACACCACTTGAGTCAAGCTATCCTGGCTGAAGACAGCTGATAGCCAGAAACCGGTCCTAGGATGCTTGATTCCGGACTAGGAAAGACATGGCTTGGCAGTGCGGGCTGGACTGTTCCCATGAGGCACAGGGTCAAGGCTGATTTGCATATGGCCATGTCTGAACTGGGGTGGTGTGGAGTGCACAAAAACGATGGATTTAGGCCCAGATCTCTGTACTCGGGTGAATGTATGACATTGTTCTGAATTCTGTCCATCAACTGTTATTTTCACAATTGTCACCCCGTGTGGGATCGGTATGCTCGGACGTGAGTCCCATGCTCTCAACACCACTGGAGTCAGGCTATCCTGGCTGAAGACGGCTGATAGCCAGAAACCGGTCCTAGGATGCTTGATTCCAGTCCAGGAAAGACATGGCTTGGCAGTTCGGGCTGGAGTGCTCCCATGAGGCACAGGGTCAAGGCTGATTTGCATATGACCATGTCTGAACTGGAGTGTTGTGGAGTGCAAAAAAACGATGGATTTAGGCCCAGATCTCTGTACTGGGGTGAATGTATGACATTGTTCTGCATTCTGTCCATCAACTGGTATTTTTGCAATTGTCACCCCGAGTGGGATGGGTATGCTCAGACGTGAGTCCCATGCTCTCCACACCACTGGAGTCAAGCTATCCTGGCTGAAGACGGCAGATAGCCAGAAACCGGTCCTAGGATACTTGATTTCGGTCCAGGAAAGACATGGCTTGGCAGTTCGGGCTTGACTGTTCCCATGAGGCACAGGGTCAAGGCTGATTTGCATATGGCCATGTCTGAACTGGGATGGTGTGGAGTGCAAAAAAACGATGGATTTAGGCCCAGATCTCTGTACTGGGGTGAATGTATGACATTGTTGTGCATTCTGTCCATCAACTGTTATTTTTGCAATTGTCTTCCCGAGTGGGATGAGTATGCTCAGACGTGAGTCCCATGCTCTCCATACCACTGGAGTCAAGCTATCCTGGCTGAAGACGGCTGATAGCCAGAAACCGGTCCTAGGATGCTTGATTCCGGTCCAAGAAAGACATGGCTTGGCAGTTTGGGCTGGACTGTTCCCATGAGGCACAGGGTCAAGGCTGATTTGCATATGGCCATGTCTGAACTGGGGTGGTGTGGAGTGCAAAAAAACAATGGATTTAGGCCCAGATTTCTGTACTGGGGTGAATGTATGACATTGCTCTGCATTCTGTCCATCAACTGTAATTTATGCAATTGTCACCCCGAGTGGGATGAGTATGCTCAGACGTTAGTCCCATGCTCTCCATACCACTGGAGTCAAGCTATCCTGGCTGAAGATGGCTGATAGCCAGAAACCGGTCCTAGGATGCTTGATTCCGGTCCAGGAATGACATGGCTTGGAGGTCCGGGCTGGACTGTTCCCATGAGGCACAGGGTCAAGGCTGATTTGCATATTGCCATGTCTGAACTGGGGTGGTGTGGAGTGCAAAAAAACGATGGATTTTGGCCCAGATCTTTGTACTGGGGTGAATGTATGACATTGTTCTGCATTCTGTCCATCAACTGGTATTTTTGCAATTGTCACCTCGAGTGGGATGGGTATGCTCAGACGTGAGTCCCATGCTCTCCACACCACTGGAGTCAAGCTATCCTGGCTGAAGACGGCTGATAGCCAGAAACCGGTCCTAGGATGCTTGATTTCGGTCCAGGAAAGACATGGCTTGGCAGTTCGGGCTGGACTGTTCCCATGAGGCACAGGGTCAAGGCTGATTTGCATATGGCCATGTCTGAACTGGGGTGGTGTGGAGTGCAAAAAACGATGGATTTAGGCCCAGATCTCTGTACTGGGGTGAATGTATGACATTGTTCTGCATTCTGTCCATCAACTGTTATTTTTGCAATTGTCTTCCTGAGTGGGATGAGTATGCTCAGACGTGAGTCCCATGCTCTCCATACCACTGGAGTCAAGCTATCCTGGCTGAAGACGGCTGATAGCCAGAAACCGGTCCTAGGATGCTTGATTCCGGTCCAAGAAAGACATGGCTTGGCAGTTTGGGCTGGACTGTTCCCATGAGGCACAGGGTCAAGGCTGATTTGCATATGACAATGTCTGAACTGGGGTGGTGTGGAGTGCAAAAAAATGATGGATTTAAGCCCAGATCTCTGTACTGGGGTGAATGTATGGCATTGTTCTGCATTCTGTCCATCAACTGTTATTTTTGCAATTGTCACCCCGAGTGGGATGGGTATGCTCAGACGTGAGTCCCCTGCTCTCCACACCACTGGAGTCAAGCTATCCTGGCTGAAGACGGCTGATAGCCAGAAACCGGTCCTAGGATGCTTGATTTCGGTCCAGGAAAGACATGGCTTGGCAGTTTGGGCTGGACTGTTCCCATGATGCACAGGGTCAAGGCTGATTCGCATATGGCCATGTCCGAACTGGGGTGGTGTGGAGTGCAAAAAAACGATGGATTTAGGCCCAGATCTCTGTACTGGGGTGAATGTATGACATTGTTCTGCATTCTGTCCATCAACTGTTATTTTTGCAATTGTCACCCCGAGTGGAATGGGTATGCTCATACGTGAGTCCCATGCTCTCCATACCACTGGAGTCAAGCTATCCTGGCAGAAGACGACTGATAGCCAGAAACCGGTCCTAGGATGCTTGATTCCGGTCCAGGAAAGACATGGCTTGGCAGTGCGGGCTGGACTGTTCCCATGATGCACAGGGTCGAGGCTGATTCGCATATGGCCATGTCTGAACTGGGGTGGTGTGGAGTGCAAAAAAACGATAGATTTAGGCCAAGATCTCTGTACTGGGGTGAATGTATGACATTGTTCTGCATTCTGTCCATCAACTGTTATTTTTGCAATTGTCACCCCGAGTGGGATGGGTATGCTCATACGTGAGTCCCATGCTCTCCATACCACTGGAGTCAAGCTATCCTGGCAGAAGACGGCTGATAGCCAGAAACCGGTCCTACGATGCTTGATTCCGGTCCAGGAAAGACATGGCTTGGCAGTTCGGGCTGGACCGTTCCCATGAGGCACAGGGTCAAGGCTGATTTGCATATGGCCATGTCTGAACTGGGTGGTGTGGAGTGCAAAAAAACGATGGATTTAGGCCCAGATCTCTGTACTGGGGTGAATGTATGACATTGTTCTGCATTCTGTCCATCAACTGTTATTTTTGCAATCGTCACCCCGAGTGGGATAAGTATGCTCATACGTGAGTCCCATGCTCTCCATACCACTGGAGTCAAGCTATCCTTGCAGAAGACGGCTGATAGCCAGAAACCGGTCCTACGATGCTTGATTCCGGTCCAGGAAAGACATGGCTTGGCAGTTGAGGCTGGTCAGTTCCCATGAGGCACAGGGTCAAGGCTGATTTGCATATGGCCATGTCTGAACTGGGTGGTGTGGAGTGCAAAAAAACGATGGATTTAGGCCCATATCTCTGTACTGGGGTGAATGTATGACATTGATCTGCATTCTGTCCATCAGCTGTTAGTTTTTGCAATTGTCACCCCGAGTGGGATGGGTATGCTCAGACGTGAGTCCCATGCTCTCCACACCACTGGAGTCAAGATATCCTGGCTGAAGACGGCTGATAGCCAGAAACCGGTCCTAGGAGGCTTGATTCTGGTCCAGGAAGACATTGTTTGGCAGTTCGGATGGACTGTTCTCATGAGGCACAGGGTCAAGGCTGATTTGCATATGGCCATGTCTGAACTGGGGTGGTGAGGAGTGCAAAAAAACAATGGATTTAGGCCCAGATCTCTGTACTGGGGTGAATGTATGACATTGTTCTGCATTCTGTCCATAAACTGTTACTTTTTGCTATTGGCACCCCGAGTGGGAGGTGTATGCTCAGACGTGAGTCCCATGCTCTCCACACCACTGGAGTCAAGCTATCCTGGCTGAAAACGGCTGATAGCCAGAAACCGGTCCTAGGATGCTTGATTCCGGTCCAGGGAAGACATGGCTTGGCAGTTCGGGCTGGACTGTTTCCATGAGGCACAGGGTCAAGGCTGATTTGCATATGGCCATGTCTGAACTGGGGTGGTGTGGAGTGCCATAAAACGATGGATTTAGCCCAGATCTCTGTACCTGGGTAAATGTATGACATTGTTCTGCATTCTGTCCATCAACTGTTATTTTTGCAATTGTCACCCCGAGTGGGATGGGTATGCTCAGACGTGAATCCCATGCTCTTCACACAACTGGAGTCAAGATATCCTGGCTGAAGACGGCTGATAGCCAGAAACCGGTCCTCGGATGCTTTGTTCCGGTCCAGGAAAGACATGGCGTGGCAGTTCGGGCTGGACTGTTCCCATGAGGCACAGGGTCAAGGCTGATTTGCATATGGCCATGTCTGAACTGGGGTGGTGTGGAGTGCCATAAAACGATGGATTTAGGCCCAGATCTCTGTACTGGGGTGAATGTATGACATTGTTCTGCATTCTCTCCATCAACTGTTATTTTTGCAATTGTCACCCCGAGTGGGATGAGTATGCTCAGACGTGAGTCCCATGCTCTCCACACCACTGGAGTCAAGCTATCCAGGCTGAAGATGGCTGATAGCCAGAAACCGGTCCTAGGATGCTTGATTCCGGTCTAGGAAAGACATGGCTTGGCAGTTCAGGCTGGACTGCTCCCATGAGGCACAGGGTCAAGGCTGATTCGCATATGCCCATGTCCGAACTGGGGTGGTGTGGAGTGCAAAAAAACGATTGATTTAGGCCCAGATCTCTGTACTGGGGTAAATGTATGACATTGTTCTGCATTATGTCCATCAACTGTTATTTTTGCAATTGTCACCCCGAGTGGGATGGGTATGCTCAGACGTGAGTCCCATGCTCTCCACACCACTTGAGTCAAGCTATCCTGGCTGAAGACAGCTGATAGCCAGAAACCGGTCCTAGGATGCTTGATTCCGGACTAGGAAAGGCATGGCTTGGCAGTTCGGGCTGGACTGTTCCCATGAGGCACAGGGTCAAGGCTGATTTGCATATGGCCATGTCTGAACTGGGGTGGTGTGGAGTGCACAAAAACGATGGATTTAGGCCCAGATCTCTGTACTAGGGTGAATGTATGACATTGTTCTGAATTCTGTCCATCAACTGTTATTTTTACAATTGTCACCCCGAGTGGGATGGGTATGCTCAGACGTGAGTCCCATGCTCTCCACACCACTGGAGTCAAGCTATCCTGGCTGAAGACGGCTGAGAGCCAGAAACCGGTCCTAGGATGCTTGATTCCAGTCCAGGAAAGACATGGCTTGGCAGTTCGGGCTGGACTGTTCCCATTAGGCACAGGGTCAAGGCTGATTTGCATATGGCCAAGTCTGTACTGGGGTGGTGTGGAGTGCAAACAAACGATGGATTTAGGCCCAGATCTCTGTACTGGGGTGAATGTATGACATTGTTTTGCATTCTGTCCATCAACTGTTATTTTTGCAATTGTCACCCCGAATGGGATGGGTATCCTCAGACGTGAGTCCCATGCTCTCCACACCACTGGAGTCAAGCTATCCTGGCTGAAGATGGCTGATAGCCAGAAACCGGTCCTAGGATGCTTGATTCCAGTCCAGGAAAGACATGGCTTGGCAGTTCGGGCTGGACTGTTCCCATTAGGCACAGGGTCAAGCCTGATTTGCATATGGCCATGTCCGTACTGGGGTGGTGTGGAGTGCAAAACTAAGAGGGATTTAGGCCCAGATCTCTGTACTAGGGTGAATGTATGACATTGTTCTGCATTCTGTCCATCAACTGTTATTTTTGCAATTGTCACCCCGAGTGGGATGGGTATGCTCATACGTGAGTCCCATGCTCTCCATACCACTGGAGTCAAGCTATCCTGGCAGAAGACGGCTGATAGCCAGAAACCGGTCCTACGATGCTTGATTCCGGTCCAGGAAAGACATGGCTTGGCAGTTCGGGCTGGACCGTTCCCATGAGGCACAGGGTCAAGGCTGATTTGCATATGGCCATGTCTGAACTGGGTGGTGTGGAGTGCAAAAAAACGATGGATTTAGGCCCAGATCTCTGTACTGGGGTGAATGTATGACATTGTTCTGCATTCTGTCCATCAACTGTTATTTTTGCAATCGTCACCCCGAGTGGGATAAGTATGCTCATACGTGAGTCCCATGCTCTCCATACCACTGGAGTCAAGCTATCCTTGCAGAAGACGGCTGATAGCCAGAAACCGGTCCTACGATGCTTGATTCCGGTCCAGGAAAGACATGGCTTGGCAGTTGAGGCTGGTCAGTTCCCATGAGGCACAGGGTCAAGGCTGATTTGCATATGGCCATGTCTGAACTGGGTGGTGTGGAGTGCAAAAAAACGATGGATTTAGGCCCATATCTCTGTACTGGGGTGAATGTATGACATTGATCTGCATTCTGTCCATCAGCTGTTAGTTTTTGCAATTGTCACCCCGAGTGGGATGGGTATGCTCAGACGTGAGTCCCATGCTCTCCACACCACTGGAGTCAAGATATCCTGGCTGAAGACGGCTGATAGCCAGAAACCGGTCCTAGGAGGCTTGATTCTGGTCCAGGAAGACATTGTTTGGCAGTTCGGATGGACTGTTCTCATGAGGCACAGGGTCAAGGCTGATTTGCATATGGCCATGTCTGAACTGGGGTGGTGAGGAGTGCAAAAAAACAATGGATTTAGGCCCAGATCTCTGTACTGGGGTGAATGTATGACATTGTTCTGCATTCTGTCCATAAACTGTTACTTTTTGCTATTGGCACCCCGAGTGGGAGGTGTATGCTCAGACGTGAGTCCCATGCTCTCCACACCACTGGAGTCAAGCTATCCTGGCTGAAAACGGCTGATAGCCAGAAACCGGTCCTAGGATGCTTGATTCCGGTCCAGGGAAGACATGGCTTGGCAGTTCGGGCTGGACTGTTTCCATGAGGCACAGGGTCAAGGCTGATTTGCATATGGCCATGTCTGAACTGGGGTGGTGTGGAGTGCCATAAAACGATGGATTTAGCCCAGATCTCTGTACCTGGGTAAATGTATGACATTGTTCTGCATTCTGTCCATCAACTGTTATTTTTGCAATTGTCACCCCGAGTGGGATGGGTATGCTCAGACGTGAATCCCATGCTCTTCACACAACTGGAGTCAAGATATCCTGGCTGAAGACGGCTGATAGCCAGAAACCGGTCCTCGGATGCTTTGTTCCGGTCCAGGAAAGACATGGCGTGGCAGTTCGGGCTGGACTGTTCCCATGAGGCACAGGGTCAAGGCTGATTTGCATATGGCCATGTCTGAACTGGGGTGGTGTGGAGTGCCATAAAACGATGGATTTAGGCCCAGATCTCTGTACTGGGGTGAATGTATGACATTGTTCTGCATTCTCTCCATCAACTGTTATTTTTGCAATTGTCACCCCGAGTGGGATGAGTATGCTCAGACGTGAGTCCCATGCTCTCCACACCACTGGAGTCAAGCTATCCAGGCTGAAGATGGCTGATAGCCAGAAACCGGTCCTAGGATGCTTGATTCCGGTCTAGGAAAGACATGGCTTGGCAGTTCAGGCTGGACTGCTCCCATGAGGCACAGGGTCAAGGCTGATTCGCATATGCCCATGTCCGAACTGGGGTGGTGTGGAGTGCAAAAAAACGATTGATTTAGGCCCAGATCTCTGTACTGGGGTAAATGTATGACATTGTTCTGCATTATGTCCATCAACTGTTATTTTTGCAATTGTCACCCCGAGTGGGATGGGTATGCTCAGACGTGAGTCCCATGCTCTCCACACCACTTGAGTCAAGCTATCCTGGCTGAAGACAGCTGATAGCCAGAAACCGGTCCTAGGATGCTTGATTCCGGACTAGGAAAGGCATGGCTTGGCAGTTCGGGCTGGACTGTTCCCATGAGGCACAGGGTCAAGGCTGATTTGCATATGGCCATGTCTGAACTGGGGTGGTGTGGAGTGCACAAAAACGATGGATTTAGGCCCAGATCTCTGTACTAGGGTGAATGTATGACATTGTTCTGAATTCTGTCCATCAACTGTTATTTTTACAATTGTCACCCCGAGTGGGATGGGTATGCTCAGACGTGAGTCCCATGCTCTCCACACCACTGGAGTCAAGCTATCCTGGCTGAAGACGGCTGAGAGCCAGAAACCGGTCCTAGGATGCTTGATTCCAGTCCAGGAAAGACATGGCTTGGCAGTTCGGGCTGGACTGTTCCCATTAGGCACAGGGTCAAGGCTGATTTGCATATGGCCAAGTCTGTACTGGGGTGGTGTGGAGTGCAAACAAACGATGGATTTAGGCCCAGATCTCTGTACTGGGGTGAATGTATGACATTGTTTTGCATTCTGTCCATCAACTGTTATTTTTGCAATTGTCACCCCGAATGGGATGGGTATCCTCAGACGTGAGTCCCATGCTCTCCACACCACTGGAGTCAAGCTATCCTGGCTGAAGATGGCTGATAGCCAGAAACCGGTCCTAGGATGCTTGATTCCAGTCCAGGAAAGACATGGCTTGGCAGTTCGGGCTGGACTGTTCCCATTAGGCACAGGGTCAAGCCTGATTTGCATATGGCCATGTCCGTACTGGGGTGGTGTGGAGTGCAAAACTAAGAGGGATTTAGGCCCAGATCTCTGTACTAGGGTGAATGTATGACATTGTTCTGAATTCTGTCCATCAACTGTTATTTTTACAATTGTCACCCCGAGTGGGATGGGTATGCTCAGACGTGAGTCCCATGCTCTCCATACCACTGGAGTCAAGCTATCCTGGCAGAAGACGGCTGATAGCCAGAAACCGGTCCTACGATGCTTGATTCCGGTCCAGGAAAGACATGGCTTGGCAGTTCGGGCTGGACCGTTCCCATGAGGCACAGGGTCAAGGCTGATTTGCATATGGCCATGTCTGAACTGGGTGGTGTGGAGTGCAAAAAAACGATGGATTTAGGCCCAGATCTCTGTACTGGGGTGAATGTATGACATTGTTCTGCATTCTGTCCATCAACTGTTATTTTTGCAATCGTCACCCCGAGTGGTATAAGTATGCTCATACGTGAGTCCCATGCTCTCCATACCACTGGAGTCAAGCTATCCTGGCAGAAGACGGCTGATAGCCAGAAACCGGTCCTACGATGCTTGATTCCGGTCCAGGAAAGACATGGCTTGGCAGTTGAGGCTGGTCAGTTCCCATGAGGCACAGGGTCAAGGCTGATTTGCATATGGCCATGTCTGAACTGGGTGGTGTGGAGTGCAAAAAAACGATGGATTTAGGCCCATATCTCTGTACTGGGGTGAATGTATGACATTGATCTGCATTCTGTCCATCAGCTGTTAGTTTTTGCAATTGTCACCCCGAGTGGGATGGGTATGCTCAGACGTGAGTCCCATGCTCTCCACACCACTGGAGTCAAGATATCCTGGCTGAAGACGGCTGATAGCCAGAAACCGGTCCTAGGAGGCTTGATTCTGGTCCAGGAAGACATTGTTTGGCAGTTCGGATGGACTGTTCTCATGAGGCACAGGGTCAAGGCTGATTTGCATATGGCCATGTCTGAACTGGGGTGGTGAGGAGTGCAAAAAAACAATGGATTTAGGCCCAGATCTCTGTACTGGGGTGAATGTATGACATTGTTCTGCATTCTGTCCATAAACTGTTACTTTTTGCTATTGGCACCCCGAGTGGGAGGTGTATGCTCAGACGTGAGTCCCATGCTCTCCACACCACTGGAGTCAAGCTATCCTGGCTGAAAACGGCTGATAGCCAGAAACCGGTCCTAGGATGCTTGATTCCGGTCCAGGGAAGACATGGCTTGGCAGTTCGGGCTGGACTGTTTCCATGAGGCACAGGGTCAAGGCTGATTTGCATATGGCCATGTCTGAACTGGGGTGGTGTGGAGTGCCATAAAACGATGGATTTAGCCCAGATCTCTGTACCTGGGTAAATGTATGACATTGTTCTGCATTCTGTCCATCAACTGTTATTTTTGCAATTGTCACCCCGAGTGGGATGGGTATGCTCAGACGTGAATCCCATGCTCTTCACACAACTGGAGTCAAGATATCCTGGCTGAAGACGGCTGATAGCCAGAAACCGGTCCTCGGATGCTTTGTTCCGGTCCAGGAAAGACATGGCGTGGCAGTTCGGGCTGGACTGTTCCCATGAGGCACAGGGTCAAGGCTGATTTGCATATGGCCATGTCTGAACTGGGGTGGTGTGGAGTGCCATAAAACGATGGATTTAGGCCCAGATCTCTGTACTGGGGTGAATGTATGACATTGTTCTGCATTCTCTCCATCAACTGTTATTTTTGCAATTGTCACCCCGAGTGGGATGAGTATGCTCAGACGTGAGTCCCATGCTCTCCACACCACTGGAGTCAAGCTATCCAGGCTGAAGATGGCTGATAGCCAGAAACCGGTCCTAGGATGCTTCATTCCGGTCTAGGAAAGACATGGCTTGGCAGTTCAGGCTGGACTGCTCCCATGAGGCACAGGGTCAAGGCTGATTCGCATATGCCCATGTCCGAACTGGGGTGGTGTGGAGTGCAAAAAAACGATTGATTTAGGCCCAGATCTCTGTACTGGGGTAAATGTATGACATTGTTCTGCATTATGTCCATCAACTGTTATTTTTGCAATTGTCACCCCGAGTGGGATGGGTATGCTCAGACGTGAGTCCCATGCTCTCCACACCACTTGAGTCAAGCTATCCTGGCTGAAGACAGCTGATAGCCAGAAACCGGTCCTAGGATGCTTGATTCCGGACTAGGAAAGGCATGGCTTGGCAGTTCGGGCTGGACTGTTCCCATGAGGCACAGGGTCAAGGCTGATTTGCATATGGCCATGTCTGAACTGGGGTGGTGTGGAGTGCACAAAAACGATGGATTTAGGCCCAGATCTCTGTACTAGGGTGAATGTATGACATTGTTCTGAATTCTGTCCATCAACTGTTATTTTTACAATTGTCACCCCGAGTGGGATGGGTATGCTCAGACGTGAGTCCCATGCTCTCCACACCACTGGAGTCAAGCTATCCTGGCTGAAGACGGCTGAGAGCCAGAAACCGGTCCTAGGATGCTTGATTCCAGTCCAGGAAAGACATGGCTTGGCAGTTCGGGCTGGACTGTTCCCATTAGGCACAGGGTCAAGGCTGATTTGCATATGGCCAAGTCTGTACTGGGGTGGTGTGGAGTGCAAACAAACGATGGATTTAGGCCCAGATCTCTGTACTGGGGTGAATGTATGACATTGTTTTGCATTCTGTCCATCAACTGTTATTTTTGCAATTGTCACCCCGAATGGGATGGGTATCCTCAGACGTGAGTCCCATGCTCTCCACACCACTGGAGTCAAGCTATCCTGGCTGAAGATGGCTGATAGCCAGAAACCGGTCCTAGGATGCTTGATTCCAGTCCAGGAAAGACATGGCTTGGCAGTTCGGGCTGGACTGTTCCCATTAGGCACAGGGTCAAGCCTGATTTGCATATGGCCATGTCCGTACTGGGGTGGTGTGGAGTGCAAAACTAAGAGGGATTTAGGCCCAGATCTCTGTACTTGGTGAATGTATGACATTGTTCTGCATTCTGTCCATCAACTTTTATTTTTGCAATTGTCACTCCGTGTGGGATGGGTATGCTCAGACGTGAGTCCCATGCTCTCCACACCACTGGAGTCAGGCTATCCTGGCTGAAGACGGCTGATAGCCAGAAACCGGTCCTAGGATGCTTGATTCCGGTCCAGGAAAGACATGGCTTGGCAGTTCGGCTGGACTGCTCCCATGAGGCACAGGGTCAAGACTGATTTGCATATGGCCATGTCTGAATTGGGGTGGTGTGGAGTGCAAAAAAACGATGGATTTAGGCCCAGATCTTTGTACCGGGGTGAATGTACGACATTGTTCTGCATTCTGTCCATCAATTGTTATTTTTGCAATTGTCACCCCGAGTGGGATGGGTATGCTCAGACGTGAGTCCCATGCTCTCCACACCACAGGAGTCAAGATATCCTGGCTGAAGACGGCTGATAGCCAGAAACCGGTCCTAGGATTCTTTGTTCCGGTCCAGGAAAGACATGGCTTGGCAGTTCGGGCTGGACTGTTCCCATGAGGCACAGGGTCAAGGCTGATTTACATATTGCCATGTCTGAACTGGGGTGGTGTGGAGGTCACCAAAGCAAAGGATTTAGGCACAGATCTCTGTACTGGGGCGAATGTATTACATTGTTCTGCATTCTGTCCATCAAATGAAGTATTTGCAATTGTCACCCCGAGTGGGATGGGTATGCTCAGACCTGAGTCCCATGCTCTCCACACCACTGGAGTCAAGCTATCCTGGCTGAAGACGGCTGATAGCCAGAAACCGGTCCTATGATGCTTGATTCCGGTCCAGGAAATACATGGCTTTGCAGTTCAGGCTGGACTGTTCCCATGAGGCACATGGTCAAGACTGGTATTGCATATGGCCATGTCTGAACTGGGGTGGTGTGGAGTGCAAAAAAACGATGGATTTAGGCCCAGATATCTGTACTGGGGTGAATGTATGACATTGTTCTGCATTCTGTCCATCAACTGTTATTTTCGCTAAAGAATATTTGGTAACGCACTCTTACATTGCTAATGTTCTTAACAGTAGCTTTAGAGCTGTGAGAGGCAGTGGCGGCAACTCTGATATGATATTAAAAAATTATTATCATCAATTTTTTTCCCCCTGGACAGCGCTGATTCTTTAGGGCTGGTCCAAACCATGACAGGCATGGAAGGGGAGTGGTGGGAGCACTGCTGTCAGTGTGCATGGTGGTTTGGCCAGACCTATTAGGAAAGCCAAACCTTCAAGCATAATGTCATCTCCCCAACACGAGCTGCATTGCTGGGTGGAGAGAACAGCAGGCATAGCCTCACAGTCCCCTTTGGAGTGAAACACAAGCCTGCTCAGGCCAATTCCAGTGCAATTCTCATGCTGGCCAATATAAGAAGCACTGGAATTGGCCGTGGCGAGTCTGGGAGCCTCAGCACGTACATAGTAAGAAGGACAAGAGTGGCAATCAGTGAAGGGCAGCTAATTTATTTTCTTTTTTTGTTTATATTGTCACCCGTCAGTCCATCTGTCCACCCAATCTGCCAGCTTCTCCCGCCGGACACTCTGCCACAAGACCAGCCGCTACTGGTGAGGAGTGCTGTATATGTGCAGCAATGAAAGCGTCTGTGTCAGAAATAATAATAACAAAGTATGCAATGTATTTAAAAATTGGCAAACCTTCCAAAGAAAGTGAGACTCACTTGTCACATAGTAAGAGTTGCAGTGTAAGCTCATTTACCAATAATTTACTAAATCAGGTAAATTGCAAATAAATGTTTCCACCGTCTGCAAAATTCTATAGGAAACGATAATGCGTATAAAACATAAATCCACTGTGCTCTGTGATCCAAAATGTGATCAATCCTAAAAATGTATTGCATTACTAATGCGACCTCCAAAGTCAATTCTTAATATCACCCTCACTGAGAACATAACTGCCTTGCGGTTCACTGATAGAATATCGATGACATAAATATTGATGTTCAAAATATCGAAATAAATATATAGAATACAAAAAAAACATATTCCCATAGCTATATAGGTAAGTGCAAAAATATTGAATCAAAAATACGGATGTAAAAAATATAGATGCAAAAAGTATCAATTTAAGTATATATATAAAATAAAATAATATATATGTAAAATATTACATATTAATATTGATTTTAACAAAATAAATTACATTTAATATACATTTTAACAAAATAAAACAAATATACTTAATTAAAAAAGATAAACACACAAACATAATAATTTATACATATATTTATATATATATATTTGTATTTACTTTAAAAGAATTAATAAACTATTACTTTAATTTATTTTAAAACTTTAAAATTATATACAAACTATATATATATATATATATATATATATATATATATATATATATATATTTCACTTATAAAAACATTCTATAATAAATTAAAACATTAAACTATTAAAAAATGCTGGCGTGGCTTGGCAAGCCATCATTGTGGACGTAGCCTGATCAGGCTCTGTACACCCAAACCAAAATCTGCTAAATATCCTTCACTGATCCTACCCTGAGAAGACTCACCTTGTCACAACAGATGCCCCAAATTCCCAGGAGTGTGGGGAACACTTCATCAAGTTCAAATTTCTACATAGGGTGTTCTATACTAGGGTGGGCTATGGCGGATGGGTGTCATCCAGTCCCCTACCTTTTTGAGATGTGGCCAGGATGAAGGGTCATTCATACACACAGTTTGGAGCTGTACGGCTTTGCAACCCTTTTGGAGTAGGGTTCGGTCATGTCTTCATGAAGTGCTGGCATGGCTGCTTCCCTTGACCCACAGCTTTTCTTGTTGCATTCCACCGATGATATTGGGGGAAACGTTATAAACAGCATCTGTTGTTCTTGGCCCTTACTATAGCCAAAAGGGACATTGCGCAGGGGTGGAAGGGGACATTTCCCCCGACCATAGGCAAATGGAGGACTGAGCCAGATAAATGCATGGGGGCTGAGATTGCTGTCTTCAAGGCCAGGGGTTGCCCCATGAAACATCGTAATATCTGGGCCCGGTGGGCGACATACCGAGGAATCGACCTACCTGAGGTGGATCCATGAGTGGCACCCCTTGATCCCTGATATGTATCACCCTGTGTTATATCATTATGGACTACTGCTGCACTGCTATGATGTACACTTTTAATCAGTTGTATCATGTGTCCTACTGTGGAGATCGAAAACTGTCTTCATAATGTTCATATTGTTTTACCTGCATGTTTGACGGGTATTGTTTAGTAACATAAATATGGTTATTGCTGCAAATATCCTTTCATCCATACAGGTCACTGGGGGCTTGTGCCCCTCATGATGTAAAATAACCCAATAAAATGTGTTATAAAAAAACAAATTATTAAAAAATATTTGATCTTGAATTTCCCAATTCAATCAGGACAACAATAGGGAAAGAATTGGATAGCAGAATAATTAAATTTACTATTTCAATTCCGGTGAGTAAAGGAGTAGGGAAAGTGTTGGATAGTGGAGGGGTACAAAATACTATTCCCACTTCAGTGAGAGCAACAGTAGGGAAAGAGTTGAATAGCGAAGGGGAAAAAATTACTATTCTCACTCCAAAGTATGCAACAGTAGGGAAAGTGTTGGATAGCGGAGGAGTAAACATTAATATTCCCACTCCAAAGAGTGCAACTGTAGAGAAAGTTTTAGATAGCGGAGGGGAAGAAATTACTATTCCCACGCCAAAGAATGCAACAGTAGGGAAAGTGTTGGATAGCGGAAGAGAAAAAATTAGTATCCCCCCTCCAAAGAGTGCAACAGTTGAATAACTGTTGGAAAGCTGAGGGGGTAAAAAAAATTATTTCCACTCCAGTCGATGCAACAGTAGGGACCGTGTTGGATAGTGGAGGGGTAGAAAATGACTATTAACACACCAGTAAGTGCAACAGTAGAGAAAGTGTTGGATAGCGGTGTGGTAAAGATTACTACTCCAACTCCAGTGAATGCAACAGTAGGGAAAGTGTTGGTTAGTGAGGGTAACAATTACTACACCCACTCCACTGAGTGCAACAGTAGTGAAAGTGCTGGATAGAGATGGGGTCAAAATAACTATTCCCACTCCAGTGAGTGCAACATCAGGGAAAATGTTGGATAGCGAAGAGAAAAATATTACTATTGACACTCAAACAGTTAAAACAAAAATAGAAAATATTGAAAATTATAATAAATCATAAAAATAAATTAACAATATTTAGACATGAAAAATCAAATATATTAAATATATAAAAAGAAATACAAATTATAATATTAATTATATACAAAAACATACAAATACTATATATTATAAAATAATATATACATGTTTTATTTATTTTTATTTTAAACTAGATGTTATTTACAAACAAATCCATTAAATAATATATAAATGCATTTATTGTATTTCCTACCCTACAACACTACACCAATAGCAAAACTCTTCAACATTTTTCATTACATTTTTTCCAAAATTAACATAATGAATAATCCATGTAAAAAATAGTATTAATAAAAAAACTAATAAACATTAATTGACTACACACACTTTAACACTATGAAATCCTATTTATAAATTAAAAACTATTACTATTAACAACTAATAATGAAGTAATTAAAATGTATTTAATACCCACCCTTTACCTCTTTAAAAGTAAAAAAGACAAAACAATAAACAAAATACCCAAAATAAATATATATTAATTAATTAAATACAAATTACTTTCCACCCTTTACTCCTATAAACACAAAAACACACACCTACAATTAATTACACAATTACCATAATTAATTACCAATTAATGAAAATTAACATCTAATTAATAATTCATCAATTAAAAATAAAATACTTCACCCGCTTATCACCTATAACCACCACAACACACACCTAAAATTATTTACGCAATTACCATAATTAATTATCAATTAAATAATTTAAATTAATTAACAACCAATTAATAAATATTTAATAATACATACATTTACACATTTAACACTATAACATCTTAATTAAACAAATATCAATAAATAAAAAATAATCAATACATTTAAAATAATTAAATTACTTACCACCCTTTTCCCCTATAAACCCACAACCAGATAAAGAATTAAAAATACAAAATTCAAAAACAAAATGTAACACATAATTTAAAAATACATACAATTCTGATACAAAAAACATACAACACATATATAAAATATATACTAAAATACATAACAATAATAAAAAACAATATTTTTAACAACTATATTTTTGCTAATCATATTAAACACTTCAATATTTTTTAAATCAATATTACTGATCTTAAGTCAATATTATTGACCACGATATTCTTGCTGTCAATATATCTGACCCATGATATTTACACCTCAATATTTGTGCAACTCAATATTTTTTTCACAGCAGTCACATATCACATATGCAGGTCAATAATACCTGGGTCATCTCAAAGGTCACATTAAGTATCTGTCCCTTTGTGAATGTTACAGTGTTAGAATCCCATTCAGAGGGCCATAGAGCAAGCACGGCCTACTGGGGCGAACCGTGGGGTTTGAGGCATTTTACTCCTGATATTCCAGAATCCAACCGACTATAGCTCCTGAGCAACTGGGCCAAGTACCCCTTCACCCCTTGACTTTTCAGAATAGCGTGGCTTTAGCAGTCCAAAGCTCCCTTGTTGTCGAGGTAGATAGAGGTAGTGAACACAGGTTCACAACTCAAATAAGGGGCAATAGTAGCAATAAATTATCATCCAGCCAAATACTCACCTTTATGAACAAAGAGAACTATTCTATTTTACTGCTAAAAACACAAAGAGAAAAATGACATCCACAAACCGCTACACAGTCCGCCAGAGGTCAGAGTTGTAGTATTTTGTAGGCAGCTCCCATTGTGTCCCAATCCCTCTGTGCTCTAGCAATCATGGTTATTCCCCATTTCCTTCAGGCAACATCTAAGGTAAGCCCCACTAGTAGTCTGAGACCACTCCAACTCTGTATCAGGGTCAAAGGTGTTCCAGCGGTGCAGCGCTATCCAGCAAGTAGGTCCCCTTAGGGCCACATGATCCAAATTGAGTCTTAATTTCCAATATGGGTAGACTGGGCACAAGCTCAATTGCAATCAAGGGTGAGGGTTGTTGCCTGCCTCGGAAGTATCACCTGGTCGGACTTTAGGTGTGAATCACTAGTAGAAATGAAAGCGTCCCCTTTATCTAGGGAACGACCCTCTGGGCACAGCGTGAAGGATCAACCGATCTCTCAATGTTAAAACTCCTTGTTAGTCATAAATTCTTCAAAACTTCATCAATAAAGTTCATCAAGTTTGAATTTTAATAAATCATACTCATGAATCTCAATGTCTAATTTCAAATCCAAGACATTGTAATGTTTTTAAATCCATAGAAACACTTGAGACGGCATGCTCCCAATGCATTTCGTGCCCATATCAGGCACTTCATCAGGGGAATCTGTTAATAAACAATAAATCACTATGAGGGTCCACTACATATAATAACTGTTATTCCTTATCACAGTTTAAACAAGCAACACAATATCATTGTCAACTTAAAAAACATTGTTTATGCAAGTAGTAGTGAATATCATGATAGTATAGAGCCGTAAACAGTAACGTGAAAAAACACTGCGTGTGACTCTATGTGCCAAAAATACGAAATAAAATAAAGCATACCACGTGTTACAAAGTGCATTATTACCGCAATCGGGAAGGAAAGATGTAACTAACATAAACATAGATCCCGCTTAAACCAAGACGTGACATAGCCCATCTCCCGAATGTGATCATGTGCGTATCTTACCGCTCGTCAGAATGTGCAATTTAAGGTTGTCTCTAAAACGGATCAACAACTGAAAAGCGGCGAGCCTGTTAGTTATACCGGAGGTCAGCGTGGTGACAGCGTATAATAAAAAGTGGTGACGGACTGCTAACTAGTCCAGAAAATGGTTCGGCCATTTTGCAACGGGATAGAACTAATGTGAATAGTGTCGGCCATTATGGAAGAGTGTGTCCAGCAGTTTCAAAGGAAAAGTGATAGATCAATGTTGTTAAGTGGAGCTGAGTAATCCCAGAACCGAATCAGTAAAAACGCATCAATAAAACAATACAACATAAATGAAAGTAGCACGGTTGAAGCTGTGTGATAATCACCAAATTATAGAGTTTCACAATATGTCACTACTAGTTATGGGGTTCACAGGTAACATTAGAGTTCCAAGCGGTCATTGAGCCCATGGGGCTTCAAAGTGTCGAGTCTGTACAGGTACATTGGTACAGGATATTGTGGCATTACATTGGTCACAAACAATTTTGTAATGAAAGGAAAACCGACTTCACAGTCTAATACTCGGTAGTGATATAGCGCGTTTGCATATGAGTGGCATCTTTTACAATGCTTAATAACGGAAATGCATGGTTTATAGCATAATCATTTGCTGCAGTATCGTACAGGAGAAAAGGGGGGGAAGGGATTGCAGTAGAATAAGGCAACAGAATTAATAAAGATGCAATATTGCGGTGGAGCAGAAGCAACAAATTACTAAAAAGGGATTGCAGTAGAACATGGAAACAGAATTTATAAAGATGCAATATTGCAGTGGAGCACAAGCAACACATTTCTAGATATGCAAGATAGTGAGTAGAATGAGAAAAGAGGTAGCTCAAAATATGGTCATTATGTCGTCATAGGTTTGAGTGTCCTGATTTGACACGTAACTAAGGGCAATTTACCATAACATGGAAAGATAGTCAGAAGGCAAGGGAAAGGATGTCCTGAGGGAGAATGTTCAGAAAGGCCCTTGTCGTAGACTAAAAATGTGTTAATGTCCAGCAGATGGAAGAATCTCAACCCAAAAAGTATTGTAATTCATGGTCGGTGTTCTGTCCTTGTCTCACAGTGTGAAGGCGCATGATCCATGTCGCCTCGAGGCGTCTGAGTCTGAGTTCGCAATTTCCACCCCTTATTTAGGGTTGAGCAATGTCAATACCAAAAAAGGAGAAACTTTTGTGAGTTCCCTGTGATGGACATGAAGCGACATGTAGAGGCATAGGGTATCTGGCATCTTGTTGGCGGATGGCTCTGGCGAGTTCACTGATACGTTCCTTCAGAGCCCTGATGGTGCTGCCAACATATTGGCTCTGACATGAGCACTGAAGCATGTACACCACAAATTTGGTGTTGAAGTTAATATTCACGTTATTCTCATAGTGCCGTTTATGGTGACCCTCAAATTGCTTGACTCCATTCTGTGCCCATTTGCATACTCCACAGCACCCACATTTGTGGAACCCTTAGGTGTGTGGTGTCAGCCATGAGGCAGTGTTTGTAGAGTGCGGCACAGGGGGACTCAGTCTGTTCCTTAGAGTCCTCCCACGTCTGTATGTGATGAGAGGCCTGGTGGTGATGTTCTCATTCAATGTTTTGTCTGCTAGTAGGATGTTCCAATGTTTCATAAGTCTCTTTCTGGTCACTACGCTGAGGTCATTGTAGTCTATTATCAGCCTTGTTTATGGGATTACAAGTGGTATGTGGGTCTTAGGTTGGATTGTGTTGTGTCTGTTGTTTTTCTTTATTCTGGTTATGGCTTTGTTTATGATGTTAGGTTTGTAACCACGTTTGGAGAATCTTTCTTTCATGTCTGATATGCAGTTGAGAAATTCAGTTTCTTTGCTGCAATGCCTACGTTCTCTCACAAGTTCACCATAGGGATGGAATCTAACTGATGTGCTGGGTGTGAGCTGTCCACATGAGGGACGGCATTACAAGCCGTCTTTTTCCGATACAACCTACTGTGTAGAGGTTTGTCTTTAACAGAGAGTTCCAAATCTATGAAAGTAATGAAGGATGTGCTGTGGCAACATGTGAACCTCATGTCCATGTTGTTTGAGTTGAGGTGGTTGCAAAAGTCATCTAGTTCCTCTTGTGCGCTGGACCAGAGGAGAAGACAGTCGTCGATATATCGACCCCATTATACGATAGACTCAGTCTAGTGTGCACCCTTCTCGCCCCAGATCCAGATTCCCTCAAGTGTACCCACGTAGAGGTTAGCAAAAGAAGGCGAGAACCGTGAGCCCATGGCCACACATTTTGTTTGCTTTCACCATTTCTTGTTATATATAAAACAGTTATTCTGGAAAATAATGTACATCATGGCTATTAACATATTCATGTGTTACCATTGGGAGGAGGGTCTCATGTCCAGATATTTGGTTATGGCCTCTAAGCTGCAACCAGGTTTGATCGAGGTGTACAGCGACAAAACATCCAGTGTGACCCTGATCATGCCTGGTTGCCAACGTACATCACTGAGGATACTAAGAATGTGCTTTGTGTCCTGGATAAATGACGGGAGATTTTTCCAACGCAGACCATCCTGCAATATAGGGTCATTAATCCCTCACTGCATATGGGCTATGGCCCAAACGTCACAACACAAATTGCAGTTCACATTGTGGTGGCCCCTGCTGGCATATGGTGTCACTGATGTCTCACTGCACATGGACTCCAGCCCTATCAGTACAGCGATATACACGACTCACTCCATAGAGGCCCTTCTCTGGCAAATGGATGTCGCCGATTTTGTCCTGCATGCAGGCAAAGACCCGATCTGTGCACCAGCCATTTCCTGACACCACGCTCAAAGAATCCACTGAACAAGAATCCTTCTAGACCTCACTCCCTCCAATACTCTCCTCTATCTCAGAGGGCACATTGGTCTTGGCAAGCTGGCAGGTGCTAGGGCACCATGCATGGGGGCAAATGGTCTTGGATTCCCTGTGGGATGTCCCCTCACCCAGAAGGAAGACTAGCAGGCCTTGGGCCCCTGTCTTGTTCACAGGCAGAAGTCTTGCAAAGCTTTTCTTCCCCACACAGCCCAACTGGCTTCTTTACAGTTGCCAATTTTTGGGATCTCAATCTCACCTTCTTGTAGATCATTTCCAGACGGCAAATGTGATTTAGGGTCTGAGTAGTGGAAGTTTATGTTGGGGTTCTGCTTCCATTTGAAATGCACACTTGTCTACCCCCCTCTCCTCTTGAAAGGAGTCTGTCACAGCATGATCAACTCCAAAGCTGATATCCTCACAACACCAGCCATGGGAGTGGGAGTAGAGTTCAGACCTTGATGTTAACCACAGTGATATGTGTATGAAAAAATTAGCACAGCCCTACTCTTTATGATTTTCAGATCAGCGCCATTTCTTTTCTGAGATGTGCCTAGGCCCCTTATATGTGACATCTCTCTGAATCAAAGAACACTTTTTGAAGTGGGGAAGCCCATCTCCAGTGTGTTCCTCCCAGCTTACAGTAAGGCAGGAAAACACAAATCTGTCTGGGGGAATTCCATCGTTTAGCCCTGGTTCTCCCAAAATAGAACCTTTAGTCTACCATGTATTGTACCATTCACAGGTACAAATACACCCAGCTCATGCATGTAATATACACACACTGCACATCACTGAATCCTTAATGTACTGTACCACTCACAGACAGTCATAAACTCAGCACATGCATTTAGCAAGCACACACTGCACAGTACTGCATTATCCCTGTATTGTACCCTTCCAAGGTACACATACACTTAGCCCAGATGTACCACTCATGTGCTGTGCAGTACTCCACATCAAACCAATGTAGTCCATTGGATGTGTTAAGCACAGAGCTGTGGAACTTTGAATGAGTGATCCTCTAGGCCTCAGTCCAGTTACACTGGGTAAAGAGGACTAAGCATGGGCGAATTTTGCGAATCTGGCGTTCGCGAATTTTGCGAATTTGCGAACTCACAATCCGCAAAATCCGTGAATTCTCGCGAATTTGCGGATTTTTTTTTTGTTTGTGTTCGCAAGGGTTTCTGCCAGTTTGCGAGGGTTTGGTAATAGTTCGCAATTGCGAACTTACTTGTCGGCTCGCAACGGTCGCGACTATGTTGTTTCTACGTCTGATTCATCATCACAGCCTCCCAGCACCCTCTGTTTCACCACTGCCACCCTCTGTATCACCCATGCCACCCTCTGTTACATCAATGCCACCCTCTGGTTCATCATCACTGTAAATTATGGGGGGGAAAAGCAAGCACACCTGCCCTGCTTCAACTGACATTAATTAATTTGGGGTTAGTTTATTAATGTGTCACTGTTTTAAAATTCCAGGTCTAGCACCTGCTTCCTTATCAGTAATTTGCTTTCTGTTGCAGTGCAATTTTTTTTTCCAGGACCTTTTTGGCCTACTTCTAGCTATTCTATGAGCCTGCTGTGAGGGTCAGAGAAGGGTCATACAATTGTTGCAACTAGCAACTGAACTCTGGAGGGGCCCCAGTCAGGAAGCACTACAGGGAATGGTTACTAATGATGAGTTTGAACTCTTGCACCTGCCGAGTGCTATCAGTTTTGCAAAAGTCGTTTTTCTGCAATTTCACGGGATTGGCGGGGCGCGAACACGCGCGAGATCGGATTCGGAAGCCGCGAATTCGTGCGAATATGCGATTTCTTTTATTGCGGCGTGTTAGTTCGCAAGGTTTTGTGCGTTTTCGTGAGCCGCTTGTAGCGCAAGGCGCGAAGTTACCCTCGCGGTCGTTCAAGGGCGCGGCCATCTTGTTTGCATGACGTATTTCCGTTTCCGGGCGCGAAGTGCAATCTCGCAAAGTGTGCGGCTCGCCAGTACAATTTCGCGAGTGTTCGCGAGGAACATCTTGCGCGAACTTACCCGCGCGGTCGTGAACGGGTGCGGCCATCTTGTTTCTCATTCATTGCTATGGTTCTGGGCATGCTTTTTGTATCTTCTCTAAATCTCTGCCATCCTTTGCTTGTTTGAAGTTTTTTTTGATCTATTTTACTTATCTATCCCTCTATTTTTCTAGCCCTATATTTTTGTGTTTACTGCTACTTTTTGTTAATTTTAAACTACTTTTTTAAACTCTTTTCTTTTCTTCTCTTCCCTATTCTATTTTCTTTATTCCTTTCCGCCCAGACTATGGTGAAGGGAGCAGGGAAGCATCCCGAGAAGGGGAAGGGTCCCGCACCCCGTGCCCGGCTCCCGTGCGGGCGTTTGAGGGGGGAGCTAGTGATGCCACGGGAGATCTTTAGTGCGGAGGAGGTGGCCGCACCAGTGTTCTATGTACAGCGCCACCTCCCCAGGACCATCATGGCAGGCGGCAAGATCGGAGGCGGGTACGGGATGCGGGATCGCCGGAAGCGGTGGGATAAGGTGTGCCGGGCCATGTACCACCACTCTCGGGTCCGGCGTACCTACAGCCAGGCCACCCACCGCTGGACGGATGTCCTGACCCGTGAACGAGATCTGCTCGACCTGCTTGGCCTCGAGATCCCCGGGCTTGGTGAGTAGTAGTAGTAGCTATTTCTTTACTACTCTGTTTTCTCCTGCTGTGTTATTATATTGCAAATTTTCTTTTTTTTACCAAGAGCAATAATGCTGCTCATTACATTGTAGGTAAATTATATTTCAAAATCTTCTGTGCATTTCAGGTGCACTGCTCTCCTTCCCAGTAGTGTTGCTACTATGCTTATTTGTTTTCGATTTTGTGTTCATTTCATTGGCCTGTGAAATTATGTATGAGTGTAGTTTAAAGAACTGCAAAATGCTACACACTAAGGTTCAGATGTTTAATTACCTGCGCATCCCTACAAAGTAGCAGGGATGCGCCAGTAATTGTGCGCCACGCCACTATCACCCATGGTGGGCCGTATTTACAATGCGGCACACCATGGGCCCAAAACGTCACCAAAGAGTTATGCATCTGTGCCGTAAGGGCGGCGCATTGCTGGAGTTGCGTCGCAACGATGGCGCAGCTCCATCAATGCTCTGGGGTGCCCAATCTCCCCAATGCTGCGTCAAGCCGTGCATCTGCTTCAAGCAGGCGCAGGGTTTGAGTCACGCATCATTGTCGTTAAAGTGAGTGATTGAAATCTTGTAGATTTCCCTCAGCCACTTTTAGGATGCGTTCCTGCGCAGGAACGCCCTCCCTTGCGCCGGAACGCCCCCTGATGGCGCAGGGCTTTACAACGTGATGCATCTCTTATATTCGTCAGGTTGTTAATATACGCCGCACCATTGCGCCTCTTTTGTGCTGCCGCTGCGTCACAAAAGTCAAGCAACAATGGAGCAAAAGAGCCGCAAGGGGCTTCTAAATCAGCCCCTCCAGACTCAAGTCCAGTCCTTCCTTTGTACATATGGCGATAAGAAGAAAAAGTGGTGGTGGATTGATAGTTTGAGTATTTTAATGACTGGTTAATGTAGTAGGAAACTTTAGTGTTGTCGCTGATCTGCAATCACGATGGACTTTGGCTGTCACTTCGCGTGCTGCGGACTGCTGCCTGCCAATCCTAGGCAAACCTTTTTAGTACTTTGTGTAGTGAGTTAAATAAGAAGTTTCCAATTCGACGGTCCGCAAATCAAGCAATACTAATAACGTAGTAGACCACATGAGATTGGTCAATAATATATCCCGTGGAATAGTTGTCTATTTGCTATTTCGCCAAAATATTTTGTTAGTTCTTTTGAAATGTTTGATTTGGTTGACAAATATCATCCATGTTTTCTGTTTTTCTTTCTTTCATGTTGTACATCAGCTTCCCCCAGGGGCAAGAGGAGGACACAGGAGGAGGAGGAGGGTGCTGTTTAGGATGCAGGCCAGGATCGGGCAGGCGAGGGCTCCTTTGCTGGCCCCAGTAAGTTTTAATTTTAATATAGAGTACTTTTTTTTCCCAGCGTTCCTCATTCGATTTTTTCTAAATCGTCTTTGATATTCTTGTAGACTGGATCTAAATTCTTATCCTGCCTCGACTATCACTCCGTGTGGTATTACTAGATTATTCTTATTAGTCTGTCTGTGTAGCTAACTAAGATTGCACATTTGGCAATTCCATTGGACTCTAGTCAGCTATAGCTCTATGCACAGAGTGCAGTCCTCTGGGATTGTCCATAATGTATTTTCAAGTCTTCTAAATGTTTATGCTTTGACAATTGCCAACAATAAAAAGGTGCATGACCACCAAGAAAGAATAAGATACTACTTTACTTTTGGTTTGGATAGGAGGACAATCCATTCTACTACTTTTGCAGGGACCAATCTGCACAAACAGAACTATGGACACTAAATAATGCATTGCTTAGCTTATCAATTATAATAGGTGCTGTTAGACTTTCCACATACCTCAGTGATAACAGACTTTGTAGTTGAACCCCCAATCTCCTTACTGACTGGATTGTGTGGCAGAGTCATTTAGCTCCCAAAGTCACCGATGATTATGATTATTCCCCAATGATGTCAGAGGCACGGACTAATGCTTGAAAAAATTGCAAAACCTTTAGCTCATCCACTCTAGTCTGGAGGACCAAAAACCACAGAGTCTATTTAAGTTTAAAAGCTTTATTAAAAGTAAACACATTTATTAAAATCAAGTTTGTCACAAAAGTAAACGTTTAACTGAAAATGGAAAAGTGCTTAGTGCTGACGATTAATTGGACACATTTCTTGTGGTCGAGCCGAGCTCTCACCTGGTTTGAACTTGATCCTGCTTGTGTTCTTAGAAGTCAAGCTTCTGTCTGTTAGGAGAAAAAGGGGTGCGTGTTAAAAATAAAAAGCAAGCATTCATCAGTTGTGCCAAAAAGTGCAGCAAGACAACAGCCTTCCCTGGAAAAAGGGACATTTTTATTTTAGAGTAGACCGTCACAAATTATTAAATTGTATACTGTTTTTTTCACATTTCTTTCTTCCTCCTAGACCAAATATTATATAGTAGTGAGTGGTGTATTCTAACATTAATAAATGTACTTTGTAGGTGGAACATCTGGAGGCGGGGCCAGCGTGGAGGTGGTGGTGGCATTGGACGAGGAGGACAACTCTGGGGAGGAGGCGGTGGAAGTGCCGGACAATTCTGTGGGGGATGACATGGTGGTGGCGGGCAGAGGTAAGCTATATATTCTTTACTCATTGAGATTGAAGACTGCAGAGTGTGCTTTCTGCACGGTGTATTATAAATAAACCAGCTAGTAGCCTCCTCTAAATGTACTTCAACTTAGCTGTGAAGTTTTTGGCGAGAAGAATCCCAATCAGATCTGAGATGAACTTGATGGATGGGATGAACGAAAAGCGAAAGAAGGGTGTAAGTAAGTGTGGAAGGACAAGAAATGTAATGATGACTGGCAAAGAAGAATGATATGTGTTTGCTTGGTCCCCGAGGTGGCTGGGAAGGAAAGAATATGGTATGGTGCATGGCTGGGTGAATGATGAAGCAAGGATGGGTGGAAGGAGAACAGCCTGGGTGGATGAAACAGAAACTGTATATGTGCATATACTTTGAATGGATGGATGCCTGGATCATTCATGGTACTATCTGACTCTTAGATAGCATATGTGTATCTAGAGAGAGTAGACAGTCACTGGATGAACTAAGTGTTACTTTGAAGAGCATGTAACACTGCACCCGCATGTCCGTTCCAGTGTAGGAAAGGCAAGGAAAAGAAGTTGTAATTTTGTCCAAATACTACCATGAATAGTAGCAGTAGTTTGTATTGCAACTGCAAGCACAGCATATATCCGGTTATTACGGTGGACACTCCCTACCTCTCTTAATAACTTTAGTTTAGTAGTAGTACGTCATTCATGTGTGGGTGTATCACTGTTCACTCAATAATAAGCAAAGCACCTAAAGTCATCCCATATGTCATCAAATACATCGCATGTGAAGTGATAGAAAATCAGATTATTTAGCTTCTTCATTTTCCTTTTCTAATACTCATTTGCACTGTAGGGTGAAAGCTAAATGAATTAAGCAGTAGCCCTTTTAACAGAGTATTCTCAGTGCCACCCGTAATAGAAAAGTAAGAGCTTCACCACCTGCATGTACTGGACCGGTACAGTAACGCAAGTCTGTCTCACTCACCATGGTGTGCGTCTGTTTTTCTCAGGTGCAAGTTCACTGCACTGGCATTATGCCGGCTTGCATAAGATAACGTACCAATTTTCCTAAACAAGAGAGAAGAAGAAGAATACGACTGGTGTACTGTCATAGTCGACTGTAATGGAAGTCCATAGTGCTCGTACAATTTGTTCCTTAAACTCCCGCTAATGTTAGAGCAAGGATGAAGAAGTCGGAGGTTACATAGATACTGTCCTCAATAGTTATGTACTGTGCTTTCAATTTGCTACTTGTACTGTGACAACTTTCTGCTTAATCATTTTGTGTTAATCTTAAGGAGCATTGGTTACAGACTATGTCTTTCTTTCTTCATATAGTTGCTCCTTCGAAATCAAAGAGACCATCAAGGAGGAAGGAGCTGGCTCGAATGGCCCGGCAACGGAGGCTGGATGCCACTGTCGCTGAATATCGGCGGCTGGTGGCCCTGGAGGAGGAGGAGACTCAGTCTGGTACTACAACAACGTCCACTGGGACAGCTGCATCCTCCTCCGTGCGGGCTGCCAGCCAGCGCAGTGCTCCAGTGGTACGGAGCCGGGCTACCAAAGCCAAATGCCACCGCCGAGCTACAAAGACAGCAGCTGCCCCCCACAGGATTTGCAAGGCACGCCGGCGCCGCTTATCCCTCAGACTGTCCTACCTGGAGCAGGAGGTCCTGAACTATAAGAACTTGGTGGAGGGCCTCCGCTTCGAACATGCCACCCTCCGCAAGGAGCATGATGCCCTGGCTGCTAAAGTCAACAGCACCCTGCTATAGTGTCTCTTGCCCCTTTTTTAGAGACTTTTGGGGGGTGGGAATTGGGAGTTGGGTTTTTTGGGGACTTTTGAAGGACAATCGTTGGGGTTAGGGAGGGTCTTGCGGGAGATTATTTTGTTAGGGCTATAAAAATATACTTTTTGAAACTTTATCTGACCATACCTGTTTTTTACTGCTTTTGAGTCTGGTGGGTGGGGGTTTAACAGTAAGTTTGTTTTCCTGAATAGTCCTAGGACTTTAGTAGTACTACCGTCAATCTCTCGTCTCTCCTAATACTCCATTATACTACCTCCAACCAAATGCTTATCTTACCTGTAATTTCTGTTTGAAAGTAGGGCTAGGCCCAGGGCTGGCTCCACGCGAAATGGCGATTAAGGTTGCAATCCAGGGCGGCTGAAATTTCCTCCTCATTGCGGTGGTACTAGTGGTGTGACACAGTGGCAGTTGCATGGTTATGGAAAAAAAGAAAATGAAACCTGGTTTGTCCTTACTGTAGCATTACAACCGTACGATAGAGAATATAGCAGGTGACAGTACACTAGACTACAACAGTGCCACAATGTAGCCTAACAAATGGTAAAGTATTGATAGTATAACTTGTACTTGTGTAGGATTTCTTTGACTACTACTACAAGAAATAGTACTGAAGCTGAGTAAGTCTAGAATATATCCTCGGATTCCTTCACCAGCCTGTTGCTTTGACCTTATCCTCCCCAGCAAGTGTGTGGAATTATTGATATAATTTAGTCACACATCAAGCAAAACCACAAAACCCGGGGGAAGAGGGTTAGGGTTTGTAAAATGGATAAGAATGGGGGTTTCTTTTTGGGTAGGTTTTGTTGAGAGAGAAAAAAAAAAGCACAGCATGGACAAACAATAATTGAACATAAAGAAATTTTTGGGTACAAAGCTAACCATAAATCTTTTACGTGACATAAAGGAAAAGCATGCACTACTGAATGCATTGTTACAGAAAAGTAAGTAGTACTTTTGACAACCGTGAATGACAGAATGCGACAGTACAGGGCTACATTAAATTAGGTTTAAAAAATAGCCGAACTAAAACCTATAGATTGGCTATAGGGATCAATTTAGAAGCAGAGAGAGATCCAAGAAATGCAGTCACACACACTCATTGAATAAAAGAATGGATACTGTATCTGTATTGTTGTAGTTGTCCTGTTGAATTTGGTAAATAAGTTGCATGCAGCAAACAATTCCTCTTATTATCGGCACTCCTCCATTCCAGCTGACGCTTCGTCCATCCATGTTGGTGACCAGAAGACACCCTGTCCACTGCCTACCTGGCAGATGCTGAATTGCGGCTCGCTAATGTGAAACCTGACTCCATCCTTTTTTCCCCATTGCAGACTGAAACCCGGCCTGTAATTATTGAACGAAAAACAGCACTGATAAATAAATATAAGGTATGTACGCTGTGTAGTGCAAAAAGTCACACTTTGATTTTCCTAATAGACAGTACAACATTTTTGAAAGTGCGTACTCTGTCTGAGTCACCTTTTCAAGGATAAATAAGTATGGGCAAATTAATTTAGCGGATCTTTCCCCTCAAGCTAGGTGTACTGGAAACTGTGTTTTAGAACAAAATTAGACCTTCCGAGCAGTGCTTCCACCCAGACCCTTACTAAAGCCAGTTGCAAAAATGTAGAAGACCCCCAATCAGATCTCAAAAAACGAGGTCTAGCAGAAAATTGGTGACAAAACGTACTTTGAAAGTAAAAGTAGGCCCAAATACCCCCTTACCCACCATGGATTGTATTCAAACCACTTGCAAGCAAGCAAAAGTATCCATAGCCAGCATCGCTCCAAGACTCGAAAACCCCCCCACCCAAACACATGCAATAGAAATACTGCTAACCCTAACGAGCCCTAAGTTAAGAATAGTGGCAGAGGCTTTCTTTAACTATGCCAAATTCCCCCTTTCCCACCATGGATTTTCTTCAAATGACTTGCAACCAAAATTACAAATTCTCACAAGTACTCTCAGACCCCAGAACTCAGTTGCAAAAATGTAGAACACCCCAATACACATGCAATCCTGCTGTTAGGGCTAACCCTAATGAACCCTAAGCTACAAAAAGTGCCAAAAGGCTTTTCCTTATGTATTTTGTCCCAACCACTTCTATCCGGTATTAGACCTTCCCAGGAATGCCCCAAGACCCGCCAACCCACCCACCAAAAAGCACAACACCCCCAAACAGCCCAAAAGCAAAATCTCATACTTACAATATTTCTCGGCCTTCGGTCCAAACGCGCAGTGCAGCTAGGCCATAACTCCAGTTTTCCACCACGGATTTCCTGAAAAGCAAATGCAATCAAGATTAGACTGTCCCAGTAGTGCTCCCAGACCCCAAAACTCACCCACAAACAGCCGGAACCCCCCCAAAGAGCACCTCAAGGGCAAGCAAGTCAGCAAAAACACAAAAAAAATTCTGCCTCCGATTTGGTCCAAACCACTTTTATCCGGTATTAGAGATTCCCAGCAATGGCCCCAGAGCCGTCAACCCAGGAGAAAACGAGTTGAAGACCCCCAAACAGCTAAAGAGCAAAAGTACAAAAATGGGGACTTAGTCATTTTTTTGCCAATTTCCCAAATCACTCCGTGCGCGCTCTGCAGCTAGGCCCTAACTCCCCTCTGCCACCATGGATTTGCTTCAAACCTCTTGCAAACTAAAGTATCCATATCCAGCATTGCTCCAAGACCCCGAAACCCACCCACAAACACCAGGAAGCCCCCCAAACAGGCCCCCGAAAACGCTACATTGAGCAAAATGTCAGAAATAGCACAAAAAAAATCAGCGTGGATTTTGTCCCAACCACTTCTATCCAGTATTAGACCTTCCCAGGAATGCCCCAAGACCCGCCAACCCACCCGCCAAAAAGCACAACACCCCCAAACAGCCCAAAATCAAAATCTCATACTTACAATATTTCTCGGCCTTCGGTCCAAACGCGCAGTGCAGCTAGGCCATAACTCCAGTTTTCCACCACGGATTTCCTGAAAAGCAAATGCAATCAAGATTAGAGTGTCCCAGCAGTGCTCCCAGACCCCAAAACTCATCCACAAACAGCCGGAACCCCCCCAAAGAGCACCTCAAAGGCAAGCAAGTCAGCAAAAACACAAATAAATTCCGCCTCCGATTTGGTCCAAACCACTTTTATCTGGTATTAGAGCTTCCCAGCAATGGCCCCAGAGCCATCAACCAAGGGGAAAACGAGTAGAAGACCCCCAAACAGCCAAAGAGCAAAAGTACAAAAATGGGGACTTAGTCATTTTTTTGCCAATTTCCCAAATCACTCCGCACGTGCTCTGCAGCTAGGCCCTAACTCCCCTCTGCCACCATGGATTTGCTTCAAACCTCTTGCAAACTAAGTATCCGTAGCCAGCATTGCTCCCAGACCCCGAAACCCACCCACAAACACCAGGAAGCCCCCTAAACTGGCCCCCGAAAACGCTACATTGAGCAAAATGTCAGAAATAGCAACAACAAAAATCAGCGTGGATTTTGTCCCAACCACTTCTATACGGTATTAGACCTTCCCAGGAATGCCCCAAGACCCGCCAACCCACCCGCCAAAAAGCACAACACCCCCAAACAGCCCAAAAGCAAAATCTCATACTTACAATATTTCTCGGCCTTCGGTCCAAATGCGCAGTGCAGCTAGGCCATAACTCCAGTTTTCCACCACGGATTTCCTGAAAAGCAAATGCAATCAAGATTAGAGTGTCCCAGCAGTGCTCCCAGACCCCAAAACTCACCCACAAACAGCCGGAAGCCCCCCAAAGAGCACCTCAAAGGCAAGCAAGTCAGCAAAAACACAAAAAAATGTCCTCCTCCGAGTTGGTCCAAACCACTTTTATCCGGTATTAGAGCTTCCCAGCAATGGCCCCAGAGCCGTCAACCCAGGAGAAAACGAGTAGAAGACCCCAAAACAGCCAAAGAGCAAAAGTACAAAAATGGGGACTTAGTCATTTTTTTGCCAATTTCCCAAATCACTCCGCGCGCGCTCTGCAGCTAGGCCCTAACTCCCCTCTGCCACCATGGATTTGCTTCAAACCTCTTGCAAACTAAAGTATCCATAGCCAGCATTGCTCCCAGACCCCGAAACCCACCCACAAACACCAGGAAGCCCCCCAAACAGGCCCCCAAAAACGCTACAATGAGCAAAATGTCAGAAATAGCAACAACAAAAAATCAGCGTGGATTTTGTCCCAACCACTTCTATCCGGTATTAGACCTTCCCAGGAATGCCCAAAGACCCGCCAACCCACCCGCTAAAAAGCACAACACCCCTAAACAGCCCAAAAGCAAAATCTCATATTTAGAATATTTCTCGGCCTTCGGTCCAAATGTGCAGTGCAGCTAGGCCATGACTCCAGTTTTCCACCACAGATTTCCTGAAAAGCAAATGCAATCAAGATTAGAGTGTCCCAGCAGTGCTCCCAGACCCCAAAACTCGCCCACAAACAGCCGGAACCCCCCCAAAGAGCACCTCAAAGGCAAGCAAGTCAGCAAAAACACAAAAATATTTCCGCCTCCGAGTTGGTCCAAACCACTTTTATCCGGTATTAGAGCTTCCCAGCAATGGCCCCAGAGCCGTCAACTCACCCGCAAAGAAGTAGAACACCCCCACAAGTGCTGAGTCTTTCTTCATTGGGCGTAATCCAGCCCTCTGCTTTGATGGAAATAGGAGTCTGGAGGAGGAGGATAGAGGAGCATGTTCTTCTGAACTTGTGAACCTGAGGAATGCAGACTGCGGCACCTTCAAATCAATAAGCAAACAAGTGAAGACAGTTCTGCTGATGGGCTTGTTTTTGTTATTAGGTGATTAAAGTTTGAATTATATTAACTGTGCACAACAAAGAAAGACAGACACACAGGAATGAAAGTGAATAAGGACAAAAAATAAAGTTATTGATTCATTGTCTCATTTTCAGGGCTCGGTGTTAAGGTCCAGGAATAAGAATAAGGCTTCGTCATCATACTCTGCGAATTCAGGCAGGGTGAGCTCAGTGTCACCTGACAGAGTAGAAATTCCCTCATCTACGTTGCTGTCCACCTCGTCTTCATCCGGCGCGCTTTCTCGTACTCTGTAATCTGGTGGTAGGAGGTGCTGATTCATCTTGATCATTGTTAATCTCTCCACATTTTTGGGTGAGAGGCGGCTCCGTTAGGGAGTTACAATGGCACCAGCAGCACTGAAAACACGTTCAGAAGACACGCTTGCGAGTGGGCAAGACAAGTAGTTTAAAACCAGGTTGGAGAGCTGTGGCCACAATTCTTTTTTTCCATGCCAATACGCCGATGGGTCAGCATTAACATAGACCTCTGTTGAGTCATTCAGATAGTCCTTCACCATCGACTCAAGGTCCTCCTCCAAGGTTCCTCCACTTTGCTTAGCTGTTGCTGTGACCTTTTGAGAACCAAACCCAAGCCGAGCTAGCCAATCCTCTTCAGCCTTCAATGTTTCTGTTGTGTCTGGTGCAGATGATCCGGTTGCGGGTGTCTTTAACGGCTGAGAGGTCACTTGTGCCACAGCCACAGGTGCAGAAGTGGATTGTTTTGACTGGGGATGGCCTGCTGATGCTGATGTACTGCTTTTTCCTTCAATTTTCTGCCGTTCTCTTTCAAACCTCTTGGCTGACAAGGCTAGCCAACGTTTGTACTTTGGAACATGTTCATCATCAAAAGGAAAGAATGCTTGGCCTGCCAGTGCCTTTTTGTAGCGTGGATCCAGAATAGTAGCACAAATGTAATGCTGGTTTGAGTGGATCATGTTAAGACGTTCATCACCTTGTAGGCGCTCTAATAATTTCTCCGCTAAAACAAAAGGGTCTTTTTTTTTCATCTTTTTGAAACACAGAACACACCTCCTTCAGTTGGTGCTCCAGCATGTACAACAATGGGATAGCTTTTCCCAAATTACAGTCCTCCTTGCTGACTGCAAGCATGAAGACCTCAAAAGGACGAAGCATGCGTGTCAGGCTTTCAACTATGTCCCACTGCGCCGCACCCATCCTCAGGTCCTTCTGAGCTGTACCCTGTGTTAAGAAATAGTGATCGACTACCGTATACTGCTCATACAGACGCTCAAGCATGTAGAAGGTTGAGTTCCAACGTGTTGCCACCTCCTGGATGAGAGCTTTCACTGGCATTCAACGTTCATCTAGCAGGCTCCTCAGATGCTTCCGGGCCTTAAAAGAATGGCTGAAATGGTTGCACATTTTTCGGCAGGTCTCCACTACCTCGTACGCTGGACTGTCTTTATCACTCAAGAATTTTTTGACAACCAGGTTTATACAGTGCGCCAAACACGGCACTCTGAAATACTGCCCCAGCTCCATGGCCTTAACTACATTGGCGCCATTATCTGTGGAAACATAACCAATCTGCCGTTTTTTTGGGGACAGCCAGTCAAGGACCTTTGTGTTAAACTCATCCAAAATGTTTTGTGCTGTGTGACGTTTCTCCAAACCAAACATGGCTAGTGTTGCATGTTTCCGAGCAGCTTTAAAAACTTGGTCCGGTTCAACACCTGCGTTTAGCTTTGCTTTAACCCCTGAAAAAGAGACCCAGTGTGCAGTGACGCACATGTAATCAGCGCCTGTGCCACTGGTCCACATGTCTGTTGTCAGATGTATAGTGTGAACAGCACTCTTCTGCAAAGCTGCCCCAATCACCTCCAGCACATCTTCATGTAGTGCTGGAACCGCAACTCTGGCAAAATAGAACCGGCTAGGAACCTTCCATTTAGGGCAGAGCACTGCCACTAATTCTAGAAAACCAACCCCTTCTACAAAAGAAAAAGGGAGAAGGTCCAGAGCTAGCATTTTAGCCAGCTTAGTGTTATACAGACGCGTCAGTGGGTGGTTGCGTTCATATTGCCCTTCTGTAAACAACATCTTTTTAATGTTGCCCTGGACCAAGCATTTACGGGATGATGATGATATCTTCGACCCAGTTACGCTCGCTGATGAACTTTTTCGCATTGGTGTTCCACTCTCTCCCTTACTCTTAGTGTGGCTCACATGGGGTGTGCTGCTGACAGGGGTACTGGGTGTAAGTGAAGTGTTTGACACGTCTTCTTCCTCCTCGTCATCATCAGATGAAACAGCATTACGTGCAATTCAGGCTTCCTTGATCGCCTGTAGGTGCGCATACCATTTGACAGCGTGCTTTCTTTCAAGATGACCTCTCTGGCCTCCGGTACCATAGTTGGAACCAAACTTACCACGACTAACTGCCAACTTACAAATGCTACAAATGGCAAAGTTTTCCTTTTTTGGGCAAACACTAAAGAAGTCCCAAACTGCGGACTTGAAATGTTTTTGGGGGCCGGAGGAGGCGGCGATACTGGTGGTGGTGGTCCTGCTGCTAATGCCAGATGAAGTGGAGGATGTGGATTGCCGAACTTCAGTACGTTTTGCACTTTCACCACCACTTATTGAGGTCGAGGTGGATGGAGGTCCCTTCTGGCGACTAAGAAATATGGAAGCGGTAGGTGTTGGTGTACTAGTTAACTCCAATGATTGTGGTGTTTCTTCCATTGCCTCCTCGTCGACAACATCATCACGCTATGCAGCTTCTCGGGCTAGGGTCAAAATGTCTGTTTGCTGCATGCCCGCTGGGGCTGCAGTGACCTTTATGATGACTGGGTCGTCGTTGTGAGAGTCTTCATCAGCAGGAGTATCCGCCACTTCTTGTTGAGCCTCATCCCACTCCATAACTATGAGTTTTTCGACGACCTTCCTTTTACGCTTAAGTACCTTTGTCAGATCATGGTGTGCCTCACTCTCAGACAGCAGTGGTGCTGGTTCCCAATTGGGATCCGTATCATCAGAAGGAGGTGGGCTTGAAGAAGATGTAGACACCAACCTTGACCTTTTCCTTGCTAGGGATGTGGAAGACAATGAATGATCATCAGGAGGAGTGGCTTCCAATGATACCTCGGCTTGATTGTCAATTTCCTGATGTGACCCTACTTCGGGAGGAACAACTATTGTGGGCACTTGTGACCCTCCATGCACCTCTGCTTGCGCATCTCCTTGCGCTGCCTCTCCTTCCACATGTACTTGGGCTTGTACTTGCACATGTGGTTGTTGTTGCGGCTGTGGTTATTCAACACTTGTCAGATGAGTTACAACAACCTGTGTTGATTCAGGGACATTGCTGCTACTTTCTTGCGATGAGCCAACATCACTGGTCGATGGTGATTGAAGAAGTACACTGACTGCCTCTGCAGCACTCAAGGGCTTGGACTTAAGTTGGCGTGGTGGTGGTGGTAGGGGCACTGAGCCCAATGGAGCGGGGGTGCTGCTCCCAGCTTGGTCCCCAGCAGATCCCGCTGCTGCTGCAGGCGTACTTTTTTTTTACTCCCAAAAAACGCGGCGGCCGGCACACCAGCCTCCTTGGTAACTTGCTTCTTCTGCTCCTTACTGGCAACTTTTTTGCTAGAGGAGCTACGGAGAACTTTTTTTGGGCCATCTTCTTCAGAGCAGGTCAGAACAGCAGGCCGCAGTTGCACGAGTTGCAGAGTTGTCTGTCGCCAGACGTGACGTCGCGTGACGTTATGCTGCACACACACACCGCTGCAGGACTTCTTCCTGGCACTGGTGGTTCTCTTGAGTCTTGTGCACCTAAAAGCAATGGAAGTCAGAGGAACATCAGTTCAGTTATACACCCCGAAAAAATCGAAAAAAAACTGAAAAATCAGCACAATCCCATGCCCTCCATGATGTTTAAATTCAAGACACCCCACAGAAAGACTAGGCCCATGCAACACTCACTAGTCACTACCCCTGGTGAAAAGGCCACAACAACAGGTGTCGTATTTGATATGGCCGCGTTAGCGATTAGCTGAAGCTACACGTTTTCCTGCTTAACTTGGCTATATATGAAAACGCCATTTTGAATGTTACGGCGGCCATCTTAGATCATAAGCGGCCTCGTGGCTAGCGTGCCCTTTAGTCCGTTGTCCGTACCACTGACCACTTCAGTTTGCCCAGCAACAGGCTATTTTTAGTACTGGTCAAGCTCGTACATGCGCAGTCCCCACTGACCAGTCACCCCTCAGGAATGTGCCGCCAAACTGACCAGCGGAGTTGTACCCCCTCCAATGAGGTGGCTGTGTTCCAAAACATAACCATATATGTACATAATGTCTTGTAACTTTGTGCCGCCTATCTTTATTACCTGAAAACTGTATAAAAGACGGGGTCACACCGATGTTCGGTGTGATACCTCTTGCATTACCGAAGGGTGCTGTATGAGTGTACCACCACCCCATGGGGTCTTAATAAACTTGTTCTTTGACTTTTACAGTTTCCGTGCCAACAGTTCTTGAGTGTAAGTGGGTTATCTACGGAGCATGTAGGCCTTGGGAACCCTGATTACTTCAAATTGGCGACCACGAAGGGACTCATCGGCGACTCGGATGCCCGAAGGAGAGGTCGCGACGAAGGCTTGGAAACTCGCCATGGACGCGCGCTGCCACTGAGTGACCCGAGTCTTGGCACCCACGGTGTTTCTTCCTTTCCTTCTGATCTGACCTTCCAGGTGGCGCCGGTCTCCGACTGAGTTTTCGATCGTTTGCGTTGCTGGGAAAGTGCTGTTTGGCTGATTTGATCACAAGACCTTGGCAGTTGGAATCTGGACATTTGAGATTTTGGGTAAGATTTGTGTTCGGTAAGGTAGTCTTCGGACGCTTACTGAAGTTCTATGATTTGTGTTCGGTAAGGTAGTCTTCGGACGCTTACTGAAGTTCTATGATTTGTGATCGGTAAGGTAGTCTTCGGACGCTTGCCGGAGTCCTATGACCTATGATTTTGATTTGAGTTAGCTAACGTTTGTGAATTTGTGAACTTTGAATCTATATGTGTAGTGCACTTCACATAGGCAGGCATGTAGAGATGTTTCTCTAACTTTGTTTTTTTCCTCTGAGCGGCACATTTGTGTGAAGTACTGTAAGTGCCATTTTATACGGTGTCACGCTTTCGTGATACTTTTTGAACATGCCTGTTTTAAGCACACTCCGAGGGATGTGCTGTCTTGGAAATGGTACCACAATTAGGTTAGCAGAAGCACAGCCGGCTCCCCCAGAAGGAACACCAAACAGGGATATGTATATTAAATTTGGCCTTCCCCCTATAATGTACAGCAAATTATGGCATAAGTACACCAAATCTGATCCTGAATTGCAATGGCCTCTACATGGGTCGTTCGATTTACGTAAAGTACAGTTTGTGGAACAATGTTTGTTTCAACGCAGGTCTAGACAAAATATGTTTGATTGTGTGCGAATGTGGGAGAAAGCGGTGCGCGAGCGAATGAAGCGTGAAGTTGCCTTGGCGGACAAAGAGCAGCGCAAGGCTGCTCGAGATAAGGCTTTACAGCTTGAGGAAAAAGAGGCTCAGGAGAAAAGAGAGAGGGAGGAACGGGAACGTAAATTGCAAACGACTGGTCAATGTCCTATTCGCCGACCGCTTTATCCTGTCCTTAATAATGAAATTGATGATTTTTCTTTGCTAGATCGGTCACCGCCTCCGTACGTTTCGCCTACGGCTCCAGCTGCAGATTCGGAAGATGATGGACAGGATAAGCCGGAAAAGAAGGGTGTATCCGCTCTCAGGTTTACTGCGGAGAGGTCCGCACATTTACGTAGTTGGGCTCGCAAAGTGAATAAGAACTGTGTTTCTCAGTTTGAGGTGATTACGGAAAGGGGTAGTTGGACGGATCATGAATTACTGTATTTTCTGTCTAATTTGGCGGAAGAAGTTGTTGCCGCGTATCGTCAACTTTCAGATACGTTAGAATCTAAAGCTGTGTCAGTTCATCGTGAGAATCTGGATAAAGGTCTATTTGCTCTTACAGATGTTGATGACTTTTTCAAGCAACTGGTCCAGCTGCGAGATGAGACCACCAGATTGCGGGAGGAGCGGAAAAAGAAACAAAAGGAGTCCGGGCCGGAGTCTAACGAGCGGTCTAAGGAGTGTTCTCTCCGGGGTTCAGATAAGAGTTCTGCACTGCATGTTATGCCTATGCGTGAGGCCGCACCTTTGTATGTCCCTCCTAAAGGGCAGGGTACAGATGATGATAAATTGTCTAAGGATGCAAAGGGATATTTTATATATAACTGGGTGTATACTCCTTGGAATAGAGCAGATGTTATGGCATTGAAAAATTCTTTACCTGACCTTCGGAAAAATCTGGCGGCATTTTATGAAGGGGTGGAAGGGGCCATTTCGTCTTGTGTAATGACTCTTGTTGATATAGATCTGTTCTTCGGGTTAATTCTTCCACCTGATATGTGGAGACTAATTCACAAAAATAATGATGAAGCAATACTGGGGGGGACATGGAAAGAAATAAACCAAGCAGATTTAGATAGGGAACCTGCATGTAAGCCATGTGAGCTGATTCTAGACCTTCCGGTGGCTATCCTGACTAAACTAAAAACGCTTGTTCCTTCTAAAAAGATTGATTGGACCATGTTAGCTTCGTGCAAATAAAAGCCTGATGAAACGGTTTCAGATTTCTTTACACGCTTCAAGGAGGCGTTCCATGATTACAGTGGTCAGTCTTTAACAGACGATACGGGTAGGCATTTGTTCGTAGATAAGTATGTGGCTAATCTCCTACCGGAGATTGCAAAGCGATTGAAGTCGAGTGAAAGTTCCTGGGCCACGGCGACCCCTGCGTCTTTGTTAACTATGGCTCAGTATTATGAGCGGCAGGAGTTGGAGGCTAAAGAAAGTGTTGATAAGAAGGCGAAAGAATTGAAAACGAAGGTGATGTTGGCACAGGTTCGGGGAACACAGGGTAGAGGGAATGATAGAGGTAGACTTGGCGGAGGAAATACGTCGTATGGTCGTACGGATATAGCGGAGGATCAATGTGCCTATTGTAAAGAGTTTGGGCATTGGGCTGACGATTGTTCGGTACTTCGTGAGCAGCGTAGCCAGCATGGTCGAGGAGGCGGTAGGTCGAGAGGCAGCTATACGGGGGCGAGAGGTGGCGGAGGTGATCGTGGAAGGGTTGAGGACAGGGGCCGTGGCCAGGACGAACGAAACACGTTTGATAGACGAAACCAATATCAGATATCGGAGGGTGAGAATGTGGAACACCAGGATTATGTGCATGCATAGGACTGCGTAGGATGGGGTACGGAATCAATTGAAGTGCCGGTAGATCAGAAGGGTCCATATGTAACAGCGGGTATTCTGGGTTCTACTGATCAATTTCTAGTCGACACAGGGGCTACTCGTAGCGCTTTGTCAAAAAACTTGGTTCTGAGGGCTCCCCTGTCTGGCGAAATGATAACATGTGTAGGGTTCGATGGCACACCCTCCCCTAGCCCATTGTCAAAACCCCTTGCACTTTGTCTTGACAAATTTTTCAGTTTTGGTCAATTTTTGTTATCGCCCCATACACCAGATAATATCCTGGGCATTGACTTGCTTAAATATTTTCGAGCAACGATACGGTGCGCTCCTGAGGGAGTGCGGGTTATCCTGAATGACAATTATCCTGACTCAGATAGGTTTTGCACTATATTAGACATTCCAGCCTTGGCCTCTCTACCGCACACGTTATGGGCGACCTCAGATACGGATGTGGGAGAGATGCGTATTCCACCTATTCACATTACTGTTAAGGAGGGGGCCTCTCTACAACGTGTACCACAGTATAAGATTTCGAGAGAAGGTGAAATTGCCTTGACACACATTGTTCAGGATTTGATCACTGCAGGAGTGGTGGAAGAGGTTCCTTATAATGTTTGTAACAGCCCTATTCTTCCGATCCTTAAGAGAGATACTGACGACAAAGTCTATCGGTTTATTATTGACTTGAGAGAGATTAACAAAATTGTCATTCCCCAATACCCGGTGGTATCCGACATTACGACCTTGCTTACATTGGTGCCACCAACGGCCACGACCTTTAGTGTAATTGATTTGAAAAACGCGTTCTTTTCCATCCCTGTCCATCCTGATAGCAGATATTTGTTTGGCTTCACGTTAAATAATAAATCGTATAGATTTTGTCGTGTTCCCCAAGGTTACACTGAGAGCCCGAGTATCTACAGCCAGGCTTTGAAAAGACAGCTTGATTCCTTTGAGTTACAGACTGGCGTTGTCCTCATCCAGTATGTGGATGACCTTCTGCTCGCTGCAGACTCTTATGCACAATGTGAAGATAGTACAATTGCGTTGCTTTCTTTTCTGGCACAGAACAATCATAAGGTTTCGAAGAAAAAGCTCCAATACTGTAGACCCAAGGTGACCTACCTTGGTCATCTTTTGTCTAAGGAGAGGCGTGCATTAACATCTGATCGAATTCAAGCAATTTTAGACACACCAGTCCCCCGCACACAGAGAGATGTACGTGCCTTCATAGGATTAACGTCCTTTTGTAGACAGTGGATCATGGGGTTTTCACACATTATAAAACCTTTGTTAGCGTTACTGTCCAAAGCTACACCAATGCCCCTTGAATGGACAGATGAATGTCAGAATGCTTTTGAACAATTGAGACAGGCCCTTTGTTCTGCACCCGTGTTAGGTACACCAGACTATACAAAACTTTTTACATTGTATGTGCACGAGAACGATGGGTGCGCGTGTCAGTGTTAGTGCAAGCACACGGGGATAAGCAGAGACCATGTGCGTATTTCTCTGCCATTCTTGATCCTGTAGCACGAGGGTTGCCTGGGTGTTTTCGAGCAGTGGCAGCAACAGCAGTAGCCATACGGCAGAGTGAGGGAATCGTGTTATCACACAAATTGTTGGTGTTAGTTCCCCATGCAGTAGATGCTCTGCTAAATCAAACAAAGACCCAATATCTTACGAGTGCACGGCTAACAGGATATGAGCTTACACTTTTGGCACCACATATCACACTGAAAAGATGCGCTACCCTGAATCCTGCCACTTTATTGCCCTATCCGGTCGAGGAGGGTCAGGAAGAAAAACATCATGACTGTGTTTTCCTGACCGAGGAACAGACAAAGGGTCGTGTTGACTTACAGGATATGCCACTTCCAGATGTGGATGGGGAACTGTGGGTTGATGGATCGTGTTTGAGGCTGCCAGATGGTACGACTTCCGCAGCCTATGCGATCACGACACTTAAGACAGTGGTAGAAACAGCACGAATACCACAGAAATCGGCTCAGGCAGCAGAGCTGATAGCTTTAACAAGAGCCTGAGAATTGAGTGCTGGCCTATGTGTGAACATATACACAGACAGCCGGTACGCCTTCGGAGTAGCACATGACTTCGGGCTACTCTGGAGAGAGCGTGGGTTTTTGACTTCTCACGGAGTACATATCATGCATGGAGAACTGGTGCGTGATCTTTTAAACGCGTTGCTTTGCCCAAAGAAAGTAGCGATAATAAAATGTAGCGCCCATAAAAAGATTACCGATAAAGTGGGCCAAGGAAATGCCTTCGCAGACAGTATAGCGAGACAAACGGCTATGTCTCGGACTGACTCCCCCATGTATGTGACACAATCACAGGCTGAGCGATGGAGCGATGCTAGAGCAGAAATCTTGGATATTCAGAAATCAGCTACTGAATCAGAACTTGCGGCATGGGCAGTAGATGGGGTGCTAGATGATGAAGGTTGTTGGAGAAGCAAGGACATGGAAAAATGGAAATTGCCTGCAGCTTACTTGCAGGCGATGGTCCAGATGACACATGGATTGGCGCATGTCGGAGCTCTTGCAATCACTCGACTGTTAACACGAGTCTGGGAACATCCCGAGATTGCTAATACTGCTAAGAGAGTAGTGCAGACCTGCTTGGTATGTTTACAACACAATCCTGGAAAGGGGACCCATACTCCGAAAGGAGGGTTCGTTCCACCCTCTGCACCATTTGAGGTACTCCAAATGGATTATATCCAACTCGAGCGCTGCAACAACCTGAAGTACGTCCTAGTGGTGGTATGTGCCTTTAGCAAATGGGTTGAGGCCTTCCCCACAAAAGACAATACAGCCCTAACAACGGCTAAGATGTTGCTTAAGGAATTCTTTCCTCGCTTTGGAGTTTGCAAATTTTTGTGGAGCGATAATGGGCATCATTTTGTTGGGAAGATTGTGGAGTATGTACTGAAGGGGTTAGGGATTCAGCAGAAGTTTCACGCTGTGTTCCACCCTCAGTCGGCAGGTCTGGTTGAGCGGTACAATGCTATGTTAAAACTCAAATTGGCCAAGATTGTGGCATCCACGTCGTTGAAGTGGCCTGATGCTTTGCCGCTAGCACTGCTCTCTCTTAGATCAGTACCCCATTCACGAACTGGCCTCACACCATATGAGGTGGTGTTTGGTCGCCCTATGAATATCTGGGGGGTGCCCAAGCCGCGATTGATACATGATGTGCCTTGTATAATGATGAACGATTATTTGGCACGATTAACAAATGATTTGCTTTCTATTCATCAACAGGTTCGAGAAGCGCTCCCTGACAACTCTACTGGAGAGGGCCATGATCTTCGCCCCGGTGACCATGTTATGATTCGGTCGTTTGAGAGGGCGAGCAGTTTGGAGCCGAGGTGGAAGGGCCCCGAGCAGGTCCTCCTGGCGACCCGGACCGCTGTACGAGTGACCAACAGGAAGCGGTGGGTGCACTCGACACACTGCCGTCGTGTCTCTCCTAATCTGGTGAATCCTGCTGTGTTGACTGACTACAAAGAGATTCTGGAGAAAGAAAAGAGCCCAGCTGTGACGTCGGCCGAAGTTGAGGGAGCCTTCCCGGACCACGCCGTTGCTGGACGAGAGCGTTACAATTTGCGGCCACGATAAGAAGATTTTTTGGGTTTTTTTTCGTGACTGGTTGGTTACCGCTCTGGGGTTTGTGAAAAGGAGACCGGGAATTCCAAGGGGGGGGATCAGTTCTGCCCAGTGTAGCGACACCCGTCTTGGCCCGGGGAAGAAAACAACGGCTACCTCGGAGCTCAGCACCGTATTTTTCTTTTTTAGGTATACACATATGTGTATTTGAGACTTTGTGAACAATTTGAACTATTTGAGACTTTGTAAGAACTTTTCTGAACTATGGCGTCATCTGCATCACGAGACAAACGAATATTAGGTGCCATTCTCTTTGTCTTGACTATTGTGGTGATAGCTGTAATAGCCTGGGTAGTTGAACTTATGGTACCTGCACGTGAACATTTGCTGCCGACTACCCCGGCTCCATCTGAACATTTTCACTTTACCTTACCCTACCATGAAGAACGGCATCGGCAAACGTATCTGAACAACAGCTTTATCCAGATTCTCCATCACACGCATAATATGACTAATACTTCCAATTGCTGGGTGTGTGGGATGTTGCCGGGGCACCAGAAGAAAGGGGGCACCCCACTCATTCCACTCCCGTTCTCACATAATGGATCTTGCAATGCCTGGTACACCCTCCTCTTTACTCTGAGATGGCCAACGAAAGGGGGGGTGCTTTTTCGTTTGAATAAAATATGTTTCCATGACAAGGATGGGTTTCCACGGGCTGAGGGTACTCGATTTGAATGGGAGGAGTACCGGCCCGATAACATATCTGCCCCGCGTGTGTACAGCAATCAACGAAGTATCAATGTATCCAGTTCACATGTCATTAATGTTATTGCTACTAAAGCCGATTTGTGTATAAGAAATAAAGGTTCGATTCCGGTAGGGAAAAGTGAATGCAATACCACACTTACTTTTGATAGTCCGAATGACATCTCGTTTGTAGCATCTCGAAATACGTATTTCATTTGTGGAACGAAAGGTTATCATCAGCTTCCATTGGGATGGTTAGGCACGTGTTATGTATCGTTTGTACTACCCCCTGTATTCATTGCCCCGCCGATGTATCATAATGACTATGTCCTGTATCACGATTTTGTCCTGAATAGAGTCAAGCGGACTGTTGTTCTGGATGACATCGACCAGACTGATACTGCCTTGCAGCAGTATGTGGACTTCAATTTGGGACTGTTTTCCTTTGTGGGGGCCGCATTGAACAGTCGGAAAATAAGACGATTGACACGTGTTGTTGAGGCTGTAGCAAATGATACTGCCATTGCACTTGGGAATATTACTGAGGAACTTCAGATTTCTAGGATCGTTACGCTCCAAAATAGGATGGTGTTGGATGTAGTTCTAGCTGACCGTGGGGGGGCATGTAGAATTATCGGAAGTAGCTGCTGTGTGTACATACCTGACAATTCACCATCTGTTTATGATGCCATATCAAAGCTGCATAAAATAGCAGCTGAAATACACCCGGACAATGGAACTTGGACACTTTCAGGATGGTTCTGGTCAATACTTACTGCTTGGGGCTGGAAACTGTTAACGATTCTATGTATCATTGTAGGGGTACTGTTCTTTGTGTGCTTATGTATACAATGTGGCCCAGCTTTATGTTCTATGTGTTTATCAGCTTGTGTACCATCAAGACGAGCTCTTGCTCATGACAAAATGATGCTTCATAAAGAAGTGACGCAAATAATGTCAATAGACATTGAGGACGAACATCCTGATTATGTTCACTATGAGGTAGCTTCAGCTAAACGCTAAAAGGGTCGTCTGTCGTATTTGATATGGCCGCGTTAGCGATTAGCTGAAGCTACACGTTTTCCTGCTTAACTTGGCTATATATGAAAACACCATTTTGAATGTTACGGCAGCCATCTTAGATCATAAGCGGCCTCGTGGCTAGCGTGCCCTTTAGTCCGTTGTCCGTACCACTGACCACTTCAGTTTGCCCAGCAACAGGCTATTTTTAGTACTGGTCAAGCTCGTACATGCGCAGTCCCCACTGACCAGTCACCCCTCAGGAATGTGCCGCCAAACTGACCAGCGGAGTTGTACCCCCTCCAATGAGGTGACTGTGTTCCAAAACATGACCATATATGTACATAATGTCTTGTAACTTTGTGCCGCCTATCTTTATTACCTGAAAACTGTATAAAAGTTGGGGTCACACCGATGTTCGGTGTGATACCTCTTGCATTACCGAAGGGTGCTGTATGAGTGTACCACCACCCCATGGGGTCTTAATAAACTTGTTCTTTGACTTTTACAGTTTCCGTGCCAACAGTTCTTGAGTGTAAGTGGGTTATCTACGGAGCATGTAGGCCTTGGGAACCCTGATTACTTCACAGGCCAAAAAAACGAAAATCACAGAAAAATCAGCACAATCCCAAGCCATCCAGCCCCTCCATGATGTTTAAATTCAAGACAACCCACAGAACGACTAGGCCCATGCAACACTCACTACCCCTGGGCATAAAGGTTGAAAACTAGGCAAAATGGTTGCAGGCCTAACAACAGTGCCTGCATTCAAAATGGCCCCCTCCCTCCCAGCACATGGCCAGTGCCTGTAGCAGCACTCAAAATGGCCCCCACCCACATGTCCTGTCCCCATGAACTCCCCAAAAAACCAAAAATCACAGAAAAATGAGCACAATCCCAAGCCATCCAGCCCCTCCATGATGTTTAAATTCAAGACGACCCACAGAAAGACTAGGCCCATTCAACACTCACTACCCCTGGGCATAAAGGTTGAAAACTAGGCAAAATGGTTGTAGGCCTAACAACACTGCCTGTATTCAAAATGGCCCCCTCCCTCCCAGCACATGGCCAGGGCCTGTAGCAGCACTCAAAATGGCCCCCACCCACATGGCCTGTCCCCATGAACACCCCAAAAAAACGAAAATCACAGAAAAATCAACACAATCCCAAGCCATCCAGCCCCTCCATGATGTTTAAATTCAAGACAACCACAGAAAGACTAAGCCCATGCAACACTCACTACTCCTTGGCATAAAGGTTGAAAACTAGGCAAAATGGTTGCAGGCCTAACAACACTGCCTGCATTCAAAATGGCCCCCTCCCTCCCAGCACATGGCCAGGGCCTGTAGCAGCACTCAAAATGGCCCCCACCCACATGGCCTGTCCCCATGAACACCCCAAAAAAACGAAAATCACAGAAAAATCAGCACAATCCCAAGCCATCCAGCCCCTTCATGATGTTTAAATTCAAGACAACCCACAGAAAGACTAGGCCCATGCAACACTCACTACCCCTGGGCATAAAGGTTGAAAACTAGGCAAAATGGTTGCAGGCCTAACAACACTGCCTGTATTCAAAATGGCCCCCTCCCTCCCAGCACATGGCCAGGGCCTGTAGCAGCACTCAAAATGGCCCCCACCCACATGGCCTGTCCCCATGAACACCCCAAAAAATCAAAAATCACAGAGAAATCAGCACAATCCCAAGCCATCCAGTCCCTCCATGATGTTTAAATTCAAGACAACCCACAGAAAGACTAGGCCCATTCAACACTCACTACCCCTGGGCATAAAGGTTGAAAACTAGGCAAAATGGTTGCAGGCCTAACAACACTGCCTGTATTCAAAATGGCCCCCTCCCTCCCAGCACATGGCCAGGGCCTGTAGCAGCACTCAAAATGGCCCCCACCCACATGGCCTGTCCCCATGAACACCCCAAAAAAACGAAAATCACAGAAAAATCAACAAAATCCCAAGCCATCCAGCCCCTCCATGATGTTTAAATTCAAGACAACCACAGAAAGACTAAGCCCATTCAACACTCACTACTCCTTGGCATAAAGGTTGAAAACTAGGAAAAATGGTTGCAGGCCTAACAACACTGCCTGTATTCAAAATGGCCCCCTCCCTCCCAGCACATGGCCAGGGCCTGTAGCAGCACTCAAAAGGGCCCCCACCCACATGGCCTGTCCCCATGAACACCCCAAAAAAACGAAAATCACAGAAAAATCAGCACAATCCCAAGCCATCCAGCCCCTCCATGATGTTTAAATTCAAGACAACCCACAGAAAGACTAAGCCCATGCAACACTCACTACCCCTGGGCATAAAGGTTGAAAACTAGGCAAAATGGTTGCAGGCCTAACAACACTGCCTGTAGTCAAAATGGCCCCCTACCTCCCAGCACATGGCCAGGGCCTGTAGCAGCACTCAAAATGGCCCCCACCCACATGGCCTGTCCCCATGAACACCCCAAAAAAACAAAAATCACAGAAAAATGAGCACAATCCCAAGCCATCCAGCCCCTCCATGATGTTTAAATTCAAGACAACCCACAGAAAGACTAGGCCCATTCAACACTCACTACCCCTGGGCATAAAGGTTGAAAACTAGGCAAAATGGTTGCAGGCCTAACAACACTGCCTGTATTCAAAATGGCCCCCTCCCTCCCAGCACATGGCCAGGGCCTGTAGCAGCACTCAAAATGGCCCCCACCCACATGGCCTGTCCCCATGAACACCCCAAAAAAACGAAAATCACAGAAAAATCAACAAAATCCCAAGCCATCCAGCCCCTCCATGATGTTTAAATTCAAGACAACCACAGAAAGACTAAGCCCATTCAACACTCACTACTCCTTGGCATAAAGGTTGAAAACTAGGAAAAATGGTTGCAGGCCTAACAACACTGCCTGTATTCAAAATGGCCCCCTCCCTCCCAGCACATGGCCAGGGCCTGTAGCAGCACTCAAAAGGGCCCCCACCCACATGGCCTGTCCCCATGAACACCCCAAAAAAACGAAAATCACAGAAAAATCAGCACAATCCCAAGCCATCCAGCCCCTCCATGATGTTTAAATTCAAGACAACCCACAGAAAGACTAAGCCCATGCAACACTCACTACCCCTGGGCATAAAGGTTGAAAACTAGGCAAAATGGTTGCAGGCCTAACAACACTGCCTGTATTCAAAATGGCCCCCTCCCTCCCAGCACATGGCCAGGGCCTGTAGCAGCACTCAAAATGGCCCCCACCCACATGGCCTGTCCCCATGAACACCCCAAAAAAACGAAAAACACAGAAAAATCAACACAATCCCAAGCCATCCAGCCCCTCCATGATGTTTAAATTCAAGACAACCACAGAAAGACTAAGCCCATGCAACACTCACTACTCCTTGGCATAAAGGTTGAAAACTAGGAAAAATGGTTGCAGGCCTAACAACACTGCCTGTATTCAAAATGGCCCCCTCCCTCCCAGCACATGGCCAGGGCCTGTAGCAGCACTCAAAAGGGCCCCCACCCACATGGCCTGTCCCCATGAACACCCCAAAAAAACGAAAATCACAGAAAAATCAGCACAATCCCAAGCCATCCAGCCCCTCCATGATGTTTAAATTCAAGACAACCCACAGAAAGACTAAGCCCATGCAACACTCACTACCCCTGGGCATAAAGGTTGAAAACTAGGCAAAATGGTTGCAGGCCTAACAACACTGCCTGTAGTCAAAATGGCCCCCTACCTCCCAGCACATGGCCAGGGCCTGTAGCAGCACTCAAAATGGCCCCCACCCACATGGCCTATCCCCATGAACACCCCAAAAAAACGAAAATCACAGAAAAATCAGCACAATCCCAAGCCATCCAGCCCCTCCATGATGTTTAAATTCAAGACAACCCACAGAAAGATTAGGCCCATGCAACACTCACTACCCCTGGGCATAAAGGTTGAAAACTAGGCAAAATGGTTGCAGGCCTAACAACACTGCTTGTATTCAAAATGGCCCCCTCCCTCCCAGCACATGGCCAGGGCCTGTAGCAGCACTCAAAATGTCCCCCACCCACATGGCCTGTCCCCATGAACACCCCAAAAAAACGAAAATCACAGAAAAATCAGCACAATCTCAAGCCATCCAGCCCCTCAATGATGTTTAAATTCAAAACAACCCACAGAAAGACTAGCCCATGCAACACTCACTACCCCTGGTGAAAAGGCCAAAACAACAGGTCCAAAAAACGAAAATCACAGAAAAATCAGCACAATCCCAAACCATCCAGGCCCTCCATGATGTTTAAATTCAAGACACCCCACAGAAAGACTAGGCCCATGCAACACTCACTACCCCTGGGCATAAAGGTTGAAAACTAGGCAAAATGGTTGCAGGCCTAACAACACTGCCTGCATTCAAAATGGCCCCTCCCTCCCAGCACATGGCCAGGGCCTGTAGCAGCACTCAAAATGGCCCCCACCCACATGGCCTGTCCCCATGAACACCCCAAAAAATCGAAAAACACAGAAAGATCAGCACAATCCCAAGCCATCCAGACCCTCCATGATGTTTAAATTCAAGACAACCCACAGAAAGACTAGGCCCATGCAACACTCACTACCCCTGGTGAAAAGGCCACAACAGGCCAAAAAAACGAAAATCACAGAAAAATCAGCACAATCCCAAGCCATCTAGCACCTCCATGATGTTTAAATTCAAAACACCCCACAGAAAGACTCAGTGCACCCACCACTGAGTACCCCTGGGCAAAAGGCCCCAAAACAGCCCAAAAATCGGAAATTTCCAAAATTGTAGTTGCAGCAACTGTAATGCCCCAAACAAACTTACTTGTGAAATTTCTAATCCAAAAGTGATCCAAAGAAAGTCAAAAGGCCTCAAATCCAAATATCCTGCAGCATCCACAAAAACGTAATCCTTCCAGCTCCAGATCCAAATAAAAAGTGACCAGGAGATGGACAAAGCACGGGGAGAAGCCTGCTGGACAGGAACAGGAAGTTGAAGACTGTGGGGCACTTCCTTCCTCCCACCCCCCCCTCCCGAAAATGGATTCTTTGCAAAAAAAGTGCAGGCAAATATCAACCTGAGGAGTTATTCAGATAAAAATCATCATTTCCAGAACGTTTATGCTGCTTACTGGTGGATTTCTTGTGCAGAATTGCAAATTTTGTATTTTCGCGAGTGCGATTTTGTTGCTGCTCGCCGCATCTACAAGCTCGCAATTGCGAAGTCCCGCGATACGTGATCATGGCGTACTCGCGTTGACAAACTCTTGCTGTGCAAGTTGGCAAGCCGCGATGACGAAATCGCGCTCGCCAAATTCCCGCGGGATCCCGCAGCAAGATCCAAAATGGCGCAGCACTCGCAAAATATCGAGAAAAACAACTCGGCAAATGCTGAATGATGGTAAGTAAACGCCGCGCGCCGCAAAATTGTATCATCAAGAAAAAAAAATCCGCTGCGTGCGAATTTGCGGATTTTCAGTAAATTCGCGAGCGTTCGCGGATTGCGAATTTACCAAAAATCCGCAAAATCCGCGAGCGGAACGGATTTTCTGCCCATACTTAAAGAGGACCTGTTCTTTCCTACTGATCACTTCACAGAATCCTGCCACCATTGAGCTTGTCCTGCTTAATTTACTGGCAAAGGCAGTAGCCTTTCACCAATATGGGGGTATCGATTTGGGTGCTTCTCCTGGTCCAACAAAATTTCAGTCCATGAGACAGGCCTGTGTACTGGGGCACATGTATGATCCGTGTTTGTCTATGACAATAAAAATCAGCATTAGGGATCCAGACATCAGCACAGTTGGCCACTCAGGGCTGTGCTGCATGTCTGTTATCATGGGAAATCTTTTTCTTCCCAACACACAGAAACATGTCAATTCTAAATATTTTCAGTGATTGCACTGCATTTTTGTACACAGAAGTGAAAGAATGTTTCTTTGAAACCTTTTAGAATGGTTAGAGCCCTATCAAATACACCTCAAAACAAGCTGATCAATGCTAGTAATCTCTTTTGTAATGAGATGGCAATGATTTTGCAATCAAAAGTACTCAATGTTTCTTCCACTTTTACCACTAACATTCTCAAATTATCTAACTGCCAAAAGCCCGACCCAGAAACCATCACTGAATGTTGTTTTACTAACTGCTTACCAATAACACAAGTACCGGTTAGGAGCCTCTTTCTACCACAAAATCAGGTTCTCCAGAAGCCCCATGTCCACCCAAAGCGCTACATCTAGCTATAGACCCTTGATCCTGTCACCAGGCAGGTCGCTCCCCTCACCGCCACACAGCCCCCCTGTGTGCCCTGTGCCCTGCCGCTGCTGCCGCTCATAACTGGAGTGTGCCTCATATTTTGGTTTGTGCCTGCTTTCCTCCTCTGCTATTCCTGTGTAATCTCTGCTGTTTTTTGCAGTTTTTGCTGTATTTTTGCTGTCTTGCCCCCTTTTTTTCTGTGTCCCCCTTGTGTCTTCTGTGACCCCGGCTCGCCCGCTCACTCCTCCGTGTTTCCTGCCGCTGCGTCCCCTGCGGACCAGGCCCCCTGTATTCCCTTTTGCCACCTTGCTCCCGCCTCCTATCTGCTCCTCCCTCCCACATCCCCTCATATGGAGGCTGCGCAGCGGTAGAGAGAGTGACCCTAGACCCTGTCACCAGGCAGGTCGCTCCCCTCACCGCCACACAGCCCCTCTGGGTGCCCTGTGCCCCCTGTATCCCTGTATTGTACCCTTCCAAGGTACACATACACTTAGTCCAGATGTACCACTCATGTGCTGTGCAATACTCCACATCAAACTAATGTAGTTCATTGGATGTGTTAAGCACAAAGCTGTGGAACTTTGAATGAGTGATCCTCTAGGCCTCAGTCCAGTTACACTGGGTAAAGAGGACCTGTTCCTTCCTACTGATCACTTCACGGAATCCTGCCACCATTGAGCTTGTCCTGCTTAACTCCTGGCAAAGGCAGTAGCCTTTCACCATTATGGGGGTATCGATTTGGGTGCTTCTCCTGGTCCAACAGAATTTCAGTCCATGAGACAGGCCTGTGTCCTGGGGCACATGTATGATCCGTGTTTGTTTATGACAATAAAAATCAGCATTAGGGATCCAGACATCAGCACAGTTGGCCACTCAGGGCTGTGCTGCATGTCTGTTATTATGGGAAATCTTTTTCTTCCCAACACACAGAAACATGTCAATTCTAAATATTTTCAGTAATTGCACTGTATATTTGTATACAGAAGTGAAAGAATGCTTCCTTTGAAACCTTTTAGAATGGTTAACCCCCTATCAAATACACCTCAAAACAAGCTGATCAATGCTAGTAAACTCTTTTGTAATGAGATGGCAATGATTTTGCAATCAAAAGTACTCAATGTTTTTTCCACTTTTACCACTAACATTCTCAAATTATCTAACTGCCAAAAGCCCAACCCAGAAACCATCACTGAATGTTGTTTTACTAACTGCTTACCAATAACACAAGTACCGGTTAGGAGCCTCCTTGCTACCACAGAATCAGGTTCTCCAGAAGCCCCATGTCCACCCAAAGCACTACATCTAGCTATAGACCCTTGATCCTGTCACCAGGCAGGTCGCTCACCTCACCGCCACACAGCCCCCCTGTGTACCCTGTGCCCTGCCGCTGCTGCCGCTCATAACTGGAGTGTGCCTCACATTTTGGTTTGTGCCTGCTTTCCTCCTCTGCTATTCCTGTGTAATCTCTGCTGTTTTTTGCTTTTTTTGCTGTATTTTTGCTGTCTTGCCCCTTTTTTTTCTGTGTCCCCCTTGTGTCTTCTGTGACCCCGGCTCGCCCGCTCACTCCTCCGTGTTTCCTGCCGCTGCGTCCCCTGCGGACCAGGCCCCCTGTATTCCCTTTTGCCACCTTGCTCCCGCCTCCTAGCTGCTCCTCCCTCCCACATCCCCTCATATGGAGGCCGCGCAGCGGTAGAGAGAGTGACCCTTGACCCTGTCACCAGGCAGGTCGCTCCCCTCACCGCCACACAGCCCCCCTGGGTGCCCTGTGCCCTCTGTATCCCTGTATTGTACCCTTCCAAGGTACACATACACTTAGCCCAGATGTACCACTCATGTGCTGTGCAGTACTCCACATCAAACCAATGTAGTCCGTTGGATGTGTTAAGCACAGAGCTGTGGAACTTTGAATGAGTGATCCTCTAGGCCTCAGTCCAGTTACACTGGGTAAAGAGGACCTGTTCTTTCCTACTGATCACTTCACGGAATCCTGCCACCATTGAGCTTGTCCTGCTTAACTCCTGGCAAAGGCAGTAGCCTTTCACCATTATGGGGGTATCGATTTGGGTGCTTCTCCTGGTCCAACAAAATTTCAGTCCATGAGACAGGCCTGTGTCCTGGGGCACATGTATGATCAGTGTTTGTCTATGACAATAAAAATCAGCATTAGGGATCCAGACATCAGCACAGCTGCTGCTGCTGCTCATATTTGCAGTGTGCCTCATATTTTGATTTGAGCCTGGTTTTCTCCTCTGCTATTCCTGTGTAATCTCTGCAGTTTTTTCTGTTTTTGTTGTATTTTTGCTGTCTTGCCCCCTTTTTTCTGTGCCACCCTTGTGCCTTCTGTAACCCTCGATCGCCTCCTCACCCCTCAGCATTTCCCGCCGCTGCGTCCCCTGCAGGCCCACCCCCCTGTATTCCCATTTGCCACCCCGCTGCCGCCTCCCAGCTGCTCCTCCGTCCCACATCCCCTCATATGGCGGCCGCGCAGCAACTGCACAGCGGCTGCGCCCAGCGGGTGCGCCGAAGGTGCACGTAAGGCAAGTCCGTCTGCGCCCATCCACGTCTGAATCGCGCCCAGCGCCAGCACCCCTGGACCACCGAGGCGCCATGATGCCTGTCTGCACTACGACGCCAGCACTCTCCATGCACTCAATCCCGGCCGAGAACACGCTTGCTACCGGCCAACCCCAAAGCGCACCCAAGGACCCTTCACCTGCTGGAACTGAGACTTCACCAGCATCCGGCCAGCTAAACCACCCACCATGGAACCCAACTACCTCAGATGTATCCTCCTCAAAACCCGCTCCACCCGCAAAGACGCCGTCGAGCTCTGGGCCCTCCTTGACTCTACCTCCCCTGACGTCGCCTTCCTGACAAACAATCAATCAGGAGTTTGTTAAAGCGCGGCTACTCACCCGTGAGGGTCTCAAGGCGCTAGGGGTGGGGGGGGGTGCAGGTTCCATTCCATCAAGGGGGGGTCTGTCGAAGAGCCAGGTTTTGAGGTTTCTTGCGAAGATGGGGAGCGATGTTGTCTGTCTGAGGTGGAGCGGAAAGGCGTTCCATGCTTTGGCCGCGAGGAAGAAAAAGGAGCGGCCTCCCAAGCTGGTCTTTCTGGTGCGAGGGACCACGGCGTAGGAAAGCTGGGCTGATCGTAGGGTCCTTTGGGGAGCGTGGAATTTAAGTCGGCTGTCCAGGTATGCTGGTCCGGTGCTGTGGAGGGCCTTGTGTGCGTGGGTGAGCATCTTAAAGGTGATTCTCGCCTCGACGGGGAGCCAGTGGAGTGTGCGCAGGTGCTGGGAGATATGGCAGTGTTTTGGCAGGTTGAGGACCAGTCTTGCGGCGGCGTTCTGGATGTTCGGTAGCTTGCGGATGAGGTTTTTGTTTATTCCGGCGTAGAGTGCGTTGCCGTAGTCGAGTCTGCTGGTGACCAGGGCGTGAGTGACTGTCTTTCGGTGTTCGAGGGGGATCCATTTGAAGGTCTTACGAAGGAGGTGGAGGGTGTGGAAGCAGGAAGATGAGACAGAGTTGATCTGGTAGTCCATTTTGAGCTCAGACTCCAGGATGATTCCCAGGTTGCGTGCGTGGTCTGTGGGGGTTGGCGGGTTTCCGAGGGCGGTGGGCCACCAGGTGTCGCTCCAGGCGTCGGGGTTTGGGCCCATGATGAGTACTTCTGTTTTGTTGGTGTTTAGTTGTAGGCAGCTGTTTTTCATCCATTTGGCAACGGCTTCCATGCCTTCTCGAAAGTTGCGTCTGGCGGTGTTGGGCTCGTTGGATAGGGAGAGGATGAGCTGGGTGTTGTCTGCGTATGACACGATGTTGAGTCCGTAGGCTCTGACGATGGGGGCAAGTGGAGCCATGTAGACGTTGAAGAGCATCGGGCTGAGGGAGGAGCCCTGGGGGACTCCGCAGGTGGTAGGTGTGGGGTCCGAGAGGAAAGGGGGGAGTCTGACCCGCTGCGTCCTGCCGGAGAGGAAGGAGCAGATCCCTTTCGAGGGCCTTGTCCTGGATTCCTGCATCGTAGAGTCTGTGTATTAGGGTGCGGTGGGAGACTGTGTCGAACGCCGCTGATAGGTCGAGGAGGATGAGGGCTACTGTTACTCCTTTGTCCAGTAAGGTGCGGATGTTGTCTGTTGCGGCGAGGAGGGCGGTTTCCGTACTGTTGTTTTTTCTGAAGCTGGATTGGGAGGAGTCGAGGATGTTGTGTTCTTCAATGAATGTGGCGAGTTGGCTGTTGATGGCTTTCTCGATGACTTTCGCTGGGAACGGGAGCAGGGAGATGGGTCTGTAGTTTTTGAGGTCGGTGGGGTCCGCTGAGGGTTTCTTCAGGAGGGGGTTGACCTCGGCGTGTTTCCAGTCGTCGGGGAACGAGGCGGTCGCCAGGGAGCAGTTGATGGTGTGGCAGAGCATGGGTGCGATGGTGTTGGCGGCTCTGTTGAAGATGTGGTGGGGGCAGGGGTCCGTGGGGGCCCCTGAGTGGATTGACTTCATTGTCTTCAGTGTGTCTTCGGTGGTGAGGGCTGTCCAGTCATCAATCGCTGGTTTCCGGGTGTTGGGGGTGGTTGCTGAGGGTTCAGTGTGTTGGTTGTCTTCGTCGAAACTGTCGTAGATGCTCTTGATTTTGTGGTGAAAAAAGATGCTGAGTTTGTCGCAGAGGTCTTGTGAGGGAGTGATGTCGGTAGACTCGCTGGTGGGTTGGGCGAACTCCTTGATGATGCTAAAGAGTTCCTTGCTGTTGTGTGCGTGGGTGGAGATTCTGTCTTCAATCGCTCTTTTCCTCGTTTCTCTGATGAGTTGATGGTGGGCGTTGGTGGCAGCTCTGAAGTTGTTGTGGGCTTCTGTGGATTTAGTGTTTCTCCAGGTCTTTTCGAGGCGGCGGCATGTGCGCCTGGACTCTCGAAGTTCGGTGGTAAACCATCTGGCTTTCTTGGCACGGGCATTGTTGTTTTTCTTGAGGGGGGCTATGGTGTTGGTGCTGTCCGAGATCCATCTATGCAGGGTTCGGGCTGCGGTGTTGGGGTCGTCGTTTTCCACGATGGTTGGGGTGGAGTTGTTGAGTGAGGAGGTGAGCTGGTCATCGGTGATTTTGGTCCAGTTTCTTTGTGGAAGCAGGTGCTGGTGTCTGTGGATGGTGGGTGTTCTGAAGGTGAAGTGGACGCAACGATGGTCGGTCCATGGGAGTTCGGTGGTGTGGCTGAAGGTGATGGAGTTTCCTGTAGTGAAGAGGGGGTCGAGGGTGTGTCCTGCTGAGTGCGTGGGCTCTGTCACGATCTGGCGGAGTCCAATGTTGTGGCGGTTGTCCAGGAGGCATGTGGTGTTGGGGTCCAGTTGATTGTCGAGGTGGAAGTTGAGGTCTCCCAGCAGGGTGTAGTTGGTGGATGCGATGGCCTGTGGGGAGATAATGTCTGTGATGGAGTTGGCGAAGGGTCCGCGGGGTCCAGGGGGTCGGTAGATGAGGGTTCCTCGGAGGGCGGCGGTGGGGCTGGCCAGTATCTTGAAGTGAAGGTGTTCCATCAGTTTTGTGGACTCGTCAGGGAGTGTGCTCAGGCGGAGGCTGGATTTGTGGACGATCTCGATTCCTCCTCCTGGGTGGATGGGGCGGTCCTTCCTGGAGATCTTGTATCCTTGGGGGATGGCGATGGCGATGTCCGGTCCCGAGGTGGTGTTGGTCCAGGTTTCGGTGAAGAATGCTACATCTGGGGTGGTGCTGTCGAGGAGGTCCCAGATTTCTGTGGCGTGTTTGTGGAGGGATCGGACATTGAGGAGGATGCATTGCAGGGTCTTCGGTTTGGTTGTGTTCTTGTGGACGGGTTGTGCTGGATCCGTGTTCTTGGCGGTGCTGCAGGTGTGCCGGCAGCGGTGACAGCTGAAGGGTCCATGGGTGTCGGCTGGTGATGCTAGCTTGCAGTTGTTGTTGCAGCCTGGGTTGAGTGCGTGGATGGCTGCTGGGTCATAGCGTTGGCGGGGCGGAGGTCCAGGGTTCCTGGTGCTGGTCGCGGACGGGTCGCAGATGGGCGCAGACGTGCTTGCCTTTGACGCGCCTTCGGTGCACCAGCGGCACGCCCGCAGCCCGCGGCCACGGCGCGGCCGCGCAGTGGCCGCCATTAAGTAGGGGTCGGGGAGGGCTCACTTAATGGTGGAGCTGCGAGGGTGGGAGAGCAATTTGACTGACAATGAGTCAGTGGTCCTGCTCGCCTGTCCCTGCAGTGGCCGCCATTAAGCAGGGGTCGGGGAGGGCTGGACAGCTGGGGGGCGGGAGCGGAGAGGGGAGCTGGATTGGGCCGGTTGCGATGGGGGGGGAGGGGCCGCGGGGGCAGCAGCAGCGGGGAAAGGTAAAGGGAGAAAAGAAGGGATAAAGAAAAAAGGGAAAATAAGCAGAAATAAGGCACAAAAGAGCAGAGATGCAGAAAAGAGCAGAAAGGTGAAAGATAGAAAGGGTAGAAAAACGAGTGAAAACGAGTGAAGGAGCAGAGGGAGAGAAAGGGAAAATGGACAGAAATAAGGCACAAAAGAGCAGAGGTGCAGAAATGTGAAAGATAGAAAGGGGAGATATACGAGTGAAAACGAGTGAAGGAGCAGAGGGAGAGAAAGGGAAAATGGGCAGAAATAAGGAGCAAAAGAGCAGAGGTGCAGAAAGGTGAAAGATAGAAAGGGGAGAAAAACGAGTGAAGGAGCAGAAAGAAAGAAAGGAGACAGAGGTCCACTGGACCACCAGGGATGAGGCGCAGGGAAACCTGCGGGTGGAGGAGGGCCTCGATCACCAACACTCAAGAGTGCAGGGGCAGGGGCACCTCACTTAATGGTGGAGCTGCGAGGGTGGGAGAGCAATTTCACTGACAATGAGTCAGTGGTCTTGCTGACAGAGACCTGGCTGAACCCTGCCTCCACACCTGATATCGCCATTGCCATCCCGGAAGGATACAAGGTCACGTGCAGAGACCGCACCAATGGAACAGGAGGAGGAATTGCCATCGTCCACAGGAATGCCCTAAGAGTATCGACCAACACCGATGACACCCTCAGCACCGCCTAACACATGCACTTCCTGATCCAACCCAGTCCCAACACCACATTCAGAGGAACCCTAATCTACAGGCCCCCGGGACACCAGCCACAGTTCAGTGACTCCATCGCCAACTTCGTCAGCACGAATGCCCTCGCCTCCACGGACAACATCTTCCTAGGAGACCTGAACTTTCATCTTGAGAACAACAACACCAACTCCACCGCCCTGCTCGATAACCTCGCCAACCTCGGACTCCGCTGGCCACACGTTCGACCCCATCTTCACTGCAAGCCCCCACGTCTCCTTCTACCGCACCACTGAACCCCACTGGACGGACCACACCTGCATCCACTTCACCTTCAGAAAGCCCACCATGCACCACCGCACCCAACTGCTGCCTCGACGATGCTTGAGCAAAGTCACTGATGACCAGCTCACCACCACCCACGCCCAGAACCCACCCCCCGACTCCACCTACCCGACATCGCCACCCGCAACGTCAGACAATAGATCGACAACTGCGCCAGCACCCTCGCCCCGCTCAAGACACCCTCCAACAGCCACACCAGCAAGAAAGCCACCTGGTTCACCAAAGACCTCCATGCTTCCAAAATAATATGCCGAAAACTGGAGAAGAACTGGCTCCGCAATCGATCACCAGACAGCTACACAACCCACAAGAACGCCACCCGCAGACATCACCAACTCATCAGAGCTGCCAAGAGGGCCTCATTCAAGGACCGCCTAGACAACAATGCACACAATAGTACGGAGCTCTTCAACATCGTGAAGGAACTCTCCAACCCCAGCTCCAATGCCACTGACATCCCGCCTTCGGAAGACCTCACTGGCTACCTTATTTTACCACAAGATCACCAACATCCACACGCACCAACAATCTACTCTCCTGAACAAGCGTCGATGACAAGGACACCAGGAGATCATGAAGACCATCCACTCAGGCTCACCACTAGACCCATGCGGTATGCAATGTTTACAACGCAACCATTACAACGCTGTTCCATTACGACGAGGTCACAACAACGAAAGTTGTTACAACGAATTGCGCTGGGGGGCGCTCAAGGATAGTAAATCATTTAATTTACTATCCCAACACCTTCCCTACTATCCACGGGGACTGGTGTTGGAATAGTAAATATAAAATGTTTAATTTGCGCCCCCCAACGCAAGTCGTTGTAACGGCTTGCGCTGTTACGACAGCGTTGTACTGGAACGCGTTGTAAAAGTGTGCGTCGTAATGGCGTACATCCGACCCATGCCCCCACCACATCTTCAACAAAGCCAGCACATCCATTGCACTCCATCTCAGCAAGGCCATCAACACCTCCTTCGAGACAGCAACCTTTCTGGAAAGCTGGAAACACGCTGAGAGCAACGCCTTACTCAAAAAACCAAAGGCAGACCCTAAGGACCTCGAGAATTTCCGGCCCATCTCCCTGCTCCCATTTCCGGCTAAGGTCACTGAGAAAATCATCAACAAACAGCTGACCCACTACCTCGAAGACAACAACATACTGGACCCATCGCAGTCTGGTTTCCGCATCAACCACAGCACCGAAACTGCCCTCATCGCCGCCACAGATGACATCAGGACCCTGCTAGACAACTGAGAAACAACAGCGCTCATCCTCCTGGACCTGTCAGCCACCTTCGACACAGTCTGCCACCGCACCCTACGCACACCCCTACACGACGCAGGAATCCCAGGGCAGGCCCTGGACTGGACCACATCCTTCCTCTCCGGCAGAACTCAGAGCGTCCACTTCCCCCCTTCCACTCCAATGCCACTGAAATCATCTGCGGCATACCCCAGGGCTCGACCCTCAGTCCGATGCTGTTCAATATCTACATGGCACCCCTCGCCCACGTCGCCAGTCAACACAACCTCAACATCATCTCCTATGCCAACAACACCCAGTTGATCATCTCCCTCACCAAAGTCCCTCACACAGCCAAAACCAACCTCCACGAAGGAATGAAGGCCATCACCGACTTGATGAGGATCTTCCGACTGAAGCTGAACTCGGACTAGATGGAGGTCCTCATCCTTGGGTCCCTGCCTTCGGCCTGGGACGACTCAAGGTGGCCGACCACACTGGGAACTACTCCGACGCCCTCAGACCACGCATGCAATCTAGGAGTCATCCTCGCTTCCACCCTCACCATGACTAAGCAGGTCAACGCTGTCTCATTCCTCCTGCTTCAACACACTGCGAATGCTATGTAGGATCTTCTAGTGGATCCCCACTGAAGCAAGAAGAACAGTCACCCAGGCCCTCGTCACCAGCAGGCTGGACTTCGGTAACGCACTCTACGCAGGAGCATCGGCCAAGCTCCTGAGACGACTGCAATGCATCCAGAACACCTCGGCACGTCTGATCCTCCACATCCCCTGCCGCAGTCACATCACTCCGCACCTGAGAGACCTACACTGGCTCCCCGTCAATGTAAAGAACGACAGCCGGAGGCAGATTCTTTCCCACTTCGCTGCCAAGACCTGGAACACCCTCCCCACCACCCTACATCAGACCCAAGACCTACTGGCCTTCAGAAGACTACTCAAGACCGGGCTCTTTGATCAGTAGCAGCAGCACCCCCTCCCCCTCCCCCCACCAGCGCCTTGAGACCCTCACGGGTATGTAGTGCGCTTTACAAGTGCCCTGATTGATTGATAGATAATCTCTGGGCATCTCACACTTGTTTTAATGAAATAATACACACAGGTATTTTTCCCGAACTTTGGAAGAAAGCAGCAATACTACCCCTCATAAAGGAGGCAAATCTCCAAGCATCAGATACCTCAAACTATCATCCCATAGCACAACTACTTTTGCTAGCCACAATACAAGACACATTTCTTAATCAGCAATTCTCCGCCTTCATAAAGGAAAATAACTTATTAGATGACTCACAATTGAATTCTGGAGCCAACACAGCACCAAATCCACTCTTCCAATGGCAGCAGAAAGCCTTAGATCTATAGTAGACAGAGGAGAAAACGTGGCTTTGATACTGTTGGATCTCTAAGTGATGTTTGACACTGTCAATCATGAGATTCTGCTAAAGCTCTTTTTTGAGATTGGCATTAGCGATAAAGCCCTCTCCTTATTAACATCATTCTTAGAGGATAGAGAACATTACATCGACCTAGAAAACTTCTCATCCACCACTTGGAATTTTCTCTGTGTAGTCACTCAAGGGGCATCACTAAGCCCTACCTTATTTGATCTTTATATTAGCCCTTAGGTAAAACTCAACAAGATTATTGGTTTCTCCATTTTCTCCTACGCAGATGACACGCAAATTGTTGTGTCAGTCACTCGAAATCATGTGCACGTAGCCACACAATACTGCCTCTTGATGGAAAAAATCTAAATCTGCATGGCAGAAAAACTGACTGAGATTAGACTTTGGCAGGACCGATATATTACTCTTCAGAAAAAATACTGATTTCTGGTCCCCAGCATGGTCGCCATCAGCTATGTGCCCTAGTCCCTCCCCAGGGGAGAAGATTAAGAATGTGGTTGTCCTCTTTGACAAAAAAGTTATTTTTGAAAACCAGATCAACCAAACTGCATCTTCAGTTTTCTTTCTTTTAAAAACTCTGGGAAAAATCGTTCCTTATATTCCCCCTAATTCGCAAAAATCGGTCATGTCTGATTTAATCCTGGCCGAACTAGACTATCATAATGGACAATATATTGTCCCACAACAAAAAATGTTATTCAAACTCCAGGCTCATCAAAATGCTGCAGCCCACCTCGTTTTCAATCTCCCTAAATGTCAATCTGCATCCACAACACTGAAAAACGTACACTTGCAGCCTATGAAAAAAGTATTATAATCAAGGCCTTATGCACTGCATTCAAGGCACTTCGCGATACTGGTCCAATGGCTCTCAGACAGTATTTCCACTTCTAGACCTTTACGCTCTTCAGGAGCAATGAATGTCGAAGTGCCCAAGTTCAAACTAGCTTCATGGGGGGAAAACGTTTTGTGATCTGTACGACTAGACTGTGGAACTCGCTTCCATTAGAACTAAACAATTCACTGTCCCTTTTACACATTAGGAAAGCACTGAACTCATGGCTCTTTTAACATCAGAGGGCCACACCTCTACCTAGCCCACCTTTCTGATCTTCCATTGCAGCGCCAAGACACCTTCAGGTACACGAGCGCTATACATAACTCCCCAACATTTAACATTAAGATTGTAATAATGTTGACTATCGATTAATATGGCATGTTACATTGTGTGCTTTTACTATGCGAAACCGGTCCGGTCCTCGGATGCTTGATTCCGGTCTGGGAAAGATATGGCTGTTGTAGTTCGGACTGGACTGTTCCCATGGGGCACAGGGTCAGAGCTGATTTGCATAAAGCCATTATCTGACCCAGGGTGGTGTGGAGTGCAAAAAACGATGGATTTAGGCCCAGATCCTTGTACTGGGGTGAATGTAAGACATTGATCTACATTCTGTCCATCAAATTGTTTTTTGTAATTTTACTATGCGATATTTCACAACCCAGTTGTTACAATGACTTGCATAGTAATGGCATCGCTTTGTAACAATGCGACCGCGTTGTAAGGGGATAGCAGTGTAATGACCGCGATGTAAAGGTTGTTTCCCATATAGATCGATATTTATCCCGCCTTTGACCACTAAGCTAAAGGAAATTCTCCTAGTCCATGCACATTAAGTTCATCTACTATTTAACCACTAAAAGCACAAAGGTAGTACATGAATAGGAAAATAAAAAATCCAAAATTAGCCATCATTTTCTTTCCGTTTAAATTATACGATCTCAATGAATATTTATATGACAATTGGCAGGAGAATAAGTTGGACAGGGTAAACTGCTCTGACATACCTACTTCGGCATCTATTTACTAAGCTGTCATAACTCTTTTCTTATTAGTGAAGAGTCTCCAATTTAGACATTTCCAGTATCCAGTTAATAATTACTTCCTGCGGATTCACTCAATTGCAACCCTTTGAATTGAATTGACATAACCTGCCTTGTATCGTGAAAGACTACGTTTATAAATATTTATACATGGTCAGTAACTGGCTGCCGCCCCCCCCCTATGAAACCACACCAATCCCAGGACACATGGACATGAAACCTGGATATCTTTGGAAGGTGGGGAGCAAAACACCCCGGCCGTATTTATTAAGATATAAAACAATAAATTTTAATTTCACAATAAACAATTTATACAAAATCAGCAGGACATTAGATACATTATTGTCAAGAGGTGTGAGAGACTAGCCTTAACAAAACTCTAATACAAGTTGTTTCCTAACCGAATTTAACATCCTCATCTGAATTTTGTATACTAACATTTCTGGCCATATGGCAAGGTCGCTAACCAGTGTCAGGTCCTACTAGCTGCGCCTCCCCTAAAGATGTGCGCATGCGTAGCCGAGCCTGGTAATTACTCGGTCCACGCCGTGAACTCCATTTACCCACTAAAGGAGGGCCCTTACTCTGCGCCATACGCTGACATCATGAGTACGCGCGCGGGGTGGCTACCAGCCTAAGGAAAGCGTGACTACTCCCCAACCCGCGCCCCTTTGAAGCACCAGTTACCTTGCCTCTGAAGTTCTAGGAGGGGCCATTGACCCCTCCCCCTGGGCGGGAACCTCCTAGGATGATGCCTGCCCCCTCAGACCTTAAAATAGCTGCTCACCGGTCATGACCTTACCGCATGCCCTATTCCTAATAAATACGACGACCTGTGGAAAAAATTCTAAAGGACAGCTACACTGACTAAATCATACATCATGACATGACACCGCAAAGCTACAATGGGAAAAAAGGTCCTAAACACAATTGCAACATCAATATCATATATCCGTACCAGTATCTAAACGGGAAAAAAGGCCTAAGAGAAACATCGCCAGCAATATACATAAACCAATACCAACTTTCTACACAGGGAAAAAAGGGCCTAAATCAAAACATCATTAGCAAATTACACACTACATCAGAATCATAATGCAAATAAACTGCGTTGTTCCAGGGATGGTGGGTGGGAAAAACAAGAAGCCCCGAGCGCGGGGCACGACCGGTGTGGGGGAGCGTCCAGGCAACAAGGGGGTCACCTGGGCTCTTCCCGCTTCTTTATTTCCGAGGGGCGTGGGAGGGGGCGGCACGCCCCTCACCCTGCCCCTCCGCAGCCTGCCCCTCTGACCCGGATGTCGACTTGATGACATCTGGGTCAGAGAGGGCGCCCGCCAATCGGTGGCGGGGCGCGCCTCCCCCGACGTCATCACTGGATGCCGGGAGGACACACCCCACCACCGAGAGGCACTGGAGGAGGGGGCGGTCGCCGCACCGCCATGTGGGCGGGGGGGCCAAGAGCCCCCCCTTTTCACATGGTCAGTGACTGGCTGCCGTCCCCTCCCTATGAAACCACACCAACCCCAGGACACATGGACATGAGACCTGGATATCTTTGGAAGGCGGGGGGCCAAACCCCCCGGCCGTATTTATTAAGATATAAAACAATAAATGTTAATTTCACGATGAACAATTTATACAAAATCAGCAGGACATTAGATACAATATTGTCAACAGGTGTGAGAGTCTAGCCTTAACAAAACTCTAATACAAGTTGTTTCCTAACCGAATCTAACATCCTCATCTGAATTTTGTATACTAACATTTCTGGCCATATGGCAAGGTCGCTAACCGGTGTTAGGTCCTACTAGCTGCGCCTCCCCTAAAGATGTGCGCATGCGTAGCCGAGCCTGGTAATTACTCGGTCCACGCCGTGAACTCCATTTACCCACTAAAGGAGGGCCCTTACTCTGCGCCATACGCTGACGTCATGAGTACGCGCGCGGGGTGGCTACCAGCCTAAGGAAAGCGTGACTACTCCCCAACCCGTGCCCCTTTGAAGCACCAGTTACCTTGCCCCTGAAGTTCTAGGAGGGGCCATTGACCCCTCCCCCTGGGCGGGAACCTCCTAGGATAATGCCCGCCCCCTCAGACCTTAAAATAGCTGCTCACCGGTCATGACCTTACCGCCACAGGCCAGCATTGTTACACGACGATCTGACCTCCCCCATCCTAGACCTAAACCAGGAGCTTACCTCGCAAATCCCTCTAACCAGGCCCATACATTATTAGACCACAAGACGTTCCCTGCCTCAGTCAAGTGAACCCCGTCCCCCAGGTAAAACTGCTCGCCCCAGATACACCCATGTGGAATCGCCTGCAACCGGGGGGCTCAACATAACTTGTCCAACTGTGTGTTGATCCTCTTTACCGAGTGATTCAACGCCCTGACCGAGTCCCCCCCTCGCCACTGCCACCGAGGGATAAGTTGCGACCAAACTACTGTGCAACCCGGGCATGTCTTGGCCACCCACCCCGCAGTGGAGATGATCTCCTCAATAAGGATGCGCCTACCCAGTTTGGCCAAATCATTCTCCCCCAGGTGAAGTATCACCACTGACGGGGGGCGGGTTGCTGATCTAAGAGTTCCTGAAAGAAGTTCTTGAACTGTCTGAACTCCAGGCTCATCAAAATGCTGCAGCCCACCTCGTTTTCAATCTCCCTAAATGTCAATCTGCATCCACAACACTGAAAAACGTACACTTGCAGCCTATGAAAAAAGTATTATAATCAAGGCCTTATGCACTGCCTTCAAGGCACTTCGCAATACTGGTCCAATGGCTCTCAGACAGTATTTCCACTTCTAGACCCTTACGCTCTTCAGGAGCAATGAATGTCGAAGTGCCCAAGTTCAAACTAGCTTCATGGGGGGAAAACGTTTTGTGATCTGTACTACTAGACTGTGGAACTCGCTTCCATTAGAACTAAACAATTCACAGTCCCTTTTACACATTAGGAAAGCACTGAACTCATGGCTCTTCTAACATCAAGGGGCCACACCTCTACCTAGCCCACCTTTCTGATCTTCCATTGCAGCGCCAAGACACCTTCGGGTACACGAGCGCTATACATAACTCCCCAACATTTAACATTAAGATTGTAATAATGTTGACTATCGATTAATATGGCATGTTACATCGTGTGCTTTTACTATGCGATATTTCACAACGCAGTTGTTACAATGACTTGCATAGTAATGGCATCGCTTTGTAACGAATGTCTGACTAAATATCGAAATCAAAAATATCGACATACAAAAATATCGGGACAAAAATATCAAAGTCAAAAATATCGGAATCCTATCCCTAACAAGGTAAGTACAAAAATATCGAAAAAATAATATCGTAGTACAAAAATATCGGAATTAAAAATATCGTTTTTTAAAATGTATTAATAATAATGTTAAAATAATTATAAAATACATATAATGTTACAAATATTAAATAAAAATATTAAAACATAATAAAAAAATTAAAACTAATACATATACATTTAAAATAAATTAAAAACGTAATAATTTAATGTAATTTTATATTTTATAATTTCATTTAATTGATTTAATTTAAATTTATTTAATTTTTACCCTGTACGACTGTACCCCAAAAACCCAAAACTGACCCAGAACCCTAAAAATACCCCTTAACCCAAATACTGAAAACTGACACTGAACCCTAAAAATACCCCTTTACCCATGAACTGAAAACTGACCCAGAACCCTAAAAATACCCCTTTACCCATGAACTGAAAACTGACCCTGAACCCTAAAAATACCCCTTTACCCACAAACTGAAAACTGACCCTGAACCCTAAAAATACCCCTTTACCCACAAACTGAAAACTGACCCTGAACCCTAAAAATACCCCTTTACCCATGAACTGAAAACTGACCCAGAACCCTAAAAATACCCCTTTACCCATGAACTGAAAACTGACCCTGAACCCTAAAAATACTCCTTTACCCATGAACTGAAAACTGACCCTGAACCCTAAAAATACCCCTGTACCCATGAACTGAAAACTGACCCTGAACCCTAAAAATACCCCTTTACCCATGAACTGAAAACTGACCCTGAACCCTAAAAATAACCCTTTACCCAAAAACTGAAAACTGACCCTGAACCCTAAAAATACCCCTTTACCCATGAACTGAAAACTGACCCTGAACCCTAAAAATACCCCTTTACCCATGAACTGAAAACTGACCCTGAACCCTAAAAATACCCCTGTACCCATGAACTGAAAACTGACCCTGAACCCTAAAAATACCCCTTTACCCATGAACTGAAAACTGACCCTGAACCCTAAAAATAACCCTTTACCCAAAAACTGAAAACTGACCCTGAACCCTAAAAATACCCCTTTACCCATGAACTGAAAACTGACCCTGAACCCTAAAAATACCCCTTTACCCATGAACTGAAAACTGACCCTGAACCCTAAAAATACCCCTTTACCCATGAACTGAAAACTGACCCTGAACCCTAAAAATACCCCTGTACCCATGAACTGAAAACTGACCCTGAACCCTAAAAATACCCCTGTACCCACAATTAATTAATATTATTTAATTACCAATTAATTATTAATTAACAATAACAATAAAATAAATATATTAGCACATTTGCTGTAATTAATTTAATCTAATAATTAATATTATTTTGCACAATTAATTAATTAATAACAATAAATAATATATATAAAAATTACTTTAATTAATTTAATAAAATAATTAATAATAATTAATTACCAACTAATTATTAATTATAAATATGATAAAAAATTATAATAATTAATTAACTAATTAATAGAAATTAATTACCAATTAATTATTTAAAATATGTACAAACATATATCAATTAATTAATTATTATTAAATTACTTCCCACCCTATTCCCCTATAAACCCATAACCCGCTACAGAACATATTTATCAATTAATAAATTAATTAAAATAATTTAAAATTAATTCTCAATTAATTAATTAATAATTCCTAATAATTAATAATTAATTTAACATAATTAAATTACTTCCCACCCTATTCCCCTATAAACCCACAACCCGCTACAGTAGTAAAACACAATATTTAATAAAATAACATTAAAAAAATTATAAAACATAATTAATACAATATAATATACACTAAATTTATTTAAAAATAGATATTAGTAACATCAAAGTTATTAATTTCGATATTATTAACATCGATATTTACAACTTCGATATTACTGATATCATACCAATATCGATATTTAGACTGTCGATATTACTTACCTTCGATATTTTTGTATATCGATATTTAAACTTCGATATTTTTGCTTATCGATATTAAAAAATCGATATTTTGTCTGTGTACCCTTTGTAACAATGCAACCGTGTTGTAAAGGGATAGCAGTGTAATGACCGCGATGTAAAGGTTGTTTCCCATATAGATCGATATTTATCCCGCCTTTGACCACTAAGCTAAAGGAAATTCTCCTAGTCCATGCACATTAAGTTCATCTACTATTTAACCACTAAAAGTACAAAGGTAGTACATGAATAGGAAAATAAAAAATCCAAAATTAGCCATCATTTTCTTTCCGTTTAAATTATACGACCTCGATGAATATTTATATGACAATTGGCAGGAGAATAAGTTGGACAGGGTGCACTGCTCTGACATACCTACTTCGGCATCTATTTACTAAGCTGTCATAACTCTTCTCTTATTAGTGAAGAGTCTCCAATTTAGACATTTCCAGTATCCAGTTAATAATTACTTCCTGCGGATTCACTCAATTGCAACCCTTTGAATTGAATTGACATAACCTGCCTTGTATCGTGAAAGACTACGTTTATGAATATTTATAGACACTTCGCCATCCTGAACTCGTGCATCTGCTGCTTATTAGTTTCTGCAGAGAAGCCGATTAAATATGTCTAGGAACATTGCAAAAAGAAATGATTAAGGATTGTTAATGCTGCAATTCAAAGAGTGGACATAATTCCGATGTTCTCTTTTGAATACACATTGCAGCAGCGTGTGAGCGCTCAGGCCACGCTACTAAAAACCCTTATAGGTTCCCACTTTCGAAAGGCCAGTTCTTATTTTCAGTAACACTGTGTGTTAGAACAGTTCTGTGAATTTGGCTGAAAGAATGAAAAGGGTATGGTAATATGGCTCTATCGAAAACTTGGAAATGTGTCACAAATCGTTTTCAATATTTACTGCATGCTTCTAGCGCGCAAGAAGCGATTTCTGATAACGTCTTTACTTCTGGGGGCCCCCGAATTTCAGGACATGTGGTGCTTAGAAGTGATCTTCTTTCATCTGATTTTCTTCTGCAAGAGAGAACAACGAAAGGGAGAACAATGCACTGAAGCGGTGTAAATGTCTTATTACTTACCGGTAATCTTCATTACCCCGATTAGGGTCCTCCCCGTCCCAGTCCTAACAACGTGAGGCAGTCCTGCCTCCACCCAGCCAATCACGACGCCAGTATTCAAAAGTTACATAAGCCCCTCCCACCTACAGCCATGCCTGTTATCAACAAGACTCCGACACAAACACAGCGGGAGGGCGGGAGGGTACAGGACTGGGACGGGGAGGACCCTAATTGGGGTAATGAAGATTACCGGTAAGTAATAAGACATTACCCCCTCATGGGTCCTCCCCGTCCCAGTCCTAACAACGTGAGGAACTCACAAGCAGAGAACCAACAAAAAACGCAGGACACCAGGGATCCATGCAGAGTACAAAACAGTAAAGATCAATGAACAGCAACGTCCAAGACGCCAACAGAAAAACAGCCAGCAGAGGCATGTAAAACAACAAGCCAAGAAGGTAGCACAAATACGAGACGGGACAGCGGGTGGCCACCCAACAAATAGAAAACTCCTGCCGCCCCAGCCCAAGAAGCAGGCACAGAACGTGTCTAACGACCCAGCACCAGAGACAGAGGAAGCAGACCCAAAGGACCGCAAAGGCAGGCAGACCGCCAAACGCACCCACTGACCAACCCCAGAACCGGAAAACCATATCCCCCAAGTCATACCTCCACAGGAGACAAACAGGGCAGGAGAAAATGGAAAAACACCAGGGAACAAAGGTGGGAAAAACCGGAGAGTCCAGCGAACCACCAAGTAAGGGGGAACAAGGGACCCCCCCCCAGCAGGTAAAACAGGAAAAACACCTCCAGCTGCCAAAGGAAACGGGAAGAACCCCCAGGCAGAAAGACCGGAACAAGCCACAAACCAACCCAATCCGGCAGGAACTCCCAACAGGGAAAAGAAACGAGCAGAGCACCCAAAGCACCCAACCGACGAGCAGAGGTGATGGCCAGCAAAAAAGCCACAGTAGCTGACAACCAGAACAAGACAGCCACCAGCAAGAGCTCAAAAGGGGGCAACAGCAGACCCCCCCCAAACAGCAGGCAAAAACCCAAGAAGGCACGAGTACAGGAGAGACCGGCCGACAAAGCCGAAAGCCTAGAAGAAACCGACTCTTCAAAGGGGCAAAAACCACCGAGGAGGCTCCAGGACCCCGACAAGCCGCCCACTGAGAAGACAAAGCGGAAGGGGCAAGGCCCTGTAAAAAAAACAGTCCTGAGAAAATCCAACACAGAGGTAGGATCCCCCAGCACAGGAACGGCCCAATGGGAAGAACACAAAGAGAAAAAAGAACCCCAAAGACGACCACAGCACCCAAGGGCCGAAGGCCGACGTGACAACGGGATGCCACGAGCCACCACAGAGGAACAGCCCAAAAACACCAACCACAGCCACACAAGAGCCAGGCCGTCAGAAGCAAGTGACATCAGGGCAAAAACCAGCTGTGGACCAAAAAGCGGAGCCGGAGTCAATGAAGTCCGGCCAAACCCGACCCCCGCCAGCAGCAGCAGGAGCAGAAATCAAAGACAGAGAGGTTAACGATACAGACACCTACACACACCCCCTTACATCCCCAGACTATGCAGGAGGAGAAAAAGGAGGGAAGGCACACAGAAAGCCCGAAGGCCAAGGAAATGTGCAGGGGCCATGCAAATCCACACCAAATTGAACCAAACAAAGAAAATACGCCGCTGAAGCGAGCACAGAGGGCACAAAACAGAGGACAGGAGGAAACGGCCCAAGCAGCGTCTACAAACGAAAACGCAGACAGTCCTGAACACAAACTCAAAGCCCACAGAGGAGACACGGCCCAGAGAGAGCTGCGGGAGCCCGAACCACCAGAGGCACAAGACACACCAATGAGCCATAGAGTCGTGGGAACAACACATGGAAGCCAGCAGGAACAGAGACATGCAACTGGTCCCCCCAAGAAGGCCCAAGCAGCAAATAGCCACGGAAAGGCTAGCACGAATCAAAAAACTCGGCCGCCACCAAGGACCCCAACATGGCGCCCAACCCCAAGGACAGGCGTCCAAGGACAACAAGAGGAGAGAAGGGAGCTGAAAACGCACCCCAAACACCAGGTCGGGAGAGCAAAGCCACCAGGCCAAAGCAGGAACCAGAACAGGGGAGAGAGGAACCAGAGCCATGTAACCTGCACTGAAAAGGACCCAATGAGCCAATCAGAAGAAACACCAAGGACAGGAGGAACACGCAAACCCAAGGAACCACAGCCGCGGAGGCAGCCACCACCTCCTGGAACCGCAACCAAACCCAAAGGGCAGAAGGGTGACCCAGCAGGACCCACAAAAGAGCCAACAGGGAAGAGAACCGAGCCGGAGGGTGAAAACAACCCCCTGCAAAGTGATGAACAGGCCCCGAGAAACCGAAGGCCCCGAACAGGAACCAGAAGAAAAATGGCCAGAACCACAACGAACCCCAGTAACCGGAGCAAGGCCACAACGCCACCATCGCCAGAACAGTCACAAGGAGGGTTGAAGCAGGAACCGGACAAAAGCCACATAGGGAAAAGCCAACAGCACCCCCCAGGCGGTCACCCACCCATGTATGGACCAGGCATAACCCTGCAGTACAAAGAACAACAGGTGCAAGCAGAGCGGAATTGCCAACCAGCAAAAAACCTGCACAGCAGGAGCCAGCACAGCGGAAAAAACCTGGGGAACAGGAGAGAGGCCGAAAGGCAACACTCGAAACAGAGAAAGGAACCCATCCACAGCAAACCGCAGGAACCGCGGACCAGCCAGACGGATGGAACGTGAAAAACAGACAACACCCAAATCCAGGGAAGACCAAAAAAAATAAAAAAATAAAAAGCACCCACCAGGAAGAGGGGAATGACAGACCGCAAGGGGAACAACCGACCAGTGGCACCAAATGGTATAAAGCCCCGGGACACAGAACCGTGCAAAAAGGAACCAACGGGCGCCAGGACCAAGAACAAAGAGGAAGAGGAACCTTGGCCCGCTCCGCCACCGGAACCAGCACAACAGCGCCCAGAGACAAAAAGAGACCGACGCCCAAAGAAGAAGGTAAATGCAACACGGGCCAAAGGACAACGGAGCAACCGCAAAAACAGCCCAAAAAGGGGGACAGCCCGGAATGGAATCCGGAAACCAAGAGCGAAGACCGACAGGACCCACCAATCGGAAAGCAGACCGGACCAACAAGCCAGCAACAATGGATCCGAGCCCCCAAAACCGTAACAAAAACAGCAACGGAGACAGGGAACCCACTGCCAGATGAACACCAGGAGTGGGACACAGACCCAAAGAAAAAGAGACGCAACCGCAACCACCAGGTCACAGAGACCCCCCTCCCAGGGCACAACAATACCCAAAACCCTGGACGACCAACACCCAGGGGCAGCCGTAGGCGCAACAGAGGCCAGGAACCAAACGGAACACAGCCTCCCCCACCCCCGACCATGAAAGGGCCGAGAGGAAGACAGAGCACCACCACACAGACTGTCAGTAGAGGGAGCCAAAAAGCCAAGGAGCCACAGAAAAACAGACAGTGGACCAAGACGCCAGGACCAGGTCAGCCGAGGAGAAGACTCAACCCATCAAGCCAAGACAGGAAGGAAGGCCCGCAAACAGCCAAACTCTGCACAACCCATGAGAAGGAACAGTGAAGCACAGGCCGAACAAGAGCCAGCACGCACTCCCAAAAGAAGAAGCAACACATGGAAATGCAGGAAAGTGAGAAATAAAGTCCGCCAGGCGAAACCACCATCCCAGAAAACGAGGAAAACCCTGCGTATCTGCCGCAAGCCATGCATCAGACAGGATATCCAACAGGACAACATGGAAGGAAAAGGTCAACCACCACAGAGTAAACAAACTGTGCGGAAAACCCCACAGCATCCAGGGATCTAGGGCCACAACCCAGCATCACCCTAATAAAGACCTATCCTCAGGACAATGCAAAGCAGGCCCTGGCAGCACATACTGGGCAGCCAATACCAACAACTGTGGAAAAGCACAGATTGAAACTATATCAACCCAGGTAATTGGACAGCATAGGCAGGAAGATCTCGTGAACACCAGTAGCCCTTCACAGTATTCAGCGCAGCCCCAGAATCTGGAAAAATGTCATCCACCTGCAGAACCTGGAAACCATGCCGCATGGAAACAGCCCAGGCAGGCACAGGTGAAGACGACCCTTCACACATGGTGAGTGAACCCGAGCAATCGAACCAAACAGGAACTCACCACACAACAAAGAAAGTGCCCAGCAACCTCCAAGCAACACTGCCCCCAATCACCAAATCACACAACGTGAGACCGGTGAAAATTACAATGGGCAGCCCTGTAGTCTCCACCCACAGCCCCAGGTCAAAAGACCATGACCATGGGGGCCGGACGCTGCACTAGAACCACAGCGCCGGAACGACCCGGGGCCAGGACACCACGAAAACTCCCCGCCCCAGCCCAGCACATGAACGAGGAGAGTCCCTGACCCCAGAACAGGAGCACAGCTGACCGGGGGACCGGAGCAGCCGCGCAGAGAGAAAAACCCACAGGAATCAATGCAGAAGTAAAAAACTGCAAATGAAATACTCCTGTGAAATACACACAGTAAATAACGCAAAAGCATAAAACTGCAAACGAAACACTCACGGCACCGTCCTGAAGAAAGCCAGAAACAGAAACAGGAACCGGGAGCACCAGCGTTCCGACAGCCGTCGGAGCAGAAAAAAAACAGGCATGGCGGTAGGTGGGAGGGGCTTATGTAACTTTTGAATACTGGCGCTGTGATTGGCTGGGTGGAGGCAGGACTGCCTCACGTTGTTAGGACTGGGACGGGGAGGACCCATGAGGGGGTAATGACCCATGAATATTCACAATCCCAACCTTGAAATCATGTGCACAGTAACGAGCATTTTAGTCCACTAGTGCCATCTAATTTTACATTATTATAACATGCGAGCTTATTTCCTGGAGTATTTACAAGGCTTTTTTGTTATTGAATGTCACTGCGGAATAACAGTTTTGTGTGAAGCAGTGTGGCAGAGCATGGTTAGCAACGTGTGTGTTTTCCCCAAAATGCAAGCATATTGACCCGGAAGCCAAAACGGGATAAAAATGCAGCATTAAATCCTTACAAGACTGAAGAGGTGAGCAACAGGATCCGCTGCCCTGGACAGCATAGGTTCACTCAGGTGCAACTAACCATTGTAACTGTGTGGTGGTAAATGCCTTCTGACAAAATGAGTGCTTACACTGCCCGAAGGCCTACATTTGGCTACCCATATAGCACAAGAAGCCACCCCAGGGAGCAGGGCCAGTCTTTAGTGCTGGTGGTGCACGGCGTAACAACTCTTTTAGCGCCACCCAGGATCTCCTCTTCGGATTCCAAACTAGTGCTTGGCAAAAGTGCATCTCACCTCTCCATAGCCCCTCTTTCAGGAGAGCTCCCGTCCTAAATCCGCTAGTAATCCGGATCCAGGCATGGTTTTGTGGATTGCACACAGAGCAGTCGAGCACAGTGGAGCGAGACGCTGCTGCCACCACTACTGACGCCATCGCTCCCGTGACCACGTCCTCAACTACTGTGGCTGAAAACAGCCTGCCTTGCCCTGTCAACCAGCCTGCCTCGCACGGCTTCGGAGTGGGCGGCCGGCTTGAGGGCGGCACGGCTTCTGTGGCGCGCCGGAGCGGCTGGTGCTGGACGCAAAAAAATTCTCAGCTTGGTCCTGCTGGCAGGCAGGCAAGAGGAGAGCAGAGGGGACAGCGGAGCGAGGCGAGGCAGGGAAAAGGGAAAAGGAAAGGGGAAAGGCAAGACGTCGACAACAAAACGACGAAAACAACAGCAGCACACACTGTGAGTCTTTTGCAAATCCTAATACCCTTCAGCTGCTCTGCGCTGCTGTTCTGCTGTTCTGCTGTCCCAACAGAACAGAACAGAAGAGGAACAGAAGAGGAAGAGGAAGAGGCCAGAGGACAGAGGACAGAGGGGGTGAGACTGTGAGACTGTGAGGTTGTTCCTCGAGATTCTGGCCCGGTGGGGGTGCATACTACTGTGAGCATCGATTCGGGCCAGCCAGGTCAGGTTAGGAAAACTCTTCTGGCCCCCATCGAGGTCCTAACACAGCCTCAATTTACGACCAGAACTGTCTGACTGTGTGACCACCATCAGATCGGACTCCTGAGCTGCTGATCCTGGTCGGTAGCCGAGAATACGGAGGGCATATTAAAGATAACTGACCATAGCTTATAGATCACAGATCTGAGCAGCTTTATTGCTTCCAGGCCTTTAAGCCTTTATGTGGCGCTATCCGAGGAGGATAGGCCCAAGCACAAGCTACTAACTGGCAACCTGCTGTGAAGTTGGTTGGCCGGTTGTCTTTCTTTCCTGGAACACTGACCTTTTCTGACTCCTATCACAACCTAACCATCATCTAGCAATCAACCATTGTTTAACTGCTCTACAATTGCTCGGACTTCCCAAGTCTCCAAGACCCCAAAGTCTCCAAGGCTCTACCGTCTCAAGTCGTGTCCATCAGCAAGGTTCGCATTCCCCGAATCCTACGGGGGCCTACGATACCGGGCACTGCAAAGGGGCCCGGGTGAAGCCCGACTGATCCACCATCCCTATAACATCTCCTTAACTTCTTGAGCCACATCTAAGCATGAGGTCAGGCAAGAAAAGGGCCCAGCCCGAGACTAAGTCCAAATCCAAGTCGAAGTCCACGACAACAGCCAAACAAAAGGAGAACATTAAACAAGTCAGTGGGAGCCCGGACTCATCTCTAGACGAAGTCGGGGCATGCAGCGACCGAGCCCTCCAGTCCGTCATTCGTCACCCCAATCTTCACCAACCAAAAATCACATCAAAATTCCAATTTTTAAAGGACCCACTTTACACCATCTTTTCATCCAGTGGAAAAATCCTGGGCCTTCAGGACTCCTTACTCCCACTATCCCCTCTAGAACTGAAAAAGATCAACCCTCTGGCCAAGCCCCAGATATCATTAACACTCCTCTCTTAACAGATGGCTCATCTGCACAGGGTCCACTTGCTCATGGTAAAATAGGGCCAGCGGGAGAAGGGGAGTTCATGATCAGGGCCATTAGCAGCCCATTCACTCCGCATTCAGGGGATAAGGGGGCTAGCCCAGCCCTATGCCTACCCCCTCTCCCAAGCATACTAACTCCTTACCTACTCTACTTCACCTTCAACTAGTCAGTAGGCAAGGCATTCCTTGTGTAACGTCACGACCTGCAGTGGTAACCAATGGCAAGAAGATCTCAGCAGGCTTAATCCAAATAACCCGGCAAAGATTGCCAATATCCTCTCGCACCACCTGGATGGCTCAAAAATCTGCCAACTGCCCATCGAAGTAATTGTAGAAGAACAGAGTTCCGATGAATACCAGAAGGAGGCCGTGGAAAACATACAGAACACCGGGTGTGACGGCCCTGTTAACCTAACTTATTTGGGATCACAGGAGTGGGCCGATCTAGTTGCTTTCTACATCCCAGCTACCCCGGTTAAACTACCTCTGCCCACAGACGAAATAAACAACAAAAACCAGCTGACTAAACAGGCTTTCGATCAGGAGGCTATACTCTCGAATTCAATAATTTAACAAAATCTTTCTCTTTCCCCAACACCCAATAGATACTAAACTCAAAAAAGGCCCAAAACTAGGACTCACGCATCAAACGTGTCAAACACCTGGGACATTCTCTTAAACACCATGCAACGAACCGTAGACACTCTCCACTTTCAATCTGACAAAATGGACTTACAGTTGACTCTACTTGACACCTTGGCTGCCTACGTGGGGCGAATTGCCGAGAAACTCGGCCAATTAAACTCTTTAATCGTCAGAGCCCAGCAGGAAGCAAAATTGTCGTGCAGTTGCGGTCCAATCATTGACAAATTAGCAGCACTCCCAGAAATAGTATCTACTTTGATAGAAGGCCTGCCAAAAGGGCCTTACGCAAGGGACCAGTACACCAATCCCCACGAAACAGCCAATCTCGAACCCCCAAAAGGAGAGTTCAACACAGCTAACAATACAGACAAAACTGTACTGGCACCTCCAGCGGGTCATTTGTCAACACACTCCTCTTCACTTCCCAAGGACTATGTACCAACCCAGAACGCTAAGGGTTATCGCCAGCAAAGAAGGAAAGGTCGTAACAAACTAACAATTTCAAGTACGGCAGAAGTCTACCCATTCTTTAGGTCTGAAACCAGACAGGAGCCGCAAGATCTGGGCCCTATAACAGCAAATAACGCAAGAATAGAACAAACTTCCACTGCGCCCAGCGCCTCCTCAAGAGGGGAGCACGTGGTAGCAATTATAGAGGCACCTACTCAGGAGGCCGGTAGGGCCTGCCCAGCTGCGAAACCGGCAATTCAAATATTATGGTAAATCGTGGTCCCGGAAAAGGGAAGGATGCTAGCCCCCCCATATTACTATTGACATCCGCATCAAGGAGGGCCCCTCCAAAGCACAGCCCCGATTTAGCATGAGAAGCTATGACCATCGCTCACTGTGAAAGACCCCTGGCTCAAGAACCAAAGAAAATAGGACCCCCGTGCACCCAAACCCAACTATACTCCTCTATAGTGGGTGACCTCACAGCTCCCTATGTTTCTGAATCCCATAAATTCTCCTATGGTGACACCATCACAGAAACTTTCCCACAGTTCAACACTAACAAAGGAGGAATCCAAGTGCGTGTCAACCCCCCAACAGCTCAGTCGGATGATCAAAATACAAATTCTTCTATTATCCTCTTTACCCCAGAATACGAATCAAAGGGTCCATTCGATATTCTGAATAGAGGTAATCTACTCCGTCTCCTTAGCACTATACCTTCTTTAAATGGTTTATGCTCAGCTGACCTTTTATCAGTAGAATTCATAAAAACTGACAGAACACAGGACAAGGAAGCTACAAAAGCCACCTGGACTTCGTCCAAAATTGTAAATAAAATCCTAGATGAACAAAATATTCTCAAAACCTGGGGGGTTAAATCTGCCCTACATCATAACATAGGATATCTGCTCCCCCTGCTTGAGAGACCTCGGTCCGGACCATCTACAAAAAACTCTAGGACAACGTCAGTGCTTAGGGGTGCACTGGGTCGATCACCTACAAAAACACAGGCAACATTCACTCAAAAGAGCTCGATGGTCTCAAATTCAGACAATCTAGATGATCTTTGGCTATTTAGAATAGGGAACACACCAAGTCACCCACAATGAGAGGGGAATTCAACAGAGGCGGGCTTGCATTTGGCCACACCACTTCTGAAACTATTTATACAGATATGACAGGATGATTGATCTTGGTGTTTCAAGGCGCTTAACGGAGTGTGGGCTAATATCCTCACCTACACTACTACTTCTGAAACTATGCTTGTGTTACCTAAATGGGCTCAACAACAAGGCAGCAGACACTGAATTCTTACAATATGTGAAATCATTTGATATTATCCTCCTTCAGGAAACATGGCTGGAGGATCTTGCACACATAGAGGCTACACCTGTTATCACTCCCCAGCCACAAGAAAATGTAAACTCGGTCGGCTGGCGGGCGGCTTAGCAACCTATATAAAAAACTCAAACGTCGGCAGTGCGCAGGAATTTACCACCAACTCTCCTGCCAAAAACACAGTTCAGATTAAATTAAATCTTAGCGGGAAAAAAGAAGAGGTGCTGCTGATCAACACCTACATCAATCCAAAAAAGAAGAAACAAGAGTCGAAACTTCTAATGGATCACTTACACCACGGAATTACTTTACACACTTTTCCCAATTTAATTCTTTCTGGAGACTTCAACCAATACATTTTAGGCTCATCCTCAAATAATGACATTCAGGCCTAGTCCTACTTCTGGAATATTCCAACTCAATCCTTTAGCAGCCAAGGTAAAACCTCCAAGCCGGCGAAGGAGTTGCTGGAAGATCTGGAGCACATCGGCCTGAGGGTTCTAAATGGAAGTTTCGCCGAGGACTCCCCATCTGTGGCTTCGTTCAACTCAGGCAACGCAACCTCTACGATAGACTACATGCTAGTCTCCCTCCAACTTTTTCATCATATACTGGGTTTTATCCTAGGAGACAAGGGAGACAGTGACCACCACCCCCAGGAAGTCTCTTTTCTTGCCTTTCCGGACTCAATCCTCCCCAATCCAACAGGACCTCATGCCTGTCTTACCATAAATCTTAAACAAATTAAAACCATGGTTGCAAACACGATGGAGGTACTTCAAGTAGCAAAACTACAATTAAACAGCTTAAACTATCCTATGGGTAATCCAGTAACCGTATGGGAAACCTTTACGGCCGAATTTGCAAACACATATTCAACAACAGTACGGCACTTTCCATCATTTGGCTCCACGGTCACAGGGAAGATTTCAAGCCCCCAGAAACTAGCCTTATAAGAACACAAAAAAGCGATCAACAAATCCGTAAGATTATTGAGAACAAGCCCGGGCGAAAGGGATCTTCTCGAACAGCTTCGCAAGCACCGGGCGGACCTCAAAAAACTTAAATGGGAGGTCAAAAGATCTAATGAAGACGATTTCTGGGCTAAACTTCACTATGGCTCAAACGGAAATAACAGCGCCCGATTCTGGTCCACACAGAAAAAATTTAAACCCACAACATGGTGGAATAATATCGTACATAACCAAAAGCTCCTGGGAATCCTTCTTAGACACTCATTTCAACCAACAGGCCGCTGTAACAAAGATGCCCCAGGTTGCCCAGGAAGGCCATCTCCCACAAACAATAAAATTATATGAAAAAGCTAAAATCAAAATTAATGCTGTTACACTCAGGAAATTAGTCTCCGAAGGAAGGAAGGATGGTGCACCGGGGCCAAACGGAATTCCTTCAGCCCTCTTCAAACTTGACCCGGATTACTGGGCAAAATCCTTGACCCCCCCTCTGCACATCTGTCAGCTACTCTGGGCATCTCCCTTCCTCATGTAAGGGTTCAGTCATCTCACCGATATATAAGGCGGGGGACAGAACATTACCAAGAACTATCGCCTGATAGCCCTTCTGAACATTGAGGCAAAATACTTTGCAGGGCTTTTACTGACTCAGCTGTGCGAATGGGCAACTAAGTGCAACATAATTCCATCCAGTCAAACTGGATTTTTGTCGAGATATGGGAACTACAACAAACCTCCTGGCACTATCACTACTTATTGACAAAGCAAAACTGACTAAACAAACTCTTCACTTTTGCTTTGTGGACTTCAAGGCGGCTTTCGACAATTCCAATCGAGCCAATCTTTGGAGAAAACTAGCCTCCTGGGGATGCCTGCGCCTCTTTTGATCGAACTGCACTCTAACACGTAGGTTCAGGTGAAGCTTGGGAATGGCACCCACCTCTCCAGGCGCATTTCAACTACAAAAGGCTAAAAGCAGGGGTGCGTCTTAGCGCCTACCCTATTTGATTTATTTACTGCCGATCTGCAACCTGCTCTAGAAGCCTGAAATGCGCACGCACACCGACTGGGGGGGTTAAGCCCTGCCCAGCATATCCTACGCAGATGACATGGTCCTGGTTAGTCTTACCAAAGTAAGACTGCAGAATCTCATTAACACGCTGCATGGATACGCCGAAGAGAACGTACTCAAAGTAAATATTGACAAAACCAAAGTACTGTCAATATCTAGGAATAAAAATCCACACACTTGGGTCTTTGGGACACAGGTAGTTACAAACTGCTCTGAATATAAATACCTTGGAATCTTAGTTGATAAAGGAGGTCGCTTCTCAAACCATGTTGAGGCCACAAAGAGAAAAGGTATGCTGGTCGCGACAACACTAAAACAGCTAAAAACTACGCTGACTGTCCCTACTGTTCTACCACTGCTTTACAGTCATCCATTACTTGCGGCAGCGAGGAATTAAGAGGCACAGACGCGAAAATGCTGGACATAATCATTTCAAAAGCAAACATACTTCTCTTAAATTTGCCATCTTATACCTCACAAGCCCAGATCCGGCTAGAATCTGGACTAACGAGCCAAATGCTTGTAAGGAGAGGATCATATATTAAGTGCTGGCACAAAATAAAGAACTCACCAGAGAATACACTGCACAATCAGCTTTGGCAAGATCTGTGCAGCTGCTTCAAAATGCCGGGAAAAAAATACCTGGAGGAGTCCTTGATTGTTACAGGACTGAAAGAACTATGGGAAATCCCACTACGGCATGCGCAATTCAAACGTGTAGCAAATAAGAATATAAAGAGACTCTCGCTTGTAGAGAACAAAGCTACCTTTTCCCATAGGCGTCACGCTTGGATGACTCTGTGTACATATAAATCACCCGGGTTACAACCGTATTTTAGACTGGGATACTACAGGAAAACAAAAGAAGCCTTTTCAAAACATAGGCTAGGAATCCTACCAGTTATGCCACACTTACAACCATGGTTGCGAAGGAACTGTGGGACAAAATGTAGGTTATGTGGTGCAGGGAATGAAGATATTGAACATTTGCTATGTACCTGCCTGAGGTTGAAAGAGGAAAGATCAGCTCTGCTAAAAATGTCTTTTAAAGAACACAGAATACGCACACACAGACAAGCAGTTCTTGCATGTTTCGATCCAGGATTTCCGTCACTAATCGGGAAGTTGGATGAAATTCCTGAAGCTAGTGGAGCTGAAATTAACAGGCCAAGATGTCGGCCCAGACAAGATATAACAAACTATGGTCACTTCCAAACCCCATTGGTTTTTATTAATATAACTATTAATAATCATGATCTCTCTTTTTAAGACTTTTTATTGATGACATGTGCACTCAAATGTATTGTTGTAATGGTTTTAATTAATCAGAAACAATAAAAAAAATTATTTTACTTACATAGCCCCTCTCTCACATATATTTCATTTTTTTTTAAAGCGCTAGTAATTACTGGCTTTACTAATCCACTCAGCTACACATAAATACAGATCTGTTAAATGCTACTTTATGGCAAGTCAACATACAGTGTGAGAACACATCTTAAATATACTACTCAGTTTGTATACATTTTAAAAACATAGAAATGAGTGGCATCGAACAGTATTTATTTGATGAGTATCCAGGATAAACTATTCCTTGTTACAGCGCTTAAGAAATGCCATTTGCACGTACCATAGAGAAAGTCATTCCGATTGGCTCATCCTTTTTTAAACTACACAAATTCTTCCTCTCCATGAGTCTCATAATCATGGACATGTTTTCATCTCAGAACACACATGCCTTCTGATAAACTAGGTCTTTGATTTGGTAGTTGATATTATACTTAAAGATGGGATGGCATTTACAACTGTGACAAGGACGAGTTGGTTCAGTGGAATTACTATTCCTGTTAACAAATCAAGTTACTTTCTCGTCCTTCTTCCTTGTCAGAGTTGTCTCTCAAACAAGATGTATCAAAATTGTCCGGCTGACTGAGATGAAAAATAAACAAAATGAGAGCACTTATGCCTAAGCATCACGTGTATCTATATTATACAACTGAGCTGTAGTTCTAGAGGACACCACACGTGGTAACCAGAATTTGAACAAATGATCTGCCATTGTCTGAATGTAGGGGTGACATCGAAAGCTATGAAGATACAATGACAAATGACACTATCTTCCTGTACACATGGACCAAACATTTACTTATAAAGGTCCAAATTAGGTGCCTCAGGATTCATAACGATCCTTTTTCAACTCCCTGGAGCTGGCGCAGACAGTGGCACAAAATCACTCCTGACCACTTTCAGGATTTACCTCCTACCTCTTGGAACCTTGACTCTGAGAATATAAGGGCGACCTAGCTCGCTAAAACTCTACTATAAAAACTGCCATTTACCTGTTGGCCCCTTTAAAGCAATGCAATAGCTCAGCCAGGCGTACTCAGACAGCATGGTTTTCCCCTAATCTCATGACAGAAAAAAGTCTCTGCAAAAAATTGGAACGGCATTGGCGCTTTTCCCACAATGTACTAGATAAAGCAAACTACAAACCTGCTCTGACTAAATAGCATACAAATATAAAAAAAATGCTTGCAAAGCCCATATTGCATTGCAACTACAGCAGGCTGGGAATGCCCCTAAAACCTTATCAGATTCTCAAAACTTTCACTCATCCAAAGGCATGTAACAATGGGGAAGCTCCTTATCAAGCTTTAGGCAACAAAATAGCAACTCCCTTCACAAACAATATCTATCTAATCTACGATAAAATCACCTCATATGGAAGTTGACAACAGGATACCATAGCTAAGTACTCTCCCGCCCTGTCTGACATGCAGAAGCTGGAATACTTCCCCATGCTCACACCTGATGCAGTTGCATACTTACTCAACTCTGTAAAATCTGTCTCCCCTCTTGATATCATCCTGGCCAAGACCACCTCGCTGCTGTCCAAACAGCCTGCTACCCTAATCTGCTCAATACTTAATCTCTCAATGAGTAAATTGCAACTCCCTACTGATTGGAAAATAGCACAAATAATTTCCATACTGAAGAGCCTTAAGGCTGCTATGGACGACCTTTCCAATTATCAACCTATTTCCCTGTTACCTCTCCTGAGCAAGATATTAGACAAAACATATTAATAAACATCTATCTGACTTTGTCGAAGCCTCCAGTGGTCTCGATCAATCCCAGTCAGGCTTTGGACCCAGGCAAAGTACTGAGTCAGCACTGATTTCCGTCACTGACAACAATAGACAGTCCCTGGACAATAGACAGACAGTATTTCTTGTACTGCTTGATCTGTCAGCGGCCTTCAACACTATATCACATCAAATTCTGCTCAGGAGACTCAGCCAAATTGTAATTCAAGGAACAGCTTTACAATGGAAGCTGAGTTTCCTTTTACATAGCACATACCTTTCTGATTATTAATCTAGGCCCTTTCCGTTCTGAGAGCATGGAACTGACAAAAGGAGTACCCCAGGGATCCTGTCTCAGTCCCACTTTATTTAACATCTATGTTGCTTCCTGGCAGGATTACTCAGGCACTTAGGTTTCATGCCTATCTCATATGGTGATGATACTCAACTCCTACTCTCCTTTGATAAAAATAATCCCAATGTTCAGTCCATTTGTGGCTGGATGAGGTATAATTTTCTCCAGCTCAATGTGGGAAAAATAGAAATTCTGCTGTTTGGTGACACATCAACGAGATGGTCCTGACCTTGTGGCCTGCAGAGCTGGGCTCTGCACCAGCCCTCAAGACTGCGGTCAAAAACGTAGGTGTTCGCCTCAACAAGAAACTAATATTGAAGGAACATGCTGCAACCACCGTCGGTGCTTGCTTACATGTGCTAAGCATTCTTCGAAGGGCATTCCCCTTTTTCCCTTTGATCACTCAGAAAACTCTTTTCCACGCACTAGAGTTAAGTCACCTTGATTATGGCAATGCTCTGCTGATCTCAGCTAACAAATCATCACAAAACAGATTGCAAGTGGTCCAAAATACCGCAGCTCACTTTGTCTCCAATGCTCCTCACCTATACCTCTTGCAGTGATTGCATTGGCTCCCAGTGCAGAAGCGGATCTGATTCAAGATCTGTTGCATGGTGCACACATCTCTGAACGGCAAAGGTCCCAGTTATCTGGCAGAAAAATTCACTAAATATCTGCCACTCAGGGCGTTGCGCTCAGGGACCAAATCTCTACTTGTGGTTCCACGCTGTAAAAAATCTCGGCTGTGTGGTAAAGCCTTTTTCCATCTAGCCCCTACCTTGTGGAACCAATTACCTATCCATCTGCTTCAGTGCTCTGATCACCTGCAGTTCCTTAGGCATTAAGACTGCATTGTATTGATCTGTTCCTCTTCTCTTGCTAACGAAAGCAGTTCATTAGCACAGAGATACCCATTGAGGGGTGATTCAGGCAATTTATAAACAAACAAATATCAAATATCAAATATCTAAGAATGAAGACACATTCTCAAGAGCAGCAAATACTAGTCCAAATGATTTAATCTGTTCCTAATGGAGGAATATGTTGTACAATCTTTGGCATAGATTACCTATCAAAGGACTGGCATATATTTAAAATTCTGTTACACACACACACAGTTAATAGGACTGCAGAACATTGCATTGGTATTGACGAAGTCAGGTCGTTGGAGGCTGACGTATGCCTGCCCTCTTAATTTTGATGGGTGGACATACAGGTCAGTTTTCACTGCCCATTGCAGCCAGGAAAACTCAGGCAGTAAGGGACGGTGAAAACTGGTCAATGTTCCCTTCAATATGAGAAAGAACACCCATTTTGGGATTTCTTTTGTGAAAATGAAAAAAAAATACGTTTGACAGGAACCTCTGTGATGGAGGTTCTTAACGTACTTTAGAAATGACTGGCAGCTTGACTGTCATTTCTAAATTTAGCAGGCAGAGTAGTCTCCAGCTGGTGGACCTTAATTCCTCTGACAGGCCAACGGAGATTACTCAATCCACCAAAAACTTTACAGGGCCCTAAGTCAAAAGGTAAAATTCACAACCAAGACAAAGCTGGTTTCTGTATCTGACCCATTCTGGTTGTCCTTACATCATGCCTAGGTTCCAGTCAAGTGCAACCAGATGACTGCATTTGCCACTGTTAGACCTGGCTTTTCTAGTGGGGTTATCCCAAGACCTTTTACTTTTTGGCCTCCTGTATTTGACCCTGTTTGGGTTGGTTTTGTGACTCTGGGCACTTTACCACTGCCGATCGGTGCTAAAGTGCATATGCTCTCTGAGTAAATTGTTATTGTGGGTTGGTGTTCCCATTATTGGCTTATTTTACTTATTGCTAAGTCCCTAGTATAGTGCACTGTGTTTGCCTAGGGCCCGTAAATCAAATGTTGCTAGTGCCCTGCAGCACTGATTGTGCCACCCACACAAGCAGCATTTCAAAGGGGTCTCGGACTTGCCACTGCAGTGTCTGGGCACAATCTCTACTGCCATGTCAATCTGGCAAGTGCACCCACTTGTCAGGCTCTAACCTTCCTTTTTCTCACATGTGAGTCACCCCAAGGTAGGCCCAAGGTACCCCTGTGGGCAGGGTGCAGGTAGGACATGCATTGATGTGTGTAACATGTCCTGATAGTGAACTACAGTGAATTTCGTGTTTCACTATTGAAAGGCTATCTGTACTACAGGATAAAAAGGGAGTTTATGTATAACATCTTATAAATATAGCTTCCCATTGGGACCAGCTAGGGAGGTAAAGTTTAGTGTGCCTGAACTCAGAATATAAAGATGCATCTTTTAGTAAAGATGATTTTTACATTCTGTGTTTGAAAATACCATGTTTAGAAAGAGCGTATTTTCTTGCTGAGCCATCCTGTGTGCCTCTGCTGGCTTGTATATTGACTGTTTAGCTTTGGAGTGACAGGGGCTGGGAATGCGCATTCACTGTAGCCAGCCAATGGTGGGGTTGAGGTAAGTCCTGCTTTTCCTGGATGAGTCAGGGCTTGGCTGAATAGACCTGGGCTGCATTTAGAGTAAGAGGAGGAGATTTCCTTGTACCTTAATGGGCCTGTCCTGCCTTACTGTTTTGACTGAGCACAGAGCTTCTCTGCGACAAGAGAACAAACATAAATGCTATGTAAATATTGAGGAGCAGACCTCAGAACTTTAGATTACTTCTGGAATTCAAGAGGAACTTTTGCCAAGGAGAAGAGCTGGAGAAACTTCAAGCAATCAATCAAGCATTTGTAGAGCGCACTACTCACCCGCGAGGGTCCCAAGGCGCTAAGGGCAGGGGGGAGCTGCTACTGTTCAAACAGCCAGGTCTTAAGAAGTCTCCTGAAGGTCAGCAGGTCCTGGGTCTGTTGCAGGTGGATGGGGAGGGTGTTCCATGTCTTGGTGGGAAGCTGGGAGAAAGATCTGCCACCGGAGGTTGTTCGGTGGATGCTTGGAACAGTGGCCAGGGTGAGTTCAGCGGAGCGAAGCCGGCGGTTGGGAGTGTAGAGGGTGAGTTGCTTGTTGAGGTATGTTGGTCCAGCATCATGGAGTGCTTTGTGAGCGTGGGTAAGGAGCTTGAAGGTGATCCTCTTGTTCACGGGGAGCCCTTGCGGGTCTCTTAGATGGGCAATATTGTGGCTGTGGCGGGGATGTAGAAGATGAGGCGTGCAGAGGTGTTTTGTATGCATTGAAGTATTTTCTGGAGTTTGGCCGTGGTTCCTGCCTACAGGGCATTGCCGTAGTCCATCCTGCTGGTGACGAGGGTCTGGATGACCGTCCTTCTCGTTCCTGTGGGGATCCATCTGTAGATCTTACGGAGCATGCCGGGGATGTTGAAGCAGGAGGAGGAGACGGTGCTGACTTGCTGGGTCATTGGCAGTGATGCACCCAGGATAAACTCCAGGTTGCGTGTGTGGTCGGTGGGTGTCGGCGCAGCTCCCAGCGATGCCGGCCACCAGGAGTCATCCCAGGCAGAGGGGGTGGAGCTGAGGATGAGGACCTCCGTCTTGTCCGAGCTCAGTTTCAGGTGACTATTTTTCATCCATTCGGCGTCGGCCTTAATTCCTTTGTGGATGTTAGTTTTGACGGTGGCGGGTCCTTGGTGAGGGGGAGGATCAGTTGGGTGTCATTGTGTATGATATGATGTTGAGTTGTGTGATCGGACGATGTTGGAGAGCGGTGTCATGTAGACTTTGAAAAGGGTCGGGTGAGGGATGATCCTTGGGGTACGCCGCAGGAAATCTTGGTGGCTTCCGATTGGAATGGAGAGAGGTGGACTCTCTGGGTTCTGTCGGTGAGGAAGGAGGTGATCCAGTCCAGGGCTTTGCCGCGGATGCCTGCATTGTGGAGGCATGTGCGTAGGGTGTGGTGACAGATGGTGTTGAAGGCTGAGAGAGGTCTAGGAGGATGAGGGCTGTAGTTTTGCCATTGTCCATCAGGATCCTGATGTCATCTGTGTTGGCGATGAGGGCGGTATTGGTGCTGTGGTTGTTGCGGAATACGGATTGGAGTGGGTCCATGACATTGTTCTCTTTGAGGAAGCGGGTTAGTTGTCTGTTGACAATCTTCTCTCTGACTTTCACCTAGAACGGGAGGAGGGAGATGGGCTGGAAGTTCTTGAGGTCCTTTGGATCTGCCTTGAGTTTCTTGACTAGGAAGTTAATCTCTTCCTGTTGCCAGCTCTCTGGGAAGGTGGCGGTCTCAAAGGAGCTGTTGAAGATCTTCCAGAGTTGGGGTGGGATGATGGAGCTCGCTTTGTTGATGATGTGGTGATGGCAGGGGTCTGACGGTGAGCCTGAGTGGATGATGTTCATCATTTTGATGGTGTCTTCATCGTTGATTCGGTTCCAGGAGAGCAGGAGGTCGGTGTAACTGGGGGGCGGTGAGTCTGAGATGTTAGTTGCTGTCAGGAGGTCTGAGTGTTGAAGCTGTTGTGGATGTCTATGATCTTGTGGTGTAAGACGGTGGCTGGAGAGTTGCAGAGGTCTTGTCATGGCGGGATGACATTAGAGCTGGAGCTGGGGTTGCCGAGATCCTTCCCGATGTTGAAGAGCTCTTTGCTGTTGTGTGCATTGTTGTTGATGCGTTCATTGAAGGAGGTCCTTTTGGCAGTTCGAATGAGTTGATGGTGCCTCGCTGGCGTTCTTGAAAGCTGTGTGTTGTCCGGTGTCTGTTCGTGGCGCCACTTCTTCTTGAGTCTTCGGCAGGTCTGCTTGGATGTCTGGAGGTCGGTGGTGAACCAGATGGCCCTTCTGTCGGTGCGCCTGTTTGAGGGTTTCTTGACCTTGATCGGGGCGCAAGTGTTGGCGCAGTTGTCGATCCATTGCCTGAGGTTGCAGGCTGCTATGCCGGTGTAGATGTGGTCGGTTGGTGGATCTCGGGCGAAGGTGGTGATTAGTTGTTCTTTGGTGACTTTGTTCCAGCTGTGATGGGGAATTCGTTGCGGGTGGTTCTGTGCAGTGTTTTTCTTGAAGGAGAAATGGATGCAGCGGTGGTCAGTCCAGTGGAGTTTGGTGGTTTGGCTGAAGGTGACATGATTGCTGGCAGTGAATATGGGGTCAAGCATGTGCCCGGTGGAGTGGGTTGGTGTCGTGATGAGCTGTTTTAGTCCGAGGTTGGTGAGGTTGTCTAGCAGGGTGGTGGAGTTGCTGTCATTGGCGTCCTCGAGGTGGAAGTTCAGGTCTGTAGTCTGGGGATGTCAAGGCATGTGAGCTGACGATGTCTGTGATGGAGTCGCTGAACTGTGGCTGTGGTCTGAGGGGGTCTGTAGATGAGGGTTCCTCTGAGGGTGGTGTTGTGATCAGTGTGGATCTGGAAGTGCAAGTGTTTGGCGGGGCTGAGGGTGTCTACGGTGTTTGTCGAGAGTCTGAGGGTATTCATGTGGATGACAGTGATTCCTCCTCCCGGTTTGTAGGTGATCTTGTAGCCATCCAGGATTGCTATGGCAAAGTCGGGTGTTGCTGAGGGGTTCATCCGGGTCTCCGTCAGGAAGGCGACGTCTGGGGAGGATGAGTTGAGCAGGTCCCAGAGTTCGACGGCGTGCTTGTGGACAGAGAGAGTGTTGAATAGTATGCATCTGAGATAGTTGTGGCCTGCTCTGATGGAGGAGCAGGTCGTGCTGGTGCTCACTGGCGGGTGAAGCTGCAGTTTCGTCAGGTGAAGGGTCCGTGGGTGCGCTTCGGGGTGGCTTGAAGGAGGTAGATGAGCGGCCGGCATTGAGTGCGTGGAGGAGGCTGGCAACGGCGTCAGGTGTCGTGGCGCTCATGGGGGCCAGGGGTCTGGCACTGGGCGAGGTCCAGGTACGGACGGGCGAGATGGACTTGCATTAGGCGTGACTTTAGTGCAGCAGCGGCCGCTCAGCTGCCGCCATTAGGAAGGGGAGGTGGGAGGGAGGAGCAGCTGGGAGACGGGTGGAGATCGAATGGGCATGCGAGGGGGGTGGAGCCACAGGAGATGCAGCGGTGGGAAGGGCAAGCGGCTGAGCAACCGCAGAAAAGGCTGGGAAGGCAAAAAACTAGAATGAGTGGAGAAAATGAGAAAGTACAATAAGAGGAGGAAAACAAAAAAGTACAAATAAGTGAAAGAAAGCAAAAGTGAAAATAAGTAGAAATAACGGTAGACAGGCCGAACAGGCAATGGGGAAAGAACAGAGTGGTAGTACCAGGGGGGTGCTGGCGTGAACTTGCGGCAGCAGGGAGGGACGGAACATGGCGCAATCAGGTGGAGCTGTGCGGCGTGGGGATTGCTCTCTTCACCGCGCAGTGGCCGTTACTTTAAAGGAGAGGTGGGAAGGAAGAGCAGCTGGCAGGGGGGTGGGGATCGAATGGTCGAGTGAGGGGGGTGGGGTCTCAGGGGTCACAGCGGCAGGAAGGGCAAGTGGCTGAGCAAAAGCAGAAAAGGCTGGGAAGGCAAAAAAGTAGAATGAGAGGAGAAAATGAGAAAGTACAATAAGAGGAGGAAAAAAGTACATATAAGTGAAAGACAGCGAAAGTGCCAAGAAGTGTAAAAAATCTCAGACAGGCCAAAAAGGCAGAGGCAGGCAATGGGGGAAGAACAGAGATGTAGTACCGGGGGGTGCCGGCGTGAACTTGTGGCAGCAGGGAGTGATGGAACACAGCGCAATCAGGTGGAACTGTGCGGCATGGGGAGCGACCTGCCTGGAATCAGGGTCAAGGGTCGCTCTCTTCACCATGCAGCGGCCACCATTAAGAAGGGGAGGTGGGAGGGAGGAGCAGCTGAGAGGCGGTGGGGATCCATTGGTCGAGTGAGGGGGACGGGCCACAGGGGACGCAACCCTGGAAAGGCAAGTGGCTGAGCAACAGCAGAAAAGGCTAGGAAGGCGAAAAAGTAGAATGAGTGGAGAAAATGAGAAAGTAAAACAAGAGGTGGAAAACGAAAAAGTACAAATAAGTGAAAGAAAGCAAAAGGGCAAGTAAGTGGAAAAAATGGCAGACAGACTGAACAGGCAGAGGCAGGCAATGGGGAAGAACAGAGAGGTAGTACCAGGGGGTTGCCAGTGTGAACGTTCGTCAGCAGTGAGTGATGGAACACAGCGCAATCAGGTGGAGCTGTGCGGCATGGGGAGCGACCTGCCTGGAATCAGGGTCAAGGGTCACTTAAAGAGAAGTACTGCCCCTTTGCGATGTGCAGTTTGAGGTTGGCTTGCAGTGGCTGTTTCTACCAAGGAAAGTATACAAACTTTGATGTGTGCTTTGTGTCCAGCTTGAGGAAGATCTCCAAGGGCTAGAACTAAAGCTTGCCTCTTGTTTTGAAGTATCAGGGATGCAAAGACTTCACCACGCGCTCCCTGGACTTCCTTGCTGGGTGTTCTGACCTGTCAGGAGGTGCCTGTTGCTGTATTGTGCTTCTGGAAGTTGTTCCAGCTGTTGGGAGCTGTAAAAGAGATGGAACTATGAGAAGCACAATACATACGCAGATTTTTCCGTTGCATCCCCGGAGAAACCGACGCAGGGCCTGCCCGTGGTTGCAGGAATCACTGCATGCTTAATCCTGTGTACCGATTCTGATGCAGGCCCTGCTGTGCGGTTGCGAGAACCAACGCATCATGGGACCTTGGCTAGTGATACTGATGCAGCGTCATTGCTGCTGCTGCCACATCGAGAACCGAAGCATCTCAGATCTCCACACATCGCACCGGGCCACAAGTCTACAAGAACGCTAGGGTTGCAGTAGGAAACTGATGCATCACCTCCCCGTTCAGTAAGAAACCAACGCATAACCTCCCCTTCAGTAAGGAACCAGCGCATGTCCTCTCCTGCATGGCAGCAAGGGACCGACGCATCACTTTCCCTGAAGTAAGGAACCAATGCATCACCTTCCCTGGGCATAAGGAACCGACGCATCACCTTTCCTGCAGCTGTTTTAGTTTATGATTCGGACGCATCCAAGGTGCTTTGTGTTGAAAGTGTCACATCTATATTTATATGAACAGAACTGTGGATTTTTATTGTTTAGGTCTTTTTTGGTTTAAATAAAGATTACATATTATTCTAAACTGATGAAGTCTCCATTTGTAGTGTTTTCACAGTATTACTGTATGTGCACAAATGCTTTACACACTGCCTCTTCTGAGATAAGCTTGTGCTAAGCTACTAAGGGGGCAAGCATGGGTTAATTTAGATGTGTATCTCCTTTACCATGACTAGGAAGAAGGATCCGTACTTGGATAATGGTGAAAACTATTGCCAACTAGAAACCCTCATTTTTAACAGACACCTATTGCTTTTTGGAGCTATTACTAATGATAAAATTTAAAAAATCATATGTTTTGGTGTCATTTTGTTCTTGATTCAATACCTATTTTTATAAACTGTTTTGGTACTTCTAAATACTTACACATTTTCTTAAGTCAAGCCTGCCCGCTCTGTGCCAAAGCTAACAGGGGTGAGAACAGCTTTAAGTTACTGAAACTTTTACTGAACCTAACAAATAGATTGACATTGTTTTTGTGGCAGACTACCACCTACTCCAACTAATCAACCATTTTCTCACAGCCATGATGTCTTTTAATTAAATGTATTTATCTGTTTAATATTTAATGTCTTTTCTGTCATGCCAAATGAAAAGACAAAATGCATATTGAGTACTTTATGGAACTATCGGTAGCTAAAGAATTTGTCAAATGTACAAATCAATGACAATTGCAGAGCTTTCCTCGAGACGAGCGGATCCCTTGACCCCTCGCAGTCTGGCTTCCGGGCCAACCACAGCACCGAGACCGCCCTGATCGCAGTCACCGATGACATCCGAGCGCTGCTCGACAACGGAGAAACAGCGGCCCTCATCCTCCTAGACCTCTCCGCGGCCTTCGACACTGTCTGCCATCGTACCCTAGTACAACGCCTCAGCAACGTCGGAGTCCAGGAGAAGGCACTGGAGTGGATCATCTCCTTCCTCGCCGGAAGGACACAGAGAGTCCGCCTCCCCCCGTTCAGATCTGAAGCCACCAAAGTCATCTGCGGCGTCCCTCAGGGCTCCTCGCTCAGCCCAACCCTCTTCAACATCTACATGAGCCCACTCGCAGACATCGCACACCAGCACAACCTCAACATCATCTCCTACGCCGACGACACCCAGCTGATCCTCTCCCTAACCAACGACCCCGCCACCGCCAGAGCCAACCTTCATGAAGGGATGAAAGAGGTAGCCGAATGGATGAAGAACAGCTGCCTGAAACTGAACTCGGAAGTCCTCATCCTGGGATCCTCACCCTCCGCCTGGGACGACTCCTGGTGGCCCCCCGCCCTAGGCAGCGCACCCAAACCAACAGACCACGCACGAAACCTGGGCTTCATCCTGGACTCCTCCCTCTCCATGACCAGACAAGTCAACGCCGTCTCCTCGTCGTGCTTCAACATCCTGCGCATGCTACGCAAGATCTTCCGGTGGATCCCCACAGAGACCAGGAAGACGGTCACCCAGGCCCTCGTCACCAGCCGTCTGGACTACGGCAAAACCCTCTACGCTGGAACCACCGCCAAACTCCAGAAGAGACTCCAGCGGATCCAGAACGCCTCAGCACGACTCATCCTGGACATCCCCCGGCGCAGCCACATCTCCGGACACCTGAGAGATCTGCACTGGCTCCCGGTCAACAAAAGAATCACCTTCCGTCTCCTCACCCACGCACACAAAGCCCTACACAGCCAAGGCCCAGGATACCTCAACAGCCGCCTCAACTTCTACGCTCCCAAACGCCAGCTTCGCTCGACCAGCCCCGCCGTCCCCCGCATCCGTAGAACCACCACAGGGGGACGGTCCTTCTCCTACCTCGCCGCCAAGACTTGGAACTCCCTCCCCACCCACCTCCGCCTGACCCAGGACCACCTCGCCTTCAGGAAGCAACTCAAGACCTGGCTGTTCGAGCAGTAACAGACCCCCCCCCCCCAGCGCCTTGAGACCCTCTGGGTAAGTAGTGCGCTATATAAATTCGATGATTGATTGATTGATTGAGCTTATTTAATTGTTCCTGACCCTCACACCTTATCAGAAACTATTTCATCTTCTCTCATAATAATGAACAAGCATGTTAGGAGGAGCCATTTATTCCTGTATGCGCAATGCTCACTAACTCACTGGAAGCTTTGCTATTTTGAGCCTTCATCCTTGTCACAAATCTTCAGGGCAGCTCGACTATCTACTTGTCCGATGCAGCTCGCTACAGCAAGTGCCGAAGGGAGTCGACCCTTCAGCTGACGCACTGAAAGAGAGGCTGCCTTTCTCTTGCAGAGAATCCAGCTCCAGTGTTTCCAAGCTCCCCTCGCAGGGTGTTGGGAAATCGAGTTCCGAGACAGAGATACCAGACCTCCTTCATTCTAAAACCAAGGTATGGAACTGATTAGACCCTAAAAGAAATCTTGGTTAGATTATTCGCAAAGACAAACTAAACCTATGCTACACCTCACTTACTTCTTCCCTCGTACTAGACTTAGGTTGGGTACATTGAGGTAGGCGTATTTTAGAAGCACCAGTTGAGTCCTTTACCCTTTGTTATTTATGTATGAATTTATCAATGGTTTAGGAACCATACATTGCTTTTACAATATTATTTTATAATACTCTTCTTATTGTACGCATTATACGTTACAACCAGTATTACGATTGTAGCAGTTCATTTCTTCTGCATGAGAAAGAAGACTGTTCAATAAATCCTTTTTATTGAAAACGCCTGTCTCTCTATTTCTCTGCACCTGTGATGAAACGTAGCTTGCACAAATGACTGAGTAAAATATCTATATATTGTGGCCACGATTCTGAAGATTAGTTTTCTCTTGGGGAAACAAAGTTGTCATGTTTATGCGGTTGTCAGAAACGAATCCCTTCTTGTGTATTCAAGAAAGTTTTTAGTGACCTCTGAGCTAGCTGGCACTCACAATTAAGTCTAATATATTCAATAGAGACCTAGTCGACCTAAGTCCTACGTCAAATCTATGGGATATATTATTCCAATGCGCGGAGCCTATTGGGAATATAGGAACTACACTACACTGGTTATGAGTGCGTGGGTGACGGTCTTTCTGCATTTGGGGAATTTATTTGAAGATCTTCCGGAGGATGCAGAGGCAGTTAAAACTACTTGAGGCGACGGCGTTGACCTACCGTTTCATTGAGAGCGAGGAATCAAGGATGATGCGGAGGTTCCGAGCATGGTTTGTAAGGGTGGGAGGATTCCTGAGGGCAGTGGGCCACCAGTTGTTGTCCCAGGCGGAGGTTCTGGGTCTGAGGATGAGGACCTCGGTCTTCTCTGAGTTGAGCTTCAAGCAGCTGTTCTTCATCCATGCTGCCACATTCTGCATTCCTTCCTGGAAGCGGAGGTTGGTGTCATTGGGATTCCTTGTGAGTGAGAGGATGACCTGGGTGTCATCTGCATAGGAAACGATGCTGAGCACATGCTGTCTGACGATGGTAGTGAGGGGGCCATGTAGATGTTGAAGAGCGTTGGGCTGGGTGAGGATCCCCGGGGTACTCTGCAGTTGATTTCTGTGGGTTTGGAGAGGAAGGGAGGGACCTTCTCAGCATTTTCACCAGCGCACTTGCACATTTATTCAGACTGCACTCTTACTGCTTTTAACCCTTGACACCACAGGTTACCTAATAAACTCTTTTTCTCCTGGTAGTCAATTTTAAATCACTTACTTTATACACTGCACTATGCACTCTCACCACACTGTTTCATGTTCCATCGACTTTAGGAGATTTAGCCCCTGGATGACACTAAAACATCCACAAGCTCCTCCTTTACACTAGCAAGGAGTTGTAGCTCCTTGGCTGCAACCTGGAGATCCCAAATGATGAAGCATGCCACCCTGATGGGTGGCGGGATTCCGTCCTCTTAAATAGGACTTCCTTAATTTGCTATTTCCTGTTGGTTTGCACTGGTTACTAGTCTGTATATTGTTTCTAGGGACCCGCAGATTCTATGTTGTTGATATGAGGAAGGGAGGGAGTAAAATCCTCTAGGTTATGCTGGACACAAAGGATTGGATCCAGTCGACGGCGGCTCCTTGCACCCCGTGTCTTGAAGTCTGGCTGTGAGTGTGCGATGTGAGACGGTGTTGAAGGCTGCGGAGAGATCTAGCAGGATGAGGGCTGCAGTGTTTCCCTGGTCAAGTAGTAAGTGGGTGTCATCAGTGGCAGTGAGGAGGGCGGTCTCGGTGCTGTGGTTCCTGCTGAAACCTGATTGGGAGGAGTCGAGGATGGAGTTGTGTTCGAAGAATAGTGTCAGCTGGGCGTTTACGAGTATCCCGGTGACTTTGGCCGCAAAGGGGAGGAGAGAGATGGACCAGTAGGTTTTCAGGTCCGTTGACTCAGCCGCTGTTTTCTTGAGTAGGGGTTCAGTAGGGATCTGTCACAGAGTTTTAGAACTGTGAGTAAAAGCCTGAAAAAGGTGTACACACTTGCTGTGTCTTCAAATTAGAAATGTGCAACTGAGTATTATTGACACAGCCACTCCCCCGCAGGGTTTTAGAGACTGATTTAGTTATATATTTGTTTGTTGTTACCTGTTCCCAAAAAATGGAGGGCAGTGATCATTCTTGAGGTGCCTGACAACCTGAGGCTCCGCAGCCTCATCTAACCAGGCTTGCTCTTTCCCTGAAACCAGTTATCCTAATGCATGAGACTCAACCTAGAGACTTCCAAATCTGTGTCTCAGTGCCTGAGAAATGGTAGGATTTAAAGAGAACACTTGGGTAATTATTCATACCTCAGTATGGTGTGGTCAAGTACACCACCAATTAATTAACATTGGAGTGTATGTGTGATTGTGGAGTGTTGTAGCATGGAGGGGTTAAAGGACATGTAAAAAAGTGAAATTGTTAATGCTGTACACCATATCCCAGCAGATTACTAGAGTATGCGCAACAACACCAAGAGTTTAAAGCAGATGAAATCTGAGCGTAGCAAGGTGGTCTTCGGTTGGGGGTTTAATATTTTGTCCCTACCCCCATTCCCTTCTTTGGTTTTCGGCATTAGGCTATGAAGTTTCTTTCGCAGGACTTAGAAAAGCATGGATGGACTATCATCGTGCATTGCTCCAGCTCAGTCTGAAGGTCCAAGTTAGTGGAATTATAATATAGTGCTAATCAGGTTTTGACACATAGGCTAAACATGGGAATACTTTAAAAAAGTATAACTCTTGATTGAAGTGAGCTCAAAATATACTTCAAAGTGTGAGTCTGATAGTTAGAATAATTCCAACAATTTGTCATGGTTCGATTTATTATAACTATGCTATCCTGTTTTCGGTTTAAACCAATAATAACTGATAAAAACCCACCAAAAGGGAAATAGCCCTCACCAGGGTAAACATATAAACACTGGAAAAAAAACTGCAGAACCACAAACTAAATGCAAGTCAAAGAAGGGAAAAGGAGAGTGAAAGAGTAATTTTTATTTCTTCCTGAAGGAGCCAATACAATGTAACTTTGTTACACAAAGTAGCAGCAAGAAAGACTGGGCTAATATTATTCTGCTTGATTGTTGCTTTCTGGAAGGTCACATTTTCTTTTATCAGTTTTGTGATCTTTGGTCTAAGGTTGAAGGGTTTAGAAGAATGTTTTAGGTCACATTTGATTATTTTATAAACTGTAGAGAGTCAGGGAATATCATTAAGTATGGGCGAATTTTGCGAATTGGCGGTACGCGAATTCATGCGAAAGCGTACTTGTGGTCCGCAAACTTTCGCGAACTTGCGGATTTATTTATTTTTGCGTGTTCGCAGGATTTTTTTCTGCGCGACTACCGCAAAGTTACCCATGCAGTCTTACATGGGTGCGGCCATCTTTTTTTTCAGTGTTCGTGTTGCGTGTTTCCGTTTCCTGTTGCTAGTTGCATGCTCGCATTGTGCATTTCCTTCGTGCGGGGCGCAATTGCGTGTTCGCTTCCGTATTTGCGGGCTCGCTGGGGAAATATCGCGCAAACTTAGAGAACAATCAACAGGTGTGCTAACATCGTTGGGGGCGGAGCTTGTTTGAACTTTCAAATGGGTGGCAGGACGCTCATCAGAGCAAAGGACAGCATCCTGAATACTTGGGCGCTGAAGAAGGCAAACCCACACCGAAATGCATTCGCCCAGGACCCAAAGACGGTACAGGCACATGAAAAACAAGCAGGAAAATTGTCTCTCACTGTGCGCTGTGTCCTGCATCGAGTGCAAACCACTTGGCCAAATTTCCCCTATGCGCAACTTACCTGGGATCCTGACAGGGCATTCTGGGTCTTGCAGTCCATTGAAGATCGGAGGACAGGCAACATCGTTGGGGCAGAGCTTGTTTAAACTTTCAAATGGGTGGCAGGACGCTCATCAGCGCAAAGGACAGCACCCTGAATACTTGGGCGCTGAAGAAGGCAAACCCACGCCAAAATGCATTCGCCCTTCATTTCTTGTTAATAAATGGCTTCCTTGATCATCCCCTGCTGTTGCCTCTGCTTTCTTTCTCACAAAGGAGGTGTTCTTGGATATATATATATATGAACAAGGCGGGAGCTAACCGCCGAAACGCGTCAAAGCAGCCTATAAGTGAATAAACTTACTTGGAATTCGTAATGTCACGGAGTCAGTGCCTTTCTTGAAGTGTGAAGATTGGAGTGTTCCTGATATATATATCTATATCTATATATATATATATATATATATATATATATATATATATATATATATATATATATATATATATATATATATATATATATATATATATATATATATATATATATATATATATATATATATATATATATATATATATATATAAAAGTTTTGGGGTGATCTGACAAGAGGGAGCCAAGAAAAAAAGGATAGTCCTAAAACCTGTTTTCCCATATTAAGTATATGGGGATGTTTTTAACATGACTACAGCCAGAACTGCTGAGCGGCATTACACCAAATTAGGCAGAAAGCTAGTTGTTGGTCCAGAAAGCGTGCCTATTGTGATTTGGTGTAAATCAATTTTGTAGTTTTAGAGATATTTAAGTTGGAAATATATAGATATCTGGTAGCCCAAAAACCTACTAAAATGCTAATTAAATTTGATTAGCTGCCAGCCATTCAACCAGGAAGTGTTGGCAGCCATCTTGGGACCAATATACATGATAGCACCCCATTGAAATGCAATGTAGTGAATGGCAGGTTTTGAGGGGTCACAAAAAGGAGATTTTCTTTACGTAATATTTGATTTGTTGATGGTACCATACTTATTTTAGGAATAGTGGTGTGTTTTAAGGCGATTTTACATTTTGAAAAAGCCTTCTGCTGGGATTTCATGAATCATATTTTAGGAAAAACAGTTTTCTAATGATTTCATCATATAGGGTATGAAAGGTGCTCCAGAAGCTAAATGGCAGAGCATATTTACTGTAAATTCACACTATCTTTCCCAGCCATATGAGAATGAGTCTGACATTCTCAGTAAATCATGTACTTCCAACAGGTGCAGCCTTTCAGTGGATTGTCTTTTGTCCTACTGCAGCCTCCCAAAGTGTTCTAAAGAAAGACTAGAGAGCTAACAGTGTTCCTTATCTCAAAACTATGGCACACTTGAAGTCAAATGGATTGAATGAAACTAGTAGAACCTAAAACATGTAATTAGGTGAGGAGCAAAAGAAGGAGTTCAATTAGTCATAGTAATTATGGTTAGTGCTGTAGAAAGAAAAAATAGGGCACATTTCAAATGAGTTCTCAATTGTCTTCCTCTTCTATTTCATTGAAACAATCTGACATTTAGACTGAAACATGCACTTTCAACACCAGCAGCAGATTTCCAGTTCACTCCCTTGTGCTCAGCAGCTTTATTGTTGTGTTCTAATAAGTAACTAGAGTGTTAACATTCTGAATGTTATTGCAAGACATGGAGCCTCCTATTATGTAGTCTTTCCTTGCTGTAATTATAATAGGAGCCAATTGAAAAAACTGCATATCCCCAAAAACAAAGTGATACAATAACTGGAGCACCAATCAGACATTGATTAATATGATAGTTATGTTGACTGTGATAGGTCCTCTTTTCTTGTTGCTCACAGTCAAGATTAGTTCCATTTAATCTTCTAATATTTTGTTTTTAAATCATATATATATATATATATATATATATATATATATTCACTGAAAAAACCATGGGTTTCACACCAGTTATAGTTAGGAATTAGCATTTAAAAAACCTATTACATTCACTGAAAAAACCAGAGGTTTCACACCAGTTATAGTTAGCTGGAAATTTTACTGACATAAAACCAATGAAATTCCCACGTTATAGTTATTCGGACTCACTATAACTTGCGCGTGCAATGCACTGCTGATGACATCACATATTACATCACTCATGACATGGCATTACTGAATTGGTTGTTGTAACTGGTATGGGTATATGCACTTTTTTGAAAATGTTAGTTTCTATTTTTGAATATGTGTTTCAAAGGTTACTTTACAGTGAGAGGAGGTCTGTCACTGTGTCACAAGGATGTTGTCATCAGCAGTGCATTGCAGTTATAGTGAGTCCGAATAACTATAACGTGGGAATTTCATTGGTTTTATGTCAGTAAAATTTCCAGCTAACTATAACTGGTGTGAAACCTCTGTTTTTTTCAGTGAATTTAATAGGTTTTTTAAATGCTAATTCCTAACTATAACTGGTGTGAAACCTATAGTTTTTTCAGTGAATTTCATAGGTTTTTTTTAATGCTGGTACATTCTGTCATTGGGCTACAGTTCTGCTACATCTGGCTGATATTTGGGCAATTTTTTTTTTGTCAGGTTTTTTTTAATGCTGGTACATTCTGTCATTGGGCTACAGTTCTGCTACATCTGGCTGATATTTGGGCAATTTTTTTTTGTCTCTGGTGGCCATCTTTTGGCTACATTGGGCTATATTTGGCTACATTGGGCTACGTTTGGGCACTAACATATATATAGCCCAATGTATCCCAATATATATTTTTTCAAAGTTAATTTTCGTAAAAACAACTTAAAAATAGGGCTTCCAGTCCATACAATTTTCCCCATTTTTTTTTATTTATTCTTTTTTTTTTTTGGGGGGGGGGGGAGGGGAGCGCTCCCAGAGCGCGCCCAGGGTAGCGCCCCGGAAAGCGCAATTATAGGAAGCGCCCAGGGGCGTGCACCGGGGAGCGTCCCGTAAGCGCCAATATCGCGAACGAAAACATGATCGTGACGTATCGCGTAGCCGCGTATGCGTGAAACGCACGACGTAAGCGCACCGACGCGCTTACGCTACGTGACCCGGGGCACGCCCCCGGGCACGCCCCTGGGCGCGTAGCGTAAGCGCGTCGAGTCATGTGCCCTAAAAATAACACTTTTGATTGGTTCATAACAGTTTTGGTTTCATAATGATAAAACCCCTAGTCATGTGACCTAAAATTAACACTTCTCATTGGTTCAGGATATTTTTTTTTCAAAATGAGGAAAGCCCCCACCTTTTTTCCTTATTCTACCTTTTTGCTTTGAGAGAGGAAGACCTTTACTTTTATCTATAGAAAATGGCTACATTAGCTGCAGCTGCTGGATCTTCTGGACCACCACCACCACCACCACCACCACCACCACCACAAGGACCTCCTCAACTTCACAGTGGTGCAGATCCAGAACAGGAGGAGGATGAGGACGAAGAGGACAGTAGATTCGTCCCAGAGGACAACATAGCATACAAACCAAAAGAGCACATCATTTGGCAATTTTTTTCTATCCCGAGTGACAAAAAAAAAGTGAATGCACCTAAAGCAACCTGCCTTATCTGTCATCAGGAGATGTCAAGGGGGAATCCCAACAAGAAGTACTCCTTCGGCAACCACACAATGATTAGGCATATGCTAAGAAAACATCCCAACAACTATTCTAGGGCAGAGGTCAGGGAACTGGCCAAAAACCCTGTACAATCTTCTGCCAGCACCTCCAAAACTACTGTTCCCACCCCATCAGGACCGGAAGTTAGGGAGACATGCTCCATCATACAAACCAACTTTTCAAATTTTAAAATGGTTTGTAAATTTTGTGGTCAAATGATTTGCTATGGTGAGCAATGCATCACTCTTATTAATCGTGCTTGGGAAAACCACAAGTGCCAAAGGAAATATTAATTTGTTGCCCTTTTTTTTTTCTCCTGTTGAGCCCGTTTGAAATGCTTGGTTTTTGTTTCTCTCCTTAAAAAATACAAAAAAAACAAAAAATGTTCAGAAAAACCAAAAAAAGCAAAAAAAGTTTAAAAACTCCCAAAAAAAATATAAAACAACAAAAAGAATAAAAAAACAGTTCTTTTCAGAACTACCTCCAATTTATATAAAATGACTTAAATTTTAAAACTCTGCCATTCTCTTTTATCCCTGGTGCGCTCCCCGGTGCGCCCCCCAGTGCGCGTACCAATCCAAAAAAATATATTTTTTTTGTTTACCCCGCGGGGCCCTTTTATGGCCCCCACATTAAACCTAGGGGGTCAGGGGGGGGTCTACCCTGCCCCCTTATGGTCAATTCCCCCCTTTGTTTTTGACACCTCTTGTGTCTCGATTTTACCGAGACACAAGATGGCGGCCGCTCCGGTCTGTTTCGAATGTTTTCAGACACCCGACAGCCAATCAGCTTTCAGTGCGCACCTCACGTGGCGCGACCGGAGCGCTCGCCGGCGCGCGCACCGGTGCGCGCTTACAGATATATATATTTTTTAAAACTTAAATTACTCAAATTCTACTGGAGCACATATCTTGAGACATAGCAAAGGCACATCGGGCTACCAGTCCCTACAATTTTGCCAAGTTTGGTGGAAATCCATTCATCCGTTCGGGCTAAAAGTGAAATCGACCGCCCTATGGAAATTAACATGGAGAAAACGCGTTTTGGGACCCCCCTTTTATCTCGGCCCCCGCTTGACGAATCCCCCCCAAACTTTCTGGGAAGGACCGGAGCTCGACGAGGCCATTTTGTGGAAATTTTCAGGCAGATTCGTCAACCGGCTCCAAAGTTATTCCAAATAGAATTTTGAGATTTAACATTGAAAAAAATCCTAACTATAACTACCTACTGGCGACCGCCAGTAGGTAATATATATATATATATATATATATATATATATATATATATATATATATATATATATATATATATATATATATATATATATATATATATATATATATATATATATATATATATATATATATATATATGATTTAGATGTTAGCAGCTCCATTGACAAAAAAATACCAGAGAGCCAACAACGCCTCAAGTAGTTTTCACCTGCATTGACGGCGTCATAGGCTGAAGAGGCTGTCAACTGGAGTCCAGCCAAGATTGCCACTAGGCCAATCATGATTTGCCTTTTGGTTGAGTAAACTGTGGCAGGGATACCTCCTACTATGAGTTGGCGGAAATGAAGTAAATAAGGTAGAAATTTACATTTATTCTTGTTTTCCACTTGCTTTTCCATCTCAAACTCCGTTCTCCAGGTAATCCCTTTGCTGCAAATACTTGACCATGATGCTACTCAAATCCGTTGTAGCCAGGATCTAAGGTAATATTCTTTTACCCTTGCTTTACAATGAATAGTTTGTTGATAATTTCTTTCGCCTTGTGTATTTTGCTCTCTCATACAATTTTTTTCTTATGTGTAATGCATTAGTGTTTATTTTACAACTTATCAAGGCCAAATGAAAACACCTGTATTGACACTAAAAAAACAATTATGTTGTTGTAGTGGTTGTGGGTATTTTGCTTGTAGTGCCTGTGGATGTGAATTCAATAGTGTGTGTGTGTTGTTTGTGAGCAATGCAGTTTGTAAAAAAGTGGGCATTACACATTGCTTACATATATTTTATAAGCAAACAGAACAGGTATGTATATTGACACATTAATAAGTAATACTTACAAGTCGCCACTTCACCAAGGAGATCACTCTGTCAGAAATCCACTGCTAAGACAACGCCGGCACAACCGGGACATATAAATAGGCTCGGAACAACACCACCAGCCTGATGGCAATGGAGTAATATCAGACAACAAAGGAGTCTGTTACGTCGAAGGAGGTGTGCCAGCAGTTACGCGACAGTAAACAGTCTGATGGTTCAATCAGCCCACATATAAATGCGGGACTCTGCTGGAGTACTTGGAACAAAACCCATGGAGGTACAATGTGAGTCACACCAAGATATCAGGCCCTACATTTTAGGACTCCAAATGTAATTTTGTTTGTGAATTTGGGATTTTTGTTATATTTTGTTAATGCGTTAATTTTTATTAAGTTTAATTTTATATTTGATGTTTATTTCACGATGCTGAAATTAGTTTCTTCGGATGTAAAATTGGACATATGTTTGCCCTCAAATTTTATTAATTATTGTTGATGTTTTTGTATCAGTATTTTTTAACATTAGTTATGTTTTCCTGTTAACTTTTGTTCTTTTGTTAATGTTGGATTTTTAAAACAAAATTGTGATTTTAGTTTACAGTATATTTGCATTGTAATTTTATATTTAGTAACTTTTTTGATTAATGGATTTTACTAATATATATTTAAAATAAAATATTTGTGATGTATTAATTATATTGTATACTATTATAAGTTGTATTTATTTATTAATATAAATGTATATTTTAAATATTTTTTTCTAAAATATTTTTATTTAAATATATGATTGTATTTAACTTCATACCCTTTCATATTTATTACATCAAAATCCCAAGTGAGACACACACTCAGGGTAGATTTTGCTCAGTAGATGAATTCACTTCTAGTTACTCTTTTCGACTTCAAAAAGTCTTGATCACACACTGTGTTCACTGCACACAACTCATTAACAACGACAAAGCCAAAAATAAATGAAGGACTACAGCCATCCTGAGAGTTACAATGTGAATTTCCATGGCAAACATCTTTAAATATGTGACATCACATGTATTTAGAGCCTGTTGGTGTGTCAAACAGCACACAAAATAAATGCACATTTATGAAATCATTGTACAATTCCAATAGAGTACACAAACTTGCTGCTGGCCAATTCTCCCCACCCTGAAAAGGTTGTTTACATATTTCCCAAAATTGAATGGAAATGTGTTGTTGCCACAGTGGCTAGCGTCTTACAGCGCCCACGTCTGATGGAGAGTGTTCAGACCAAGTGTATTTAATAATACTAAATAGTATTCATTAATAAAGTTGCCCAGTGGCTGTTATATTCAAATCCAGTAGGTGTTGAGAAGGTAACTCATTATACAAAAGTGGGTGAAAATGAATATACACCAAGTGAAGGTTTCAAGACGAGAGAGAAATATGAGGAAAATCACAACCAAGAGCAGGCCCCTTTTTTTCCTCGTACAAAATAAAATAGACATGAGTCAAGTTTAAAAACATCCAGAGTACTTGAAATGCTAATTACAAAATAGAACACATCTCAACCATACTTACATGATGACGAGTTTGGAGGCGTTGACAAGGGTCCCAGCCATTTTCTTCAGAACCACGTCTTCATGGTAGAATATTTCACAACAGATAAGACTGTTCACTTAATTGATTATTTTGATGTATGTAGACTTTTCACAGCACCCAATTTTCTTTTCTTAGAGAGGTATAGAATTGTGACTGGGGTTTTGGACAACTCAAATCATGCAATACCATATGAATATGACTATTTAGGACCTGTATAACTATATTTGCCATGTTTCATGTGATTTTCCTTATATTTCTCTCTCATCTTGAAACTCATTATCACCCATTTTGTATGATGAGTTACTTTCTCAACGTCTACCGGACTTATATATAACAGCCACTGGGCATCTGCATTTGTAAATACTATTTAGAATTATTAATTACACTTTAATTACATGTGATATAACATATTTAAAGATGTCTGCCATGGAAATCCACATTGTAATAATCAGGGCGACTATAGTCCATTGTTTATTTTTGGCTTTGTCTATGTTAATGAGTTGTTTGCAGTGGGCACAGTGTGTGATCAAGGCCTTTCAAAGTCGAAAAGCGGAACTGGAAGCAAATTGATCTACTGAGCATAATTTTTTCTTAGAAGGATATATATACATATATTTTGAAACTCTTGGGTATATACACATACATGTCACAGCTTAATATTTACCTACATAATCTAGATATTTTGTACCACAATAATTCCTAGACAATGTTTAGGACCATAATATATTTACTGCAATAATGTTATATCACAATAGGTTGCACAATAGTAATATGTCATAGAAGTGAATGCATCATTGCGTTGATGACACTGACGGCAACCTGAAAAATTAGATAGTATTGAGGAGACTCACTAGACAGTTGGTGGGATTGGGGTCCATAAAGAGACTTGCAGTTAGAGTGACACTACTTTTGGTGCTGCCTTTTGCAGTACAGAGGAAGAAGTAATATAATTAAATGTCCTAACTCACATACCCACAAAACCCAAAGCTGTCTTTTGGTCTGATTCAACTTATGAATAGCATTGCCAATGGATTAAGTGGGTTGACCCATTCCCCATCATTGTATGCTGCTCTATGTGCCTATCTAAAATATGAATATTATAAGCAATGACTCGAAAGGGCCAACCCAAAGCCTTCTATAGGTAGTATTAGTGTTCTTTATTAGGTAAGTCTGGAGGGACAGCTAAAGCTCTCTTTAAAAGATAATATGAACAGCTTCTCCAAGATCCCTAGTTTACCTCACTGAGATAAACTCTCACCGAACAGTGTCAATACTCAAAGCACACTCTTTATAGAGGAGGATAAGCTCCTTAATAAACTAAAACTGTGCTTCTCATCAGGTAATAGCACAGAAACAGCATCCTTAATAATTTTAAGGACCCACTGCATATTCTGTGCAATGAAAATTCCTGCCACCTCATCCACCTTGACCAATTTTTGATCAATGATACTGTGAATCACTCCTTCCTCTAGAGGATCTGTGAGGAGGGAATGATGTTGACTGAAAAACGTATTTGCTGGTTCTTCTCCTATTTGCATAACTGGTGCCAGCTCACTCTCTCCATCCCTATGATGCTTCAAGTGGTGAATCTCTAAGATTGTATTCCCTTTCCCACACTTTCAAAAATATACAGAGAAACTCTTACTTCCATTCTAAAGTTGTCTAACATCTTGTACCACTTCTAACTGACGACACTTGGCTACATATTATAAATGTGTCACTGAGAGATGTATAATTCATGGCCCAGGTCCTGGATGACATTCAAATATGAGTGAAACAAAATTATCTTAAACTAATCTCCCCTCCTAGCACTCCCCTCTTTCTACAACCTAGGCCCAACACACTTACAGTGATAAACTGCAGCTGTGACTTTATGAAATATACAACATCTCTTTATGTTTAATTGTTGTCTTAGTCAAGAACTTCAACCTACAAACACACATTAATTTACTGGCAAAAAAGTATAGTTTTGGAAATAAACTCTCATTACTAATCTGGATTTCAAATAAATAGTTCAATTCCTTGTACACTTGAGACTCAACTATGGTAACGCATTATGTTTAGGAATTCACAAAATACACTTATCTTCTCAAAGTAGGACCTAAATCAGCTGCAAGAATGAAGGTGGCACTTAGAAAGTTTAATCACATCTTTGCCAGATTTATTCTCAGTGAAGTAACCTCTCATCAAGGTCAGGAATATCTGAAAACTATCATTTATCACACATAAGACACACTACTATGGGGCCCTGGATTGCTTTACCAAGAAACTGAATTTATTTGGTGGCCTACACAACTTTCACATTTCAGATGCATTTCTGCTTGAAATACTAGTGTGTAAGATGGTAAAATACTTAAATAATAGTTCCCTTGATTTACCCCACAGATGATGTTGTCTATACCGTCACAAAAATCGATCAAAAGGCAGTTGAAGAACCTTTGTTTACATGTCACTTTCACTCTTGATTGGCCCATGATCTAGCACAGATGCAAAACATTTTTCTAAGTGTAAGTATTGGATTGTACTCCTATTGGTATGGTTATTATACTTGTGTTTATGTATTTGCTAATGTGAGATTTTGACCCTACCTTGGTTTACATTTGTAAATCTAAATGATTATTGTAATCATAATTCTACTGATAGACTTTATTTAAATATTATTTCATTCTCCGATTTGTAGCTACCCTCTATGCCTTCCCCTTTATATTTACGTAAACTGTATTTTGTTTTGCTTAATGATTTCCAAGCTTTGGAGAGCTGTTGAGGTCTTACACTGTTCTTGAATAATCATCTTTATAAAAAAAAGTTCTCCTCTATGCATTGACTCTTGACCAAGTTACGCAAAAATGCTCATTAAAATTAGCAAAAAATAACATTCTTCATTAGAAGCGATTTTTTATGGACATGAAGAGGTGTCACCCTTCTTATGAATGCAATTGTGACAAAACTCCATCTGTATGCTCTCTTCAATGTCCACATTTACTGGGATATTCTGCTTTTGAGTTTATAAATCTGAATTCATTAGAAAGCAAATGGATCTCAGTATGGTCTTATGTTTAAGTAATACTATATTTAAGAACCCCAAAAATGTTGAAATGTAAGAAAATACTAGACTTAATGCTTGCTTTTCTGTACAGTACATCCGAACGGCTGACACTAAGAATTATTATGTATGTGAATAAAAATTAAATGTGTTCTTTATTTTTTATAGGTGATTGTCTTATAAAGATTAAGATAATTATTTAAAAAGGTCAGGTCCTTATTCACTAAATTAGTTACAGATTACTATTAGCATTTTGCTACAAGTCAATTATGAAAGAATATTAATGTTGTGCTTATTTTTCAATTGTAAAGGAAGTAAGTTCAAGTCAATTAAGAGTGTAATGATTTATAATAATAGTCTAAAGCATTATGAACTTCAGAATATTCATCAACAAACGTTTATTGAAAATCCTGCTTCCTTCATATCACATTCTGAAGCTTTTTTCCAATGACATTTACCCAAATGATGTTCAGTGAAAGAAAACTAACTGTGCTCTTTGATTATAGAAATGAATTTAAAAATCTATATTCTAACAACAGATCATCAACTTAACAAGCTGCTGTTACCACAAGCAGAAATTCATGAAATTGCACTCTGCGGAAATTGGTGGAGTTACAAAAAACTATGCGAGATTCAGTGGAACCCCACACATAGGCGTCAATAGGCACGTCACACTTCTCACACAGTGATTAGCAGCAGGAGCTTGTTCTGTGCTGAATAAGCAGCATGAATAGTCATGCAGCCTGTCATAGGGTGCAGCTTCTGGAGTTGATTATGCTGCCACTCATATAGATTTTCAATTCGAGTGGCAGCTTTCTGACCGTGATTGGTCGAGATCACCCTCGCCCGCCCGTGTCAGAGAAATCTCGCCAGGTGCCCGCCCAGCTGCTGAAAATCATGCTAGGGGATGCCAAATCTCAATTACCCTTGCAAATTTACTGTTTTGGAGCCACACACAAGACAAAACTTCATCATGCATTGGTTGGTGGAATTTGGCAGGAACTCCGCTTTGCAAGCGTGACGTGGAGTGGCCAAAATATACTGCAAGCGGAGAGGAATATCTTGCCCACGCCTACAAAAGCACAGCTGTGAAGCAAGCAAGTAAATGTGGGCAGCTTGGATAATGCACTATTCATATGAACAATCCAGTCACATTTCATACCAATCATGTGATGTTTTATGTATCTTTTTGCTTTCGGGAAGCTTCTGTTCCACATACCTAAAGGTCAGGTCACTATGTGCAGCATGACAATGCTATGGACATACAGTAATTGAAGTGGACAGTGAACATCTTTTTGAATACCATGATTGTGACCAACTTTACCAGATGGCATGAAGAAAAATATGTTTTGTTTCTGGCACTGCAGTCAGGTTTCTTCCGTAGGCACTTCTATGAGCAATAGAAATGCTAAAGCATTGACTGTCTTTCTATTATGATATACCATTTAGAGTTGTAAAGCCTAGAATTATGAAAATGTGTTGTTTGGACAAAAAATCAACCAAGAGTGTCAGAAAAGTAGGATCAAGAAAACAGATTGAATAATATGTCACATTAAAACTAAACAGATAACATTGACTTAATTGTACTTCCTCTTGGTTGAGATACTTAATATGAGCGAATCTACTATATAGTCGTAAGAGTTTAAAAAAGATTGTGATTGTGGCTTCATTTCTACCCTACTGCAAAATCCATGAGACAACGTTCAAGCTATAATACATAAAGATTGTAATTAAGGAGCAGATTAGTGTGTTTGGCCCATAGGTACATCAGGAAATATCCATTGCATTCTATCATTTGATAAGATTCATATTTAGGTGCATTTATAAAAGTACTTCAAATATTTTAACTCAGCTAACACAGGTTTTATATAAAAAAAAATTCCATGAGAAGTGCAAACATTTGAAAATGAAGATGCTTTCAAACATTATCATTGTTCTAATTAATTACTTCTGCAGGTATTAAACAGGTATTCATTTTGTTCTCTCATAAGCGCATGCCCTCATTATTAAATAAAGACTTGAATATACAAATAATAGCTCAAATGTATGCTTTTCTCCCAAAAATGTTTACAAAACACATTGCATTGATCAAAACGTAAAGACATAATAAACATCATAAGCTAAAATAAACGTGATGGATTAAAAGCGAATCCTGAAAATTAATTTATAGAAGGAAACCTGTCATTCCCTAGCTACTAAAATACTTTTATAAATGGTGTGTACAAAATATTCTGCTTTCTTTACATGCTCTTAGGTTATACTGTCTTTCGATTTAAGTCTTTCACAGGTTATATCCATGGATCTCATCAACTTTCCAATAAAAACATTTAATTGTATTAAAAGAAATGTTGACATGACCTCCTTTAATGTTTGCAGAGATAACGTCCTGAAAGAAGAAAGTAAATATGTACTGTGAATATTGTTCACCCGAAGCAAAAACAGAATATGTGTTCTAAAGTTTCATTTGGGTAATCACAAAGTCTGCAGTTGGGTGGTGCTATTTGTAAAGTTCCAAGAACCATAAAACTCTTTCTCTAGAATCTATAGCCAACGGAATCTTTGACATTTTTGTTTTATTATTGGCTCTAAATTAGAGTTGATGTACTGCTGATTTGGCTGATAAGGAGCCAGGTATGTTTGTAGCCTGATATTTTTGGATGTATGACGTTACAACGCATACTTTTACAATGCATACCTTTACAAAGCATTTTTTAAAATGCAACATCCATTACAACGCATTCCATTACAACGCATGCCATTACAACAAATTTTTAAAAACTACCTTTACAGCGCATTCCATTACAACGCATACTACCTTTACAACGCATACCATTACAACGCATACCATTCCATTGCATGAATGGTAAGTATTGGATAGTGTAGGCGTAAAAATTACTATTCTAACTCCAGGGGTGTGCAACAGTAGGGTAAGTGTTGGATAGTGTAGGGGTAAAAATTACTATTCTAACTCCAGGGGGTGCAACAGTAGGCTAAGTGTTGGATAGTGTAGGTGTAAAATTTACTATTCTAACTCCAGGGGGTGCAACAGTAGGGTAAGTGTTGGATAGTGTAAGGGTACTATGCATTGTGATGGTATGCGTTCTAATGGTATGCGTTGTAATGACTGCGTTGTAATGACATATGTTGTAGTGGTATGTGTTGTAGTGTCATGCATTGTAATGGTTGCATTGTAATGGCATGCGTTGTAAATGATGTTGCGTAGTAAAAGTTTCATTGTAATGGTAGTGCGTTGTAAAAGTTGCGTTGTAAAGGTTGTTTCCCGATATTTTTAATAAGCCTCGTATACTGAAGGACCCTGTAAGCTTTCCCTGATAACGCTTTTACAGAGGGAAATAGGCGTTTTCAAAAAGCTCCTTTACTAATGGTAAATTGTGATCTTGGAGAGCAGAGGTAATCTGATCAGAAGAAAGAGGCAAGCTAATCCTGAAGTTCTGTGTCAGCTCTTGATAAATCAACCAACTCAGAGTATCTGCATTTGTAGAGGCACATTCACAGAAGTAATTAACTGTTTGAGTCAAGTGGACTGTCTCAATTGATGTGAGGTTTAGTTTGACTTTTATCATTGCATGAACGGGTGAACTTTGTAAACTAAATAAAAGGCGAGCATTGGAGTTACCTAAAAACTCAGTGAGATTCCATGAAGTTACATGCCTGCCACAAGGTGCAGGGGTCAACAGGGGGCACCGTAGGTGCCCCCTTGGCCTCCAACTGCAGGCCGTGTACCAATGGGGGGCAAGCTGTGGCCACCAAACATGCTTTCCAACATGGTTTTCATGTTGGACAGACCAGCATGGAAAACATGTCGGAGACAGCAATCGTAATCTCAAGGGCGGAAAGACCCGTCCTTGAGATTACTAGCTAGCTTCAGACTGGCGGACGGGCTCTCCAAGCCTTTTGGCAGCCAGCCAGATTGACCGGCAGGTTTACTTTTTGCCTGCCTCCAACATAATGAGGCGGTTGGAAAGTACACCGAGCAGCCCATTACGATGTTGCCCTAAAGGCTCGGACCTCAGGTTGGAGCCTTTACCGGCCTTATCGTAATCGCCCCTAAGTGTGAATTGCTTTTACATCTCTTCTTTCATTTATCTTATGCAAATAAAGAAATCTTCTCTGATTTCTTATTGCATGTACATATGCTGTGTGCACCACAGGCACACATGTGTGGGATTCAGACAATGTGAAAGCCTATCAAAAGAAAAGAACAGAAGGTCACTATGCAAGTGTTAGTGAAATAGTTGCTTTTTATTTGTGAATGTGGCAGTACTCCACCTTTGAATGTAGATGGAAATGTACTACAAATTACAATTCTCAAACTATGCGCAGAGTTTTACGCCTCTATATTACCTATACTTATGTGTACAGGTCTATCTGCCCGACTGCAGAGTCTCTGCTCATCATGTAAGTTTACATTTTAGTACTAAATGTGGGATGGACTAAAGGGAGTAGGTGAAAAAATGGGCAGACTTACAAAATAATGGAGTAGGGATTAGGGAGGAGTTAGAGGGTTTTAGAGAAGATAAGGGAGGTTTTAGGGAGGCAAATCACCTACCCCTACCAGAGAAAACCAATTGCTTTTCTCAGGGGATGGAGACATGTATTTACAGGTTTGTAGTAAATGTACACTCCGAATAGTGGTAAACTTACTCTATGGTGTAATGTACTCAAAAGTACATTTGTGAATCAGGTGCTTCACATTTATACTCCAAATGGTTTGCTGAACTTTCCCCACGTTACATTTCTTTGTAACTAATTTCAGCAGCACACAAACCTAATATGCTCTTCAATGCCTCTCTTGCCACCCTTGCGTATCTATGCAACAATCACATGCCAAATTTGGTAGAGTTGAACAAACCTGCTTGTGGCTAAATTGCTTGCTTTTGGTATCCGTTTAAAACTGCTCAAAACCATTTTCTTTCATAATCGGACAAGGCTGATAATTGATGGCATGGAAAGAAAGACTGAGGGGTCCCCCCTGCCACCGCAATGGCAAAAGATACCACCCGCAATAGGTGTGGCGGTGCCGCCATGCCAATCAGGATAGGACTACCACCATGGCGGTCGCATCCCGCATGTATCACATTGCGGCGGGCGGTGCTGTTAGCAGCATCCGCCCAATGAAAAAAATGCATGTTGTGCATTTGCATGCGCAAAGTAACTGGCACCTTATGCATACAAATGAAGGGGGCCCGCAATGGGCCCCCAGCAGCGAGAACCGCATGCCTTTCCATGGTGGCATCGCCGCCATGGAAAGGTGATCTTTCGCCTGCATCATATGGATGGCAGTGTCTTGCAGACACTGCCATCATATTGTGTCCCGGAAAAGCGGTGTTCGGTCTTTCCATCCGCCGTGGTGCCCCCTGCCATAGTAATATAGTGGGGGGAGAACCAGGGACATATGTCGGATGAATCATCGCCACTGGCCCGGCGGTGACGATGCACCTGCCATCATAATGGGGACCTAATGTAATTAAGCTAGGAATGTCCATTTGCAAGCATAGGTGTAGCAGACGATTTCAATTGAGCTGTTTTTTATGATCGATCTATCATCAGTGCAAAAATTCAAATGTGTCTATTCTTCTATTAGACTGAAACAAACTGCTTTGGAGGACGAAAACTGGTAAAGACCATAGTTAAAGACCTATTTCCTGACTTTAAAAAAACAAAAAAATGCTAGACCAAACATTTATAAGCTGAGGGCATAAAAAACAAGTATCATTCAATTACCAATAGGGTCATACCTACAGCATGGGCTTGGTAGATATCCTGGATAAATACTTATCACTCTTTTCCGGAGCGCAACACAGCATTCATTGTTCAAAAACATCTTAGAAACGAAATTGGAGCTGCGCAGTATAAAATATATACTAGGTTGTTAATTGTGAACCAATCTTTTGAACCATCTGAGTAAACAGAATACACGAAATATGAAACCAGCTTGCATGGTCCCTGGCAAATAGAAAACAGAAACATATTTTAGGAAATGTCCAGCAAAGAAGTCTCTGATTTTTTTTTAATGCCCAATTGTACCCATTGTTGAGCCCATTTGAGTGTGACAGCCAGGAAAAAGTTGAGTAATTCAATCGGAGGAGTCTGAGCATGTATACAAGGAATTTGAAACACTTTGTGAAGCCTAATTTAGTTGGTATTCCCAAGTTTGAGAGTATCATAACATATATTTTATGGCAAATTTCTAAGTTAAGTAAAATGTGGTTAATCGAAAATATCCATATCTCTTAACATTAGTAACACAATGGAAGCGTCATTTTTTTAGTTTAGTTTAGTTTAGTTTGTATAGCGCAAACAGCTACCCAACAAAGGGTTTCCCGGCGCTTGTGATTCAGAGGAGGAAGTTTGGACAACTGACTAGATGTTAAACAGCCAAGTTTTAATGGCTTTTCTGAAACTGATATGATTAACCTCTGAGCGCAAAGCCTGTGGCATAGAGTTCCACAGGGAGGGGCCAAGGTAGGCAAAGGATCTACCTCCCATGCGTGATAGTCTTATTTTAGGCACAGCAAATTTGTTTGCTGTTGCGGATCTCAGCGTCCTGGATGGACGGTAGTGTTGTACCAGATTTAACAGGTATTTAGGGGCTTTATTTGCTGAGATTTTATGCATAAAGCATAGTGATTTAAATTTGATTCTGCTCTCAATTTTCAACCAGTGTAATTCTCGTATGAGTTTGGTAGTAGGTGCATGGATGGGAATTTTACCTAGCAATCTAGCCGCAGCATTTTGTACGGTTTGTAGTTTGCGGACAGTGGCTTTTTTGGCTCCCAAATATAGTATATTGGCATAATCCAATCTGAATGTTATGACGGCGTTAATGACAGTTCTTTTGGTGTGATCTGGTAGCATCCAGCAGATTTTCTTTAGCCACTTCAGAATGACAAAGCAGGTGGCTGATGTTTTGATGGCCTGCTGGTGCATACTAAGAGTGTCATCTACCACAAAGCCAAGATTACGGGCCTGGTTAGTTGGTATAGGAGGAGAGCCCATTTCTGGGGGCCAGTGTTGGGGTCCCCAGAGTTCTTTATTTTTTCCTAGGATTATGAGTTCGGTTTTTTCACCGTTTAATTTAAAAAAATTATTTTTCATCCATCCAGCAATTTTTGTAAGCCCAGTTCTCAAGATAGAGGGATCATTATTGTCTGTAGGCGGAAGGGAAAAGAGAAGCTGAGAGTCATCAGCATAGGAGAACATTATCAATCCAGTATCCTTAGCTATTTTAGCAAGAGGGCTCATGTATAAATTAAAAAGTAATGGGCTTAAAATTGAACCCTGGGGGACGCCATGTTTCAAGATATAGGTATCTGAGTACGTAGAGTTTGAAAAAATTTGGAATGTTCTGTTTTCAAGTAGGGATGTGATCCAATTTAAAGCAGGGCCACAGATGCCCATTGAGCGAAGGGTTTTTATTAGTACCGCATGTGAGACAGTGTCAAAAGCGGCACTGAGGTCTAAAAGCACCAGTGCCACTGTTTCACCCCTGTCTATCATTTGACGAATATTTTCGGTTACACCTAAGAGAGTGGTTTCGGTTGAAAAACCTGCTCGGAAGCCAGATTGAAAGGGAGGTAACAAGTCATGTGTTGTTATATAATTTGAGAGACAGCGGTGGACATGTTTCTCTAGAATTTTTGCAAATATAGGTAGGAGAGAAATTGGTCGAAAGTTTGCGGGTACCTTCGGGTCAGCATTAGCTTTTTTTAGGAGGGGATGGATCATGGCATGTTTCCACTCCGATGGAACACATTCTTCTTGCAAGGATTTATTTAGAAGCTCTGTGACAGTGGATAGGGCTTTTCTGCTAAGTAGTTTTAAGATGGAGCATGGTAGCGGGTCTTTTGGCGAACCTGATTTGATCGTGCTTAGAAGTTCGGTGACAGTGTCAACGTTGAGTGTAGGCCAAACACTCAGAGAAGGGGTAGTGATTATATCCGAAAGAATGGCAGAATTGGTCTCTTCACTATCTGATCTATTAGCATCACTACCGTCAAAATTACTTTCCTCATGATTGTTCTAATTAAGTTGGATGGTCTGATAAATTTGATCAACTTTGTCGACAAAAAATGCGGCAAGTTGATTGCATTGGGTTTTATTTAAATCAGGTGGGGTTGGTGAAGTGTTAGAGCCAGCTAGCTCTTTAACTGTTTGGAAAAGTGTTTTAGCTTGGTTTAAAGCAGCAGTAATTTTAGAGCAGACAAAGTTGGTTTTTGCTCTACTGCACAGCTTTTGGTATTGATTTAGTTGATTTTTGTATTCATTCTTAGCTTCAACGGAGTAGGACTTTCTCCATTGACGCTCAGCATTCTTACATTTAGTTTTTTCCTGCTTTAAAGAGTCATTAAACCACGGAGCAGGTGGACGTTGGTTAATGCCTTTTAGCTTAGTTAGAGGAAGACAGGAGTCAATGGCTGTTAAGAGCCATGATTGAATAGAGATGGATAAATTTTGAACTCCTGAAGTAGTATATGGTATCGTATTTTCTAACAAGGTGTTAAGAATATTAATATCTAGTTTTTTCCATTTCCTCACCATGGCGGGCAGTGCCATATGTGGGATATTAGATGTTGGTATTTGAAAGGAAAATTTAATGGGAAAGTGGTCGGACCAAGGAATAGGTAATGCTGGGAAGGTGTTTAAATTTTGAATATTCGAAAAGATTGGGTCCAATAAGTGACCTGCAGTGTGGGTTGGGCCAGTATTCTTAAGACTTAGATTGAGGGATAGGAAGTCATCAATGAGTTCCGTGGCCTTAGAGCAATGCTCATTATCCAAATGAAGATTTAGATCACAGATGACTGTAAAATTGGTGGTTTTCATAATGAACGGGCCTAAAAGATCCGAAATATTATTTAGCCAATTTGAAGCAGCACCAGGTGGACGGTAGATAAGCGCACCGGAAAAGGTAAAATTGGATGAGAGTATGATTTTGAAAGTGGCGCCTTCACATCCTGGACATGGAAGGTTGATAAACTCACAAGTATATACTTTTTTAAAGATAACCGCTATGCCTCCTCCAGTTTTATTAATTCTGTCAAGGCGTATAATCGCATATGAGTCCGGGAGGGCTATAGCCACATCTGGTCCGGAGCTTGCATGAAGCCAAGTTTCAGTGATGAACAGTGCGTCAGGGGCTTCATCCAGTAGAAAGTTAAAAATGTCTGTTTTATGTCTTGGCAGGGAGCGACAGTTCAGACTGAAGAAGGTAAATACTTTAGAGTTAGATGTAGTACATGTAGTATTGGTTTGGGACTCAAGCCTTTTGACTTTAGTGGCATTCGTAGTTAGTGAACAGCCATAACAGATGTTATGGTGTCTATTTAAGTCGAGAAGACAGCAGTCTGGTTGTCTAGGCGTTCTTAACGCTAAAAGCTGTTTAGCACTATATTTTAAATAGGGGGATGCAATGGTATCGCTAACTGACTGGCTACTAACACATACCGATAACATTGGTTGGGAAGTAGGTGTCATGGCCGCTGGGCGCGTCCTAGTCGCGGACGGGCGCAGACGGGCTGACTCAGGCGTGACTCGGGCGCTGATGCAGGCGCGCCCACAAATCGCGTCCGCTATCGCGGAGAGTATACGTTTCCTTAAATAGTGGTGGCTAGAGCACTGTTAGGCTCATGCCCCTATACAAGATGTCCGCCGTACTTTTAAGAGCTTGCAAGTGAGATCAGTATTCAGCCCGAAAATCGGCTGTCACCGACTAAATGCAGGTTAACACTATGTTTTATGCCAAGGTTAAGCTAGTGCAAGTGGGAAAATGAATTAAGTGAATTAAAATACGCCGTTTTAAAAAAATGCTCGTTTTCAGCAAACAATCACAGTAAATGTGCAGTCTAGCTACCTCTCAGCTATTTCGCCTCAAGAGGGGTCCAAATGTTACAATAAGCAAAGAATCTCGCGTTCTTTACCTTGGGGCTCCTTAAATAGTGGTGGCTAGAGCACTGTTAGGCTCATGCCCCTATACAAGATGTCCGCCGTACTTTTAAGAGCATGCAAGTGAGATCAGTATTCAGCCCGAAAATCGGCTGTCACCGACTAAATGCAGGTTAACACTATGTTTTATGCCAAGGTTAAGCTAGTGCAAGTGGGAAAATGAATTAAGTGAATTAAAATACGCCGTTTTAAAAAAATGCTCGTTTTCAGCAAACAATCACAGTAAATGTGCAGTCTAGCTACCTCTCGGCTATTTCGCCTCAAGAGGGGTCCAAATGTTAAAATAAGCAAAGAATCTCGCGTTCTTTACCTTGGGGCTTCTTTAATAGTGGTGGCTAGAGCACTGTTAGGCTCATGCCCCTATCCAAGATGTCCACCGTACTTTTAAGAGCGTGCAAGTGAGATCAGTATTCAGCCCGAAAATCGGCTGTCACCGACTAAACGCAGGTTAACACTATGTTTTATGCCAAGGTTAAGCTAGTGCAAGTGGTATAATGAATTAAGTGAATTAAAATACGCCGTTTTAAAAAAATGCTCGTTTTCAGCAAACAATCACAGTAAATGTGCAGTCTAGCTACCTCTCGGCTATTTCGCCTCAAGAGGGGTCCAAATGTTACAATAAGCAAAGAATCTCGCGTTCTTTACCTTGGGGCTCCTTAAATAGTGGTGGCTAGAGCACTGTTAGGCTCATGCCCCTATCCAAGATGTCCGCCGTACTTTTAAGAGCTTGCAAGTGAGATCAGTATTCAGCCCGAAAATCGGCTGTCACCGACTAAATGCAGGTTAACACTATGTTTTATGCCAAGGTTAAGCTAGTGCAAGTGGGAAAATGAATTAAGTGAATTAAAATACGCCGTTTTAAAAAAATGCTAGTTTTCAGCAAACAATCACAGTAAATGTGCAGTCTAGCTACCTCTCGGCTATTTCGCCTCAAGAGGGGTCCAAATGTTACAATAAGCAAAGAATCTCGCGTTCTTTACCTTGGGGCTCCTTAAATAGTGGTGGCTAGAGCACTGTTAGGCTCATGCCCCTATCCAAGATGTCCGCCGTACTTTTAAGAGCTTGCAAGTGAGATCAGTATTCAGCCCGAAAATCGGCTGTCACCGACTAAATGCAGGTTAACACTATGTTTTATGCCAAGGTTAAGCTAGTGCAAGTGGGAAAATGAATTAAGTGAATTAAAATACGCCGTTTTAAAAAAATGCTCGTTTTCAGCAAACAATCACAGTAAATGTGCAGTCTAGCTACCTCTCGGCTATTTCGCCTCAAGAGGGGTCCAAATGTTACAATAAGCAAAGAAGTCATTGTTGTTCTCAATTTGATGAATTTGTGCTCTTTTGCTCAATAATAAAGATAGCCCCTTCTACTTGGAGAGATTTAGAAACTTGGTAGAATTTCTAGATTTCCAGATAAAATATCGAAAATGTCGTCTATTTTGGCTGGCATTTTACACAAAAATAGGGAAAAGTAATCAAAAAAACGAAAATATAGGAAGTATTTAGATCAGGCAAATTCGAAGTATACTTGATAGAATATTTCATAGCATTTTGAATCTTGGTGATCGAGGATGTGTAATTGTTCTCACAAAGGAAATTTAGATCTTAGGAAAACTGCTGTTTGTCAACGAGACCGGTCCCAGCGACATCATATTAAGCTACTGGCTCTTGACTTGTGAATAGAGAGCAAATAAAAAAATTGACAGGGATTCTATGAATAGAGCAACAAGTATGTGAGAGATCGGGGATTTCTCTCTCAAACCAGTTTTAAAATTCACTTGACTGATCTCTTTATTGCTGCTAATTACCTGAACTGAATATGTTTTATATAAACATCAAGTTATGGAATTTATAAGCTGCAAGAAGTATATTAAAAAAATCCCATATGTCACAAACACACTACTTTGAGGGTGTTTTTCTCAAGGCAAATCCATCCGTTTCCCTTTAGGATGTAAACCTTGTACTGGGACAAGGATGTTAACAATGGTGGGGCTAAATTGGGTAGGAAGAGAGAAAGAGTCAGCAAGAGAGAGAGAAAAAGAGCGGGAGAGACAGAAAGCGAAAGAGAGAGAGAGAGAGACTCTTCTACAGGCTGTTGTTAGGAGAACCTGCAGTGTATTTGTAAGATCATGGAAAAAGCTGAAAGGATCACACAGGAGGCAGGTAGATGTGGAGAACTTCAGGTTTATTTCAGAGTAAGACGAAATCTATCCAGGTCCCAGCAAGTTCAGGTAACAGATCAAGTATATTTGAACTAACACAATTCTATCACCTGGGATACCAGGACCCAACATGGAATCTCTAGTAACCATGACATCAGAAGACGCACCTGCTTCAGATGCCACTGTATTTCCAAGGCACAGCTTCTCAGGGCCAAATTATGAACACCAAGATCTCCACCTCTGTGGGAAGGAAATAAAGGATCAATAAAATAGGACAAGAGATAGATATAAAGGTAACAAAGTGTTGGACTTGCCCAGTGCAAGCAATGGGAATGTTGTAACTAGACCCAGAGTACCGCAAATCTACCACATGAGCTGAAGAATAAATGCCTATGCTGCACAAGGAGAGAGGAGGCTTGAACAAGGAGACAATATGGCAAGAGGGTAACAAGACCGGAACCACAATCGCCAGGTAAGAGAACTAGGGAACCTGAACAAGGAAGAATTCAGCAATGGTGAAAGGACAAAGTCAAGTGCGAACTGTTGGAATTAACAAAGATTCACAACAAAAGCTGCTGCCAGACAAGCAAACTCAGTACAGGTGGGTATGAAATGCCTAGTTTGCCATCATGAACCCTGAACTGTGCCTGATTGTGCCGCACGCCTAGTGACTGGAGCTGTGCATGTGAATCTAGGAATTCTGGTCTTTTGGTCTGGCTGCATATTTTTCCCTGTCCTGTGTGCCATCTCTTCCAAGTTCCTTAACATTCCTTGAGACCTGACAATGGCTCACCAGGTGTGGCTGACATTTTGTTTGTCTTAAAATAGTCAGATGTCTCTGCTGAAAAATATGTGTTAGCTGCAATACTACGACCGTGCAGAAACTCATTTTTGTCCTTGTGAATAAGTAATTTAATGCTACATAATTGGTGTTTAGTAACACAATTGGACACTATGGACCCAATTAGAAATGATCTTTGACAGGTTTCAGAAAAATGTGTATAATATCCTTGCAAACGATGGAGGAATTTCACCTCCATCAAATATGAAATAAGGATTTCTGGAACTGGGTAAAGTCACTTTGATTTCTTTAAATATTATTCAGCATCAAATGGATGTCCCCAGGGATTTACTGCTGGCCAGCTGAATTTTTTTTTTCTGGATTAGTCTCCATCTCTTGAGTGAAAATTTCAATAGAAAGTATAAGAGAAAGGCCGGACAAAATAATATTGCATTCATCTTTCACAGAAATGAATATAGAGAAGAAGGTTTCTTGTCCGAGATAACTGCATTTGTCTGAGGGTCCTTAAAGGCCATTATTAGATTTCAATTGGCCTTTTTTCTTGCAGGCCATGTTACAACTCTATCCATATGTTTTCCTTCTTTATACACTTGAGCCTGATAGGATTCCTCATTAACAATTCATTTTATAGGAAAAGCTCTTTCAGGTCTGTGTTTGCCAACTCTGACTGGACTATTCCCATGCAGAGCAGGGTCAAGACTGATTTGCATATGCTTGGTTCAAAATTGAGGTGGTAATATGGCCAACATAATATGGATTGGAATGTACCCCAAACAAATAGCAGTGGCTTAGATTAATTCAAGCATTCCATTCATCACCTTGTTTTTGCATTTGCCACCCCAAGCGCGATGGATATGCAAAGATGTTGGTCCTGTACTGCTGTGCCACTGGAATCAAGTCATATCTGGCTGATGAGCCTTTAGCAAGGACAAATTGGGCTGTTGGTTGATTGTGTTCTATTTCAGAGGGGACCTGGTCTGGTAGCCCAGGCTGGACTGTTCTAATTGGAGCAGGGTCTAGGCTGATTTGCATATGGATGGATCCAAACTGAGGTGACATAGTGGTTAAAAAATGATGGATTGGGAAGAAACCCGAGCAATTGCCAGTGGCTAACATTAATTCAAGTATTCCATCCTTCACCTTGTTGTCATTGCAGTTGCCACCCTAAGTGCAACGGGTATGCCAAGACTTGGGTCCAGTGCTCACTGTGCCACTGGAATCAATCTATACCTATCTGATGAGCCCATATTAAGGGTGAAACTGGTTCTGGGCTGTTTGCTTTCAATTGCAGACAAGATCTTAACTAGTAGTTTGGGCTGAACATTTCTGATGAGAGAAAAATCAAGGCTGCTTTGCATATGGCTGGCTCCAAACTGAGATGACATGGTGGGCGAAAAATGAGGGATTTGGACGTAGCCTGAGTGATTGCCAATGGCTAAGATTAATTAAACTATTCCACCCATCTCCTTCTTTTTGTTGCAAGTGGCTCCCTAGGTGCAACAGGTATCCCTGATGTGGCCCTGTGCTCACTGTACCACTGGTATCAAGCTATACCTGGCAGATGAACCCATAATAAGGGCAAAGGCAAAAAAAAATGGTCCTGGGCTGCTTTGTTTCCAACTCAAGGAGAACTTGGACTGGTAGTTCGAGCTGGACTGCTCAGATTGGAGCAGGGTCAAGGCTGATTTGCATATGGCTGTGTTCAAACGGAGGTGACATCGTGAGTAAAAAATGATGGATTAGAATTGTTAATGGCTGATACAAGCATTCCATCCATCACTTTGTTGTTGTTGCATTTACAGCATTTACAGCATGGACAGTACAAACATGCAGTGGATGTGTGCAGTGGGTGTGATACTAGCACACTGATGGTGTTCCGAAGCCAAGCCCATATGCACCCATTCACCCTGATGACAAACCAAGAGCCAGAGAATATGCAACTTCTGTGCTTTTTCCTCCTTTACTCTAAGCCTACTGCACCATAGAACTTCTCTCACTAAATAGAAATGTAAGTTCTACTCCAGATTTACTCTCTGCTCGTCTTTCCTGGAAGCCCTAGTCTCTTGAATAATATGTCAGTCCTCCTAATCATTTGATACTTCAATCAATCAATCAATGAATAGAATTTGTATAGTGCGCTACTCACCCGTTAGGGTCTCAAGGCGCTGGGGGGGGGTCGCTACTGCTCGAACAGCCAGGTCTTGAGTTGTTTCCTGAAGGAGAGATGGTCCAGGGTCAGCCGTAGGTGAGTGGGGAGGGAGTTCCATGTCTTGGCTGCCAGGTAGGAGAAGGATCTTCCTCCGACGGTGGATTTGCAGATTCGTGGGGCGGAGGCGAGGGCGAGGCTGGCGGAACGGATCTGGCGGGTGGGTGTGTAGAATGTGAGTCGGCTGTTGAGGTACTTCAGGCCTGTGTCGTGGAGAGCCTTGTGTGCGTGGGTGAGGAGTCTGAACCTGATCCTCTTTTTGACGGGGAGCCAGTGCAGGTCTTTCAGGTGGGCCGAGATGTGGCTGTGGCGAGGGATGTCCAGGATGAGTCGTGCTGAGGCGTTCTGAATGCGCTGGAGTCTTTTCTGGAGTTTGGCTGTGGTTCCAGCGTGGAGGGTGTTCCCGTAGTCCAGATGGCTGGTGACGAGGGCCTGGGTGACCGTCTTCCTGGTTTTGGTGGGGATCCACCGGAAGATCTTTCGGAGCATGCGCAGGGTGTTGAAGCAGGATGATGAGACGGCGTTGACTTGCTTGGTCATCATGAGGGATGAGTCCAGGATGAAGCCCAGGTTGCGTGCGTGGTCTGTTGGCTTCGGTGCGGTTCCCTGGGCAGGGGGCCACCAGGAGTCATCCCAGGCGGAGGGAGATGGTCCGAGGATGAGGACTTCCGTCTTGTCTGAGTTCACTTTCAGACGGCTGAGCTTCATCCATTCCACGACGTCTTTCATTCCTTCTTGGAGGTTGGCTTTGGCGGTGGCGGGGTCGTTGGTGAGGGAGAGGATCAGTTGGGTGTCGTCGGCATAGGAGATGATGTTAAAGTTGTGTTGGCGTGTGATGGCTGTGAGAGGGCTCATGTAGACGTTGAAGATGGTGGGGCTGAGTGAGGATCCTTGCGGAACACCGTAGATGACTTCGGTAGCCGCGGATCGGAAGGGGGGAGGCGGACTCTCTGGGGTCTTGCGTCGAGGAACGAGATGATCCACTCCAGGGTCCCTCCTTGGATTCCGGTGTTGCAGAGGCGCTGTATCAGGGTGCGGTGGCAAACATTGTCGAAGGCTGCTGAGAGGTCCAGGAGGATGAGGGCAGCAGTTTTTCCGTTGTCGAGCAGGGACCTGATGTCGTCGGTGACTGCGATGAGGGCGGTCTCGGTGCTTTGGTTTGCTCGGAACCCGGACTATGAGGGGTCGAGGGATCCATTGGTCTCAAGGAAGGTGGAGAGTTGTCTGTTGACGGTCTTCTCGATGACTTTGGCTGGAAAGGGGAGGAGCGAGATGGGGCGGAAGATCTTGAGGTCCGTGGGGTCCGCGGTGGGTTTCTTCAGGAGGGTGCTCAGTTCGGCATGTTCCCAAATCTCCAGGAAGGTGCCAGATGCAAAGGAGCTGTTGATGATGTTCCGGAGTTGGGGTGCAAAGATGGAGTCGGCTTTGTTGAAGATGTGGTGTGGGAAAGGGTCGGTAGGGGTGTCGTAATTTGACAATGGCCGGGTTAGCGCTTAGCTTTACTACACGTTATTTCCCTTAACTTGGCCTTATTCGAAAACGCCATTTTGTATACTATGGCGGCCATCTTAAGAAATGAGCGGCCTCGTGGTCAGCATGCCCTTTAGTCCTTTGTCCGTGCCGCTGACCACTCGAGTTTGCCCAGCAACAGGCTATTTTTAGTAACGGTCAAGCCTGTACATGCGCAGTTCCAACTGACCAGTCACCCCTCAGGAATGTTCCGCCAAAACTGACCAGTGGAGTTGTAACCCCTCCTACGAGTTGGCCGTGATCCAAAAATGACCATATATGTACCTAAACTCTGTAACCTTGTACCGCCTACCTTTTATTACCTGTAAATTGTATAAAAGAAGGACTCACACCAACGTTCGGTGTGATACTTCTTGCATTGCCGAAGGGTGCTGTAGGAATGTACCACCACCCCATGGGGTCTTAATAAACTTGTCTTTTGTACTTTTCAGTTTCCGTGCCAACAGTTCTTTTGGGTAAGTGGGTATTTCTGCGGAGCATGTAGGCCTTGGGAACCCATTACCACAAATTGGCGACCACGAAGGGACTCATCGGCGACTCGGATGCCCGAAGGAGAGGTCGTGACGAAGGATTGGAAACTCGCCATGGACGCGTACGCTGCCACTGAGTGACCCGAGTCTTGGCACCCACGGTGTTTTCTTCCTTTCCATCTAATCTGACCTTCCAGGTGGCACCGGTCTCCGACTGAGATCCTGATTGTCTGCGTTGCTGTACAGTGCCCGTTTGGCTGATTCGGTTAAAGACCTTGGCAGTTGGAATCTGGATATTTGAGATTGGGTAAGATTTGTGATCGGTAAGGTAGTCTACGGGCGCTTACTGAAGTTCTATGATTGTGACTATGATTTGAGTTAGCTAACATTTTGTCTTTGTGAACTTTGAATATATATGTGTAGTGCACTCCACATGGTTGTATGACGATCCATCGCGTGCAACGTCCTCGCGGACGTTCGCATCGCGGACAAAACATCGCAATGGCACTTACATCGGCAATTTTCTCATCGCACGACATTGCGCCGCAAATGCGGCCTTGAAACAGGATCGCGTGTCACATCGGCGACATAACATCGCGCGACATGACAACGCGATGTTTCACATCGGTTACAAATTTTGCCATCCAATGGGTTTGTGGGGGGGGTATATATCGTCTTGCCCACCGTGTTTTCCGCCATTTGTGCCTGTGTCTTTCCCTGCGGACATCCTTTGAAACCTGAACCACATGCAAAATGTTCATCCTCGATCAGTTTTAATGCAAAATAAACATTGTTGACGAGTACAGTATGCTCCTCGTGAATTCGCCTCAGGCCTGCTGTAGAGCACATTTGAATATGTTTTATTCCATCAGTTACAGTTTAAAATATATTACCGTAAGGGAAAAAACAAGCATTGGCAAAGATGGCAGAGGGGACATCCCCAGGACCCTAGGCGATTACAGTAAAGATATGGCATGCCAAGCACAGGCCCTACACATGTACCCAAACCCCCTACAGCACCGGTTAGCAGAAAGACAAGTTAAGTGGCACTGACGTCTAAAACATGGGGTGTAGCATGAGAACGGCTCGGCACAGACATCCACCTCAAACCATATCAAAGAGCTGCAAATTGTGGCGTGAAGTAAACTAGTGCTGAGTCAATGCGCTCTGTGAATGGTTCATTAAACCATTCATCAGGAAATATGTAAGTTTTGTGGCCTTTAGTTTTTCTTTGGAGCCCTATGTTGACAGGTGCTAGGGTTGCCGGATACCATCAGTTCCCAGCCTTGTCTCTTTCATCCGCTTCCTGTCTCTTTATCCTACACCTGCAGGTTCTTTTTCAGCTCCCTCCGTCACCGTTTCGTATCTTTCTTTTCCTTCTACTTCCTCCCATTTCTTCCTTTCTTTCTCTTGCTCGGAGTTTGTTGATGAAAACCAAGTCCAGTCTCCTCTGCTCACTACGGACAATCACCTGAACATATTAAGCACATCTTTTGAAGTTTTTAATTCCACAAAACGTCAAAATTACGATCCAGGAAGTCAGAGACTTCTATAGATTGCAATATGTTTAAAATATGAATGAAGTAGTTTAAAGAGAGATCGAAAGGGCGTAATATACTGAACTCTTTCATACACACAAACTGCAAAAAAATAAACGAGTGTCACGAATGCACACAGAAAGTAAGTAACCAATAATATACACTACCAACCAACAGGACCCCCCCCCCCCATAAGGTAAGCTACCAGGCCACAGAATGCTCACTGCAGAAAACATACTTTCTCTTCTTGTTGGTATTGCCAAGATACCGTCATATTTTAGTTCCCAAACATCTGTATCTTCATCCATGCATCCATCCACCCATACACCCATCCATCCATCCATCCATTCATGCATGCATACATCCATCCATCCACCCACCATCACCCATCCATTCAACCATCCACCATAAGGCATTTGACAACCATCCTCCACCCATAATCCAATAATAAAAATGTAATGTAGCGCTGCACTTTTTAAGTTTGCCATCCAGCCCTAATCCAGTAGTTTAAAACTAATGTAGCGCTGTTTTGCGAGTTGATAGGGGGCTCGAACTGTGGTTGACAAACACCAAGGTCGGCAGAGCTATCGGTCAGGCTATGTGTTAGTTTGTAACAGTTTCCGTTTCTATACATGCTATGTTTTTGTTGTCCGTGGTTTTATGTGTTTTCGCCCCTTTTCCTTTCTTGAGTTCCAATTTTCCGTTTTGTCGGAAGCTAGACTGTTCGCAACTTGTACTCCGTGTTTTTCCATACACCCATCCCACCCACCCACATCCACCCACATCCATCCCACCCACCCACATCCATCCATCCATCCACCCATCCCACCCACCCACCCACTCATCCATTAATCCACCATCACCCATACACCCATCCCACCCACCCACATCCATCCACCCATTGCACCCACACACATCAATCCACCAGGACCCATCCAACCCACCCGCCCATCCATCCCCCAGCACCCACCCACCCATCCATCCATTAATCCACCTGCACACATCCACACACCCATCAGATGTTTATTAAATATGATGCATCCACTCATCAGGTGTTTATTAAATATGATGGCTGAATAAATATGATGCATGAAATAGACGCACCCACCCACCCACATCCATCCACCCATCCCATCCCCCAGCACCCACCCATCCATCCATTAATCCACCTGCACACATCCATACACACATCAGATGTTTATTAAATATGATGCATCCACTCATCAGGTGTTTATTAAATATGATGGCTGAATAAATATGATGCAAGAAATAGACGCACCCAACCACATCCATCCACCCATCCCATCCCACCCACCCACCCCATCAGGTGTTTATTAAATATGATGGCTGAATAAATATGATGCATGAAATAGACGCACCCACCCACCCACATCCATCCACCCATCCCATCCCCCAGCACCCACCCATCCATCCATTAATCCACCTGCACACATCCATACACACATCAGATGTTTATTAAATATGATGCATCCACTCATCAGGTGTTTATTAAATATGATGGCTGAATAAATATGATGCAAGAAATAGACGCACCCAACCACATCCATCCACCCATCCCATCCCACCCACCCACCCATCCATCCATTAATCCACCTGCACACATCCATACACACATCAGATGTTTATTAAATATGATGCATCCACTCATCAGGTGTTTATTAAATATGATGGCTGAATAAATATGATGCATGAAATAGACGCACCCACCCACCCACATCCATCCCATCCCACCCACCCACCCATCCATCCATTAATCCACCATCACCCATCCACCCATCCCACCCACCCACATCCATCCACCCATGCCACCCACGCACATCAATCCACCAGGAACCATCCAACCCACCCGGCCATCCATCCCCCAGCACCCATCCATCATCCATCCACCCATCAGATGTTTATTAAATATGATGCCTGAATAAATATGATGCATTTCTATGTTTCCAAATAAATTTACTTTAATAAAGACAATTTCCATTTTATAAACACAATTCCGCATATGCGCACAATTCCGCTGGTCGTATATCATTTTGGTATGAGTGGAGGCTCGAACCTTGTCTGCCAGCAGCAAAGTCTGGCAACCGATCCGTCAGACCACATTTTTTTTATTTATTGACGTATTGTACGTGCCGGCTTGAATCAGATGTTAGTATCTTGAAAGAAATGACCTCAATTGCGTTGCATTTCTTTGTTTTTGAAATCAATTGCTTTATTTAACAAAGAAATATGCCCGGTAAAGAAATGTGTGTTCTGCGATGTGTCTTCAACAAAGCACCAAAGTCTCATCTTAAATAAACATAAAGTATTCAGAAATGTCTGTTCTGCGATGTGTCTTCAACAAAGCACCAAAGTCTCTTCTTAAATAAACATAAAGACATAAAGTATGCCGGTATAAAAGGCCGGATTCCGATGTAATGGTTAACGATGTAGAAGGAAATGCGATGTACTTGCATGCGTCCTGACGGCATGCGATGTGATGTCGCGCACGATGTAACAGCAGCGATGCACTGTCAGCGCGATGCGATATATCCGCTGTAAGCGGTGCTTCCCCTCCACATAGGCAGGCATGTAGAGATGTTTCTCTAAATTTGTTTGTACTCTGAGCGGCACATTTGTGTGAAGTACTGTAAGTGCCATTTTTATGGTATCACGCTTTCGTGGTACTTTTTGAACATGCCTGTTTTAAGCACACTCCGAGGGATGTGCTGTCTTGGAAATGGTACCACAATTAGGTTAACGGAATCTCAGCCGGCTCCTCCAGAGGGAACTCCCAATCGTGAGATGTATGTGAAATTCGGCCTTCCCCCTATACTGTACAGTAAAAAATGCCATAAATACACTAGAACTGATCCCGAGTTGCAATGGCCACTACATGGGTCGTTTGATTTGCAAAAGGTTCAGTTTGTGGAGCAATGTTTGTTTCAGCGCAGGTCTAGACAGGATATGTTTGATTGTGTGCGAATGTGGGAGAAAGCGGTGCGTGAATGTATGAAGCGTGAACTTGCCTTGGCGGACAAAGAGCAGTGCAAGGCTGCTCGAGATAAGGCTTTACAGCTTGAGGAAAAGGAGGCCCAGGAAAAGAAAGAGAGGGAGGCACGGGAACGTAATTTGCAAACGACCGGTCAATTTCCTATTCGACGACCGCTTTATCCTGTCCTTAATAATGAAATTGATGATTTTTCGTTATTAGATCGATCTCCGCCTCCGTACGTTCCTCCTACAGCTCCGACTGAAGATTCTGGTGATGAAGAACAGGATAAGTCGGATAAGACGGATAAGTCAAGTGTCAGGTTATCTGCGGAGAGAGCCGCGGACTTGCGTAGTTATGCTAGAAAATTAAATTTAAATCATATAACTGTGTCAGACGTTGTTGCCGAAAGGAGTAAATGGACAGAACGAGAATTAATGTGTTTTTTGAATACTCTTGCAGATGAAGTTGTTACTCGATTTCGTAAATACTCAGAGACTTTAGAACCTAAGGCTGTGTCGGTTCATCGTGAGAATTTGGATAAAGGTTTATTTGTTCTTGCAGATGTCGATGCTCTTTTTAAACAACTGCTCCAGCTACGGGATGAGGCGTCCAGGTTGCGGGAAGAAGGAAAAAAAGATAAGGAGTCTGTGCCGGGGTCGACGGAGCAGTCCAAACAGTGTTCTATCCTGGGTTCAGATAAGAATTCTAAAGTGCATGTTATGCCTATGCGTGAAGCTGCACCTTTGTATGTCCCGCCAAAAGGGGCCGGTACGGATGATGATAAAACATCGGCAAATGCAAAGGGGTATTTTATATATAATTGGGTGTATACGCCTTGGAATAGAGCAGATGTTATGGCACTGAAAAACGCTTTACCTGATCTTCGTAAAAATCCAGCCGCCTTTTATGAAGGGGTGGAAGGGGCCATTTCCTCTTGTGTTATGACTCTTGTTGATATAGATCTCTTTTTTGGGTTAATTCTTCCACCTGATATGTGGAGGTCAATTCATAAAACTAATGATCAAACAACGTTTGGGGCAACTTGGAAGGAGATAAGCCAGCCTGACTTAGACAGGGAACCTGCATGCAAACCGTGTGATCTAATTTTAGACCTCCCAGCGGCTATTTTGAACAAACTAAAAACGCTTGTTCCTCCTAAAAAGATCGATTGGACTATGTTAGCTTCGTGCAAACAAAAGCCAGATGAATCGGTATCAGATTTCTTTACACGTTTCGAAGAAGCGTTTCATGATTACAGTGGTCAATCGTTAACAGATGATACGGGTAGGCATCTGTTTGTTGATAAGTATGTGGCTAATCTCCTACCGGAGATTGCAAAGCGGTTAAAAACGAGTGAAAGTTCCTGGACCACGGCGACCCCTGCATCTTTGTTAACAATGGCTCAGTATTACGAGCGGCAGGAATTAGCGGCTAAAGAAAGTGTAGATAAGAAAACGAAGGAATTGAAAATGAAGGTGATGTTGGCGCAGGTTCGCGGGGTGCAATCTAGAGGAAATGATAGAGGTAGGCGAGGACGGAGCAACACGTCGTACGGTCGTACTGACATTGCGGAGGACCAATGTGCATATTGTAAAGAGTTTGGGCATTGGGCTGAAGATTGTCCAGTACTTCGTGAACAGCGTAGTCAGCGTGGTCGAGGAGGTGGAAGGTCGAGGAATAATTATTCAGGAGCGAGAGGTGGCGGAAGTGATTGTGGTAGGTTTGAAATGAGGGGCCGTGGTCAGGATGAACGAAATACTTTTGATAGACGAAATCAATATCAGATCTCGGAGGGTGAGAATGTGGAGCATCAGGATTATGTGCATGCATAGGATTGCGTAGGATGGGGTACGGAATCAGTTGAAGTGCCAGTAGATCAAAGAGGTCCATATGTATCAGCCGGCATTTTGGGTTCTACTGATCAGTTTTTAGTTGACACAGGAGCTACTCGTAGTGCTTTGTCCAAAAACTTGGTTCCAAGGGCTCCCCTGTCTGGCCAAACGATAACATGTATAGGGTTTGATGGCACACCCTCTCCTAGCCCACTATCACAACCTCTTGCACTTTGCATTGACACATTTTTCAGCTTTTGTCCGTTTTTGTTGTCACCTCACACTCCAGATAACATTATGGGCATTGATTTGCTCAAATATTTTCGAGCAACGATAAGCTGCGCTCCCGAAGGAGTGCGGGTTATTTTGAATGACAATTACCCAGATTCAGACAGATTTTGTACCATACAGGAAATTGAAGCATTAGCCTCTCTCCCTCATACGTTGTGGGCGACCTCAGATACGGATGTGGGACAGATGCTTATTCCACCTATTAGAATTACTGTCAAGGAGGGAGCACTTTTGCCACGTGTACCACAGTATAAGATTTCTAGGGAAGATGAAATTGCCCTGACGCACATCGTTCAGGATTTGATCGTTGCAGGAGTAGTGGAGGAAGTTCCTTATAATGTCTGTAATAGTCCTATTCTCCCGATTCTTAAAAAAGACACTGACGACAAAGTCTATCGATTTATTATTGATTTGAGAGAAATTAATAAAATTGTCATCCATCAGTACCCGGTGGTGTCTGATATCACAACATTGCTTACATTGGTCCCTCCAACAGCGACGACCTTTTCTGTCATTGATCTTAAAAATGCATTCTTTTCCATTCCCATCCATCCCGACAGCAGATACGTATTTGGCTTCACGTTAAATAACAAATCGTATAGATTCTGTCGTGTTCCCCAAGGTTACACTGAGAGTCCTAGCATCTATAGCCAGGCTTTGAAAAGACAGCTTGACTCTTTTAAATTGCAATCCGGAGTAGCCCTTATACAGTATGTTGATGACCTCCTGTTGGCTGCAGACACTTATGCACAATGTGAGGAGAGTACGCTTGCCTTGCTTTCCTTTTTGGCTCAGAATAATCATAAAGTCTCTAAGAAAAAGCTACAATACTGTAGACCCAAGGTGACCTACCTTGGTCATCTTTTGTCTAAGAAGGGGCGTGCATTAACATCAGATCGAATTCAGGCGATTTTAGACACACCAATCCCCCGCACTCAGAGAGATGTACGCGCCTTCATAGGATTAACGTCCTTTTGTAGACAGTGGATTATGGGGTTTTCGCACATTATCAAACCTTTGTTAGCGTTACTGTCCAAAACTACACCAATGCCCCTTGAATGGACAGATGAATGTCAAAATGCTTTTGAACAGTTGAGACAGGCCCTTTGCTCTGCACCCGTGTTAGGTACACCGGATTACACAAAGATTTTCACATTGTACGTGCACGAGAAAGATGGGTGCGCGTTATCAGTGTTAGTGCAAGCGCACGGGGACAAGCAGAGGCCATGCGCGTACTTCTCAGCTATTCTTGATCCTGTAGCACGAGGGTTACCTGGGTGCTTCCGAGCAGTGGCAGCAACAGCAGTAGCTATACGGCAGAGTGAGGGAATAGTGTTATCGCACAAACTGTTGGTGCTAGTTCCCCATGCAGTAGATGCCCTGTTAAATCAAACAAAGACTCAATATCTTACGAGTGCACGTTTAATAGGATATGAGCTTACACTCTTGGCGCCACACATCACACTGAAAAGATGTGCTACCCTGAACCCTGCCACTTTATTGCCTTATCCGGTTGAAGAGGGTCAGGAGGAAAAACATCACGATTGTGTTTTCTTGACTGAGGAACAAACAAAGGGTCGTGTCGACTTACAGGATATGCCACTTCCAGATGTGGATGGGGAACTGTGGGTTGATGGATCGTGTTTGAGGCTGCCAGATGGCACGACTTCTGCAGCATATGCGATCACGACACTTAAGACAGTGGTAGAAACAGCACGAATACCACAGAAATCCGCTCAAGCAGCGGAGCTGATAGCCTTGACAAGAGCCTGCGAACTGAGTGTTGGCCTATGTGTGAACATCTACACAGACAGCCGGTACGCCTTCGGAGTAGCGCATGACTTCAGTTTACTCTGGAGAGAGCGTGGGTTTTTGACCTCTCATGGAGTACACATTATGCATGGAGAACTAGTGCGTGATCTCCTAAACGCGTTGCTTTGCCCAAAGAAAGTAGCGATAATTAAGTACAGTGCACATAAAAAGGTCACTGATAAAGTGGGACAAGGCAATGCCTTTGCAGACAGTATAGCAAAACAAACAGCTATGTCTCGAAATGACTCCCCCATGTATGTAGCGAAGTCGCAGGCCGAGCGATGGCATGATGCTAGAGCAGAGATACTAGACATCCAAAAATCAGCGACTGAAGCGGAACTTGTAGCATGGGCAGCAGAAGGGGTACTGGATGACGAGGGTTGTTGGAGGAGTAAGGACATGGAGAGATGGAAATTGCCTGCAGCTTACTTGCAAGCGATGGTCCAGATGACACACGGATTGGCACATGTTGGAGCTCTTGCAATTACTCGATTGTTAACACGAGTTTGGGAGCATCCTGAGATTGCCAATACTGCTAAGAGAGTAGTGCAGACCTGTTTGATATGTTTACAGCACAATCCTGCAAAAGGGACGCATACTCCGAAAGGAGGGTTCGTTCCACCTTCTGCACCATTCGAGGTACTTCAAATGGATTACATCCAGCTTGAGCGTTGCAATAACCTTAAGTATGTCTTAGTGGTGGTGTGTGCTTTTAGCAAATGGGTCGAGGCCTTCCCCACGAAAGATAATACAGCTTTGACAACAGCTAAGGTTTTGCTCAAAGAGTACTTCCCTCGATTTGGAGTTTGCAAATTTTTGTGGAGCGATAATGGTCCTCATTTTGTTGGGAAAATTGTGGAGTATGTGCTAAAGGGACTGGGGATCCAGCAGAAGTTTCATGCTGTGTTTCACCCTCAGTCAGCAGGTCTTGTCAAACGGTACAATGCCATGTTGAAATTGAAGTTGGCTAAGATTGTGGCGTCCACGTCATTGAAGTGGCTGGATGCCCCACCACTAGCATTACTCTCTCTTAGATCAGTGCCCCACTCTCGAACTGGCCTCACACCGTATGAAGTGGTGTTTGGAAGGCCTATGAACATATGGGGAGTTCCTAAGCCGCGATTGTTACATGATGTGCCTTGTATAATGTTGAATGATTATTTGGCACGATTAACAAATGATTTGCTTTCTATTCATCAACAGGTTCGAGAAGCGCTCCCTGATAATTCCATTGGAGAGGCCCATAATCTCCGTCCTGGAGATTATGTCATGGTGAAGTCGTTTGAGAGAGCGAACAGCTTGGAACCGAGGTGGCGTGGCCCCGAGCAAGTCCTTTTGGCGACTCGCACGGCTGTACGAGTGACCAACAGAAAGCGGTGGGTGCATTCAACTCACTGCCGTCGTGTTTCTCCGGACCTGGTGAATCCTACTGTGTTGTCTGACTACAAAGAGATCTTGGATAAAGAAAAGAGCCCAGCTGTGACGTCGGCCGAATCTGAGGGAGCCTTCCCGGACCACACCGTTTCTGGACGACAGCGCTACGATCTGCAGCCAAGATAGGAAGAAGATTTTTTGTTTTGTGCAAGACTGGTTGGTTACCGCTCTGGGGTTTGTGAAACGGAAGCCGGGAATCTCAAGGGGGGGGGATCAGTTCTGCCAAGAGTAGCGACACCCGTCTTGACCCCGGAGAAGAAAACAACGGCTACCTCGGAGCTCAGCACCAACGTTTTTATTTTTTGTAGTTGTGTATTTGAGACATTGTGAACTCTTGAACTATGGCGTCTTCTGCATCACGAGACAAGAGAATTCTTGGCGCCATCTTGTTTGTATTGACAATTGTGGTGATAGCAGTGATAGCCTGGGTAGTAGAACTTGTGGTGCCTGTACGAGAACATTCGCTGCCGACTACCCCGGCTCCATCTGAACATTTTCACTTCACCTTACCCTACCATGAAGAACGGCACCGACAGACTTACTTGAACAATAGCTTTATTCAAATTTTGCATCATACTCATGATATGACGAACACTTCTAACTGTTGGGTGTGTGGGATGTTGCCTGGGCATCAGAAGAAAGGGGGCACCCCGCTCATCCCACTCCCGTTTTCCCATAATGGTTCCTGCAATGCCTGGTATACTCTTCTATTCACTCTACGATGGCCAACAAAAGGGGGGGTGCTTTTCCGTTTAAACAAGATATGTTATCATGACCGGGATGGCTATCCACGAGCTGAGGGTACTCGATTCGAATGGGAAGAGTACCGCCCCGATAATGTGTCTGCACCCCGAATTTACAGCAATCAAAGGAACATTAATATGTCCAGTTCCCATGTCATTAATGTTATAGATACTAGGGCTGATCTTTGTATACGTAATAAAGGTACAATCCCGGTTGGGAAAAGTGAATGTAACACCACACTTACATTTGACAGTCCGAATGGCATATCATTTGTGGCATCCTGAAATACATACTTCATTTGTGGTAATAAAGGCTATCATCAGCTCCCGTTAGGATGGCTAGGTACATGCTATATCTCTTTCCTATTGCCCCCTGTATTCATTGCCCCTCCAATGTATCATAATGGTTACGTGTTATATCATGATTTTGTGTCAAATAGAGTTAGACGTGCTGTGGTCTTGGATGACATTGACCAGACCGATACTGCCTTACAGCAATATGTAGATTTTAATTTGGGATTGTTTTCCTTTGTGGGGGCTGCTTTGAACAGTCGGAAAATACGACGATTGACCCGTGTTGTTGAGGCTGTAGCTAATGATACTGCTTTTGCATTAGGAAATATAACGGAAGAACTTCAAATATCCAGAATTGTTACGCTTCAGAACCGAATGGTTCTTGATGTGGTTCTAGCTGATCGAGGGGGGGCATGTAGAATTATCGGAAGTAGCTGTTGCGTTTACGTGCCTGATAACTCGCCATCTGTATATGATGCAATTTCCAAACTCCACAAAATCGCTGCTGAAATACACCCGGACAATGGTACATGGACCCTTTCAGGGTGGTTCTGGTCTATGCTTAGTACTTGGGGCTGGAAGCTACTGACGATTTTATGTATCATAGTTGGGATATTATTCTTTGTATGTTTATGTATACAATGTGGCCCTGCATTATGTTCTATGTGTTTATCAGCTTGTATTCCATCTAGACGAGCTCTTGCCCAAAAGGAATTGATGCTTCATAAAGAAGTAGCTCAAATAATGTCAATTGACATTGAAGATGAGTGTCCCGACTACGTCCACTATGAGGTAGCTTCAGCTAAACGCTAAAAGGGTCGTCTGTCGTAATTTGACAATGGCCGGGTTAGCGCTTAGCTTTACTACACGTTATTTCCCTTAACTTGGCCTTATTCGAAAACGCCATTTTGTATACTATGGCGGCCATCTTAAGGAATGAGCGGCCTCGTGGTCAGCATGCCCTTTAGTCCTTTGTCCGTGCCGCTGACCACTCGAGTTTGCCCAGCAACAGGCTATTTTTAGTAACGGTTAAGCCTGTACATGCGCAGTTCCAACTGACCAGTCACCCCTCAGGAATGTTCCGCCAAAACTGACCAGTGGAGTTGTAACCCCTCCTACGAGTTGGCCGTGATCCAAAAATGACCATATATGTACCTAAACTCTGTAACCTTGTACCGCCTACCTTTTATTACCTGTAAATTGTATAAAAGAAGGACTCACACCAACGTTCGGTGTGATACTTCTTGCATTGCCGAAGGGTGCTGTAGGAATGTACCACCACCCCATGGGGTCTTAATAAACTTGTCTTTTGTACTTTTCAGTTTCCGTGCCAACAGTTCTTTTGGGTAAGTGGGTATTTCTGCGGAGCATGTAGGCCTTGGGAACCCATTACCACAGGGGAGCCGGAGTGGATGGTGTTCATCAGGCGGGTGGTGTCTTCAGTGCCTACCTGGGTCCAGGTGCGGAGGGTGGTGGTGGGGGGCGTTGGTTCAGTGGTTGAGTCCGAGGTCTGCGCGTCGAAGCTGTTGTGTATGTCGGTGATCTTGCGGTGGAAGTATGAGGCGAGTGAGTCGCAGAGGTCTTGCGAGGGTGTGATGTCGTTGTTGCTGGCGCTGGGGTTGGAGAGCTCTTTAACGATGCTGAAGAGTTCCTTGCTGTTGTGGGTGTTGGTGTCAAGATGTTCTTTGAATGTTGTCTTCTTGGTGGTGTGGATCAGCTGGTGGTGTATGCGGGTGGCGTTCTTGAGGGCAGTCATGTGTTCTGCTGTCTGGTCGTGGCGCCAGGCTTTCTCAAGGGCGTGGCAGGTTTTCTTGAAGTTTTTGAGTTCGTTGGTAAACCACGAGGATTTCCTGCTGCCGGGTCTGCTGGGAGGGTTCTTCAGTGGTGCGAGTTCGTCGGCGCAGTTGATGAGCCACTGTGTGAGGTTGCGGGCTGCTTCGTTGGGGTCCGTCGTGTTGGTGGGCGTGTTCTGGCTGAGGGCGGTGGTGAGGTGGTCGGCGGTGATCTTACTTCAACTTCTGCAGGGAACCTGTTGCGGGTGGTGGTGAGTCGTGGTTCTCCTGAAGCTGAATTGGACGCAGCTGAGGTCTGTCCAGTGTAGTCCGGTTGAGTGGCGGAAGGAGATGTGCTTGCTGGAGGAGAAGATGGGGTTGAGTGTGTGGCCGGCGTAGTGGGTGGGGGTGTCCACCAGTTGCTTGAGTCCGAGTTTGGCGAGGTTGTCCAGCAGGGTAGCGGTGTTGCTGTCATTGTTGTTCTCCAGGTGGAAGTTGAGGTCCCCTAGGAGGATGTAGTCTGTGGAAGTGAGGGCGTGCGGACTGACAAAGTCAGCGATGGCTTCGCTGAATTGTGTGCGTGGTGCCGGGGGTCTGTAGATGAGGGTGCCTCTGAGGGTGGTCTTGGGGTTGCTGTGTATCTGGAAGTGGAGGTGCTTGGCGGCGGTGAGGGTGTCGCCGGAGTTGGTCGTGATGCGGTTGCTGTTACTGTGGACGATGGCGATGCCTCCTCCGGTTTGGTTGACGCGGTTCCTCCGGGTGATCTTGTAGCCCTCCGGGAGGGCTATGGCGATGTCGGGGGCAGAGGAGGCGTTCATCCATGTTTCTGTGTGGAAGGCGACGTCTGGTGATGTAGAGTCGAGGAGGTTCCAGAGTTCGACGGCGTGCCTGTGGACGGAGCGGGTGTTGAGCAGGTTGCACTTGAGGTGGTTGTTGTTGGGGCTCGGCGTGCCGGGTGCGGTGCAGGTTCGGAGGCAGGTGAATTGGCAGGCTTGGCAGGTGAAGGGTCCGTGGGTGCGTTTTGGGGTGGCACTGTAGCAGGCGGGGTTCCGGCTGGCATTGAGTGCGTGGTGGGTTGCGGCGTCGTAAGTTCGTCGGGTGCGCTGGCATCAATGAGGACCAGGGGTTCTGGCACTGGGCGCGGTCCAGGCACGGACAGGCATAGACGGGCTTGCCTTTGGCATGCCTTCGGCGCACAAACGGCGCGCCCGCTGAGCGTGACCACTGCGCGTACGCGTGGACTCAGCCATACATGGCGTAGTGGGAGGGAGGGAATGGGAGGGAGGAGCAGCTGGGAGGCAGTAGCGGGGTGGCGAATAGGAGGGGGAGAGGGTACAGAAGAAAAAAGGGGGGTGGGGCCAAGGGGGAGCAGCGGCAGGGAGCGGGGGAAAAACAGCGGGAAGCAGGCGGCAGAGAAGCACAAAAATCGGAGCGATACAGGGGCACAACGGTCAGACAATTAAAACAAAATTAGGCACAAAAGCAGAGAAAAACACAACCAAGGGGCACCTAAGCCCTGGGGCCAGCGGTGAACAGGCGGCAGCAGCAGGGGGAACCGGCGCACTCAGGAGGAGCCACGCGGCGGGTGGAGTGACCGGCTCTGACAAGGTTCATCTTCATCTTATTTTATTACTAATCTACCAGGGAAACTTGAATCTCTCAGTGGTTTCTTAATAAACATGACTTTCCCCCAAAAAACATCTAAATGATATACTTGAAATAAATTTTGACTGAGAACCTTGATATCCTATTCCTAACTGGAACTTAGCTATGTGATTCCTCAAACCCCAATATAGCCTCTTCAATTTTCCAAGGCTATGTTAGTCAACTGCTTGGCCATCAAGGTGAAAGAGGTCATGGTTTAGCTATATTCCACTGTTCCTCTATAAGCTGCACTTCCTTCACCGAGCCCCCCTTCATGGCAGGAGAAGTATTGTGTTGTGTGTCAATTTAGATTCCGTATAAATTTCCTGATTTATATCCTTATATAGGTACAACTTACATTGCCCTTATATAGGCATAGAAATCCAGCCCTTATTTAGGCATTGCTCATGCTAAACAAATACAGGCATGGCCACCTACATCTGTTCATCTACGTCACAATGAGTTCTTGGAAAACCAGACTCTTAAGCCTTTAGGATTTCCCCTTGCTTAGATATTGATTTCTCCAAGAACTCATTTATTATGCATGAACATCTATTCCTTAGGGGTTCATTCATGACATTCTTTTACGTCAATACTGGCATTCCTAAACACCTTCAAGGTATAAATATACCTTCACTTGCCCTGGCAAACCACAGTTCGGTCCATGCTTCGACTGCCTACTTGCACGACGCTGCTCGCCACGGCAAGTTAGGAAGGAAGTCAAGTCCCCAAATGATGCACTGACCAGACGCTGCCATACTCCATGCAGAGAATCTAGCTCCAGTGTTTCTGACTCCCCATGTGGGGTGTTAGAGTTCGAGACCCGGGAAAGAGATTCCAACCTCTCCCATTCTAAGGTATGGAGCAGACTAGAGCCTAGCGGGACTCTTGGCAACTATAGCTAAACTAAACTATATCTGAACAGCACCTACTTCTTCCCTTGTACTGCACTTAGGTTAGGCACACTGGGGTAGGATTATTTTAGAAGCACCAGATGAGTATTTTACCCTGTGTTATTAATGTATGTATTTTTATGAATATATGTCATAGCTACAGACCATGCTATTGCCGTAATATTTAATCCTACTGCTAACGCTGTAAGTATTATACTTCGCATTCTGTCTTACGATTGTAGCAGTTCATGTATCTTTCATGAGAAATAAGACTGTTCAATAAACCCTTTTTATTGAAACGCCTGTCTATCTATTTCTGTGCAATTCTGTAGAAACGAAGCATGCACGATTGACTGAGTGAAACGGTTATCTATTGTTTCCACGATTCTGAGATTGTTCAGACTCTAGGGGAAACAAAGTTGTCATGTTTATGCGGTTGTCAGAAACTAATCCCTTCTTGTTCATTCGAGACGTTTTGGTGACCTCTGAGTTAGCTGGCACATACAAGTAATTAAGTTTAATGTACTCCATAGAGACATACTGACCTCAGTCCTATGTCAAAACTATAGTGTATATTCTTCCAATGCGCAGTGCCTATCAGGGATATAGGAGCTACACTGCAATTGATCTACTTTCTCATGGTTGACTATCACTGCTACTACTCTGGAGCCTTAGTCTACCTCCCACCCAGCTCCAAATGTAACTCCTTTATGGTGTAGTGTAGTTCCTATATTCCCAATAGGCTCTGCGGATTGGGATAATATATCCTATAGATATGACATAGGACTTAGGTCAGTAGGTCTCTATTGAATATAGTAAACTTAGTTGTGAGTGCCAGCTAGCTCAAAGGTTACTAGAAACTTTTTCACAAGAAGGGATTAGTTTCTGACAACCGCAGAAACATGACAACTTTGTTTCCCTTGGACGGGAATAACTATCTTCAGAAGTGTGGAAACAATAGATAAGTATGTCACTCAGTCAATCGTGCATGCTTCATTTCTACAGAGTTTGCAGAGAAATAGTGAGACAGGCATTTTCAATAAAAGATTTATTGAACAGTCTTCTTTATCATGTAAGAGACGTGAACTGCTACAATCGTTAGAAGGAATGCAATGTATAATGCGTGCAGCGAGAATAGTATTATAAAATAATACTGTAATAGCATTGTATGGTTTCTAAGCCATATAAAAATACATACATGAACACCATAGGCTAAAATACTCAACTGGTGCTTATAAAATACGCCTACCCCAATGTAACTAACCTAGGCTAGTACGAGGGAAGAAGTAAGTAAGGTCTTTAGCATAGGTTTTGTTTTTGCCAAGAATCTATCAAAGGTTTCTCTAGATTCTAATCAGCTCCATACCTTAGAATGAAGGAGGTCTGAATCGCTGTCTCAGGACTCGATTTCCCAACACCCCGGAAGTGGAGTCAGAAACAATGGAGCTGGATTCTCAGCAGAGGAGGGCAGCTTCCTGATCAGTGCGTCAGCTGGAGAGTCGGCTTTCTTCGGCACTTGCTGTAGCGAGCTGCGTTGGGCAAGTAGGTCATCGAACTGCACCGAACCACCCTGTTTTGCCATAGCAAGTGAAGGTACATTTATACCTTGAAGGTGTTTAGGAATGCCATGTTTCACGTAAAGTCGGGCATAGGAACGTCATGAATGAACCCCAAAGGAATAGATGTTCATTGTAAAACTAACTGAGTTCTTGGCGAAATCAATATTCAAGCAAGGGGAAGTCCTTAACGGCTTAAGCTGGCTTTCCAAGAAATCATTGTGACGTTTGGTGAACGGATGGAAGTAGCCATGCCATGGCTTGCTAGCACTCTGACAGAGCAGAACGAAGTGCTGAGAGGCCAATTGAAATAGGAAATGGGTCCTCACAACTTTCACTGTTGAATTTAACTGAAGGTGACGGATGTACAATTAATCAACCGGAACGCTGGTATCCTTGGCAACATTGAGCCCTTGAACCATTATTGGAATCTTATACCTGAGTAGCCAGGCCTGGCACCAGGTTTAGGTTGCCACCTTCTGTCCTGATGAAGACTCGCAGCTGAGGCTCCAAAGTTCCCTCCTTGCATCAGCCGAGTCGAATCGTCGACGCTGCCCCCTGAATAAGACCTGTAACTACATCCTTCTTGTTTTATCATGAAAAATGCATTGAATGCATACTACAATTTACAGAATACATGTACATGAAAGTTATAAGGTGGACAGGTCTCCACAGTCTGGTCTTAGTCACCAGTGAATCTGTAATATCTTAATGTCTTTATCCTTATCTCCATGTTTTGCACTTCCCATTACCCACCACCACTACCCTACTATCCTTTCTTTTTTCGCACGCAACCTATGACTATTGAAAAAGCAACTCTTGATTAGTCCTAAATAAATATTATGTTTGGAAATTTACCTTAGGTTGTGGCGCTTTTTTCATGTATTTTTTTTTGTCATATGCATGCATAAAAAGTGATTATTATATGCATAGAATATAATCAGTTTGTGGTTCTGTTTAGTTATCAAATACCAGTGCTGTAGTAACTCTACCAATGAAAAAACAACAGTTGATGAACGGAATGCAGAACAATGTCATACATTCACCCCAGTACAGAGATCTGGGCCTAAATCCATCTTTTTTTTGCACTCCACACCACCCCAGTTCAGACATAGCCATATGCAAATCAGCCTTGACCCTGTGCCTCATGGGAACAGTCCAGCCCAAACTGCCAAGCCATGTCTTCCCTGGACCGGAATCAAGCATCCTAGGACCGGTTTCTGGCTATCAGCCATCATCAGCCAGGATAGCTTGACTCCAGCGGTGTGGAGAGCACAGGACTCACGTCTGAGCAAACCCGTCCCATTCGGGGTGACAAATGCAAAAACAACAGTTGATGAACAGAATGCAGAACAATGTCATACATTCACCCCAGTACAGAGATCTGGGCCTAAATCCATCGTTTTTTTTCCACTCCACACCACCCCAGTTCGGACATGGCCATATGCAAATCAGCCTTGACCCTGTGCCTCATGGGAACAGTCCAGCCCGAACTGCTAAGCCTTGTCTCCCTCGACCGGAATCAAGCATCCTAGGACCGGTTTCTGCCTATCAGCCGTCATCAGCCAGGATAGCTTGACTCCAGTGGTGTGGAGAGCACGGGACTCACGTCTGAGCATACCCGTCCCACTCGGGTGACAAATGCAAAAACAACAGTTGATGAACAGAATGCAGAACGTCATACATTCACCCCAGTACAGAGATCTGGGCCTAAATCCATCGTTTTTTTGCACTCCACACCAGCCCAGTTCAGACATGGCCATATGCAAATCAGCCTTGACCCTGTGCCTCATGGGAACAGTCCAGCCCGAACTGCCAAGCCATGTCTTCCCTGGACCGGAATCAAGCACCCATTGTTGAGAATTGAATTCAATTCATTATAATATATGGTCACGGACCAACTTTTCATTCCGCACTGTGCCCAGGTCCTGATTGGCCTTCTGGGTTACCCCATTATTATAGAAGGCCTGTATTTGGGTTGCATGGGCTATGCCTAAATAAGGGCTTGATTTCTATGCCTATATAAGGGCAACGTGAATTGTACCTATAAAAGGGCATAAATCGGGAAAATCCATTCAGCATCTAAAACAGCATACAACAATGAATCAGCTCACATCAATATACTTAAATATGCTTTTATTTAAATTATAGACATAATGACCTTTGACGATCCCTCCAACTGGTACTCAGTTGCCTGTGAAGAGGTAGCTGTGGAGCTCACCTAAAGGCCTTCTAGGGCATCCTTATATTCCAATCCTCTCTAACATGATTCATTTGTAACCCTCCCTACCAACTCCTCTGATATGTTCAGACCATTTTTGGCAGTCGCGATCATTCAGTTACAATAACAATAAAGTGAGACTCGTTTGAAACTAGTCCAAAATTAATAAGGTGAATTTTAAAAATATTCCCTCTACTCACCAATCATATCCATTTGCAATGGAATACAATGCCCCATCCAAAACCTTTTGCTGCCAGTGTAAGCTCCACCCCGTGGTACAGTGAATAACCATACCATCTGCTTCTAACCTACTTCTCCCCTCCTGAGGCGGAAGCCGGGAGGTCTCTCTACTTTTCTTTCATTTGTGAACACTTGACTCGTGTATTTTAAAATTACAATTTTATTGTGTGCCTTTGCAGCTTGTGCTCGCGCTTGTGTCAAAAGCGTGTAGGAGCACAGCGCTGCTTGTTTTTCGATCTCCCAGCGCTTGTAAGCGCTTCGCTTTCCCCCCCTCCCTTGCCTGGGACTCTGAGACCGCCCTCGGCTGAGTATTGACGCCGAGGGCTGGGATCTCATTTTGGCAGCCATCTTGGGGGTAGGACTTCCACCCTCGCGCTCTAGCAGCGCTACAAAAGGGAACCGGATCATCCTGCAGGTGATTACCATCTGCTTCTAACCTACTTCTCCCCTCCTGAGGCGGAAGCCGGGAGGTCTCTCTACTTTTCTTTCATTTGTGAACACTTGACTCGTGTATTTTAAAATTACAATTTTATTGTGTGCCTTTGCAGCTTGTGCTCGCGCTTGTGTCAAAAGCGTGTAGGAGCACAGCGCTGCTTGTTTTTCGATCTCCCAGCGCTTGTAAGCGCTTCGCTTTCCCCCCCTCCCTTGCCTGGGACTCTGAGACCGCCCTCGGCTGAGTATTGACGCCGAGGGCTGGGATCTCATTTTGGCAGCCATCTTGGGGGTAGGACTTCCACCCTCGCGCTCTAGCAGCGCTACAAAAGGGAACCGGATCATCCTGCAGGTGATTACCATCTGCTTCTAACCTACTTCTCCCCTCCTGAGGCGGAAGCCGGGAGGTCTCTCTACTTTTCTTTCATTTGTGAACACTTGACTCGTGTATTTTAAAATTACAATTTTATTGTGTGCCTTTGCAGCTTGTGCTCGCGCTTGTGTCAAAAGCGTGTAGGAGCACAGCGCTGCTTGTTTTTCGATCTCCCAGCGCTTGTAAGCGCTTCGCTTTCCCCCCCTCCCTTGCCTGGGACTCTGAGACCGCCCTCGGCTGAGTATTGACGCCGAGGGCTGGGATCTCATTTTGGCAGCCATCTTGGGGGTAGGACTTCCACCCTCGCGCTCTAGCAGCGCTACAAAAAGCTCACCTCTCCCTCCGCGCAGCGGACGCGATCAGCGGCCGCGCCGGATCTGCGCCGGAGTCGTGCCAGAGTCCTGCCCGTCTGCGCCCGTCAGCGTCCCGGAGGCGTTTGGCGTGGCAGGTACTTCTGGCCACTATGCTTTCCTACTCCGCTCAGGAGCTCCTGTCGCTGCGCAATTGTAATGCGTCGTGCCTGTCAGTCTTCCCAAGCCGGTATAGGGGTAAGCATAAGTGCCCTGCTTGTCTTTGGCACCCTGTCCGCTCCCTCCTTTCCCCTCTGCCTGTTAAGGAGAGTAGCTCAAAACATCTCTGTCTACTCCTCAATACGAGGTCATTGCATCGCCACACTCAAGAGATCTTTGATCTCTTGTCAACTATCAGTCCCACCTGTCTGATGCTCACCGAGACATGGCTTAATGATTCCTCCAACCCGGACATAGTGGCTGCCATTCCCACTGACTACACCATCCATCGACAGGATAGAGACAAGGGAAGGGGAGGTGGAGTTGCCCTGGTTGTGAAGAATTCTCTTCCGTGCACGGTCACGCACACACATACCATCGAAGGGGCTGATTCATTAGCCTTCACCATCTCCTTATCGCCGCAACAAGCACTGAAGGGTATGATTGTTTATAGACCCCCGGGCCCTGTGGGCTCCTTTCTCGAGGACCTTCAACAGGCCATGTCGGTCCTTGTCCTGAGATCGGAGCAATGCTTACTGGCGGGAGATTTCAACTTTCATATGGACGACCACAATGACCAAAATGCCATCAAATTGTTGGATATTACATCTACCCTGGGTCTTTCCCCTTATTTTTTTGGTCCAACCCACGATAAAGGCCACACACTTGATCAGGTTTTTTCCACCATACCTATCATGAATGTTACACTTTTGCCAATCGTTTGGTCCGACCATTTTCTGGCCCACTTTGAAATACATTCTATCTCGGCCTCCCCTGCTAGCACCACGAGACAGCAGGGCAGCTGCTATAGGACACTTCACCGGGTGACCTCAGATATGCTCACACATGCTTTGATTGATCACCCTGTGGTCTGCACTGGGGATCTGGAGAAAGATCTGGAGAGCTTGCAATCCTGGCTTCTTGCCAGACTCAATGAGTTCGCTCCCCTCCAGCCACCCAGGTCCGCTGCTCGACGGGTTTCTGCCCCCTGGTTCACGGAGGAACTAGCCCTGGCCCGTAGGCAATGCAAAGTGGTAGAGCGTGCGTGGAGAGCCCAGTATGAGCCTGAGGCTAAACAACGATATAAAATAACGATGAAGGCATACCATGAACTTGTCCTTCAGAGCAAGAAACGGTATCTCGCCAAAAGGATTGACGATGCTGCCAACTCCTGTAAGGAGATCTTCTCAATCGTGCGTGAATTCACTAGCCCCCGGTCTATCTCTACTCAGAGTGCCCCGACAGAGACCTGGGCCAACACTATTGCCAATTTTTTTACCACCAAAATCAGGCAAATCCAGGCCTCTTTCCCGCAGAGAGACCCAGATAATGTGTCTGTGAGGCCGATTGAGGCAGCGTCTCTGTCTCCCCCGGGCCCAGTTCTGCTCGATTTTCCTCCTCTCTCGGCTGTTACATCTTTAACCCTGATGAGGAACCTCAAGTCGGGTTCACCATTAGATCCTTGCCCGGCAAAATTTCTGGCTAGAGTGGCAGATGCCATCAACCCTATAGCCAATCCCATCCTTAATCTATCTTTGAGCGAGGGCTTTCTGCCTCTGACCTGGAAGCAAGCCATGGTCATTCCTCTGATCAAGAAACCCAATCTTGACCCAGAGGCACCCTCCAACTACAGACCAATCTTGCTCCTCCCAGCACTGACCAAGATCTTGGAAAAGCACGTGCATGGCGTGCTTTCCAACTTTTTGGAGTCCAATGATCTGCTCCATGAATCCCAATCGGGATTCCGCTCCAACTTAAGCACCGAGACGGCGCTCTTGGAAGTCTCGGAGATCATCAGAGAGGTGCTGGATATGGGAGGCAGGGTGTTGTTAGTTATGCTAGACCTGTCGGCGGCGTTTGACACCGTCCCCCATGAGGATCTCCTCACTAGGCTCCATGACATCGGGCTAGGGGGGACGGTGCTCAATTGGTTTTCTTCCTTTTTGGCCAACCGCCGCCAGACGGTCTGGGTTCCACCCGGATCCGCCGAGATGCCGCCATTGGGAGTCGGAGTGCCTCAGGGCTCTATCCTGAGCCCCACTCTTTTCAACATCTTGATGACCCCTCTGGCGACATTGGCGGAGTCCTATGGGGCCCGGATCGTCTCCTATGCTGACGACACTCAGCTCCTCTTCACCTGTCGCAAGGGTGAAGAGTTTGATGGCGAAGGGATCCGCGAGTGCCTTGGGGCTGTTTTTAGCTGGTTTTCACAAAACAGCCTCAAGTGCAACTCGGATAAGTCCGAAATACTATTCTTCGGATGCCCTTCTGAACCAGACTGGCGAGGATGGTGGCCTGCTGACAAGTTCCCTCCCACACAGTCCTCTAAGTGGGCCAAGAACCTGGGAGTCAAAATTGATAACGAGCTGTCGCTCAAATCCCAGGTCTCTACCCTTACGGGAACCTGTTTTGGGATCCTCAGAATGTTGCGCAAGTTTTTCCCCCTACTCTCGGAGCAACATCGGAGGATCACTGTTCAGGCCCTCATAGGGTCCAGACTGGACTATGCCAATGTTCTATATCTGGGCCTGCCTGAATATCTCCTCCAACGCCTGCAGATCACCCAGAACGCTGCTGCGCGTGCCATTTTTGGCCTTCACCGTCGCACTAGTGCCTCTAATCTTCTTGCATCCCTCCACTGGCTCCCGGTGCGGAAGAGGATACTGTTTAAGACCATGACTCTTGCCCACAAGGCCTTATATGGCACTGGCGCCAAGTATCTTCAGAGGAGGCTTGACTTTTATCGACCGGCACGCTCCCTTAGGTCAGAAACCTTGGCCTTGGCTCGGGTACCACGCATTAAAAAGGCTCGGCTGGGCGGCCGGTCTTTTAGCTTCCTTGCTCCTAAGCTTTGGAACTCGCTGCCGCTGTCCCTGCGAAACACCTCTAATCTGCTTGTCTTCAGGAAAGACTTGAAGACTTGGTTGTTTGCTGGATAATTCTTCCCTCTAGGGCCCCTTTTTCTGTTATTGTTATGTTTCTTGCTCTTTTTCATGGTCTGGAGCTCAAAGCGCCGGGACACTCCTTTGGAGTAGCCGTTGCACTATATAAGTCCCATTTTAACATAACATAACATAACTGTTAAAGGTCATTGCAAAAATATGGAATGACACTAGAGTAACCATTATTCTTTTGAGGCCAAACTAAGGTATATGCTTGCCCCAAGTGTTACCATAAGCTCATTCGCACAGCAAAGATAAACTCCTATACTAATAAGATTGAATCATCATGTGTTACCAGCAAGTGACTTTTTTCTATTGTTAAAGGTTTTCTGCACCCTGGGGCTTGCAATAGGAATATACCTCCACTCCTAGGCTTTGCTCCACTGTATCATCATTTTTTTACCAAAACAATTACCGATTTGCAAACCAACTTCCCTCCAAACTTCTATTCACTTCACGCTCTTTTATAGCACCAACCGATCCTTGTTATGTAACTATATTTTCTATTTGGAGTGAAGGCAAAGAACATTCTCTTCAGTTGCAAGATTAGGCTGTGCCGAGCTCCGCCCCATCCTCCCAGCAGATGGCCCATTCAGGTACACTTAATCCCTCTACTGTGGGACTGTCTGGGAGAAATTCACAAAGTCTAACAGTCAGTTACACCCAGTCATGTGACCCAGGAAAAGTTGCAGGCACCAAATGATTAAGGGCAGGAAAATGCCAACTTTCTAAAATAGTAATTTTCTAAAATGTAACGTAAAATACAGACTTACCCTTAAAAAGGATTTTTAATTACAATTTCATAGATATCAAACATGAAATGCTTATCTGTCTTCAATCAAAGGTTTATGCTTATTGAATGTAACAAGTCAACCCAATGTTAGGTAATTCAGACTTCTGACCACCACTGGGTGACTGGGCCCACTGGGGACACTTGGAATCTCCTTTGGTGTGTCTAAGCTGGTAACATTCATAGCGCTTGGGGACAGATTTTCCCAGTGCTCTTTTCAACAAACTTTTTTTTCTTTTGGCCAGATTGGAGATGGGAACCCTATCCCCTAAGAACTGTTCAGGAGGCCTTTAGAAATCTCTTTCATGTTTTTATCCCCCCTCTTCTGGTGGGAACCCTGACCACCCTTTTTAGAATCCCCCCAGGTGCCTTCTTGGACACTCCGGTGCTGACCCAGAGGTCTGCCTCCTCAGCAAGTTCCTTGGGGCCAGGCCAACTTGCTACCTACCAGGTTCTAGTGCAGCTCTGTAAAATAGGTATTGAGCATGCACTTTCTTAAAATCAGGTTGTAGCTGATGCAGCCCCTCATCCAGCTACCCAGTGTCTTGCAAGAATAATCTATAAAGTCCACCCAGGACTATTTTGGTAGGTTGTGGCTACCGGTGAACCTCTGATGGTATTTCTCAGGGGCCAACTCAAATATGGAAGAAAGGATGGCCTTCATAGGGGCAACTTAGTCTAGTCCTCTACCTCAAGTTTGAAAAGGGTGCCCCTCCATACTTTAGGCGTGTACCTCCACAAGCTATCCCCCAGTACTCCTCTTGAATCTTGTGTACCCTCAGAGCTATCTCAAATGCAGAAAACCACTTATCAATATATCTCCAACCACACAAGGGGAACCAGCTCTTTCGGTATGTGGACGCTGACCTCTCTAGTGACCACTACAGGTATGCCACCACCTTTGTTGCTGGACTGTGGGATCTGCCTTGCTTTCGATTTCAGCTCCTTCAGTTCCACCTACCATGCTAGAGAGGCCTACTTTGAAGCTGAGAAACCAGGTTCAAGTTTGGCGGTAGGCTCAAGCATCCTGTGATTCTGGGCAAATCATTTACTCTCTGGTGCCTTAAATGATTAAATGAATGTGTTCATCTGTAATGAAGCTGGTGCTCTTGTAATGAGCTCTGATACCTCCGGTTTGAGCTCACTCCATACAAAAACTGCAAAGAAAAATGCTTTTTTTCAGCCAAGTCCCCTGCAGCCTTCCTCTAACCTGCCACCAGATTCAACTTGAACAGCTGCACCTTGAGGTCTATCTTCACCTTCGTGTTCTCCAGCTCCTCTGTGGGCAGACCCTTAGGTCACACAATGCTCTCTGCTTCATCCTGGGTACCATAGACACTCTGGTTATCTACTGGAATTGAGTCAGGCTCTCCTTGAAGCTCAGGACCTGGACTTGGTTCACCATCCCCTCATTCTCTGATAGTGTTCCCCCTTCATCATTGTCATCGTCATCACCACTTCTTGGGGTGCACTGCCACTTATGCACCTTCTCAAAGGCTCTGAGAGCTACCTGGAGATCCAGCTTGGCCCTCCTGTCTGCCTTCACCCCCTTCAGCTTACAGAGCTTCAGCAGCTCAGCCCTGCTGAAGATATCAATGTGGCACAGTAACAAAAGTAGGGCACTTACATTTGGAAAAGGGAGAAAACAGTCAATGGAAAACTAAGAAGATTTTAAAAGAAGTCAACTTTGATGTCAAATTATTTAATTGGAATGTGTATGTAACATAAATCACTGTATGGTACACTATAAACATAAGTTCTGATTGATGGACTTGGCCCATTCAGCAGGGTCATCTTCAAATATTGTGTATTTGCCCTCCTGTTTGCTAAACCCATTTTTGTTGGCTTTTAGGACTCGCTTTACCACTGTTATCCATTGCTAAAGCACCCCTGTCTGCCTTCAGTCCCTTCCGCTTGCAGAGCTGCAGCAGCTCAGCCCTGCTGATGATATCAGCATTGCATAGCTCCATCTCCATGCTGCAAAAACAAAAGAAGGGCAGTTATAGTTGGAGTCATTTTTGCTCGTGGACTGAGCGTTTACATACCTGTTGGGCTCCTGATGACTGGACAACACCTGGGGGGCTGAAGCTGCTTGTCTCCCCTGCCACCACTCTCAATCAACTCGCAGTCGCAGTTGGGGAGACTACAGCTCCCAGGGTGCTCAGCGGACGACTTCCGGTTTCCGCCCACCATCCCGCCCGGTGGCGCCTCAAAAGCGGAGAGGCTACACCGGTGGAGCGGGGGTCATTTTCGCTCGTGGACTGAGGGTTTACATACCTGTTGGGCTCCTGATGACTGGACAACACCTGGGGGGCTGAAGCTGCTTGTCTCCCCTGCCACCGCTCTCAATCACCTCGCGGTCGCAGTGGGGGAGACTACAGCTCCCAGGGTGCTCAGCGGATGACTTCCGGTTTCCGCCCACCATCACGCCCGGCGGCGCCTCAAAAGCAGAGAGGCTACACCCGCGTCGCGGGATGCGTGCGGGACGTGCCGGGCTGAGCCCGGGCAGAGGGCGGGCCATCTGTGGCCATCAGGGGCCAGCAGAGGCTGGTCCGGGCCACCCCTCTGGCCTGTGCAAATGGGGAAACGAAAATTAAATACTGTGGAAGGGGATGGTAAGAAAGCTAAAGTTCCCAGGAAATCGGAGTCAATAATATCATATCTCACATCGGCAGTTGGGGTCCTTAGTGCAGATTTTGCCAATGCTGAGAAAGAACTGGGTCTGGATGATGGACCAATCATTCAGGACGTTTCTAGTGCTGCACTACACTTGGATCTTTTCAATTATAACAAGGGAACCCAATTGATACCTTCGGACCATGGGCAGACAATCTATTCTAGAGAACAAAGGTCCTTAGGATAAATGTAATAGTATATACAATGAAATATATAGACTTGAATCAGTGCTATATCTGGAAATGCCAGTACCCAGCCGGGCCTGGAAATTTTTATTCAATATATACAAGAGTTAAGAAGACCACGAAGAGGGTCAAATTCGACATTTGGTAGGGTACAAGCCTGTACCTATCCGAGAGTAAGCTGACAAACAGTTCCAGAGAAAGAATGGCGACAGAGAAAAACAAACAATCTCAGGCAAGAAAGCAGTGGGAGCCAACTGTTCCTTGCATTTGAATCAATTGTGAAGCAAGTTTGGACATACAACTACTGCAATAAAATAGTCACAATGGATATACTGCAAAATTGTTTACACTGTCGACAACGTTTCGATACCCCTGGCTCCTAATGAACCGGGATCATCATCAGGACTTGGTATTAAGTTGCCTGTTTTGTTATTGAAGCGCCTGTGGGGATCCGTTCCATAGCATGGGATCAAGGATTGTTGTGTGGGCACGGCCCGGGTTGGAGGTGAATACCTCAGGCTTCGAATTAGGCAGGGAGTTTAAAGGCCTCGGACATCCAAACGTGGAGTCCTCTGGTGTGGTTTGGCAGAGATCGGTATTCCAGGTGCAAACGAGTGCCAGTACTGGCTGAAGTTAGGAAGCACGCTGTTTCATATTAACAGCGTCAATGGTGCTCCAGGGTCGAGCAGTATAACGGGGGTCGGAGGGCTCAATGGCCAGTACATCCAACCGCACGAGAGTCTGTGGAGAAGTGTGGCTCAGGGGTTAGAGGCGGCAGACCCGGAAGCTGAGATCGGCCCTGGACCAGGGTTCAATTCCCCGCCTCGGCGGGTCTTGGGCTAAAAATTCCACGGACTCGATAATTCTCGCTCCGGTGCCTTCTCGACTCACGGGTTCACACTCTGCGCAATAGCTTGCTTAATCTCCACAACGGCCCCTCGCGGCGGGATGCCTGGCTTTCACCTTGTGGATACCCTGCCGGGGTTATCTCACAGGGGAATACCAGGACGGGTTCCCTAAGCAAGCGCCGGGAAACCCACTGCGGGTAGCTGTGCGCTATATAAGCTCAAATACATTTACATTTACATTTACACATGGAGCCTGCTCCCCCGACTCCCCTTGAACCCACTGTAGTGATTGTGAATCCACCCCAGATCACTCAGGGTAATCTAGATGGAACTGGGGCTCTTGCCCAGGATAGTGAGGCATACACTGAGGGTCAAGACTGTATTGGGCATAAAGGGTCAAGGGGAAAACAAAGATATTCTAAAAACCCCCGAAAGAAAAATAAACCTGGCTTGCCTTCAGATAACGCACCTCCTGAAGTACGACTCCCGGATCACTTGGCAGATTTGGTGGAAAACTTATTTGAATCACGGCTGGAGCCGGCCCTCGTGAACATTGCCAAATACATTGTGGATACCCTAAACTCTTGTGTGGCCAACCTTTTAAATAAATGCAACCACATTGACCATTTTATAAAGAAATATAGGGTACAACATCCTAAGTTACTAGAGTGGCGGGAGGCACGGGAGAGCCCTAATTCACAGATTGTCCCAAATGCAACATCTGAAATTTCAAACTGTGTAAATACCAACAGCGCAACCCTAAGCGTAGAGAAGCTGGCGACCAGGGAGCAGGTTAATCTTTGCATCTTGGTATACAACAGGTCATGTTGTGTGTCTCTTGTTTCAATGAGATATAAATTGATTGTTGTTAGTAAGCCACCCCTCTGTATATACCATGTAAACGCATTTTAAACTTGTATTTCCCAAACAGGTTGTACAAAAAAAATAGGTTTTTATTGTATATAGCACTTTATAAATATGTATATTTTTGTATGTTTGTTTGTTGTAGCCCTGAAGAAGTCCTTCGGACGAAACGCGTTGGCTGCTTTATGAAGATTTGAAATAAAGAAAGAAGAGAATACATCATGGCTTATTGATATTTTTGATCTCATTGCTATTGTCATTGTATATTATATGGTGTACTGAACCATTTTGTCGAATCCCAGTAGGCTGTTGACCAGCTCTGCAGAATCATCCTCAAAACAAGGAATTTGGTTAGCACATTTTAAATCCGCCTCAGACCACACAAAGCCCACCTCTAATAGGGGCCCAACTTTGAATCTCCCACCCGATGCGGCGCCCCTAGTAGCAGTTTTAACTGGGGAGCCTCAAATAAATATAGAGTCGGCGGAAACCAATTTTGACCTACTGAGCAGTGGAGGAGCTGACATCACCTCGCACGTTATTTCTGCCAGAAGGGTTGCATGGGTAGGGAGGAGAATTAAATGTATACCCGGCCATTGTGTGGTAATAAACTTTAACTGCCCAAATGTGGCTGACAGATTGTTTTTGGGATGGATCAGAAATTGTGGGTCCTGGTATTAGGCCACTCCCCTTGGGTTATTTTTACCCCCCCGGTACCCCACTCATATAGAGGTCCTCCTAGGTTAGATGCCCAAACATTTAGACGTCCTAATTTTTAAATGGTTGTTGCTAACATAAACACACCCCAAGTTTCTAGGTCAGCTGCTCATAAATTTACATGCCCCCACCCCCGAAATGGCCTTTACCAATAATAATTCCTACCAAGCTCAGCAGGCCTCTCTGAGGAAGGAGGGAGGGAGCCAACCTTCCCAATGTATGTCAGGTACCTACTCTACTCAAAGGTCCACAGATTTAATTTTATTAAATAGGTTTGCACCTCTCTCCCACATGGATGACAATGATTGACTAAACAAAACCGAACAAGTCCCTGTAAGCGGCAGTAAGGTGGTAGCCCATTTCCCTTCGCGTAAATTCCTCAGTTGGAATATAGCTGGATTAAAAAATAAATGTGCTGGTGTGAAATGGAAAAATGTTGGCAAACTGCATGACAATATTGCTTTTCAGGAGATCTGGGATACATAAAACAGCTTTTGTCTTGATTGGTACTTCAGTTTTGCTGTAAACGCAGTCCCAGGTCTAGGGGATAGACCCAAAGGCGGGCTGCTTATGTTCATTTCTATAGAGTTAGGTGGCTCTTTTAAACAGGTTGAGCTGCGTTCAGATAGTATATTAATTTTGGAGTAGGCAGGTCCAAATCATTTAACTACCCTCCTGATTAATTTTTATAATGCCATGGAGAAGGACCAGTGTAACCTACATCTTAACTCTTTGAAAGGTTTTTTGAAGGAATATAAATCCTCACCATACACTGTATTCGATATTATTTTGATGGGAGATTTTAATATTCATCCGTTCAGCTGGGATTGTCTGGCAGAACAGGAAATGGGACCCGCTGGATCTATTTCCACACACTTTGAACATAGCCTTGATGGGGAAGCTCTTGAGGAAATATTAGCCAGTATGAACCTGTTTGAGGTAGACGGTTTTTGGGGGGAGTATAGGGGCCCGACTTTTAAAGGAAGAGATTAAGACACTGTAATAGCTTTTATCTTCGTATCGGTAGGATTGATAACTAAGGCCATCTCATATGGAGTAGTAGTTTCTATCTTTAGTGATCATAATGCAGATGCTTATAAGTAAGTACACCCAGGCAAAGGACATGGGTTTTATGGACCTCTCATCAGCCTTCAATTTGGTAAACCGGGCAAAATTATGGTCGATCTCATCCAATCTAGGCTTTGACCCTTCCCTGGTTAACTTTCTAGCAACCCTACACCTAGGCCTCCGAGCAACAATTAGAGTAAACAAAGAGGGGGGTTGCACTAACTATTTCAATTCCAAGCACAGTGTCAGGCAGGGGTGCATCTTGGCACCCCTCTTGTTTACCTTATATATCAATTTCTTGGATAAACATCTAGAGGGGGCCACCTTGGATGTTCCGCGTGTGGGAGACTCTGCAGTCCCGGTCCTTCTTTATGCGGATGACGCTGTACTATTAGCCCACACTGGACTGGGGCTGCAGAGACTCTTGGACGCCTTTGGTGGATTTATGAGGTCCCTAGATCTACAGGTAAACAGTAAAAAGTCCCATGTTATGGTGACAGGCAAACGCCCGAAGGCCCAAAAAATACAATGTTGTACCTGCAATGGGGCAGTGATATCTAGGGTCCCGGTTTTCCCATATTTAGGCGTTATTTTCGAGGAAAATGGCACTTGGGCCCCTCAACTAAACACCTAGAGCTTAGCTGTCACAAGAGCATCTTCAGCCCTTCTGGCCTTCGCAAAACGTTTTGGCTTGAGGTCAATAGAAGCCCTCCTAACAGTATACAAATCTAAATGTTTGTCTATTGCACTGTATGGTGCCTCACTCTGGGGCTATGTTCCATCGGGCAAAATACAGATTGTGGAGAATAAGTTTTTAAGGTCGCTATTAGTAGTTCCTCAATCCACTCCTGTATTTTCCCTCCATTTAGAATTAGGCCTGAGGTACATTACGGATCTTTTACAGTTGGCCCGTTTGACCTGTTGGATCAAAATCTGGCTTAATAGTGAGATCACATTGAATCATTCCATTTTAAAAGACTGTATGGCGTTAGATAAATCTAACAAAATTCCTTAGCTAGTTTATGTTAGAAATATATTTTGAAATTGGGTCGACCCGAACTGTACTCGTCGCCAAACCTGTTACAAAAGGGTGACTTAGAGTGGATCAAGACAAATTTTTTAAGTCGGGCGGAGCAAGAACGGGAGATCATGGAACTGTTAAAACCAACTGTTAGAGCTAACTCTGTCCTGAAGACATCTCCACTTCTTGAACCATATCTAAAGATTGCGTCAATCCCTTTCCAGCGCCACCTTTTAATTCGATTTAGACTCAATATTGTTCATTTTTCCCTGGGTCATTTTCCAGTTTGGGTTAGACCTGAGTCATCAATCCCATGCAGCTGTGATAATTTTTCTAGCCAAACCCTTATGCATTTTATTATGTTTTGTGACCACTATGCTGAAATTAGGAAACAGTTTTTGGTACCACTTCTTAGAGAAGCAGGGTTCACGCAAGTAAGGCCCGCATTAATGTACCTACAACTCCTAGGCGGTTTACAGGTGATCTATGGGGTCGCCTGTTTCCTGGTGGCTGCTGTCCGAAAAAAAGCTAATAGACTAGCGGCATTAGAGAATATGGGGTGATTGTATTTCTCCTGCTATTGAATTTTTTATCTTTTGTATTTTAACTTTTATGAATTTTATGCACATTGATGATGAAATTGTTTTTATTGTATTTTTAATACATAAATGTATTATTGTCACTGCTTTTATTAATTAATCAAATAAAGTGTTATTTGACTTGAGTTGGAAAAGGGAGAAAACAGGCAATGGAAAACTAAAGAGAATTTAAAAAGAAGTCAAGTCTGATTTATCTTGGATTTTTGTGTAACACTAATCACTGTTTGGTACAGCATAAACATAAGTTCTGATTTTTTTTTAAATGTGTTTATTGATTTTATCTTGCACTATAATAGTCAAATTATACATCATAACCGATCCCCCAATTTCTCTACATTAGCAAAATCCCATTATTTATTTCCAATACGATCCTGGTTTGCTACACAATTCAGCAATACCTGCAAATATTCAATAGTACGTTCTCATTAGACCTATTTGATTGTATCTTGCAGTTCCCTGTCGGGCATCCGTAGAACCGTTGTAATAATGTGATTGCTTTCTTACTCTATTGACAACTAAACTATAACAAATTATCCAACCCCCTCCCATTCCGCCCGCCGCTACCAGTGTGTCCCTACCATCCGCTGTTAATTCACATTAGATAACCAAGTCGCTTAGCAGCACTAGACGTGCCGTCTTTACTACGGTACTTCACAATTCTATTCCCTCTACTTATAAGTCCATACATTATGTCTGTGCATAGGGGCATACTTCAAGGGGATCCCGCTGGGGTATTCGAGGTGGTGTCTGAAGGGACTGAACCAAAGCTTCCCACGCCCTTGCAGATTCCAGCGCCTTATCATTAGTCAACCGCGTGGCCTGCTGATGTCGGACCATACTTTTACTTGTCGCCCATTTTGTTAGTTCTATTTTCCATCTCCTATAATTAGGCCTCCCCTCGATTTCTAGTGTGCTGTAATATTTCTCTTTGCTAATACCAATCCCAGGTCCGTAAACTGGCTAGTTATCTTCATCTTGGGAGTGTGTGGGAATCAATGCAACAAGAGGTACTCATGTCCGGCTTGATGCTACGTTCGGTGACATCACAAAGCAGGCCTACTACGTCATCCCCAAATGTACCTAGCCTAGGGCAGTCCCACAGCATATGGTGAAACTCAGCATCCCTTAATATGCGCTGAGGGCATAAGGCTCTGTATGCTCCAAATTACTTATTTATCTTTGCCGGGGTAAAATATGCCCTATGTAAAATAAAAAAGTGCACTAATTGAAACCTGGCATTCCTAGTACTTTTCCATGCCCTCCTCAACAATTGAGCCCATGTTGTCCCAGGTGTCTCCTTGCCAAAGTCACCCTCCCACTTGCGTCGCTGATCTCCCATTGGTTCTTTGCACTCCCCCAGCATACATCAGTATAAACATGTAACTGCTTTGAAAGTCCCTGCTGCCATCACTACATATTGGCATGTCATGGACGTCCTTGACTCCAATAGTCCCTCCTTCCAGTGTTTCTGTATTGCCGTTATGAGGGCAGAGTGTATCAAATAATCTCTGCGGGGAAGACCATATCTATCTTGCAGCGTCTGAAAAGGCAAAAAGGGCCCGTCTTCATACAAATCCCCTACCTGCACTCCCATGGCTTCCCACTCAGCCAATGCTGTCCAATCACCTCCATGAGGTAATGCTGTGCACATACCCGAAGGTATCTCCGGAGCATATGGACAGAAGATTTCAGCTCTACGATGACTCGAAATCCAGCAGGGCCTCAGCGTCCGCTCCTCACTAATGAGCGCCCCCAGGTGCATCCACTGTTGGAGTTTATAAAGGATAATACGTGAAGGGGTATCCACTGTCCCACTGGTCCAAACGGGCCTCTAAATTCCAGCACCACCGCTTGGGTAAGCAATAGCAGTTGGGCCACCAAATAATAAAGCTCAAAGTCAGGGACCGCCAGTCCCCCCTCTGCACTTGGACACATCATCATATTCAACATTACCCTCCTTCTGCCACTCCCCCACAAAAACCCCTAAACCATGCCTCGAAACAGCTCCTGGAATCCCAAATCGTCACAGAACTGCAAACAAATAGGGCCATTCCAGACTGTCGAATGCCTTCTCTATGTCCACTGACAAGACTGCTGCAGCGGCAGCCGTCCCATGATCCTCCCCCAGCATGCAAAGTAAGTGTCTCACATTCATGCCCGTATTCTGGGTCGGTATGAATCCTGCTTGATCGCAGTGGACCAACTGTACCATATGTGGGAGAAACCTCATCGCAAGAATCCGGCTCACAATTTTATAGTCAGCTGTGAGCATGGATAATGGACGGTAGGCTGTTCTCTCAGTGGCCTCTTTCCCCGGCTTCAATAACGTACTAATGATTGCCTCTTGGGTGGAGGCTGGTAGCATTCCAGTGTCCTTCACCTCCCTGAAAATCGCCAACAGCCTAGGGGCCAAGATATCAATGTAAACTGATTAGAACTCTATGGGCAGCCCATCAACCCCTGGAGTTTTATTATGAGCCATGTGCTTCAACGCACTCCTAATTTCCCCCAGTGTAATCTCCTGTCCCAGCAGGTCCGCCTGTACCTCTCCTAATCATGGTAAAGTGACCTCTTCCAGGAAACCCCCTATGACTTCCTTTGTAACCTGCAGTTTGCTCCAGTACAATTCCTTATAATAATCCAAAAACAGGTAATTTATTACCCCTTGGGTATAAACCAAGGATCCCGTAGGGAAATGCAAATTTAGTTTAGAGGCGCCCCGGGGGACCGGGTTAGCCAGCCAGGCAAGCAACGTGCTTGCCTTGTTGCGCTCGGCGTGCGCTTGTGCCAGATATTTCTTAGGGTCAAAACAGCGCAGCCGCTCTATTTGTACCGCCACAGTCTCTCTAGCGTCCAAACTTTTCCCATGGCCAGTTGGATTCTCAGGCCGGGATCTCTCCGCCATCCTCAGATGGTGTTCTGCCACTTCCACCTCCCACAGCAATGTCTTACGCACTTCTACTGATTTAGCAATGCAGAGCCCCCTTACCACCACTTTAAATGCATCCCATTCCGTTGCCATCATTAACGCCGTGCCCTCATTATCAAGGTAGTAATGCTCAATTCTGGATCCGACCTCCTCCCGGAAGACAGGGTCCTCTAGTGCCTCCGTGCGCAACCTCCATGTCAGGATCGCGGGCCTCTCAGGGAACCATTGAATCCTCAGTAATAGCAGGTTATGGCCAGACAAGGTCCGTGCTAAGTATTCACTGTGAGCTACCAGAGCGTGTATATCAGGGGAGCATAACATCGCGTCAAGGCGCACATGCAGTTCATGCAGTGCAGAAAAGTAAGAATAATAATTTTCCCTTGGATGATGCACGCGCTACTTGTCAATCAGCCACCATCTGTCCTGCCAGTCCCTCCTGACCCTAGCAAGTCTATGTTTTGGGGAATCAGGCAACAGTGGATGAGGATGAGACCTATCCAAGCCAGTGTCTGCAATAGAATTGAACTCACCTCCCAGGAGTACCAGACCCGTCAGGTATGACGCTAGCCTCCCCGACAAATTTGAAAACAAAGCAACCTGATCTACATACACACTGCATAACATGACGTCTTTCCCATTGAGGCGTCCTGCTACTACCACAAACCTCCCTTCTGGGTGTACCAATTGTCGCGTTAGCTGAAACGGGATCCCCTTACTAACCCATATCAACGCCCCCGTTGCAAAAGCTGAATAGGTTGTATAGTACACCTGCCCCCTCCACCTACGTTACAGGGCCAAACCTTCCACCAGAGTAATATGTGTTTCCTGCAGGAATGCTATTTGCACTCCCCGACGTACCAAATAAGCATGCACCTTATTGCGCCTCACCATTGTGTGCATACCCCACACATTCCATGTAATGCATTTTACTTCAGGTAATGTCCCCATGGTGCTTTGATAGTCTCACATGCGACTGCCCTCCTTCCATAGAAACACCAGTAGCCCCACATCCCTGAACATCTACCCCCAAACCCCCCAACCACCCACTTAGAACAGGCACCAAAACTCCAGTACCCATTCTAAACCAAACTCCAACCATATCCTCCAGTAGATACTGAGGATCTACACACCCAAAATCAAGTAGGGGAGGTGTCCCGGAACCGAGAAGACCCTACTCCCTCTACCACCATTGCCTGGCGCCCTACCCCTAGGAGCTACTTGACCTTCGTGAACCTGAGGCGCCCACCTTCCAAAGGGAGCTTCCTTAATACTAAATTTCAGTATCTCCAGTGCCCATCAACTTTTGCGGCCCTAATTCTAAACTGCTATACTATCCCCTTCCAAAAAGCCCCCCCTCCATGCGCTAGGCCGTACATCAACACTTCTAAGCAGACAGGTACAAGTTAAGCATCAACAATCTCACCAGCTGTCCCTGGCGTCACCCTCGGCAATGAGACACTCCCTGTCTCAGATCCCTCCGCTCCTGTCCCGTTTGAGCCCTTTTCCAGATCTGTGCCCTGCACTGATTGGGACAGCCTCTCCTGCGAAATTTCAGATACCGCCTTCAATGCTGCCGACCTCCCTGTTTCCGTTTGGGTCACCGTCGGTCCCTTGGTGCCCGGGAGCCGGCGCCTAATACGCTGCCATCCACGGGGGCGCAACTCCTCAGCTGTTGACCTTGTGTTGAAGCCTGCCTCCCCAACTCCTTCTCTATAGGCCTCCAGCCAGGCCCATGCCTCCTCTGGACTGTCACTAAAATGTGTTTTACAGTCCAGCATTATTTTGAGGTGCGCAGGGTACTTCAACGAATACTGCAGCCCTTCATCCCGCAGTTCTTTCTTGACCGCCAGAAATGAGTCTCAACTCCTTTGCAAATCAAAGGTGTAGTCCGGGAACAAGGACACCTTACCATTGTCAACCCAGTAAGGACCAGACGTTCGGGCAGCGTGCGGAAGCAGATCTCTGTCCTTGTAGTAGAGAGGTCTCGCACACCACTGGTCTAGGGGGCCTCCCAGGTGCTGGGGGACAAGCTGGCACTTTGTGCACCCTCTCCAGGGTATAAAGGGAAGACAGCTCTTCTGGCGCCACCTCAGATCTCAACAAGCCCTCCAGGTACCCAACCATATCGGCCCCTTGCACTCCCTCCGGTAGGCCAACCACCCATATGTTATTCCGGTAGTTCCAGCCTTCGGCATCCTCGGCCTTCCTCTCTAGCGCCTGCTGACTGTGCAGGGCATCCCCCATCTTGGATTCCAGGGCTTTTTGAGCCAGCTCCACCGTCTCTAATGCTGTTTCCTTCAGCTCCACCCAGTAGTTTGGCATTGTCTGCATGGAGAAGCCCCAAGCCAGTCACTACATGCTCAATATCATGATGTAGGGCCTCACGCGTATCTGCAATGGCTTTTAATATTTGGTACACTTGCCTTTGCACAAGAGTCTCTGGTGGTGCTTCCGCATCGTCCTGCTTTCCAGAGTCCACCTCCTGATCTTCATGGGCCTGGGGTGTGCCCCCTGTTTCCCTCGCGTTTTCCCATGGCCTGCCGTGCCCCCAGTCACCTCCGGTCCCTCTGTTGGTACAAAGACGGTGTGCCCTGTCAAGTCGACTGTACAGCTCTTCGTGGTCTCACCCCTTCAGTGTAGGCAATCAGGCCACCTATCGTGTACCTTTCCAGTGCTTGTTCCTAGTCAGCTGCTCCTTCCGCAGTGGGCCTCTTCCAGCCGCAGATGGGCAGGAATATTAGACCTGCTGCTAGCTACAACCCTTCCAGTCTCAGTCCCATTCCACTGCCAAACTCCTCTCAGGGTCCTGGTCCCACTGTGTAACTAGGTGGAGCCCTCCAAAACTCAGAGCGTCACCCAGTGCAATTACACCAATTTCCAGGGGTGACCTTCACACATCCACCTCTGATGGGGTCCTCTGAGCCGCCTCCATGATACCTTATGCCCTCACTATCCAGTAAATGTGCTTCGTCTGTGGCTCCAGGCAAGATGGCGCCCAGCTCACCATCAGTACCTTAATCTGGTCTCCAAGGTCCCCTGCTGTAATGCCGATCTCATCCAGTGATGCCACCGTGGCCCAACCGCATCAAACGCACCAGGAGGGGTCCATTGATGTTCAGAAAGTCACCGCTAATCCGTGTCCCGGGCAGCGCAACTGCAACCTCACCCAAAATGGCAGTCTGCGCCACTCGCAGCTCTCCGGCCATACCAAAGTTCCAAGACTTTAATTTCAATTTGGGGGCACGGCTCCAGGGTCCTCCGCCGGACTCTCCACCCTGGGGCCAACTCAGGAAGTGTTACTGCTCTCGCCGTTCATCTCCTTCTTCCAATGCACTCTCGAGGACCACCCACCGGTGTGCCCCTCCGCACGGTCTGTGTATCTCTCCGGTCCAGGCCCAGCGCTGTTAAGAGAATTTACTTGCTCACTGACCCCAAAGCCGCAACTCGCCGACCTTAGCGCCTCTTCCCCTTTGAGGAACTCAGTCACATTGCGAGCTCCGAAGGATCCTCAGATCTTTAGTCTCTAGGCCAGTCTCCATCTTAGGGTCTCTCGAGTCAGGTTCCCCGCTCCACTGGAGTCCAGCTGATAGGGAGGACCCAGCAAGCAACACAACTCCCCAGGTACTCCAGCACAGATCCGAATCTGCAAACTGCACTTATGCGGATCCCTTCCCAGGATAAATACCAGGGTCCGGGCGGAGCTCTAGGCTCAGGCATCCGTCTCCATAGGTCTTGTAGCGATGCCCCCCATAAACATAAGTTCTGAATGATGGACTTGGCCCATTCAGCACGATCATCCTCAAGTTTTTTACCTTCACACTCCTGATTGCTGAACCCATTTGTTTGGTCAACAGCTGCGTCCACTTCTCCTTCAAGAGAAACACGACCCACCACCACCCGCAACAGGTTCCCCGCAAAAGCTGGAGCAAGATCACCGCTGACCAGCTCACCACCTCCCTCAGCCAGAACCCTCCCACCAACACATCGGACCCCAACAAAGCAGCCCGTAACCTCAGACAGTGGCTCACCAACTGCGCCAGCGAACTCGCACCACTGAAGAAACCACCCAGCAGACCAGGCAGCAGGAAAGCCTCGTGGTTCACCGACGACCTCAAAAACCCCAAGAAAACCTGCCGCCACCTTGAGAAAGTCTGGCGCCACGACCCGTCAACAGTAAACATGACAGCCCTCAAGAACGCCACCGGCAAACACCACCAACTGATCCGCACCACCAAAAGGAGTACATTCAAAGAACGATTGGACATCAACACCTGCAACAGCAAGGAACTCTTCAGCATTGTTAAAGAGCTCTCCAACCCCAGCTCCGGCAACAATGACATCACACCCTCGCAAGTCCTCTACAACTCACTCGCCTCGTTCTTTCATCGCAAGATCACCGACATACACAACAGCTTCGGCACGCAAACCATGCACCCAACCGCCGAACCAGCGCACCCAACCACCACCCTCCACACTTGGACCGCGGTCAGCTCCGAAGACACCGCCCGCTCGATGAGCACCATCAACTCCGGCTCCCCTACCGACCCATGCCCACACCACATCTTTAACAAAGCCAACTCCATCATCGCTCCCCAGCTCCGGGCCATCATCAGCAGCTCCTTCGCATCCGCCACCTTCCCGGAGAGCTGGAAACATGCTGAGCTCAGCGCCCTCCTGAAGAAACCCACCACGAATCCCACGGACCTCAAGAACATCCGCCCCATCTTGCTCCTACCTTTTCCTGCCAAAGTCATCGAGAAGACGGTCAACAAACAACTCTCCGCCTTCCTCGAGTCAAACGGATGCCTCGACCCGTCGCAGTCCGGATTCCAAGCAAACCACAGCACCGAGACCGCCCTCATCGCAGCAACCAACGACATCAGGTCCATGCTCGACAATGGGGAAACTACCGCCCTCATCCTCCTGGACCTCTCAGCAGCCTTCGACACAGTGTGCCACCGCACCCTGATACAGCGCCTCAGCAACACCGGAATCCAAGGGACGGCCTTGGGATGGATCATCTCGTTTCTCACCGGAAGAACCCAGATGGTCCGCCTCCCACGTTCCGATCCGCGGCCACCAAAATCATCTGCGGCATCCTGCAAGGATCCTCACTCAGCCCCACCCTCTTCAACATCTACATGAGCCCCCTCGCCTCCATCGCACGCAAGCACAACCTCAACGTTATCTACGCCGACGACACCCAGCTGATGCTCTCCCTCACCAACGACTTCACCAGAGCCAGCCTCCAGGAAGGAATGAAGGACGTCGCGGAATGGATGAAGGTATGCCGGCTGAAACTGAACTCTGACAAAACGGAAGTCCTCATCCTGAGATCATCCCCCTCCGCCTGGGATGACTCCTGGTGACCCCCTGCCCTGGGCACCGCACCCAAACCATCGGACCATGCACGCAACCTGGACTTCATCCTGGACTCCTCCCTCACGATGACCAAGCAAGTCAACGCCGTCTCGTCATCCTGTTTCAACACCCTGCGCATGCTACGAAAGATCTTCCGATGGATCCCCAGCGACACCAGGAAGACGGTCACCCAGGCACTCGTCACCAGCCGCCTGGATTATGGGAACACCTGCTACGCTGGAACCACAGCCAAACTCCAAAAAAGACTTCAGCGCATACAGAACGCCTCGGCAAGACTCACCCTGGACATCCCCCGGCGCGCCACATCTCTGCCACCCTGAAAGACCTGCACTGGCTCCCCGTCAGCAAGAGAATCATGTTCCGACTCCTCACCCACGCACAAAAGGCTCTCCACGACGTGGGCTCAAAATACCTCAACAACCGCCTCACATTCTACACACCCACCCGCCAGCTCCACTCCGCCAGCCTCGCCTTTGCCACCGTCCCGCGAATCTTCAAAACCACCACCGGAGGAGGATCCTTCTACTATCTGGTGGCCACAACATGGAACTCCCTCCTCACCCACCTACGACTGAACCAGGACCATCTCTCCTTCAGGAAACAACTCAAGACCTGGCTGTTCGGGCAGTAGCGCCCCCCCCCCTCCCCCTCACAGCGCTTCAAGACCCTAACGGGTGAGTAACGCGCTATACAAATTCTCCTGATTGATTGATTAGGACTCTTCACGCTTTACCACTGCTATCCATTGCTAATGCGCTTGTGCTCTCTCTCTCTCTAAAGTATGGTGGAATTGGCTTAAACCCAATTGACCTTTTTAGTTAACTTGTGCGTCCCTAGTAAAGAGGCACTATATGTGTACAGGGTCTGTAGACTAAATGCTACTAGTGGGCCTGTAGCACTGATTGTACCACCCACTAAGGTAACACTTTAAACATGTTTCAGGTCTGCCATTGGAGTCTGTGTGTTCAGTTTGTAAACCATTAAACCTTTTGCCAGGCCCAAACCTTTCTTGTTAATACATATAAGTCACCCCTAGAGAAGGCCCTGGACAGCCCAGGGGGTAGGATGCAATGCACTCAAAAGGTGGGGAACATATATTTAATTTTACATGTCCTGGTAGTGAAAAACTCTTAAATTCAGATTTCGATACCGCAAGGTCTACCTCTCCTTTAGGATATCATTGGTGTTACCTTATTACATTTAATACACTGTAATTTCCAAATGGGAACTGGTAACCCATTTGTGTTTGATGTCTTTGGAATTGTAGTGAATAAACCTAACATGTGGTGAAGTTGAATTTCAAATTGCAAAGTTGGAATTTTCCTTCATTAGCCATTTGATGCCTGCAGCTTGTCTCCGGGTCACATGACTTGGTGTAGCTGACAGTTGGACTTTGTGTATTTCTCCTAGACAGCAACACACAGTAGTGAGCATGGCAGGATGAGAGGGACGAGTTGACCACAGCCCCCCTTGCACTTGAATAGGCTGTGCCCTGCCTCCACACATTTCCCCTGTAGTTAGTCTGGAGCCAAGGTGGGTAAGTCAGAATGACTGTGCCCTTCAAAGGAAAACCTCTGGAAGCTTCTATCACATTCCAGCGGAAGGGTGTGAGGTAAAAATATTGGACCTCAGGCACTCTCTTCTCAGTACACTTCTGGACCTGTGGATGCTTTATAAGGAAAAAGCACTGCTGTGCTGCTGAAAGGACTGCCCCTCTACTGGACAGCTGCTCTGTTTTGCTAACCTGCTGTCTGCTGCCCTCTTGCTTGGGTGAGAAGGACTGGAGTTGCATCTGTTGAACCAAGGACCTCAAAGTGACTCCAAGGGCAAGTTGACTGGCCTCGCGACTAGAGCTCCAGGGGCAGAAGGCTCCTACAGCCTTGAAACAAGCACCTGGACTCTGCCAGTTCTGGACCCTTGGAAGTTGGCCTGAAGGTGCTCCGCCTGACCATATGTAGACCCAGCAGAACTAATGCATCTCCTCTGCTGTGTGGCTCAAACCGAGGAAGTATCAATGCATCGCCTCTACTGCAAGGTTTACTCCTGATACAAAGGACTCAATATCAACCCCGCAGCTATACCGGAACCATTGCCTGTGCGACGGTTGCCTGAAGCAGGTCATTGCATCTCTTGTCAACAGTAGCCTTGAAAACAACGCATATTTTCGCATCTTACCCTTACAGTTCCTCCGAACTGATGAATTGCCTTGGCTGCACAGGGCATCCCTGATACCGAACTTTGCAAAGCAAGCCCTCATCAATGGGATCCTTGATGATGGTGCAGGACCTCGTGCAGCTCTGCGGCACCTCAGACTGGACTCATCACCTCTATTTTGCAAGACATCATGTGCAGGGATCCTCACAATGGTGCACATCCAAAACCTAAGGTACTTTGTTCGGTTGACCTAACTGGACCCCTGCAGCCTGGCCGTACTCTATCGTGCTTGACATAAACTTAGTTTTTTGTCCTGGTCCAGCACAACCAGATATCCACAGTTGACACTTTGTGCTTTTTGGCACAACTTTTACTAAAATCTTAAACCTGCATATCTCTGGTTCTTTTTATTGGATTTTGTCATTTTAGTCCTAATATATTTATTAAAAACTACTCTATTTTTCCAAACTCGTATGAGATGTTTTTGTTGTGTGTTTTAATGTGTTACTGTTTGAAGTGTTGCACAAATGATTTTTACAATTCCTCAGTGAACCCCGACTGCTCTGTGCTAAGCTACACAAGTGTTGAGCACAGGTTAATGTAGGGTTTGTATATGAGTTCACACTGACATGAATTGTGCTTTTTGCATGAGTAAGGTTTTCCCCCTTTCATCTAGTAACCCAATTTCTTGCACTGGTGTCAAGTGGTAAGGATTTGGATGTGTGTTTGGGCAGTGCCAACAGTAATTCTGTTTTACAGTACCATCTTAGATAAATAGTTTGAGACCATTTTGAGATTTAAATTCTCCTCGACTGTCTGCCTTTGTTTTTGATATAGATTCACTTTACTGCTACCTGACTGTCTTTGACCGTACCTGCAGTAGTGGAATTCGAGCTGGACAGCTTGGAAAATTACACTGTGGCCGAGCTTAAACAGTTCTGCAAGAAGAGGGAAATCCCTGCCAAGAAGGGTACCAACATGTTGGAGCTGCAGAAAACACTGAGCGCCTGGTGGTAGGTTCACCAGTCACTAACAGCCAGAGAGTAGCAGGATGATGAGGATGAGCTAGATCATCAGCCCTGATATGCAGCCTTGAGGGGAGGGGAGGACCCATCCCCTGAGTTGGAACTCCCTGCCAGGGTAGGAGCAGTGCATCATTGCACAGCCTGTCCACAGAAGAGCTTGCGGACAGTAAGGCAGAGAGGGAGTTCAAACTACAGATTGTTAGATTCCAAAATGGTGGCTGAGGTGAAGACAATGGCCAATGATAGGAGCCTAAAGGAGCTGGAACTTAAGGCAAAACAATAATATTCCAGCAGCATTGGTGACAGCATACACTCAGTGTCTGAAGAAGACACGAAGGTCTGCATACCTAATGATCTGGTGCCTAACTATGTGGTAGGGAATGACAGAGACAAATTGCTTGCCAAATATGTAGTAGCTCCAAAGGTACACAAGATTCCAGAGGAGCATTGGGGGGTTGCTTGTGTAAATATAAGCTTCCAGGGGTAGGGGACATGCTGCTTACACTAGAAGTGGAGGAGCAAACCAGATATGCCCCCATGAAATCCATCCTTGTCATTAAGTTTGTATTTACCCCAGAGAAGTGCAGCATCAGATTCAGGGATAGTGAGAATGCACAGAATCAGCCTATCGTGGACTTCTTGGATTATGCCAGCAAGGCACTGAATGTTTGGGTGCGGGGCAGCTAAAGTTGATAATCTAACTAGGTTGTTAAATCTGATACTAATATAGCACATGCTCAGTACATGTTTTACAGAGATTCATCAGCACCTAGTGAACAGCAAGCTGACTGACCCCAGGAAGGTTGCCGAGGAGGTAGGATTCTGAATCAGTACCCGAGTGCCCTAGAGGTACCAGGGAGTGACCTCAGAAAGGGTGATTCAAAGTCCCCGCAGCACAGTGGTAGCTAAGTAGTAGTTTATTTGTTGATTAATTAAAATCATTACTGTTAGAACTGGGGGTCTCTAGTTGGCAGAGGTAGGTACCACTGTCCAAATAGGGACCCTTGATTCTAGTCAGGGTAAGGAGGAAACCCTCTGAGATAACCCCCTGCTCACCCTCTAGGTAGCTTGGCATGAGCAGTCAAGGCTATTCAGGAGGCAATGTGTAAAGTATTTGTACCAACACTCTCAGTAACACTGTGAAAACACCACAAACTGACTCCACAACAGTTTAGAAAAATAAGGGTATTTAATCTAAACTACACAAGACCAAAATGACAAAAATCCAACATACACTGTTCAAGAATATGGTTTCGCAAGAGTTCTTAAGGTTGTAATAAAAAGTTCCACAGTTGTGTGAAAAGTTCACAGTTGCGTCACGTTTCAGGCAAAGTACCTTTAGTTGCGACAAAGTTCGAAAAGCAGAAGCTGGTGCGGTGGAAAACAAGCGATGCGTTGCTCCTGAGACCCTGGGGAGGCGATGCGACAGCCCCGCTGCAGGAGCAGGCGTGTTGCGACGAATCCAGTCTGTATGGGGAGGAAGGCCAATTGTATGGATTCCGGTGCATAGATTCCGTAGGAAGTTTTATTCTCGCAAAGGCACGATGCGGCGATCTCTGGAGTTGTGACGATCTCCGGGGCGACGATGCGCGAACCAGCGGTGATCTTCTCTCTCACAGCTCTTCGATGCGATGGTTTCTGCGATGACACTTGCAGCGACGTGATGCGATCCGCAGGCAAGCAGTGCGGCGATCTTACCCAGCGACGACAGGCTCTGCGACGGCACTCGCAGCAATGTTAGACTTTCCCGCACCGGTCTGGTGCGTCCCACAAACGAAGGATGCGACGGCTCTGGCAGCGGCAACAGACGCTGCGACGATCTCGACCTTCGTAGCGGCGGGAAACTTCTCGCCCTGTCGGGGATGCGCTCCGCAAGCGAGCGATGCAACACTTTTCAATTGCAAAAGTCTCTCAAGCTTAGTTTCAAGCTTCCCAGCACAGGTACAACTTCCAGGGGCCCCACAACTGGATCAAGCACTCTAGGAAGGACAGAACTCTCTCAGCAGAGGTCAGGGAAGTTGGGGGTGAAGTCCTTTTGTTCCTGGGACTTCAGAACAGGGAGCCAGCTCTTCTCAGGTCCTTGGAGATTCCTTCAAGACAGGGGACATAGCACAACAGCAAAGTCCTTCCCCTCTCCTTGGCAGCAAAGCAACAGGTCAGTCCAGCAGAGCAACAGCAGGACAGTCTTCCTTCTTCAGATTCAGCTTTCTCCTTGGCAGAGGTTCCTTCTTGATTCCAGGATGATCTAATTTTCTGTTGTCAGGGGTCCCGTACTTATACCCCTTAAAGTCTTTGTTCTCTTTGTGCATGTGGGCCCTGATCTCGGTCTGAACCAGTTTTGGGTGTTTCTTGAGTACTTTGTTTTCCTGGCTTTTCCTTTCCTTTCAGAGTGAGGGGCAGGGTTGTCAGAAGCCCAGCAGGAGGTGGAGCCAGCATTGTGGCAGGCAGGTACAGCCCCATTCAGGCCCAGGTGCTAACTCCTCCCACCACTCAGGTTGCAAATGCAGTCATTCTGCCTAGGGCTGACTCAGCTAGCCTCCCGGGGAATCCCCAGCCCCTGTCACTCTCAAACCAGACAGTCAATACACAAACAGGCCAAGGCACCCAGAAGGGTCAGACAAGAGAACAGCAACTTTCTAAAAGTTCTGTTCTCAAACACAGGACCTTTCCTAAAAGATGTGTTATTAAATTCTGAGTTCAGGGATACTAGACTCGTATGTCCTATCTTGTTCCTATGGGAAGAAATGCTGGTAGCCACTGTAGCCGGCATCCCCCATGTTAACATACGGAGCAAGATAGCCTTACAAAAGTGAAAAACAAAAATGGCTGCCTTTCACTACCAGAGCATGTCACCTGCACCAGTACATTCTCTACCTTTCACATACACTGCACCCTGCCCAGGGGGGTACCTTGGGCCTTTCATAGGGGTGACTAATGTGCACAAAAAGGGAAGGGTTAGGCCTGATCAGTGGGGACACTGACCAGGAGGACATGGCAGTTCACAGACTGCATACAGGCACTGCGGTGGCAGGCCTGAGACACCATTGTAGGGCTACTCGTGTGGGTGGCACAATCAGTGCTGCAGGCCCACTAGTAGCATTTGTTATCACCAGCCCTGGCACACCCAGTGCACTTTACTAGGGACTTCTTGGTGATACAAATATGCCAATCATGTATATCCAACCACAATAACAATTTACACAGAGATCATATGCACTTTAGCACTGGTCAGCAGTGGTAAAGTGCCCAGAGTCCTATTGCCAAAAGCCACGGGTCAGGAAAAATAAAGGAGGAAGAAGCAAAAAGTTTGGGGATGACCCTGCAAGAAGGCCAGTTCCAACAATTACAAACAAGTAAAGAAAGAAAAAAAAAGAAAAAACAAACAAGCATATATACACAAAACTATTAACATCCTTGGGAAGATCCACCAATTATGAGTTGATAAATTACATTTTTAACAGAATATTTAAAACCTTACATTAAAAATTAAAGTGCATTATGCTTACTAAGGTGCCTTATGCTAGCATCAAATAACATTTTAGCAGCATCTAACTAAAGTGACATGTGTTAGCAGCAAATATTATAATTGCAAATGTTTTGCTATTGTCCATTCGTAAGCGGCAATAAAGTACATTATGCTTACTAAAATGCCATATGCTAGCAGGAAAAACTGTTTTAGCAGCATCTAACTAAAGGGACATGTCTTAGCTGCAGATATTATGACAGCAAATTAATGTAATACAACCTATGAGCTGGCATGGCTTATAGGAACAACACATTTATAATATCAGTAGTTAGCCATTAACAATTTACACCAACAAAACAAAATGCAATTTTCTTCAATACTTATCAATAGACTCCTCAAATTAGATTAAGCTACTGGTAACCTAAACTCGTATAACATTGTTCTTCAAACAACCCTTAACCCTTGTATCGAGAATAAAATGCATTATGCAGTCTAAAATAAAATCCTTACAATAAAAATTAAGTAACGTGAACATTGATTAAAAGTGAATTTAAATGACACTGGCAATGCCTTAATATAGCATCCACTGTTATAGGGAAATACTAAATACTATATTATAGAATAACTAATACAATCTCCCTTTTCAGAAAAGAATAAAAAAAAATTAAAAGCTTTATTGCCAAGCCAGTTGTTTTCCTAAATTATTATACCACGGAATTTATTTGCTTAGACCATCAATTATATGAAAAAAAAATCCGCAATATTGATAAACTTAACAGAGAGATGAATACGTTCAATGTCGTCCCCACTTAAACAGGCAATAATTGCATTCCTACATGTTCTCACTTGCAATTTGTTAAAAATCGGTTCAAGGATAGACTTCTGAGCATCTGCCAGAGCTAGGCATAAAGTAACAATATGCATTAAAATGTCCACACTTAGCCCACAGAGCCTGCAGATACTAGATTTCCATTTAGTCTCCCATTTTGGTGTTCCATCTTTTGTTGGATATCTTCTCAACCTTAAGTGCATACATTTATTCTTAATCAAAGGTCTTAAATGATATGACAAATTGGGTTGAGGCGACAACCTTCCAAAAGAGTTAACTATTGTCCAAAAATGTTTTTTTCCCTTAAATCCTCCTTTTCCGCTATAGTAGTTAGTAATGCAGCCGTTTGGTTCATTTCTTTCTTAAAAACTATTTTACTCCTCATTTCATCTTCTAATTTTGAACATTCATAATTATATAGGCATTCATTTACATACAACTGCCAATTCCTCGATTATTCACCTACTGAAATTTCGTGCCAGCACAGCTTTGCTAAAGATCCATTCTCTGATTGGACTAATGATAATAAGGACTTTAGAAATGCAGATTGACGTGCCAGTAATTGGTTCTTCAACCCAAATTCTAATCTTATATTGGCACGACTACTGTATTTAGGAGTCTTAAAAACAGCTTTATATGTCCTATATGTGTATATCCTCTAATACTTTCGGGTCTTTACCCCTAAAGATGATGGAGCAATAGTCCAAGGATGGAATTAATTTTGCTCTCATCACCCTCATCACCCTCATTAGATGTTCATAATTAGGACATAATAATTTGTCTCTCAATTTTCTAAAAGGCAAAGGCGAGAGAGGAACCCCTGGCTTCAAGATTGTTAAAATGCTGCCTAAATATTAATCCATCATCAAAAGTAATGCCCAGGTATTTGTATGTTTTAACATTTTCAATTACCAGGCCGTCGATATTCCATTCTTTTATTCTCTATTTGCCTTTTCCCATAGTCATTTGTCTTTTTTATATTAATTGTTAATCTATTTTGTGTGACATAAGAGTTAAATGAGTCGATTAACCTTTTTAACCCTATAACTGTTTGGCTCATTAAAATGGTATCATCTGCATATTGCAGATATTTAATCTCTTTACCATAAATCGAAGGTGAATGCAAATTAACATTTTTAAATGGGCTGGGAGATCGACCATAAAAAGATTAAAAAGGCAAGGAGCCGTAAGATAGCCTTGTTTCAGTTCGACATTAGTAGCCAAATGACGGGTCATATGTTTACCATTGCCAATTTTGATCTGTACCCAGGTGTCGGAATATAATAATATAATCATTTTAATAGTGTTTCCGATATTCCCCAGTTTCTTAACTTCCACCAAAGAATATTTCGCGGCACAGAATCAAAAGCGGCTTTTAAGTCTATGAAGCACACATACAATCTTTGCTTCCTAGTTTAAGCTCTTTCACGTAATAGTGTTAATAAAATCAAGTTAGTGTGAGTTGATTCACCCTTTCTAAAACCAGTTTGAAAGTTAGGAATCAGCTCCTCTTTTATGGCCCAAGCCTCTAAATCATCCAGCAGGCAACTAGCAAAAATCTTTGCATCTACATCTATAAGTGTGATTAAGCGATAATTAACCGGATTATCCTGGGGGCCACATTTGTATATTGGTTGAATGATACTTCCGTGCCATGATAACGGGATACGGCCTGATTTAAGTACATCATTAAACAAAAGCATTATTAGCTCCGGCCAATTCCTTAATTTAGCTTTAAATATGGCATTCGGAATACCATTTGGACCTGGCGCTCCATTGGATCTAATCTTATTTAATGTTTTTTTTTACTTTATCGAGCGACCAAGGCTCAATATACACACCACATTGAAGGTGATGAGTACTATCCTGCCTCCCTTCATTTTTTGTTTTATACCTACAGGTAGGACCATTAATATTACCCTTGTCATCCAATGGGCCTTGTGTATCAATTTTTAAATTAAACAAGTTCACCCTACTTGCTTCATCTACATTAGCACAGTGAGGGGGAGGATAAAGATGATCAAGACAACATTCTGAATAATGTTATACCATATAAGTTAAGTACATGAGCATTATAAATGATAAGTGTTTGATAAGTGATGTTTTAGAATATAATCGCTCTAATATTGCTGATTGCTCTTCAATATTGTTAATTACATAAATAATCCCTGGCAACTGCAGTTACCTGAAACATCTGTCTGTAGGAGAAGGATCTTTTGCATTGAGTAAAATTTTGACCAATCAGTAGTGTCAGTTACATGTGTAAGGGTTTTTCAAAGTTACTGGCCAATCATTGGCTATCCGATGACAGATCTTTTGCTCAACTAAAACATGCTTCATTGGCAATGCTCAATCAGGCTAAGCACTGGGCCATGCTTCAGTCTACAGCAGGCATTAGCCCAGAGAAACCTCTAACATAGGTAACCAGTAATATCTGTGAGGAGTGTTATGGATATCTAACATCAATTGGGGTTTTAGATCTGCAGTCTATTCATCTCATTGTGCCTGTGGTATGATTAGCTACAGCTTCCCTCTGCAGAAATACCCTGTAGAAGATACCATTAATTCTCACCCATGATGTTCTGCTTGTGTGTTGAACAAGTTAGCTAAGCATTACGAGAATAATCATTGTCCAGTATGCATTTTTTGTGCAACCTATTCAAGATTTCACTTTGTATCAATGATGTAGTTATACGTTTATAAGATTATGTGAAATAGAAGAATTCAGGAAACCCAGTATGGAGGAGGCTGGAAAATATATGATCTTCATTCAGTAGGATTAATACCTATCCGACTGGCTTGGCATCTTTATTTTCTGGTCCAGAATGGTTTAAACACGTTTGTGTGAGCATAAAAAATTTGATTTTTCAAATATTTACTGATACATTTTTTATTCGGAATAACTACATTTATTTCCTGAAAGGAGAGTTTTGGTGTGCAAAAATGCATGTTTTGAAGATGTAGTAAGACATCACCAACAGTGGAATCAATGTTTTACACTATTTTTACCTTTGAAATGCTAATATTATATAAGGAAGTGTATGTAACTAGAATTTTCCCTATTTTGAATTACAAATGTTTCTGAAAATAACTCATTTTCCAGATTTGTAATTGTACAGGAGATTCTCATTCTTTTATTTCCTATCGCTGAAACATAAGGTAAAAACAACCATTCTACGGTACTTGTATACTGGCAGACAAACGTTGTACAATTTCAAGCTTCTTTGTTTTGTCCAAGTATCACAAGTGATTTAGCAGTAGAAGCAATAGAAAAACCTACTCAAAAGTTCATGTTTCATAACGTACTGAAAATAGTACTGTCTGACGTGCACAGCCAAATGTAAAATGTCTTATTCTGAGCAGATATCATTGTTTGGCAGTTAACACTTTCATTCCCAGTGATAGCAACCTAAAGGCATCTGGCTGCTTATTACGTCCATGTTTTCGACTGAACTACTTCCACTATTGGCAACCCACAGCAGCATCGATTGTATTTGGCTTAGCCGCCATGTTAGTTTATTCAATATATTGCTTTATGGAAAAGATTTGCATTAGAAAATTGGTCGAGGGTCGAGAATGATGTGTAGGACCTCTTCCCTCCCCTTTTGACTTGCAGTAACAATATAGCAGTATCAAAGTTGACATTGCAGGTAGTCAATGCTTACACGAACCAGGGTACTCACTATGTGCTGCCAAGCATCTTGGACCCTCCATGGCAGCTTGATTGAGTAGTCACGGAGTAATTCAAAGAAGGTGCTATGAAAGCAGAGGCCTTCTCTAACAAACTTGATTTAGCACACATTTATTCAAGATAGAACGGCAATAAGTAATGGTATTTTTTATAAAACGAACACTTAATTAATTTGACAGTAACCTAGGATATGCCTACATTAAAAATTAAAACAAACAATGATAAGTATAAGAAACAAGAACTAAATCTGAAATATTGGGTATTCAAGTTAAGCACAATATATTCAACATGTGATCACTAACTGATTTAAAACCCAGTGGTTTCATAATTTTGTGCATTGTATGGAGACTTCAATCCTGCTACCAAAATAGTTTTGATCACTACTGGCCGATTGGAATCACTTATAATAAACTGTGCTTCACCAGGGGAAAAAGCAAGATTTTAAAGCAACAAAATCCAGCTCCTTGGTGTTTTTTTAGTTAAAAGTTACTGGGTAACTTTGCTGTGTTTTGCCATTAACATTTAAGGTGTCTCAATACTTTGAATCTTCATTACTCAGACATGAAAGTGCTAGGGATTATTGGTGAACTGATCCATTTCTAGAGGACCATTACGTGTAATGGGGTAACCCTGTAACCCTCAGAACCTGGGCGGGTAACAAAATAATTAATGATGGTTCTGTCGGACCAAAATACCCAATGATTTGGTATTTACAATAAAGTTTCTTTCAAACTTCGTCCCTAATCAGGATACAAAGATAGTGATACTAATATCAGCACAATCAAACACACTGACCACAAAGTAAAAAATGAAAGTGAATTTTTACTCATGAACTCTCATATTTTGAAACACAAATTACTACAGTTGCTGTCCCTAAAACATTTTTTAAACATATATGACACATCAATTTTGTGCAAACAATAATAAACGATTAAACAACAAGTAAAATTGTTAATTCATATAATTATTGGCAATGACAACTATATATACAGTCATCTGATAGGTACATCAATTTAATCTTGGTTCCTAAACAGCTTTTGAATAGTTGGTTCAAGTAAGAAGGGATTGCGTCGACGGTTCGACCCTGGGGAGCGATGCGGTGATTTAATGCATCAGAGGCGGGTCTTCATCAGGACTGTGTTTATAGGACAGTCTATTAAATATATAACGGACATGTATCAGGGAATGGTCAGTGGTATAAAATAGGAATAAGTGAGGGCATGATTGTTTGCTCACCACTTGTAGACCTTGCTCCACTCGCAGTCCTGGTAGTTTTCTGAGCTGCTCTGCCGGTCCGTCGACTCAGGCAGTATAGATGTTCCTTATACCTATAAGTTAGGATGTGATAATCATTCAATTCCTGTTCTAATGAATTTCCTTCATGATGAATTAATGCACCATATTCCTTTCTTTGATACATACCTCTGTAATGAATACTCATACACGAGGTAGAGTGAAGCGTTGTTTCTTTTATCTAAAAATCAAGAGATGAAGTATTCCATTACTGTCTGATTAGTTGTAAAGATTGGATACAATTTATTATCCGTATCCATTATGCTATGAAACTAATAATACTCTAGATTTTAACTGGCAGGACTATAGAGTGTGGATACTATGATACATAGCCCACATCCCAATTCCAAGATTACCCTCCCCGTGATAATTTTGAATGAAAACCGGCTGCTTTATTGCTAATGCAGTTACATCTAGCGTGACCTCTCTTAACATATTGGTACCCCATTTTACTTTGTCACATCGTTCAAATAGGAGACCGCAGATTAACCGCTTAGAGGTTACATCTAGCGTGACCTCTCTATACTTATCGGTACCCCATTGTACTTTGTCCCAGCGTTCAAATAGGAGCCCGCGGTTTAACTGCTTAGAAGTACATTGCTCCATTTGCCACCGCTGTTCCAAGGCTACCCGGTATCGCGTTACACTCCAACCCAGTGATTAAATTAGAGTCAGCGGATTAACCGCGTAGATGTACTTTGCTCCGTTCGCTCGTAATGTGAAGAAGCTACCCGCTGTTCTAGCGCGTGTCAGCTTACACCCAAACGTGCATTTTATCAGGTTTCGTTTCCACTTACTTCTCGTGCGCGTGGTCTCCCGTCTTAGTCTTCCGATTCTCACAGGGGATCTCACGTCTACACTTTGTCCTACCTATATAACGTGCCTCACGTTAACGCAAATCTGAGATTCTGCTATCTATTGTGTATACTAGCAGTTACCTATCGCCATCTGGTGGTCTAATGGCGTGATTCTTTGGAACACTTGGTGTTTACTTTTACAGCGTGATAGCTCCTCATGTTTGTTAAGGACAACCGTATAGCCTGACATTGCGATCTCAATCTCAGTCAAGTCCTACGATATTCAATGATTACTTAAAAATTAGCAATTGGTATTACAGTATTCAATGATTACTTAAACATAGCAAATGGTATTACAGCACAGCTGATGATTTTAACATCACGACCTAAGGTATTCTGTATTTGACAGCCACATTCTTGTCATTTACATATAGCGATTGATTCTTCAGCTTAGACAATAATTTCTCTTGTAGTCATAAATAACACTTTTAACTATTGTTTCGCTCAATTTGACAATTCTTGCAGATAATGTATACATATATTTCTGAAGTAATTTCCTTAGTATCACATTGATTTCATCAGTTCTACATTTTAACCATTTGCCATATTTCAATGTGCTAGTCCTCATTAAGTTCTAAACGTCTACAAACAGTTGTACCTTGACAAATAACCAGAGTATTTTTTATATATCCTTTTTTCGTTAAAATCTCATTCAACATATTTTTACACATGATTGTATTGATAAGGTTATATTTTCAATCAGTTGACCTAAAGTGATCTTATACATTGATCATTAGTATACAGAATACATTTCCTCTCCTGTTAGCATTTTAACTTTTAACATGTTTTCCTATGTGACAGTATTCTAGATGTGTTCCCTAACATGAGGTATCAGACTATGTTAGCAAAAGGTTTACAAATGACTCATTTGTACATAGGTCTCCTCCTGTTCATTTACGCCCTGAGTTGTTGCTTCCATAATATGTATCCATCTACACTCTTTATAGTTTAGTTGGTTTGAAATGTCTCCCCCCCTGGGGTGTAGTGTGATTTTCTCAAGTACTGTCCATTCTATTTGCTCCGGTGTGTGTCCCAGTGACAAATAGTGCTCCACAAGTGGTGCTCCCACCACTTTACATTTAATTCTGCTCTGATGCTGGAGAATACGACTTTTCACCTTTTGTGTTGTTTGCCCTATATAAATCAGCTGGCAAGGGCATCTAGTAGGGTAAACCACATTCTGGCTATTGCAATTAGTAAAGTGATTCAAACTATAGGTCTTTCCTTGATGTACAATTTTAGTTCCAGTAATAGAATATTTGCAGGCCTTACAGGCCCCACATCTCTGATGCCCTGTGATTGGTTGCAGGCCAAGTTGCGTTCGGATATCTGCTGGAGGAGGTGTTTCTAGAAATGACGACACCACATGGTCTTTAATGTTTTTTGCTCTTTTGAAAGCAAACATCGGTACTTCCAGGATGCCGATTTCTGGGCCGACCAGATCCCAGTATTTTCTTATGATCTTATTTATTTCATTACTTTTTGTGTTGAATGTTGTTACACATATCAGGCGTTCATTTCTCATATTCCTTTGGTTAATTTCCAAAAGAGTCTCCCTCGGTCTATACCATGCACGCTTTCTCGAACGGTTTAGGAGTCCTTTTGGATATCCTCTCTCTCTTAGTTTGCTGATTAATTGATCACTTTCATTAAAAAAATCCTTCCTTCTGGTGCAGTTCCTGCGTATTCTTAAAAACTGACCGAAGGGCAGGTTATCCCTTCAATTCCGGGAATGATGTGAGTCGTATTTGAGTAGAGTATTCCTGTCGGTCAGTTTCTTATAGAGATTTGTGACTATTCTCTCCTCTTCTACTTCCAACTTCAGATCAAGGAATGGGATAGATTCATTGCTGTTCGTCATGGTAAATTGAATATCTTCTGAACGTGCATTAAGCCATTCAAAAACAGAGTTAGTTCTGTCGTGGATCCAGTCCAGAGCATTATGACGTCATCTATATATCTGTGCCATGATGTTATATTTTCTTTGTAGGGGTTGTGGTCAGGATATAGATGTTTACGTTCAAAATCAGCCATGAAAAAATTTGCCAGGCTCGGTGCATAGCTTGCACCCATGGCCACTCCTTTACATTGAAAGTAAAAACACTTTTGAAATACGAAGTATTTCTTCGTCATCGCTATTCTAAGTAGCTGGATCAAGAATTCGGTAGGTATCCAAGTTGGCGATGGACGGCCATCCAGGACTTCTTTGATTACTTCAATGGCATCTTCCTGTGGAATACTGGTGTATAATGAACATACATCCAGGGTTACAAATGTTTGTTTAGATTTATCAAATGATTGATTTTCCAAGATGTTTATTGCATTCATTGTATCTCTTATGTAAGCCGGTGTTTCCAGAACAAATGGCTGCAGTAAATGATCTAAAAACTGGTTTATTGGTTCCAAGATGGACCCACAGCCCGAAACTATGGGCCGTCCGGGTGGCTGCTGTAGGTTCTTATGAACTTTCGGAATTGTGAATATAGTTGGAATTCTTGGATTTTCGTTGTTTAGGATTTTGTATTCCGCATCACAGAGAAAGCCTTCCTCCAATCCTTTTTTAGTCAAATCTCGGATGAGTTTAGATATTTCTTTTGTGGGGTCCCGCACAATGTGTGTATAGCTGTTCTGGCAGTTTAGTTGTTGCATAATTTCAGTGACGTACTCATTCCTGTTCTGGATTACTACTGCCCCAGCTTTATCCGCATTCTTTATGATTATTTCTTTGTTGTTTTTCAATGAAGCCAAGGCCTCTCTCTCCTCTTTTGTAATGTTGTGCCTGATGTATTTAGTGTTCTGTAAATTAGTCATAACCTCTGTCATTATCACCTTTTCATAGGCAATGATCCTTTCGTTCATCAGATGACTCCCTGGATTGAAAGTGGAGGGTGGTCGAAAAGTTGTAGCCAAATTTTTTCTAGTATATTCCTCCTTTTTATTGAAGAGGTATTTCAACCTTATTTTTCTAAAAAATTGTTGAATTTCGAAATTTAATATTGAACGAATTGGGGGGGACTGTCGGTACAAAAGATAAACCTTTTGCTAGGATGTCTTGTTCTTCTTTACTGAGAATATGATCAGATATGTTCAATATTGGATCTTTACTGTATATTGGAATCAAGTTATTTTCTCCATTTTCATTCAGGGGCATTGGGATCAGATAGGGTGCAGTCATCACTGGATTTTCTTCTCTCATTATATAATTTGCTTGGCTATAGTCCTGTTCAGTTCTTATCAGAATTTCCTGTATGTTGTCATTGTTTGGTGTTCTCAATTCTTGTGATGCATTGTCTTCCCTCATTTCTTCATCGGCATTCGTATTTACCATCGATACGTTTGTCGTCTCGTGTTTATCTCCCCATGATTTTGTGGAGGTTGTGGTTGGAAACGAACCCTGGTGTTGTTTTGATGGTTGCCCGTTCCCCGGTTCCATATCTGAGGGAGACTCCAAGTTGGATCTCGAGTGTTCCATGTGGGATCCCCTAAAAAATTCTGCTGTGGTCCAAACGGGTCCTGATATTGCTGGACTCTAGGTTGACCACCCGTGGGGTATCCCCTCGCTGGTTGATGAGGGGGAGGTTGTTGATTACCTCTGGAATTGGTACTCGTGCTTGCTCCCTCTGATTCACTGTCGTTTCCACTCCAAAATGACGAGTTAGAAAAGATGGTATATTTTTTGTTAAACTGTTTATTGCGATGTGTGTAATATCCTTGTGAGCCCTGGATGTAGTAGTCATCACTCACATACGGATAAGTTGCCTTCTTGTCATATGATTTAATGTCTTTTGATAACTTGTCAAGTTTTTTGTGTAGGGTGATAGTATTGAACTCAGCTGTAGCTTTTTCTGCTTTTTCCAAAGCTTCCTTTGTGTTTTTTAAGGACTTATCTTCAGAGATCTCCTTCTTTAAATCCGCTACTTCCTGTGTTCGTTTTTTTACATACTCCAAGGCAGTTTCAACACCCAACATCATCCAATGTCTACTGCAGTTGTTCCCCACAAAACTAAAACCTTCTTGGAATTTTGGTACTTCTATCAAAATTCCTGGTTCATTCCGAACTTTCAGGCCCTCAGGTATGATATTTTCTTGTAGGTATTTAGTTAAGATATGTCCATGGAGACGTGTTCGTATCAATTTCTCTTTAAGCCTCTCAAGACGTATCAATTTATCATTTAATGTGGTGTCTATAGGGGTGACTCCAGAGCCCAGGAAATCAAACTCTCCTTGTTCCGCTATTAGTTTTTTGATATATTCCTCCGTATATGATAATGTTTCTTTTTCTGACATATTACATGTATCTCACCTGAAACAATAAATGATGCACAGAACCCGCGCAATTATGCACTTGCTCTAGTAGACCATTACGTGTAATGGGATAACCCTGTAACCCTCAGAACCTGGGCGGGTAACAAAATAATTAATTATCGTTCTTTCGGACCGAAATACCCCATGATTTGGTATTTACAATAAAGTTTCTTTCAAGCTTCGTCCCTAAACAGGATACAAAGATAGTGATACTAATATCAGCACAATCAAACACACTGACCACAAAGTAAATAATGAAAGTAAATTTTTACTGATAAACTCTCATATTTTGAAACACAAATTACTTCAGTTGCTGTCCCTAAAACATATTTAAAACATATATGACACATCAATTTTGTGCAAACAATAATAAACGATTAAAACAACAAGTAAAATTGTTAATTCATATACTTATTGGCAATGACAACTATATATACAATCATCTGATAGGTACATCAATTTAATCTAGGTTCCTAAACAGATTTTGAATAGTTGGTTCGAGTAAGAAGGGATTGCGTCGACGTTTCGACCCTGGGGAGCGATGCAGTGATTTAATGCATCAGAGGCGGGTCTTCATCAGGACTGTGTATATATAGGACAGCCTATTAAATATATAACAGACATGTATCAGGGAATAGTCAGTGGTATAAAATAGGAATGAGTGAGGGCATGATTGTTAGCTTCTTCACATTATGAGCGAACGGAGCAAAGTACGTCTACGCGGTTAATCCGCTGGCTCTATTTTAATCACTGGGTTGGAGTGTAACGCGATACCGGGTAGCCTTGGAACAGCGGAGGCAAATGGAGCAATGTACTTCTAAGCGGTTAAACCGCGGGCTCCTATTTGAACGTTAGGACAAAGTACAATAGGGTACCGATAAGTGTAGAGAGGTCACTCTAGATGTAACCTCCAAGCGGTTAATCCGTGGTCTCCTATTTGAATGCTGTGACAAAGTAAAATGGGGTACCGATATGTTAAGAGAGGACATGCTAGATGTAACTGCATTAGCGATAAAGCCGCCGGTTTTCATTCAAAATTATCACGGTGAGGGTAATCTCGGACTTGGGATGTGGGCTATGTATCATAGTATCCACACTTTATAGTCCTGCCAGCTAAAATCTAGAGTATTAATAGTTTCATAGCATAATGGACACGGATAATAAATTGTATCCAATCTTTACACCTAATCAGACAGTAATGGAATACTTCATCTCTTGATTTTTAGATAAAAGAAACAACGCTTCACTCTACCTCGTGTATGAATATTCATTACAGAGGTATGTATCAAAGAAAGGAATATGGTGCATTAATTCATCATGAAGAAAATTCATTAGAACAGGAATTGAATGATTATCACATCCTAACTTATAGGTATAAGGAACATCTATACTGCCTGAGTCGACGGACCGGCAGAGCAGCTCAGAAAAAGACCAGGACTCCGAGTGGAGCAAGGTCTACAAGAGGTGAGCAAACAATCATGCCCTCACTTATTTCTATTTTATACCACTGACCATTCCCTGATACATGTCCGTTATATATTTAATAGGCTGTCCTATATATACACAGTCCTGATGAAGATCCGCCTCCGATGCATTAAATCACTGCATCGCTCCCCAGGGTCGAAACCTCGACGCAATCTCTTCTTACTTGAACCAACTATTCAAAATCTGGTTAGGAACCAAGATTAAACTGATGTACCTATCAGATGATTGTATATATAGTTGTCATTGCCAATAAGTATATGAATTAACAATTTTACTTGTTGGTTTAATCGTTTAATATTGTTTGCACAAAATTGATGTGTCATATATGTTTTAATATGTTTTAGGGACAGCAACTGAAGTAATTTGTGTTTCAAAATATGAGAGTTTATGAGTAAAAATGTACTTTCATTTTTTACTTTGTGGTCAGTGTGTTTGATTGTGCTGATATTAGTATCACTATCTTTGTATCCTGATTAGGGACAAAGTTTGAAAGAAACTTTATTTTAAATACCAACTCATTGGGTATTTTGGTACTTAACAATCCTGCTATCATTCTGCCTGTCTTTTCACAAGCGCTACGAGGCCTCCGGGTAGTTACGCGCTATAGAAATTATTTTTCATTCATTCATTTATCCCTCAGCCTGATTTTGTTCAATGTCTACATGGCTCTACTCAGCAAAATCATCGAGTCTCAAGGTATCACCATCTTCTCCTATGTAGATGACACCCAACACATCCTCTCCCTGATGGACAAGACACTCACCACCAGAACCAACTTCACCAACTGCATGACCCTGCTAGTGGAATGGATGAGAACCAACTACTCGAAACTGAACTCTTACAAGACTGAAGTACTGGTTTTTGGAAACAATAATTCCTTGTGGGACACCACCTGGTGGCCAACAGAACTAGGACCCATACCAACACCCAACAACCACGCCATACATGTGTGGAACATCCTGGACGATAAGCTGTACATTATAGCACAAGTCAACGCAGTGAACTCAGCTTTCACATCCTGTGGATGCTATACAAAAGCTTCAAGTGGCTTCAACAGACCATCAAACAAACTGTCACGCACACACTCATCACAAGCCAACTCAACTACAGCAATGCACTGTAGGCCAGAATTTCCAAGCAACTCCCAACTAGCTTCAGGCCATCCAGAATGCTGCTGCAAGACTCATATTCAACCTTCCTTGCTGCATCCACATCTCACTTTACTTCAGGAAGCCCACTGGCATGCCATTCAGAAGTGCAGTTAATTCAAACTCCTTAAACACACCTACAAGAGTCCTACAAAAGACTTTACCTGCATACATCAACAGCTGCATACACCCCCACAATCCATCAAGACACGTCTGCTCAGAATCACTCTCATTGTCATGCACCCTCTTTATTCACAAAAGCAGAGCCGGACGTTGCTCGCTCTCTTTCATCGCACCCAAAACATGGAACAACCTCCCACAACACATCAGAGCCTCCTCTTCTCTACCTGTGTTTCATAAACAGCTGGAGACCTAGCTTCAAAAACGTCTGCAGGGGCCACACACCTACACCCCTGCCCAGGAGCCTACAAATCCAATAACATAAGATCATCAATAAGTCCTTCTTCAGCCCGGGAGGCCAGTGGATGAGATGGAAGGTGTTAGTCTGATTGGCAGAGAATGGAAAATGGCATACCGGTAGCTTCATGGAGTTGAGTGTTACCATTCTGTTGTGCAGGACCAGAACAACTGACAGCAGGCCTCCTTCCTTCATATGTGCATGGTGGATGCTGTAGTCTGTTGGAAGAAGGACATCTAGGATCTATGAGGATGTGGTTGTGAACCATGCTTCTATAATGAAGAGTGCTAAAACAACATTGGTCCAGTGGGACTCATTAGAAGTAATACAGTTTAGTAACTTTCAAAGTTAATTGGATGAACCCATCTCACAAAGTCGCTCACATACAATAAAATACTCCATTCAAAAGGAATAAATCAAATGAAAACCATGTTCCTCTGCTGTACATACTTATAGTTATTCTGATACCAATACAGGTTCAATATGTAGAAAGAAAGTGCAGTGCTCATGCAAGTGAACATACATATTCACAAGAAAGTGGCAGAACACTGAGCAAAGCCCAAGGTTGATATGTTTTACAGAAAGTCTTTTTTGAGGATGTTATATAAGTATTTCTTATAGGAATAAATCAACTATGGGTTGGGCTTGTCAATGTTTTGAGACAATGCCATCCAATGGGACTTATCTGGACATAATCTTGTTTGTCATGCACCTAGAAATCAAACGGCAAAATTGCTCTTTTTTTCTCATATATGTAATAGAATTATTTCTTCTCTGTCCAACAGGGATGTATGACGATACATTGTGCACCTTTTCATCGCGCAGGTTTACCACGCGTCTTTTACCCCTCATAGTACATTACCTTGTCGACTGTTTTATTGAGAGCTGTAGCAACGCCAATGCGTTGCTTTCTATTGGGCAGAACATCACTTCGCAGACCCTGAAATCGCACAACGTAACAACGCGTTGTTATGTGTCCTACAACAGTGTTTGCTATCTTTGGCCAGAATGCGCAAACCCGCCTCTAACCCCAGGCCCCCACTGCCCCCCAACGCTAATTCTTCTATTTTTATTTTGTGTAATTTTTTTTGTGTTAATTCATTCACTAAATTTAGTCATACAAATCCCTGCAATGTTTAAATGCTTACCTTGACAATTTTGAAACACGTATTGGGCAGGGTACAAAAGGTGTCGCCCACCCTGCCTCCATCCATTTCGGAGTGTATTGTCCAGCTGCCCAGACGTGAGTGAAACCTTCCTGCGCACAGACCTCTGCCATTTCCAGTAAGTTAAATCAAGTAATGGCTGCGCCTCAAACCCGCTCTTTGCAGTTGTTGTCCTTAAACTAATTTTGTTTATCTCTCATCCAGGATGTGGCATTCAGAGGCATAGAGCTTCGAATTTGTAAACTTGGTCGCTTTTGGAATTCCAGTGTACGCGACATTTTTCTCCGAATAGGTAAGTGATTTTATGGTGTATGTTTCTTTTGCTGCCAATTACATTTTTGAGGCACAGTGTATGGGACAACAAACTGGCACTGGCACTGTACATGATTTACTTGGAGTCTTGCTCCTTTCAGCAAATAGGTTTTGCATTATTTGGGTGTTTCTGTGCAGCACTTTTAGTTTTTTATGCAGAGGCTCTGCACCCCAGCCCTGCCTCCCCATCGCTGTGCAGGCACAGGGTCCAGTGCTCCGTTGGGCTGCCTCCAGATGGCTTTGGAGCAAGCAGTCCCAGTTCTCCAGGTCGTTCGCCGCCTCCAGAGTAGTCACTAAAATATCCACCCCTGGCCCAGTGTGTGTGGAGCAGCCAGTTAATATACCTTCATATTGTTTAGTGAATGGTGGTTGGGGTAAAGGGCACAGTTGGATCACAATGTGCCCTATGATGATGAGGGCAAACACCAAGTTGAAATAACTCCTGTAGCTTATGCGTATGGTACAATTGGTGCCATATTTATGACCTGCATTTCAGACTGTTCTAAGGTCAACAACAATAGCGAAGTCCGTTTGTGGCCATACCTGTATTGCCTCCCACCACGAAAGACATGTCTTTTATTGTATGTCTTGCCCTTGCATTTCCCACCTTTATTCAAGCTCTGCTGGTGCTTTAAGAGATATGTATCCATTGTTTTGGTACATACTCAAGTTTATCTTCTTTTTACAAGTTATGGCAGTATTTCGTGTGATTGTGTTTACCTGAGTGCCACAAAACCTTAGCGCACTTGTTTCTTGGCTCACCTAATGCACATTTCATGTGGAAATTACACAAAAGTGGCACCTGGGTTCACAAAACATTACATCGTGCTGTTTGAGGAAGGAAAACCATGCATGTCCATTTATTGAAGAAAAGTAAAGAAAGTGACTTATGTGTCCATCGCTAACGAAACCGGTGCTCATGTAAAGCGCTCTGATACCTGATATCTTCGGGTCTAGTTAGCGCTGTATAAAACTCTTTAAAACAAAATAAAACAAAAATACGGTATGCCTGTGCCTAACAGCAGTACATGTATGTACATATGTATTTGTATTTATGCAGTGCAGACTTAGCTAAGACGCACCAGAGAGATGTACAATGACTTGCAAGATCGTGTACATCAAGCGGGGATTACACAAATTCATTTTACAAATTATATTTCACATTTTGAATTACTTCATGGTGCAAATCATAATCGGAGGTACATCAAATAAAACAAGTCATACCTAATGACTTTGCCAATGGTATTTTAAATAGTTTTGGAGGTTTTTCTAATAGAAGTGGGCAGGAATGATGCATTAGACAGGCAGGAAGTGGACACTGATGTCACAGTAGACTGCCAAGGAGTGCGTATGCTTCTGTTTTGGAGATGTTTACGTTTGGCAGCCTATCCCCAATGCCTCATGCGCCATGTGTGCTGTCTGTGGATAGTAGTAGGAGTGAAAATAAACAGAAAAAGGCAGAAGTAAAAATCCCGGTTTTCACATGTGCTCAGAAAGAGAATGTCTCCGTGATGCCTCAGACCCATTAAGGGAGAGAGTGTCACAGAGTGATCTTTAGAACTGTTATTACCTTCCAATCCGGGTGTGAGAACACAAAATGGATCAGGTCAGATGAAAGGCTTAGGGGATCTACCGGGATTTGAACTAGTGACCATGAGGTCGACCACAGGCCCCCTACAGTGGATGCATTAGTCCACTAAGCCACCTGACCCGGATACATATAGGGAAGCTGTGAAGCCCTGGGCGGACTACGAGTCCCAGAATGCAATGGTTTATTAAATGAATCCTCGTAATAGGAAGATGGTGTCCCAGTCACAGGGAGAGAGCATAGTCTTTGAATGCTTGGAGCAGGCAGGCTGAGTCTTATATGTGTGATAGGAGTTTCCCTCTCTATTATTCACTCTCTACTACTCTCTACTACTCCCTCTCTACTACTCACTACTACTCTCTCTCTACTACTCACTACTCACTACTACTCTCTACTACTCACTCTCTACTACTCACTACTCACTACTACTCACTACTACTCACTACCACTCACTCTCTACTACTCACTACTCACTGCTACTCAGTACTACTCCTTCTCTACTCCCTCTCTACTACTCACTACTACTCCCTCTCTACTACTCACTACTCACTACTACTCACTACTACTCCCTCTCTACTACTCACTACTTCTCTCTGCTACTCCCTCTCTACTACTCACTACTACTCCCTCTCTACTACTCACTACTCACTACAACTCTCAACTACTCACTCTCTACTACTCACTACTACTCTCTACTTCTCCCTCTATACTACTCACTACTACTCACTATTACTCCCTCTCTACTACTCACTACTACTCTCTAATACTCCCTCTTTACTACTCACTCTCTACTACTCACTACTACTCACTACTACTCCCTCTCTACTATTCACTCTACTACTCTCTACTACTCCCTCTCTACTACTCACTACTACTCCCTCTCTACTACTCACAACTCACTACTACTCTCTACTGCTCACTCTCTACTACTCACTACTCGCTACTACTGCTTAGCCCGAACCCACTGCACTGAAATAATTTTCTCATCATGCAAGATGCTTTATTCAACATCGAATACCATTTTTTCTTCATTATTACTTGCTTTATTATGGTGTCCACAACAGATCTTAATTCTACCATTTCTCTGTTGTTCCTTGTTGATTATTTCCATTTGAATATTGCTCCCTAGGCTACACACAAGCTCCAGAGGAAAACAATATGGGTAAATACATCGCAACAACAATATAACCATTTTGTAACGTTCTGGCGAAGTGATCACTTCTTTGCGATGGGTGTTCGCCGTTTAAACACTCAACTAATAATCTCACCGCAAACCCATTTTCTTTTTTTTTTTGCTGTTACAGAGACTCAAATGTAACAGAGTTGCAAAGCAAGCAACATTTTTAGGTGTCATCGTAAAGTGCCAGAGCACAGTGTCAAAAAAGGTAAAACAGCTTACATTGATAGTTTGTGGGTGAACCAATTGTTTTTGTAGCCAAATTTTGTAGGTGCTGATGTACGTAATATTTACACCATTTGTATTGTATACAAAAATGTGTAGGGTTATTGCCGCTATCCCAATCATCGCTTTTTCCTTTTTTTTTAAGTCAAGTACCTATAACTGTGTACACCATTTATGACTTGCAACTGCAAATTATGTTCCTGTTTGTATCTTGGAAATGATTCCTTTTCTTTTTCTTTTAGAGCAAATGTCTGATCCGAAGACAGCCAAATACATCACCTCCAGCAGAGGAAACCGTCTACTAAAACACAGTGGTTATGAATATTGTAAGGAGAGACATTTGGAGCAACGGGGTCATTGGAGGTGTGTCCAATACTACTCTAGCCATGGCAGAGGCAGAACGGTTACTCTGGGTCACTCTGTTTTAAGAAGCACCGACCATAAGCACTCTGCCTCTGCAACTGCAATTGAAGTGAGAGAATCTATAAAGGAAACGAAAGTGATTGCAGGCAACTCCAATGACCCGTGCAATGCTATTTTAAGGGAGGTATCCCAAAACATTCCTGAACATGTTGCTAGAAGTATGCCCACTATTACAAACTTGCGTTGAATAATCCAAAGTAAGAAACAGGCAACTAACCCTAAACCCGTTACACCACAAACCTTTTCTGATATAACAATTCCTCGTGAACTTTCTCTTACAGTTGCAAAAGAACCGTGTATATTGTATGACAATGAAAATCCTCTAAAGCATATTTTAATATTTAGTACCCCTCGTAATCTAACTAGGTTGGAGAACAGTGATGTTTGGATGATGGATGGTACCTTTAAAAGGACGCCCACCCCTTTAACCCAAATATAAATGGCTATGTCAACAGCACAGTAGTTCCTTTAGTGTACAGTTTACTACCAGACAAACAATCCTCAACATATCCTTAATTTTTGTCAGTCTAAAATTAAAAATTCCAAACAAAAGTCCGAGAAAAGTAATCATGGACTTTGAATTACCAATGCTGAATACTATATCCAAATTTTACATGGATACCCAAATCCAAGGATGTTTTTTCCATTTTTCTCAGGCGTTTTGGCGTAAAATCCAAAAAACATCTCTAATTGAGGATTATGCGTCTGACAGGATTATTTGACAAGATTCTCAGAAGAGATGTTTCTTTTTAGAAAGTCAAAGTAGAATTTTTAATCTCGGACGGAAGTTTCAACAGTTGTAATAGGAAGTGTTTTGGACCAATGACATTTCTTCTTTTAAAGTCACATGGCTTTGCGTACGGCTACGCTATTATTACGGTGTTCTTAGGATGCGAGTACGCATGACTTTTCACCGCGATTGGTGTAATTGCTTTTAAAAGTAATGTAGGATTACTGGAAATTAAAAAAAAAAAAATCAGAAATATCCTAGATAATGTGTTCTGTTAGTATGTTCAATAAATACATAAATATATGTTTTTAAACAATTAAAAATATTTGCGTCTTTGCGTACGGGGCGCCGTACATGATGTCACACGGAAGCTTTCATGTGACGTGTAACACGAAAGCGTATTCGTAGCGTGTGCTGAGAATGATTAGCAGTACAAACTATAGTGCGATCACTCTCTCACTGTCAAATCAGAGCACAGGGCGCGCTATGAGAATGGTTAGAAGCGGTCATTCATTGGAAATCCGATTCAGCTGTGTGTCTTATCCACGGTATCATAACTTTACTTTTTAGCCTGTTTAAGTTTGAGGTTTACATGTGATACTATGCTATAGGCAGATATGGATGTTTAGGCAGCGCTTATCTCCATGAAGCTTGGTTATTATCATTAACATATAGGTGTCTAAGGGAGGGAAAAGAAGTCTATGTGAATGACGAGGATTGCACAATAGCACCACATCACTCCTTAATTTGTAGACACATACAATTGCATGGCTCTTGTAATCAAGATGCGCCTATTTTGGTGTGAGTTTTGAAAGGCACTGCGACACCTGCTATCATACCATTGTTCAGTTTACTGGAAACGTGAGTTATATAATTTGAAATAATGCAGATTGTTGTGCAATGTTACCAGTCATCGGTTACATGATTACGGTAACTGAGCGTGTGGTTTGCTAAAAAAAAGTTGTGTGTACTCCTCTGCATGGGAAACTGGATGTTTCCATCTGGCCATCGATTCAGACCTTGAAAAAAGAGTCAACCAAGTGAACCGTATAAGAGCACTATTGACTCAAAAAGAGGTCGCTCCTACATCTGCTAGAGAAACATTTGTCCTTCATGTAGTTAACACCCCCACAGAAGTATATGATTTATTAAATACAGACATGCCTTTGTATTTTGGGGAGTTAATTCAGAGTATCTTTAATGCGTCCTTGACTACGGGGTTACCTTACTTTTTTAAAGTTAGAAGCAGTGGTCTTGTGACTTCTTTTCAAACTATATTTGGTGTCTTTTCGGCATTTTTTCATTCGATTTTTTCCAGCATCTTTGGTGGATTCTCCTTAATAGTCGCATTAGTTGCCGGTGTGCTTCTATTAATTTGTTTACGTAAATATGGATGCAAATCCTCCAGCACACAACAATATTTCTCAGCTGTTGCTGCTCCGCAAACAAATGCTTAGTTATTACGGAGCGCTGCCTCTGGCTACATTGAGTGCAGCTTAAGGATTATCGTTTCGATTTTCCTTTTTCACATGCGTTCAACCTGTCTTCCATTGCCTGAGCTGCGATTTCGACTGGGGCCTGAATTTGTGTCTCTGCGGTACGGTGTCTCCCAACGCAGATTATGACCAGCTGATGAGCCCCTTAGTGGTTCATGACTTGCTCTATTCTGGTGGCGGGATTATGGCCTTAGCAGCGATACATGGAATAATGGGACGTTGGAATGTATTTGCAGCGGCGCATGACTTCTTGGCACGCAGTTACATTGAAGATGACCCGAGTTTTCCTCCGATGGTGAAAGAGGCTCTGGTCGTTGAGGAACCTGTATGTTCATTCTCACTATTGAATTGGATGGCTGAAATGTTTTCAGATGAGAACAATGACTTCCTCTTGGAGGCTGTTACTACATACTGTGCTTATACGCTGTTGGATTAAGACTCTTTGATTTTTCTACCTATTCTTTATTATTTAGTTACTGTTTTCTATCAAACACGAATCATTTTTTATGCAAATTTGAACTTGACTCTGCTTTTCAGGCTTGGACTCTGCGTTCCTAGTTCGCCCATGTTTATATCACGTGGTTCTATCGAGGGAGGGTGTCGTGGGCTGAGCCTTGCACTCACACCGTGTTAAGTGAGCATGGGTTGATTAGAAGCTTAAACACCATTTTTGCTCTCCTGCTCTGCTTTGCACACGACACACAATTTTGATATTGTTTAGAGAAGGCTGAGTATTTTGTTTCACATGAGAATAATTTGATATCCTACATTTCTAGACTGCCTCGCTAGTTTAGTGTGTATAGTGAGAGCATGGAACATCAAGGTTATCTTGGGTACTGTGTCTGTTATTCGGAATGATCCTCGAACGTTTGACCTATAACACATATGAAGGTGTGGCCACATCTGATACTGGGGCGTTTAATAATGCATTGTGGAGGAAAAATTAGACACAGTTGGAGAACATTGGTATCCTGACAGTTTGTGCAGAACTCAATGTGATCCACTATTGCTGAGAACCAGAGGTATGGGACCGTCCATGTAATCCTATGAGACCTTCTGTAGTTATAAACTGACCTGGTAGGTAGGGACGGTGAAATGTAGGTATATTTTAAACCTGTTTCCGGTTAGCAATATAAGATGCTTTCTCAATTTGTATTTTATGGAATAGTAACAATGCTGACAACCTTGTTTCTGATAATATGTTTGGTTGTATTATCTAAGGTACTGTGCATGAGATTACGGCGTTAAAAATAAACATTTCAAACTTGCAAATGGCTTTATTTACTCCTTGTTTTGGACTGGTGTAAGACTATAACGAAAGAGTGCTCTTTTTATCTACCTTACTTGAGGTAATCTAAGTTGCATGTTTTGGGTTGACTAGTCATTGGTGTTTTTGCTATAGGACGAAGAACCAATGAGTCATTGACTGATAGTCTGGTAGGGGGTTTGGGTACTAAGGTGAGTTTTGGTACACCGTATTTCAATGAGGTCTTAAGTTTTTATGTACGAATGTCGAAATCAAAAATATCGAAATACAAAAATATCGGAACAAAAATATCGAAGTCAAAATTATAGGAATCCTATCCCTAACAAGGTAAGTACAAAGATATCGAAAATAAAATATAGAATGACAAAAATATCGTTTTTTGTAAAATATCGTTTTTTTAATATTATAAAAATGTAATATTAACAAAATAATACTTATAAATGTAATAAACATATTTTAAAAAGTACTATAATATTTAAAATTAATACATAATGTAATACAAATTAATATTAATAAATATATAATACATAATATATTTTTCATTAATAATAACTCTAAATTAATTATTGTCATAACTTAAAAACAAATAAAAATGTAATAAATTACTAGTACATTTATTTACATTAAAAATTCACATAAATAACAATTAATAACAACATATTACTAATAAAAAAGCTAAATATATTTTAGATAGCGTATGAGTAAAAATTACTATTCCCACTCCAGAGAGTGCGACAGTAGGGAAAGTGTTGGATAGCGTAACAGTAACAATTACTATTCCCACTCCAGAGAGTGCAACAGTAGGGAAAGTGTTGGATAGCGTAGGGGTAACTATTACTATTCCTACTCCAGAGAGTGCAACAGTAGGGAAAGTTTTGGATAGCGTAGGGGTAAAAATTACTATTCCCACTCCAGAGAGTGCAACAGTAGGGAAAGTGTTGGATAGCGTCAGGGTAACAATGACTATTCCAACTCCAGAGAGTGCAACAGTAGGGAAAGTGTTGGATAGTGTAGGATTAAAAATTACTATTCCAACTCCAGAGAGTGCAACAGTAGGGAAAGTGTTGGATAGCGTAGGGTTAAAAATTACTATTCCAACTCCAGAGAGTGCAACAGTAGGGAAAGTGTTGGATAGCGTAGGGGTAACAATTACTATTCCAACTCCAGAGAGTGCAACAGTAGGGAAAGTGTTGGATAGCGTAGGGGTAAAAATTACTATTCCCACTCCAGAGAGTGCAACAGTAGGGAAAGTGTTGGATAGCGTAGGGGTAAAAATTACTATTCCCACTCCAGAGAGTGCAACAGTAGGGGAAGTGTTGGATAGCATAGGGTAACAATTACTATTCCAACTCCAGAGAGTGCAACAGTAGGGAAAGTGTTGGATAGCATAGGATTAAAAATTACTATTCTAACTCCAGAGAGTGCAACAGTAGGGAAAGTGTTGGATAGCGTAGGGGTAACAATTACTATTCCAACTCCAGAGAGTGCAACAGTAGGGAAAGTGTTGGATAGCGTAGGGGTAAAAATTACTATTCCCACTCCAGAGAGTGCAACAGTAGGGAAAGTGTTGGATAGCGTAGGGGTAACAATTACTATTCCAACTCCAGAGAGTGCAACAGTAGGGAAAGTGTTGGGTAGCGTAGGGGTTTAAATTACATACTTATAAATTACATCTATCAATTAATTAATTATTTAAAATTAATTACCAATTAATTAAATTTATTTAACAATTAATAAAAATAAATGTATGCTTCCTACTAATTAATAATTAATTCTACATAATGGAATTACTTCCCACCCTATTCCCATATAAACCCATAACCCGCTACAGAACATATTTAACAATTAATTAAAAATAATTACCAAAATAATTAAATATAATTACCAATTAATTTTAATTAATGTATGATTCCTACTAATTAATAATTATTTAAACATTATTACATTACTTCCAATCCTATTCCCCTATAAACCCATAACCCGCTACAGAACATATTTATCAATTAATCAATTAATTAAAATTATTTACAAATAATTCTCAATTAATGAATTAATAATTCCTACTAATTAATAATTAATTTAACATAATTAAATTACTTCCCACCCCATTCCCCTATAAACCCATAACCCGCTACAGAACATATTTATCAATTAATCAATTAATTAAAATTAATTAAAAATTAATTCTCAATTAATTAATTAATAATTCCTACTAATTAATAATTAATTTAACATAATTAAATTACTTCCCACCCTATTCCCCTATAAACCCACAACCCGCTACAGTACTAAAAGACAATATTTAATTAAATTACATTAAAAATAAATAATAAAACATAATAAATACTATATAATATACACAACATTTATTTAAAAATCGATATTAGTAACATCGAAAATATTTATTTCGATATTAACAATCATATTTAAAACTTCGATATTACTATTATCATACTAATATCGATATTAAGACTGTCGATATTACTCACCTTCTATATTATGTCCCATCGATATTTAAACTTCGATATAATTGTATATCGAAATTTAAAACTCGATATTTTGTCTGTGTACCTTTATGTACAGATCTGTGTAGGAGCAGAATTCCTGCAACAGTAGTTGCAACAAAAAGGCTTGATACAGGGCCTTGAATTTGAATCAGAATATGAAATTGAAGAATAATTGATAATCCCAGCCAAGAAAGGGAGCAAGTGTGCAAATTTACAATGTCTTCGGCTGGGGTATTTGTTACAATAAAAATGTTCGATAAAGGCCTGAACTTTGAATAGGTATATGAAATAGAAGAATAGTTGATATTCACTGCTAATGTATGCAGCAAGTAGTTGTGTGTATGTGTGGATGATGTGTTGATTGAGTGGAAGATGAAAAAGGTGAAAAATAGGAAAGGTTGGAGACACGCAAACTACCCACTGTCAGTGAAGAGAATCTTTGGATTTCCATCTAATTACACAGATAGGGTGTTGAATTCTGCAGTGGGAGCAAGAGAAACGAGTAGCACATCGAAGGAAGCAAGCTAGTGCATAAAGTACACATAGTGTGCTGTAGTAAGGATGGAAGAAAGGACGGAAGTGTGGAAATTACCCACTGCTATTGATGGGTAGTAGCTACGAAGAAGGCTGAATAAAGGACCTTGACTTTGAATTTGAATTAAATAAGAATAATTGAAAAGCCCAGCCAAGAAAGGCAGTAAGTAGGTGTGTGTATTTGTGGATGATGTGTTGATTGAACGGAAAATGAATAAAGTGAAAAATAAGAGAGGCTGCAGAGATGCAAACTTTCCATTTCTTTGTAAGAAAAGGGGGTGTCTAGTTTTCCAGTGTGTATATATATATATATATATATATATATATATAATACCTACTGGCGGTCGCCAGTAGGTATATATAGTTAGGATTTTTTTCCTATGGGATTTCTGAAAATTCTATGTCGAATAACTTTGGCGTTTGCGGACGGAATTGGCTGCAATTTTCAGGAAAATGGCACATTTTGTTTCTGAGCAGCCCCTGATAATTTGGGGGGGTTTCGTCAAGGGGGGGCCGAGAAAAAAGGGGGGTCCCAAAATGCGTTTTTCCCATTCATTTTTCCATAGGGCGGTTGGAATCACTTTTAGCTCGAATGGCTGAATGGATTTACACGAAACTTGGAAAAATTGTAGATTTGGTTTGCCCGACGTGCTTTTGCTATTTTTCAATATATGTGCTCCAGTGGATTTTGAGAAATTAACATTTTAAAAAACAGATATATCTGTGACAGCGTCCCGGTTAGCGCCCCGGTTTGCGTACCTGACGCGTAACGGAACTTCGCAAGGAGAAGCGGATTGGCTCCCCGGTGACTGTCAACATTCTAAACAGTCCGGAGCGGCCGCCATCTTGTGTCTCGGTAGGATCGAGACACAAGAGGTGGAAAAAACAAAGTGGGAAATGAGCATAAGGGGGCAGAGTACATCCTCCCTGACCCCCTAGGTTTGATGAGGGGGCTTTAAAAGGGCCCCGCGGGGCAAAAAAAAAAAATTATTATCATTTTTTTTGCGGGGGGAGCGCTCAATACGCGCACCGGGAAGCAGTCCGGGAAGCGTAATATTTGGAAAATAGGATGAAAGAATGTTCAAATGTTTATTGATTGTTCTTTTTGTTTTTTTCTAATTTTTTTTATTTAAGTACCAAGATGTAGGTACCAATGCAGAGTATAAAAATAAAAAAACACAGTTTTCTTTGTAAATATCTTGCATGTTGTTTCAGAAGTTATTGTGGTATATGGAATTCATAGCGTAGTCTGTCAGGAAAGCAGAAACACCATGGAGGCAGGAGATGATAAAGAGATGTTAAATACACATTGGAGATAATATAGTGGAAGAAAGGAAGTAAATATGAGCAAACTTTCCACGTAACACAAAAAAGTTGCACAGTATATTTAAAGTCTGATTTTACATTATAATCAATTTGCTACTAGTTTACAAAATACATATACAAATGAATAATGTCTCAAACAATTTTTGAATTATTAAATAAAAATGTATTTTTCTGATTCGTTTTCAAAATTAAAAAGAACTTCTAATAATTCATTGTCAGAATTTTTTTCATTTTCAATTAGGAAATCTACTGATTCCACACATTGCAGAAGTTCAAAGTCCTGTGATTCATCATAGAATTCAGAGTCAATTTCTGTATCTGTGTTGCTTCCTGCAACAATTTCCAAGTTAGTTTTGTTCTCTCCTTCCATTTTTGTGCTGTAAAATGAATTTTAAAAAAAATATATCAGTACAGATAGGGCACTGTTGGGTTTAAGTACAGACAGGTAGTTTGTTTTTTTAAACAGTGATTTTATCTTTGGGCAGTGTATGGTATCAGACTGGAAGTAGAAATATAAAAAAATGTATGTGATAAAGCCTAAGTTAATTCTTAATTATACAAGACAAGCCTAACTCCATCCATAACTAAAACAGAGAAGTCTATCTTATTTTATAACTATTACAGAGGGATAGTATATAACTATCAGAAAATGTTTTCCTAATTAACTTAAAGTGCAGAACATACTTCAGTTTTTAAAATAACATCTTACCTTTCAAAAAGAAGTTTAAGTTCTCAGTTGAAATGCACTTGATATGTACTTCAGGAAGTAGTAGTCAAAATGGCTGTGTTTCTCTCTCTTTCTTTATATATATTCAGGTACATAACCAATCAAATGTCATGAAATAATGGAAGATATTGAAAGTAGCATTTTGATTGGTTGTCAATTCTAACACTTCATAAGTGTTTTTGTTAGGTAATTTACCTCAGGATATTTAGTCAGGCTTACAGCATAATTTTCTCAATGGAATTCCATCAAATTTGGGTAAATGGTAGGGACTGCTATGTAGTAGGCCCTATTCTATATTTGATGAAAGTGTCTGTAGTGGTTTTTCTGTAAATTACTTTCCCACCTTTTTTTATCGAGCGCTTACCGGTGCGCTCCCCGGTACGCGAACCGGCAGCGTTACGGGAGTCCTCCATTTTGTGTATCGGTATATTTGAGACATAGGATGGAGGACAAACAATGTTCGGAATGGGTAGAAGGGGGCACGGTAGACACTTTGTGACCCTCTAGGTTTTCTGAGGGGGGATTATGACGCTGATATATGCAAAAATAAAAAAATTAAATTTTTGAAAATTTCGCGGGGGGAGCGCCCGGTACGCGCACCGGTAAGCGAACCGGGGAGTGTACTTTGGTGAAGAAAAATAAATTAGAAAAAGATAAACATTTTGAATGATCAGAGGTAGGGTAGCTCTGAAAAGAGCTATTGGGTTCTGTGGCTAATTTAGGTACCTACAAGTAGGTTCCAATGCACACTTTTAAATAAAGGACGAATATTCTATTCCCTTCATCGGAGAAGTGCACACCATCTCTTCTGTAGATGTGTTGAATGTTGAAACGCAAGTTATTGTTGTATATTAAACCCATTCCATAGTCTCTCATGTAAGCAGAAACAGATTTATTCACATGTTTCCGTGCTTTCTCAAATTGTGGAAAAAATTGATTGGACCACTTACATTTTTGTCTTTGCCATATATTGGAATATACCAAGGCAGTTTGGGGAAAAAGTGTCATCAAATGAAGAAAGGTGTTCTTTAAAAGCATTTCAAGATTATCCCCAGTCATAGTGCCCAAATCATTTCCACCACAGTGCACTATTAAGAGGTCAGGGTTTGGCAGATGCATAACATTTTTTTAATTAATACATATAAAATATATTTTTCGTTTAAAAGAAGAATACATTTTACAGCTTTTGATATTTGCTATTAAAAAACCATTGAAATTAACTGAAAAAACCATAGGTTATAGACCATATATAGTTAGAAATTAGCATTTACAAAACCTTAAACATTCACTGAAAAAACCATAGGTTATAGACCATATATAGTTAGGAATTAACATTTACAAAACCTTAAAAATTCACTGAAAAAACCATAGGTTATAGACCATATATAGTTAGGGATTAGCATTTACAAAACCTTATTTTACTCGCACAAAACCAATGAAATTCGCATATATAGTTAGTTCCACTAACTATATATCGCGCACCCGCAATCCACTGCTAATGATGTCACATATTACATCATTCATGACATGGTCAGTGACATCACTGATGACATCACTGATGACATCTCAAATGACATCACTGATGACATCACTGTTGACAACATCCAGTGACTGTATGTTTCTGTAAAGTTAAAATATGTCTTACATATTGAAGAATGAGTGGATGTATAAGTGTCTGGATGAAGGATTTTAGTAGGTGCATGACTGACTGTATGAGTGAGTGATTAAATGTGTCTCACTTAGTGCATGGGTTAGTGACTAAACTGTCTTAATTTGTGCATCATTATGTCTGTTGTTCTGTAAACTGCTGTATGTGTTGATCAATAGCTATATGAGTAAGTATATGGGTTATTGATTGGTTGTCCGAGTATTTGTATGGGAGACTGAGTATGTGTGTGGGTGGCTGGGAGGGGTATGACTCTGTGCATAGATGTGTGAGCAGTTGATTCACTAGATGTATGACTTCAAAAGTGCATGTGGAAACAGCTGTATGGGCGGTTGACTGTGTGCATGAGTGTATTGGTGAGTGAATGGATATCTCAGTGCTACATGTTAAAGTAAGTACATATGTAAAACACAGTACATGTGAGAGTTGACATATATAAATAACTGTGCATAAGAGCCAGTGAATGTGTGAGTGGCTGTATGGATCAGTGTGAACTTCAATCAAAGATTTTATAAAAGAATAAATATGTGTTAGTATATGTTGGAATAAGTAAGGTGTGTATAACTGTATAGTTGAGGAAATGGAGGTGTGATTGATTCTTTGCATGACTGACTAGGTGTGTGAGTAACTCCATGGATGAGTGACTGTCTGTGAGTGTCTGTTTACACTGAGTGTATGTAAGGTTATATTAGAGTCTGAAGAGGTTCAACGTATTATCACATGAATGATATCATCAGTGATGTAATCAGTAATGTCAAATGAGATGTCACCAGTGATGTCATTTGAGATGTCATCAGTGATGTCATCAGTGATGTCACTGACCATGTCATGAATGATGTAATATGTGACATCATTAGCAGTGGATTGCGGGTGCGCGATATATAGTTAGTGGAACTAACTATATATGCGAATTTCATTGGTTTTGTGCGAGTAAAATAATGTTTTGTAAATGCTAATCCCTAACTATATATGGTCTATAACCTATGGTTTTTTCAGTGAATTTTTAAGGTTTTGTAAATGTTAATTCCTAACTATATATGGTCTATAACCTATGGTTTTTTCAGTGAATATATATATATATTCACTGGAAAAACCATAGGTTTCACACCGGTTATAGTTAGGAATTAGCATTTAAAAAACCTATTAAATTCACTGAAAAAACCATAGGTTTCACACCAGTTATAGTTAGCTGGAAATTTTACTGACATAAAACCATTGAAATTCCCACGTTATAGTTAGTCGGACTCACTATAACTTGCGCGTGCAGTGCACTGCTGATGACATCACATATTACATCACTCATGACATGGTGAGTGACATCACTCATGACATCACTGATGACACCATCCAGTGAATATGTGTCTTTCTGAAAAATAAATATTAGTGAGTTATGTTTAAATATTTAAATACATATATTAGTGTTTCACTTTGTGTATAAGTGGCTACATGTGTTGATAAGTAGCTACATGCGTATGTATATGGGTTATTTGATATTTTTATTAGTATCAGTTTGAGTGTCTATATGGTTTGGTGGGGGTATTACTTAGCACATAGATGCATGAGTGACTGACTCTTTGTTTGTATGTGTTTTGAAGACAGCATATGTACAGGACTGTATGGGTGGATGAGTGTCTATATGTGTTTGTTAGTGAGTGAATGACTGTCTCACTAGTGTCTTTATCAGTAACTACATATGTTTTAATCTAGTATATATTAATATTGATGTATATAAGTGAGTATATGTGAGAGTAAGAGATTGTAAGAGTTCCTGTTTAAATAAGTATGTGTTTCTATAAGTGATTGTTTAAGAGAATAAATATGTGTAATTTTCAATAGAAGTAAGGTGGAAGTGTGTGTATAACTCTATATTCAAATAAATTGTTGTTCAATAGTTTATTTGCACGTGTGAATATGTGTGTGAGTAACTTTTGGATGAATGTCGGTGTGTAACAGGATGTATAGGTGTATCTCTTCATATGATGAGTGAGTATATGTATGAGTGACTATATAGAACTGTTGGTGAATGAGTGGATGTGTATATAGATAGTGGAAGTACAGAATTGCTTGTTGTAACTGATATAGGTATGTCCATTTTTAAAAAATTTCAGTTTCTATTTTTGAATATGTGTCTCAAGGGTTACTTTACACTGAGAGGAGGTCTGTCACTGTGTCACAAGGATGGTGTCATCAGTGATGTCATGAGTGATGTCACTCACCATGTCATGAGTGATGTAATATGTGATGTCATCAGCAGTGCATTGCACGCGCAAGTTATAGTGAGTCCGACTAACTATAACGTGGGAATTTCAATGGTTTTATGTCAGTAAAATTTCCAGCTAACTATAACTGGTGTGAAACCTATGGTTTTTTCAGTGAATTTAATAGGTTTTTTAAATGCTAATTCCTAACTATAACCGGTGTGAAACCTATGGTTTTTTCAGTGAATTTCATAGGTTTTTTAAATGCTAATTCCTAACTATAACTGGTGTGAAACCTATGTTTTTTTCAGTGAATTTCATAGGTTTTGTTAATGCTAATTCCTAACTATAAGTTTCACTTTATAAATAAGACTGTTAGCACTCTAGTTGTTCTTTTTAACACTCTGGTACATTCTGTCATTGGGCTACAGTTGGGCTACATCTAGTTGAAATTTGGGCTACATTTACAATTTTTGGTCTCTGGTGGCCATCTTTGGGCTACATTGGGCTACTTTGGGCTACATTTGGGCTACATTTTGGCTCTAACATATATTAAGCCCAATGTAGCACAATACATATTTTTATAAAGTTAATTTTTTTACAAACCACTTCAGAATAGGGCTACCTGTCCCTACAATTATCCCATTTTTTTAAAAAAAAAATTTGGGGGGAGCGCTCCCAGAGCGCGCCCCGGAGTGCGCCCCGAAAAGTGTATTTCTGAAAAGCGCCCCCTGGCGCGCTCCGGGGAGCGTCCCGTGAGCGCCAATATCGCAAACGAAAACATGATCGTGACGTATCGCGTAGCCGCGACCGCGTGATACGCACGGCGTAAGCGCACCCGGAAGTACTCGAGCGAATACGATCGTGCAACGTAGGCGTCTGACACGCTTACGCGGCGCGCTTCTGGCCGCGCCCCGCGGCGCGTCGCGTAAGCGCGTCGGGTCATGTGACCAGAAAATAACACTTTTCATTGGTTCATAACAGTTTTGGTTTCATAATGATGAAGCCCATGGTCATGTGACCTGTAAATAACACTTTTCATTGGTTCAATAATTATTTTTTTCTAAATTTAGAGAAACCCACCCATTTCTCTCACTATTGATTTGCACTTGGAGAAAGCAAGAGGTGTTTTGTGAATATTGAACTCATACTTTCCTGATCTACAACAATGACTGCAAGGGAGTCCTCCAGCAGTGATTCAGATGGATTTGTGCAAGAGGACCCTCCTCACCAGAAAACAAAGAACCACTTCATCTGGAAATTTTATGACATCCCTGAAGGACAAAAAAAAGTTAATGCAAGTAAAGTAACTTGTAAAATATGTGGAAGTATTTTATCCAGAGGCTATCCTCTAAAAAAATACAGCTTTGGAAATGCCAATTTAATTAGGCATGTCAAAAGAAGACACCCCAACAATTACTCCAGGGAGAGTGTCAGGGAGCTGGCAGAGAAGGCACGAAGAGATGGCAGCAGCACCTCCACTGGTGGAGCAACACCTTCAGGTTCAACACGTGCAAGAATGGTCCCTAACGTCCAGCCGGTATTTGCAGGAATAAAATTTTTATGCAAGGACTGTGACGAACTACTCTGTTACGGGGAGCAGAGCGTTGAACTCATTGCAATAAAGAAACAGGAACACCAATGCTCTCCCCGTCCCTAAATTTTCTCATTTTTTTGCTCCTGTTGAGCATTTTTTGAATCCCTGTTTTTTGTTTTTCCCCTGAAAAAAATCCAAAAAAAATATAAAATCGTTTCAAAAAGTATAAAAAATATATAAAACAACAAAAACAAAAAAAAAGTTCTTTTCAGAACTACCTCCAATTTATAAAAAAATGCTATTTTTTTTTTTAAAAAAGTGTCATTCTTTTTCTCAATCGTACGCTCACCGGTGCGCGTACCAGGCGCTCCCTCGGCGCAAATTAAAAAAAAAAATTTGGGGGGGCCCCGTACGGCTTTTTTATGACCCCCACATCAAACCTAGGGGGTCAGGGGGGGTGTACCCTGCCCCCTTTTGCTCATTTCCCCCTTTGATTTTTACCACCTCAATCCTACCGAGGTACAAGATGGCGGCCGCTGCGGACTGTTTCGAATGTTTACAGACACCCGAGAGCCAATCAGCTTTCCGTACGCAAGTCGCGTGGCGCGCTTTGAGCGCTCCCCTGCGCGCGTACCGGGGCGCGGCTCTAGATATATATATTTTTTTGAACCTAAATTACTCAAAATCCACTGGAGCACATATCTTGAGACATAGCAAAGGCACATCGGGCTACCAGTCCCTACAATTTTGCCAAATTTGGTGGAAATACATTCAGCCGTTCGGGCTAAAAGTGAAATCGACCGCCCTATGAAAATTAACATGGGGAAAACGCGTTTTGGGACCCCCCTTTTATCTCGGCCCCCGCTTGACGAATCCCCCCCAAACTTTCAGGGAAGGACCGGAGCTTGACGAGGCCATTTTGAGGAAATTTTCAAGCAGATTCGTCAACCTGTGCCAAAGTTATTCCAAATAGAATTTTGAGATTTAACATTGAAAAAAATCCTAACTATAACTACCTACTGGCGACCGCCAGTAGGTAATATATGTATATATATATATATATATATATATACACTGAAATTTTTTTAAGTTTTAGGTATCTTATAGTTAGGAATTAGTATTTGAAAACCTTGCAAATTCACTGAAAAAAACATAGGTTTTAGCCTTGTTATAGTTAGAAATTAGCATTTGAAAAACCTTAGAAATTCACTAAAAAACATAGTTTTCACACATGTTATAGTTAGGAATTAGCAGTTGAAAAACCGTTGAAATTCACTTAAAAAAACATAGGATTCAGGCACGTTATAGTTAGGAATTAGCATTAAAAAAGCGTTAGAAATTCACTGAAAAAAACATAGGTTTCACACATGTTATAGTTAGCTGGGCATTTCACTCATACAAAACCTTTCAAATTCCCCCTTTATAGTTAGTTCAGCTACCTATAACTCATGCGCACGCAATGCACTGCTGATGACATCACATATTACATCACTCATGACATGGTCAGTGACATCACTCATGACCTCACTGATGACATCTCAAATGACATCACTGATGACATCACAGATGACATCCTCCTTGTGAAAGAGCAGCAGACCTCCTCTTACCCTAATATAACCTTTGATACACACATTCAAAAATTAAAAAACTGTAATTTCAACAAAAAAATGGAGATACCAATACCAGTTACAACAACTTATTAGGTAATTCCAACATCTACATACACATCCACTCATTTACCAACAATTCTATGTAGTCACTAATACATGTCCTCACTCATCATATGTACTCATACACCTATACATCCTGTTACACACCGATACTCATCCATAGAGTTACTCACACATATACTCACACATGGAAACATCCATTTACTTGCATATACAGCTATACACACACCACTACACTTACTTCTACAGAAACATACATATACCTACTCTCTTAAACAATCACTTCTAGAAACACATAATTATTTATACAGGAACTCTTCCAATCTCTCACTCTCACATATACTCTCCTATATACACCAATACTCACATTTACTAGTGTAAAAATATGTAGTTACTCATAAATATATTATTAAGACAGACATTCACTCACTAACACACCCATACACACACTCATCCACCCATACAGTCCTGCACAAATTCTGTCTTCAAAACACATACAAACAGTGAGTCAGTCATTCATGCATCTGTGTGCTAAGCAATACCCCCCACCAAACCATACAGACACTCATTCTGATCCTCAAAAAACCAACTAATAACCCATTTAAACACTCAAGTAGCTACTCATCAACCCATGCAGCCACTTATACACAAAGTGAAACCCTGATACAGATATTTACATATTTAGACATTACTCGCTAATACATGTATTCACTAAGATATACTTAATAAGTCAGTTATACAATCAATTTTACAAAAAAACATCCATTTAAGCACTTATTTACCCATCTATTCTTCTATCAACCTTTAGATATACATATATAAAAATATTTATTTTTCAGAAAGACACACATGCACTGGATGATGTCATCAGTGATGTCATCAGTGATCTCATTTGAGATGTCATGACTGATGTCACTGACCATATCATGAGTGATGTAATATGTGACGTCATCAGCAGTGCATTGCGGGCACGCAAGTTATAGTTACCTGAACTAACTATAACGCGGGAATTTGAAAGTTTTTGTATGAGTGAAATGCCCAGCTAACTATAACATGTTTGAAACCTATGTTTTTTTCTGGGAATTTCTAATGTTTATTAATGCTAATTCCTAACTATATTGTGCCTGAAACCTATGTTTTTTTTCAGTGAATATATATATATATATATATATATATTCACTGAAAAAACCATAGGTTTCACACCAGTTATAGTTAGGTGGAAATTTTACTTGCATAAAACCATTGAAATTCCCACGTTATAGTTAGTTGGACTCACTATAACTTGCGCGTGCAATGCACTGCTGATGACGTCACATATTACATCACTCATGACATGGTCATTGATATCACTCATCACATCACTGATGATATCTCAAATGACATCACTGATGACAACATCCTTGTGACAAAGTGGCAGACCTCCTATCGGCATAAAATAACCTTTGACACACACATTCAAAAATAGAAACTAACATTTTCTTAAAAAAAAGAAACCAATACCAATTACAACAACTTATTAGGTAATTCCAACATCTACATACACATCCACTCATTCAGCAACAGTTCTACATAGTCACTCATGCATGTACATACTCATCATATGTACTCATACACCTATACATCCTATTACACACTAATACTCATCCATATAGTTACTCACACACAAATTCACACATGCAAATACACTATCAAAAAACCATTTACTTGATTATACTGCCATATACACACCACTACACATACTTCTACAGAAACGGAAACATATTTACTCTCTTAAATAATCAATTATAAAAACACATACTCACTAACCTACCCATACACACAATCATCCACCATACAGTCTTGCACACATGCTGTCTTCAAAATACATACAAATAGTGAGTCACTCATTCATGCATCTGTGCTCTAAGTAATATCCCCCACCGAACCATACAGACACTGATACTGATACTCAAAAAAACAACTAATAACCCATATACACACTCATGTAGATACTCACCAACCCATGCAGCCACTTATACACAAAGTGAGACACAGATACAGATATTTAAATGTTTAAACATTACTCGCTAATATATGTATTCACTAAGATACATTTAATAAGTCAGTTAACCAATCAATTTTACACAAAAAAAACATCCATTTAGACATTTATTTACCCATTTATTCTTCCATCAACCTTTAGATATACATATATAAAAAATATTTATTTTTCAGAAAGATACACATTCACTGGATGATGTCATCAGTGATGTCATTTCAGATGGTATCAGACCGGTTATAGTTAGGAATTAGCATTTAAAAAACCTATTAAATATATATATTTTTTTGAACCTAAATTACTCAAAATCCACTGCAGCACATATCTTGAGACATAGCAAAGGCACATCGGGCTACCAGTCCCTACAATTTTGCCAAGTTTGGTGGAAATCCATTCAGCCGTTCGGGCTAAAAGTGAAATCGACCGCCCTATGGAAATTAACATGGGGAAAACGCGTTTTGGGACCCCCCTTTTATCTCGGCCCCCGCTTGACGTATCCCCCCCAAACTTTCAAGGAAGAACCGGAGCTCGACGAGGCCATTTTCAGGAAATTTTCAGGCAGATTCGTCAACCGGTGCCAAAGTTATTCCAAATAGAATTTTGAGATTTAACATTGAAAAAAATCCTAACTATAACTACCTACTGGCGACCGCCAGTAGGTAATATATATATATATATATATATATATATATTCACTGAAAAAACCATAGGTTATAGACCATATATAGTTAGGAATTCGCATTTACAAAACCTTATTTTACTCACACAAAACCATTGAAATTCCATATATAGTTAGTTGCACTAACTATATATCGCGCACCCGCAATCCACTGCTGATGATGTCACATATTACATCATTCATGACATGGTCAGTGACATCACTGATGACATCACTGATGACATCTCAAATGACATCACTGACGACATCTCAAATGACATCACTGATGACATCACTGATGACATCTCATTTGACATTACTGATCACATCACTGATGATATCATTTATGTGATAATACGATGAACCTCTTCAGACTCTAATATACCTTAGATACAATCAGTGTAAACAGACACTCACAGACTGTCACTCATCCATGGAGTTACTCACACACCTAGTCAGTCATGCAAAGAATCAATCACACCTCCATTTCCTCAACTATACAGTTATACAAACTTTACTTATTCAAACATATACTAACACATATTTACTCTCTTATACAATCCCTGATACAAGTTCACAATGATCCATACAGCCACTCACACATTCACTGGCTCTTATGCACAGTTATTTATATATGTCAACTCTCACATGTACTGTGTTTTACATATGTACTTACTTTGACATGTAGCACTGAGATATCCATTCACTCACCAATACACTCATGCACACAGTCAACCGCCCATACAGCTGTTTCCACATGCACTTTTGAAACCATACATCTAGTGAATCAACTGCTCACACATCTATGCACAGAGTCATACACCTCCCAGCCACCCCCACACACACTCAGTCTCCCATACAAATACTTGGGCAACCAATCAATAACCCATATAGTTACTCATATAGCTACTTATCAACACATGCAACAGTTTACAGAACAACAGACATAATGATGCACAAATTAAGACAGTTTAGTCACTAACCCATGCACTCAGTGAGACACATTTAACCACTCACTCATACAGTCAGTCATGCACCTACTAAATCCTTCATCCAGACACTTATACATCCACTCATTCTTCAATATGTAAGACATATTTTAACTTTACAGAAACATACAGTCACTGGATGTTGTCATCAGTGATGTCATTTGAGATATCATCAGTGATGTCATCAGTGATGTCACTGACCATGTCATGAATGATGTAATATGTGACATCATCAGCAGTGGATTGCGGGTGCGCGATATATAGTTAGTGCAACTAACTATATATGGAATTTCAATGGTTTTGTGTGAGTAAAATAAGGTTTTGTAAATGCGAATTCCTAACTATATATGGTCTATAACCTATGGTTTTTTCAGTGAATTTTCAAGGTTTTGTAAATGCTAATTCCTAACTATATATGGTCTATAACCTATGGTTTTTTCAGTGAATTTTCAAGGTTTTGTAAATGCTAATTCCTAACTATATATGGTCTATAGCCTATGGTTTTTTCAGTGAATCCATACTAATAATATAAAGAGATAGCCTAAACCTTTGAGGCGGGTAAACTCAAAAAGTACAGCACCAATCACAACACCCAATACATTGTTGGAAAGGGCAGTTGCAGCAGAAGGACATAGGCTATGCAGACGCCCACCATATACATTTAAAAGGTAAAAGAACCGTGCCAGCAAAGTAGTCCCTTGTGGGCGTGTCTGCGTTGTGCTGTGGGCGTGTGCTGGGGGCGTGACAAACGCTGGGGGCGTGTGGTACGTTCCGCCCTTCATGCCATGTGTTTTATCGTATGCTAATCCCACCCTGCTCCCTTTAAATAATCCTGCACCCCATAATCATAACCCACCCGTACTCCTTAAAATACCCCTACACCCTTAAACACTAACCCATCTTAACCCTATAAATATACCCTGTACCCCAAAACCCAAACCTATCCCTAAACCCTAAAAAATACCCCTGTAGCCCAAAACCCAAACCTAGCCCTGAACCCTATAAATACCCCTGTACCTCAAAACCCAAACCTACCACTGAACCCTAAAAATACCCCTGTACCCCAAAACCCAAAACTAGCCCTGAACCCTAAAAATACCACTGTACCCCAAAACCCAAACCTACACCTGAACCCTAAAATACCCCTGTACCCCAAAACACGAACCTAGCCCTGAACCCTTAAAATACCCCTGTACCCCAAAACCCAAACCTACCCCTGAACCCTAAAAATACCCCTGTACCCCAAAACCCAAACCTATCCCTGAACCCTAAAAATACCCCTGTACCCCAAAACCCAAACCTACCCCTGAACCCTAAAATACCTATGTACCCCAAAACCCAAACCTATCCCTAAATCCAAAAAATACCCCTATACCCCAAAACCCAAACCTAGCCCTGAACCCTATAAATACCCCTGTACCTCAAAACCCAAACCTACCCCTGAACCCTAAAAATACACCTGTACCCCAAAACCCAAACCTAGCCCTGAACCCTAAAAATACCACTGTACCCCAAAACCCAAACCTACCCCTGAACCCTAAAATACAACTGTACCCCAAAACATAAACCTAGCCCTGAACCCTTAAAATACCCCTGTACCCCAAAACCCAAACCTACCCCTGAACCCTAAAAATACCCCTGTACCCCAAAACCCAAACCTAGCCCTGAACCCTAAAAATACCCCTGTACCCAAAACCCGAACCTACCCCTGAACCCTAAAATACCTCTGTACCCCAAAACCCAAACCTAGCCTTGAACCCTAAAAATACCCCTGTACCCCAAAACCCAAACCAAGCCCTGAACCCTTAAAATACCCCTGTACCCCCAAACCCAAAACTATATCTAAACCCTTAAAATACCCCTGTACCCCAAAACCCAAACCTACCCCTGAACCCTAAAAATACCCCTGTACCCCAAAACCCAAACCTAGCCCTGAATCCTAAAAATACCACTGTACCCCAAACCCCAAACCTACCCCAAAACCCTAAAATACCCCTGTACCCCAAAACACAAACCGAGCCCTGAACCCTTAAAATACCCCTGTACCCCAAAACCCAAACCTAGCCCTGAATCCTAAAAATACCACTGTACCCCAAACCTACCCCAAAACCCTAAAATACCCCTGTACCCCAAAACACAAACCTAGCCCTGAACCCTTAAAATACCCCTGTACCCCAAAACCCAAACCTACCCCTGAACCCTAAAATACCTCTGTACTCCAAAACCCAAACCTAGCCTTGAACCCTAAAAATACCCCTGTACCCCAAAACCCAAACCAAGCCCTGAACCCTTAAAATACCCCTGTACCCCAAAAAACAAACCTAGCCCTGAACCCTAAAAATACCCCTATACCCCAAAACCCAAAACTATATCTAAACCCTTAAAATACCCCTGTACCCCAAAACCCAAACCTACCCCTGAACCCTAAATATACCCCTGTACCCCAAAACCCAAACCTAGCCCTGAATCCTAAAAATACCACTGTACCCCAAACCTACCCCAAAACCCTAAAATACCCCTGTACCCCAAAACACAAACCTAGCCCTGAACCCTTAAAATACCCCTGTACCCCAAAACCCAAACCTACCCCTGAACCCTAAAATACCTCTGTACTCCAAAACCCAAACCTAGCCTTGAACCCTAAAAATACCCCTGTACCCCAAAACCCAAACCAAGCCCTGAACCCTTAAAATACCCCTGTACCCCAAAGAACAAACCTAGCCCTGAACCCTAAAAATACCCCTATACCCCAAAACCCAAAACTGTATCTAAACCCTTAAAATACCCCTGTACCCCAAAACCCAAACCTAACCCTGAACCCTAAAAATACCCCTGTACCCCAAAACCCAAACCTACCCCTGAACCCTAAAATACCTCTGTACCCCAAAACCAAAACCTAGCCCTGAACCCTAAAAATACCCCTGTACCCCAAAACCCAAACCTAGCCCTGAACCCTTAAAATACCCCTGTACCCCAAAACCCAAACCTACCCCTGAACCCTAAAAATACCCTTATACCCCAAAACCCAAATCTATATCTGAACCCTTAAAATACCCCTGTACCCCAAAACCCAAACCTAGCCCTGAACCCTAAAAATACCCCTATACCCCAAAACCCAAACCTTTCCCTGAACCCTTAAAATACCCCTGTACCCCAAAACTCAAACCTACCCCTGAACCATAAAAATACCCCTATACCCCAAAACCCAAACCTAGCCCTGAAACCTAAAAATACCCCTGTAACCCAAAACCCATACCTATCCCTAAACCCTAAAACTACCCCTGTACCCCATAACCCAAAACTATATCTGAACCCTTAAAATACCCAAACACCCCAAAACATATACCTCAGTACCCCAAAACATATACCCCTATATCCATACTTACCTTATCCAAACATTTAAAAAAAACATGCTTTACCATTCATGCATTTACAACGAATTTCGTTGTAAATGTATGCGTAGTAAAAGCATATAAAATGTAATGCCATGCGTTATAATGGCATTGCGGAGTCATGGTACTTTCGTAATGAAAGTATGCGGAGTGATGGTATGCGGAAAGAAAGTTGCGGAATAATCGGTGTTTACCCTCCCCCGGTAAGTACATTGGTGGCACGGCGGCCCACATCTCCAGCAACATACTCATATTTTTTCACCACCCATTTGAAAAATGCACAGGTCTCTCTCATTGATGGCCAGCACCAACATACACTTTTAGACACACCTCCCGCCACAAGTTCTAGAATTGCGAACTTTAGAGCTGGGGAGCTACGTTCGAATCTCGGCATCAGCTCAACATCCTGTGATTCCAGGCAAATCGTTTTGTCTCCCCGTGCCTACCACAAATGAATGTGCTCTTCTGTAATGTAAATTGTGCTCATGCCATGTTGTCGAGTTTGCGCTATATAATATTGCAAAGAAATATAAAGTAGGGAAACTCAAGTTCACACACTACTGAACGCGCACTCTTAAGTGCATCAGCAGTGCACTGTGAATCAGAGCGTTTCACAGGCCTGTCACAGATAAGAAATGCTATCAAAACGAAATCCTAAAAAACAATATACTACTGGCCAGCAGCAATTCATACCCGGACAACGTCGGCACGGGCTGCTATCAACAATGAAATCATAAACCAAGGACTTATAGAAATTGAAGCCTCACTGTATCTATTAAGCGAGAAGTCCTTACAAGATTTCAGCCTGCCGCCAGCGGTCCGAACTAACCTAACTGGATACCACAATATCGCTACCGCACACAATATTCCAGAGCTAAATAACTACCTTGCTCAACACTTGCCTAACTTAGTTCCCGATCAACAACTCGCCTACAACACCATAGTTGATAGTGTTGAAAAGAAGCAAGGCAAACTATTGTTCATAGACGCCCCCGGTGGCACAGGAAAGACTTACCTAATCAACTTCATACTTGCCAAAGTTCGATCTTCTGGGAATTTGGCTCTAGCTGTTGCTTCATCTGGAATAGCTGCCACTTTTCTAACAGCTGGGAAAACAGCACATTCTACCTTTGAACTGCTTCTAACAGTTTCCCTTGAAAGGGATTCAATATGCTCTATTCGGAAAAACGGACCTTTGGGGACACTGCTTCAAAATGTGTCTCTTATCATGTGGGACGAATGTACAATGATACTAAAACCATTGCTGCCTAGCTTTTTTTTACCCGGACAACGTCGGGACGGGCCGCTAGTATATATATATACATACATATATAAACATATATCATCTGTATATCTATATAAATACAAACATAAATGCATGCATACATATACTTATATGCATACAGATGCATGTTATTTACATGAAAGTTGAAAAAACACTAATAAAAGCAAAGCTAAAAAGCCACCTCATTACAAACAGAATGGCTTTAACTTAAACGAGGGCGAGATCTATTGCATTTTCAATGCTTGTTTACTTTGGTTCCATCAAGAAGGCATTCAGATGTGTCACACATTTGCTATAAATTCTGAATGTTAGCACTCTAGTTGCACATTAGATCACTGTAGTAAAGCTACTGCTCACCAGGGACGTCTGCTGCTGGTATTCAAAGTGCATGTTTCAGTCTGCATGTCAGAATTTTTTTAATGAAATAGAAGAGGATTTGAGAAGTCACCCAAAATGATCCCTAATTTTTCTTTCTGAAGCACTAATCATACTTTCTATGGCAAAATTAACCCCCTCATGTTGTTCCTTTTTAAATTGAGTGTTTTCAGACTTACCACTTCATTCCAATCAAGATGGCTTCTGGTGTGCCATACTTTTGTCATAAGTAAGACTGTTAGCGCTCTAGTTGTTCTTTAGAACACTCTGGGACATTCTGTCATTGGGCTATACTTGGGGTACATCTGGGTAATATTTGGGCTACATTTAGGCTCTTTTGTCTCTGGTGGCCATCTTGGGAGACTGTATGTCAGAATGTTTTAATGAAATTGAAGAGGGTTTGAGAAGTCACTCAAAATGTTCCCTAATTTTTCTTTCTGCAGCACTAATCATAATTCATATGGCAAAATATACCCCCTCATTTTGTTCCTTTTTAAATTAAATGTTTTAAGAGTTACCACTTTATTCCAATCAAGATGGCTTCAGGTGTGCCATACCTTTGTAATAAGTAGGACTGTTAGTGCTCTAGTTGTTCTTTAGAACACTCTGGGACATTCTGTCATTGGGCTATACTTGGGCTACATCTGGGTGATATTTGGGCTACATTTGGGCTCTTTTGTCTCTGGTGGCCATTTTGGGAGACTGCATGTCAGAATTTTTTTATGAAATAGAAGAGGATTTGAAAAGTCACTCAAAATGTGCCCTAATTTTTCTTTCTGCAGCACTAATAATACCTTCTATTGCATAATATACCCCCTCATTTTGTTCCTTTTTAAATTAAATGTTTTAAGAGTTACCACTTTATTCCCATCACGATGGCTCCAGGTGTGCTATACCTTTGTAATAAGTAGGACTGTTAGCGCTCTAGTTGTTCTTTAGAACACTCTGGGACATTCTGTCATTGGGCTATACTTGGGCTACATCTGGGTGATATTTGGGCTACATTTGGGCTCTTTTGTCTCTGGTGGCCATTTTGGGAGACTGCATGTCAGAATGTTTTAATGAAATAGAAAAGGATTTGAGAAGTCACTCAAAATGTGCCCTAATTTTTCATTCTGCAGCACTAATCATACTTTCTATGGCAAAATATACCCCCTCATGTTGTTTCTTTTTAAATTAAATGTTTTAAGAGTTACCCCTTTATTCCAATCAAGATGGCTTCAGGTGTGCCATACCTTTGTAATAAGTAGGACTGTTAGCGCTCTAGTTGTTCTTTAGAACACTCTGGGACATTCTGTCATTGGGCTATACTTGGGCTACATCTGGGTGATATTTGGGCTACATTTGGGCTCTTTTGTCTCTGGTGGCCATTTTGGGAGACTGCATGTCAGAATGTTTTAATGAAATAGAAAAGGATTTGAGAAGTCACTCAAAATGTGCCCTAATTTTTCATTCTGCAGCACTAATCATACTTTCTATGGCAAAATATACCCCCTCATGTTGTTTCTTTTTAAATTAAATGTTTTAAGAGTTACCACTTTATTCCAATCAAGATGGCTTCAGGTGTGCCATACCTTTGTAATAAGTAGGACTGTTAGCGCTCTAGTTGTTCTTTAGAACACTCTAGGAGGCTGCAGTAGAACACAAAGGAATCAACTGACAGTCTCTGTCCTTGTTGGATGTACATGTTTTACTGAGAATGTCAGACTTCATTTTCACATGACTGAGAAAGATAATGTGAATTTACAGAAAATATGCTTTCAGTTTAGCTTATAGATCCCCTTCCAAACCACTGTGGGAAAATCATGAGATATTAGTTTTCTTTCAAACAATATTCATGATATCACAGCAGAACGTTTTTTCACATGGTAAAATCACCTTAGAACCCACCACAATTCCTAAAACGAGTATGGTACCATCAACAAATGATTTATAATGTAACTAAAGTCCTAAAACCCTCTATTAACTACAATGCTTTTTAATGAGGTGCTATCATGTATATTGGTCCCAAGATGGCTGCCAACACTTCTTGGATGAAGTGCTGACAGCCAATCAGATCAGATGTGTGGTTAGGCTCCGCCCAGATATATATCTTTTTTTGAACCTAAATTACTCAAAATCCACTGGAGCACATATATTGAGACCTAGCAAAGGCACATCGGGCTAACAGTCCCTACAATTTTGCCAAGTTTCGTGCAAATCCATTCAGCCGTTCGAGCTAAAAGTGAGGCCAACCGCCCTATGGAAATTAACATGGGAAAAACGTGTTTTGGGACCCCCCTTTTTTCTCGCCCCCCCCTTGATTAAACTCCCCCAAATTGTCAGGGGCTGCTCAGAAACAAAATGTTCCATTTTCCTGAAAATTTCAGCCAATTCCGTCCACAAACGCCAAAGTTATTAGACATAGAATTTTCAAAAATCCCATAGAGAAAAAATCCTAACTATATATACCTACTGGCGACCGCCAGTAGGTAATATATATATATATATATATATATATATATATATATATATATATATATATATATATATATATATATATATATATATATATATATATATATATATATATATATATTACCTACTGGCTATCGCCAGTAGGTATATATAGTTAGGATTAATTCCCTACGGGATTTCTGAAAATTCTATGTCTAATAACTTTGGCGTTAGTGGACGGAATCGGCTGAAATTTTCAGGAAAATGGCACATTCTGATTCTGAGCAGCCCCTGAAAATTTGGTGGGGTTTCGTCAAGGGGGGGCTGAGAAAAAAGGGGGGTCCCAAAACGCGTTTTTTACATTGAGTTTTCCATAGGGCGGTTGGCCTCACTTTTAGCTCGAACGGCTGAATGGATTTGCACGAAACTTGGCAAAATTGTAGGGACTGGTAGCCCGATGTGCCTTTGCTAGGTCTCAATATATGTGCTTCAGTGGATTTTGAGAAATTAACGTTTAAATCAAGATATATATCTGTAACAGCGCTCCGGGCAGGGATCCGGTCCGCTTACTTTTCGCGTTTCGGAACTTTGCGCGCAGAAAGCTGATTGGCTCTCCGGTGTCTGTCAACATTCTAAACAGTCCGGAGCGGCCGCCATCTTGTCTCTCGGTAGGATCGAGAGAGAAGAAGAGGTGAAAAACGAAAGGGGAATTTAATGAAAGGGGGCAAGGTATCCCCCTCTTGACCCCCTAGGAATGTTGTTGGGGTTATTAAAGGGTCCCGTGGGGAAAAGGAAAAAAAAATGATTTTTCACGGTAGAAGCGCTTCACGGGCCGCGAACTGGGCCGCAAACTGGTAGCGAAACGGGAATTCGCCATTTTGTGCTTCGTTAATTAAATTACTAGGTATAAGGGGGTGCGGGAGACGTATCCTAATCCCCTATGTTTCCTGAGGGTGGCTGAGGAGGCTGATATATGTTGATACATCTCTTCCAGCGGCTGTGCGTGAGCTTTTTTTTATTTTGCTGCGTGACAGTCCGGAGCGGCCTTCATCTTGTCTCTCGGTAGGATCGAGAGAGAAGAAGAGGTGAAAAACTAAGGGGGAATTTAATGAAAGGGGGCAAGGTATCCCCCTCTTGACCCCCTAGGAATGTTGTTGGAGTTATTAAAGGGTCCCGTGGGGAAAAGAAAAAAAAAATGATTTTTCACGGTAGAAGCGCTTCACGGGCCGCGAACTGGGCCGCAAACTGGTAGCGAAACGGGAATTCGCCATTTTGTGCTTCGTTAATTAAATTACTAGGTATAAGGGGGTGCGGGAGACGTATCCTAATCCCCTATGTTTCCTGAGGGTGGCTGAGGAGGCTGATATATGTTGATACATCTCTTCCAGCGGCTGTGCGTGAGCTTTTTTTTATTTTGCTGCATGACAGTCCGGAGCAGCCGCCATCTTGTCTCTCGGTAGGATCGAGAGAGAAGAAGAGGTGAAAAACTAAGGGGGAATTTAATGAAAGGGGGCAAGGTATCCCCCTCTTGACCCCCTAGGAATGTTGTTGGGGTTATTAAAGGGTCCCGTGGGGAAAAGAAAAAAAAAATGATTTTTCACGGTAGAAGCGCTTCACGGGCCGCGAACTGGGCCGCAAACTGGTAGCGAAACGGGAATTCGCCATTTTGTGCTTCGTTAATTAAATTACTAGGTATAAGGGGGTGCGGGAGACGTATCCTAATCCCCTATGTTTCCTGAGGGTGGCTGAGGAGGCTGATATATGTTGATACATCTCTTCCAGCGGCTGTGCATGAGCTTTTTTTTATTTTGCTGCGTGACAGTCCGGAGCGGCCGCCATCTTGTCTCTCGGTAGGATCGAGAGAGAAGAAGAGGTGAAAAACTAAGGGGGAATTTAATGAAAGGGGGCAAGGTATCCCCCTCTTGACCCCCTAGGAATGTTGTTGGAGTTATTAAAGGGTCCCGTGGGGAAAAGAAAAAAAAATGATTTTTCACGGTAGAAGCGCTTCACGGGCCGCGAACTGGGCCGCAAACTGGTAGCGAAACGGGAATTCGCCATTTTGTGCTTCGTTAATTAAATTACTAGGTATAAGGGGGTGCGGGAGACGTATCCTAATCCCCTATGTTTCCTGAGGGTGGCTGAGGAGGCTGATATATGTTGATACATCTCTTCCAGCGGCTGTGCGTGAGCTTTTTTTTATTTTGCTGCGTGACAGTCCGGAGCGGCCGCCATCTTGTCTCTCGGTAGGATCGAGAGAGAAGAAGAGGTGAAAAACTAAGGGGGAATTTAATGAAAGGGGGCAAGGTATCCCCCTCTTGACCCCCTAGGAATGTTGTTGGGGTTATTAAAGGGTCCCGTGGGGAAAAGAAAAAAAAATGATTTTTCACGGTAGAAGCGCTTCACGGGCCGCGAACTGGGCCGCAAACTGGTAGCGAAACGGGAATTCGCCATTTTGTGCTTCGTTAATTAAATTACTAGGTATAAGGGGGTGCGGGAGACGTATCCTAATCCCCTATGTTTCCTGAGGGTGGCTGAGGAGGCTCATATATGTTGATACATCTCTTCCAGCGGCTGCGCCATCTTGCCTTTTTTCCAATGCCACAATTTTGTCGTGCACGGCAGCCATTTTAGATGCCAGGCTGGTCCCAGGCTATCACCTACCCCTGCGGATGTAGTTTATGGCCCCAGCTGTAGAGAATTCAGACATGCCAACCCTCCTGATTCAGGCGTGTGACTACTGATTTCAGTGCTAGTCTCCCGCCTCCCGATTTCTGCAAGCAAAAACCCGGGGGAATATTACGAACAACTAGCGATAATTTTTGTCTCTAACTTGTTTAGAGACAAAAATTATCGCCGCACATCGGCGATTTTTATCGCAGATAAACCTTGCTATTATCGCAGAAAAGTCAGCGATATTCATGTATTATCGAGCAAATGCTCTTAGCCATGTTATCCACCTCCCATTGGATAACATGGCTAAGAACTGCTCAGGGCAGGTGTTAGATTTTGGAGATATTCGCGCTTAGCGCGAATATCTCCAAAAGTTGGTAATAGAAGATAGCGATGTTAGGGACTGTTTCCAGTCGCTAACATCTTGGTACGCCACTTTGCATGTCATTAGTGATAAGTATCACTGACATGCAAAGCGGGGCCCAAGATGGTCGCTATCTCCTTTTAGCTGTCACTAACTGGTGTTAGCGACAGCTTGGTAATAGGGAGATAATTTTATCTCCGCTTTCATGGCTTTTAAAGCCAAAAAAGCGGAGATAAACCCCCTTGATAATATGCCCCACGATTCCTTGGGGGTTTCAGCTGACAGGGCTTGGTATTGTGTTACATGGTAATTTTTCCAGGAAACGTCAGAGGGTCGATGCAGGGGTTCTAGAAGAGGTGATAATCCATTTAAGCCTCATGAACAAGCGCATGGTCTTTTAAAGATTTGTGAAGTACTCGGGGCGGCGGTGTGTGTGTGCCCTCTTTTAGGAGCGGGCGGGGGGCACTGCCAGCAACTTGCCAGGTCAGGTAGTGTTCAACACGTGCATCACCCTTTCTCTGCCTGCTATTGCGCTCCATGCTTCGGAAAGGTAAGAAAAAGAACGTGCATTTGAGTTTGAAATGTCCGATCCTGCAGCAGCACACTTCCAAAGCCCACACATGACAATAACCCGATTCAAGGCCCCATTCACCCGTTTTAAAAAAAATAGATAACACTCCAACAAAGTAAGATTATAAAACTTTATTAACTATTAACTATAACGAACGGAACAAAAACTAAAAACATTTAAACATTTTTCAACACAAAAAGCAACAATGGTTAGAAGCTGTCTTTTGTGCGAATAGTCCCAAGGCAGCACAACGTGCAGAGTTCTGGACGGCACCCAGGTGATGTCGCCTGGGTGCCGCACTGGTTTTGGGATCCTACAATGCAGCACAGAAAAACAGCGTGGGGCGTCCCGGGTGGTGCGGGGGGAGGCCTCGTCAGTAGCGGTCTGTTGTGCGAATAGTCCCAAGGCAGCAGAACGCGTTGAGATGTTGATGGGACTGTGTCCAGTGTCACATGGCTGACACAACATGTACGACAGGCACCCAGGTGATGTCCAGTAAACTGCCGCACTGGTTTTGGTATCCTACAATGCTGCTCCGAAAATTGGCGTGCGGCGGCCCGGGGGTGGGGGAGGCGGCGTGAACGGGCCTCCCCAGGTGGCGGCCATCTAGCTGAGTTGCGCCCGCTCTTGCGGCTACAGCGTCTCGCTCACCATGTTGTTGAGTTGCTCCCACTCTTGCAGTGCAGCGATAGGCGGCTGCCACATGGCTCTTAAAATGGCGGACGGCTCCTCGGTTTTGGGCCTGGTCCACTGAAATGGCCCTGGGACACCTTGGAACTCGGACGCTTGCCTGCTAGGGCTTGGGCTCCATTCTCGAAAAGCGTCCCCTCAGCCGTGAAGATTCTACAAAAGTCTTGGGGGCCCCCGACTCCCGCAGGCTTCCGGTGGGGAGCGGCTGCCATGATTGCTCGCGGAATGACCACGACGGAGCCACGAGATGGTGGTGCTCTCATGCTGACGCCAGCTTCAGTCTGAATGATCCAGAAACAAGGTGGGGCTTTCATCGTTTGGGAAAAAAAATGTTCTAAACCAATGAAAAGTGTTATTTTTAGGTCATATGACCAAGCCTTCCATCTTTAGGAAACCAAAAGTAAAATGAACCAATGAAAAGTTTTATAAACAAGTCACATGACCTGTTATGCGGCATAGGGCTACAAAAAGCGTAGAAAATCCGTTGGCACGTGAGGCGGCGTCAGTAGCGGACCGATGTGCGAATAGGCCGAAGGCAGCACAACGCGCCGAGATTCGGATGGCACCGAGGTGGTGTCCAGCAAATTGTCGCACTGGTGTGGCCATCCTACAATGCTGCGCCGAAAGACGGCGTGTCCAGCTGAGTTGCGGTCACTGTTGCGGTACAGTGACTCGAACGCGCCGAGATCCGGATGGCACCGAGGTGGTGTCCAGCAAATTGCAGCACTGGTGTGGCCATCCTACAATGCTGCGCCGAAAGACGGCGTGTCCAGCTGAGTTGCGGTCACTGTTGCGGTACAGTGACTCGAACGCGCCGAGATCCGGATGGCACCGAGGTGGTGTCCAGCAAATTGCCGCACTGGTGTGGCCATCCTACAATGCTGCGCCGAAAGATGGCGTGTCCAGCTGAGTTGCGGTCACTCTTGCGGTACAGTGAGTCGAACGCGCCGAGATCTGGATGGCCCCGATGTTGTGTCCAGCAAGTTGCCGCACTGGTGTGGCCATCCTACAATGCTGCGCCGAAAGTCGGCGTGGGGTGCCCCGTTGGCTTATGAGGTGATGTCAGTAGTGGACCGATGTGTGAATAGGTCAGAACCAGCACAAGGCGCCAAGATCCGAATGGCAAGTCCTGGATGTTGAGTGCCTCAGTTGAGAGTTCTGAGCAGTGCTTGTAAGACTGTCTGAAGCTTATTTGCACCTGCTGCAGCTTCACTATTGCCCTGGTGTGGCCAAAGGTGGCACATGACATAGGCAGCCGGCTCCCGAGGTCCAGCGGAACTTTTTGCCTTTTCCTTTCTGCTTCTTTTCCTACAATCCGTTTCATCTGAAGACACGACCAGGTCCCTGAATGTGTGCAGGGGGACGCTATTGATTGAATGAAAATGGCGGCTTGACACAAAGCTGACTCAAGCGTTACTGTTGATGCTATACAGACAAAAATTGGTTTTCAGTTTGTACATTCTTCAGGTTTTTTTTTTCCATCCAAGTCTGATTGAGAGTTTGTAGAAAAATGGCTTCAGATTTTCCACATACTACTCTTCAACATTCTTCCTAAATGTAACAATGTGAAACTCACTAGGAGAATGGCTGTTTCTGTTTCCTTTCAAAATGCTGCCAACACTATTTTCTGAATGGAAGACACCATCTTGTAGCATAAAGGGCCGAAAGGGGTTCTGGTCTGGCCGATGGTTGGTGGAGACATTTTGACTATATCTTGGACCTGCCCGGCCTCGCCCAAAATGGCGCCGGTATAAATGGGACTCGTAACTCCTTGCCCGCAAATGTATATCTAGAAAATGTTATTGTAAGTGGCCGTGTCGTATTTTAATTACAAAATGTACGTCCACCGATTCCGCAACTGTTAGACACCTTTGTTCTTGCAACCTAATGGCCCGCTCGTTACGTTCTTCTACAGTGTAAATGTCTCCTCATCATATACGATTTCAGTTTGCTCCGTGGCCGGCCCACGTGGTTATAGGCCCGTATTTGTATACTGACATTTTCACAATAAAGGTTTTTAAAACAAAACACGGTAGTAGTATTTACATTGGTAAAGTTTTTACTTTTAGTCACTGTTTTCGAATCAGTAAAGGCAAGTGAAATAAAGCAGTCCAATTACATGACGGATAAAAGGTATAATATGTAGGAACGCAGTAAAGATAAATGCTTAAGGGCAGTTGTGTTTTTCATGTCTGCAATATAAAGTGATCGATAAGAATCTGATAATCAGGCGTATCGGCGACTAAGATAGCAGGCCGAATCTCTTTTACTCAACGGCTCCGTTATGGAAGGAAGAAACGCCCTTTTTCTCGAAAAAGGAATATATTTTACTTAAAAGACAGTTGTAAATTTTCCGGGAAAGTACATTAGCCTGGAATATTATAACATATGTTTGAAAAAAAAATATTGTTCGAAAACAATAAAAAGCGTAATTTTTAGGTCATATGACGAAGCTTTTCATCATTAAATTAACAAAAGTAAAATGAACCAATGAAAAGTTTTATTAACAAGTCACATGTCCTGTTATGCTTACGTTACGCGCTGCGCGCCGCGCCTCGGATCACTTCCGGGTGCGGTAACGCGGCGTGTCATATAACGCATTACGCGACAACGTAGGTCAAGAATATAGTCAAAATGTCTCCACCAACCAGCGTTCGGAACACAACTCCTTTCAGCAGTCCAAAAAGTTCTGTTAAATGACAACAGAGGGGACAGGCAACAAGAACCATCAGTCAAAGAGGGGAGGGCAAGTTCTTCTCTTCCGGGTCATGTTGGGGCGCTACCGGAACTGATCGAATTGGTAGTCTACAGTGTTTCTGGATGTTTCAGACTAAAGCTGGCGTCAGCATGAGACCACTACCATCTCGTAGCTCCGTCGTGGCCATTCCACGAGCAATCATGGCAGCCGCTCCCCACCAGAAGCCTGCGGGAGTCGGAGGCCCCCAAGACTTTTGTAGAATCTTCACGGCTGAGGGGACGCTTTTCGAGAATGGGACCCAAGCCCTATCAGGGAAGCGTCCGAGTTCAAAGGTGTCCCAGGGCCATTTTAGTGGACCAGGCCCAAAACCGAAGAGCCAGCCACCATTTTGAGAGTCCTGTGGCAGCCGCCTATCGCTGCACCGCAAGAGTGGGCGCAATTCAGCTGGATGGTGGGCAAGACGCTGTAGCCGCAAGAGTGGGCGCAACTCAGCTGGATGGGACAAGGTTCAGAATTGAAGAGTCATCAAAAGGCAAAAAGTTCCGCCGGATCCCGGGAGCCGGCCGCCTATGTCGGGGGCAATCTCAGGCTACACCAGTGCTATAAGACTTGGGGAGGGGGTCGGAGCCAAGCGTCTTCTCCAAGTCCATGGCCATCACACCGCCCCTCAGGGGCCTCCGTCAAGCTGTTTAGGAAGGTAACATATCACATTGTTTTCTAATGCAGTCAGGTCCACAAACGACACTCACTTACTTTGAGAATAGTGAAGCTGCAGTAGGTGGAAATAAGCTTCAGACAGTGTTACAAGCGCTGCTCAGAACTCTTAACTATGGCACCCAACATCCAGAACTTATGCTATTTGAGAATGGCAGTGACATCGAAGCATCTCAGGGACCAAAACCATTAACGTACTTTCACGTATGAAAATCTTACTTGGGGAGGGGGCAGGAGCGAAGCGCCCCCTCCCAGTCAGCGCCACCACACCGTATGTTGAAAATTTGAAGCCATCGTTCTACAAAGTCAACCAAACTTGGATTAAAAATCTAGAAAAATGTACAAACTGAAAACCAGTTTTGGTCTGCATAGCATCAGTAGCAACGCTTGAGTCAGCTTTGTGTCAAGCCGCAAATTTGATTCAACAAAGCACAGACATTGAAAAAGGCTCAAATTCAGAACTCTAAACTATGGCACCCAACATCCAGGAGCTTGCCATCCGGATCTTGGAGCCTTGTGCTGCTTTCGATCTATTCACACATCGGTCCACTACTGACATCATCTTATAAAACAACGTTATGTAAATAGTTTTTTAATAAAATGTTTTACCCTGTTTCTTTGCTGGTGTGTTGTCTATATTTGTAATATTTGCATAGGGTTTGTCGTTATTTTGTGCGGGATGGGTGATGGAGCCGAGCTGTCTTGCAGCCCTCATGGTGTGGAGCTCAGTTCATCTCACTATTTTCGTATTTCTCATGAAGGGTTGTTCCTAATATTTCTATTTTAGCGAGGTCAAAAAGAGATCCAATTAGTGGCCTACTGATTTTGCTCGATTACTTTTATTTTTTTTACACGATTTTTCACTATCTGCAAAGACTAAACAGAGTATTGCGACTTTGTGCTTGTTTGTAAATAGAGAATGATCCAAAGAGAACCAATTCTAAAACAGTAAATGCTTGGACAACAATCAATCAAATGAAGAGACAAGCAGCCACGACGGATTACAACGGGGGTAAAGGCCTGCGTTAACTACCCTTCAGTATCTGCAAAGAGAGAGTACTACTAAGACAAAAGAGGGGAGGGGGGGGGGGGGTTGCAGCGTTCAAAGCACATCAGCGTGCATAAATACGAAAATGTTTTTATTTATCACGTACTTGACATTTTAAAGCTTTTCATATTTGCTATTAAAAAACCAATGAAATTCACAGAAAAAACCATAGGTTATAGTGGATATATAGTTAGGAATTTGCATTTACAAAACCTTGAAAATTCAATGAAAAAACCATTAGTTTTAGGCCATATATAGTTAGGGATTTGCATTTACAAAACCTTATTTTACTCGCATAAAACCATTGAAATTCCATATATAGTTATAAGCGCTAACTATATGGCTGAGATACCCGCCTCCCCCTCTCAACACAATCCCCAAGGATGGGAAACCGGAACGGTTCTGAACTTTTGGAAGACGGGAGGGAGTGACCCTCCCGGCCGTATTTATTAAAATATGAAACAAAATTAAAACATTAAAATAACAGTTTCATATTATGTACAATTTCATTACCACATTGCGATGTTTTGGCTAACCTTAACATATTCTCTAATACAAAGGTTCTCCTAGCCGAACTAACATCCTACAAAACATTTAACTTGAAATTTTGAAATTGTACATCCTAACGTTTAAGGGCCAACGGCAAGGTCGTAACCGGTGTCAAGATCCCTAAACCAGAAATATCCCCCTCACTTGTGAGGGGCGACCGCACAGAGGTGTACCTCGAGTGCAACTACCAATTTCCCTTGACTTGACGGGGGCCCCAATAAACTCGACGCCACTTAAAGGTCGTCCGAGGACTCGTGTGAGGTATCTAGAAGGTAGCGTAGACCCCCCCCCAAAACCCCACACAACTTACCACATCTGCCAACGCAGATGACCTGGCCCCGGGAAATTCTCCAGGAGGGGGCTGTAGCCCCTCCTACCCAGGAAGGGGCCTTGACCGCCTTTCCTTTCCTTTCGGCGGCCCATCCTTAGAAGGGACCGCCTACCCCGTTGAGGGGCCAATGGCCACCACCCTCGAGCGCTCCCATCCGTAATGGGTGACGCCCACTCATAGGGATCTTCCAATTAGTGCTCACCGATCATGACCTTACCGCCCGACCAAAATAAATACGACAGTTCTAAAATAAATGACTAATTTACTAAAAGACAGTAAAAACAACAACTTTATTAATAACATGCTACTGATCAACACTAGAGAAGGATAACTTTCTTTGCAAAACATACCACAAAATTGACCATTCTTTATTGCATATTCAAAGTTATCACGATAATAATCCGAACCTGTAAACAAAATTAGAGTTACCACATCAAACTTTATTCAAAACCACTTGCTGTCCTCAGGGGCTGGTGGGTGGGTCAAAAATGGCTCTTCGTTCCGTCTCGAGCTCACGTGCAGCGAGGTGGTGCAGCTTCAGAGCACAGGAACAAGAGGATGCTTCCTTGGCTTGTTGCTCCTTTTATCCGTCTTCAGGGCGGGCGTAAACCCGCCCCGGCCTGCCCCGAGGGCGTGGCCGGCCGCGTCAGTGTCTAGGCCAGCCCACTCCAGGGCGGGAAAAAGGCGCGCCCCGGCTACGCCACTTCGGGCATACCAGCCGAGACTCGCCTCCCGCCCAAGATGGCTTCCCGGGGGGATCGTGGTACTCCACCATACGTTCGGGGGGACCGAATGGTCGCCCCTTTCCATATGGCTGAGATACCCGCCACCCCCTCTCAACACAATCCCCAAGGATGGGAAACCGGAAACGGTTCTGAACTTTTGGAAGACGGGAGGGAGTGACCCTCCCGGCCGTATTTATTAAAATATGAAACAAAATTAAAACATTAAAATAACAGTTTCATATTATGTACAATTTCATTACCACATTGCGATGTTTTGGCTAACCTTAACATATTCTCTAATACAAAGGTTCTCCTAGCCGAACTAACATCCTACAAAACATTTAACTTGAAATTTTGAAATTGTACATCCTAACGTTTAAGGGCCAACGGCAAGGTCGTAACCGGTGTCAAGATCCCTAAACCAGAAATATCCCCCTCACTTGTGAGGGGCGACCGCACAGAGGTGTACCTCGAGTGCAACTACCAATTTCCCTTGACTTCACGGGGGCCCCAATAAACTCGACGCCACTTAAAGGTCGTCCGAGGACTCGTGTGAGGTATCTAGAAGGTAGCGTAGACCCCCCCCCAAAACCCCACACAACTTACCACATCTGCCGTCGCAGATGACCTGGCCCCGGGAAATTCTCCAGGAGGGGGCTGTAGCCCCTCCTACCCAGGAAGGGGCCTTGACCGCCTTTCCTTTCCTTTCGGCGGCCCATCCTTAGAAGGGACCGCCTACCCCGTTGAGGGGCCAATGGCCACCTCCCTCGAGCGCTCCCATCCGTAATGGGTGACGCCCACTCATAGGGATCTTCCAATTAGTGCTCACCGATCATGACCTTACCGCCACAGGCCGGATAGTTGACCGGCTATCCGGACCCCCCACAACACTCCTACCTAAAGGTCATGTCTTAAAGTCTTTAGCCAAGCTACACAGTCTCCTATGAGTAACTCGTTCCCCACCCGGGACAAATGAACACCATCCCCCAAATACATACTGTCACCCGTAATACAACCATGCGAAATAGAATGCAGTGTATTGGAACGGAACAATCGACTCACTTTGTTATTAATTTTTCTTACTGAATGATTCAGAGCAGAAACAGAAATAGCCCCCCGCCATACTTTCCGTGGGATCATATGTGACCATGCAATCGTGCACCCTGGAACTCTCCTCGCCAACCAACTTACAGTGGAAAGCATCGCCTCAAGAAGAAGTCATCTACCAGTGGTGACCAAATCATTGCCCCCAAGATGTACTATGACTATAGCCGGCGGTGACCTCGTCCGCCCTAGCAAACCCTCAAAGAATGATTGAAACTGGTCAATACAGAGTCCGCCCTTTCCGTAGAAGGACACACTGTACCCGTATTCCCCAGCCACGTGAATCATGTCACCTGCTTTGAATACGTCCGCGGCACGCCTCACGTATGAGTGGCCCACGACCCACACCTCCTTTTTCACAGCCGGTGAAGTCTGACCGCTGGCCCGGTGTTGGGTCGACTGCATAGTCCGCCCCGCCTCGTAGGCTTGCGCAACTGAAACCAAACAAAACAAGAAGCGTGAGTACATCATTACAGCTTCACAACATGTGCAACCGCACATACCTCTTATAACAATTGGAGGACCAACGCCCCACACGTTTAACTTGTTCGACATTCAGACCCCTGGCTGTAGCCTCTGTAGCAGCCCCTATCCGAAAGGAATGGGTCCCAAACTCGCCCGGGTTCAAGCCCGCAGCAGTAATCGACATCGCAAGCACCCGCTGAAACTGAAACCTCGTCAGTGGGGTGGCGTCAGCGTGTCTCAACAAGGTCCCCCCCCATGATGCCACCCTTTGTGCTAAATATTCCTCCACACAACTCACCGGGCACATGGAGGACCCGGGGATCCTTTGTATTATTATGCAATCACCCATCGCACCCTGATCGGTCTTGGACCTGACGAACGAGACAGTCATTGTCTCCCCTCTGATCTGAACGTGCTCTTGGCACAGTCCCCCCATCACGTCCTGCTTGTTCCTCGCCACTAATTCGCTTACCCGCATAGCCCCATGGAATGCCAGCGTAAAAGTGGCTCGGAATAGCACTGTTTCATACTGGGATGAACATGTTGCAGGGAGTCTAGATAATAACAGGGCCAACCTATCCAGACCTATCGGGCGCCTTTCATCTACTCCGCGACCCTCAAGGCGTTGCCACCCACGTAGCGCTTTTTGCACAACGAAAGACGCTGTCGGGTCCTGGATCCCATGAGCCCTAGCCACAAAGGAAATGGCGGCCCGATGCCTCTGGGCCGTAGCCAATGATTTGCCTGCCTTCCGTAACGACAGCAGGAATTTCACTACCAACTCCTCCTGGCCCCAAAGCTCCCCTCTAGCCGCCCCCAAAAAGGCCCAATAGGAACGGAACGCCCCTTCATATGCCTTCCTCGTCCTGGGTGCTAAACTCTCTCCCACGAGGTTCTGTAATTCGGGGCACCGAGAGACCAGAGAGCTTCGGGAAAGGGTGCTGCCACCGGGTCCGCTGTGGGCAGAAAACCCCAGAAGGCCTGCATACGAAAACGAGAAAGCGCATCAGCCGCCTGGTTCATTACCCCCGGGACATGTCTTGCCTTAAATAGTACATTCAATTGCATACACAATAACACAATTTCCTTGAGCAATCTCAGAATCCATTTGCATCGTGCTGCCTGGCTATTGATACACTCAACAACGGTCATGTTATCAGACCAGAATACCACAGAGTGATCTCTGAACCCCGCGGGCCAAGTTCTCAGGGCCACCAGAATGGGAAAAAGTTCTAGGAAAGCAATGTTACTTGTCAGACCACTATCATGCCACCATGACGGCCATCTTTGTGCCGACCACTGAGTGCCGAATATGGCACCAAAACCAATGCTCCCTGCCGAATCTGTCCACAGCCCCAGCTCCTCAGAGGACACGGCCGGTTTGTTCCAGACAATTCGACCATTGAAATCCGCCAGAAATGCCAACCAAATGCGCATGTTCTGGCGAACCTCTGCCGAGAGCCTTGTGCGATGATGACCCTCCTTCAGGCCGACCATGGCTTGAGCGATCGAGCGAGAAAAGGGGCGGGCCATCGGTATAACTCTTAGGGCAAAATTCAACTGCCCCACCAATTGCTGTAATTGATGTAGCTTAACCTTAGACTCACTAATACACATTTGCAGGGATGCCCTGAACCTTAACACTTTGTCACCTGGTAAACGAAAACAACCTTCCTCGGAATCGAGCTCGATCCCCAGAAACTCGAGGCAAGTGGAGGGACCCACAGTCTTACCTGGTGCCAATGGCACGCCAAACTGATTCATCAAGACACAAAATGCATTCAAAGCCCGTCCGCATTCCGGATCCCCGGCTGCCCCCAGAAACAAAAAGTCATCGAGATAATGCATAACATGTTGAAACCCCGTCCTCTTTGTGAAGACCCATTGCAGGAAGCAACTGATCTTTTCGAAATAGGCACACGATATAGAGCACCCCATCGGCATACACCTATCCATGTAATAGTGACCCTGAAACATGAAACCAAGGAGACGCTGATCGTCTGGATGTACCGGGAGCAACCGGAACGCTGACTCGATATCAGATTTTGCCATCAGCGCACCGGGCCCCAGGCGATTTAATATGGCTACGGCCTCATCGAAGGATGCATACCGCACCGAACACACTTCCGGGTCTATCGCATCGTTCACGGAAAGACCACGTGGGGCTGATAAATTATGTATCAGCCGAAACTCACCCGGGTCCTTTTTGGGGACCACCCCTAAGGGGGAACAAACAAAGTTAGCAACTGGTGGCACATTAAATGGCCCGCCGACTCGACCTCGAGCCACCTCCTTCCCGATCTTTTCCTGTACCACGGTCGTATGCTGTAAGACCGATATCTGGTTTTTACATCTTGCTATACCCTGAAACCCCCCTACTGGGATGCGGAAACCATATGAAAATCCGCTCCGCAACACCCCAGCGGAAGCGTGATCCGGGTATTCGCTGAGCCAGGGAATCATTGCCATGGTATCAATCGGAGTAGGTAAAGGCGCCCCTCAGACTATGTCAGACCTGTTTGGCGCCTCCTCTACCCCCGTTATCACCCGTTTTGGCTCTGCACATGGAGTCAGGATGGGATGATTGCCCACACCCCCCACATTCGTGCCTAAATTTGCATGACCCCTGGGGCCTAGTACATTTCCCCCTGTTAAAGTTCCAACAAACCCCCCTTTTACCTGTGTTGCCGATTGGCCTCGAGTGATTGTCGTTACTCGTACCTGATCGAAAGGGCGTCCCCGCATATTGGCGGGAGGATTCGCCAACGTTACTCCCTACCAATGGCACCTTCAACATACCAGAGTCCTCCATTTTGGACCAGGACACAGAATCATAACAATCCCAAGTTAAGTTTTTATCATGCTCTTTCGCTTTTCTGAAAATATTATCATAACAAAACCAATGGTTGCCCTCGTGAGATACTGAATACCCCATGATCCTTGACTGATAAATCGGCAATTCGGACAGCAATTCGGGCCTACGTTCACCCAAGATGGATGTAAAAACCCCCCATGCTTTGCCCCAATTACCAATGTTTTCATTTACCTTAAAGGCGGCCATCTTTGCGCGCCAGACACTCGGGTGCATGAGCTCCTTTTGGCTCTTAACATGCTCCATCTCATAATGATCGGTAAGCAACGAGAAGATGTTTATATACTCCTCTGCCCATATCTTCTCTTTGATAGCCAGAGGGACATGTTGACCCAACTTTTCCCTTCGAGAGGGTGCCCACTCATCCCTCGCAATCGGCAATGGCCGCTTACCTGAACCGGAAGCTGTATCTGCGACTGGACCTGACCCAGGTGGTTTTTCTACTGCCGCATCCGGCGATGGAGCCTTCGTCGCTTCCCTTGTTTCCCGCAGCTGCTTCATCAAAACCTGCGCGTCGTCAGCCGTGGCGCCCTTGCTACCTTTACCCAACCACGCTGCTAGTTGTGCTGCCAGTTCGTGCGGCATATCCTCCCCGGATACGGGGGTGACCACCACGGGAATCGGATTCCCTTCCTCCGGCACAGGGGTGGGTGCCTCGAGTGGAGTACAGGGAACTGGGACGTCTCCCCCAGCTGCTCCCCTTCTGGGCCTCTTGCCTTTTCCTCCTGGAGCTGCTCCTGCCAGAGGACGTTTCGGCCCCCCTTCCTCGTCTTTCTCCGCCATTCGCTTCTTTAGGTCGGTCACCTCTTTCATGAGAACACGCAGCATCTGGTCGGTAGTCATTCGCTTTCCCGCCTTCTTAGGCATTCTCCGACAGAGTATCTGCAAAACAAACAAGAAAGATTACAACGCTCAAAAATGGCTCTTCGTTCCGTCTCGAGCTCACGTGCAGCGAGGTGGTGCAGCTTCAGAGCACAGGAACAAGAGGATGCTTCCTTGGCTTGTTGCTCCTTTTATCCGTCTTCAGGGCGGGCGTAAACCCGCCCCGGCCTGCCCCGAGGGCGTGGCCGGCCGCGCCAGTGTCTAGGCCAGCCCACTCCAGGGCGGGAAAAAGGCGCGCCCCGGCTACGCCACTTCGGGCATACCAGCCGAGACTCGCCTCCCGCCCAAGATGGCTTCCCGGGGGGATCGTGGTACTCCACCATACGTTCGGGGGGACCGAATGGTCGCCCCTTTCCATATATCGCGCACCCGCAATCCACTGCTGATGATGTCACATATTACATCATTCATGACATGGTTAGTGACATCACTGATGACATCACTGATGACATCTCAAATGACATCACTGATGACATCACTGAAAACATCTCATTTGACATGACTGATAACATCACTGATGATATCATTCATGTGATAATACGATGAACCTCTTCAGACTCTAATATAACCTTAGATACAATCAGTGTAAACAGACACTCACAGACTGTCACTCATCCATGGAGTTACTCACACACCTAGTCAGTCATGCAAAGAATCAATCACACCTCCATTTCCTCAAATATACAGTTATACAAACTTTACTTATTCAAACATATACTAACACATATTTACTCTCTTATACAATCCCTGATACAAGTTCACAATGATCCATACAGCCACTCACACATTCACTGGCTCTTATGCACAGTTATTTATATATGTCAACTCTCACATGTACTGTGTTTTACATATGTACTTACTTTGACATGTAGCACTGAGATATCCATTCACTCACCAATACACTCATGCACACAGTCAACCGCCCATACAGCTGTTTCCACATGCACTTTTGAATCTATACATATAGTGAATCAACTACTCACACATCTATGTACAGAGTCACACACCTCCCAGCCACCCATACACACACACTCAGTTTCCCATACAAATACTTGGACAACCAATCAATAACCCATACAGTTACTCATATAGCTACTGATCAACATATGCAGCAGTTTGTAGAACAACAGATATAATGATGCTCAAATTAAAACAGTTTAGTCACTAACCCATGCACTCAGTGAGACACATTTAATCATTCTCTCATACAGTCAGTCATGCACCTACTAAATCCTTCATCCAGACACTTATACATCCACTCATTCTTCAATATGTAAGAGATATTTTAACTTTACATAAACATACAGTCACTGGGTGTTGTCATCAGTGATGTCATTTGAGATGTCATCAGTGATATCATCAGTGATGTCACTAACCATGTCATGAATGATGTAATATGTGACATCATCAGCAGTGGATTGCGGGTGCGCGATATATAGTTAGCGCTTATAACTATATATGGAATTTCAATGGTTTTATGCGAGTAAAATAAGGTTTTGTAAATGCAAATCCCTAACTATATATGGCCTAAAACTAATGTTTTTTTCATTGAATATATATATATATATATATATATATATATATATATATATATATATATAATTTCTATGGCAAAATGAAACCCCTCATTTTGTTCCTTTTCAAATTAAATGTATTAAGTGTTACCACTTTATTCCAATCAAGATGACTTCAGGTGTGCCATACTTTTGTCATAAGTAAGACTGTTAGCGTACTAGTTGTTCTTTAGAACACTCTGGGACATTCTGTCATTGGGCTATAGTTGGGCTACATCTGGCTGATATTTGGGCTACATTTGGGCTCTTTTGTCTCTGGTGGCCATCTTGGGAGACTGCATATCAGAATGTTTTTATTGAAATATAAGAGGATTTGAGAAGTCACTCAAATTGTGCCCTAATTTTTCTTTCTTCAGCACTAATCATAATTTCTATAGCAAAATAAACCCCCTCATTTTGTTCCTTTGCAAATTAAATGTTTTAAGTGTTAACACTTTATTCCAATCAAGATGACTTCAGGTGTGCCATACTTTTGTCATAAGTAAGACTGTTAGCGCTCTAGTTGTTCTTTAGAACACTCTGGGACATTCTGTCATTAGGCTATAGTTGGGCTACATCTGGCTGATATTTGGGCTACATTTGTTTTTTTTGTCTCTGGTGGCCATCTTTGGGCTACATTGGGCTACATTGGGCTACATTTGGGCTCTAACATATATACAGTCCAATGTAGTCCAATATATATTTATTCAAAGTTAATTTTCGTAAAAACCACTGGAGCACATATCTTGAGACATAGCAAAGGCACATCGGGCTACCAGTCCCTACAATTTTGACAAGTTTGGTGCAAATCCATTCAGCCGTTCGGGCTAAAAGTGAGTTTGACCGCCCTAAGGAAATTAACATGGGGAAAACACGTTTTGGGACCCCCCTTTTATCTCGGCCCCCGCTTGACGAATCCCCCCAAACTTTAAGGGAAGGACCGGAGCTCCGCGAGGCAAATTTGAGGACATTTTCAGGCAGATTCGTCAACCGACGCCAGATTTATTCACAATAGAATTTTGAGATTTTGCATTGAAAAAAACTATAACTACCTACTGGCGACCGCCAGTAGGTAATATATATATATATATATATATATATATATATATATATATATATATATATATATATATATATATATATATATATATATATATATATATATATATATGTCATTTGAGATGTCATCAGTGATGTCATCAGTGATGTCACTGACCATGTCATGAATGATGTAATATGTGACATCATCAGCAGTGGATTGCGGGTGCGCGATATATAGTTAGTGCAACTAACTATATATGGAATTTCAATGGTTTTGTGTGAGTAAAATAAGGTTTTGTAAATGCGAATTCCTAACTATATATGGTCTATAACTTATGGTTTTTTCAGTGAATATATATATATATAGATATATATGTATATATATATATATATATATATATATATATATATATATATAAATTAATATATATATATGTGTGTAGTTCCATATACAATCATTGTCCACCCACCCATCCAGCCACCCATCCATCCACTCACCCATCCATCCATCCACCCACCCATCCACCATGCACCCATCCACTCATCCATCCACCCATTCATCATGCACCCACCACCCAGCCACCCATCCATCCATCCACCCATCCATCCATTCACCATGATTCCATCCACCCATCCATCATGCACCCACCACCCATCCATCCATCCATCGATCCACCCATTATATATATAAATATATATATGTAGTTCCATATACAATCATATAACAAATAGTTTCATATCCAATAGGCTTTATTTCACTTGCCCGACCTGCAGATAGATGAGCCGCCGTGTTTTCATTGCTTTTTTCCCGCGTTGGCCCATTCATTACCAGGGCATGCCCATCCAACCTTCCATCATTCTCTCACCCACCCACCCATCCATCCACCCATCCATCATCCATCCATCCACCCATCCATCCACCCATTCATCATGCATTCACCACCCAGCCACTCATTAACCACACAGCCACCCATCCATCCACCCATCCATCCACTCACCCATCCATCCACCTGTTGCGTGTTCATCTAGGTTCCTGATCGATACTGCGACCTTATGCCCCTATTCGGCTATAAATCCATTTATTCCCTATATTGGCATAACCGTTCAAGTGCGATATTCAGAAAGTCATCTCTGGCCTCACACGAACAGGGCCACATTCCAGAATAGTTCTCTGCCACTTCCTTTGCAACCAATTAGTGCAATGACAGAGCAGAAGTCACTATCTGATATTCCTAGATTAACACTCCGAGTTCTTCAACAAGATAAAAACTCAGCAAACCTGGAAATCCCCGCTTGCTGTGTTTTGATTAGTAATGGAACTCTAATGAGCAACTGATAGCTATCACTTCCTAGTGACATCTTTAATTGACGTCTTATGTCCAGCAAACTTGCGTCAAACCAGGCACCTGTCAGGTATAAATATTACCAACGTTGCCTTAAGCAATAGCCTGTTGCTGCAGCTGGTGTCCCATTGCTGTTGTATGCTGTATGCAGTACGCTGATGCTGCTGCTGCCCCGCTGCTGTTGGTGAAGCTACTGATACCATTATCGCTGCTAAAGCGCGAACAATGGTGTGGTGAGCTTAGGAGCTGAACAGCCGTCCCTCTGCGAAGAGCCCAGCAGATGCCAAGCTGCCCGCGGACGCTGTCCCCCCTCCTCCTCCTCGACGCGCTGAAGAGAGACGCTGCCTTTCTCCTGCAGAGAAATCCAGCTCCAGCGTTTCTAGTCTGCCCTCGCGGGTGACTGGGATACCGAGTTTCCCCTGAAGGAGATACCAGACCTCCATCATTCTATTCAGAGGTATGGTGTTGACTAAACCCTTAGACGAGAATTCTTGAAGCAAACCTTGGCAAAACCAACTTAACTTAAAGCTACTTACTTACTCCCCTTCCACGTGTTAGGCTTAGGTCAGGCACACTGGGGTAGGCTTAGTTAGAAGCACCAGTTGAGTATTTTAGCCTAATGTATATATGACTGTATATATGTTTTATTACTTTTAAACCATTGTATGGCTAAGAAACCATATCAATGCTTTTACAGTATTATTTCGCAATACTTATCTTACTGTACGTACTTTTTATCATAACAAGTCTTGCAATTGTGGCAATACATTTCTCTTGTACGAGAAGAAAGACTGTTCAATAAATGTTAACCCTTTATTGACAAACGCCCGTCTCTCTATTCTTTACATATTGTGAAAGTAATCTGCACTAATCTGACTGAGTGAAATACCTGTCTATTGTTTCACACGACCCTAGAGATTGACTCTTAATCTGAGGAGCAAAGTTGTCATGTTGCACGGTTGTTGGAAAACTGAATCCCTTCTTGTCTGTGCCAGGGAAGCTGATCACTTCCTATGCAGAGAAGAAAGTTTCCAGTGACCTCTGAGCTAGTTGGTAACAAACCCATTTAAGTTTAGCATAGTCAGTGGAGGCCTGGAAGATCCGCACTTCTACGTCGATACTACTGTTTATGTTATTCCAATGCGCAGGGCCTAGTGGGAAACTAGGAACTACACTACATGGCGCCCAACGTTTGGTAAGGCGATAAACTAACGCAAGACGTTAGAGTAACTCAGTCGTGCATTTTTCACACAGACCCCTTTCTCCCGTAAATACTCCAATAGACGTCTGGAGTGGGTGAAAGGTTAAAATCCGCCCGAACTCAGTAGGAAGAGATTCCTATGTAAAGCTCTGGTTTATTCAACGTTGAAGGATACAGTGTTCCAAAATATTGTGCACCTAATCTTTGTCTCTTGGAGACCTACTCTGCAAAACCTGCATTTATACAATGCCAGGAGAAAACGGAACCACTGGGGCCGCAGCAGATGCGACTCAGCAGGGTCCCGAACACACAGACCCGGATGCTATTATCATCCCGGTCCACTTAAGAAAATCTATAACTTTAAAACTTATAGAAAACGGACTGACACCACAAGGTGGTACAGTAATTTTCGTGATAGAGGCTCACGAGTATCGGCAGACAGAGGTATTCTATTCATGGATAAACTTTCCAGCGGCAAACGCTACAACAAAAGAGTTTCACTATTACAAAATAGAGGAACTTCCGGAAGAGTACGCTCCTTTCGAGGAGATTGAAATTCCACTTAAATTTCAAGAGCACCTGCTCTGGTTTAATGGCGCCCTAAAACACAATGATCATATTACCAGGCTCGGTCCACTAGGTAGACCAGGAGCAACGTGGCCGGTTCTAGCCGGCTACACACCACATCCTGACATTGCAAAAATGTCAAAGGAAGAGCTGTTAGTACAGCTAAAAACATTAATTGAAATACATAGGCAATTAGTCCAATATGTAATGCGGACTGCAACAGTCCAACCAGCTGTTAATGTACCACAGCTGACCCCTCATCAGGGGAACACTAATAAAATTACACCACAGAACATACAGTCATGTCTTGGGAAAACACCCGTAAAACGGGAACAAATTCCTTTCTGGTTAGCACAGAAAATCACTCAAATAGAGGCAGCATTTCCTGATACTACCCCTATAGAGAAACACAGAATCTTGACCATCTGCCTTCCTATGGGAATCGCACCACACGTGGAGGACTGCGACACTTGGGGTACAGTCTTTGCTTCCATTTACACAAAAACACACGGTGTTTCGTCTATGGCGGTAATACCAGAAGTGCTAAAACAGATTCAAAATGAATACGATCCAGAGCCCGCTTTAAATCTAGGTATGAAATTACTGAAAGACTTCAAGCAGGTCTCGGCTATATTATTAGCCAACATAAAAGGAGAAGCAGCATCTGTGGCGATCCGCCAGAAGTTGAAGGAAACAGATATAAAAGATCCTGTTGAGCTTGCAAAAATCATAGAAAAATGCTATGAAGAATTGGGTAGAGACAGCTTGGGTGGGAAACCGGTAAAGCCCCAACTGCTCGAAAATCCTGAAAAATTATTTATTAAAAATAATTTAAACACTCCTAAAAAGAGCTGGGATGGAAATAAACAATCCACTCCCAAGGAAAAAGTTTTCCAGTCCAGAGGAAGGTCTCCTCGACGGAGGGAAAGAACTCCGACTCGAGAACACCAGTCTCCCCAGAGGGAGACCTCTGAGAAAAGATATAACCTTAGAAATAGGGATAATCTGAAAAAACCTGATAGATATCAAAGTATTGATACACGTCCCTCTCGATCTTTTCCACAGAATTCGGAAAGAAGAGGACGGTCAGACCCAGGAGAGCACACCAAGTCCAAAGACAAGGAACCTGCTCAGAATAAAAAATCTCAATTTCAGAAAAAGAAGGTAGCCAGTATTAGAGTAATCAACCATGCCGAGAATACTGAGGACACAGTTGAAAAACGGGGAGTGGGCATTGACAATGTTGGACAGTGCAGCAGAAATCAGTATAGCGCGCAAGATCTTGATGAGTCATCTGGAGACAGTGGACACGAATGAATACATTCAGGTTGAAACTGCCGACACCAGACTTAGCGAGCCCCATAAGATATATGAAATAACATTGCGTATAGAGGGTGATAAGACTAGGAAAATAAGAGGTCTATTTTGGGATAAACTCTCAAAAGGCTATGATATTCTGTTAGCTGAAAAAGATTGGCCCCCAGAGTTTGTCAGGGAGTGCCCTCGTGGCGAAGAAGTGATTATGCCTGCCTTCTCGAATCACATTCTGATTCACAAAAAATATACTTATGCAAGGAAATGGGCAGTAGCCCAGGCACCTGCATTATATAAAAATCATGTAGGATGGGATGAGGACTCGACTCCTCACAAAATCCAATTAAAAAGTGAACCAACTGCCCAACGGCAGTATCCCATTAAGCAAGAAGCTAAAAAACAAGTCAGGGAGATCTTAGATCAACTTGAGTACCAGGGGGTGATTGAAACATGCACCTCTCAAATGAACAATCCTTTGTTTCCTGTCTCCAAGCCAGACAATTCATATCGTCTAGTTTTGGACTACAGACATCTTAATATATGTTGCAAAACTTTTGCAGTACAAAACTCGCATAGTGCAGCCCTAATGAATAACATAGTTAGGAAAAAATATAAAACGACATTAGACATATCTAATGGTTTCTTTTGTCAAAACATTGCACCGGAAAGCAGATATTTGACCGCTTTCTCTGCATTTGGGTCGCAGAAAAAATTCTGTCGACTCCCACAGGGGTTAAAGAACAGCCCAGGACTATTCTCAGCTAGAGTAACAGAGTTACTACAAATATATGATGATGAAGCATTATCTTACGTAGATGATATCTATCTCACAGACGACGACTTGGATACTCACTTGAAAAGAGTGAACACCATTATACTTGGGTTCGCAGCAGAGGGTTACAAATTCAACTTTAAAAAGTCTCGAATTGCCCATCTGACGGTACTATTTTTAGGATACGAATTATCAAGTGAAGGGAAAAGCCTAGCGGACAACTTCTTAGAGAAGTGCGCTGTACTCCAAGCTCCAAAAACGCTGAAGAATTTACAATCCATTCTAGGTTTTCTGAATTTCGGAAGAACTTACATTCTAAACTACGCAGAGAGGGTTAAACCTCTCTACGAACTAATTAAACCTGATTTTAAACAAATCAATTGGACTCAAAAACACACAGAAAATTTGAGATCACTGCAAACAGACATGTTAGCAAAAACAAAATTAGATACACGTGACAACACACGTGATCTTGTAATCCGAGTCATCCCAGGAGGATGCGGATTCACATACCTGACCTCTAATGAGGGAGAAAAGGTACCAATTTCAATTAAATCTCACTTGTACACACAAGCAGAAAAAGCATTCAGTCACACAGAAAGAACTGTGAAAGCAGTGCAAATCGCATTAGCAAATGAACGAGAACTAGCACACGGCAAAAGGATTAATATCCTCACAGCAGAATCCGCCTTCGAAGCGCTATTCAGCCCAGTAAACCTGCCTACAGTGCCACTGGATCCGAAATGGATACAGTGTGTAGATTCTCTAGGAGCGGAAGATGTGAAATACTATTTCGCCCCGCAATTCGAAGAACTGAATGATTTAGAGTATGAAGAAGAATATCCTCTGCCAATCGAAATTCTGCCTCTCCCACAATACGCCTGTATAATCTATACAGATAGATTTGTACAGCATTTCAACATAGAGAGAAAATCCTACGATGCAGCATGTGCGATTATTAAAGGTCGTTGGCTGTGCGGTAAATTCAGACCGAAAGTAACAAAAACTGAATCTGTAAGAAACTGTTCGGTTCAGAGAACTGAAATCAGATGTTTAAAGATGGCGCTCGAAAATGCAGAACGTGAATTCCCGACACTTATCGTGTGCGATTCTCATTTTTGCGTCAACTCTTACAACAATAAATTGCAGAGGTGGGTTGAAAACGATTACAAAGATGACACAGGTGCCACAATAAAGCATAAATTGCTCTGGAAACAGGTAGCTCTTTTACAGAAAGAACTACAAAAAAAGACTCACGTGATTCACGCACAGAGTCTTCAACGTGATGGCGTTCACGTTGCAGGGAATTCATTGGCTAATACAGCCACAGCGGAAGCAACTAACCCGGCTTCCGTAGCCACAAAAAAGCGTACAGAAAAATACATAGACGGGGAAACCATGCTGGCAGTAAAAACGACCGTAAAAGGCGACTGTGCAGCACTACCCGTAAACTATCCACTCAATTATGCATACGTAATCGATGCAAACTCCGTTCCTTTTGCTCGAATCCCTGGAGTGGGGGACAGAGTAATTCCAAACAGGAGCAGGAGGGGCTTTCTCTTACTGGAAGCACACATGGGGTTGGGTCTGAGACACCAAACAATTAAAGATTCTCTGAAAGAATTACAATCAGAGTACTGGTGGCCAGGAATGAGCATAGATATTCAATGTTTTGCTCACAATTGTGAAAACTGCAACAGAGATCGCAGTAATGAACAGGCCAGTGTAGTTTCAGGATCCCTGCTAGACAGCATAAGGCGGTCTATCTGCGCAATCAAAGAAGAGAAGCGCGTCCCATTGTACACAGTTAAAGCTAAACACACTTAAATAATGTAGCCTCCAGCGCTCGGCTGACGCTAGAACTGTTATAAAAGATTTGCGAGTCAATATCGGCATATACGCAATTACCACGTTCCATTCTGACCAGGGTCCTGCTTTTAGCTCTCGAGCTTATAGGGAGGCCATGGCCAGCATGGGAATTGGGTTGCGGTATTCTTGTCCGTCGCACCCCGAAGGGAACAGTGTGGTAGAAAGAAAAAACCGAGACATAACATATAACAGCGAAGGTATTAGGTTCAGGCGCTGGGTGGGTCAAACATTTAATAAGTGTCCAGACTAGTCTTAATAACTTGCCAAGAAATTCTCTAAAAGGTTTCAGCCCATACGAACTATTGTTCGGAATTAGAATGAACATTCAGGACCTCGATAGTCAGATGTCAGTGGTACAAGAAAAAACAACAGACTTTGACATCAAAGATCTTTTGGCTGTTTTACAGGAACTGAATGAAACAAGAAAATCCTTAAGCAACATAAAGTTAAAGCAACAGCTATCTACCACTGACGAGGCACCACAAGCAACAGCCCCAGCAAGGCCTGTCTGGATTCCAAAGATTGGGGATCTAGTCAGAGAAAAGATCGCGGTGAAGAAGGAATTTGGGCCTTCTTACAGAAAAGCAGTACCTGTCTTGGCAGTCACCGGAACAAGATCAGTTGTACTACCGCCCCTTGCTGGTAAAAAGGAGAACAGAGTCGTGTCTATCGACCTGGTAAAACCACAAGCATGTGGCCTTTAATCAACAGTAGGCCCAGTGGACTCCCAAGAAACAACAGAATACCCAAACTTGCAACAATCCAAGAGGTTCAAACTGAAAGACTAATCACATTCGATCAGCCTGCAGTGCACGGTGAAGGACTATGCAATAATGCCATGGAACTCGTGCCTCTTGAAACACAGATTGAAACAGTTTGTCAAGAAACAACCCCAGTCTACACTAATGTCGCATCAGAAAATGCTACCGAAAGACAGATTGAAAGAACAATCCCAACAATTGACAGAACTGCCTCTGGTTATTTCATCAACTTCGACAACTTCTCTGAAGATCAAAACGACCCCGAAGTCATGCCAGAAACAAAAAAGACTTTTAAAGAAAAAGCAACGGAACTCTTTCATCAACTGAAGGAAATCTACCTTGTTTCCCCATGGTTAGAGTTCTGGTTCGGTCTAGGTGTATTTTTCCTCCTGCTTTGGCTCATCATGGTACTGTGTTTGGGAAAATTCATTGAGGGAAAATATAGTACAATGGACACAGCAAGTCAGAACATCAACCTAGTCCTGAAACCACACAGATCATCCCACATGAAGAAAAGAGAACTATCAACAGTAAATGTCACAGCAATTCCAATACCTGGTGGGGTAGTATGGGAGAAAACAGACTATGAGATCTATGGTCCGGTCGAAATCCTGAAGTATCCTCATCAACTGAAGGTTTCCTTGAGTGACTTTGTAAAACCTAGTACATTCTCTGATGATTGGGACTTTAACAGTATTAATGACATGATGTCTGATTTAGTAATGTCGGCTAGATTCACAGAACATGATTATTTACAAGGTTCATCTAGTTATGAGCAGCTATTCTGTTACACACATTATGGCGATCATTATTTGCATAAATCTGCACAGCCTAGAAATGTTTTTATGTATAATCAATGGGAACATTGTGCTACACCACCTAAAAGCAGTTCTAAAGCATTTTTTGAGAAATTCAAATACTTCTCAGGGTTTAACACCAGTAATGCAGAAACGTTTTATTACAAACTGTTAGATAAAACAGGAATGAAAACAATGCTGACAAATTCTAAATTGATATATTCAGAAGCATTTTATGATAAAATGATGACATTTGGTTTTGATTATTGGAAAGATAACATTGAAACGAAAACCATTTGGGGTACAAAAGATTGGCAGGTACAAGGCCTTGAAGCACTATTCAGAACCTGCATGATACCAGAACAAATGATGTTTTTAAATGACACAATACACCAAACATCCTGTCTTGGCCTAGCTAAGATCAAAGACCTTAACAAACCGTCTATACCAAAGCCAATACCTGAAAATACAACTACAGATATTGAGTTAGACGTGTCACAAATTTTACATTTTAACAGAACACATCCTGATTGGAAAAAGTGGTTAATCTGGCCTACTGACACAAACAACTGTCAAGATAGATTCCTGAATAAAACACAGGGGTTAAAAAATGACCAGACAAGACCCTAGATACTCCCAGAGACAACATCCAGGGATAATAACGACATACAGTGTAGGGCAACTCTGCCTTGAATGGCTAACATCATCCACACTGGCTGAAATTAAGCAACACTTGTCTTTACTAAAAGATGGTGCTGATTTGCGCGATTTCATTCTTGGACCACGCAAACAGCGTCAAAAGCGTTTCATAGCGACCAGTATCTATGCTGCTTACAACGAGGCTTGGAAAGTCAAACAAATTGAAAGAGCAGAAAAAATACAAGAAATTGATCGTATTAATTTGGAAAAATCAGTTTCTGTAGTAGACAATGGGTTAAGGACTCTGTCTTCCAGAATATATTCGTTGGACAATATTGTATCCTCTGCCTTTGATGTGATAGATAGAGACTTGCTAATGTTACAACATGGCCAATCTCAATTACGTTCTATTATACAATTAGGCTGGACGCTGCAAAATCTTCGTTCAGGCTATGTGCCTTGGCGTTTAATCAACACAACGTCATTATTTTCCATTTTTAACCTTACTGATAAACAGATCAGTTTGGCACAGAAAGGAGCGGACTATACAATCCTGAGCATCGAAAAACTTGAGAGATTACCATTGACAATGTCGGAGAGTCCTGTCATTGAATGGATAATACACGGAATTATCACAATTCCGATAACAACTTTCCGATTTAAAAAGTGCCTTGAATACATACGTGCTGGCCAGTATGAACAATTGGGTAAAGGATATGTAAAATCAGAATGGAAATTACCATACACACATTCTTGCTATAGTGACAGCGACAAAAATGTATTTCTTAGTGGTGACAACTGTAAACATTCACTGAGCGGTACACTTTTGTGTCAAGGTATTAATTTACACGGAGCATGTGATGGAAATTCTAACAACCTTTCATGCCACCAGCTAGTCCCACCTGCAACTCAGATAGAGCCCTTCTTTATGCAACTCGCAAACGGGAGTTACATTCTTAGAACGGATCACAGATGTTGTGGCCTTGTGCCAGGGAAAAGTTATCTAGTAAGAGTAACATCCATGGTCAAATGCTGTATGCAGGCATTGTTCCCGAGTGGGCCTGCAGACACAGTGACTCCCATCTGGCCTCGTCTGAATCTCTATTCTATACGAATTGATACTTTAAGCAAAATGAAGTCTGTGCTTTTGCAGACAACAGTGCCTATAACGTCATCAAAAGAGACGTATGATCTTCTAGTTGCAAGGACAGCTACTGAAGTTCATGAACTTTTATCAACAAATTGCCCCGTGCATTTCGTAGAAATGCTCAGCCAACTCCTTAACATGTCTAGTGCCACAGGCATCCCAGGCATATTTAAGACGATTTTTACGGGACTGCTAACACCTTTTGAGGCAATTTTGGGAATCGTTCCTAATTTTGTACACTCTGTTTTTGGCGGCATACCCTTATTTTTTGGACTTGTAGCAGGGATTTTATTTTTGACCGTCCTGCTTCGTTATGGCAAGCCAAAGCTCAGACATAGCTCCCATGGGAATGGAAGAGACAATCCTAGCAATGCGCTACCGGGACAGGATAACTAACGTCCTTGGTTTGGCCAGGCTGAGAGATCTAAACATGACCTGGTTCCTTTCATTCAGACCTATATGGCAGAACTGTATCTTACCGGTACTTCGATGTATGCTATGCGGAGATGAGTGCGTGTTGGACATCTGTCTTTCACTTCCATCAGCAGTACCAATGGACGTCGATACTTTGCTCAGTCCGATAACGGCTCACGCATTGTGTTGTCCCCAGCGGCTACCAATCCCGATGACGGCATTCGTTGAGACTCCTGTACTACGACTAGGTGGTAACAGTGGAGCGAGTGACAAAAGCAACATCACCCAGGTACGACCTTCTGTGAACATTGCTGATCCCGACTATGATGACAGCAATCATTCTCACACCTGCCAAGTTACAGCACTATCGAATTTGGTTGAACTGTCACCTGATTTTGTAGACCAATTCTTTGAGAGCCTGTCTGATACGATGTTCTCACCCGTACAGAAACAATAACTTTTGAGAAGCTTTCCGACACACAGCGTTCCTATGAACTCTGAATTCGGCCTTCAGTTTTGATCAACAAAAACTACTGAAAGCGTTGGAACTCTATTTCCCCGTTGAAGCATTAATTCTTTTGAATTGAACACTTTTTAATATTGACCCTTTTTTGGTACGAACAATTCTTTGCTTAACGTAAAAAATATTCTTAGAGAACAGAAGCTTCAAACTTCCATTTCTACACACATCTAGAGACATAATAACTTACATCAGCCTCTAGCACATTTATTGCAATGCATTTATATGTGATGATTTATCTCACCCTTCTTCTGTTCAGAGATATTTCATGTGTAATTCTTTTTGCATAATCGTTCATTGATTTCATATGCAATAATTTTTGAATGATTTCTATGCTTCAAAAACGTACAGTACCTAAATTTCACGTATTACATTATACGCCTATTTCGAATGCATTTATGTATTTTGGGGTGGGCAATGTTACACATGCATCCTATTGCTCTAGTTTTAGTAATTTGATGGACATGAAACCGTGGAGTGGGTGTTGCGTGTTTATCTAGGTTCCTGATCGATACTGCGACCTTATGCCCCTATTCGGCTATAAATCCATTTATTCCCTATATTGGCATAACCGTTCAAGTGCGATATTCAGAAAGTCATCTCTGGCCTCACACGAACAGGGCCACATTCCAGAATAGTTCTCTGCCACTTCCTTTGCAACCAATTAGTGCAATGACAGAGCAGAAGTCACTATCTGATATTCCTAGATTAACACTCCGAGTTCTTCAACAAGATAAAAACTCCGCAAACCTGGAAATCCCCGCTTCTGTGTTTTGATTAGTAATGGAACTCTAATGAGCAACTGATAGCTATCACTTCCTAGTGACATCTTTAATTGACGTCTTATGTCCAGCAAACTTGCGTCAAACCAGGCACCTGTCAGGTATAAATATTACCAACGTTGCCTTAAGCAATAGCCTGTTGCTGCAGCTGGTGTCCCATTGCTGTTGTATGCTGTATGCAGTACACTGATGCTGCTGCTGCCCCGCTGCTGTTGGTGAAGCTACTGATACCATTATTGCTGCTAAAGCGCGAACGATGGTGTGGTGAGCTTAGGAGCTGAACAGCCGTCCCTCTGCGAAGAGCCCAGCAGATGCCAAGCTGCCCGCGGACGCTGTCCCCCCTCCTCCTCCTCGACGCGCTGAAGAGAGACGCTGCCTTTCTCCTGCAGAGAAATCCAGCTCCAGCGTTTCTAGTCTGCCCTCGCGGGTGACTGGGATACCGAGTTTCCCCTGAAGGAGATACCAGACCTCCATCATTCTATTCAGAAGTATGGTGTTGACTAAACCCTTAGACGAGAATTCTTGAAGCAAACCTTGGCAAAACCAACTTAACTTAAAGCTACTTACTTACTCCCCTTCCACGTGTTAGGCTTAGGTCAGGCACACTGGGGTAGGCTTAGTTAGAAGCACCAGTTGAGTATTTTAGCCTAATGTATATATGACTGTATATATGTTTTATTACTTTTAAACCATTGTATGGCTAAGAAACCATATCAATGCTTTTACAGTATTATTTCACAATACTTATCTTACTGTACGTACTTTTTATCATAACAAGTCTTGCAATTGTGGCAATACATTTCTCTTGTACGAGAAGAAAGACTGTTCAATAAATGTTAACCCTTTATTGACAAACGCCCGTCTCTCTACTCTCTACATATTGTGAAAGTAATCTGCACTAATCTGACTGAGTGAAATACCTGTCTATTGTTTCACACGACCCTAGAGATTGACTCTTAATCTGAGGAGCAAAGTTGTCATGTTGCACGGTTGTTGGAAAACTGAATCCCTTCTTGTCTGTGCCAGGGAAGCTGATCACTTCCTATGCAGAGAAGAAAGTTTCCAGTGACCTCTGAGCTAGTTGGTAACAAACCCAATTAAGTTTAGCATAGTCAGTGGAGGCCTGGAAGATCCGCACTTCTACGTCGATACTACTGTTTATGTTATTCCAATGCGCAGGGCCTAGTGGGAAACTAGGAACTACACTACACACCCACCCACCCATCCACCATGCATCCATCCACCCATCCATCATGCACCCACCACGCAGCCACGCATCCATCCATCCACCCACCCATGTATCCACCCATTCATCATGCATCCACCACCCAGAGACTGATCCATCCATCCATCTACCCATCCATCCATCCATCCACCCACCCACCCACCCATCCACCATCAGATACACAGGACAAAGGATTTAAACAAATATTGGTCTGGTATTAATTCCTATCAAGAGGCAGCAGAAGATGATGATGAATCTGCTCAGCTTTCTGATTCTTAATGCTGTGCCACCCAAGCTTAGCTAGTCAAAAAATTAAAATACTCCAATACGCAGATGAGATTTTTATTTTAGATTGCATCTGTTTAGGTTTTCGGAGATCACTCAATGCCTTGCTTGCTATTGCACAGGGAATTATATCATGAGCAACTTAACGAAAACGAAAACAATGATATTTGGAAGAAAATGTATTTAAAAATGGGTCTGTCATTTGAAAGGATGTAACCTACAGGGAGTGAAAAGCTTTAAATACCTGGAGTGCACCTGGATGTAGGGGACAGCAAAGGGGCACAAAATGAATCCTTAAAGGCATCTGCAAAAGCATATTATGCGCGCTTATGGGGCGCTTAAAAAAGAATGTGGCTTGTCCAAACCATAGAGCATTATTAATGGTCCTGAAGTGCAAAGTGATGCCTTCAGTCTCATATGGGGCTATCATGTTCAAAAGAATAATTTATTCGAATTGCTGGACAAACATCTATTTGCGCTCTATGGTGCCTGTTTGTTTTCCCAAACAAAGTAGACTTTAATTTAAGCTCCTCAAACAGGGTCTGGTGCTCCACGGCAAATACATATTGCATTGCTTAAAATTAAATCCCTCCATGCTGCGCACAGCCACACACAAATCAACATCAGAAGATCTAATCGGGGTCAGGCAGACAATTTCCACGAGATGTACTCGCTAGCGATGCATATGTAATTGTGAAGTTCTAGCATACGTCCCAAAAGCATACGTTGTGAAGCCGGCTGTGATGTAAAAGTTGCGTTGTGATAGCACCACGAAGCAATACATTCATTGTAATGAGCGTTTCCCTTCCCGGTTGTATTAGACTTCAATTTTTACCTCCTCAAACGGGGTCTGGTGCTCCATGGCAAATACATATTGCATTGCTTAAAACTGAATCCATCCATGCTGCGCACAGCCGCACCCAAATCAACATCAGAAGATGTAATAGGGGTCAGGCAGACGATTTCCACGTGTTGTCATTGCTAGCGATGTAATCGCTAGTTATGCATTTGTAATTGCGACGTTCTAGCATGCGTCCCGATAGCATGCGTTGTGAAGCCGGATGCGATGTACAAGTCGCGTTGCAATAGCAAAGCGAAGCAATACATTCGTTGTAACGGGTGTTTCACATCCAACAGTAAGCACTCACCCATGCAAAGGTGTTCCTATAAATACCGACCATATATTCAGAAGTACTGTCAATTGAATTGGCAGATGCTATAACAAATAACATGGTCTAAATCCAGGTAAGCAGCAAAAAGTCAGAAAAACAATTTGAGGCACCCCCTGTCAACAGTTGTTACCAAGACATCCCTAAAAGTGAAGGGGTCATGTTGTGGCACGATATCATGAGCGTTTTGTGTGAATGCTCAAATGACCCACGATGATCACACAAGAAGACTGAAATAGGCACACTTAGTTAACTCTATATAGTAAAAATCAAGCGCTAGAGTCCATTTGTCACCATTACATGAACTATAAGACTTATAAACGGCACAACCATTATAGCATCTGGACAAAACAGGATGAGGTACAGTGAGAGGTATGTGGGAGTGTCATGTTGATAAAGCCACACCTGCATCACTTTCAAGCAAGGTTCACTAGCCTGTAACACTGTGCGAAATCAATAATATCTTAAAATAAATGCTCACAAATCAATCTAAAAAACTAAAATGTGCTGCATTCAATGTTGTTCTTGGTTCTCTGTGCACACAAGTTTCTGCTGTGCTTCAACTTAATTAATTGTGTGTTGCAACATTCGTTACACTTAGTCACAGTGTCTTGAAATATTAATTATCATTGGTTCGGTCAGGAAGATCTTTATCCGAGGAATGTGCACATTTTTAATTGGAACAGTTACTATTCCTTCTCTTCACTTAAATCCACGTTTATTAATCAATTTCAAACAACCAAATTTCGTCTTGGATTTTTTTATTTCAAAGTTGATTCATTTCTTCTGTTTATCCGATCATCAATAAATCACTTCATAATTACAAGTTTCCAATAATCATTCCATCAAAGCAAAAACCCAATGCATTTCGGGTCACTCAAAAGGAACCTTCTTCAGGGGTCTAGAGGAATTAACGATAAACAAGAATAAATCAGTTCTAAAGTATATCAAAGCAAATGTCTGCATGATCTATAATAACATATTATTATATGTTCAATAAATATTGAACATATAATAATATGTTATTATAGAACATGCACTATAGAAGATGCAGATGCAGATTATATGTTCAAACCTGAGGCAAACCTAAAACCTTGCACCTCCCTAGAGCAGGTGTAATGATAAGAAATGTTTACATGTTTACAATACTCCTCATTTTGTTTCCTCTTTCCACGTGTGCTGCATTCTGCAGCACACAAAGAACGAGGAAAACGCCTCTTGTTTATTTATTTTGAAAGTTTTATATAGCGTGAACATGACCACAGGGGCTATCAGAGCACTTTACAGTTTATACATAAGGAAGAATACAAGCAATCAAAACAGCATCAACAAAAATGACAGATTAACAGTCTAAAAATTGGCCGAGCATTCTTTGAGCCCAGCAGCTAGGCCACAAACCTACATTTCTGGCCCCTGAATCAGATGGGGAAGCCCAACAGAGTCAACCTTTCTTCATCAGGAGCCCTTGGACCTCATTTTTGAAGAGGACCGTGGAGGAGTTCACCCTGACTTTGGGTGGAAGGCAGTTCCAGATCCTTGGTGCCATACCTGAGAAGGCTCGATTGTATGTCTTTTTTTTCTTACATTTTTGTGGTTTGAGCAAAAGGCAGCTGGCGCTTCTGGGGGCTCTGGAACCACATGAGAGCTCCAGTTTCTGAGCGAGGTACAGCGAGGTCTTGAAGTGTATAGCTTTGTGTGCCATGCATACAAATTTTAACTGTATTGACGCTTCATAAGGAAGCCAGTTCAGAGCCAGTAAGTCTGGAGAAAAATGGTGAAATCTGTTAGTGCCAGTTATGAGCCTGGCAGCAGAATTGAGGGAATCCTAAGAGGAGCTATCTTTACTCTGAGCAATTCTCAAAGCGTTGCACTACCATAGTCCAACTTGGAGATCACTAGTGCTTGCACAGCCACATTTAGGTCCTGAGCAGGTAGATAGGGTTCGAGTTTCCTCAAGATACTGAGTTGGTAGTTAGCTCCTTTGGTAAGGGAGCTAATTTATTTATTTATTTATTTATTTATTTATTTATGGGATTTTTTGTGCGCAACTAATACCCTAAGGTGTCTAGGCGCAGCGAAATACTCCAGATTCCAGCACAGATCAGCACGTTCTTATTGATTAAAAAGCCAGGTCTTCAGTAATTTACGAAAATTAATAAGGGTGGGAGCGGTTTTAATGTGCAAGGGGAGTGAATTCCAGAGCACCGGCGTTGCTACCAAGAATCGCCTGTCACCCCAGGTGGCCGTTCTTGTGCGGGGGACAGTCAAAAGATAGCTAGCTGCTGATCTTAGATTCTTTTTGGGGGTATACACCTGAAAAGCCTCTTTTAGAAACTTTGGTCCTGTCTGATGAATGGCCTTATAGGCTATACAAAGAGCCTTAAATTTTATCCTGCTCTCAACCCTTAACCAATGAAGGTGGCGTATGGCTGCAGAAGTGGGATGTCGCCTAGGGATGATAAGCAGGATCCGTGCTGCCATGTTTTGGATGGACTGAAGCTTGTTTAGGATGTATTTATGTGTGCCAAGAAAAAGAGCATTTCCATAATCTAATTTTGAAAATACTAGTGTGGTGACTAACGTTTTTCCTGCAGATACTGGTAAGTACGGCAGGAGTTTTTTTATTTTCTTCAGTACAAAGAAAGCAGCCGAGACCACCTTATTAACATGGCATCCAAAAGTTAACTTATTATCAAAAATCACTCCCAGATTCCTGACCTTGGTGGCTGGCACCGGAGGCGGACCCATCTGACTAGGCCACCATATGTGAGACCATTCTGGAGAAATTGTGCCAAAAGTCATGACCTCAGTTTTCTCCGCATTAAGTTTCAGGCAGTTACTGTGCATCCATGATTGTACATCCAGTAACCCCTCCTGAAACCTAGCTGCTACCACGGGGCCATTCTTGTGCACCGCCAACACAAGCTGGGTATCATCAGCATAGGTGGTTAGGCGCATCCCATGGGATTTGATGACCCTCGCCAAGTCCGAAACATAAATGTTGAAAAGAGTAGGACTTAGCGAGGATCCTTGAGGAACCCCACAAGGCAGTTTAGTGGTGGGCGAGTAATAATTGCCCAGCTTTACTGCCTGTCTACGGTTGGCTAAAAAGGAGGCTATGAGATCTTTGGCCAGATGATTGATCCCAAAGGTTGCGACACGGTCGACCAAGATGGTGTGGTCGACCGTGTCGAAGGCCGCCGACAGGTCTAGTAGAATAAGAACTGCAGCTCCTCCTGAGTCCATAATCTCTCTAATTTCGTCTGAGGCTTTTATTAATGCTGTCTCCGTTCCGTGTTCCCTCCGGAACCCGAACTGAGTATCATCTAAGAGTTTATGATGTTCAATAAACTCTGAAAGCTGTTTATTCATTGTTGCCTCTATGATTTTGGACGTAAAAGGGAGACAGGCAATAGGCCTGTAGTTAGATGAAATAGTGGGGTCTAAAGAAGGTTTTTTAATTAAAGGTTTAACAATGGCCTTCTTCCAGCTTGCTGGGTAGACACCAGATGTAAATATGGAATTACATATTTCAGTTAGCGGCTGTGTGATAGCGTTCTGTAATTTATTCATTGTTGTAGGTGGGCAAGGGTCAATTGGGGAACCTGATTTGATCTTGCAGATCAGCGCACTGATCTGAGCTTCAGTAGCTGGCTGAAACTTATCAAAAGAGGGATTATTGGGCATTGGATAAATGACGGGTGTAGCATCAGCTTTTCTTGCCTGTTCATCAGAAGGTGGAATAAATGTCCGTCACCTTGGTTTTGAAGAAAGTGGCCAGTGAATCACATAGTTCCTGCGAGTTTTCACTTATAGGTCCCTTTGGACTAGAAAGAGAATTCACAACCTGAAAGAGCATCCTGGCTGAGTTGTGTGCTTGTTCAATTTGGCCAGTGTAGAAAAGATTCTTTTGTGTGTCGATGGCTTTTTTGTAGATTGCTAGAGCGCTCTTATAATCCTGCTTAGCCGAAGGACTGTAATGTTTCCTCCAGCGTCTTTCAAGATTTCTACAATACTGACGTTGGAGGCGCAGTTCCTCTGTGTACCATTGAGCAGATGGCGTAGCTCTATTGGGGCGATAATATTTTTCCGGCGCAACTTGGTTAGCTGCCTTTACAATCCATTCCTGAAAATGTGTGGACATAGTCTCAATATCACCTGTGTTTTCTGGGATAGATGGCATCAGGAGATTAATAAAGTGCGGCATATCTGCCTTATTCCAAGTCCGTACCCCCACTGGCAGACGGACTTTATTCTGGGAAAGTTTGAGTGGTGACAGTTTGATCCTAAAAATTATAGCTTGGTGGTCAGTCCATATCAAAGGAAGTATTAATGATGTCTCAATTTTGGGGTCGTTAGTAAATACACCATCCAGTGTATGCCCAGCAATGTGCGTAGGGCCCCTCACTAACTGCTGCAGTCCTATTGCCTGCATGTCAGTGATAAGTTGGACTGTATCATGGTTATCCATGTTTTCAAGCGGGAAATTAAAGTCCCCAAGAATCGTATAGTATGGTGAACCTATTACTGATTCCGTGATATCTGTAAGGTCTGCTAAAAATTTGGTACGTGTTCCTGGAGGTCTGTACACAAGTATCCCTTTAAAAGCGTGTTTCTGGGTAAGATTGATAGCGAATGTAAAAGCTTCGCAATTAGTGCTAAGAATAGGATCACATTTTATTCGGTAGTTGTCCCTATAAATGATGGCTAAACCTCCACCTCGTCCTGAGATCCTGTCTTGTCTAGCTACACAATAGCCTTCTGGGGTAGCCAGTACAAAGTCAGGACCAGAAGCTTCGTCTCCCCATGACTCAGTAATAAAAAGTATATCCAGTTCTTGGTGAATAATAGTCTCCCTTATTACCAGGCTATGTTGGGGGAGTGAGCGTACATTGATTAGTGCAGCTTTTACATATTGCTCGGTGGATGGGGAAATGCTGGGGGTTTCCTGGGGGTGGGATGTGGTATTTGTCGCCAGCCGTGGAGATGGCAGAGAAAAAGCGCAACCTACACATGATATGGGTGTGGTAGGCAAGTGTTTGCATGGCAATAATACTTTACAGGACGTACCCACACCTGTGTTCCACTGTCTCAGCTGTGCGGAGGAGTAGCATAAGATAGATGTGGCCTCATGTGGGGTAGCAGGACCAGGGGGGGTGGCCCTGGGCCCGGATCTGGCTCGGACGGGCACAGACGGGCTTGTCTTAGGCGCGTCTTCGGCGCGCGTCCGCTGCGCATCCTGGGTGAGCGAGGACTATATAGCTCTCTCCCGGAAGTGGAGAAGAGCTAGAACGCGTCCCGAGCCAGCCCTAAGATGGCGGCTGGTCCTCGTGGACGAGTTCGAGTGCCCAGTTCCCCCCGCTCTAGCGGGTCGGGTAGGTGCCGAATTTCAATTTTAAACACAGAGTGAAGGTGCACAGGGTGTTGCAGGGCGGTCAGAAATAAAAACAGTGACAAATTTAAAATTATTAAAAGTTTCTATAAACCCTCCTAAATTAGCCTCATATATCTCTAGTACAGCAAATGTCAGCGCTAGTAAATCTCAAGCTCGTTCGTGGTCTGTGGCCTGTAAAATGATGTGCTTCTGTATTTTCAGGCTTTTGTTTAGAATGATACCCAGAGAAGATAACGGAATCAACGAGGAGAGGTCTGCAGTTTAGAGCAGTAAGTTGATTTAACCATTGTTCCAAGACCGGGGAATGCTTGTGGGGTGAGATTAGGAGGAATTTAGCTTCAGGTAGTTATGTGTCAACCAGCTTTGTGTTTCCAGCAGGACTAAATTGCGGGATTGAATGTCCTTAGTGTACGCAATCTTTAGGTATAGTTGGGTATAATCCACGTACATGTGATTGTGAATGCTGGATGATTTCAGAGTTTCTGTCAGAGGCTCCATGAACAGGTTAAAGAGCACGGGAGACACTGCTGAACCTTGAGGAACCCCCAGCGTGACCGTTGCAGGATGGGTAAGGGATTGGTTCACCTTGAAGCTTTGGGATCTATTCTGAATGAACGAAGAGAACCAGTTAAGTACAGGCCCATACAGCCCCATCCTGTGTTTCAGGAGGTCAATTAGGTTATTGTGTTTGACAGTATTGCATGCTGAAGCGAGGTCAAGAAGGATCCGTAGGCACGACTCATTATGGTCCAATATTCTTAGCGCATCATCAACGATGTTGGTTAGTGCAGACTCTGTACTATGGCCTGGGCGGAAGCCAGATTGGTATTGGTCTAGGAGTTCAAAATGTTCAATATGGGAACAGAGTTGGGCGAGCACACATTTCTCCAGGAGCTTTGCCAAGGTGCGGATGTTAGAAATTGAGCGAAAATTATAGAGGTCCGTGGGATCCACAGATGGTTTCTTTAAAATCAGAGTCTCTTGACCCAATTTAAGACAATCAGCACTTGCTGAAGTGAAGCATTGGCGATCGTAGTCCGGAGTGTTAATAAGGAGACTCTAACCTCCGGGAAAAGGTTCAATGGCAAAGGGTCATTGTAGTGATTGGAAGGTTTCAACGTCCCCAGCATTTTGCAAACAGTGCCTTCATCGAGGTTTGGAACAAGCTCCAAGATGTTGTTTTCGGGAAGGTATGGCTGCGCAGGGTCTGTGAAATCCAAGCCTGGGGGATGCAGGATGATCAGAGGACGATCGAAAGGTGATCAAGGGCAAAGCGTAATTCAGTCTCAATCTTGATAGTCTTATCTGTGAAGAAGACTGCAAATTCTTCACAGTTCAGCAAAGACCCTTTACCCAGTGACGAGAGATTAGGTTGGCTGTTAGCTTGGGACTTGATGAGTTTGAACTGTTTTTTTGCACAGGTTTTTTCTTGGTCTAGTTGAGATCTGAAAAAGGTGGCCTTCGAGCATCTGATGTGTTTATTGAATAGGCTTCGCAGGGATCTCAAATAGTGGAGATGTTCAAAGGAAGGGTTGGATCGCCATGACCTTTCTGCAAGCCTTAAGTTTCTTCTATCGGAATAAAGACTCTAATTGAACTATGGTTTGGAGAGTTTAGAGGACATTCTCTTATGCTGTAGTGGAGCAACCAAGTCTAGTACATTGAGCTTTGAGCGGGGTATAGTGGGAAGTGAGGTCGTAGACGTGTGCCGGGGAGGGGGCAGGATGTTATCGCAGAGATCTGTCACATCTTGCGAGTTAATGTTCCATAGACATCTTTTCAGCTGTTTTGGGTTCTTAGGCTGGGATCTATTAACCACCATATCATTTGCATCATTCCAGTGGAGGTTGAAATCACCCAAGAAGATCTAAGTACCATGGAAATCAGCGTTAGCAGAGATAATGCCCATGATCTGTTCTGTGAAGGGAATGTTTTCACAAGGGGGGTGTTGGAATGTGTGCAGTTTACATGAGAGATTATTGCCACCAGTCATTTGAATGCAAAGGTATTCACAAGACCGCAGGAGGTCGGCATGAAGTACTATTGCTGCGGTGCAAACATGCTATGCCTCAACCGTGACTACAAGCTCTGTCCAACCTAATGATATCATAGTTGAAAGGCATTAAAAGGTCTAGAGAAACAGCAGCTGAGTCATTTAGCCAAGTTTTCATCAACAAGGTCAGGATCCTGGGCAGGATGATGTCGACAATGTCTGAGGCATGTTTAACAGCTGATCTGCAGTTTAGGAGTACACATTTGAGTCTTATGTTGGTGTCCATTGGTGCAGGAAGAGTGGTGGTGATCCTCCTAAGGTTTTTCTCATTTAGAGTTCAGGTGTTTGGCCTAGGTTCTCTGAAGGGGTCGGTGGGAATGGGTTTGATTAGTTTGCAAGTTCGGTAAGGGGAAGAGATGTGCCGGATCATATGAGAGTAGTAGGGATTGGATAGCTCTATCAGACAAGGAGGTTCTACATCTGGAGGGGTGAGAAGGGTCATTGGGGTGAGAAGCAGAGGCCCAACTATGTGTGATGCGGGAAGGAGACCTGCCAAGTATAAGGTGGGGAAGGGAGCCAGGCACGACCCCTAGTTGGGAGCGATCGTGGATAGTGGTTGTTCTTAACAGAGCAGCTTAAACTGGAGTTACCTGACAATTCCTTGGTGACAAGTAATAGGCTGCGAACCTGTGCCTAAAGTTGTTGTAGGCAGAGTGTTATCTCGTCAAGTTGGCCTTCCAAAGTAGAGTGAAGAAGGGAATGGCAGGGTCTGTTCGGGGGACCCTGCAGCGGGAGGGAGCGGAAGGAGGCAGGGGACAGTCGGGTAGATGGCAAATGACTGTGTCCCTCGGTAAGGGGCTCAGTGGAATGAAACTGTGTGCACCGAGAGAAGTGTAGTAAAGGAGAGAAGGATCAGATGGATAGAGGTCCTTGGAGGCATGCCTTCCAGGGACATGCCCCTATTTATTAAGGTTGTGGTCCAGTGCTGTTAGTGCCAAACGTAAGACCAGGTCTTGTCTGTAAGTCTGTAGGTAGAGTTGGCACATCAGGGGCCTAAAAAAATGGATAACCTTGTTTACAAATGTCAACAATATTGTTGTGTCCTTAGTTAGTTGTACACCACAATATTTATCTCACTAATATCCTGTAACATAAATATGTTCTTCTAAATGTTGTTTACAAATATAATATCCCCTAGAGTGTATATTTTATAATATTAGCTCAGGTGGGGTGATATTTTTGTAAACTCTATTTAGGACATACTATTTATTATCTTATATCTCACAAAGATAGTCTGGTAATATGCAGTTGATGGAATAGGACAGAACAGGGAAAAACTATGTAATCAATAAACTTCATTTCGAACAAGAAATAATCCGCTGTCCATTCAAATAAAATATGTATGATCCATGCAATAAAGCAATTTCTATAATGAGTGAATACAGAAACCATCATCTGGAAGATGGAAGGAAATTATTGCTATAGCGAGAGCAATGTTTTTAAACCCTGAATAATGCAGACCTTGTTAAACCTGTGCAGGTTGTTTTAATATTATGCATTTTCATCATGTACTTTTGATAATTCTTATTAATCAAGGAAATGCACATTCAGTAAATAGTATAAATAAATGTGGTATTAACAAGCAACTATTGCTACTTTTCATAAAGATTTATATTAGAAGTCAGTGCATTTACAAATAACATTAACATATACTATGATATTCACAAAGTATTTTCTATTTAGATGTCCTTTACCCCAAATAAATGACATTTCTGTACATGCAACTCTCCCTAGCTATATCATGCAACAGACTGGCACACTAATGATTTCTTTGTCTGGCTGAACCTTAGGTGCTCGGATTCTTGTACTAATTGATTTTGGAATACTCGTGCCCACTCTCGTAATGTCACTGCTTTTTATTCCTTCAACATCCTGTTTTAAATTAAAAGTCACTTTCATATGATGCTTCACTTTAAAATAAACCCTTATTTCAGCACATTCACAGGGAAGCCATCGGTGAGTCATGTATAATTGAACAGGCAAGCTCGGCATCAAGTCTGCCGCCATTATGGCGTTTGCGCCGGCCCCCATTAGTTGGGGAGAGGGGTCACCGTGCACAATAGTGACCCGGCACCGGAACTCCTAAAGGGGTCACGCAATCAGCGTGCATTGCGCCCTGGCCCGGAAGCACTTCCTAGTGCTTTAGGGTCAGGTGGCATCATCGCTACGCAGGGGCAGGCCAGTCTGAACTGGTCCTACCCCAGTTACTGCTTTAAAAAGGGGAGCAGGGCAGAGAGGCTTTCTCTTCGCCCGCTGCCTTTCACTGAACACCACACCAGTGGCCTGGGTTGGGCCATTGAATTAAATTTACTTTTTTCCCCACCCACCAACCCCTAAAGCAGATAATTGTATGTAAGGTGTGTTTTCTTCAATATGCTTTCTCTTTTTCCCTTTTTCCTCTGCAGGAGCAAGTGTATGTAAAAATAAGTTCTATTCGTGCTTTAATGGTTTTGAATCAAAGCGTTAATAACCTTTTTTAACTTTTCAGGAAAGTACGTTTTTTGTTGTATTTGTGTGTATCACTGGTCAGGTGATAAGGTCATGATTGGTGAGCATAGTCTGCGGTCCTTGAAGAGGGCATCACCTTTATCAAAGGGGGATGCCCAAGGAGGAGACAGAGGGTCTCGTCATGGAACTCCAAGGGGCAGTTTTCAGCTGGTAGGTTGGATGGGTATGGGGTCCAGGGAGCCATGCTTCCAGTCAGCCAGGTGGCCCCTACATCACGTGCTTGTGCTCAAGGGCACCTGGACGCATGTTTACAGGGTCCTGTTATGGAGTGGAGGGTCTTGGTGTAGGGGGAGGCTGGGAGAGGTAACGCTCCGGTAAGCTGGACCTACTTCACAACATCACTCCGGTAGGAGTCTGGGAAGTTGGTTTGGGACCTGGGGCTGGCAGTCATTGACCTTGCCGTAGGCTCTAACAGGATTACGCAGAAATTAAATCATATTCAACAATTTAGAATAAGATGGGAATGGATATGTATTAGAGACATGTTAAGGTTAGGCAATGGAACACCTTGTACCTCTCAATGTATTGGACTTTCTGCGTATTGTATATAATGTAAATAATCATCATCTGAATGTTAATATTTTGTAATATATAAGGCCGGGGTCTACGACCCCTAATCCAAACAAGTATTTGGTGTCTAAATTGTTTGATGTTTGGGGGGTGGGGAGGGTCCCACCACCTGTTGGGTTTCAGGCAGTTACGGAAGGGGGCCTAGGCGGTACCAGCCCATAATACTTTGTGAGAATTGCACATTAATAAATCACACGTCGCATTAAGAACATTAGCTAATAAAGCTACAAGCAAAAGGGATAACGGTTAATGGTTGTGATTACAGCTGCTGACATATAATTCAGGTTTTCATTTCCTAAAATATAAGAATGGCATTAATATCTGTAAGATACTTACAAAGAATATAATTGTGGATTGAAATATCAATCAAGTACCAGGTCTGGCGGCTCAGTGGACTAATTTGTCCACTGCAAGGGCCTGTGTTTGACTTCATAGTCATGTGTTCAAAACCTGGCGGGTCCACTCAGCCGTTCATCAATCTGAGGTCGATAAAATGAGTACAGTTGGGTAACAATTAACATCTGTGGTTAAGTGCCAAGATGATTACGGGTGAAAGTGCGCTTTACAAATATACTTGGTTTGTAAACTGAGAGTAGCCAAACTGTGCCTGAGATATTCTCTTCTAACACCATTTACTTGAGGGTCACTGGACTTCCTCTCTGCGCTGTAAGACGTTTTTGGGTCAAATGTTGTTTCGTTAAAACTTTGAGTGGAGCAGATAGAGACGAAAGCAGCTTGCCATTTTCCTTTTCACCTTAGGTTGGGTCTTTCTCTCTTCCATCATGATGAGCTTCTTGTTCTAGAGGGTCTTTCTCCTATCAGTCGTTACAGCAGAAGTACGGGAAATGGTTCAAACTAATGCAGCTTTAGTGACTGCTCATACAACTATATTAATGCAGCAGCACCTTCAGCAGTCCTCACTACTTCAGTCAGCTCTGCTACTGGTTACTGTAATTGACTTTCATGTTTGGGGTGAAATTAAATTATTTTCTGTGAGTCTTTGGAAGAGTCTATTTCTGATCTTTGAATGCTGAATGTTGTGAAGAAATGATCACTGCATATAGATTTATCAGGATCCTTGTTATTTAGGGACTAATGATAATGGTACATCAATTTATGATTGAGGCATTAAGCCTTTCTTCAGACACTCCAAGACCTGTTTTAGATGCCATCATTCTTGGTTTCAAGTGTAAGGAAAAGGCAGGGTTTCACTCCGCCCACTTTTGATGTCTGCTATTTTAGGTGTCAACTTCAATCATAAAAAGTAATGCGATAAGGAAAACTTATATTCTTCGAAAAGGAAATTATGCCATGCGTTATCCCCTTGCCGGTGGTATTAGTGTGCGTGACCTTAATGGATCTTCTGAATGTAAACTTTCGAGAGTGGCAAATGCATAATTTGTTTATGTTATTTGGAGTGGTGCATAACTATCATAGAAAGGACAAGTACTTGGGGCTAAAGTTACCAGCTCGTGTTTTCACTAAGGTCATATTCCACTTATTAGATTTTCATCATCCAGCGAACATTTTTGTTAATTTCTTCCCTTAAGGCAGACTCAAGGAAACTCAGTTCATAGCAATTAATAGGCATTAATAGAGCCAGTTAGCATGTGAGAATTTCAATAGGGTATAACGAGGGTTCGTTATGTGTCATTTTTTTAAGGAAGGATAATGTCAAAAAGATATCAGCGTTTGTGGTGTAATTCACATAATTTCCAGGTTTTTTTACACTTATGCTACGTGTAGGAAGGTGGATATCTGATTATGGTTACCCCCAAACTTTTTGCCTGGTGTTTAGCTGGTTTTTGACAGAGTTGGCCTGGGATCCTGCTATTCAGGGCCCCAGGCTAATTTCTCTCTCCTTAAAATGGACTCCATGTACCTTAGGTGCATACACAATTGGAACTGGTTCACCTTATAGGCCCCTGTAACAGTGTACCATAGGTACCCAGGGCATAGGTGTAGCCAAGGCCTACCAGGGGCTGCAGCATGTATTGTGCCACCCCTGGCCTGGCCTCCATATTTGACACAACTGGCTGATCACTCAGCTGGGGTAAGTTGGTGTAATCACCTCTTACTTAGATATAGAATACCTATATCTAACCTAACTGGACACATGGTAACCTATAAGTCACTCCTATGGCAGGCCTTAACAATCCTGGAGGCAGAGTGCTTGGTTTTATGCGAGATGGTGCTCTAGCATGAGCTGAGCCTGTCTGCAGCTGTCAGGAACAACTCCCTTAGCTGTTCCGGGATATTGCCATACCATATACTCTTAAGTGCATTATAATCCTCGCGGTTATATTCTAACTTTGGTTTGGCTTTATCAAAACATGTCGAGGAAGGTGTCATACGATTTGGAATACAATCCCCTCGACAGTTCTGTCGACGGGGATAGCATCCCACCCTTCTAGAGGGACACGACATGTACATAACCTGAACCCCAGTTAATGTTAACCAGAGCCTCAGCATCACAAAATGGATGCTGCCACCAGAGACACAAGTCTGACCTCCTGCTGCTGGGAGTCCTTCCAGCGAGGGAGGCTTGGACAAAGGGTTTCCTGCCTTGGGAGGTGCGAGCACCACCCCAGACAGGATTTTGTGTATTGGGTAGGACAGGGCTGAATAGAATCAGACATGCCTGGGGCACACAAGGTGTCCTCGTGCATAAGCCAGTCCAAACCGGTGCTGGGGCTTTCCAGCCCCAGTCCTGTCACAGAGCTGGACAAAGGAAAGGGGGTGTAACCGCCCCCCTTCCTGGTCCCACCCAGAGGAGGGACCTAGCAGGTGATCCACCCCTCAGTTTGGGAATAAGAATGAGAGCAGTGCCATAGCACCTCAGATCATCCTGAATCAACTTGAAACTAAGAAGACAACTGGACTTCGACATTATGCTGCACAGAAGATTGAAGAGCATCTCCCTTGTGGCCTAGGAGTGGCCACCCTGTGAACACAGGCACCATCCAGCAACTCGACATCTGCTTTGCCGCCGCCTCCTGCCGGAGCCCGAGCCCAGAGCCTGACGAGACCCAGACTCCTAGATTTCTCACCACCCGATCCACAGTCCTTGCAAAGAAGGGACCTGTGGAGGCACCGAGAGACGTGGGACCGGGCATCTCAAAAGACCCCTAAGAAGCTGACTGCGCAGCACCTGAGGCACCCTCGATGTTGTGCTTTGGGGTTTGAGAAGCCCCACAACCGAGCAGCCCTTACACCAAAGATCAGCCCCCCAGCATCTCCATGATCTGCGTGGGGCTTTTTTGCATTGTGCCACTCGATGCGCCATCCCAGCCACTTGCCACGTGGTCAGCGGCCATCTTGGTGACGAAACCTACAATTTACACTGCGGGTCTGGTTGCTCCAGACTTGCCCTCGCTCCTGTGAAAAGGAGCACCCGCTCTGACCTTGCTGGTCCGAGAGATAAGCTTTTTCCACTTCCTGCGTGGCTTGCATTAGCCAAGGCCTGTTTGATCCAATCAAGTTGCCGACACCGCCATCAGCTAGAGCTTTTGTGGTACAGCTCGTGATCGACTCCTGGAGGTCCTCGACCTCTTCGTGTCCACGTGGCTGAGGAGACAAGCTGCACCTCATTGCCTGTTTGCACCCGACATCGCCTGGTTCCATCCTGGTTCCACGGTAGTCACTGGCTAGTGACTTTGAACATTGTCCCCTCTGCCTTCAGGTCTTCACCACTTCAGATCCACCTTTGGATCCACCGGAACTCTTCTCGTCTCGACGCCTGCAGCATCTTCAGCTCCAAGCACCATCGACCTGCGTGACGAAACCCGACACTACGTCGCACCTGTGCACCCGCTTCCTGTGAGTGAGGTAACTCAGCAACGCCGGTGTTCCTACACTGGTACACCCCTCTAGTGCCTAGGTCTAAAGTATTGTCCTTCTAGGTCAGCCGGAAGGTTCCTTAAACACTAACTTTGTAACTTTTATGCACCATTGACATTACATTGGTATATGCGTGCACTTTCCACACTGCACCCGAGTACCGCGGACCTTTCCCGACTTCCTCACTGTTAGTCCCGAACAGCTCCAGCGATTCCCAAGGCCCTAGGCCTACTTCCTTTCAGCTAGGTGGTTCTTATACCACTATTTTAGTATATGGTTTAGGTGGCCCCTAGGGCTCATCCATATTGTGCAACTTTTGTGTATTTAAACTGTGTTTTGTTTTAACGCATTTGCTTCTGTGCTCATAAAGAGTATAGGGGATATTTGTAGTAAATAAATATATATATATTTTCAATATATATCTGTGTGGTGTCCTTTCATTTGGTATTCAAGGGGATTGTGTATGATAAAACAGCTTGCTTCACATGCCTTTACAGAGTTCAGCCTAAGACTGCTTTGTCCTCGCTACTCGGATAGCTGCTCTATAAGGTTGACTTACAACCAATAATCATAAGGGTTGCTTGGCATGGTACAAGGTGATCACTAGAACTAGTGAGCATCATATACCAGGCCAACTTCTCACACTACCCATATAGTTTTGTAGCAATTATACTTCACGTGGTTGGAGAAAAAAAGTTTCGCAGTAACAATTAAACTGGCTGTACGTCATACGAGCAGCACTGCACTTAAAACAGGTTTTATACAATTTACAGAAACGATTGAAGCAGAAATGTGTCACAGGAACAAAAAAAACAGATATATGTTGCATGAGGAGCGTTGCATTACCAATGTTCTTTCTCCTAATTTCCTATTGAAAGCAGATACATAGACAAGTCATTTAATACTGCCACTAATTCATATTTATTGAACATCATGCTTTGTGGTAAAGCATACGAAAAGTGAGTCAAAATCACGATATTGAGATAAAGGAATTGTGGAAGTCCTGACTTTCATCCGAAAGCCCAAGTTTACGCAATATTCCGTGTGTTTTTACTGTATGCGTGGAGGTTTTTTTTCAATGTGCGGCTCAGAGTTGGAAAAAAAACCAATAAACACAGTATTCATAATCCAGTAGTTCCCACAAGAATTAAATATATTTTGCAAAGAAAAATCTTATGCTGTTTCACACACACCCTAGTTGAGAATATCAGGAAGATTTTTGCTGGAGAACTGACAGCTACTTTTTGATCACGGTGGAGATGCCTACGTCTAGAAGAGAATGACACTCCTGCGGAAAAAGCTGGCTGAAAACCCTCTCAATCATATATAATATGTCCTATACACAAACTCCTTGTACAAGTGTATTTCAGTATAGGTTATCCCTTCTGTAGTCATGTGCTTGCATAATAGTGTATACATGAACCCACAAGGGGGGCCTGGCACGATGTGTCCAAATTGTTACAGTACCTAGAAGGCAGTCTGTGGGTCAATCCAGGTATATTTCAGGAGAAATTCGACACCTCAAATCTAAGACATGATATACCTTTTCAAAGGCACAAATATATTCACTAAACTGAACCCTCAAACCCCAGAACGACTTTTGCGACATGCATATGTCTGCTCAGATGTAAGAGACTCAGCTTCTAAAATCTTTGAGGAAGAATGTGTTTCTCTAGGAGCTATAACTAGGGGTGTGCAAAATGTGCTTATTTTTTGTGTGCAAGTACAATAAATTATATCAAACATACATGAAATTGCATATAATTATTGATGAGTCACATGACTGAGTGTAACTGACGGTCCGCCTTGGTGTATTCCTCCTAGACAGTCACACACAATAGAGAGCTTAGATGTACCTGAATAGGCAATCAATGGCAGGATGGGAGGGCGGAGATGGGCACATCCCTAATTACACTTAAACGGGCTGTGTTCTGCCTTAACTAAAAGAGTTGCCTACCCCCTGTAGTAAGTATGGAGCCAGGACAGGTAAAGAAGGATCCCTGTGGGACTTCAAAGGGAAACCTCTAGAATCTTCTACCACCTCCCAGAGGAAGGGGACCAGGTATAAATATTGGACCTGAGACACGACCTCTTCACTACACTTCTGGAGCTGTGGATTCTCTGCCAGGAAGAAAGTCTGCTGTGCTGCTGAAAGGGCTGTTGTCCTTTTGCCTGAGTGAGAATGACTGGACCTGATTCTGTTGAAACGATGACCCCAGTTGACTCCAAGGGCTAGTTGGCTGGCCTCCTGCTACATCCTCAAGGACAGAAGGCACAAACACATTTGAACCCAGCACCTGGACATCTATGCGTCCTGCCCTGCAAAGTAGTGCCACTCAGTCCTGGACACAAGGAAGTGGGACTGAAGGTGCTCTGCCAGCCCATCCATGGACCCAACAGAACTGACGAATCTCCTCTGCTGCGCGCTGCAAATGCAAGCAGAAAAGATGCGCTGCCTAACATGCAAGGTCTCTTCTGATGCAAAGGACTCTGCATTGACCATGCCGACCACATCAGAACTGCTGCCTGTGCAAAGCTTTCCTGATGCCGGACCTACCATTGCCAAATCTCTCATCGATAGAAGTCTCGACGATGGCACAGTTTCTTGCATCACAGCATTACAGCTCCTCATAACCAACATATTTACACAACTGTAATATGCATCCCAGATATGGGACTTCACATCATAAATCCTCGCCAATAGGAGCTTCGATGATGCCACATGAGCCCCCTTCGCGGCTATGCAGCTCATCGAAATCTACATATCCTCTTGATTGCACAACGCTTCCTCCGCACGGGAACTTGCAATGCTCCATAACCAAGATCTAAGGTGCTTTGTTTAGCTGGCTTAACTGGGTCCCTGTAGACAGCCTGTGCTCAATCACTATCAGCCTGAACTTGTGACTTTGTCCCGGCCCGGCACGACCAGATATCCACAGTTAGTGTTGTGCGCTTTTTGGCTCTATCTTCAGCTAAATCTTTAAATCTTCATATCTCTGATTCTACTGATTGTATTTTGGTCTTGTTTTATTTATTAAAATATACTCTATTTTCCTAAACTGGTGTGGGATCCTTTTGTGGTATATTGTCACTGTGTTACTGTTTGAAGTTTTCCAAGAGTACTTTACACACTGCCTCTGAGTTAAGTAGCTTCTCTGTTACAAGCTACCTGAGGGTTGAGCACAGGTTAATTTAGGGTTTGCTTGCAACCTCACCCTCACACGGATTGTGGTTGCTCCTTGAGTAGGGGTTCACCGCCTTAAAACCTTACAATTATGTGAAAAGCAAGTCAGTCATTTTGTGCTAGGTTTTATCGTGAAATGCCTCCTCACATCAGTATTTGCACCAATGATGAATTTAAAAAAGATCACTAAGAACGACAGCTACTCACTTTATGGCACCATTAGTGGTAACTTTCTACTTGCAAATAGCTTGCAATTACGCAAATTGGCATTTTTGAGTAATTTTAGCAATTTTGCTTAGCAAGTGTTAGACCTGTAAGCCTTTGGGTGTTCTTCCCCCAACCTTGTTACCTGCTTGCTTCCAACTTTGCTTATCATGCTTTGTTGGTTTTGGGACTCTAAGCACTTTGCAATTGCTAACAAGTGCTAAAGTGCATGCGCTCTCGCTCTAAACATGGTTTGATTGACTTAGCTACAATTAGCATATTTAATTTAAGTCTAAGTTCCTAATAAAGTGTACTACATGTGCCCAAGGCCGGTACATTTATAGCTACTAGTAGGCCTGCAGCATTGATTGTGCCACCCACTTAAGTATCCCTTTAAAACAAGCCTCAGGCCGGCCTGCCATTTTGACATAGCATTTAAAAATCCTTGCCTCTCCACTTGTCTTACATATAAGTCACCCCTAAGGTAGTGTAATTGAAAGGTAGAGCAGGTACTTTTAAGATTTACGTGTCCTGCTGGTGAAAAACTCCCAAATTGTTGTTTTACTACTTTGGGGCCTGCCCCTCCCATAGGTTGACATTGGGGATTCCTTGTTACATCTAATCAGTGTAATTCCGAATTAGAAGGAGTAAAGCTGTCATAAGTTCAGTACCTAAGGAATCATAATGATAACACCTCTTTATTGTTAAAGTTGAATTTATCATTATATTTTCAAAAATGCCAGTTTGAGAGATATGTAATTTCTATGCTCTTAGGCCTGTGTGCCTCTAGCCTGTCTCCAATATACATATGGGTGGATGACATCTAGGCTTTGTGCATGCCCACAGGATAGCAGCACACAAAGGGAGATTAGGTGTGACTGATGGGCCATTCACTTCTTGGTGTGCAATGCTGGGCAGGAGGGGAGGGAGGAGCTGGCCACAGCCTCACACATAGGAATGGAATGGAATGGAATGGAAAGACAACTTATAAAGCGTGATAGTTACCCTGAGGCGTCCTAGCGCTAAAATACACCTGAAAAGGCTGTGTCCTGTCCCCACACAAAGGACTGCTTAGCCTTGCCAGAACAGTAAGAGAGGACATCTGTGCACTTTGAAGCCTCTCATTGAAGTCTACCCCACTTTAAAGCACCACAGGGTATAAGAAATGGCCTTCCGATCCTACCAACTGAGTACATCTCTGGACCTGTGGATACTCTGCCAGGCAAAAAGAACTGCTGTGCTGCTGAAGCACTGTCACTCTACTGGACTGCTGCTCTGGTATAACTGCTCTCTTGCGGTGCTGACCTGCTGCCTGCTGCCCTCCTTACCTAGTTGAGAAGGAATGGACCCACATCACTTGAACCCAGAACCAAAGTTACTCTAAGTTCTTGCTTGCTTGCCTCCTGTTCTGAAGTCTCAGGGACATCAAATACATCCTCTCACCCTGCTACAACACCTGGAGGCTCCCATCCGTGAATCTTGCCCTACTGTATAGTCCCACCCCAGTCCTGGACCCTTGGAAGTGGGCATTAAGTGCTGCTCCAGCAAAAATCCACACATCAATATTGTTGTGCAGCTCAGAACTGTCACATCTCCATCAACAATTATGCTGTGCATCACATCGCAGACTGAGCGTCACATCATCTCCTTCGCCTTTGAGGATCACCTCTTGTGTTCCTCGCATCTCCTTGACATCATTGCAAACAAAGTACTTTGCGGTGAGCTAAGGCTAGTCCCTGTATCCAACCCACTCTCCATTGCAGTCAGTCTGAACTTTTGTATTTGATCCGTGTCCAGTGTGACCGAATAGTCAGGGATGTCGCTTTACGATTTTAAGCAGTACATTTGTTTATTCTTTAAAAATTCGTAATTCAGGATCTACCTTTGGCATTTTTGTTGTATTGGTCTTGTTTTGTTCATTACATTAAACACGGGCGCCGAAGGGTCGAAACGTCGACATTTCTTCACAGGCCCAGCAATTCTAGAATTCTAGCAAACTGAAAGAAAGAAATAGGATTCTGGAAAATCGTATCAGCGGATGGCCTTTAGGAAATAATATTTACAACAAGGGGTGGTGAGGGACAGAGTCTCTGAATTAAGCAGAAAGCTCTCACCCAGTCAAGAGATCAGGGCTAGATCCAACACCGTTTTTTAGCTCACTGCACCATCCCAGTTTCAGAACCTGGCTGTGTGCAAATTAGTCTGTTCCTGTCCCAGTGCATGATGGGAACAGGGCAAACCAAACTACAAAAGCCAATTCTTACACTGGGAAGGAAACAAGCTCCCGGGGACCGGTTTCTGGCATTACAGCCGTCTTCGGCCCGGTTTGCTTGAATCCTGATGGTGCAATGAGCAAGGGTCTCACATCTGAGAATACCCTTCCACGCTTAGGGTGGACAAAAATATTTACAACAAGGGGTGGTGAGGGACAGAGTCTCTGAATTAAGCAGAAAGCTCTCACCCAGTCAAGAGATCAGGGCTAGATCCAACACCGTTTTTTAGTCTGTTTAACTCAAACACTCTGTTCATCACCACCCCCTTTTTGTAAATCCTTTAGGAAATAAAACACTTGTATATATTTGTATATATTGATTGTATTGGAATATATCATCACTGTACATATCATTTTATCATGTGATCACTATTCACTATTGTCACTTGTTTGCGCTTCAAATATTACATTGACAGTCATTGTATTCATTGTATAAAAAATCAATTTGAATGAATTTAATTCAGATAAATACAAAGTACAACAAATCACGTACAGGTCTTCTTTTCGTTCAGTGTAAGGGCCTGGGTTTGTGTTTCTCAGAGCGGTTGTTTCTTTTCTTAGATTGCATTGAATAGCAGTTGTAAATCATTTGTGTTGTCACCCGACAGAACCACTTATTTAACCATTGATTACCCACGTTCTGAGGGACACAGGGTCACCCCCGTTTTTCTTAATAATACCCTCTCAGCTACAGCATTGTTTGTGCTCCAGCTTAAGGGAATAAAAAAATTAAGTATTGATCCAATCAAGTAAGCCCATGCCACTCTACACAAGCACACACTGTCTCTTGAGTAGCCCCCATGTGGCAAAATCAGATCTCTCTTAGCCTGCTGCTTCTGTGGGAACAAACCAAACCAAGCCTCAAACCTGCTCTGCTCAGAAATCACACAAAATAGAGGCAGCGCTGTGCCTGCCTTATAATCAAGAAAGGAGAATTCCAGAGCATTGAAGTTTTCCAAACCAATAAAACAGTTACACATTCAGTTACTCATTTCACTGCTCTTTGTATTTTGGTATTTGTAATACAGAATGTTATACACTGGACTACAAGTACAGGAATGCAAAGGAAACATTTGGACTGCACAATTTACCTTGAATGACCCAAAACATGAGGAAATCGAGGCAAGACTCCAAACTCTCAGGTATCTGCACAATATAACAAACCGTCCTAATTTCATGTAGTAGTTATAGGAAGTTTGCAAAAACCTGGCAATGACTTTGCCATGTAGCGCAAAAGAAAGTAATTTCAATAAATGATAAGCATTGCAATGCCCACTTCACCCAATTCCCACATACTTCCATTCCTTTGAAACTGCAAATGGACATACTCTAGAAGAGAAAATATTGCAAAAAGGGTAACTGAACTCATGAACGAGGATATAGAAAAAAAAGGAATATTCATGCTTTTCCAGCCACATACGTTTCTCCCTCTTATCAAAGTTTAAATGCTGGCATGCATAGATCATGTTAATGGCAGAAGAGAGACATACATTATGCACACACTCAGACGCATGCATGCATAGATAAATGCAACTATCCACACATAAACAATCACAATTATGCACAAGCACAGGCAAACACGCACACACAAATAATCACAGTCATACAGGCACACACACAAAAGCTAATAATTCAATTTTTTCTTGTAGCTCCGAATTCGACCTTGCCTTGATTCTTGTTCCAGCATTCTGGAAAACACTAATTGCGCGCTAATATAACCAAGCAGAAGCTGTCATAAATTATAGCTTTTGCTTTCCCTGGCCTCGAACAAGAGCTATTGCCCCATCAGATGTCAGGGTAGAGCTGGAGGCAGGCCCTTCTCCCCTTTCTGCCATCTGGTAGGTTAATGGGATGAAGATTGACAAGCCCCACCAAAGAGGCATTAGCAGATACGCTGCACTGTCCGAGGCAAGGGATTTATGTCTGCTATGGACTGTGAATGTGTGAGGTGGGCTTTAGAAGCCACCTCCTGACACATGCACAGTTTAAAAGGCACAGTGGAGCCCCCTTCGCAGCTGCCATAATGTTGCACTTTAATTTGAAAACAGACAGTCAGTTTCCCGTTAAAGTGTATCATCAGGTCAGCAGGTAATTAGAGATGAGGCAGGCCTGGGATATTTGTTGGTGGTTCGCCGCCCCTGTGCCCCCTATGGGCGAACAGACACTGTTGGAATGCCCTTGAAAGGCAATCCATTGCCGTGGTTTGGGCACTGAGGATGTTGAAACCATACCTTTGGGGGTCGCTTCTGAATTCAGACAGACTACAGGACCCTCAGGTGGCTAATTCATATGAGAGGTAAGAATTCAGACTTGTTGAGGAGGTCCATCTCTCTACAAGTAATGGACTCTACGGTGGAACACAGGCCAAGGTCAGAACACGCCAATGCTTATGGTCTCCCCATGTTCATCTACCTGAGTGATGAGTACTCCAAGAAGGTTCAGTAGATATCCCCACTCTCAGCTGGAGGACACATGTGTTAGACCTGTAAGCCTGAGGGTAGTCTTCTCTCAATCTTTTTGCATGCTTGTCTCCAATTTGCTGATCTTGATTTGTTGGTTTTAAGACCCTGGTTACTTAATCACCACTAATCAGTGCTAAAGGGCATGTACTCTGCCCTAAAACATGGCTTGATCAACTTATCCACAAATGCCATATTTAATTTAATTGTAAGTCCCTAGTAAAGTGCACTACCTGTTCCCAGGTCCCATAAATTAAAAGCTACTAGTGGGCCTGCAGCACTGATTGTGCCAACCACGTAAGTAGTCCTTTAAACATATTTCAGGCCTGCCACTGGAAGGCCTGTGTGGGCAGTTTACTCTGCCATGTCGATTTGGCATTTGAAACCCTTTGCAAAGCCTTAAACTATCCTTTTATTACATATAGGTATCCCCTAAGGTCGGCCCCAGGTAGCCCACAGGGCAGGGTGCTCTGTAAATAAAAGGCAGGACATGTATATGTTTTACTTGTCCTGGTAGTTACGAATCCCCAAATTTGTTTTTCCCTGCTTTGAGGCCTACCTCTCCCGTAGGTGAACACTGGGAGGTTCCTTTTTACACATAATAATTACAATTCCCAATTGGAAGAAGGTAGAGCTATCATGTTTAGTACCTATGGAATAGTATTGATGAATCCTCTAGAATGGTGAAGTTGACAGGTTTGCAATTTTTAAAATGCCACTTTTAGAAAAATGCTGCAGCAACAAATGAAGGACTGAATGCTGAATAAAACAAACATTCAGCACCAGTTGAGAGATCTGGGTAAAAGCCATCATTCTTTTGCACATTACACCACCCCAGTTTGGACCCTGTTATATATGCAAATCAGTCTTGACCCTGCTCCTCCTGGTAATAGTCCAACCTGGGAACCCTTCATTCATATTTGACTAAGAAGGTCATAGAATCAAGCTACCATATGAGGAAATGGTCACACTATAGCATGAAACTCCAGGCATTTAATGGGGATCCATCCATCCTATCATCTGATACAGAGAATGCACACATGTACAGTCTCTAAAAAGACTACACCTCCTCAAGGAAGTTGGTCAGGACTCTCTACAATCATCTCAACAGTGACATTGCCTGACTGAAACTTTTCCCTAGAGTTCCACACGGACAGGCTCTTCAATTCCTGTTGTGCCCTGTCACACTCAGCGGTATTGATAAATCCGACGCACAAAGAGACTTTTCATTGCTGATTACTTCAAGCTGTCAGTTAAGAGAGGATGGATAGAGACTTGTCACATATAACACTTCTAGCATACATTAGGGATTACAACAATTTATGTTATTAGTGCACCATATAGCAGTACTGAAGGCAAATGGGTGGCATGATAGCATGCAACTTTAAGCAATTTGTCAACATAATATAAATGCTAATGAAGTTCAGTGTGCTACTGCTCATCTGTTTATGTCACTCACCTAGTATAAACAACACCATTATTTATTTGGACAAAAAAAAACTTTGCATTTGCATGTGGGATTTGCGGTAGTGCCCAACCGATGGGCTTTACAGAGCGTCACTCGAAAGTTTTACTGTATTACAAGATACACCGCCGTTTCACAGCACAGTCCCCTTAAAGCGGGGGAAGTAGCTTGAAAGTTGATAGCTAACAATAGATCACAATGTGTTTATAATGTATCCCTTTCTTTTGAAAGAGACCATCCTTACTACAGTTACCATTATGTTTAAGTATCCTTCACACCGGCGCAGAGAAGTCATATGTAATGTACAATTCGTACAAAGGTTATGGATTCAGCATTTCTAAAAGTGGAACTGTGAATCGAGATGGTATATCCAGTAAAGATCTCTATAGCAAACGAGAGGAGCAAGGCCAAAGATAACGTTTATTATTTTTTCTTTCATGTTTCTTCAATTGAAGGTCGGAGAGCCCTCTGTCCCTCCGTGGTATATTTTCACTCACTGCAGCGAGCGCTGAAGAAATAGGTTCAAATTCATTGTTTATCCATGAATATCGTCTGGATTTTAATGGGAGCATAACACGGCACTGCAAGGAGGAAGATTTGATGCATGTCATCCTAATCTGAAACATATTTGATAAAAGATAGATTAATGATTATTTAAGCTAACGCCTTTCTTTTAGTGGAAACACCATAGGTTGTTCTAGAAGAGCACAAGATGAATTCTTCCAGGAATTGTTCCATCTGGTGAAAGCTGCCTCTCAGCACAAAGCAATTTCCGAACACTCCCTGTTTGAGAATTTCTCATTAACTCTACAGCCCGACAGTCCCAACTGCTGCTTCCGATCTATCTGTCACATCACAACAATCAGAGGAAGCTGAGAAAATACCGGCTTTTAAAATATAGAAAGCTTTGAAAATAATTTCAATTACATCGAAATGAAACAATGACTGAGCCTTTATTGTTAGGTTGAAAGAAAGTCTTCTAATCGCTTTATGGGTATAAGTAATGAAAGAGAAGTGAATTCGCTCATGGTTATTATTGAAACTGCTACTTGAAAAATCACAAAAGTAACCAAAAGGGCTCAGTTAATATCCGACAGCATAACCTAGATCAAAATCACATATCTAATATCTTGCACTGCAAAATCCTAATCCGTTTAATAATGCTTTTTCTAGGGTTAAATCTGATTTATACATGAAAAAGTTGCCATCTATGCATGCCTAGCCTGCGCCAAATTTATAATCAGCAAAACGTGCTAATTCATGTGATTTGTGACTAGCTAAACTACACATGCATTCATAGTCCAAGTGTAAAACAAATGTGTGGTTTAAATCAATTTGCAATCCCAGGGTTATATCAGAAGACTGTTAGTGGAAATATTTCTTAACTTCATGTTGATTCACAAACATCTGTATATCTTTTTCCCACAAGTTGTACTACAACAAAGTTGCACCTTAATGACCAACGATTTAGAGCTGCAGAGAGTGTGTGAAAATGCATCACAGTTCCTCAGAGTGAACACAAGAAAGAGAAATACATGAGGAAAACGATCTTTTTTAGAAAGAATCAGTGGTGTTCTCATCCACCAAACCTGTTATTTTTTGGTCGAGCCCGGGCAGCGCATGTGCTCTGCGAGGCACGCTGCATTCAGGGACGGACTCCTCAAACAGCCTACTCTCTGCCCAAATTTTTCATTGACTTGTGTCATTGTCGTTTGTAAATATTGACTTCTGATTCGTTAATAGGCTTGTTAGTTCCTTCCTAATAGCCTTGTCTTCAATTGAAACCTCCAATGGGCACTGGACCTTTTACTTCTGTTGTTACAGAGTATGTTTTATTTAGCCTGTAAGCGATACTTTTTTTAATGGGATTTGCCCTACAACAGGCACGACGTGCTTCCCTGCAACATTCAGGGCGGCCATCCGCGCTTTCACTTTTCAAGCAGTCCGGGATAATAGCGTCTTGCATTTACGAGAGTTAGAGCTATTGGCATTGTAATAGAGGCTGCACCCCTTTCTTTAGACGAGCCGAGCCGTGTCTATGGAAAGAAAGGGCCACGGTCGCTATTAATGTGTAAGCACATCATGGGGGCTTTTACAACAAAAAAATGATATTTGCAAAGCAATAGGTCTCGCATCTGAAGAGTTTAAGCTATTGCAATGACAATAGTTCAAATGTTTGTAAATTTGAGACCTACTGCATTGCAATTGCTTGTTCTATTCTATTGAGTCAGGAAAAACACTGAATTTCACCATTTCCACAAATATAAACTTCTGACTAGGCAGTCAGGTCTTAATGATGGTTATTCCTGTCCTATTGAAGGTGGGGTGATGACCCCCATTTCACTGCCTGTGTTCCCCTGTCCAGTCCAGGCACAACAGCAGTAGGGGCTGCTACCAAACATGGGTGGTGGGGCAGGGGCGAGCGTGGGCAGGGGAGTTAAAAAAACATAAAAGCACTTACATGGGTACAGCCGGCTGCCCCCTCCCCTCCGTTCTCTCCTCTTCTCCCAGCATCAAGAAGCATACAGGCTCCCAGAATCCCCTAGCCAATCATGACGCTGTGAGACAGCAGCATCCTGATTGGTATGAGCCCTGTGGTTTGGCACTCAGGCAGGGGCTGGTAGGCTGTGCATATTCTCCAACTAGGCTTTACAATACTGCCCAGTAGAGAACAAACTAACTGCGCAACTAATTAGTTGGCCCAAGATGGCCAGCCAAACTGTCATGCACACTAAGAAAGTGCCTACTTCTCCTCCCCCAGCTCTGAACAACACAGCCCTTCCCCCAACCAATTGAGCCAGTAAGGTAAAATGATAATATTATAACGTTGCTGTATTATAATATTTTTTTCATTTTGAGCTTCTCATCTGCGCTGTGGGGCAACGCTCCTCCGTCTTAGCGGAGGACAGTGGCAGCTCGACGAAGTAGAGCTGCGGGGTGGCGGGGCGGGTGAGGGGCATGGTGGGTGCTAGTAAACTCTGGTATATGGCGAAACAGAGTTAATTAATTAAATAAATAAATAAAACAATTTACATTGTGCGTGCTGCAACACCAACTCGATGATGCCGTGCGCAATGTAAATTGTTTTACTTATTTATTTACCTAACTCCGGTGCGCTGTATGCCGGAGTTTACTACTCCCCCACCCTGCCCCTCCCTGCTCCACTGCCATGCAGCACTCCCTCATCAAGCCACCACTGGCGGAGGAGCCACCATTTCATGGCACATACGGGCACCGAAAATATAAAATGGCTCCCAAGTGCAGGGAGAAAACTCGCTGCTTGTCAAGCCAATTGTTTTTTGTACTGAAGAAAAAAACAGCTGTTTTTAGAATTAATTTGATTAGATTCACAAAACTTTATTGTGTAGAGTATTGACAAGGGTTTGGAAACTCGGGCTTATGTCATCTTTTTCTCAAAAAGAGCCTTCATTACTTACTGAGCTAGAAATGTATCAAATAGACGACTTAAACTTAAACCATTCTAGAAATATTACCTTTTTTTTCCTGTTATGTTTTACTTTCATGTTCTGTTGATTTCTTACCATTTCCATTCCAATTTGTGATATATGTTCATTAACTTGATGTCTGTTTGTGGTACAATGATTACTTTTCAGTCCGTTCATTTAAACAGCCAATGTGTGTTTCACTCATTGGGAGGTGTTGGTTCTGGCAGGCTTTTCAAGGCTTCCTTGAAAAAAACTAAATACATGCTTGTCCTGATTGTACATGAAACATATTCATGAGTTCCAAAAAATGTTACATGTGGCTTTGCATTTTCACACATGTAGTAGATGACACGGCTCAAAAATGGTAGGAAAAAGAATATGCTGAGAAATGGGTATTATTAACAAGTGTGAAGGTACCTCTTATAACAGGGATCAAACATATTTCCAAAGAAAAAACGTCTCTAATTTGTTTCTCAAAATGTCAATATATGTCTAAAAGATCATTTTCTTAGCTTGAATCATCCCTAAAACTGCTGCTACCATGTATCAATTAATAGCATAAGGTTGTAATCCCGATTCAAGAAAAGACAGATATACTTGAACTTCAATGGTATTGATTGTTTTTCAGTGCCACCCGTAATACAAACACTATTTTACAAAAAAGAGATTACATAGAAATAGGAAAAAATCCTTATACAAACAAAAACATAGAAGACATATTCATACAAACTGTAAAGACATTACATCCACATTCACATTGATCATTTCTATGTCATGTCCCGTCACTTCAATAACATAGTGTGATAAAGGTCCCCAATAGGGTAACACTAAAGAGATTGTATGTTTGTTGATTGTGGGTGCATATTTCAACCCTTAAAGCCGTAGTCTAATCAGTACTAGGTGTCCCTTTTTGTAGATGGAGATCATTGGGTAGGTCCTGGAGGTATCAATACACTCCTTGCTGTAAATATGAATCAACCGCGAGAAGTGACATGCAGGGCTCCATTGCAGTCGGGCTGAGACTTTGACTTTGTCCCGGTCTAGCGCCACCAGATGACCGAATAGGTACTATAGGTTTCTATGCAGTGCAAAATCTTTACAAATTCAAATCTCCGGCCTCCTACATTGGATAAAAGTATTTCCTATTTTTATAAATTAGTGTTGGATTTTCATTGTGTGTGGTGTCTTAATTATTTACTGAATTGGTGGTTTAAAATGCTTTACAAACCTGTATTTGAAGTTAAGCCTGCCTGCTTGCAACCAAGCTGCCAAGAATTGAGCATGGGAATAATTTTCTGAGACATATTCTGTGCCAAATATTGTGTTAGTGGTAGATATATATTTACCGCTACTAATAATACACATTCCGGAAAGGACGGTCTTACTTTCTTACCACAGAAGCAGGGAAACCTTGGTGCTGACCACTGTGAATTTATATAGGCATTTCTTATTACCTGACCAGCAGGTTGCAAGTTACACAGAATGCTGCTACGAGATTAGCACTGCATCTCAAATGAACCTTTCATATTTCTTCATCACATGAAGTTATGCTAGATTCAGATTGGGAAACAGACCTGGTTTAAATTTCATTGGGGCTTATTTATCTAGAGTTCCATGGACTGGCAGACTCGTGGAGGTGCGGTGGTGGTGGTTTCCGACCGCCCTATTCGGACCAGGGCGGTCTGACCTCTGATCCCTGGTGAGTGCCCAGTGGTCTTGAGACCGAAATATGCTTGGCAGGCCGCTGCGGCCCCAGGCAAGCATATTACAAGTTTCCACAGCACCACACTATTCATTGCTGTGTGATCACCAGGAATAGTGAAAAATGAGGGATATAATTGTTCTAATTTGTTTACCATAGAGATTTATGTCAGGAGATTAAAGTTGCAATTAATACTGAGCTCTCTCTTAATTTTTTCCATTTACAGTGATGTGGTATGTTTTTCTTTTGATTATTATTATGAGTAAGTGAACACATTTCACCAAGTTAGTCATGTCAGTCGGATGCTTTTCATGCATTTGCCTAGTCAATATTTCTACTTTTAGATTTAGGGGATCATTAGGATGTTGGGCGAAAGGCCTCTGCCCGACAGTCGGCATCTTCCCAACTGTGTCGGATCACTTCCGACTGACTCCGTCAGTTTAAAGACTGACCACCCAATTTGCGATGTTCTTGGTCGTAATGTAAGAAGGCTGGTCATTTTCATTCTGACTCAGTTCTGACCGACTCGTTGAGTATTCCTGTCAGCTGGAACTGCACTGTAACCCCCTATGGATGGTGCTTCTGCTGTCAGGATTACAATGCCAGTTTACAACAGACTTTCTGTGCCAGCCTTTCTGGCACAGAAAGGCTGTCGGAAAGTGACTTTGGGGCCCCTTGCAGGGCCCCCTTGTTCATGCGGGCTATGGTTGGTGGCCAGGGCCGTAAAACCCTGAACTGTGTGGCAGGCACCATGGGGTACAGGGTTTTACACACACACACCATTTCCCCATAGGAGCCTGTGTTAGTGTTCGTTCTTGGGTGTAACACAAGCTCCCATTGATAACAACGGGAATACAACCGTACAGTGTTCGGTTGCACCATAATCTGGAGGTCAGGTGGAGTCTTTCTGCCTGACATCGCAATGAGCTGCCTAGTCTTTTTCATGGAGCTCATAATCCTCCATCAGGGCAAGCATCTCACTGAAGCTCCAGAGGTCTTGAAAGTCCAAAAAGATTCCAAGCCCCAACTTTTCAGAGTTTTTGGAGCAACTCCTTTTGATCCCCCCCAGGGCCACAGCGAGAACACTTTGGGGCTAGGGATCTCTCCAGCAGGTCTAGTTGTTACCTGTCAGCTGGGTATTTGAGGCTATTGAGGAAAATAGCCTTCTTGCAGCTTGTTATTTCCCTGTTACCACACAGAAGATCATACAACTGACACTAGGAGACAATTTCTTACTCCTCGATACAAGTGGAAGCCAGTCTAGCCCTTAAAGTCCCCACTCAGGCCTCAACCCACCAGGTCCAGTCCTCTTCCTTTCTTCTGCAAATTTAGAGAGTAATCTGATAAAGTGAGTGTGAGGTGCCAGTTTTACTGAATGTACTAGCCAGTGAATGGACATTACTCTAGGACACTCCGTAACTAATGAGAAAAACTTTCCCAGAGTAAATCCTTCCCACTTTTGCTGCACATCCTTTTGACCTCACTGCAAGCTTTCCCATGGTCCCATTTTGCACTATTCTGAGGCAAATCCATCATGACAAACCCTTTCTGCTCCTGAAGAGAGCTTCTGTGCCAGCAAGGGGTATGTTTAGGGAAATGAGAAGTCCCCTCCTCCACAGCTACATGAAACTGGTTCTGGAGCCGGCTCCCATTCTCATTAGTCTAGTGCATTACTTGCTGCAGATAGCCCAGGGGACAAAAGGCATATCTTTCCCAGGTCTCCTATGAATGTGCACAGATGATGTGAGTCACATACCTTACATTCATGTCATGCATAAAGGCCTAAGCCATTGTTCCTACTCTAAGAGCAGTTTTCCTACCTTATTAGGTAAAGCACTTTTAGTTTCATCTGCCAGCAGGCTTATGGTAATTAGCCACTGGAGGTTCAGACAAAAAAGTCAATTTTTTAAAGTTAATTTTCTAAAACATTCATTAAAAACCCAACTTCATCACTGAAAAGGATTTTTAATAAACATTAACAATGATTTGGGAATTTTCTGGGTGGCTTGTCCCAAACCAGAGTTAATTGTATTAGGATTTTTATTCTGAATTGAAATTTTACTCAAAGGCAGCCTGTTTAGCACAAAAAAAGCTTTTACGGATAGTCACCGCAGGTACATAGCAACATTAAATTCTTGCATGTACCAGTGACACATACTAGGTATTCAACATTGTGGTCTACTAGGCCTAATAATGAGTGATATATTCCCTATTTAAATGAACAGTTCTTTTTTGCCAAACAATGTTATTTTGTCAGATTCACCAGCATGATTAAAAGCTGCAGGAGTGAGCGTGCATAGGTAGCCTAGAAGCCATGTTTTTTGTCAGTGTGGTAGATATCTTAACACGTGCTGCAATCTACAGGTGACATTTAGCATTCTATGCCTCAAGAGTAGTTTCCTGCACCATATACTGTCACCTTACTGTAAAGTAAAAAATGTCAATTATGGAGCAGGCATTTTACCATGTTTTAGGGTTCAGAGCAAATGCACTGGGACCTGTAAATCAATGTTCCAGTGTGCAGAATTTAACAAACACCAATATCAGGTAGAAATAAATATGCCGACCACAAAATAGAAGCCATTTCCCACAAAAGTGATCTAAAAATAAAATCCTTCTTTGTCAACCCCTTCATGGGCAGGCCAACAGTTTTTCTCAGGAACGTAACTCATTAAGTGTTTCTCACAGATGTTGGATCTAATAAACGCCTTTACTAAACTTTCAACTTCACCATCAAACCTGGCCACCAAATGTTATCAACAACTTTCCTTTTGGTAATGTATATTTCCAGATGACCATTGTCTGCTTTATCCAAGATCTTCCTCTGAAAATATAATCAATTTGTGACCCCATACTACTATTCCATCTTCTAAGGGCAATTTATGTACTATCTTCCAGTACGCCTGGAGTTCGATTTCTAATTTGTCTGCCCTCCAGCACACAGTTGAAGTAATTTATTCAAACAACATCTTTCTCATTTGTTTCTTGCATACACTCATGTCAACACAAATCACCGATATTTCCACCAGCATCATCATGTGCTATTGTCTCACGAGCCATACTTGATAAACATTCCACCTTGATGTTTTCCCACCTGGCATTTAATAAACCTTGTTAAATTCTTGCAACATGGTTGACAATCTGGTCATCCACAATTGAGAAAGGGTCAGATACAAGGACCAGCCTTGGCCTGCTGAAAAGTATCTTATTTGTGTTCATGTCACAGAGATGCGTGGAGCAGAGGAGGCAATGCTTCATTGTCAATCCTTAGGATGGAGGCGATTCCCCGACTCTGAACCACGCAAAGTCAGAGATGCATCTGAGATAGAGGCAACACACGGCAAAGTTGGCAATCTGATGATCACAATCCTTGCAGCAGTAGTGATGGGTCATCGTCTTGAAGGATATGCAACGGTTCCAAGCAGCACAATGGCGTCAATGCATGGATTTTGCTGGAGCAGCACTTTATACCCACTTCCAAGGGTCCAGTACTGAATTGACACAACTTGACAGGGCAAGACTCACAGATGGCAGAGTCTAGGTGCTGCATCAGGGTGATTAGAAGTTGTTGGTGTCCCTGAGATTTCAGAACAGGAAGCAAACCAGCAAGCTCCTGGAGTAACTCTGGCTCTGGGCTCAAGTGATGTGGGTCCAGTCCCTTTCACCCAAGTAAGAAGCAGACGACAGCACACCAAGAAAGCACTTCTCACAGAGCAGCAGTCTAGCACAGTGGCAGTCTTTCAGCAGCACAGCAGTCCTTTTTATTGGCACCCACAGGTCCAGAGGGGTACTGAAATGGTAGGGTCAAAAGTATGGGTTGGCAGTTAACTCTGCTTCGCCAGTGGAGTTTGTGGAGTTTTAGTACTCCACACTCTGTTTTGAGTGCGAAGTTTTCAAAAGCTCTGCACTCGCAGCAGAATAGAGTTTACTGGGGCTGAGGACAGGAGTCTTACGGCTCCCAAATGGGGTACTATGCCTGCTGCTGGCTGCACTCGGGATCCGCTGCTCCAGCTCGAAGAATTCAATTAGCAGGAAGAACTGAAGTCATCATGGTGTATTGTGTGAAGGTGTGCCTGACCTCCCATTATGGGGTCAGGCATGCCTTCAAGCAATACACCATGCACAGTGCAGATCTTCCTGTTAATAGAATTCTCTGAGCCCTAGCAGCAGAAGCCGTATGCAGCCAGCAACAGGAGCAGGATGGAACCAGTTTTCCAGTAAGTCTGTGAAATTCCGATGGGGCACAACTCTCCAAGCTCTGCCCAGAGTTAGTAAAAAGTCTAGTTCTTATAACCAGTGGTGCCCTTGAAGTGGGGGAGACTTCAAAGAAGGGATTTGTAGTGCACAGAGATTCTCCCTTCCTGTCCTGCCTCTAGACGTACTACAGGGAGTGAAACTGCCCTTTGTGTAGAGACAGAACACATACTATTCAGGTGTATTTTGAGGTTGTGCCCTGATCCTCACTTCCATCTTGCCCAGGATAGCCCTTTAGGATGTGGATGACCCATCAAGCCACATTTAAGCTCTCTTTGTGACTGTCTGTTTAGAGGGAATGTACAAAGCCCAGTTTTCATCTACCTCATACATGTATTGGAGACAGGGTGCGGGCATTCAGGGCTAAAAGCAGAAAAATACAGTTTTCTGGGACGCTATAGTTAGTTAGACATTACACTCATACAAAACCATTGAAATTCCGCCGTTATAGTAAGTTGAGCTAACTATAACTCGCGCCCCCGCAATGCACTGCTGATGATATCACATATTACATCATTCATGACATCAGTGATGACATCTCAAGTGACATCACTGATTACATCATCTAGTGACTGTGTGCTTCTGTAAAGTGTAAATATGTTTTATAAATATATCGCCAAGGTGTATTGAAGAATGAGTGGGTGTAAAAGTGTCTGGATGGAGGATTTAGTAGGTGCGTGACTGACTGTATAAGTGAGTGATTAAATGTGTCTTACTGAATGCATGGGTTAGTGACTAAACTGTGTGAATGTCTGTATCAGTCTGTTTATTGCTGTGTAAGCTGCTGCATTGGTTGGTGAGTTGCTACATGAGTGTCTATATGGGTTATTGATTGGTTGCCTGAGTATTTGTATGGGTGCCTGAGTATGTGTGTGTGAGTGGGAGGTATGTCACACTGTGCATAGACGTGTGAGTGCTTCATTCACTGGGTGTATGGGTTCAAGAGTGCATGTGGAAATAACTGTATGAGTGGGTGAGTGTGTTTATGGGTGTGCTGCTGAGTGAATGGATATCTCAGTGCTACATGTCCAAGTAACTACATATGTAAAAGGCAGTGTATGTGAGAGTTGGAGTATATAAATGACTATATGGGAGAGTCAGTGATTGTGAGAGTGGCTGTATGGATGAGTGTGTACATGTATCAGTGATTGTATAAAGTAAGTATATGTTAGTATCTGTATGAATAAGTGAATTTGTGTGTGTAGAACTGTATAGGTGAGTAAATAGAAGTGTGATTGATTCTTTGCATGACTGACTAGATGTGTGAGTAACTCTGAATGAGTGCCTTTAATAGTGTTGTATTGATGAGTCATTGCATGTATGAGTGACTGTATGTGCATCATTGCAGGGTACGTACATGCTCAGTGGCATAATTACTACTAACTCAGTGCACCATAAGTCATCGCCATGTGGCCTTATTAAGGCAGAATTAAATAGCAAAAGACATTGGTCTGAGTGCGGCCCCCCGGACCACGCATCATCACAGGGTATGTACACGCTCAGTGCCAAAGGTACTACTAACTCAGTGCAGCATAAGTCATTGCCATGTGGCCTTATTGACGCAGAATTTCTTAGACAAAAGATATTAGTCTGAGTGCAGCCCCCCGGACCATGCATCTTTGCAGGGTACGTACACGCTCAGTGCCAAAGGTACTACTAACTCAATGCACCATAAGTCATCACCATGTGGCCGTATTAAGGCAGAATTCAATAAACAAAAGACAATGCTCCCAGTGCAGCGCGCCCGGACCACATATCATCACATAGTGCCAATACAATGGTTCTTCAGATGCCACTAACTCAATGCACCACTGATCTTCGCTGGTTGCACGCACGCTGAATTGCCAATACTGTGCAGCTCTACTCAACGCCACGGGACATCTTTCAAAAATTGTAATGATAATTTTGACTTTACCATTAACGAGAATTCATCATTACAATTCCATAGGTACTAAACCTGACATTCTACCTCCGTCCAGTTAAGAATTACATTTATTAGATGTAACACGGAATCCCCAGTGTTAACCTACTGAACGGTAGGCCTCACAGTAGTAAAAAATGGATTTAGGTGTTTTTGACAACCAGGACATGTAAAGCTAAAAAATACATGTGGGCTCCCTAGGGCCTACCTTAGGGATGTCTTATATTTAATAAAAGGGGAGTTTAAGGCTTGGCAAGGGAGGTCGACATAGCAGTGTTAAGAACAATAAATACGATAGCAATATACACCCCGGTGTTTGATGCACATATAGGAGCGGCAGTACCAAAAAATGCAATATCAATGTAGGCTGTAATCTATGCATGCACAATGATGTCAATACCAGTAAATGCAATACCGGTAAATCCAATGTTAATGTACACCATAACTTATGCATACATAAAGACATCAATCTCATACTTTCTAAATTGCTAATCAAACAGTAGAAAAAATAAACGTTGCATTTAGTATTCTTTAAAGAAAAACATATTGTCTCAAAAATTAGTTCAGGCTATCTAAAAAAGCCTTCGCTTTGATCTCGGAGGAAAAATTTTTTACCTGACCATTATACAGCACTTTGAGTGTGGCGGGGTTATTCAAATAAACCTTAGCTTTTTTGTCCAAGAATGGTTTAATTAACTGACGAAGACGCCATCTCCGCTCCACAGTTGTATGGCAGAAGTCCGGCCTGACAAAGTATGAAATGTCACCACGGATCCGATGGGCCTCAGGTCTCGCTTTCTCTGCAATGGCTTGACGTAGCAAAAAATTACCAAAATAGACCACGATTGCCCTAGGATATTTGGCCTGCGAGTTGGCAGAACGCAGTGTAGCAGGGGTTCTATGGACACGTTGGACTTCTAGTTCCCAGTTCCATGAAGATAACTCCGGAAAGGTGTCCTTAAAGAGTTGGATCACAAAGCCACGTATGTCATCCCCTTCACTTTTTTCGGGTATTCCCAGGACTCGGAGATTGTTGCGACGCATACGATTTTCCATCTGCTCAAGCTTCCATCTTACATCAGTCATCTCAGCATCGTGGGCATCGACCTGCTCTTTCACCACTGTTGCTTCAGCCTCAATAACCACAATTCGATCTTCCATATCCGACATTCTAGCATTGGACGCTGCCACTGTTTTTGAAAGTTTACGTACCACCCCTTGTACCTTTTGTAGAGCTTGTTGAGCTTTCCGACCATCCTTAGACGTTTGTTCTCTGTGAGATGCGATTGCCTGCAACACTGTGTCCATTACTGCAGTTAAGGTAGTGTCTTGTTCCTTTGAAGAAGAAGAGGCTCCGTGAGAGCTAGAGGCTGATGCGGGAATGCCATCCCGATAAGGGCCTGCTGGGTTATGATGGCTTCTCTTTTTTTTGATCACTGTGTGTCTTCCGGCTGTGGCTTCGCCTAATAGCTCATCCGCATCGCTATCTTGGGTGCTGGTGCTAGAGCCAGTATGCAGGTCGGAGAGGGAATCTAAATCAGAGTCTAAATCATGGTGCCAGCCTGGGTCCTCACGACCCTCAGAAATAGTGTAAAATTCAAGAGGTTCCAGGTCTGTATCAGACGCGATTCCAGCTCCACCTGCGTAGTCTGGCCCAAGCAATGTTGGCTCTTCAACGTTTCCTTCCCCGATTGGTGCAGAGGTGCCTTGAGATTGAGCAGATGTTTGCGTTGTAGAGGGTGATATTAATTTATCCTCCTTACTGACCGGATTTAGCAATGACAAGTGACTTTCAGGCTGAGGATCAGTGGATATGTTTGTTGCACCACTTGCGTCGCTTGTGCCATTTGTAGAGGCCACTGTATTAAAAGTAATTGCTGTAGGCTCAGCTGTAGCACGTATTTCTTCTGGTGCTTGCTGTTGTGGTTGCGTGGTAATTATTGTGGGATTTTCTGCTGCCACCGACTCTTCAATGAGACCCCCTAGCACTTCTGGCACTTCTGCAATTACAATTGAGCACTGCAGCGGTAATGGCGATAATAGCGGGTCAGTTAAAGTTACAGCAGTGTCTGACTGCGTGGAGCTTATTGAGGGATTTAGACCTGCTAGTAATTCAGATCCAGCCACAGCTGCTAGCGAATCTGTGCTGGGGAGCGCCGTAGGAGTTGCTAGCGGAGCTGCAATCAGCGCTCCGCTTGTTGCGTGTTGTTTGGAAGGGGAGGGAGCGGCTCCGGTCGGCGTTCCACGAAGCAGGTCCACCACAGAGGGACCCGGCCCTAGAGTGCCTGTGTTTCTCGTAGCTCTTGGTTGCTTTGGGCGGAGTTGGAGCTGGGCTTGTCCCCCATCAGAGCCGGCAGCTTCATCTGTCAACGACCCTGCGCGCCTAGCAGCAAGTTTTTGGTCTCGAAGCGCTTGCTTTGCCGCACGGGTTTTCGAGGCGGCTGTCACCGCCGCAGCATTTTTCGGAGCCATCAGCGTCTTCACTTGGGGAAAGTCTACGCCAGAAGCACAGGACTGTTCATGAATCCGAATAGAGAGCCTTAGCACCGTGAGGCCGAGTGCTGACGCGATATAATGAAGCCGTGAGCGTGGCTGCTCAGGTAAGGGTGAAGAATCTCCAAAAGCTTTAGAACAGGCGCCGCTCATTATTCATCTTTTTAAACCCTTGCAAGGCCAGAAATTTTTTTTGAAAGCTTTGTCCTTGTTGTGTCAGCTATTATCACTCTTATCACGATGTCTTCATGGGTATTACGGGTTCTAGTCCCCTCCACTAACCCATTCAGTTGACTCAGGCATGGGAGAGTGTCTCACAGCGGTCTAGTGTGCCGCCGCCATCTTGCCTCTCCCTCCATGCCTTTTTTTTTTTTTTTCTGGATATATCGCGTAGAATACGATTAGAATATGCTGTATAATCTGGTATAATATTCTGTTATCGTTATAATGAATTTTTTTCTCCCAGCACTTATGGGTTTCTACATCTGACTCAGTGGGTACTGCGTAGTTCTAGGATGATTATTCTTTTACAGCTTCGCATGTCTCCTTTTTTTTTACATACCCTTCCACTAGCCTACACACGTGATATTTGAAGTATATAGAATTACTGTTCAGGCACGGTCACAGGGTGTCTCTCCATCACTTTAGACTCTAGTGAGAGTCTACATGCCTCAAAGGGTGGAGTGCGGGGGGAGGGGGGGGGGGAAGGCCTTGGGGGAGGCCTTGGGGAGGGGGCTGAGGAGGAGGGGAGGGAAGGGGGGGAACCAAAAAAGAAAAATTGGCAAATTCAGTCATAAACTATGCTGTATAGGGAGAAAAAGCTACAGAAAAGTTAAAACAAAGCAAAACCGTACTATGTATCTTAATGAGAATGGTGGTCCTAAGCATATTGGGCTAGCTTTTCAAGTTAATACATGGGGAGAGTAAGCCTACGTACTTGGAATGTGGCAGGCCTTAATCATAAAGACAAAAGGGCTCAGCTATTTCAATTAACACAACAAAACCCTGTTGATATTTTATGTCTCCAAGAGACACATATTGCATATTCTGACAGGAACTTACTTAAACTACCTGGTTATAATTTAATGGCAGCTACATCCCAAACATCTAAAACTAGAGGGGTAGCCATCTTCGCTAAACCTATAATAGGCCCCCCAATTCGTAAATCAGCTGATAAACATGGCAGATGGGTCATCATTCAGCTTCAACTGGGTATTACTATTTGTGTAATCTATAGCTCAAATTTAGACGACCCTGCTATTTTCCACGAGCTCGAAGTTGAATTGGCCTCTTGGACTGGTCCCCTGGTCCTTTGTGGAGACTTCAACATTGACATAGGGTTATCTTCTGGGAACTATTTATCTCAAAATTATAAAGGACGTAAACCAAAGGTATACAGTGCATTGGATCAGATGATGAAAAGCCATAACTTGGTTGACGTCTGGGGTTTACTCCGGGGGCCAAATGTTGATGGTTATACATATTTTTCTTTCCCCCACAACAAATATGTTAGAATTGACTATATTATGTCTAGTATAAATCAGAAAGATATTATAGAAATAATTAAATCCCCGAAAACCATATCTGACCACAATGCACTGACTTTTACCTTTGATACGGTTAATTTAACTAAACCAATTACACAATGGACATTTGATAGGAGATTATTGGTTAATCCAGAATACATAGCTTATATTAAATCATGGACCCAGTCCTTTTTTGAATGTAACCAGTTTAGTGCACCCCGTATTATAGTATGGGACTGTTTTAAAGCAGCATTGAGAGGAGAGACCATTTCATTTGTTGCTAATAAACGCAAGCTAGAAAAACAATCTAATATGGAAATGACACAGCAGCTGTCCAATCTTGAGGCCCTTCATGCCTCGCAGCTAAATCTGTCTCGTAGAGGACAAGTCAATCCTACCCTAGATCCTGGGAAAACCCTAAATAAAATAATGATTTTAAAAAATGAGATTAATAGTACACTAATTCAAAAAGCCGCGGAAACCTATCAGGCCAATAAGGATAGTCTGTACGAATCAGGGGAAAATGTGGGGAAGCAGTTAGCACTACGTACTCGACAAAAGCAATCACTTAGTAATATTAAAAAGATAGAATTTGAAGGAAATGAGTATACTACCCCCAAGGACATTGTTAAAGTATTTCAAAAGTACTATCAAAAACTCTATAGTAGCGATATCTCACATCCTGATAATGAAGTTACAACATTTCTAAATAATTGGCTCCCAGACCACACTCATCATAAAAGTATCAATGAAGAAAGTAAGATTTACCTGGACAGAGAGATCACTTTCACTGAGGTGGAGATTGCATTAGCCGAGATGACTAATGGTAAGGCGGCCGGACCGGATAAAATTCCATTGGATCTATATAAAATCCTTGGTAACCAGATAACTCCTTTTCTATTTGATTTGTTTCTTGGAGTCCAATACCACACAATTCCCCCTGAGTCTTGGAAACAAACAAATATAATAATTTTCCACAAGAAGGGTAAACCATCCCACCTGCCTTCCTCATATAGGCCCATATCTTTGATTAACTCCGACTCAAAGCTGTACGCTAAAATATTTGCAAATCGTCTGAGCGGGGTCATCGAACGGCTTGTATCCCCGTGGCAACACGGTTTTATACCCGGCAAAGGCACTACAGACCATATCCGCAGAGCCATAACCCTACTTGACATCATGGGTGCCACGGGGGGCGAGATGTCGATGATCTTCCTTGACGCCGAAAAGGCATTCGACCGAGTATCATGGCAGTTTCTCTGGAACATCTTGGAAAGTAAAAACTTTGGAAATAATTTTATCAATGCCATTAAAGCCATTTATACAAACCCCACGGCAAAAATTTGTGTAGCTGGTAATGAGTCGGAAGTTATCACGATCCAGAGAGGTACAAGGCAGGGTTGCCCATGCTCCCCGGTCCTATTTGCACTCTATATAGATCCCCTTATTCAAAAATTATTAATTTCAACATCCATACAACCAGTATTCACAGGGTCCTTTTCCACCAAAGTTATGGCATATGCGGACGACATTGCCGTAATAACCACTAAACCATCTGAAGCAGTTCATGAAATCGAGTCAATTACTCGAGTTTTTGGGAAGTACTCAGGGTACTCTTTGAATAGGGACAAGACTATGGTATTATCCACTAGTAATACCCAATACGAAAGCACACTTAGGGTTAAGCAGGCCACTTATCTAGGTGTAGCACTCTCGGCAGAGATAAGTAAGATTAGCGATATTAATTATCTCCCCCTCATTGATAAAATTAAAAGCGATCTAAGAAGGGTGGACAGTCTACACCTCTCTATCATAGGTAGGTCCAATTACGTTAAAATGAATGTATTCCCGCGTGTTTTATATTTTTTTAGAGCAATCCCCCTTTTACCTGGGGAGCACTTTATAAAGACTATAGACTCCCTCATAGCAAAATTTATGTGGAGCTATGGAAAAATAAGGCGGGCCCTCCCCCTGCTAGCACTTCCTCAAAGTAGAGGCGGCTTAGCCCTACCAAATTTAAGGTTATATTTTTGGGCATCATTATTGCAACACATGGATCCTCTTTTGACCGCTAAACCAGGCGGCCCAACCTTTATAACTCCATATATACCATCGATATATGAGCTCAGTCTAGGTAAAAAACATAAGGGACTTTTTTTAAGGCAGGTTGAAGCATCCTATTATAAAAAAATTAAATTAAAGACTGTTTTAGATGCTCGCTCAGTCTGGAAAGCTATTGGTAAACATCTACGCCTTCCTACATATACGAAATATACACCGTTATGGCATTGCAAAATTTTTCCTAGTATCCTTAATGACAGCAGACTCCAGAGGTGGGAGCTCCTTGGTATTAAAACAGTTGGAGACTTTTTTGGTAATAATCTCCCATTTTCTTTTGAGCTCTTTCAATTGAGATATAATGTTCCCGCGAGTGACTTTTTAAAATTTTATCAAATATCAGTTAGTATCTATAATACTAGACCAAAAATCCTTCTAGATAATATCCCAATTTTTGACATTATAGGGAAAAAATCTACCAAAATCGGGGTTCTATATCAGCTACTTTTAGCCAACACTCCTGATGATTTAGAGCGCACGGAACAATCTTGGGCCTTAACATTTTCTAACCCAAATGTAGATTTAGATCTCTCATTAGCCCTCTCAACTAGATATTTTATAGCCTCTAACTTAAAGGCTCAATATTATAGAATCAACTATAATTTATATTACACGCCAGCTAAATTGTTTCCATGGGGGCTTAGGACTGATAATAACTGTCCTAGATGCAAACAACCACTCGCAAATCTCCTACACATGTTTGCTGAATGCCCTACACTGATAACAATCAAAACTATGATGCTGGAATTCTGGACCCAAATTTTTGGGCATCGCATTTATGATTCTGTAACATTGCTGCTATTGGGTCACGATGACTCTTTGAAACACAATAGAGAAGAACAGGCGGTACTGTTTCTGGGATACGCCGTGTTACGGATAATTCTTGCAGCTAGGTGGAAAGATACAGAGCCTCCTACCTTTAATATGTGGCTTAGTCGTTTTATAGCTATCTATAAACAAGAAATCTCAATATATGCCACCAGAGGTAGGAAAATGAGAGCAATAGGAAAACAGATATGGGAACCTATTACCAGGTGGTATAATGAAGAAAGGGGTAATCAGTTATAGGGTCTTTGATTGATTGATTCTAATCTTGATGCTATCCTTCCTTTCTTTCCCATTTTTTGTCTCGTTCTTTCTCTTTTTGTATTATTATTCATTTGTATTTCAGTACTCCTTCTCTTAATCGTCATATCTTTCCCAGAGGTAGAATTTTGATTATTTATATCTGTGTATGTACCTTGTAATCCATGTATACCGTATCATTCCATATTGTTTATTCTGTATATTCATGTTTTGTGTTCTGAATTTGCCAATAAAAAAAAAAAAAATAAAAAAAAAAAAAAAATACATGCTTGCATAACGCAAGAATGGATTAACCCAGTTCCCCCTTCATTTGATACCTGGAGGGCTCGTCTATTAGCTATATATAATATAGAGATGGCTATATATAGAACTAAGGGTCGCAGAAAGAGAGCCTTAGGCGTAAAGATCTGGGCACCGGTACATCAGTGGATTCAAGAGGAACTGGATTAATCCTATGTATTTATCTTCTTTTTTCTCTCTTTTGTTCTGCATCCCTCGATATGGAATGTATGTTGTTTTGAATCTGCTTTGATATCATGGCATTTTTTTTCTTTCATTAAGGTTATGTATTATATGAGTTTTTGTGAATTCCGTCCTGCCTGCATAAAGTATGGAAAAAATCCAATAAAAAAATGTAAAAAAAAAAGGAAGAGAAAGAAATAAAAAGAAAGAAAGAAAGAAAGTAAGAAAGAAAGAAAGAAAGAAGGCAGGAAGAAACAAGGAAACAAAGAAGGAAGGAAAAGGAAAAAAAATACAAAAGTGTTGTAAGTGCTGCAAATTATACACAATAAAAGCTGATTTTTATCCTGGGCATAGTCTATAAGATTAGAAAAACTATAGTAAAATAGAGTCCATAATAAACGTCTGAAGAATTGTCCACTATGCATGCATAGTAAACAGAGAATAATTTAATACTGAATAGTTTCAAATCAACACAATTTGTTATGCTGTGAAATACCATCAGTCAGAAAAATAATGGACCCATCAAAAGGAATTTACAACAACATAGTTAGGAGACAGCAACTAATAAATCATGGAATGTGATCTGTGCTCACATCGGTAGAAAACTTTAAATAAACAAGGGAAATGATTCGTAAAAAAAAAAAAAAAAAAAAAAAAAAAAGACATCAATCTCAGTGAATGCACTGTTGATGTACGATATTACAACTGTAGGTATAATAATGAGAAAATCAGTAAATATGATATGAATGACCGCCATGTTACACATACTTGCACATGCAAACTTGTATCATTGTTGGATACCTCTGGGATGACCTCCCCCTCAACTCCAAGTCAGAGATACTTGTTCAGACAAGTCCTGAGACCCAAACCCATGCCTAGTGGTTGACAGGTCACAGGTGGGGTTACACTTACCCTAAAGACAAACACACATCCATGGAAAACCTTGATTTATCCCACAGCAAGGTGGTCACACCACAAAGAGGACAGATGAGATTGGCCCCAATAAAACACGTTTTGCCAAAGGCGAGTGCTCCCAAAATACCTCATAGTTATATTCAAAAGGTAGTTAAGAACACTTTACCAATCAGGGCATGAAAAAATACACAGCAAAGGGTTATCCCACGCTCACCACACTGAACATCTGAACACACACACACTGGCCCAAACTAACTCTCCCTGAGGACGAGAACAATCTGTGTCCCCCTTGTCAGATAGTTGTACTTGTTATTTGTGATACTTTTCAAAGAATGTCGAAGTGTTTTATTATACCCACAAAATGTATTTATGTGCGGCCAAGAGTTCTGTACTCTGAGTCTTCAGATGTGCCTCTGTCGATAGATACTCTCCCGGCCTCTGCGTTTAATTAAACCAACTTGTTCCTCTTTTGTCAAATGCCTCTTGTCTTTTCATTTATTTAGGGTAAATTCATATTTGAGTATCAGAAGTGTAAACTACATATTGGCTCTGCAATGGCAGTCCTGAGACATGTTTTAAAGGGATATTTAAGTGGGTGGCATAATCAGTGCTGCAGGCCCACCAGTAGCGTTTAATGTACAGGCCTTTGGGCACATGTAGTACAGTCAACTTTGGATTTATAAGTAAATTTGATGTGCCAATTGTGAGCAAGTCAATCAAACCACGTTTAGAGAGTGAGCACATGCACTTTAGCACTGGTTAGCAGTGGTAAAGTGCTCAGTGTCCCAAAGCCAACAAAAACAAGTGTAGCAGAATGCGAAGCAAGGAAGAAAAAAGTTTGAAGGGAGCCTACCCTAAGATTGTCAGTTCCAACAGCCTTTAAATTAAATGCTGAACAATGTCAAACATTTACCCCATCCATAATTTGTTTTTTCTGCTTTTGTCGCTCTAAGTGGGAAGGGTATGGCCAGACATGGGTCTCTGCTCACTATGTCAATGGATTCAATCTAGCCTGGCTGATAAGGGGTGATATCCTGAAACTGGTCCCAGAATGCTTGTTGGTGGTCCAGTGAGGACCTGGCCTGGCAGCTCAGGCTGTACTTTTCACAAGGGGATCAGAATCAAGACTGGTTTGCGTATTGCTGGGTCCAAACTGGGGTGGTGTGTTGAGCAGAAAAAGATGGATTAAACCCAGATATTTGGCAGGTGAATGTTGGATTTGTTCACCATTCTATCTATCATCTGTTATTTTTACCAGTGGGCCTGCAGCACTGACTGTGCCACCCACTAAAGTAGCATTTCAAACCTGTCTCAGACCTCTAACTGCAGGGCCAAAGAGTGCAGCAGTTTACTGCCACATCGACTTGGCACCTGAAACCCTTTGCTAAGCCCTAAACTTTTATTACAGATACTCCAAAGGTAGGCCCTAGGTTAAGGTGCTTTGTAAATAAAAGGTTGGACATGTACTTTTAGGTTTTACATGTTGAGGTGGTGAAAAACTCCTGAATGTATTTTTCACCAATATAAAATCCACCGCTTCCTATAGTAAAATATTGGTGATTCCTTACTCCATTTTAAGCTTTAATTCCGAATTTGGGAGTGGGTTGATATGTGATATGTATTAGCTATGAACTTATAATGATAAACCCTTTTTAATGGTGAAGTTGGATTTTTCTTTACAATTTTGAAATGCTCCTTTTAGCAAGTTGCCATTTTGCTGCCCTTAGTGTTTGTACCTGCAACAGTCTTTGGTCACATGACTGGGTGTAGCTGACAGTTAGACTTTGTTAAATTGACCCAGCCAGTCACACAATAGAGGGATCCTCACTTACAACTGACTTGCCTCTGCTCTGCTTTCACATAAAGGGCCTAACATTGTCACTTCAGACAACTTGAAGCCAAGGCTGGGGAGTCAGGAAGTTCTATGCAGGTCAAAGAACCTTTCTATAAGCTTCCTTTACCTTCCAGAAGAAGGGCACCATTATATCAAAATACAACATCTGGACTCACTCTTCAGTTCACTACTGGAACTGTGGAAGGACTCTCAGAGGACTTTCTGCTGCTGTGCATCCTGCCAGAGTGCCGTTGTACATGGAGGGACTGTCTTGCTATCTGGAGCCTGCCTTGAACTCTTAGGGCCCGATGTAGGTAAAAGTAATTTACCAATTTTAAAATACCGATTTTTACCGAATCGGTATTCTGAAATCGGAAAATGAGATGTAGAGAAAAAAAATCGGTAAAATACCGAATCGGTAACAATCAGCTTTGTGTTTCGATACTTACCGAATCGGTATTCACCGAATCGGTAGATACCGAATCGGTAATGGCAATACAACCCTATGGGCCAAAAGGCCCATAGGAATGCATTGGAAAAAACGATTCGGTATTTACCGATTTGGCGAATACCGAATCGGTAAATACCGAATCGGTAAATACCGATTCGGTAAATACGGAATCGGCAAGCAAGTAAAAGTGAAACTAATGAAAACAGCCAATGAGGTGGAACCACCCTCCCCCACCCTAGCAGGGAGTGGCTACCCAGGCAGGTGCAACTCATTAGAACTTTCTGGAGAGGCAGCCAGAGCTGAGCAGTGAGAGTGAGCAGCAGAGAGAGTGGCAGCTGATTTGTGAACACAGTGGAAATGGCAAGCAGCTCAGTGAGCCAGAAGGCTGAGAGAAAGCGCAAGGTGAAGTTCAGCAGCATGGAGCTGCAAGTACTGGTGGAGGAGGTGGTGAGGGTCCACAGGCAGCTGTTTGGGAGGCTGTCCCTCACAGTCCCTGAGTCTACCAAGAGGAAACTGTGGAGTGCCATCAGTGAGAGGGTCAATCCTGTTGGTGTGACCCCCAGGAGCCCGGAGGACCTCAAGAAGAGGTTTTATGATATCCGGAGCCTCACCAAGAGGAAATTGGTGGAGCTCCACAAGCAGGCAGGTCTGACCGGTGGAGGCAGGAACCCCGCGCCCCTCCCTCACTGAACTGGAGGAACTGGTGTCCACAACGATCGAGACGGAGAGTGTGGTGGGAGTTGGGGACATGGACAGCTCAGCCAGAGCTACAGCAAAAGGTAAGAAGCATGCGCAGCATGACACACCCTAACAGACACCTCCCCTTTAGCCTCAATGTACAGCCAAACCCCAGTCCAGTACTGCTAGCAACATACATGAGCAATGCATTATGGGAAATGTAGTCAGCTAATGTAGGAACAAATGTCAGTGCACATTAAACTGCAATGCACTTTAAAAAAGAATCAGAGTTTTGAAAGTGACATGTGCAATGCTTTTATTGTAGTGACTGTAAGACATTTGCACTCAGTTCACAAATGCTTCTTTATACCTAGGGGCGCCATCAGGCAGTGGAGCAGCAGCTGCACAAGCGACAGATCCAGGCAGCAACAGCGGACAGTGCAGTGGCAGGGCCAAGCAGCATGGATGCCTCGCAGGAGGAGGAGGAGGACAGCAGTGCAATGGCCAATGAGGATGACCCAGGACATGACCTCTTATTTCCTCACTGCCCCCTAATGTCACAATCCCCCCATTGCAGTTCTCACCAGAGAACTCACCCACACGGTCCCAGCCAGCACCTGCCACATCTCCAGCCAGGAGGAGTATTTCGGCCCCAATGACCATCATGGAGGGAGCTGCGGATCAGGCACCAGCACCCACACCTGCGACACCTGTGGCACAGCAGTCCACCCAGCAGGCCAGCACCAATCGCAGCCGCCCACGCACTTCCAGCAGTGCATTTCCATCACGGGAGGGCACCGTCTTCCAAGGGCTTGAGGGGAGCATGGTGCGAATCCAGCGGATGCAGGCCAAATCCATCCTGGCTTGCCACCGCCAATTGCGTGAACACAACCTGCAGATGGTGGAAATGTCAAAGGGATTTGTTGAGTTTGTGGCAAGTAACAGGGAAATTGCAACAGGACTGGGTCGCATGGCAACTGCCATTACACAGCTGTGTGCAAAGATGGAACAGAATGAGCACACAAGGCGCAGGGATGCCTGTGTACAAAACCGGGCAATTAACTGGCTTGCCGCAGCAACGTCCCTGCTATGCCGCCGAGGGGCAAATATGGAAGAGTGCCTCACTCAAAACACTGCGGAGGTGACCAGGGGCATGGCCCGCATCACCAGTGCCATGGAGGCCCTCATCATTTCCAACACAGTGGTCAATCCTGCTCTGGATGTGGCCGAGGCTGGGGACAACAGCAGCCACAGCAGCCCGGCCAGCGCTGTGTCCGAGCAGCGTCGGAGAACCAGGAGCTCCGCAGAGGCAGCCGGCCATGCTGAAGGGGGGGAGCCGCATCCCAGTGGTTCTGCAAAGCGCAGCAGGAAATGACACTGCCAGTGTGGGTGAGGCAACCCGGCCCATTTCCAGTTCCCACCTTTTATTTAATTATTTCATTTGTTGCACATCAGTGCTGTAACGTTCTGCCAACATTACAAAATATTTTTTTTCACATCCATAACCTGTCTGTGCATCTGTACTCACTCAAAAATAGTTTTCTGTTATCTCCTCACGTCTGTATCTGCCATCACTTGGTGTAGACACCCCAGCAGGTTGTGTTTGTGGTACAGCAACGTCGTCGTCATGGTCCTCGTCGTCTGACAACTCCACCTCAGTGCCCTTCTTCACCGCAAGGTTGTGCAACATTGCACAGACAGCTATTATCTTGCAGCAGGTGATGGGGGTATACTGCCTTGCACCTCCACTCTTGTGCAAGCATCTGAACCTGCTTTTCCAGATGCCAAAGGTCCGTTCTACTACATTCCTTGTGCTTTTGTGGGCCCGGTTATACCTCCTTTGGCTGGGTGTAGAGGGGTTGAGATAGGGGGTGAGTATGAATGAGCGGAGGGCATATGCGCTGTCGCCTAGAAGGAAAAGGGAATACACCACTCACATGCATACATGTACTTCACAGTGCTATTTTTGTAATGGGGGTCTGATGATGTGTCTCACCTAGGAGGTATCCTTCACCAAATTCCCCTGCTGTCAGCCGTGCATAGATGCCGCTGTTTTGGAAAATGTAGGAGTCGTGGGTACTCCCTGGGAATTTTGCAACCAGGTCTGTGATGGCGCACTTAGCATTGCAAATCACCTGCACATTGATGGTGTGCGTAGACTTCCTATTGCGGTATATGTATTCTGTGTCAGCAGGGGGGCAAATCGGAATGTGCGTGCCATCAATGCAGCCAATGATGTGGGGAAATCGTGCCATCTGGTAAAAGTCTGCTTTTGTTTGTACCAGTTCCGCATGGGTTGCAGGGAAAGAAATGTATTGGTCCATCCTCTGTATCATGGCGTCAAGGAATTTGTGGAAAAACCTTGACAGGCTGCTCTGGGTCAGCCCTCCTACCGCAGCAACTGCACTTTGATAGCTGCCAGACGCAAGCAGGTGTAGGCTGCAGAGCACCTGCACGTGCGTTGGGATGGCGTGTGCCCTTGGGTTGGGGTTGTGCAACAGTGGTTTTAGGTTGCTGATGAGCTCCAGAATGGTGTCTGAGTCCAGCCTGTACCTCTGTAGGATCTCTGCCTCTGTGAGCATGAACAGGGTGATCCTATGTCTGTAGACCAGCTCCTCTCTTTGCCATTCCCTCTCTCTTTCCTGCTGTAGCCGTAGCCGCCTTGCAATGACATAAAATGCCGCCATCCTGCAAGTTGCATTGCATTTTGGGTCTCATTTTATAGGTTGCAGTTGGTTACCACCTGATTCCAATCCATGGTAAATACCGATTTTGAAATACCAATTTTTTGCCAAAATCGGTATTTCTGTGCTTCCCTACATCTCTATCTGAGGTTTAGCCTGTCCGATTCGGTTTTTACCGATTCGGTAACTCTACCGAATCGGTAGATGGTCCGAATCTGAATATTTACCGATTCGATAACTCTACCGAATCAGTAAATGGTCCGATTCGGTATATTTACCGATTCGGTATGTTACGGATTCGTTAATTTACCGATTCGGTGTATTTCCGATTCGGTTTTTTACCGATTCGGTATCTATACCGAATCGGTAAAAATACCGATTCGGGCGGATTTCTGGCTCCTACATCCCGATGGCTGGATACCGCTCGGTAAGGGCCGAAAATCGGTATTTTCGGCCGTTACCGATCGGTATTGGGCCACCTACATCGGGCCCTTAGAGGCTAGCTCTGCTGTTGAGTCCAAAATCTTTACCTGAACCCAGGCCTCCATGGGATAGTTTGCTGGGCTCCTGTTCAGAGTCACAGGGACATACAAGGCTCCCACTAGCTTGCACCTTTACCCAGAGAGGTCTGTACCCTCAAAAGGTGTCCCACCAGTCCTAGAAACTTGGTTGTTGTGCTAAAGGTGCCCCGATGGAAAATCCCAAAAGTGAGGATTTAGGAAAAGTTGGTCAAAAAACTGCTGCGAGAACCCGGAGGATACTGGGACCAACCTGCTATCCTATCCATCTAAGATGTATCACCGGTCGGATTGATTTTGCGACTTCTCTGGCTATGTTCTTCTTCACAGAGACAAATCCTTTTCAGCTGTCCTTCGTCAAAGGGGTATCAGACCGCCTGGAACTCTCTTCGGCCACAGTCTTCTGCCTCGCTCGGAAACTTTATGACTTTCATTTCAGCGTCTAAGTCCGAATGTAGACATCTTCATTGCGGTTTTGAGCCAAGGCCAACCAATGATGTCACTCCCTCCTCACACACCTACAGCAGCCTTGCCCTCCGGAATGTGACCTCCTCAGATACTTTTTCCCAGAATTTCTTCTAAGTCCAAGGATAAGCACTGATTGGGCCCAATCTTCTTTTATCCAAACAGCGCTCCATCGCGGTCGGCAATAACTTCCAACTTTGACCCAGTCTCATGTGTCTAGATGTCTGTGGTTGGCATATTGATATTTTAGGCACTAGTTTTTACTAAAAACTTAAAAAAAGTAAAATTCTGGTTCTGCTGAATTTAGAGACTTTTTATGGTTCACTCTGCAAGGGATTGTGACACCCTAGTCAACCAACATACCAGCTTCTGCCAGTTTCATTACAACAACTGACTTAAGTTAGTCAAATTGAACTCAGACCAATTTTGTAATACCCTAAAACCTTTATTAACTCCTGCATAATTTTTGTAGAGCTTGCATAGGCCAGGAAATGACAGTAATTGTTCCTCACCCTGTAGTAGTGGTGCCATCTTACTATTTCTAGCCACATCTGGTTTAGAATTGATATTTTCAGAAGGTAATACATCACCTAAATATTCCATTTCATACACATGGATGCTTTAAATGTTCTGTCTTATTTATCTAATGCAGTTATTATATATTGTTTCATATCTAAATCAGCCTAGTGGCATGTGGCATATACATTTATGTTAGTGAACCATTTTGCCCATTCCATCTTTGTTAACACTCCTGAGGTCTAAGAACTAGTGGAGCTACTCAGATTTCTTCAGTGTCAGGACAATGAGCTAAAGCCATAATGTAGCATCTGTTGACTGTTTAGTCCTCTGTCTTGTAAGATTTTAACTATGCCACTGCTCACATTGTACGGAGCATTACACAATCTGTGCTTCACAGGAAAATGTTATTATTTTATTTTATGAGTATGAGAAAGCTCTTTGAATTCACATACCTTCTCCTCAAAAACTGCCTTAAAACTCTGCTCCAAAACACAATCATCTTTGGTTGAATTTAAAGGAATGTTCCCACCTCAGTCATTTACAAAAAACATGAAATGTTTAAGACAAAGGTTGGGTGGATGTGTAAAATTCTACTTGATACCACCTCCTTAACATGTCAATGCCTTTTTTTTTAGCAAATTGGCCTCTGAGTGTTCTGTAGGGAATTTGGATGTTGACCCAGAAGTAACCAGAAAGTTAAATTCTACTGCCCTCAAAAGCTTCTGCAGTAACATCGGGTAGGAGTACCAATTTGTTACTCCAGAATTTGTTTTGCTTATCCACAACTGTGATCCCAGCTCCTAAGTCCACTCAAATCATTACATTCACATTTTCGATCCCTACCTACCTAACCTTCCGCTTGTTAATTTTAACATACTTAAGTGTTAAAAACTATTTTCTGAGCCTGTCAACCACTTCCTCATTTGCATTACTGTCATTATCGTTCAGCACCCAACAGAGATTATTTCTTTTACAGCACACTCTGTGGAAATGCCCGATTTTGCTACATTTCTTTCATTGTAGCCTGTTTCTATACAACCCTTGGGCACGATTAAAAGCGCCATATCTATAGCAAATCATCTTGGTGGAAGTTCCAAGATCTGCTTTCGTTTTATTGCTTGCATGGAAGTTTGTCTCAATGTGGTATTTGAGACTTTCAACTCTGATGGAGGCTAGTGTTGCTTCTAAAAGCTTTACATCTTCTTGTGGTTTTTCTTTCTTTTTTTGTTTACATTTTTTATTGAATTTGAACATTTCAGAAAACACACAGGTTAGAGTGACAAAAGTCATGTATATCGATGTACCCACGCATTAATTTTACAGCTTACAATGCGCCGCAAAGCTTTCAGAGGCCTTGCAGGTTAGACACGGTATATACTATACAGCAATATTTGTTATTTCTTGTGTTTTTTATGGTTCTTTGTTCTTTCAAAGTCTAAAGCTTTGTCAAGGGAGGGATCTTTGTTGGTCAGAGGATATTTCTGAATATTCTTAAAATGGCATTTTGCATCAAAGTGATCTCTAATAACTTGTGATGTAAAATATCCCAACTCAGAGCGCATAGCTTGAGCATTAAAAGCAGCTACAAATGTGTCAACAAACTCTTTGAAATCTTGCCATCTGAAAAAGACAGGTGTATGTATACTATCAAGTTTTGAAAAATGTAAAAGTATAATTCTAGTTTCGCCACTATTTGGAATTCATTTAAATTCCAAATAGTTTAAGAAAAAGATTTGTTTTCTTAATCAGGTTTGAACCTTTTTTTGTTTATTTTTATTTTTCATTTTTTCCAGGCAGACATAATGAATTATAGCATCGGCACTCTATTATGATAGTAGATGCAGATTACAGAGTCAGCAAACAAATATACAGAACTCCAACATAGTGGCCCTTAGAGTTTGTATAAGCCTGTGCGATAGTATAAACCTGTGCAATCCAGCTTCACACAACAGCCCTTTTAGTGGACATTCCAGTATTATAAAGTGAAATATCGTCCGAGTCCCTATATCAGTAATACATCCTACATGTAATAGACCAGTAGCACATACTTTACACATCAGTAAGAGTGAGCAAGTAAGTTGCAATGGCTCCCAAATGTCTCTAGGCCTTGTGAAACTGAGGAGGGTTGCAGCGTAGGTCTCAGACCACTCTTTGCATAAGTTCATATCTTTCAGCCAGTCTTGAAAACGAGCGGCTCTACAATCCTACATACCATGATGACCCTGCATTTACCTAATGATATTGCTGTAGCAGTTAGGTTGCAAAAGGCCTTGGGGACATTTTCCAAAACAAGAAAAACTGTGTAGAGGAAGCCGAAGCCCACATTCCCTCATCTCCTCCAGAGCCCCTATAAGGTTTAAACTCTTAAGCAATGATGTTGAAAGAGCGAATTTCCTCATTTTGAAAATTAAATGCATTTAACTTTAAGGTCTAACTTCAGTGCTGAATAATGTAGACATACCTAATACAACATTTGTAGTAGGTAATCATAATTAGGCATTATGTGCATATATTGTAATGCATGAAGTTAATCTAACTGCTGATGCCATTTTGAATGTCGTCCTTCCACTTTAGTGTTAAGAGTTCTGGTTTCACATGTAAACATTTGTTTTGGTCAACATGTTTTTTGTTTTTCTTTCCACTGCAGATGCTGTAGTTTTCCAGGAGCCCACAGTTATCTAGTGAATAGGCATTTGTTATGTGTTAGACAACTGATAGGGAGTTTCTCCCTGGGAGGAAAGGAGATGGCAGGAAAGGCTTCTCGTGGGAAAAACTGTCCTAACCACAAGAATCTGTTCCATGTAATAAACCAAGGACATGGTTGTGTAGACCATTGTGAAGACATAAGAAACTTGGGAGTTAACCTGCTCCAAGAGTTTGCTGAAGACTGATTGCTGTTCTGGATTTGGAATGGGAGAATTGTTAGAATTAATGTGTTAATGACGTTTATTAACCTACTTTCCTTTAACTAGGTAGGAGACCTTGCTGCAGAATGTAGAAGGCGGATCTTAGAGATGCCTGCTGACTTTGGGCTTGGAAGACACTTCCTGCCTCAGCCAATCTCATTTGCTTGAGTGCTAAAGCGTCATGCTGTACATTCCCACTCTCTCATTAAAACTCTTCATTTGGGTTTCTGAAACTTACATCTCAGCTTGATAAATACCCTTTTATGCCTAACCTTCAATATTTAAGATTAAGGGTTTTTCTATAAGGAACACAGTTACTGTATATTTTTCATTCTTTTGTAATTCTATATTTGCTTTGGGGATTAGTAAAGCACATATATGCCCGAGGGATTCCCAGCACTGCATAGAGGAGGCAACATGATAGGGAAGAGCAATCATGGGAACAAGCAAGTCTTGAGTTTTTTCCTAAAGCTACGTTTGTCTTTCAACAGTCTCAATTCTGTGGTCATTGCGTTCAAGAGCTTTGGGACCAGGTATGAGAAGGATCTCCCTCTCCATCTTATTCTCTTTATCCATAGTGTGTTCATAAGGAAGTCGGATGAGGATCTAAGGGACCTGTTGGGGACATATGAGGAGACAGGGTTTTTTAGCAGAGCTGGACCCCTGCCATACATGGCTTTGTGAGCTCGGCAGAGGGCTTTGAATCTGACCCTGGGTTGAAAAGGCAGCCAGTGCAGCTTTTTGAAAGAGTATCTTACTGATTCCTGTTTAGGTATCTGCAGGAGCATCCTGACTGCAGCGTGTTGGACAACTTGCAGCATGTCGACCACGTATTTACAGGTCACCTGATACAGGGAGTTACCGTAGTCTAGGCATGAGACCACTAGAGCCTGGATCACTGTTCTCCATGCCTGTTCTGGGATGAGGTCAATGATCCTACGTATCATATGTAGTATAACCATGCAGGTGGCTGAAAGTTTTTTAGCTTGGGTTTCCATGGATAGGTTGTGGTCTAACCACATCCCCAGATTTTTTATGGAAGGCTTGGGAGCGGGAGTGCGTCCCAGTCTCCTGGCCAACTAATCCTGAACCATGGCCCTGGGCAATTGTCCAGGAACAACAGCTCAGTTTTATCACCGTTCAGACTTAGGCTGCAGTTAGCCATCCAGCTTGCTATCTTTTCCATGCATGGTACCAACTGAAGATGATTGGAATTTGTCTCCTGAGACACCGAGACTACGAATTGTGTGTCATCCGTATAAGACACAATTGACAGCCAAACCTCCTGCACAATTTGTGCTCATGGACTCAGATAAATGTTAAACAGAGTAGGGTTGTGGGCCGAGCCCTTTGGGAACTCCATATGGGGCCGAGAACATGTCTCGGAGGTTGACGGATTCCATACACTGCAAATATCTGTCACTTAGTAAGGAGGCAAGCCATTGGATGGCTTTGACTTGGATCCCGATCTCCCTTAGTCTGTGTATTAGTTTACTGTGATCCATGGTATCAAAAGCTGTGTTAAGTCATGGAACAGAATGGCGGTGGAACTACCTGGTCAAGTAGTTGTTCTCCTCCAGAAACTGTGAGATAATACTGTTGGCATGTTTCTCCAGTACTTTACCTAAAATGGGTAGCACTGAGATGGGGCAGAAAATGTGAGGGGGTGGGATCAAGAGGCGAGCCAGACCTACTGTTCTGCAAGCGGAGACCCATGTGTACTTTGCTCAAGGCCGAGAAGGTATTTAGTACCGAGGCTGTTGGCTGGCCTGAGTGGTCTGGGATGGAGGGCTGAGCTATCCTACCAGAGGTATCCTGCCTCACTTCGGGCCACCATTGATGCAATAAGTTATATATATTTTCCACTATGATTTTAAAGAAAGTGGCTAGCTCATTGCATCTCTCCTTAGAGGATTGATGCAGAGGGTGCTTTGTTCAATTGTGGTAAGTAACTTCACGATTTTGAATAGTTTTTGTGGGGGGTTGGAAGCTATGTTATTCCTCTCCTCATAATATTTGGCCTTGCCTAGCTTAATGTCATCATGATATTCTCTGATGGATCTTTTGTATAGCATCTTTGGGTATAGGGGCATAGGTCTTCCTCCAGCTTCTTTCAAGTTTCTTACACTTCCATTTTTGGGAGGCCAGCTGGCTGTTAACCCCTTGTAAATTGTAAATTGATACTTGTATAGCGCACTACTCACCCGCAAGGGTCTTAAGGCGCTTGTACGAATACCGCTGTGGAACCCATCCTGGCTTTCCCTGTGAGGCGTCCACTCCTGGGCACCCCCAGGTTGGAGGCCAGGCATCCTTAGCGTTGTTGCCCAGAGTTGCAGAGTGGGACTCCATGATTAGAATAGGCACTGAGGCGAGAATTATCAGGTCCGTGGAATTTTGAGCCCAAGACCCGCCGAGGCGGGGAATTGAACCCTGGTCCCGGGCTAGACCTCTGCATCAGGGTCTGCCGCTCTAACCATTGAGCCACACTTCTCCACATGTGCTCATGACGGAGCAGTTCCGTCATGAGCCACGGTGGGCATGTGCTCATGATGGAACTGCTCCGTCATGACACCCACCCATGGGGAAATTGGTGGTGCTCCCCCATGGGCAGTCCATATAGCCTCCACAAAGGGGGATGGCAGCGGAAGGGTGTCTGCTGCCACCCATGACGTCCCCAGACAATCCCATGACCTCAGAGCATACAGCGCATGGCGACTTCATCAGGAAGCCCTGGATGCGCTGGAAGCCATTTGCCTCCAGGCGTCCAGGGGGAGCAAGGTAAGTTTTCTTGCTTCGGTGGGGCTAGGGGGGAATTTGGTATGTATTGAGGCATTGGGGGAGAGGAAAGCGTTTTTCCTCTCCCCTGATGTCTCAACGCAGGGCATTGGTGCTGCACGAACGCGCACAGCATCACGATTGTGCAGCCGGAATGCACCCACTAGGCACCAGGGATGTCTTTTGTTTATAAAGGAAGCAACTCCTTGGGCAAGGGTCGCTTCCTCAAGGGGCTAAATATTTTTACCACTTTTCTGCCCCCCCCCCCAGTTTGCCTGGGTTTTTTGGTGCTTCCGGCCCCACGGGGCAGAAAAGCCCACTAGAGCCAGGGATATTTAAAAAAATAAAATGGAATCAACTCCTTGGGTAAGGCTCACTTCCAGGGGGCATATTCTTTTTTAATGTGTCTTCTAGGGGCAGATCAACCCATTTATTTGGCCTTTTCGCCCCCAGGTTGGGCAGAAAACCCCACTGGACACAAGGGACTTCTTTAAAATTAAAATGGAAGCAAACCCTTGGGCAAGGGTCACTTCCAGGGGGCATGTTATTTTCATATGTGTATTGATCGGAATGTTTTTTTGGCCTTTCTGCCCCCGGGGGGCGGGGGGCAGAAAACCCGCTAGACACCATGGATTTTGTTTTGTGTGTAATGGCAGCAACATGGTTGCTTCCAAGGTGGTAACATTTAGTTGATGTTTTTTCTGCCCTTCCTGGGGACAGATCTGCCCCTTTTTTACCTTTCTTTCCTACGCGGGAAGGGGGAGGCAGAAAACCCTACTAGGCAGCAGGGATTTATTTCTTTTGCAAGGGGGGGCACATTTCTGTCTGCTGTTTTCTACTCCACCTGGGAGACAGATCGGCCTGGCATACAACCTCACCCGATCCCTTGGGCAAGACCCCCCCATTTTTCTCAGCCCATTAGTCAGATTGACCATTTCGGCAGTGACATAGCACGTTATAATGTTAACTGTTTTATTTCTTTTGAAATGCAATTGCAATGGTTTATTTTTCCCTTTTAGTTATAGTTCAAGGATTTTGTTACAGGCTGTGGTTTTGTTTCTGGTGGTTCTGCTGTTTGTGTAGTTGCATGTGTTTAGTAAGAGACTTTTTTTGAACAATTTAAATGAGTTTCATTTCTCTGCATGAATGTTTATTTTGCAAATGGTGTAATAATAGCAGTATGTGTGGCTTTTCTTTTTTGAGTGTCAAAAACTTTTTGCATTTGTGCTCAATGTGTATTTTGTTGTCTTGCGATTAATTGTTTTTGGTTTTTTTCTTTCTGGTGGGATATCATTGGCTTTTGCTGTGCCTCTGCAGAGTAGGTTCTGATGAGTGTAGCTGTCGCTTGCAAGTGAATCATATAGTTTTTGAGTATATAAATCTTTGTGATAAAGGCACACATTTTATTTACTTACTTATTTAGCACAGTGTTGGTTGTTGTTGACTTGTTTGTGCAGTCTCTTTCTTAGTAAGGATAATAGCTAGCTGCAGAATTACTGCTCAGCAGGTGGTTGGTATTCTTTTTGAGCCTTCCTCTGACCATGGTTCAGAGACTAACTCTGCATCCGAGGCACAGGAGGGAGTAGAAGATTCAGGTAGTGAGTTTTCCCTCCACATGGAATCATCAGATGATAAAGCTACTCTCAGTGAGGATAAAGCTACTCTTAGCCTGTTTTAGAGGAGGACATTGATGTGCTGATAGTGCAGCCAGAGGCATCTGGGCTGCGGCCTGGGGCTGCAAGGCTTTCTGTTGGAATTGATGAACTCTAGGTTGCCCCAGGCATGGTGCAACCGGCATTGCCAGATTTTACTATTGTTCCAGGGTGTAGATTGAATACTGAAAACTTTGTGCCGATAACTTTTTTTCGGTTGTTTATGGACAATATTTTTTGGTAGAGATTGTTGAGCAGACTAACTTTTGTCAAACAGTTTTTGAGGGACAACAGTGCCAGCCTTAGGCCCCACTCTAGAGCTACCAGGTGGACTTCCTCAAATCTGGAAGAGATAAAGAATGTTTTGGTTTTACCTTTTTTGATGGGCTTGCTAAGGAAGCCATCAATGTCTTCATTTTGGTCTACTAGTCCCTTGCTGGAAACGGCTATATTTTCGGCAGTCATGAGTCGTGATAGGTATTTGCTTTTGATTTGGATGCTGCATTTTGCCGATAAATGTTTAGTGTTGCCATGAGATCACCCTGATTGTGACCATCTCTTTAAGCTTCAGCCTGTCACTGATCACTTTGTAGATCAATTTTCTGAGATCTATGTTCCAGGGAAAGAAATAATAGTGGATGAGTCTTTGGTCTTGTTCAAGGGCTGCTTGGTTTTTAGGCAGTACATTTCTAGTAACAGTGCACGCTATGTAATTAGGCTGTATATGCTGTGTGACAGTAGGACTGGATATGTCTGGTTGTCCGTCCACTTTTAGAGTGACTGGGAAAATTGTATGGAAACTTGGTAGAGTACTTTTTAACAAAGGTCACCATTTATATGTGGATAACTTCTACAATGATGTGCGGTTGTTCAGGGAATTGGCCAAAGTGTACACTAGTGCTGTGGCACAATCCGCTCTAACCTTAAAGGTTTCCCAAAATAACTTGTTTGTCAAAAGTTTTGCGGGGACAGTGCAGTGCGTTGAGAGGAACTTCTAGCTGTGAAGTTTTTAGAAAGGAGAGATGTCTACATGCTTACTATAATCCATGATGAAAGCACTCTCTAAACAAGCTGGCCACCGAGTAGGAGCCCCTTCAAGGAGCTCCAGGTTTGGGGATTACCAATTTGGTATTTATCCCAGTTAAACCATCGCTCAAAATCCGGCTTTCCCACCACCAGACAGCTCATCACCCCAGCAGAAACACCACTCAACTATATCCCTTAACTTTGACGTAAACTGTTAGAATTTTTGTCCTACCTGTGAACGACTGCCACCGTGCTCCTCCTCTACTCCTTTACACCCTGGGACCCTCTGTCGCTGCTCAGGGCACCGCCAGAGCTGTGGAGTCAGCTTTGAGTGGCATCTTCTTCGCGGTTGCACCGCTGCTGGGAAAGGGACGACCTTCCGACCGCAATCGTCAACTGCAGTGTTCTTGGACTCGGACTTGGACCAGGAGTGGTGACGCCATTTTCAGGGCGCCCTCACTGCCCCATCTCCCCCTTCTCCGGTCCACGGCCAAGCTGTCCAGACCGTGTGATCCGAGTGGAGCAACTGCTGTAAAATATTGGACGGATTTGTTAGCATGAGCTGAAGCCATTTTGTATTTCTGGCAGCCATTTTAGTTAGCCATGTGCTGCCACGTGCTCGTCATGTGCTCTGTCCTCCCTTAGTGTAATCTGCCTAGAAACGAACTATATTCAGCATCTTCTACCTTCGCATATGCTCAGTTGAGCTTGTAGCTGTCCTTGCAACTGTTCCTAGTCTGTAAATGTCAGGATGTGTTCACCAGAATTTACAACTGTTAGCTCCTCCAACTTTGTTGAGCAAGCAGACCTTGCATGTCCATATTAGTCATTTTGCATGCTTACATAAGCCAGGACTGCTACTTGGTCTTATGCTGACTATGTAACCCTAAGCATATATAAGGCCTCTGTTTTCTGTACTCCTTAGACTCCCTCATTCATTTGCTAAGGCTTCTGTGTGACGTAGTCTCCCACATTTGAGGTTAATAAAGATGTTTCTTTTATATTTCAGCTTCTGTGCCAATTTCTTCTTTGTTGGTTTAAAAGGACCAATTATCAGTGGGACCCCTGAGAAGGTTTCTGTTTTCTACAAATGGCACTCCAACGTGAACCTCATCAGAGAAGTGGTTATCTAAGGAGTGATCTTGTCAGGAGACAGAAATCTACTGAGGAGGACAGGACAGGACTCTACTAAGGAGGAACTCTGTGCACGGAGATTCTGGGGATTCTCTGTCTCTCCAGAGAATATTTCTGGTCTTCCTGATTTTGATCCGACCACATGATGTCACTCCTGACTGAGACTAGCTTAAATATGACCAATATTGTTAGGACTCTGATTAGATTTGTCATGGGCACCTCGTTGGTGAGTTCATGAAGCCCTCACCCACCAACCTGGTTGGTGGCAAGCTTCATCATCGGGCCCACCCAGTGACACCCAATGTGTCCCGGGTGTGCTGCGACGCCTGATTACAGCGGAGCTGGTATTTTAATGAGAGTGCAGTGTGAGATGTAAAGTGAAGTGTGAGTTAAAACGGCTTGGCGAGGGTCCTACCGGAGTACGAGGACGGTGCACCAGGTACAAGGCAGGCTCTGACCAGAAAAGCTGGTCAACCCCTTACCGCTTCACTCCTGGAAGCATTGGCTGCAAAATCTAAGTGCATATATGAGAAGGGAATCCCCTCTCACACTTAGAGAAACACCTTAGTGAGTGTAACACATAGCCTGGATTACACTCCTTTTTAACCTGCACTACACTCTATTTTAAAAAGGTCCTGAGGAAAGCCAGATTTAGTTTAAAGCACTGGCTGAAACATATCGACCAACTGATGGATGTAGGAGGTAGTAATTCGCCTCCCTTAAACATCCCCAAGCCTTATTTTAACCGCTGACAGGGGCCCAGTTATTGAAATTTAATTTACCCTCGGGTACTGGGACTCTCGCCAAGCTGTTTTAACTCACACTTCACATTACATCTCACACTGCACTCTCAGTAAAATACCAGCTCTGCTCTAATCCGGCGTCAAAGCACACCCGGGACACATTAGGTGTCACTGGGTGGGCCTGATGATGAAGCATGCCACCAACCAGGTTGGTGGGTGAGGGCTTCATGAACTCACCAACGAGGTGCCCATGGCAAATCTAATCAGAGTCCTAACAATAGTGGTCATATTTAAGCTAGTCTCTTTTGATAACACATATAAACTACAGGGACCCGGACTAGCTTTCTAGTCCTCTCCCTCTCTCTTGATACGTGCGCACTCCTGACTGAGAACCTTTTTGGCGTGAGAATTCTAAAAAAGGCCGTTAGGTCATTTAGAACTTGGCAGTTAGAATTTGGACAACTATTTGTTTGGTAAGAGTCGTTCTGTGGCGCTTGCTGTTGGTTTGATGCCTTGGATTGGTAAGGTAGTTTAGTAATGCTTACTGTGGCTTTGGAATTTGTGTTGGCCAACTTTGGATTTGCATGGGATAGATATACGAATTGCAATTCATGTAGGCAGATAATGAGGAGATTTTTTCTCTGTTTGAGTTTCTTTGAACGGCGCAACGTATGAAGAGTACCTTAAGCGCTACTTTGATTATAATATTTGCATATTCTGCAATATTTTTGCCATGCCTGTTTCAAGCACACATCTAAGAATGTGTTGCTTTTTGAAGGTACCATAGTGAGATGTGAATTAAATAATCTGGCTCCCCTGAGGGAATATCTAAATAGGTTTAGGTAAAAAAATATTTCTTCATTGGTGATTCTGTATCCCCATTGAATTCAAATATGGATATAATACAAACAAGGATCCTTTTTCTGCACACTTTTTTAAATGGAGATATGCAGAGCGTTTTTTGGTGTTCTGCCAGCCAAAGCTAGTGAATTGAGTGTATTTTGGCTTCTTGAAACTAAAACTGTTGGGCTGTTTTTTGCATTCCTTTGGATTACTATTGAGAAGCGCTTCTTGTAAATATGACTTACAACTAGTATTTACCAATGGTTTGGTTTAAGTACAGTCTGTGGGCTGGCCTTTGTTTTTTTCCTAAGTGTTGATCTGTGGGTTAATCATGTGTTTAAATGTCTATGTGGTTTGTGGTTTTCACATTAGTGATACTTTTGTAAGTAATTAACGATTGAGCTCAAAAGTGTTTGTAATTTCTTGCTGTCATAAGTCTGTTCTGCAAAATGTCATTTAATTAACATTAAATAAAAATAATAAAAATCCAGAAATGAACAATATGATATGCTAAATACTTATATGTTACTATTTAATTTATAGAGTAAGCAACTATGTACATGTACAAATTGCCAATGCTTAAATGATAAAATTAGAATTCACATTCAATAGGAATAAAATAGGCCTAAAAAAAAAACGAAATTGTGTGTTTTGCAAAAAATAAACAAGATGTTGTTACACCATTTACCTTAGATACATTGTATTAGATATTAACAGGCAAACACTTCATCTGAGTAAATTGGATTTTGTTGAACTAAACACATATTATGGAATATGCATTGAAATGCCTCAGTTTTAAATAGACTGCCACCATGCTTACGTTTCAACACTGAAAAAAGCTTTACAACAGCTGTGTTTTAACTGCCGCTTAGCAGCAGCTGTTGTTTTGATTGTAGGACACGGAGAGACAGGGATGTTGACTCAGCCAGGATTTTGTTAGTTAAACACGGGGTAAAATCCTGCATTCCAGACTGCTGTTTTAAAAAGTTACAAAAATTAGGTTCATTATTTTAGAAACCAGGAAAACTTTTGAAGTAGGGATTTCCTTTCTTAAAGCCTTTTTTATAAGCATATTCGTGGTTCTGATGTTAAATAATAACTGTCCTTTTAAAAAAGTGGCGCAAAAATGTGTCATCTTTCAAGTTAGGCTTCTGTGCTTACATTTGTATGATTTGGAGAGGGTCGTTGGAGTCAGCTAATGAATTCGTCAATATGATAAATGTCAATGATCTCAATTTATGTTTCACCTCACAGATCAGTACACACCTCATCCAATTTCTTGATGTGGAAATTTACATTGAGAATGGGGGGTTACACACTCGCTTGCACAGGAAAGCCACGGCGGGCAACGCTATATTGCACGCAAGTAGCTCCCATCCTAACCATTTGATTAGAAGCATCCCTTATGGGGAGTTTCTTAGGATGAGGAGGATCTGCAGCACCTCATTAGATTTGGAAAAATGTCAGAATGAGGCGCTGGAAAGATTCTGTGCTCGGGGGTATGATGTCGCCCTTTTATTAGAGGCGAAAGACAGAGCCAACCAACTGGACAGGGATAATTATCTGGCCTCCATAAATGTGGATGTAACATCTAGTCCAGTTGAAAGGGAGGTTGAGACAGAGATTAATAACATCAGTCTAGTAACAACATTCAATGAAGAACACAAAAAAGTGAGAGGAATCTTGAAAAAGCATTGGCCCCTGTTAAAGACAGATATCACTCTAGCCCCCCTCATACCAGCTGAACCAGGGGTGGTGTTTAGAAGAGCTCCGTCCATGAGGGACATGTTGGTTAAATCCAGTCCAGAGGTAATAATGAAACCTCATCGAATTTCTAACAAATGCGGTTTTTTCAAATGTATATCTTGCAGGGCTTGCAAGTTTGGTGTAAACACCAGTGAGTATTGCTCTGCTTTTGACCCTAATCCTATTAAGATTAGGGATCACTTCACCTGCCGCACGGACTTTGCAGTATACGTGCTCCAATGTACCTGTGGACTCAGGTACGTTGGTAGTACAAAACTGCAGGCTTTTAACCGCATTCTGCAACACCTACGAGCTGTGGTCAATTCGGATGGTAATTATCCGGTAGCCCGGCATTTTGAATTGGTCCACAACAAAAATCTAAACGAATTGAGATATTTTATCATTGATGCGGTGCCTAAAAACATCAGAGGGGGAAACAGGGAGAGAGCGTTGAGACAGCTTGAGAGTAAATATATCGTGTTGTTAGATACCAGAATCCCAAATGGATTAAATACGGGGGAGGACCTTTATTGCTTCCTCTAGAGGGTGCAGTATAGGGAGCACTGATAATCATCCTGCCATGGTACCAACGTTCATGAATCCGTTTGGGTAGGGGCAGGGGTAGAAGCTTTCGATATATTATACACCGAGTGGACATGAATGGATATTCTGTCCAAATAGCTTTGGGTACCCCTGTAAAACCCCACACTCCTTCAAGCTGTCCACGTAGCATTGAAAGGGCACTATGCCATAATATTTACCGGATTTTATACCCCTGTTTGGCCCCGCACCTCCCGCAGCGAGCCTTTTATCATGTATTGGGCACTATGCCATAATGTTTCCGTTGTGCTACATTACTAGCTGTGTCTAATTTGGTTATCAGCGTTGCTATGATTGTTCTATACATTTACTTCTGTTAGTGGGTGACATGTAACTCTTCATAAATAGAGATCCAATCAACGTGCCACCACCAATGTACTCCCTATAAACATTTGAGTATGACACTCGGTTTTAATAAGCACAATCTTGCACATCAGCACTATTTTGCACTTTTTGTAACAGCATATTTTGCACGTTCCCTGTAATTTGAGACTTTCTGTATCAATTTGAGGCTATATATTCATAATTTGGAGTGAGTCATGGATTTGATGGGCAATGCACTTTATTCCATAGGTACTAGTATGGAACAATATATTTTTTGTAAATAACGTGTAAATATATCAAGTTACCTTATTATGTGTTTACATATGTATTTATTAATATGAAATGAATTTGCCTTTTGCACATGGACCATTGTATATTGTTAACTGGATCTTAGACAGCTGCTCCGTTTATGAAGTATTTTTTCCATGTTTATGTTGTACTTAAGTCTCAAAGGGGACATTCACAGTATATAAAGCACACTTATTGGTTCTTTTAAGTCATGTGATCAAGGCTGCCGTGTTGCAGCCGAAACGCGTCATGCTGGGGACAGAAGATCAATAAATCACCCTTAATTTAAAAAAAGCGCAGTATTTGTGGTCTGTACCTACGTCGAGGAGTCGGTACCTATGCCGAGGAGTAGGAGTTGGAACGGATAACTATTGGGCGGTTAACGGCCGTTGCCGCCTCTACAGACCCTCCTTTCGTTCTTTGGGCTGCTGTGTTATGCGGCCAAACGCGGAAGCGAAGCATCAATTGACCCGGAAGGAGTAGAAGAGCATACAGCCCCCCGCATTGGTGAGATACGGAGCGGAGTGTCGGATAGCCTGGAGGTTTCCGCAGTGGAGCTTTGGAGGAGTCGGAGGACATCGACGAAGCACCGTGTTGATCCCAGACGGGTAAGCCGACCAGTCCGTGAGTGCCGATTCACAGGCTAACCATTTTGCGGGTGAAAGGAGAGTTGCGCTATTATTATTGAAAGGCTGCTGGGGATCGTATTTACGTTCCCCGGTGAAAGGCATTGGGTTTATTGTTCGAAGCATAATGTCCTTGCCAGCAGAGGCTTTAAGGAACCGGGAGGCATTGGCAGAGGAAATGTTTGTTAATTTGCCGACGCTGAGAACCAAAAATGACACCACTAAGGCAAACGAAAAAGCAACGGATTTGAAAAGTAAAATGAAACGCTTGGAGAAACTATTACGAACTGAAACCACCAAATGGTGGGAGCACCGATCATTGCAGAAATATAAAGATGTGGGGCGTGTGCCAAGGGGATTGCGGATACTCATAGCGCCATCTTTTGAAAACCCCAATCCCCTTCTGTTGAAAGAGTGGGCCACTATGAATTTAGACGCCTCAATGAACATGGTTTGTTTGCTTATAAAATATGCTGAGATTGACCGCATAGAAATTATCAAAGAAATAGAGGAATTAAATAAGGAACTGGAAACAGAAGAAGACAAAGAATTCATCAAAAAACAAAGAGAGGAGATAGATGCCAGACTGGTAAAACACCAGGAAACAATTAGTCAGCGCAAGCAATATAAGTTTGCACGAGATAAAAATGACTACGAAACTGGTAGGACTTTCACGTTTGCGCGAAAATTCGACAACGCAAAAAGACAAGCACTGGCAGCCAAAAATGTTGAGGCAACAGGTGGTAATGAACAGAGATCGGAGGCATCAGAACCAGAAATGAGCTCAACAACGAGCAGTTATGATTCAGATGAAGGGGCAGCAGGAGGCACTAGTCGAGGATCAGTACCTACCAAATATACGCCATCTGAGGAATTGGGTTTTCTCGTGGAGGACAGACACAAAACGCTGCGACCGCTAACTCGCCAACAGCGGAAACTAAACGAAGAAAAGCAAATAAAAAGCGCAGCGCAAGGAGAAAACTCAAAAGGCAGAGGCTTTGCAAAGAGAGGCAAAGGGAAAGGGAAGAAATGGTAACGGCAGCACCTAACCTAACCCTAGAAAATCCAGCAGAGGCCCAGAATCTAATATCAAATACAACCCCTAACACAACAGAAGTGCAAGCGGCACAGGACAACACTGTCATCAATCTGTCCGACACCACCTTATCCAAAGCAGAGATGCAACTCCTCTCATTGGGGTTGTCTTATTGTCCAAAAAAATCTTTTAATTACGTGCAGACACGCATAGATGTGTTCAAATTCATCCGCAAACTAAAATTAAGGAAGCATTTCAAACTAAACAACGCTCAGGTTCGGGCTACAAACATCACCAACCAGACCCAACCTTCAAAAGTGTTTCAGATCTCAGATGTGAACGCTCTGAGAGTGGCGAATGAATTGGCGCAAAATGTAGAGTTTGAACCAGGTACCACTCAGCAGAATCTTTCCAGGGCAGGGATTCCCATGAATCAACCTTGTGTGACATCCTTCAAGCCTCCTTCCACTTTCTGTCCAATCATGCCAAAAGGTAACATCGATGCTTTTTGTGACATAGTTGTGGAAGATTTGAAAGGATTACAAATGAGCACTACACGTAGAAAGAAAAGAGTTAAATACATGGAAAGACAATACCAAAGACTGAGGAAGAAATTAAGGAGTGATTCGAATCTCATAATCAATAAGTCCGACAAGGGTGGCAACACTGTCATCTGGCCAAGGGACTTGTACATGGCGGAAGCAGAAAAACATTTAAGTGACACCACCTGCTACAAAAAGAGTAGCTTTAATGACATCAAGAGCCTGAAAGAAAAGACCCACAAGGAATTGAATCAGTGGAGGCATCTTGGTTTATTAAGAAAACAAGAACATGCCTTTTTGAAAAATAATTTCCCAATTACTCCTTTCTTTTATTTAATTCCAAAAATCCACAAACAAACATTGCCGGTCCCTGGGCGTCCAATCATCTCCGCCCAAGGGAGTTTACTGGAGTCTATCTCAAGATATGTGGACCAATTCCTGCACGAATATGTGGAAAATTTACCATCCTTCATAAAAGACACTGGCCATTTCCTTTCTAAGATCAATAGTATCAAGTGGGAAAATGACTTTATTCTTATTGCTTTAGACATTAACTCACTGTACACTAGCATCGCACATAAGGACGGGTTAAATGCAGTAAGATACTATTTAAACAAACGCAGTATATCTTACAGTCAACATAGCAATATGTTAATGAGTATGCTTGAATTATGTCTGAACAATAATTACTTCCTTTATAACCGGGAAGTTTACCAGCAGCTTAGAGGGGTGGCTATGGGGGCATGCTTCTCTCCCACCTACGCATGTTTACATGTGGGGTGGTGGGAGGAGCATGTCCTCAAAAGAACACTCGCTGATTGTTTTCCCAATTGCTTGGTACATTTTTGGCGATTCATTGACAACATTTGTATGATTTGGAGAGGGTCGTTGGAGTCAGCTAATGAATTCGTCAATATGATAAATGTCAATGATCTCAATTTATGTTTCACCTCACAGATCAGTACACACCTCATCCAATTTCTTGATGTGGAAATTTACATTGAGAATGGGGGGTTACACACTCGCTTGCACAGGAAAGCCACGGCGGGCAACGCTATATTGCACGCAAGTAGCTCCCATCCTAACCATTTGATTAGAAGCATCCCTTATGGGGAGTTTCTTAGGATGAGGAGGATCTGCAGCACCTCATTAGATTTGGAAAAATGTCAGAATGAGGCGCTGGAAAGATTCTGTGCTCGGGGGTATGATGTCGCCCTTTTATTAGAGGCGAAAGACAGAGCCAACCAACTGGACAGGGATAATTATCTGGCCTCCATAAATGTGGATGTAACATCTAGTCCAGTTGAAAGGGAGGTTGAGACAGAGATTAATAACATCAGTCTAGTAACAACATTCAATGAAGAACACAAAAAAGTGAGAGGAATCTTGAAAAAGCATTGGCCCCTGTTAAAGACAGATATCACTCTAGCCCCCCTCATACCAGCTGAACCAGGGGTGGTGTTTAGAAGAGCTCCGTCCATGAGGGACATGTTGGTTAAATCCAGTCCAGAGGTAATAATGAAACCTCATCGAATTTCTAACAAATGCGGTTTTTTCAAATGTATATCTTGCAGGGCTTGCAAGTTTGGTGTAAACACCAGTGAGTATTGCTCTGCTTTTGACCCTAATCCTATTAAGATGAGGGATCACTTCACCTGCCGCACGGACTTTGCAGTATACGTGCTCCAATGTACCTGTGGACTCAGGTACGTTGGTAGTACAAAACTGCAGGCTTTTAACCGCATTCTGCAACACCTACGAGCTGTGGTCAATTCGGATGGTAATTATCCGGTAGCCCGGCATTTTGAATTGGTCCACAACAAAAATCTAAACGAATTGAGATATTTTATCATTGATGCGGTGCCTAAAAACATCAGAGGGGGAAACAGGGAGAGAGCGTTGAGACAGCTTGAGAGTAAATATATCGTGTTGTTAGATACCAGAATCCCAAATGGATTAAATACGGGGGAGGACCTTTATTGCTTCCTCTAGAGGGTGCAGTATAGGGAGCACTGATAATCATCCTGCCATGGTACCAACGTTCATGAATCCGTTTGGGTAGGGGCAGGGGTAGAAGCTTTCGATATATTATACACCGAGTGGACATGAATGGATATTCTGTCCAAATAGCTTTGGGTACCCCTGTAAAACCCCACACTCCTTCAAGCTGTCCACGTAGCATTGAAAGGGCACTATGCCATAATATTTACCGGATTTTATACCCCTGTTTGGCCCCGCACCTCCCGCAGCGAGCCTTTTATCATGTATTGGGCACTATGCCATAATGTTTCCGTTGTGCTACATTACTAGCTGTGTCTAATTTGGTTATCAGCGTTGCTATGATTGTTCTATACATTTACTTCTGTTAGTGGGTGACATGTAACTCTTCATAAATAGAGATCCAATCAACGTGCCACCACCAATGTACTCCCTATAAACATTTGAGTATGACATTCGGTTTTAATAAGCACAATCTTGCACATCAGCACTATTTTGCACTTTTTGTAACAGCATATTTTGCACGTTCCCTGTAATTTGAGACTTTCTGTATCAATTTGAGGCTATATATTCATAATTTGGAGTGAGTCATGGATTTGATGGGCAATGCACTTTATTCCATAGGTACTAGTATGGAACGATATATTTTTTGTAAATAACGTGTAAATATATCAAGTTACCTTATTATGTGTTTACATATGTATTTATTAATATGAAATGAATTTGCCTTTTGCACATGGACTATTGTATATTGTTAACTGGATCTTAGACAGCTGCTCCGTTTATGAAGTATTTTTTCCATGTTTATGTTGTACTTAAGTCTCAAAGGGGACATTCACAGTATATAAAGCACACTTATTGGTTCTTTTAAGTCATGTGATCAAGGCTGCCGTGTTGCAGCCGAAACGCGTCATGCTGGGGACAGAAGATCAATAAATCACCCTTAATTTAAAAAAAGCGCAGTATTTGTGGTCTGTACCTACGTCGAGGAGTCGGTACCTATGCCGAGGAGTAGGAGTTGGAACGGATATATATATATATATATATATCGCTGCACGTTTTCTGTATCCGTGTGGTTTCAGAAAAAGAAAGGCTGGCACACTGGTATCCGCTGTCAAGAATTTATTCACCAAGAACCCCCCTCACCCCTTACAGACGCGTTTCGCCTTCCCAGGCTTCGTCAGTGTAACGTTAGTGTATCATTAAAATCACCATTTTAAAGCCATTGGTTAATTACACATTCCATTAACATAGAAGAGGGACATTTTTACCACAATATTTTGGGCTCCATCTTGTAATGTGCAAATACCATTGGTTCAACGGCTATGCAATGGTGATATCGTGAAAGTGCATTGTGCTCATTAAAAACAGATAACGTTATTAAACATTTCATATTTTTGATCAATTACATATTCACAGTAAGAAAAATTAAGTAAACAAGTAAGATATTTACATTAACTCATTTCTTGTTTAAGGTTATTTAGCCCTGGAAAAAATATAAATATATATATATATATATATATATATATATATATATATATATATATATATATATATATATATATATATATATATATATATATATATATATATATATATATATATATATATAAATTATGAAAGGTCATTTAAAAAATGAGTGCTTTTAAATTCAATTTTTAATATTTATAAAGCTTAATACTCAAACTGTGACCTCCTAGCATCAAAATTTAATTTAAGTTGTGTTGTATCACATAATGAGGAATGTTGCATATGAAATATCACTCTGTGCAGGCAAAATAAACTCATTTTTATAACAGTATATATGAAGTATTTTTGATTTCTTACTCCTGGGCTATCTAGAGAACATTCTGGGGATGACTATTATGCAAATAAATTATAGGATATTCATTTTTAAGTGCCCCAAATATCAAAGTCTAAAATTGGGAAAAATGCACTAATTTAAAAACAAATTTTGCATTCAAAGCAGCTTTTAACCTGCCTTAGGCTTCAGTAAATGCATACATGTAGGTATAATACGAATAGCTGACTTCTATATTGTTAGACAAGTCTATTCCACACTGCTTATAATTGAAAATATGTATAAAAAATTAGCAGACGTTATTTTCTTAACCCTAAGCTGACAAACAGGGGAATGGGGCTGCATTTGTACACAGAATAGGACAGCTGGGAAGAGTTAAAAGTCAGTTCTATATTTAGAAACCTGGCAGGGCTACCAGAGCAAGGTCTGCTTTGACATTTTGACATCTGAAACTTTTTGAAAGACAAGATAGCAGCGCAGCGCAGCGAAAGAAGGGGGAGTTGTGCTTATTTTTTGTACTCATATGAATATACCACAATACAATTGTATATGTAAGCTTGGCCATATATACAGCACTAATGCTTTTAGTTTGGTGCTTACTAGGGCTGAACCAATGAAATTTAGTTTGAATTCATTCGCCCTCATGTTTCATTTGTACATTTGATAAAAGGGTTTGGGGTTTGGGTATTCACGTTCTTTTAGTTCTCTCAAATTTGCTATGTACCTCGTATAACTTTGTTTATGCCCAGTCGCTACAAATAGGGGTTGATAGTGTTGACAGAAGTGAAACCTGTTTCGGGTTTCCTACTGTCAAAATGGGGGAAGGAGGCTATCTCCTCTACAGATTAAGGCTAGGTAATATGTATGTTGCTCTCTCCTTTTCTCAATTTATTTTTAGCCTGTCTAAATTGTCTCTTAAATAGCAATGAGACACTACATTGGCTATTCAGTAATACTGTTTTAAACATTGTTAGCATTAATATTTATTTATTTAGTGTATTTTATATAGCGCGCAGCTACCCCAACGGGATGTCCCGGCGCTCCTGGCTGTGCGATGAGGTTTCCTTAGTTGACTTTTTAGCAGAAGAGGAAAGTTTTCAATGCTCTACGGAACTGAAGTTCTTCCTGAATCATCCTAATGGGGAGAGGGAGTTTGTTCCAATGGGAAGAGGCACATACTTGAAAGGTTTTTTCTCCTGAACGGACCTTTTTGAATTTGGGAGTGGTAAGGAGATTTTTTGAGCTGGATCGTACTGATCTGGCATTTTTGTATGGACGAAGGCAGGAGGAGAGATACGCAGAGCCAGCTCCCTTTATTGCCCGGTGCGCCGATGTAAGGGCTTTGAATTCTGCCTTTTTTTTGTACTGGAAGCCAATGGAGCTTACGCCGGTGTGGCGAAATGTGTTCTCTGAGAGAGATGCCACAGACCAATCAGACTGCAGCGTTGTGAACTATTTGTAGCCGGTGCCAGAGGCAAGAGGAGAGTCCAATATATAGGCCATTGGCGTAGGCCAGGTGAGAAGTAATAAGTGCCTGGACGATGGTTTTCCTGGTGTTGCTTGGAAGAAAATTAACAAACTTTTTAACCATCCTAATTTTAGAGAAACAGGCGGCTGAGACCGCCTGTACCTGATGGTGGAAGGAGAGGCTGGAGTTCCATCTAACCCCAAGGTTTTTTATGGATTCCTTGGGGGAGGGGGGAGTGCTCAGGTCGAGTGGCCACCACAGGTTCTGATCTAGGGGGGATGGCTGCTTGAAAAAAATGGACTTCGGTCTTACCAGCATTAAGCTGGAGACAGTTGTTGTCCATCCACCGGGCGATGTTACGGAGACAGTTTTTTAGTGGATCAAATGTGGACGAAGAGGGGTTATCATAAGAAAATAGGAGCTGAATGTCGTCAGCATACGAGGTGGCTTTAATTCCAGATTGGGCAATCAGCTCTGCCAGAGGGGAAAAGTAAACTTTGAACAGGAGGGGACTTAAGGAGGAGCCCTGGGGGACACCCCACGTAAGTGGGGGGCTATCTGAGGTGAAGGACGGGGTAAATACTGTCTGTGTCCGGTTAGATAGAAATGAGGACAGCCATTCCAAGACCTTGCCTTGAATGCCCTTGGATTGGAGGCAGTCGAGTTGGACAGGGTGGGAGACGGTGTCGAAAGCTGCCGACAAGTCGAATAGCACCAACACCGCTCTCGAACCCCCGTCCAGACTCCATCGAACGGAGTCAGCCATCTCAATTAGGGCCGACTCTTTGTTGTAGCCTGGTCTAAACCTGTGTTGAGAGCCGTGAAAAGACCCGTGAGCTTCAAAGAAGTTCGCTAGTTGTTGTTGTACTAGTTTTTCAAGCACGTTAGCTGGAGCAGGTAATAATGAAATAGGCCTGTAATTGGCAGGTTCATTAGGGTCTGCATTGGCTTTTTTAAGGATGGGGACAAGTTGGGCGTGTTTCCAAGAATCCGGAAATATGCCTGTCCTGAGGGAGTCATTACAAATGCCAATCAATACGGGATTAAGGAGATGAGCCAGGGTTTTGTATTGTTTGGCAGGCCAGGGGTCAATAGGCGAGCCAGATCTACATTTTAGTCGCTCTGCCAGGGAACGATGTAATGTAATCTCCTCAAAATCAGAAAAGACCGGGGGGAATTAGAGACGGTTTCTGGGTGAGCTATGTGGTTGACATTTGAGCCAGATCTATTGTTGCTGGGAAAAGAATCATAAATGGTGACAATTTTTTCCTCGAAGTAGTCTGAGAGGTGGTTACAGAGAGTTTGTGAGACCGGCGACTGGCGTTTAAGGGCCATTGGGTCAGTAAATGTTCTAACAGTATTGAAGATTTCCCTCGAGGATCCTCGCGCTCTGTTTATTATTTTCTCTAGGTGTGTTCTTTTTTGATCAATAATCATTTTCCTGTATTTCTTAAGAGCTAATTTGTAGACCGCTTTACTATCAGCGGAATAAGCTAGTCTCCAGCGTGTCTCCAAGAGCTTGCAAGCAGACTTGCATTTACGGAGTTCATCCGAGTACCACGGAGCCGAGGGGGCAGATCGAAAGGTTTTGATAGGCCTGATAGGAGCAAGCGAGCCTATAGCAGATGAGATCCAATTGTTAAAATTGGACAGCCTAGAGTCCAGGTTTAGAACGTGCGGGGGTGAGGTGGTGGCAAGGTGGGCTGCTAGATTTTCTGGAGAGATCTTACTCCAGTTGCGGCCGAGGGTTTTGGCCTGTAATCTAGGTCTGTCTTGGTGGGATAGAGAAAAGGAAAAAGGAATGAAAAAATGGTCCGACCAGATCACTGGATAAGGTTCGTAGATAATTATGTCTGCAAGATTGGAGCAGATTAAATCAAGAGTATGGCCTGCCTTATGAGTTAGGTCGGAAATCAATTGTGTTAGCCCTCCACCGGATAGTGTAAAAAGAAAGTTGAGACTTGTAGTGTCCGAGGCATCCTCTGCATGGAGATTGAAGTCCCCAAGAAGAGTAAAATTTGCATATCGGGAGCTAGCCTGTAGGAGATAATCAAGAAAGACAGGGAGGGAGGATATCTTAGATTTGGGGGGACGGTATACAAGTAGACTGGAGTATGGGTTATTAGCTGCCAATTGAATGCAGAATGGGAGAGCTTCAATAGATTCTATTTGGGTGTAGGGGAAGGAAGAGATGGTCCAATGTGATCTATAAATTATAGCAATGCCTCCACCACAATTGAGGCTCTGTTGGTTGGCATGTTATAGTCTGGGGGTATGGCAAGGGACAGAACAGGATTGGTTTCATCCCCCAGCCAGGTTTCAGTTAAGAAAAGGAGATCCCATTTATTATCAGACAGCGTTTGGGCTATATCTAGGGAGTGTTTTGCCAGTGAACGACAATTAATGAGGCCAGCTGTGACAGTAAGATTGTGACTGGTGGGCGAGTACCGAGCAGGCTTCTGTAAAAGGGGACAGAGAATTGCAGGGTTGTCTTTTGCCTGTTCAATTTTACAGGGCATATATGGGAACAAGGGTGTGATGAGGTCTGGTGGTAAAGTATGCCTGAAGGCACAGCCTCGGGGCATGAGATTGAGTAAAGAATTTCTGTTGTATGTAATTATAGACGGAAACATCAAATTGACAGGGTCTGTGGCCACGGACGCAGCATGGTCGCGGACGGGCGCAGACGGGCAGGACTCTGGCACGACTCCGGTGCAGGTCCGGTGCGTCCGCTGATCGCGTCCGCTGCTCGGAGACATGCCCTTTCCTTTTTATACTGGCCACTAGGATGCATGCGGACGCTTCCCCAACCAAAGATGGCCGCTATGTTTTCAGCCCGTCCGGGACCCAGCTATCTCAGCGCCTGAGTCGGCTGGTGCTGGTCCGGGTAACAGTGGAGTACGTGGGTGATTCGGTAAGAGGTCAGCGCTTAATTCATCAAGCAGGGGGCAAGGGGACAACAATAGTACCGCTTTTTAGTCAAGCGAGGTGTAACATGCTAAAAATCACAAATTGCGATGTCTGACTGCTTTGTAGTCGAGCGTCAAATATAGGCAATATTAAAAGCTGATTCATGCAGCAGTTTTAAAAAGAATAATAATCAAACAAAGCAGAGTAAGCACAGCAACCTCCCGGCTTCCGCCTCAGGAGGGATTCAAACACGCAGCTAGGATGAAAGCCTGGCTCTGAGCGCCCTTTTTATACTGGCCACTAGGATGCGTGCGGACGCTTCCCCAACCAAAGATGGCCGCTATGTTTTCAGCCCGCCCGGGACCCAGCTATCTCAGCACCTGAGTCGGCTGCTGCTGGTCCGGGTAACGGTGCAGTACTTGGGTGATTCGGTAAGAGGTCAGTGCTTAATTCATTAAGCAGGGGGCAAGGGGACAACAATAGTACCGCTTTTTAGTCAAGCGAGCTGTAACATGCTAAAAATCACAAATTACGATGTCTGACAGCTTCGTAGTCAAGCGTCAAATATAGGCAATATTAAAAGCTGATTCATGCAGCAATTTTAAAAAGAATAATAATCAAACAAAGCAGAGTAAGCACAGCAACCTCCTGGCTTCAGCCTCAGGAGGGATTCAAACACGCAGCTAGGATGCTTAATAAAATGAATAAAAATAAATATTATGTTACTGCCCATCCTATTTGATGAAATTATGATAGGATCAGTAGTCTAGATTGTTGTTCCCTCATTTGACCTTTAAGGGGAGCTAGATGTGGGTACTTTTTGTTCTTAAATTCTTAGGTGATAACACCATTATTGTATGTTATTCCATGTTACATAGTTTTGCAAGGGCATTGCTAGTTTTTTATTAGCTAGTCCGTGTAAATAAACTGACAGTCCTCATTAGAGCTGATGTTGCATAGTTTGGATTATGAAAAATAGAACGCAGGGAAGATGCCCATGGGATCCTTAGCCAAAAAAAAAATGTTTTGAAGAAAATGTTGTTTTATAGATAAGAAACCCTGTTAAATTAGCAGTTTTAGATTTTCCTGCTGCTCCTATAACATGAGAGCATGGTCTTAAGCGTACGATGTAGGCATGTAGGTGCTTTTATTAAGAGGAATCATTTTAGAAGTATCTGCAGTCCTGTACAATTAATGTAAAATTTATGAGCAAAAGTGGATAACATTTCCTTTCTTTTAGGGTTTTTAGATTAGTACACAGGAATACACCAATGTAAGGATTTAGGGTATGTCTGTGTTGTTTTTCTCTTTTCCTCTGAGTTTAGTAAATTAATACAGACTTCCTTGGCAGCTTGGGATTGGGTGATGTTCCTTTTATACTTGCCAATAGGTCCAGGCTGTTGTTTTTTTTACTCTCACATAGATAGATGGAAGTGGTTCTTGGGTGCCTTGCTAATATATGCGGCATCCCAAGACCAGGAAATATTTTGAGACTATCCTCTCTGTTGATAGACTGTTTCTGTGCCTTGTCTAAAGACCTTTTGTTCTGTCCACCAATAGATATTTGCTGCCTTACAACCATTGCCAGAAGGGCCCGGATATCAGATTCAGCCTGGAGAGTCAGTGTCAGCACCAGTCCAGCTTGAAGCCAAAGTGAAGGTAACCAGCACGGGCATTGCTGGCAGCTAGGACCTCAGTGAAGGCAGAAGCCCTGAAATGAATTTTGCACCCCTGCCACTGTCTTGGGCGAAAGACAGGGTCACAGATCAGAAAGGAGAAATATTTGATGCACAGCTGAGTGTAACAGACCGACCAGAATGGCGAGGAGGCTTTGCTTGTGGTGACCCCTTTTGAAACAAGGGATGCTTCAGAGACCATAGCATCAGGCCTCTGAATCCTGGTCCTAAAGTGAATGCAAGTTTGCACCTTTGTTTGTTGGTCAAGAGATACCTGGGTACACTGGATGTATTGTGTGGCCCCCACAAATGAGCAGTGCTCCAGCTGAGCAATACAGGAGTTATGGAAGGACTTGAGCTCAGGGTACAGGTGCTGTGTCTCTGGTGCCTGTTAGATTGAAGTGAAGAAAACTGGTGCACTGCCTGAGACACTGGACAGGATCGCTAAGAGCATTTGCCCTGGTGGGTGACTGCCCTATCCTAAAAGAAGAGACTTTTTCCTTGAAACTGGGCGGTGATTCTTGAGTTGCGAGTTGTGCAGTTCCACAGTGGAAACAACAAGAGCCTGCCTGTGAGGCTCAAACGGACATAGGGAGACGACTCCCCTCTGGTTTGGTTGTACAGCGGCTTCAATTTTCCCAAGGACTTCTTCTTTTTTGTCAATATTGTACCCCTTTAGTCGTCCCGTTTTTGAGGAGGAGCAGCCCTTTACAGCTCTTAATTCTAATTCTTATGGCCCTGTGTGGTCGTCCTGGTCCTAGATGTGATTGATGTTCTAGTTCTCATAAAAAGAAAATGTAAAAGTCAATTGGAAAATGTTTTTATTAGATATGTGCTGTTGGCTATTCTGAAATTTAAAATGAATAGTCACTGAAATGCATAGGAGCCCTGAAAATGTTTACTAGATGGTTTTAGGATTTTCTTTTGCTTAGGACTAGAAAAATGATAATTCCATTTGTAATAGTGGTCATTACTTTCTCCTGCTATCTGAATGTTAATTATGACCCAATGCATTGTTCCCTTTGTATTCCTGCTTATGCTGATATGTACCCACTTAATGAAATGTTTAGAATGGAAAATGCCCACCCAGCAATAAATTAGGATATTGATAAATTTATGAAAATTAATGTGCAAATTTTTTCTACGTTCCTACTGGATCATAGGAATGTCTTTAGCTCATGCTAAAAGGACCATCTGTTAAATATTGTACGGATTTGTTAGCATGAGCTGAAAGCCATTTTGTATTTCTGGTAGCCATTTTAGTTAGCCATGTGCTGCCAAGCGCTTGTCATGTGCTCTGTCCTCCCTCAGTGTTGACTGCTCTTGTAATGTACCTAGAAACAAACTACATTCAGCATCTTCCACCTTCGCACATGCTTAGTTGATCTTGTAGCTGTCCTTGCAACGGTTCCTAGTCTGTAAATGTCAGGATGTGTTCACCAGAATCAGCAACTGTTAGCTCCTCCCACTTTGTTGAGCAAGCAGATCTTGCATGTCCATATTAGTCATTTTGCATGCTTACATGAGCCTGGACTGCCCCTTTGTCTTATGCTGACTATGCAACCCTAAGCATATATAAGGCCTCTGTTTTCTGTACTCCTTAGACTGCCTCATTCAGTTGCTAATGCTTCTATGTGATGTAGCCTCCCTCATTTGAGGTTAATAAAGATTTTACTTTTATATTTCAGCTTCTTTGCCGATTTCTTCTTTGTTGGTTTAAAAGGACCAAGTATCAGTGGGACCCCTGAGAAGGTTTCTATTTTACAACTGCGAATGGCCCTCATTTCAGGCCCGATGCCCGCCTGATGATGAATGCGACCCGTACGCCTGACTGATGCCCCGACAAGCTGGAGCTTACTCGCCCACCTGCCTGGGGCTGACCTGTAAACATTTCAGGATTGCCCTCGCTCCCGGTCTGACGCACTCTGGATGATCTTATTTTTATCTTTGAGCTGAAACAGACGCATCCGCCTGCCTGCTCGGTGTCGACCTATGAGCAACCAAGAGTGGCTCTCTCTCCAGGTCCAATGCCCGCCTGCGGCAGTTCGCACCGGTGCTGGCAATTTCCTGTGTTTTCTCTGCTGCCGCATATTTCTGCCGCCTTCTTTCCTCCTCGATCCTACCCGATGCTGAATCCTCTAGCATTGCATTACCACCGCGGTGGGGGCGCTGAGCATTGCCTCTCCCACAGGACACAGCCCTACCTGGGTGCGGAGCCTTTGTTGCCGCTGATTACAGGAGAGGACTCGCCTTGGGTGCTGCATGTTGTGTGCAAGGTACGTCATACTCATCTTGAGACACTTCCACCCGCTGCATGGTCCCGGGCTAAACTCCTAAGGTGCTAGAATGGCGGTGCTACATAGTGCACTTCAAACTTCCCAACGCTCCTGAAACCCATACCTTCAATGGTGCAGAAACACAAGCGCCACATATAAAATATGAATCAAATGCTTTTCTGCCCTCAAATGTGTTCTGCCTTTGAGGTTTTCCTGTTAACTTTTACCTGCACACTACATGCCGAGCATTGCCTGACTCTAAGATGGAGATGATTCCAGTCAACCTAACTTCTCCTTAAGGTGCCTGACCTTATGATGGCGGTACATCAAAACTTTTTTTTAAATTTCCATTTACATTGATTCTGTGAAATCTTACCTACCTCTAAAAGTGTAGATCACTACTTCATCAGATCCCTACTACACTAAGGCTTTTCAGGGCTCATCTACGCTCACCCGAAGTCCTCCCCTAAAGACCTACACTCTGGTCTACCCCCAAACTCTCCAAAACCGCTGCTAAATATTTCAAACACACCACCCTAAAAAGACACCCTGAAACACTGATATCCGACATGCTCTTCAACGCGGACAGTGGCACTTGCATAAATGACATCATTTTTTATTCTAGAAGAACCGCCTTTGACACACCTCCTTAATTTTTGCTCAACCAGGCAAACTCCTTACGGCACCAAACTCTCAATCGCTCCCTCCTCTACCCTACAAGCAGACCTCACCATCACCATCTACAAAAATGGCATTGTTCCGATCCAGGCCTCAACCAATAATCTGAATAAATTCGCAGATCTATTCATCCTCCTAGGAAACCATGTTCAAGACACTAATAACATAACTAACACCTGCACCATTGACCCACCGTCCGACCAGCCTATTATACCCAGCCACCCGCTTACCCCCATCCCAAGGCCGCCCATTGCAGCTCCTCCTATCGCCAAAGACCCACCGTCTGATCAATCTATTATGCCCAGCCACCCGGTTACCACTCTCCCAAGGGCTTCCACTCCAGTTCCTCCTATCCCTCCCAGCATGCCCACCGACCCTGAATATGTACGCACCCCTATACTCTTGATTCACTCCCTCCCAGCACCCCGCACCAACAGGGAGACTGATACGCCCACACTGACCCTGAACTTAACTCAAACTAGTTGTCTATTGGCTCCCAAAAATGATCGCCCTCACCGCTATAACTCACCCACCGGCACCTCTAACAGAGATGCTTCCAGACCTCTGACCTCCCCCCCACCAGTCAGCCACCAACACCACGAGCTAGGTACGCCACTAAAGACCCTGGAGTCTACTCAATCCAACCTACCTTCCCTTACTTGCCCCTGGGACTGCTCCCAAACCTTTGCCTAACTGTCCTCTTGCACCGCCTGCTTATAGTGATCTAGAAACTCTGCACTCCAGAGCGCCTAAACTCACTCAGAGCATTCATAGATCCATTCGGGACCTTTTGAACCTCCTTCACCTTGCCGAGCTATATCTTGCTAACCTCAAGTCACCTCTTACATCCCCCCTCTGTTCTTTGAACCACCCAAACAGCCACTCCTGCTACCTCTGAGACATCTTCGCCCACGCAAACAACCCTGCCACCTCTCAGAGGAGGAATCCTAAGCTCTTGTACTCTCCTACAACTCTACTACCGCCTTCTCTAACCCTCTAGACTTCACGGGAAACAAAATACTAGACATCCTCCAAGACCACAAACCCGCCCAAGCCATCCCATGCACACTATACACGAATCCCGGACACCCCATCAGCACGGTCACCATCAACCCCAGCAGGCCTCCTACCCTCCACCATGAAAAGCAACCTCACACCTGTAGTCCTGACCGTCTAGACCCCCGACAATTCCCCAGACCTCTTCCTATCTGGGCTCCTAATCAATTGCTGCTCAGCAGTCAAGCATGCTGCTGATATTGCTGACCTCACCGACCTGACCTTGTGTCTCAATGAATACTCCTCCCCTTGCTTGGACTTATTGGTCCCTCCCAATTACAATATCACCAGACTAAACAGTCACTGCAACAGGAAAGGAGGAGGCATTGCCTGCATCTACCATTCCTCCCTTCTTGTCACGGAACTCTTGGCGGATACCAATGACTCCTGCGAATACCTCGCACTCTCCATTTGCAGCAACTCAGTACATCTCTGTAACTTGAACATTTTTTACAACCCTCCAGGCTCCAACAAGTCTTTCACCGATCACCTCCTTTAAATTATCACAACTAAGATTTCCTCCAATGCCAAAGAGATATTCCTAGGTTTTTTCAACCTGCACTAATGACACTAAAGATCCCTACGTCAACACCATTAAATACCTCTTAACTGAACATGCCCTGACTCAAGCCTGCTCTCTTCCTACCCACTCAAAAGGGGCCATCCTTGACTGGCTCATCTCCAAGGAATCCTCAGTCAAGCTTATATCCATAGACCCTTGTGACTGGTCCGACCACCACTCCATATCCTTCATCTTACCTGGGACACACAAGTCAAAGACAACGCAACCGGTGATTCCTAAACACTGGACCTGAGACATGAAGAGCCTTGATCTTACAAAACTGGATGCTCGCTGCAATTCTGACCTCCTCCCCCCTCGCATTTGACCACAGTCAGCGACCTCAATGATCATTACTCATCGTCTATAGCAAACATTCTGGATGACCTTGCCCCTCTAAAACTAAAAAGAACTCAAATGAAAGACAGAAACCCCTGGTTCACTGGTCTCCTCAACACAGAGAGGCGATCGCTATGGCAATCCGAAAGAAGCTGGAAACAACACCCATTTGCTACACACCTAAAACTGCTCCGCCAGGCGAGAAACTCCTACAACAAACACATCTTCAACTCAAAAAAAGAATACTTCCGATCGGAATTGGAGAACGCCAAGAATAGACCCCATAAGCTATTCGACCTGGTCAAACACCAATCAAATAAACTGACCAAAACACCGAAAGAATCCCCCAAATTCCTAATATCATCAGAAGAATTCTCCTCTTTCTTTGCAGATAAAATCACGACATTAGGAATTAAGCAAAATGCCGCCACTTACTCTCAACCCTTCTCGGACCTGCCCCCCTTTTCCGCACCACTCCCTATGGCCTCTCCTAAAAACCAAGTCAGCTGGACTGACTTCGAATACTATGACGAAGACTCCATCTCCAAAATCCTCTCCTTAAACCTAAACAACCATTTCAGTGACCCGCTACCTTTCAACTGCCTCGCTGCTGCCTCCCAATCCATCGTTCCTTGCTGGACTGCAATAATCAATGCCTCCCTCCAGCACGGTTCGATTCCGGACCCCTTGAAAGCTGGCCAAGTCATCCCTATCTTAAAAAAACCTTCACTGGACCCAGCCTCTTCTGACAATTTCAGACCTATCTCTAATATCCCGCTATTAGCCAAAGTTTTGGAGAAATGTGTACAACAGCAACTACGCCACCACATCAACAACTTCCACCTACTCGATGACTTTCAATCTGGATTCCGACCGGGACACAGCACTGAAACCACTTTGCTCCATGTTGTTGACGATGCCCTCTGAGACTTGGACCAAGGCAAAACCTGCCTTCTAATACTCTTAGATCTATCCTCTGCCTTCGAAACGGTCAACCATGACAAACTACTCGAACGCCTTAAACTCAAAATGGGCCTGGATGGTGTGGTCCTAGAATGGTTCAGGTCCTTCCTCCATAACCGCTCTCAGAGATTCCTCATCAACGGCAACCTATCAGCTCCCACCCCGGTCACAGTTGGAGTCCCCCAAGGCTCAACCCTGTCCCCCACCCTCTTTAACCTTTACTTAGAGACACTTACCGAAGTTCTTTGCACCACCAACATCTCTTATCATATGTACGCAGATGATACCCAAATGTACATCAATATCTCTTCACTCGTGGAGATCCTCTCTCTGAATATGACCCTGAAACTGACTTTCCAATGGCTAGCTGCTAACCAACTCAAACTCAATGCAAAGAAAACTGAATTTCTGCTAATCTCCCCTTCAAAAGGCGACCCAGAGATTCAGAAGTGGAACAAGGCCATCACCACCGTAAACTGCCCGCCAACCATTGTGGACTCTGCCAAATACCTGGGCATAATCCTTGACTGTAACCTGAACATCTAAGACCACATCAACTCGATGGCCAAAGCAGCCAGATTCCAACTGAGTTACCTATGGAAGCTGAAACCTTTTATTGACGCTCCTGACCTAAAAATGGCAGTTACAGCTCTAGTCATCTCTAGACTGGAATATGGATGTTCCACCCTTACCGGTCTAACCAAGATCTCTTTAGCACCTCTAAAAGCCTGCCTCAATGCGGCCGCCAGACTACTCACTGGCACCAGAAAATTCGCCACACCTCTCCACACATAAAAGTGTTGAATTGGCTCCCGCTAGAAGTCAGAATCCAGTTGAAACTGGCATGCATTACACACAAGGCCCTATACACAAACTCCCCTGCCTATTTGGCACAGAAACTAGTGGTATCTGGAGGAAGCAGAATTTCCCGGTCCGCTAGAAACCTCTTACTCTAACCTGCTTTTTTTCAGGAAGAAAGAACCTTAAATAGGACGTTCACTGAGGCTGCACCAATAATTTGGAACTCTTTCCCACTCGACATCAGAAAATCCCTTCTCTTGCAAGCTTCAAGAAGGAGGCCAAACCCTTCCTCATGGGTAAATTCCTAATCTAATCCCTGCCCTCACCCACCACATTATGTCTGACCAATCTAAGACTATCGCCTCTTGGAAGAAGCTACGACTATTGCCTCCTTCCCTGATCACGAATTATCCTACAAAGAATATGTGGACTGCTGTTTTTACTGTTTCTAACTATGATTGTAATCATTCACGTGTGGACCCCCTTTCCCCACATCCAACACCCCTGCCCCCACCAACCTTTTGTCTAAGTCTTCTCTGCATTTTGTGTTGGTTTGTTCACCTTGTATACCATGTAAAGCGCTATTATACCCTCACGGGTCAAGTTTGAGCTCTATAAATCACTAAAATAAATAAATAAAACTTCACCTGTGACTGTTTGGGGTCAGGTTGCTGAAGGTCACAAACCTGTGTGCAGTTTAGACTATAATACAAAACAACAAATTTCCTTTTCCAAAGTCTTTGGGGGGTGGAGAATCCTTACAGATCACTAATTTATATAGCGACCAGCCTTTGGGTGTGAGGAAAATCTTTACACAGGTTACCAAATTTACAGAACTACTTTTGTCAAATAACAATTGTTGGACAAGGGCAAACTTTCACACATGAGCTTCGAAACGTATTATTTATTAATAATCTTGTTAAAATATCAGTACAGTACTGAAGTCACTTTATACATATACAGTATAAATATACAGTATAAAGATACTACCTATCACAAACAAACCTGGTTTTGCAAGGGGGTCCCATGAGTTTTTGGCCCAGAGCTCAGCTGCAATCTAGGGAAACCTAACAACCCCACATATTTATGAAAACTAGACACCCCAGGGAATCCAGTAAAGGTATGGCTTGCGTGGGTCCCCCAACATTCTCTTACCCAGAATCCCCTGTAAACCTCAAATTTAGCTGAAAAAATAACTTTTTTCTCACATTTCTGTGTTGGAAAGTTCTGGAATCTGCATGGATCCACACATTTCCTCACACCCAGCGTTCCCCCAGGTCTCCTGATAAAAATGGTACCTCACTTGCGTATGTGGTTTAAGTACCCATGACAGGCAAGGGCCCAAAACCTAATGAGGTGCCAACAAAATTACCTATCACAAACCAACCTGGTTTCGGAAGGGGGTCCCATGAGTTTTTGGTCCCGGGCTCAGCGGCCATCTAGGGAAACCTAACAAACCCACATATTTCTGAAAACTAGACACCCTAGGGAGTCCAGTGAGGTATGGCTCCCCCAACATTCTCCTACCTAGAATCCCCTGCACACCTCAAATTTAGCTGAAAAAATCACTTTTTTCTCCAATTTCTGTGTGGAATCTGCGTGGATCCACAAATGTCCTCCCACCCAGCATTCCCCCAGGTCTCCCAATGAAAATGGTACCTCACTTGCATGGGTGGGTCAAGGATCCTCAACAGGCAAGGGCCCAAAACCTATTGAGGCGAAATCAAAATTATCTATCACAAACCAACCTGGTTTTCCAAGGGGGTGTCCCTTGAGTGTTTGGCCCGGGACTTGGCTGCCATCTAGGGAAACTTACCCAACCCACACATCTCTGGAAACTAGACACCCAGGAGAGTCCAGTGCGGTATGGCCTGCGCAGGTCTCCCAACATTCTCCTACCCAGAATGTCTTGCAAACCTCAAATTTAGCTGAAAAAATCCCTTTTCTCTCAAATTTCTTTGTGGAAAAATTCTGGAATCTGTATGGATCCACAAATTTCCTCCTACCGAGCAATCCCCAGGTCCCCCGATAAAAATGGCTCCTCACCTGTGTGGGTAGGCATAGTGGCTGCAACAGGAAATGGCCCAAATCGTTCTGTTGAGACAAAATTACCTATAACAAAACTACCTGCTTTTGGGGGGTCACCTAGGGTTTTGGCCCTGGGCTCAGGGACCATCTTGGGAAACCCCAAACCCAAACATTTCTGACAACTAGACACCCCGGGGACTCCAATGAGGTAGGACTTGTGTGTATCCCCCAATGCTTTCCTACTCCGAATGCCCTGCAAACCTCGGGGCAGATTTATGAGGCTGTTGCGCCTCTTTGCGCCGCAATTGCGTCACTTTATTTGACGCAACTGCGGCGCAAACAATGCGCCCTATTTACAACGTGACGCATCTAGGAGATGCGTCACGTTGTAAAGCACTGCGCCATAAGGAGGCGTTCCTGCGCAGGGGGGGGGGCGTTCCTGCGCAGGAACGCCTCCTGAAAGTGGCTGAGTGAAATCTATGAGATTTCACTCAGTCACTTTCAGGGCAATGCTGCGTCAAAACCCTGCGCCTGCTTGAAGCAGGCGTAGGTCTTGACGCAGCATTGTGCACATGGTGTACCCCAGAGCCTTGCTGGAGCTGCGTCGCGCTTGCGACGCAACTCCAGCAATGCGCCACATTTCCGGCACAGATGCGTCATGCATCTGTGCCGTTTTTGCACCATGGTGCGCCGCATCATAAATGCAGCGCACCCTGGGTGGCGGAGCTGTGGCGCACTGTGGCGCATGTTAACTGGCGCATCCCTGGGGATGCGCCAGTTAACATAAATCTGCCCCCTCAAATTTAAATTGAAAAACACATTTTTCACATATTTTTTGTGTGGAATCACAGTGGCGGCACACATTTCTTACCCCACAGAATTCTCCTTAGTGTCCTGAGTAAAATTGATACCTCACATGTGTGGGTGTCTAATGCAGAATTGGCTCAAGCCGTATTTTTTGAAAAAATGTAGCGCTTAGAATTCTAATTGCCATACCCTTAATTCCTATGTTTTGGGCTCTTCCAAGTCACAGGCCTTTGCCCCACCCACACAAGTGAGGTATCATTTTACTCGGGAGACTCAAGGGAATTCTGTGGGGTAGGACCTGTGTGCCGGTGCCCCCACCCAAAACCAGGTAGTTTTTTATAGGTCATTTAGAAGTCTCCACAGTACGATTTGGGCCTTTTCATGTTGCAGCCACTTTGGCTACCCACACAAGTGAGGTACCATTTTTATTGGGAGACCTGGGGGAATGCTGGATGGAAGGACATTTGGGGATCCATGCAGATTCCAGAACTTTCCCACACAGAAATTTGAGAAAAAAGTTATTTTTTCAGCTAAATTTGAGGTTTGCAGGGGATTCTTGGTAGGAAAATGTCGAAGGACCCACTCAAGCTATACCTCAATGGACTCCCCTTGGGGTCTAGTTTTCAGAAATTTGTGAGTTTGGTAGGTTTCTCTAGATGGCCATCGAACCTGGGGCCAAAATCAAATGGGACATCCCTTGCAAAACCACGTTGGTTTGCGATAGGTAATTTCGATGACGCCTCAATAGGTTTTGGGCCCTTGCCTGTTGCGGACATTAGACCCACCCATGCAAGTGAGGTACCATTTTTCTCGGAAGACTTTGGGAAACGCGGGGTGGGTAGAATTTTGTGGAGCCACACAGATTCCAGAACATTCCACCACAGAAATGTGAGGAAAATTGTTTCATTGGACACATTTTTATGGTAGCAAAGGATTCTGGGCAACAGAACCTGATGAGAGCGAGTCAGGTCACCCCATCCTGGATTTCCCTCGGTGTCTAGTTTCAAAAAATGTATTGGTTTGTTAGGTTGCCCTACGTGCCGGCAGAGCTAGGGTTCAAAGTCTACAGCTAGGCACTTTGCAAAAAAAGGGTCCCTTTACACTGTGAAAAAGTGGTGTGTCCAGGTTGCATTTTGGTCCGTTTCCTGTCACGGGCACTTGGCCTACCCACACAAGTGAGGTATCTTTTTTTCTCATAAGACTTTGGGGAAATCGAGGTGCATGGAATTTCGTGGATCAATACAGATTCCAGAACTTTCCACCACAGAAATGTGAGGAAAATGTGTTCTTTCGACAATTGTTAGGTTTGCAAGGAAGTCTGGGTACCAGAACCTGAACAGAGCCAGTCAGGTCACCCCATATTGGATTCCCATGGGTGTCTAGTTTTATAAAAATGGATAGGTTTGCTTAGTTTTCCTAGGTGCCGGCAGAGCTAGGGGACCTGTTTGCACTTTGTACCGAGCGGCTGGAGCGAGGTATATCTGACTCACCTTGAACCTCTCCAAGTTTCTGCATCTGCTGCTACTGTTCGCCGGTCCCGATTCGCGGGACCCTCTTCACAACGACAGCGAGCGAGCGTGGGCTGCGGAGGATCAACGGGGCTGCGAGAGCGAAGTTCAGGGACTCCATTGACCAGGAGTCCCTGTGAGGCCAATCGGAGTCACCTGGCCCGCTCTCCCTGGAAGCCACGCCCCCAGCGCATACGATCTTAACCCGACTCTTACCCGCGCTCGCGGGACGCGCGCGGTATGAAGCGCGGCGCGAAGCCCGGGCAAAGGGCGGGCCGTTTGTGGCCGTTCGAGGACCGGAGAGACCGGACCGGGCCACCCTTTTTGTCTTTCGCTCCTCAATATCAATCCTCTGCCCTTTGCTCACTAACCCGTCGCTAGAACCAAGAAACAATGTCCATGCGTGAAAGCAGAAGCAGGGCAGCTAAAGGGAAGCAGCCAAATGGGACCCTCGATGATTTCATAATCAGGACAAATACAGCCATAGATGTGGAGATTAACAAAATGCAGCAGAGAGTCTCTATGGAACTCGATACAGCTAGAAGACTATCACAGGAGCTGGCTATGGCAAAAAAATCATCTTTAGGGCACATTGCTTCAGTTAAAACCCCAGAGCGTCGGACTTGCCCTGTACCAATCCTGACGCAGGCCGATGTTCATCAGTCCTTGGACACAACTTCCCCTTTGCCAGTCCCTAATTTGGGGTTACCCCTCCCTTCTTCTAATCTAAGTCCATCTTTGGGTGGGGTGGATTCGGCAAGGGGGGCTGCCATTGAGACAACTCCCAATAAAAAGGGGGCGTGTTTGAGTAATTTGTTTGCTATCAAAGAGGGTGCTATGCAAAAACGAAAGCGTAATACGACATCAGCCTACTCTATGAAGAAGGCTAAAATAGCAAATGCCCAGTCCTTTACGGGTGGAAAGTCAACTGTAGGTGGGGGGGTGGCGTCCCCCTTCATGTACCCCTAACTACTAATAGTCCGAAAGCCACTGAGCCTACTTTAGTTATAATAGAAGAGGAACAAGATTTAGTGGTTGATGGTGAGAAGGACGGGCAACCAGCGTGTGTGGCAGAGAAGGATGGGGTACCAGTGTGTGTGGCAGAGGGGAGAGATATGGAATTCTTGAAGATTGTTTGGGAAACATTAAAAAAACTCCTAATCCCCCTGGAAGTTAGATTATCACGCATAGAAACCCAGCTGCTAGAGGCAGAAAAGAGTATTCTAAACTTAGCAACCCTTAGTATAGCGGAAAATAATTCTAACAGTATACGCGATGTAGACTGCGCTGCACTAGCACCCGCTGTCATCCCACCTGCAAGTCCTGTGATCAAACCTATACCCAAACCCCGGTCTAAAGTTTTGGAAAATGGAGTTAACAATACCATAGCGGTGGTACCTAAACAGCTGCCTGCACAATCAGTATCGGCTCGGAAAGACATGCCAGCCCCGAGGCTTAAAGATTCTATTACACAACAACATAACCTGCAGGGGGCTAAATCTAAGGTAAAACAGCATGTGGGCTTCGTAGATCTTCCCCCAGATGTAAGGCCATATGTGGTGGTTCTAACAGGAGTTCCGGAAATTGCCTATCACCAACAGGAAAATGTTGGGTCATTGAGAAATAAGGTAATACATTGGCTGAATGATAACAGGCCGTTACCCAACCATCTGAAAAGTAAAATTCTTATGGTGCGAAGGGTACCATGGATAGGCACTACACACAAATCTATCCCAGGCGATTGCTTTATTGTCTCGTTCGAAGACCCCAATACAGTACACCATCTATGCTCATGGAACAACTATGGGGGGAACCCGTCCATTGAAGTTAGACCTCTTACTTACTTCTATCCCCCACACTCACGGTCTAACTATGGGGGAAATTGGCCATCGGCAAGAAACTATGTCCGGGGTGGGACCTTAGATGGCTGGCAGGGCGGCCAAGGTTGGTGGAACGGGGTACACACCTATAATAGATATGCTTGCCTTGAGGAAGTAGACTGACTCACTCGAAGAGTAGTGTGCACGACTTGTCCTGATAATGCACCCTTTATACCCAGCCCTATCCCCATGCAAATTCCATGCATCCCTGCGAATGGTAATCTACGGGCTAGTTTGGTTTCGTCTACGGGGGGGGAGTCGTCAATCATCTAGATACTGATATAGTTCCCAAAGTCCCCAGTGATAAGACTGGTAATGTAGTCCTAGTTGACCATGGAGTGAGGGGCACTCCTTCTCAAAGTGAGACGTATGGAAAGTGTAGGTCGCCCCATGATGGGCTGATTATTCTGGAGTCAACTTCACTGGATGTAGCCACCCGAAGTGAAGGATCACCTGGCAGCAGTCGCGATTCGCTATTGCCGTTGGCTATGTGGGGGGAGTTTGCTCGGTCCCTTGAGGAGGTTTCTGGGGGGGTAGATTTAAACTTGACCCTGGTCGAGGCCCCTAGCACTGTTATTGATCCTCTTATGAGCGATTGTGTGCCGGGCTTGGAGGATGCTGGTGGTGAAGCCTTGAAGGTGCTTAGTTGGAACATAGCAGGCCTTGCACGGAATATTGACATACCTGATTGGAACTCATTTGTCGAATCCTTTGGGATTTGTCTATTCCAGGAAACCTGGTGCTTGGAACCACGACACAGGGTGGGCTTCACCACCTACTTTGTGCCTGCGTTACAATCACCCGTAGGGAAGGGCCGCCCCTCCGGGGGTCTATTAATTTGGGCAAGCATTTCTCTGGGTCTTTCTATCAGGCATATTGCTACTAAATCACCTGACCTACAGAGAATTCTAGTTAGAGGGCCATGTGGGGGGAGGAAGCTTGACATTTTTAACATCTATGTTTGAGGAACAAGGGGTGGGTCCTCCACACTTTCTCTTATGGGCATTGAGGAGTGCCTTAGTTCCTGCGGTTCTGACTCATTTGTCATACTAGCCGGGGACTTCAATTGCGCATTTGAACCCCTGGCTAGGGATGACATATTGGGTACCATGGAGGATGATGCCAGGAGAGGTATCCCCTCCCTCACGTTGGCCCCTATTAGAAGCTGGTCACAAACTGCTATTGATCTTAATGCACTCTGTTTGGAACATGGCTTTAGGGCAACCAACGGCAAATCGATTTCAGATCCCACAGGAGCACATACGTTTAACAGAGTGGGCCATTCCTCACAAATTGATTTCATTCTCCTAAACTACAGTCTTTGGACCCACCTGATAGATATGAAGGTCTTACAGTCTTCTGTTAGTGACCATAACCCCCTATCCCTGTCCTTGTCCTCTCTGTGGATGGGTGTTACTCCAGCTCAAACCCCACACGTGTGGAAATCAACGCACGAAGTAATTCCCTCTAATTGTGGCAGGCAATTAAAATGGAAATCCATTGCGGCAAATGAGGAAAAGATACTGGGTGTTAAATCCATTATGTCTATTACTGCGTTGCGTTTAGACTCTCTTGGAGCCAGTATGCTTGATGTTTCAAATCTGTTTGCTGAAACAATAAACGCGTTAGGCAAATTGTTTATGGCTAACCCTATAGGCCCAAGGGGCAACGCAAGAGGTAGACAAACTGGCAATGCGGGCTGGTTTTCCCCCGCCTGCCGTGCTGCCAAAAAGGAGTTAATTAAGGCTGTGAAAGCAAAGGCTAGGGCCCAGATTAGCTTTGCTAGGCGCAACTACAAGAAGACTATATTGAAGGCAAGGCCCGAGCATGAGACTAAGTTTTGGCACGATTTGAAGGCGGCCAACGCAAGGAAGGACTCCAAGGGTTTTTGGGACCTACTAAGAACCAGGGACAAACCCGTGGACTCTCTTGTAACATGCAACATAACTGAGGGAGTGTGGTTTGATCACTTCACCAAGCTTTATACAATGGTTGCGGGTTCCGAGGTTATCCCGTTGGAACATTACCCCCTAGTTCACATAGAACCCAGTGAGGAATTCCTATTCACACCTAAGGAAGTAGAAGGGGCGATTAGGTGCCTTGTCCCCAACAAGGCAGCGGGCCCTGACGGCATTCCGGGGGATCTGCTCCCGTCTCAATCCAGTCGAGTGGGGGAGACTTATTGCCTCCATAATGAATGCTGGCTTGGCTGGTGCGGCTCTACCGGACTCATGGAAGGGCGCAGAGGTCGTCCCGATCTTCAAGAAAGGGAGTCGGGATGACCCTGCTAATTATCGTCCTATAAGCCTCCTGGATTCCACACAGAGGGTGGCAGGCAAAGCGGTGCTATGAAGGGTCTTGCAGTGGGTCGAGGAGAATCATATCCTCTCAGATTTTCAGGCCGGTTTTAGAACTGGCACGGGGACGATCGAGCAAGCATTCCGGCTCATGATGCTCTTTTGGAAAGTGGTTGTACAGGGCAAAGGCAGTCTGTACCTTGCATTTATAGATCTAAGGACTGCCTTTGACCTGGTCCCACGTAACCACCTGTGGAGTGTACTCGATGCATTAGGTATTCCCCCGTATTTACTGGACATGCTGATAAGGTTTCATGCAGACAACTTTGCACAGATCAGGTGGGGCAAGCAGGGCCAAAAAACATCACAAATAACTTTAAATAGAGGTGTCCGCCAGGGATGCGTACTAGCCCCCACTCTGTTTTCACTGTACGTCAATGGAGTGGTGGAGCATCTGCTGCAACATCCCGCAAATGCACCATCCCTGGCCGGCAGGAGAATACCTACCCTCTTATTTGCAGATGATACCCTCCTGATCTCTAAATCACAAGTGGGTCTGCAGAGTCTCCTAAATAGCTTTAAGACCTTCTGCGACTCAAGGGGATTAGTCATAAATGCAGGGAAAACTAAGTTCATGGTCCTAAATCCCCCGAAGAAGACAGTTAAACCGCCTACCCTAGATTTAGTTCCACTCGAGAGGGTCAGGGAGTTCGATTATCTTGGCATCCGTCTCTGTGACTCTATGAGTTGGAAATCCCATCACCAAAAGATGCTGCTAACTCATAAGAGGGTGTCGGGGGCTCTCCTCAAAGAACAACGTGCCTCTTCCCTCAAACCAATAGCACCAGTTTTTGATATCTACAGGGCATGAGGTGTCAGTGCATCTCTCTATGGGGCAGAACTATGGGGTATGCAGAACGTGGACCAGTTGACTCGCTCCGAAAGTAAATTCCACAAGGACTTAATGGGCCTCCCTTATAGCACTCCAACCCTCCCTCTACTTTTAGATATGGGTACTCGCCCCATCAGCGATCAGGCGAGGTTGCGCTCACTTCTTTTGTGGGCACGTATTTGCAGAGTCCCTGAACTGTCTAGCTATGCAGATGGCCTAAAAGAGATCCTTTTAACGCCCGGCTGGGCGAAGATCCAGTGGCTAAAGGAAGTCAAGTGCCTTCTTATAGACCTGGGTCTTGAAGATGCTTGGATTACTAGATCTGCCCCGCCAAAGGCAATTTTGAAGAAATTATTCTGGAGTTGGGTGATCGATGGCAGGAATAGTAACGCCAATTTGTGCAGGTCAACGATGGAATTTCTTTTGGTTAAGGAGATGCACTTTTGCGAGCCGTACCTGGATACTATCTTATCCACCTGGGATAGGGCTCTATATTTCAAATTCAGGGTAGGCCTACTGCCAGTGGGAAAATTGACTGCCAGTTGGAAGGTCCCGGCGCAGACAACCCCTTTCTGCCCTTGCTGTTTGGACAAGTTGGAGACAGTCCCGCACTTATTATTCGAATGCCCGGCCTATGCAGTCCCTCGCCGCAGATGGCTGAAGCCCCTCTGTAGAGAACTTGGGACTAGATCCCACAAGGAGGCCCTAAGAATCCTAAAAATGGACCCGCGCCCCCTGTTTGCCAGTGGACTGGCCAAATTTTTAGGCTGGGCATGGCGCATCAGACTTAATAGACTTTCGTATCTTGCCTAAAAGGTATCTTAGATTGTTTTTATGTGATTCTTTATGCAACCCGTTGTTTATATTGTATGTTATTATTTATGCATTGGATTTTAATGTTTTTTAATGTACATGTATCGCTTTTTATGATATGAAAATATCGATATAAAGCTATTTACTACTACTAGGGTTAAAAAACTACAGCTAGGCACTTTGCAAATAAATGGTTAGTTTTCACTCTGAAAATGTGATGTCTCCACGTTGCGTTTTGGGCCATGTCCTGTCGCAGGCACTAGGCGTACTCACACAAGTGAGATACCATTTTTTTCAGAAGACTTTGGGAAATACGGGACGGGTGGAATTTTGTAGATCCTTGTAGATTCCAGGACTTTCCACCACAGAAATGGGTGGAAAATGTGTTTTTTTGGACACATATTAGGTTTGCAAGGGCTTCTGGGTAACAGAACCTGGTGAGAGACAGTCAAGTCACTCCATCCTGGATTTCCCTCGGCATCTAGTTTTCAAAAATGCATAGGTTTTCTAGGTTTCCCTAGATGCTGGCCGAGCTAGGGATAAAAAACTACAGCTTGGCACTTTGAAAAAAAATAAATCTGTTTTCACTGTGAAAATGTGGAGTGTCCACATTGCATTTTGGGCCGTTTCCTGTCATGGGCACTAGGTATACTCACACAAGTGAGGTACCATTTTTCTAGGAAGACTTTGGGGAGCGCGGGCTGGGTAGAATTTTGTGGATCCACGCAGGTTCCAGAACTGTCCACCACAGAAATGTGCTTTTTCTGGCAACTTTTTAGGTTTGCAAGGGATTCTGGGTAACAGAATCTGGAGAAGGCCAGTCAAGTCACCCCATTCTGGATTCCCCTGGGTGTCTAGTGTTATAAAATGTAGAGGTTTGCTAGGTTTCCCTAGGTGGCGGCAGAGCTAGGGCTCAAGAACTACAGCTAGGCTCTTTGCAAAAAAAGGGTCCACTTTCCCTGTGTATATGTGGTGTGTCAACATTGAGTTTTGACCCATATCCTGTCACAGTCACCAGGCCTACCCACAAAAGTGAGGTACCAGTTTTCTCTGAAGACTTTGGGGAATGTGCGGTGAGTGGAATTTTATAGATCCACACAGATTCCAGAACTCTCCACCACAAAAATTTGAGGAAAAGATATATATTTTTTTACAAATATTTAGGTGTGCAAGGGATTTTGAGTAACAGATCCTGGTGAGAGCCAGTCAAGTCACCCCATCCCGGATTTCCCTGGGTGTCTGGTTTTAAAAAATATGTAAGTTTGCTAGGTTTACCTAGGTGGTGGCAGAGCTAGGATTCAAAAACTACAGCTAGGCACTTTGCAAAAGTAGGGTCAGTTTTCACTGTAAAAATAGTGTGTCCATGTAATATTAATAATAATAATAATCAAGCCATTTTTAAAGCGCCTGGCTGCACTAAAAATAGTGTGTCCCTGCGCTAGAATGCTACTTCCTCTCAAGAAACAAAAGTGAGGGAGAGTGAAACGGGGGTCAGAGGGAGAAGGGAGAGTTGGTGCCTGGGTACAGATGAGTTTTGAGTTTGGCGCGGAATCTGGTCTCTGAAGGTTCCATACTAAGATCCAGTGGAAGCTAATTCCAGTGCTTAGGGACCAGGTGTCTGAAAGAGTGGCCACCCATCTTGGCTCTGCGGGTGCGAGGGAGTTTGAACAGCATGGCTCCAGCCGATCTCAGGTTTTTGGTGGGGCAATGAATTGTTAAGAGCTTTTGCAAATATCCTGGGCCTTTGCCCTGGGCAATGTGGTGCGTTGAGCACAAGGCTATAAATTTGATGCGATCTTTGACCGGGAGCCAGTGAAGCTTCGCTAGAGCATTCTTCCCAGATGCTCTGCGAGGCAGGTTGAGTACCAGGCGGGAAGCAGCGTTTTGCACGCATTGCAGTTGATGTAAGCATTTTTTACTTAGACCTAGAAGCAGGACATTGCCGTAGTCGAGATGGGGTGTGACTAGGGCATGGACTAGTGTCTTTCTGGCGTTGATGGGAAGGAGGTCAAGGACTGTGCGGAGGGTTTTTAATGTGCTGAAGCACCTTCCCATGATTATGTTGACCTGAGATCTGAAGGAGAGGTCAGAGTCAAGCATTACTCCAAGATTTCTGACGGAGTCCACGGGGGAAGGAAAATTGCCCAGTTCCGCCGGCCACCACATGCGCGACCAAGCAGAGGGGGATTTGCCAACAATTAAAAGTTCTGTTTTTTCCGCCGTTAAAGTGCAGACAGTTATTGTTCATCCATAATGCTACTGTTGACAGGCATTTGGAAAAGTTAGTGGCATTTTCCGAATGGTCGAGCGACAGCTTGATCATCAGTTGTGTGTCGTCGGCATAGGTAACAATATCCACCTCGAAAGCTTCAACTATGTGAGCCAGGGGTTCCATATAAAGGTTGAACAGGGTCGGGCTTAAGCTGGAACCCTGTGGAACTCCATGTATCATCTTCCGGGGGGAGGATGTTCAAGGGGGACAGTGCATCTGGAAACTTCTGTTGGCCAGGAAAGATGTTAACCAGGCAAGGGCAGGTCCCTCCACTCCCATGTCAGAGAGGCGTGACAGCAGCGTTGTGAGCAGCATGGTGTCGAATCCTGCACTGAGGTCTAATAAAACCAACGCTGCTGTCTGTCCTTCGTCGGCCATCTGTCTGAGGCACTCAGTGGAATATAGGACGGCGGACTCTGTTGAGTAGCTGGCTTTAAACCCCGATTGAGTACAGTGTAGGAGAGCGTTCTCTTCCAGATATTTCATAAGCTGCCCGTTGACCACTTTTTCTGCTATTTTGGAACAGAAGGGAAGAAGGGAGATGGGCAGAAGATTTTGGAGTTGGGAGATGTGGACATTAGGTTTTTTTTTCAGGGGGATGTCCTGGGCTGTTTTCCATGTGTCAAGAACGTGGCATTCTTGGAGAGAAAGAGTAATGATATGAGTGATTTGATCAATCATACTCTCCAAGACTCCCTTGCAGCGGTTGGGGGGGCACACGTCACAGGGGGAGCCAGATTGTATGCTTTGAACAATGTTCAGCAGTTCCTGTCTCTCAGGTACTTTAAAGCATGTCAGGCGGGATTTAACAGTGGAGTTGTCTTTGACTGCCATCTGTGTGCTAGGGGACTCAGCTCCGTCAGTGAAAGTGGCATGTATTTTGTCGACCTTGCTGACAAAGTGATTAGCTATGGATTCGCATAGCTCACTGGAGTAGGTGTCTTGTGCTTCGAGTCTAGTCGGGACCGTTAACTCTTTGTAAATAGCAAAGAGTTCTCTAGTGGGGTTGTCGGCAGCTTCTATTCTACCTTTAAAGTAGGCACCTTTTGCCGCTCTTACTAATTTGTGATATTTTTTTGTTCTGTTCTATAGTGTGACTTGCTTTCTAGATTGTAGCTTTTCCTCCATTGTCTTTCAAAGTTTTTGCATTTTGCTTTAGCTTCTTTGGGTTCTTGCGAGAACCAGGGGGCAGTTTTGGTTAGTCTTGCGGGAGGTTTGAGTGTCCACGGAGCTACTTTATCGAAAGCATTGGACATCCAGCTTTCGTAATTGTTCCACGCCTCTTGCAAAGTGTTGCTAGGTGGCGGTGATGTTTCAAGTAGGGCAAGCTTAAATGTTTCCTGCTTGAACTTTTTCTAATCTCTACGTTTCTGGGGTAAGGGATTACTGGTTCTGTTATCCGGAGGAATACCTTCTGTTTCAAACGGGATGATGAAGTGATCAGACCAGGTTGTTCTGATCAGGGAGGAGACGATGACACCCTCCCAGTTAGCAAAGATGGGGTCCAGAAGGTGCCCTTGTTGGTGCGAGGGGGATCTGGATTGAAGGTTAAGTTCTAGAGATTTTAGTGCTTCTGTCACAGTCTGGGCCTCCTTACAATCCGTGTTATCAAAGTGAAGGTTTAGGTCACCTAAGATAAGAAATGTTTTGTACCGAAGTGCCGGTTGGGTTATTAGTTCGGTGAGATGTTCGCCGAACTGTGCAGCCCCTCCAGGTGGCCGGTATATAAGTAGTCCGTTGATGGTGTTTTTGGATCCTGCTTTTATAGTGAAAAAGCCGCTTTCACAATTAGGTAGCGTAGCCTTCAGTAAGGTGCACTCTAACTCAGTTTTGTAGATGAGGGCTAATCCTCCGCCTCTCTGTTTCGGTCTATCTAGTCTGAGTAGGCAGTATCCTTGAGGAGTGGCTTCGAGAGTTTCAGACCGATGAAGTATCGTCTAGCCACGTCTCGGTAAGAAATAGTACATCTGGACTTCTATCCGTTAGTAGATCATAGATCTCTGTTTTATGCTTCTTCATGGATCTGCAGTTAAGCAGCAACATTTTTAATTTAGCTGTCTCCCTTTTATATTTCTTCAGGAGAGGAATAGTGTACTTACAGGTCTCACAGAAGACAGGTAAGGAGTCAGCCAGCAAGGCGTGGTAGCAGTTATCTTTAAGTTTTGGGCGTAGGGATAATAGTTTTTGTTTGGTATAGTGTGTCCTATGCCTGGGAGTTCCAGTTTCCGTCATGTCCAGGGGTACAGGTGAGCGAAGGGGTCCTGCCCCGAGCCCCGGTCGGTCGCGGATGGGTGCAGCCGGGCTTGCCTTAGGCGCGCCTTCGGCGCGCAGACGGCCTGCCCGCTGCGCTCGTCCGCTGCCTGTCCGGAAGATGCACATGATTTATAGGGAGGTGGTCGGCGAATGTGGGGGCGTGGCCTCAGGAAAGGGGCATGGCCTCAAAGGTCGCCGGTAATGGCGGCAAGAAGTTATTTTGTTATGTTTCCGCCGCAGCGCTAAAATCCGCTGCGCGGGCTTGTCAGGAGCGAGCTAGTGCCCTGAAATGATGCCAGGAGGATACCAGGTGAGTTAAAACACACAAATAAGTGACTCTCAAAGTTTTAAAAATGAACAGGTTGCGCTACCGGCTTCCGCCTCAGGAGATTAGAGATTCTGAAAAGGGACTTGCAATCAGCGTCTTTTATATGTTCTCGGCGGGGGCGTGGCCTCAGGAAAGGGGCGTGGCCTCAAGGATCGCCAGTAATGGCGGCAAGAAGTTATTTGGTATTGTTTCCGCGGCAGCGCTAAAATCCGCTGCGCGGGCTTGTCAGGAGCGAGCTAGTGCCCTGAAATGATGCCAGGAGGCTATTTCCTGTCATGGGCACTAGGCCTACCCACACAAGTGAGGTACCATTTTTATTGGGAGACTTAGGGTAACACAGAATTGTAGAGCAACTGTTATTACCTTTTGACTTTCAGTGCATTTGTGCCTTCCAAATGAAAGACAACGTGTAAATCAGAAGTCATTTTGAAAATTGACCTATAATTTTCATGCTAGTATGGGTACTCCCAATTTTGGAAATGTGCAAATATCTACTGTTTCTAAACTCTATATTTTGTTCCAATTTCAGAAATACATAGGTGTCTTTGATACTGATTTTTCCATGTATATATTTTTTCCCAAATTACCAGGAACATAATAAAAAACCCTTGCAAGACACTGCTCAGTTATTGGCTCTGGGTTTTTGGGTTCTTGGTGAACCTACAAATCCTATATATTCCCACAACCAGAAAGGTCCTTTGGATGTAACGGTATATTGCTTTCAAATAGCTGTCATAATTAGAAGAAGTTACAGGTGAAAACGTTGACACAAATGGCTGTTTTTTTCAACTAATATTAATTTTTTCCTATATTCAACTGTTAGTTTCTATAAAGAAACCTTGAAGGACCCAAACAAGTGACTCCTCACTAAATTTAGAATTTTGTCTACTTTTCTAAAACGTATAGCTTTCCAGGATCCATTATTTATTTCGTAACCATTTCTACCATTAACTGGAAGGAGGTTGAAAGCACAAAAAATAGCAAAAATAGGCTATGTCCCAGACAATTGCCAAAACTGTGTATAATATGTTGGTTTTCTGACAAAAGTCTGCTTTTCCCTGAAAGCTGGGAGGATGGAGATTTCAGCACCATAACCCCTTTGTTGATACCATTTGCAGGGGGGAAATCAGACGCTTTCAACTGTAGCCCTTTTTTCCCATGTTTTAAAATAAAAACAACATTTAGCTGTATTTTGGCGAATTTCTGCTTCCCCTTGAGAGGAATCCACAAATCCTGGGTACCTTTAGAATTTCCATGAAGTTTAAAGAAAAGGAATAAAATTTGGCTTGGATACCTTATGTGGTCAAAAAGTTACATGGGCCTACGTGCGAACTACCCCAAATAGCCAAAAAAAGGCTTAGCACGGGGTTGGTGGAAACGCCTAGCAGCGAAGGGGTTAAACCAAGCTGCTCTTTGGGGGTTAATTTGCACTTTATTTCTAGGTTCCTGAAAGCATTTGTCCTCCGAATGATTAGTCCAGTCTGACCAACGCTTATTGGCCTCATTTTGGCCTCTGTTGGAGGGGGTATAGTAAGCTCTAAGAAGTTAGCCCATCTTTCTGGTATGGTCCTGGGCCTTTTTTCTGCATAAATTCGTATCACCACTCAAAGGTATTTGAGTAATTTATTTATAATACAAAAAAGGAATGTATCAATGCTCAGACCAAGGAACTGGGATCAGGGTAAGCACCTGTATTTTAGGGTCACTAGAAAAAATAGAGTCAAGGATTTGCCCTGTTTCATGTGTGGCATCACCCACAAGCATTCCTCGAAGTTCCTGCATGTCGGCCACGATTTTGGGCAGAGAAGGTTTGGGCGAAAGGCGAGTCTTCTGGTCAATGTTGCACTTGTCAATCCTCCCTTCAAATCACCAGCCACCACCAAGAAAACTGTGTATTTGTCAACATTGTTGGTCTTCGTATGTGTAGGTCCCTGATATCTTAGCATGTCCCCAGAGTTAGAAATGGGGGTCTCTAGTTGGCAGAGGTCGATGCCTTTGTCCAAGAAGGGGCCCTTGCTTCTAGTCAGCGTAAGAGGGGGTCCACACTTTAGATAACCTCTGATCACCCCTTGGTAGCTTGGCATGAGCAGACAGGCTTATACCAAAGGCCATTTGTAAAGTATTTGTACTAAAAACACATAGTAACAGAGGGGAAACACCATAAACAGACACCACACTAGTTTAGAACAATAAAATATCTTTATCCATACCAAACAAGACCAAAACGACAAAACTCCAACATGGATATATCAAAATAGCACTTAGAAACAGTTACTTGTAGAAACAGATAGCTCCACCTGGGGCTATTACGACGTGGTAACAGGCATAAAGCCAAAGTACGCAGCCGACTGCGACATGTGCGGTATCGGGCAGAAAGTCAAGTGAACCTCCTCAAACAACAGTACCTTGGAAAATTAAGTCTTTGGATGATAGACTGCATTGTGGATGTGAGGCATTGGTGCCGAAGTCAAGGTCAGTTCCCTGTTTACCATAATGGAAATGAGGTGTTGTGTCCATGAGGAGGTGACGTGTCGAGTACAGGGCAGGGGAAGACGGCAGCGTTGGTGGTGAGTCATTGGTCCCGGTGAGGCTATGCGAAGTCATAGAGTTTGTGAAGTAACCCTCATCAGTTATCAGCTCTCTGATAATGGGATGCAGGCGCTGGTGGAGACGGAATAGCTGTGGGCACTGGCATCAAGAAGGCTGATTACTACAGGTGCTGAAAAGTGTTGGAGGGCATCTGAGCTGTGGTGCAGGTGGGGCGGTGCCTCGTGAGCTTGACGAGTGGTTTTCCTGGCCTCTGTGCAGGTTGCGGCCTCACTTGTGGTGGCACTGACTGGGTCTGAGTTGTTTTTCTTGCGTTCTTTACGTTTATTCCAGCTCCCAACTGCAGGAACAACCTCCAGGGGTCCAAACCTGGAACAGGCACCTCCTGGCAGGGCAGAACTACCAGCAGTGGAGTTCAGAGGAGCTGATGGTGAAGTCTTTGTGTCCCTGAGACTTTAGAACAGGATGATAGAACACACAAGCCACTGTAGATTCTTTTTCAAGCAGGTTCACGGCAGAGTTCCAGTCGTTTGCCTCTTACCTGGCCTTAACAGCAACTGCAGGTCAATCCAGCAAAACACAAAGCAAAGGGGCAGTACTCCTCCTTATAGCTCTCCAGCTCTTCTACTTGGCAAAAAGTTCCCCTTGAGTCCAGAAATGATCTAATACTTTGTGTGGTATGGGTATCCTACGTTCCATTTCTTACGTCTGAATCACCTCAGCATGTAAAAGGAATTTATAGAATTCTCAGACCAGCATTTAAAAAAAATCTCTGCCTTTTGTGAGGAGCTGAATATCTGTATTTTAAAAGCACCCAGCTTCAGGCAAAGTGAAATCTTTAAGCTATGTTAACATGTTATACACGTTGTGTACGTCTCTCTCTGTAAGCATCGTTTTTTAGATGGTGCACTTCCAGCAGCTGTGGGAAGGAATTTTCCGAATTTCCCAGTATGGCAATCAGAGGTGAAGGAAACATAGTGAAACCCAGTTTGACAGCCACCTTATCCCATATAGCCCAGGTAAACCTGGTGACTCGGCAGGTAAACAACTCTCAAGCTCAATATCTTTTGGCATCTAGATTATCTTCCAAATATACATTTCTATGATCAATTGGTCTATAAAATATCATTGCTTTGCAAGTTGGACAGATTCAAATGATCATACAGTGAAGCAGTAATACTTGTAATATCATATGATATCAGGGAGGCAAATGCACTTTCTTTAGGCACCCTCTGCTTAAGGCTGTAGGCCGTAGCTACACATTTCTTTTTCTCAACATAGCTAAAGTTAGTTATCATACTTTGTAATTTGTGAAGTGCTGAGGCAGGTATCTGCAGCAGAAGGGTTAGGAAAAGAGGCAGGATTTTTGGAAAGGTTATCATCTTTACCAGCAATATCAGCAATACCAACAATATCCAAGTCCACAGTTCTACCCTCAAAGGGGTAGAGGACAGCGTGGCAGGGGATTCAGATCATGTGGATCAAACATTCAGAGTAATCCCTCAGGTGAGTGTTTCCCCTCTACCTTCCTTTTCTTTCCCCTTAAAGGTTGTCGGCAGACTGAAGTATTTCCTAAAAAATTGGGAATCAATTACTCAAGACACTTGGGTACTGAACACCGTAAAAAATCTCTTCGATGATCTAAAAAGGCGCAATTTGGAGGTTCCTATGGAACTCATGGGATTCATGGGCAACCTTTTTTGGGTCGAAAAGAAATACAAAGGTTGGAGACCGGTTATAAACCTTCAGCAAGTCAACAGATTCATTTCTTACAGATACTTCAAAATTATAGGAATTCACCTTCTGAGACACCTACTCCTAGAAGGGGACTGGTTGGCCAAACTAGATCTCAAGGACGCGTATTTTACTATTCCCATGACGAAGGTTCATCAACGCTTCCTCCAATTTCTATGGAAGGGTTGCTTGTACCAGTTTCAAGGTCTTCCATTTGGTCTCTCTTCCGCACCCTGGGGCTTCACCAAGGTCATGTGAGCCGTTGTCTCTCACCTAAGATCAAGGGACGTTCGTCTAATCATCTACCTGGACGATATTCTCATTATGGCGCAAGAAAAATCACACTTAATTCGAGACCTGGACTTTCTGATGAAACTCATAGAAAGCCTAGGTTTCATCATAAACAAGGAGAAATCATGCCTGATTCCCTTAAAATCCATAGAAATTCTAGGCTTCACGGTAGACACCACCCGTTGTCTCCTCCTTCTTCCTTCAAAGAAAATCTCGAAAATAAAGAAGCAAATAAAACATGCTCTAAGCCGACAGAGTCTCTCCCTCAGGGACTTGGCCAGGCTCCTAGGTCTCCTTTCGTCTTCAATTCAGGCAATTTTTCCAGGGCCCCTCAACTATCGGGCTCTTCAGATGGTCAAAGTGAGAGCTCTGAGGTCAGGACTCTGGTACGGGGATCATATTTCTCTGGACTCAGACTCACGTTCAGAGTTGGTTTGGTGGCTGAACAACCTTGAGGCATGGATGAGAAGGCCATTTTTGGCTCATCCCCGGAATTCGTACTGGAGTCGGACGCCAGCCTGCACGGATGGGGTGCTTGCTTCTTGAATCAGAACACTGGAGGACTTTGGTCTCAGGAGGAATCTCTCCACCACATAAATTACCTGGAGTTGACCGCCGGACTTTATGCTCTTATGAGCTTCAGAAATTCACTTCAAGGGAGGTCTGTCCTTTTGAAGATGGACAACATGTCGGTGGTAGCTTATATCAATCGCCTTGGAGACACAAAGTCTGCAGACCTCTCGAATATGGCAAGGAAACTATGGATGTTTTGCTTAGAGCACAAGATTGCCCTGAAAGCGGAATATCTTCCGGGGGCAGCAAACTCGTCCGCGGTCTGGAACTCAAGGTTCCTTGTGGATTTCAGAAATTGGAAGCTGAATCCTTGTGTCTTCAGGACCCTGAATCGGATCTGGGGTCCTCTGGAGGTGGATCTTTTTGCGAGTAGGCTCACCTCCCAACTCCCAAATTATTTTAGCTGGATGCCCGACCCGGGTGCTCAGGCATTCAAATCCTTCCTTCAGCCATGGAGGGATATCTGGGGATATGCCTTTCCCCCTTTTGCAATGATTCAGAGAGTGCTTCAGAAAGTGAGACAAGATCAGTGTCTCCTCCTTTTGATAACTCCCTTCGGGCCCTCCCAGGTGTGGTTTCTCACAGTTCTGGAACTGACTTGCAGTATTCCCTTCTTGATCCCTTCACTGGAAGATCTTCTCACAGATTCAGACGGTCGGATACACCCTCTAATCCTCAACCGGAGTTTATCCCTTCTTGCCTGGAGGGTGTCAGGAGATCTAACGAAATCTCAGGTCTTTCGGATGCGGCTTCAATCCTCCTCCGAGAGTATTGGGCACCAGGCACCCATTACAGATACAACAGAATCTGGAAACTTTGGGTACGTTGGTGCATGGAAAGGGACCTGGATCCCTTGGAGGCCCCTATTGTTGATGTGACTAATTTCCTGGTTGAACAATTCGAAAGGGGACTTAGTTACAGATCCATCAACTGCTTTAGATCTGCAATTTCTGCAGGCCATACTCTTGTTAATGGAAAGACCATTGGGAAGAATGTCATTATTTGTAGTGTTATGAAGAGTATCCGTCTTAAAATACCCCCTAGACCCAAGTATGATATACTTTGGAATGTTAATTTGATTCTTCGTCTCTTTAGTAATTGGCCTTCTTATTTTCTCCTCAACAGGAAGAATCTTTCTATTAAGCTGGCTACTCTTTTATGCCTAGTTTCTTGCAGAAGGTCTTCAGATATCTGTTCTCTTGATGTTACCTATCGTTCTTACAATGTATTTGGCGTCAAGTTCGATATCCATAGTAGAAATAAAACCATGTCTGACTCCATATTTTATCCATGGTTTGATCTTCATCCTAAACTCTGCGTTGTTGAGTGCATGAAGGAATATGATCTTAGAATGTCTGGACTCCGTCCGGGTGTGTTAATCAATTGCTTATCTCCTTCGTTAAACCACATAAGGGTATTAGTTCCTCCTCTATCGCTAGATGGATTACATCCGTGATGAGTCTAGCTGGGGTTGACTTGAGTAGATTTCAGGCTCCTTCCCTTAGAGGTGCTATAGCTAGCAAATCACTTTGGTCTGGAGGTAAATTGGATGACATCTTGAAAGTTGCTGACTGGTCAAAAGCCGGTACCTTCACTTGTCACTATTGAAAACTCATCCAACACATGTCTGATGCTGTTTTAGGAAGCTTCCAACATGCATAATGTAGCCTCTGGTCTTGTAATGACATTTTTTGGAAGCTTTGTAAAACAACATCAGACATATGTTCAATAGGATTGCAATAATGACATTCAAAGGTGCTAGCATTTGACCAGTCAACAGTTTTGAGAATGTCGTCCAACTTACCTCTAGACCAGAAAGATTTACTGGCCATAGCACCCCTCTAAGGGAGTGAGCTTGAAATGTCTTAACCCATCTAGCAACAGAGGTTGAGGTTATGCCTTTGTGGGGTTTAACAAAGGATATAAGTAATTGGTTACCATCCTGAAGGCGAAGAACAGACATTCAGTGAACACACTCTCTCATGCAGTTCACAACGCAAAGTTTTGGACATAAATCAAAACTTGGGTAAAAATTGAATCAGACATAGTCTTTGTTCTTCAATAAATCTCAAATTTGTAGGCATAGGAGAGTAGCCAGCTTAATGGAAAAGTTGTATTTTTTCTTTTTATTGAGGAGAGTATTAACAGGCCAGTTATTGAAAAGACCAAGGATTAGTTTGATATCCCAAAGACTTTTATATTTAGGTTTATGAGGTCTTCTTAAATGAATGCTTTTCATCACTCTACAAACAAACAATGACATTTTTACCTACCGTTTTACCATTGACAAGGACATGACCAGCAGAAATAGCCTATCTATAGCAATTGATAGTTCTATAGCTGAGGCCTTTATGAAATTGTTTAGCAAGGAAGTTAACTATGTCAACAATAGGTGCTTTCATTTAATCCAGGTTCCTTTCCAGACACCAACGTACCCAGATTCTCCATATGTTGTTATAGCTGTAGTGAGTGTCTGGGGACCAAGACTCTCTGAGGAGAGTTACAGCCGTGGCTGAAAGTCCTGAGATTTCATTGGATCTCCTGACACTCTCAAGGCAAGAATGGTTAAACTCCTGTTCTGAATTAGGGGGCGAACTCCTCTGTCTACGTCTGCAAGAAGATTCTTTAGGGTAGGAATTAAGAAGGGGGGTTGCAAGCTAGTTCAAGAGTGGTGGGGAACCATGCTTGGGATGGCCAAATGGGAGTTATTAGGACAAGGAAGCATTGATACTGTCTCAATTTCCAAAGAACTCTCTGAATCATGGCAAAGGGAGGGAATGCGTATTCCTTGGCTCCTTTCCAAGTTTGTAGTAAGGCGTTGATTGCTAGAGCACCCGGGTGGGGCATCCAGCTCAAGTTGCTCTCCAGTTGAAAGGTTAGTCTGCTCGCAAGTAAGTCTGTTTCTAGAGGGCCCTAAATCTTGTTTAGGGTAGTGAACACGGAAGCATTCAGTTTCCAATTGCTGTGATCCAACAGGAATCTTGAGTTCCAGTCTGCAGAGTATTCCGCTTTGAGAGCGATCTTATGTTCCAGACAAAAGAGCGATCTTATCTTCCAGATAGAACATCCAAAGTTTCTTTGCTAGATTCAAGAGGCCCGCATATTTGGTGAGCTCATGAGGGCGTAAAGCCCAGCTGTTAGTTCAAAATAATTTATGTGGTGAGATGATTCCTTTTGTGAACAGATACCACCAGTGTTCTGATTGAGACGGCAAGCTCCCCAGCCATGAAGGCTCGCATCTGATTGTAAAACAAACTCTGGTTTTGAACCAAAGATTGCTTTTCCATTCCAAGCGTCTATGTTCTCGAGCCACCAGGCTAGTTCCAATTTGGCTTATTGATCCAGACGGAACCGATCTCCGTACAAGAGGCCAGTTCTTAGGGCTCTCGCCTTTACCCTTTGGAGGGCCCGATAGTTGAGGGGACCGGGAAAGATGACTTAGATGGAGGAGGAGAGGATGCCCAGAATCCTTGCTAGCTCTCTCAGAGATAAGTCTTGCTGTTTCAGGACATGTCTTATTTCCTTCCTGATTTTAGTAATTTTTTTGAAGGTAGTTAAAGGAGACATTCCAATGTGTCTACTGTGAAACCTAGGAACTCCAGAGATCTGGAAGGGGACAGCATTGATGTATCTTTGTTTATGATGAATCCTAAACTTTCCAGGAGATCCATCACAGTCTTCAGGACTTTGGCTAGTTGTGAAGGCTCTTGAGATATTATAAGAATGTCGTCTAAGTGAATGATTAAACTAATGCCCCTTATTCTTAGTGATGAGGCAACTGCTCTCATGACCTTGGTGAAGCACCAAGGGGTAGAGGGGAGTCCGAAGGGGAGAGCCTGAAATTGGTAAAGGTGATTTTTCCTAGACAAAATGAAGAAAGGGTTGGTGGGATTCGGCCATAGGAATGGTGAAGTAAGAATCCTTTAGGTCTAGTTTGACTAGCCAGTCTCCCTCTAGAGGTAAATCCCTCAAGAGATGGATTTCCTCCATCTAGAAGTGTCTGTAAACCAAATATTTGTTTAGTTCTCTTAAGTTTATGACAGGTCTCCAACCTTTGTCTTTCTTTTTTACAAGAAAGAGTGCGCTTATAAATCTTAAAGTTTCTAATGGGACCTCTATTAGGTCTCCGTTCTGAAGCATAGAGGAGATCTCCTCTATTATTTTTTGTTGATCTGGAGAGAGAGGCATGTCTATTAAGAAAGAAGTTTGTAAAGGTGTGTGAGTCCGATCTATCATAAACGATTTAAAGAGTAAACCTTTTGGGTTTTGCAAGGGGTCTTTATCCACCCTGTCAGTTAGTTTTGGATTTATTTTAGTTAAAACGACTCTTTGTCTTTCTGCATTAATGCTAGCGTTGGCAATACCCAGTAGAATTAATGCTCTCTGGCTCCATCCCCTGATGGGATTGGTGTTGAGAGGGGTGCAATTGATGTGGCTGTCTTCTGGCTAATGGTACCAGTACATCGAGAAGACATCTTTAGATGAGGATGGCGAGTTATCATTAAGCTCTTTGTTAAAATCAAGGTCCTCATTACTGCCCAAATCATGCACAAATAATCCGAAGGGTCAGGTAAGACATCCTCATTTTCTGAATCAGAGTCTGTAATATAATGAGCACACCAGTCTTTTATGCCGCTAGGAACACCCATGTAAGATGTGCCGCGGGGGACACCATCATAATTTGTGCCGCTTAGGACACTGGAGTAAATTGTGCCGCTAGGACACCTTTCAAATTTGAGGTGCGGGGACCTCCATTCATGAATGAGGTGCTACGACCTCCCAACTCATTTGAGGTGCTAGGACCTCCCATGGTGCTCTTAGTATAATAATTAAATTTTTTTGCTTTTTTATTCTGTTAAATAACTGGGGGGTTGAGACAAGTCGGCCCTTTGGGAGCTTGTCTTGAAAGGGGAAGAATCTTTCAGAGGACATACCCTCTTTAAATGTATCTAAAATACAAGATCTCATTTCCTTTTGAATTTTGCGACGTGGTCCTATGGGAACCACTCAGAACTTCTTGGGTGTTTCAGATTTAATGGGGAAAACATTTCTTTCCCCAAAGGGTCAAGGATAATGTCCTTAGAGGATGATGGGAGTTTCTCTTATGGATTTTAAAATTCTTGATCATCTTCATCAAGATCAGGGACATACTCATCAGGTGTGTCTGAGGATTCTATATCATTAGATTTGTTATCTCCCATAATGTAAAGAGCATTATGATATTTTGTGCCGCTAGGGACACCCAGATGTTTTTGCCGCTAAGGACAACCAGATGTTTGTGCCGCTAAGGACACCCAGATAAGTTGTGCCACTAAGGACACCCAGATAAGTTGTGCCGCTAGGGACACCTTGGGAGTTTGAGGTGTGAGGACTTCCATTAGTAGTTGAGGTGCTAAGACCTCCCTGAATTGATGAGGTGCTTGGAGCTCCTATATTGCTCTTATCAATGTTTTTACTTTTCTTAAGTCTTTTACCCCTTAATTCAGTGATCTTGTCAGAGTAGAGGTTTGGAATTTCTGAGATTTTGTCCTCATCAGGGAGTGACCTCAATTCCTTATGAAGGATTTTTTGCAGGGCTTCCTGGTCTATGTTAGGAGTAGGGGCAGAAGCCTTGTCGGAGTCAGAGTCAGACATGGTATATAGGAAATGTTAACTTGTAAAAAGTGGCAAAGCCCTTTAATGAAAGATAATTAGGGAGGATTTCCCTTAATAATAATGACAAGGTTTATAGATGAAGGAATGTCAAGAGAATAATTCCTCTCTTATTATAATTAATTTTGTTATAGAATGTTAAAAAGTCCATTTAAATGAGGATTTCCTGCTAAACCCCCCCCCTTTTTTTTTATAAATAAGTTTGTAAAACAATAACAACTTGCGGATGAAATCCGAAATGATGAAAGGTAGCAATGCAGAGCTGCGTTGGATTGCGCAGCCTGCATCGGTGGAAAGAGGTAAAAAACAGGTGTTAAACGAAGACATTATGTAAACTCATTATGGCATGAGGAAGTAGAACAAGGATGAAATTGAAGAATAATCGTTTACACAAAAGACAAAATATTAAGGTTCGATTAAACATCTAAAAAGTCTTTAAATATATTCAAACATTAGAAATAGTACATAAGCTGAAAGAAAAGGCAGGTTAATCTGATCAGTCATGCAAGGATGGGACTAGGGAAGGGGGTGTTGGGAGATCTCCGTAAATTGGAGATCGGTATAGAGGCAGTAGGAAGGGGGGATGGGGTTAAGACACACACTAGGGAGCTTCAAAATACAGATAAAAATCAATAATGGTAATGAAGGAAAATGAACTTATCTGCTTGGAGCTGCATTTAAAAGAGGCAGATTGTTGATGGCTCATGCCTTTTATGTGTTGCTATTGTCTTATTCTGGGACCTTTTAATATTGTGATATAAGCGGCTGCTTGGACTGCATTAAAGGAATAATGCATAATGTCAGCCTCCGTGTCTTTAATGAAATCCAGATCCTCTAGTCATGTTAATATGAGAATCGCAATTCTCTTGCAGCAAAATAGGCCCCTATGCGTCATGACTGTTATTGTTGACTGTGGCAAGGGGTAAACCTGGCTTTCAGGTCTTTTTCCAAAGTGGGACAAAGTGGGGCAAATTGTACTCAGAAGTAAGTTACTGAATATTTCATTCACTGGAACCACCAAATGCAGGTCCACTACTTAGTCTAACTGTAAACAATTAGTCAGCATTTATGATCTGGTAAATTTAAAGTGACATTTTCCATCAGTTCAGCAATTAGCACAGGAATAGAACTTGCCAGGTCAGTCAGTGATTTATAATATGTTCGTCTTACACTGCCAATTTCTGATTCTCTCATCTCATCCGTGTGCTGTGTGATATTTATTCCACAGAAAGGTAAAAAGGGCACTGGGGAAAGAGTGCAATACGGTTAGACTCCCTTTACATTGCAGTCAGTGCAAAGAAGACGTTATTACTAAGCATGGGCGAATTTTGCGAATTCGCAATTCGCGAATTTGAAGATTTGCAAATTCGCGCTCTGCAAAATTCGCGAATTTGTGCGAATTTGCGAATTTTTTTTGGCGTGTTCGCGCGGCGATTTGCGTGTTAGCGGGGTGCTTTGCGTGTTCGCGGGGCGCTTTGCATGTTGGCAGGGGTTTTTTTTGCGAGACCGCTCGTTGTTGTGCCCTACTGCCCTCTGCCCCACTCGTTTTTGTCAGCCTCCGTGTCTTTAATGAAATCCAGATCCTCTAGTCATGTTAATATGAGAATCGCAATTCTCTTGCAGCAAAATAGGCCCCTATGCGTCATGACTGTTATTGTTGACTGTGGCAAGGGGTAAACCTGGCTTTCAGGTCTTTTTCCAAAGTGGGACAAAGTGGGGCAAATTGTACTCAGAAGTAAGTTACTGAATATTTCATCCACTGGAACCACCAAATGCAGGTCCACTACTTAGTCTAACTGTAAACAATTAGTCAGCATTTATGATCTGGTAAATTTAAAGTGACATTTTCCATCAGTTCAGCAATTAGCACAGGAATAGAACTTGCCAGGTCAGTCAGTGATTTATAGTATGTTCGTCTTACACTGCCAATTTCTGATTCTCTCATCTCATCCGTGTGCTGTGTGATATTTATTCCACAGAAAGGTAAAAAGAGCACTGGGGAAAGAGTGCAATACGGTTAGACTCCCTTTACATTGCAGTCAGTGCAAAGAAGACGTTATTACTAAGCATGGGCGAATTTTGCGAATTCGCAATTCACGAATTTGAAGATTTGCAAATTCGCGCTCTGCAAAATTCGCGAATTTGTGCGAATTTGCGAATTTTTTTTGGCGTGTTCGCGCAGCGATTTGCGTGTTAGCGGGGTGCTTTGCGTGTTCGCGGGGCGCTTTGCATGTTTGCAGGGGGTTTTTTTGCGAGACCGCTCGTTGTTGTGCCCTACTGCCCTCTGCCCCACTCGTTTTTGTGCCATTCTGCCCTCTGCCCCACTCGTTTTTGTGCCCTTCTGCTCTCTGCCCCACTCGTTTTTGTGCCATTCTGCCCTCTGCCCCACTCGTTTTTGTGCCCTTCTGCCCTCTGCCACACTCGTCTTTGTGCCCTTCTGCCCTCTGCCCCTCTCCTGTTTTATTTGAGAATTGTGCCGGCAAGCTGCCAGTGCCATTCTAAAATAGTTACTAAGTTAGCTTCATCAGGAAGCACTAATAGATAAAATAACGCAGGTGCTCGAATTCAGTTAAACTCGAGCACCTGCTTCTATTAGTGCTTCCTGTTGAAGCTAACTTAGTAACTATTTTAGAATGGCGCTGGCAGCTTGCCGGCGCCATTCTAAAATAGTTACAAGCTTGAAGCTTGAACTTTTGCCCCCCGGATCCGTTCCGCTCCCGGATTCGCGGATTTTCGGCAAATTTGCAGGAGTTCGCGGATTGCGAATTTGCCGAAAATCCGCAAAATCCGCGAGCGGAACGGATTTTGCGCCCATGCTTAGTTATTACCTCTAACCTAAGCTGCGAGTCTCTTGTAGCTATTAACAACCGAAGTCCTAAACCTGTGGCTTAGGAGATCGAAGAAAGGCCAGTGAATCTACTTGAACACCTACTCTACATCAAGTGAGATAATTATGTTGAGAAAGGATTCTTATTTCGGGTGGACTGTCATCCAGAGCATGAGAAATTTAAATTGCACCGAAGGAAGGGATCCACAAGACCAGATATCTTTTCTGTGAGGTCCTACTAAAATGGATTTACTGCTACAGAAAAGCTCAGAGCAGGAGCAACCATATATCTTCTGCCCAGCGGCAACTCACCTCCATCCACTTGGCTTATTAGGTAGGTTCCAGTCCTACGGAGGTCTTAACAGCCTAAATGTTTCTAAGTTTCTAAGTTCCAGGTTTCAGGAGATGTTAGGAGGAATACACTTTGACACAGCAAAGAGTTCTAGGACCTTAGGGAGAGCACTTGGGTGATCAATAGTTACTTTCAAGAGGGATAGGAGTCCTCTAGACTCCACTATTCTCCACTAGTTCAGTGCTCTTCTGATCTTTCAAATGTTTAGTAGCATGTTTTGTGAGGAGGGTACTCTGGGTGCCACATGTATGCCTGGCACCTGCCTATTGGTGGGGGTAACTCTTAACTCCTCTCTAAACTATGGGATAACATTCTTGGGTTAACCTTTATCCACTTTTGAATCATTTCCTGTGTGCCTTCCTGCAATCAATCCAACAGTGCCCCTCTACCTAAACCCAGGATTGCAGAATCTTTCTTCCCCTGTGCAAAGCTTGGGTACCCATTCTAGATGATAAATGAGAAACATTTCCCCTGTAGTCACTCTAAACTAGTTCTGGGGCGTATACTCTCCCATTAGAATTGTTGCCTGCCTGAAAGGGGGAAACCTGCCCAGGTGCGGGCAAACATTTGCCTGTGACAGAGTATAAATTCTTCTTCAAACAATGTTTATTGGCATTTTACTGAGCATTCCAAAGTTGTGATAAACACAGGTTACATAATATTAGCAATGCCTCTTCGGATACATAATCAGATTTCAGATGAACACAGTTACTATAATATTTATACCAATTTCCCCAACACATAACACCTTCCCTTCCTATCCACCCTTCTTGTATTGACAGAATACAACCTATTTAAAGTTTATCAAGGTCCTGAGCCTGTGCTAGCCCTGCAAGAGAAACAGAACCATATCCCCACACCCAAGACCTTTGCCCTGCTTTGGGATTAGTTTTCACACATCATCAAGGGGGCTGTTCAGCTTTAGTTGACAGGTGGAACTAATGCAAATGGGCCTCCAGGGATTTTAGTCAATGAAAAGGTAGCTTTCTAAAAGTACATTTTCCTTAATATTTATTAAACATTTGATTTTATCATTGCATTGGTATAATTATTAAAATGAGATTCTTTATAGCTGTTTCCTAACAAACATTATCCTTATAAAATGTAATGATGTAACCCAGTGTTGTCCTATAGAACAACCAGTCTTGCTACATTGAACATAACTTTTATGGCTTTTCCACTGTAAGGATATATTTAACATTACATTTTTATATGTTCTATTTTTAAATTGCATGCACTCTACCTTATGGGCAATAAGGTCTACTTTCTAAAAGACTTATTTAAAATGAAAGTTTTGATCACGCAAAAGGGGTTATTTTGACAAGCCAAATTTGTTTTTGAAAACTGCATTATCAGGTCACAAATGGTATGGCTGCATTCATATAAACACAGTTACTGTACTAGATGACCTTTAAGTTGCATGCCCTTGATGCACTTTATACCATATGCCAGGGGGTTGTATGACATTAACACGCCTTACTTCACCACCCACATCGCAGATTTTACAACGCATACCACTACCACACATTTACATTCACTTACATTAGAAACACCTTCACCACGCATTGCACTACCATGCATACTTTTACCAAGCTTACTGTTCCTGAAAACAGTCTAACACTAACACCTACTGTTCACAAATTATACATTAAATCTAAATATATTCAATTAGTTGCCTTTGTCTTCTACAGAATTGTTACTATTTGGACATTTTATATTTTGTGGAGGAAACCACCCAAACCTCCTCTTGTTATCACCTTCAACTGTATGGTTTTGTCATACACTTGAGACATGCCACGCACCAGCCAACAGCACTGCTCACAATACCTGTGCCCAGCCCATTTCCCTGCTTCCTGCTGTGGCGGCTCCTCGGGCGGAGCAGGATTGAGGTGGCTGCCCCTTCGCAAGTTGGATTCGGAGAGGGGGAATGCACTGTAATGAAGTGAAAATTGGCTAACAGCCATTAGCTATTTTCCATCCGTCGCTGGACACTGGACACTGGACGCTGCTGCTTAGCTTTTTTGCTTTTTTGGAGGCAGACGCAGCAGACGCGGAGTCCTGTGAGTCCGACACGCTGTAGCTGTAGCTGCAGCTGCAGCAGCTTCATTCGGCTGTTTTGAACTAACAGGTACTGCTCCAGCGAGCTGGGAACGTGCTGGAAACCGTTACTGGTAAAGACTGGTAAAAGACTTATAAAAGACTGGGTAAGATGCTCATGGCATTGCTTCTACGCGCCGCAAACCGGTACTGGTAAGACGCAAATGGCACTGGAAGCCCCTTCCCTTGAATCTATGCAAACGCTGAGTGAGTTGAGCAAGGAAAATCCCATAAGGGGGAGGGGAAAAGAAGGAAAAGGAGGATTAAGGTACTGGTAGCACCAGCAGAGTTGCAAAGACTCAACAGAATCAGCACCTAAGACTTAACTGTTAGCTAATTTTTAGATTGTTATGATATTAGCCTACAGAGGAGCTTAAACACATACATCCCTGCTTGATTTGTCTGTTTTTTTCTACACCTGCCCTACCTGCTCCCTCTATACTATTTATATATTTATCGGAGATGCTCAAAAAACAAACTAAGGCAAGTGAAAAGAATTAAACTTCAGAAATGTCAGAGCAAGCAACAACACCCTCTCCGGCTCCAAGAGGGATGTGGAGGGGTCAGAGGAATGCACAGCAGAGGATGGAGCTGAAGGCTAAGGCTTTGGCCGAGAAGGAAAAGCAATCTGAGCACAATGTGTTTAATGACTCATTGGACGATGATCAGTGTATACTAGAGCAAGCAGTGGAGGACAATATGGACAGCCACTTATCAGAGAGCATAATGGCGGCACGGACCTGTTCAGACGAAGCTGTGGATAGGATAGATAGTCTTAACAATGAGATTTTAATTAGCCATGACCAATACCCCCTTTTTCATAAGCATCCGTTAGATCAGACTAAGACTAAGACTAAGTCAAAAGATGCTATGCAGGTCAGCTATGAGGAAACAATGAGCTCAGCTCTACCAGCTTAACCAGCTCAAACCTCCCTTCCGCAAGTTCTGATTCAATAAGTGACAAACTCCCTACAACCCGACCACAATGTTTCCTCTACTTTATGTGAGCAAATAGCAGTGCAGCCTGTAGAGGGAGCAAGAAGTGGCAGTCAAGAAATTACTGAAGAGGCTTAATCTGAGTCTGAGTCTGATCAGGATCAAGTGCCTATGGGAAATGAGACGAGCAGAAATGACTCAATAAATAAAATGCTGATCACTGTTCTAAAAGAGATCAGGGATTTTAAAGTTTCTCAGTCACTTGTGAATGCACAGCTACATGAAAGACTAACCAAACTGGAAGAAAATATATTTAACCTCCCTTAAAGATTAACAGAAGCTGAAAGTCATATCTCTGATCTAGAGGATAATCGTTCAGTGATATACAAGTCTTAAACAAAAGTAAAAATCAGATGGAGTTGAAACTCCCGGACCTATAAATCTACAATAGACAATCCAACTTGCGCCTAGTTGGAATCCCTGAAGGCATCGAATTGGTCGATTGGACTGGGTCAATCCTGAGGAAAGTTATCCCAGAGCTGCAAAGGAGACCTTACAATTACTAGAGTGCATAGAGTCCCAGCACAGAAACAATCAAACACAAAATATCCGCGTACAATTCTTAAGAACTTTGCAGACTACAGAATTAAGGAGAAATTATTAAGCACAGCAATGGCAAAAAGATCATTTTCCACCACAGAGATCCAACATTTTAAAATATTCTCTGACATGTTCGCAGCTTCAGCACATAGACTGAAGGACTTTGTTAAGATTGGCGATTCTTTTACAAGGAAGGGGGCCCAAGCAACAATTGTCCAACAATCTATGTTAAAAGTATTGGCCAAAGGAAAAATAAATATTTTCGCAGACACCCACTAAGCTGAATCTTTTTTGAAAGAATTATCTGCTGCATGAGAAGAAGCTCTTTCTGGGATATCAAGTAGCCTGGGGTGGCAATAGATAAACAAGCTGTATCAATACAGAATCTATTAGATTAGGGCGGGCACGGGGTGAACCTGAGGGCGCCTTCAGATTCAATAAGATGGCATCCAGTAAAGAGGATAGGAAGGGGGGAAAAGTGGGCCTTTCTGTCATTCAAGGGTGGAGGGGTGAGGGTGGCTAGGGTGGGGAGCATTCAGAAAGAAGAGAGTTCTTATGTACTTACTCAACCCATCTGGTGGGGGAGTCAAAATATTACAGTTCCTTATTCTTCAAAAAAGATTGTTTGCCATAGAACAGGGTAATTTATACAGTAATAAGCTAGATGTCATTTGTGTTAGCACAAGTCACTTTGTGTCACAAGTCACTTTGATGTTATATAGGTACTGTTTTCACAAGCACAAGTCACTTTAGATTTCGTAGATACTGATTTCACAGGTACCTTTGACATTCGACTGTTTAGGCGACTATTGCCAAGGACACTACTACATAGAGATTACATAGTTAGTAGCTTTAAAATCACTACCACTACTTACTTTAGATCGTCTAAATACTGTATAAGCTAATGCTATGTAGTCTATTGATGCAGCATTTTAGAGTATTACCTCATTCAGTTTTTAATACCATTGTTATTTGTCATAATAAATAGGTATATAGCGCAATGATCATTGTTATTGATTATTAGCTATTACTTCTTGGGCTTTTTGATTCTCTGCGAATGGTATTGTTTTTTATCAGCACAAGTCACTTTAAAAACAGTGTGCAATGTATGCGTTACTCTTCAGAAGCTGTGCTTTTAGACTTTGAGTAGAAAGGGGCGTTCATTTAATATTCTTACATTATGAGTAGGGAAAATATTATGGTTCTCTCCCTTAACGCTAATGGCCTGAATAACAAAAGTAAGACTCAGGCCATTGAAAGCTGGCTTAGAAATCATAATCCAGATATTATTTTCCTACAGAAAACACATCTTCAGACTGCATCTGATGCAAGTAAAATATTTCAGAAATGGGCTAGCATCCAATGTTCAGCAAATGTAGGGTGCGGGCAGAAGGGTGTAGGAATCTATATTGGGGGCTTATATACATTTTCAAATAAAAAATACCCAGTCAGATCTGGGAGGTAGATGGGTTTTTGTTCATGGAATTTTAAATCAGTTTTGTATTACGCTAGTTTCAATCTAGGCCCCAGATCTAGATAATCTACATCCCCTCCTACAGTTAAAACAGGTACTCTTGTGTTATCCGGGATCTATTATATGGGGGGGAAATTTCAATTTCCTGAAAGACCCAGCAGTAGACTCCTAAAGGAGAGACTGTAAGTAAAACAAACCACAGGTAGCTATTGCCCTGGCTAGCTGTAGAAAATCGCTTGACTTGGTAGATCAATGGCGTTGTCAACATCCAGGAAAGCAGGAGTTTTCATGCTTCTCAGCAAAATATAATACATTTCAAGGATAGATTTCTTCCTGACAACTTATAGACTTAAGGCTAACAAATACGATCACATCCTGAATGCATTTTCAGACCATGCCCTAATTAAGGTAGAAATAGGGGAATAGGTGCGAAGACTTGAAAACCAACTAGATGGTATTTTTATAAATTGAACTTGGAAGATGAGAACTGGTGTGACGAAATTGCCAATGAGATCAAAGCTTTCTTCTCTCATAATGAAGACTCAAGATCAATAAATATAGTCTGGGATGCCTTTAAGGCTACTTTATGCTGCCTGATAACATCTAAGGAAATCCCATAGAAAAAAGTCAAAAAGGCAATTAATGAACATATGAAGTTTAGGAATTATAAAACTAAACAAGAACTACTACAGGCAAAATTACAGATGCAGGAGTTCTGTTAACAAATGGGAGATCAACTAAATAGGGCATGCCTTCAAAAGAGATATGAGGAGAGCGAGTACACTGGGAAGCTACTGGCATATTAGGCAAAGGAAAAGCAGTTAAAAAATGGTATTGAATGCATTAGAGATGAGGAATCCATAACACAAAATTAGATATTAAAGAGATCGGAATTGCCTTTTTGGAACATTATAGTGGAATATATTAGTCCAATATACAACCACTCCCAGAATTCATTATAGACTTTCTAGATAAGTTGGCGATCCCTTTATCCAATAGTGAGTTTATAGAATTTCTATTAACAGAATTCACACTTGAAGAAGTTGAATCAGTAGTAGGCTCACTGGCTAATTGTAAAGCAACTGGGGAAGATGGGCTACCAGCAGAATTGTATAAGTGGTTAGCCCCTACCCTGAACGTATATGTTTTAAAATTAGCAAACCATATATGGAAAGGAGGAGAACCGCCAGGCACTTACCATACAGCAGTAGTAGTCAGTGTTTTAAAAAAGGATAAAGACAGAGAAAATGTTAACTCTTATAGACCTATTAGTCTCCTCAACGTTGAGCTTAAGATTTTTACAAAACTTGTAACAAATAGACTTAATAAGTTTGTAGGTTCTCATATCCACACAGACCAATGTGGATTCATGGCAGGAAGACAGCTTTTGACAATTACAAAATTTTTAATAGAAGTACTGGACTATTATGTTAAGAACATAATTACAGCACAGATTTGACTTCTAGATGCTTAGAAAGCCTTCAATCTAGTTTCCTGGGACTCTCTTTTTATTATTTTAGAAAGGTTTTGATTCCCAGACGGTTTTATAAAAATAATCTGAAAACTCTATAAAGGCTCTCAGGTACAAATATTGATTAATTCTATAAACATAGGTTCATGTTTTATAAATTGGGGCACAAGACAGGGTTGTCCCCTTTCTCCCCTTCTATTCACCCTTTTTATTGAGCCTTTAGCAATAGCTAGTAGACAAAAGAAAGAACAAACTACGCCTTAGCAAGACATGACTAATATAAAATTATATGCAGATGACATTGTCCTTTTTTTAAATACTAAAGACAGCATCCTTTAAGAGATAATTGGTTTTTTTTTAAATTCCAAAAAATTGGAGGATATAAAATAAATAAGGCAAAGATGGAATGTATTTTATGTAATTGTTCCGAAGATACTCTATTGGCCAATTTTAGATAAACGTATAATACTTGCCCGAAAAGATACCTAGGGGTATATGTGACAGAAAAAGTAGAGGAGCTGTTTCAGTTACATTATATTCCCTTGAAACAGAAAATGAAACATCTTTAAGCACGATGGACTCAATTATTGGCCGAGCAGCACTTATTTGAATGTCTATTTTACCATTATTACATTTCTTATTCGCAGCGCAACCATGCGTTTTGCAAATGTCTTTTTTTAAGTAAATAGATAGTCTATTTTCTTCTACTGTATGGGCTAATAAGGCACTAAGGGCCAGATGTAGGTCGTCAATTACCGGTCGGTAACGGCCGAATTCGGCCGTTACCGACCGGTAATTGGATTTTGAGATGTAGGGCCCTTTATTTTACAGATTCGGTAAATTTACTGAATCAGTATATTTACCGATTCTGTAAAATACCAAATCGGTAATTTGACCGATTCGGTAAATTCCAGATGTAGGTAGCACTGTTTACAGTGCTACAGGCCTTCAGAATTCGGTATTTTACCACCCAATCCAATTGGGTGGTAAAATACTGACTTCAGGTGTACATGCACATATGTGCATGTACACCTGTGCCATGTGACACACAGACATGCCCTTAGGGCATGTATGTGTGCCACGTGGCTCACAAGCCTGTACTTGGGGTGCTAGAGGGTGTCAAAGTGACACCCACTGCACCCTTGCAGGATTTGGTATTTACCGATTCGGTAAATACCGAATCGTTTTTTCTTATTGATTCCTATGGGCTTCAAGGCCCATAGGAATCAATGGCCAATACCGATTTGGTATTTACCGAATCGGTAAATACCGAATCATACAGATTCGGTAATTCTCAAATTAGAATTACCTACATCTGCCCCCTTCCGATTTACCGACTCTTAAATACCGAATCGGTATGATTCGGTATTTAAGAGTCAGTAAATCGGAATTACCTACATCTGGCCCTAAGACTGGCACATAGCACTTTATATTATTTAAAGGAAGAGGGAGGGTTATCCCTCCCAAATATGAGAGAATATTATTTTGCAAAATTTTGCACACAATAAATATAGATTCTTTCACCAATTCGACAATTTGGAAATAGATAATTTTTTATGAATAAAATCTTAATAGAGTAAAAGATTAAAGACGCTACTAGAATAGTGAAGGATTCAAAGAAAGTGTGTTACAAAGTACTCCAATGGATTCTTAAACAGCGAGCCCAAATATTGGCCTTTTACAAGATCCCAAGAATTCATGTTATGACGGCTCTGTAAGACCTATATATGTGGAGGAGGAACTACTGCAGCCTGCTAGAGTGAGCAAGTGGGAGGAAAATGGATATAGGCAAATAAAGGACTTCCTTAACTTAGATTTATGGAAAGAATGGTCTGAGATAGTAATAAGACCATCCCATCCCAAGGACTTGCTTACATGGCTTTATATTAAAATGAACATTTTCTAGGAAAGATTGATATAGTGGCCGCAACAGTAAGCTCTGGAATAGCTGAAGCTTTGGAAAATCCTGTAAAAAGGTAAGTAAGTGCATGGATTAAAACATTTTATGATAATAAACTGACTTCTAGCTATGAGAAATTGCAGGATAAATGGAGTTAAAAAGAGGGAATGCAGATCCCAAGAACAACCTGGAGACGAATTAATAAGCTTAATGTCACATTAATCCGAGGAGCTAATTTTAAAAGAATACAATTTTATAAAAAATAGTTGCTTTATAGAACCCGTGCAATCTTACATAAGATTTATCCCTAGATAGAAGATAAATGCTTCCGATGTGCGGTAGAGGGAGGAGGCACATGGTCACACATTGTCTGGAACTGCCCGAAAATAAAAAATCTCTGTGAGAAATTGAAAAATATCCTGGAAATACCCTCCACCAATCTATAGTTATCGATAAGTTTATTGCAGTCTTGGGTTGCTCTCTGAATCAAATGCAGAGTAATGTGCAAGAAGAATGTCTATATATATCTGCCCTAGTGGCAAGATCTCTGATCCTGCAAAATTGGCACAGTAAAAATATACCCTTATTTCAGGAAGGAGAGCTAAATTTAGTAAAGGTAAAGAACTGGAAAGGAAATACGCATTTAGAACGGGATCCCTTAGGAAGTTTGAAAGATGCTGGGGTTTCATAGGAAATAAATGCTCTATAATTTATGTAAGTGTGGTCATATTGTTGTCGATGTAATTTATTCCCAAATATATGCACAAATCACTTCATAATATTTATTTATTATGTGAAGGGGAAGTGTGCAATATGATTATATATAGAAATCAATTATTCTTTGAACATTATGTCAAGTGTAATGTACGTTGCGGAATATATTTATATATTTATGTATATATTTGCATTCAAGTATTCTTTAACAATTGTAAAATAGGATAAGTACGGCTGTATATTGTATCTTGTATTGTTACCTATTTTTTTAATCTCCCAATGTACAACAACTTAAACTCTCAATAAAAATAAAAAAATTAAAAGGTGCGTGCCGACAGTCTTTGTGATATAAACAATGTGTGTAAAATGTAATACGAAGTAAAAACGTCAGAGTAAAGGATCTTTCTGAGACCAGGGACCTACAATTGAGGTAAATATGCCATTTAGGAATATGCTAATTTCATCATGCTGAAAAGTGGAGCACAGGCACTTTACCTCTAGTTTGCAATGGAAATGTGCACAGAGTTCTACAACCAGCAAAAAGAGCTGAGCAAAAGTCTTGGAGTACTCCATGCAAAAGAAGGTAATATTCTGCACACCACTTCTGGTAAAAATGCAAGATTTTGAGTCACACCAGACACCATTCTTGAAATATCTTTCTTCAGAATTAAGATTAATCATGTCTCTCCTATCTAAGAAGCTTAAAGATGACTTTAACAATGTGACAGATGAGATCTCCTCTTGTGTATGTACAAAATAATCCACACAAATTAGATATACATCAACCGAAACTCACTGGCCGGGACACCCTGATTTAAACACCCCCATCCACGGGTGTTGGAAAGAGAGGACTGCTTTTTCGATACTTGGTTGGTGATAATTGGTTTCCCTCTTTGATTTCCTTTGGCTGTAGGCAAGAGTATGTGTAATTTGTTTTTTCAAACACCAAACTTGAAAAAGATATGTGTACTACTCAAATCCAGTCACTGCACAGCCTCACCATATGGGAAAAAGTTCAATCCGTGCGCTAACAATAAGTTTCTATTACACAAAGAAAAACTCAACTCTCACAGGTAAAATCAAGATGCAAAACAGATTGAAAAAATATAGGGAGAACTTAGATGAGACAATTTTGATAACAGTCTTGTTACTTTTTGATTCATTTAAGTAGCAACAAGACCATCACACTGAGACATAATTATCCTGAGTATCATTTTATACAAATTGTTTTCAACACAACAGTTGGGATAAAACCGAGGGTATGGCCACTCAAAGCGTGTCAGGAATACCAGTGTATATCAGATGGATTCCTAAACAGTTAAGAGTCAAACAACACCAATATGTATTTGCATTTTGAAAACAATAACAAAGACATATTTTACATTTCATTTCCATGTAGTCTTAACTTCTGGCTTGTTATACGAGAGGGTTTGGGGGGTAAAACTGCTGCACAATTTAACACTGATAAAATAGTAGTGTCTCCTGGAGCATCTTATTCATTTTGGCTACACGTTTCCCGTGTGACTGGAAACAGAATTGTAATAAACCTCACAAAACAATCAAGGGTAGGTATTCCGGTCAGTACCGTATTCTATTTACAGAAGCATTATAGGCACTTATCAGGTGTCTTATTTCCTATTAAGTTAAGGTGTCAGCCGCATAGTGGACTATTCAAGGACTGAGAATTCACTGAACATGGCTCCAGGTCACAGACAGTGTTATTCTTGCCACCAGACCCCATGGCTAACTTGCCCTGGTAATAACCCAGTCAGAGGCACTATGGCTGGCTGCAGTAGGTATATGTATAGTCTATCAATCAGGACCTGGAAGCACTGGCTTTTTTATGTATGTGTCAACGAATCTCATTGTGCCAGTGTCACAGCTTCTCTAGGATCCCTTGATTTGTAATCTTATATTGTACTTGAGCAAGGCGCCTCAAGATTATGATGTTGTAATCATTGTTTGGCCAGGAATAATAATAACAATATCGGAATGATTCCCCTGCCTCATGCCTCTCCTGATTTGCAGCTACCCCACACATGGTGACTTATTCCTTTGCAAACTGTTGCAGAACGTGTCACGATAAAAGGAATGAGTTCTATTCTAGCAGCTTGCCATATGTTTTTTTCAGTTTAAGGACTAGGTCAGTAACGGCAGTCAACTGCTAGTTTGTATTTGAGTGAGTGTTAGCAACCTGTTTCATTCAAAGGGCGCTTATACCCAAATAAAGGGTGTGCTAATAACCTAACCAGTTGTTACTAGTCTTAAACATTTTGCAAGATTATTGTTAAGACGAGTAACAAGTTTAGAACAACCAGCAAAGTGGTTCTATAAATGCAGTACAAGGAAGCACTTTAATAAAACAAGTGGGTTTGGCAAACATTGGGGAGGGGGATGTGCAAATAAATACAGAATAGGGATAGATCTTCGTTAAGATTATCTTTGAGCTAAAAATAGACATACTCTGGCAAGAAGCCCTTGTCATAGACTAATAGACTCAGGTTTGGTGCGTGTAAGAAATTGGGGGGCATATTATCAAGGGGGTTTATCTCCGTTTTTTTGGCTTTAAAAGCCAAGAAAGCGGAGATAAAATTATCTCTCTATTACCAAGCTGTCGCTAACACCAGTTAGCGACAGCTAGTAGGAGATAGCGACCATCTTGGGCCCCACTTTGCATGTCAGTGATATTTATCACTAATGAGATGCAAAGTGGGCGTGCCAAGATGTTAGAGACTGAAAACAGTCGCTAACATCGCTATCTCCTATTACCAACTTTTGGAGATATTCGCGCTAAGCGGGAATATCTCCAAAAGCTAACACCTGCCCTGAGCAGTTCTTAGCCATGTTATCCAATAGGAGGTGGATAACATGGCTAAGAGCATTTGCTCGATAATGCATGAATATCGCTGACTTTTCAGCGATATTCATGCATTTCGGCCGTTTTTTATCGCATTTGCGATAAACCTTGTTAATAGCAAGGTTTATCTGCGATAAAAATCGCCGATGTGCGGCGATAATTTTTGTCTCTAAACAAGTTAGAGACAAAAGTTATCGCTAGTTGTTGGTTGGGTTATTATTTGGGGGAGTGAGGGAGCCTCATTCAGGAAACAACCACAGCCCATGTCAGGGTGAACCACAAAGAATCACTAAATTAACCAGTGCTTAACCTTCTGGTAGCTCGGCCCAAAAGCTGTCAGGCTTAATTTGGAGACAATGATTAAAGTATTTATGCAGTACAAAAACAGTAGCAAAATGAGAATGCAAGAAAAATCCCAACCAATTTAGAAAAAATAGAGTACATTTTAATAAATAAAATATAGCACCTGCTTCATGGTGGCTGTCACTGTGTGCTGTCATTCATTGCAGTAGTGTGAAGTACAGTTCTGGCATTGCCGATCATCGCTGTTAGTGCGAAGAGCAGGCGTCACAGGAGCTTTTTGTTGGCAGCCATCAGGGTCAGGAGAGTCTTTGTGCAAACAGGCCTGTTTGCAGTTGTGAAGGGCCCAACCTCAGGATTTTCCCCTTTCCTTTAGATAGAGGTCGCACTGAAGCCAGCCAAGGGTCACGGAGCTAGAGGGGGGTACCTTTTGTGGATCAGGACTCACTCCAGCAGAGGCCACCAACATGGCTCATATAGGTCCAGCTGCAAGTCCAGGCCGGTCCAGTTGCAGCGGGTCAGCAGGGCAGTTGCAGGGAGGTGACTGAACCTTTTTGTGTCCGTTTAACTAACATAGGAGGTCAGTCGACTAAGCCTTGGAGTCCCTTTGTGTAGCCTGGGATCAAGGCAAGCAGGACCATTCTTTTTTCGTCAGAAAGCAAAACAGTCATTCAAGCAGCATGCCAGTCCTCTGTCAGCAGTGTAGGCTTCTTCTTAGTCTTCCACAGGTCCAGAAATGTACTGATGAGTGGCTCTCAAGCTCCAATATTTATATCTAGTACCAGCCTTTGTGTGGGGAGATTCCTTATCCTACACCCCTATTGGGTCTGGAAAGTTCCTCTGCTTCCCCTGGTCAAGGCTCCAAACTGTCTGGGGTGACAAAAGGCAGAGCAGGCCTGGGGTCAGGTTCCTTTTTGTGTGCTGTAGGCAAAGCCCTTTGAAGTGTGTTGCTGGTTACAGGCTCTCCTCAGTCATCCTGTCTACACCTAAGCTCCCTTTTGGTTACTTTCTGGCAGCAAAACACAAACCCCAACAGCACGGCCATACACAATCATGTGACCCAGGAGACTGGCAGTAGGCACCGTAGGTTAGGTCAAGTAAATTCCAACTTTTTAAAAGCAGGATTTTCAGAATTGTGACTACATTTCCGACTTTATCATTGAAGAAGATTTTAAATTATTTTTTTTTTAAATGTAAACAGTATATTTATGTCTGGTCCCAATTTAAAGTTAGCACCAATTAAATGTAATAAGCTAACCCAAAGTTAGCTAGTGGGGGAAACAGGCCTTACAACAAGAAAATCATCTTTCAGAATATGTTAATAGGAAGACAGGTAAAACTTAGCTGTCCATGTCCTACGTTTTTTTAAAATGCTTCCTGCACTACAAGACTTTAGGGCCTATTATGAAAGGAAGGTTTTGTCCTGGTAATAGGCTTTATTTTGCAAATACAGTTTAAAACTGTACTACAGGCTGCAGTGGCAAGCCTGAAACATATGTTTAAAGTGCTACTTTAGTAGGTGAGATAATATGTGTTGCTGGCCCACCAGTAGCTTTTTGTTTACAAGCCCTGGGTACATATAGTACTATCTACTAGGAACATAAAAGTTAATTAAATATGCAAAATAGGTGTTGGCAAATTTTACCGTGTTTGAAAGAGGGCAAGAAAGCGAAAGAAACACAAATGATGGACGGAATGCAGAGCCAATTAAAACATTCACCCCAGTCAAGCTATCCTGGCCGATGAGTGGTGAAACACAGAAACCTGTCCTAGAATGCTTATTTTTGGTCCAGGGAGCATCTGGCTTGGCAGTTCAGGCTAGACTGTTTCCATGAGGCACAGGATCAAGACTGATTTTCATATGGCCAGGTCTAAACTAGGGTGGCATGGTGAGCAAATGCATGCTGGATTTAACCAGATCTCTTGGCTGGAAGTGAATGTTTTAATTTGTTCTGCAATCCGTCCATCAATTGTGTGTCTTATGTTTGAAAGAAGGAGCACAAGCACAAGCCCTTTAACTCTGGTGAGAAGTGGTACGGTGCACAAAAACGAATTCTACAAACAGGTGGGGTGAGGGAAAAATGTTTGGGGGGAATAAAATACCAAGGATGTCAGGACTATCGGATGAATATTGAAAATCATAATACATAAGCTTTCAAGCCCACGATCTAAAGAAGATTTTCTGTAGCATTTGATGTGCTCCCAAGTCTCCAAGGGTCACTGTTCAGAGGATCTTACACTCAGAACCATATGGTTCCCTCTTTCTGCCAAGCATGTCTTGGGCTACCACAGGACTAAGAGCGCTGGCACTGGAGACACCCACAACTCACCACTGGGCCCATCGCCTGTGAACCAACAAGGAAACCCCTTCCCCTGCATACGTTGTTTTAGGCTCCCCTCGAGTGCTGGAACTACATTTACAGAGCTCTTGAGCTCCGTGTAGTTACACATTCTCTTATATCCCATGTAGGTACCCTATACAGGTGCAGGTAACACTGCAACCTTTCACCCATATCCTTCCCTACATTACATACATAACGGTTCATGGGGACTGACCTTTTATCCAGATATGACACTGCGTTTAGAACGCGGGTTTTTCCCCAATTCAAATCTCGTACATTATGCATGAGGCTTCTTGGAAGCACAGCAGGATTAACAGAAGGACTGATATCTCCTGTATAATATCTCTGTATAAAGTTCAACCCAACGTCAACCTTTAGGCTGACACAGTAACACAACAAGGTAGGACCCCTGGGGAGACCTATGAATATATATACATCATGTCTTGCTTAGAAAGACAGAGGAGACCTGACTTCCTGGCTGACACACTGACCAGAGACCGTGAGTTTCCTGCATGCAGACGCTCATGCTATCAGTGGTCTAACATACCTCGTGGGGTGTCCAACTCGAGACCAGGACGGGGTCCCATATTCTCTGATTTCAGGTAAATGGGGTTGACTAGATCCTAGAGGGATTCTTGGCATAACACCTACACAGATGGTAGGTACATTTAGATACCTCTAGTTAGGGAAGCATCGTAGGAGTGCGCATCTTTTATCATGTGTTTTATGTATATGTATATATTCATGATTTCTGAAAGATAGTAGAACTATACCATCCCTTCTTTTTTGTACTATTGCTGATCATATATCTCTGCTACTGTCTAATGGTTGTTGCAGCTCATCTAGAGACGAGAGACTAAGTGAAAAGTAGTATTTTGTTTCCACAATCCTATGGGATCAGGGCTGTCATGTTCTGGGGTTGCCAAGAACTATTCTCTCTATAAGAGGAAATTCTAGTGGCACTGTGAGCTAGCTGATCAGATAGGCTAACGTATCCGGTTGGTTGGGTACTTATTTAACAGTAGAATCTGAGTAGTTCAGTCGTGCTATTCTCAGAGACTCCTACTCACAAATCACCAGAGACGGCTGGAGTGGGTGGGCACAAACTCCGCCACAGCTGAGTAGGCAAGAAATGCTATTTATTAGCTGCTGGTTAATCAAGCTTGAAGGACACAGTGTCCCTATAATGGTGCATAAAAAACCTTACCTTAGTTCCCCTGGACAAACTTCTTCTTTATAAAAATGACTGAGACAGGAGATAACCCAGTAGAGGATCTACATTTCTCAGCTGGAGAAGAAGATGCAGACGCAAAAATCAATTGCAGGAAAATGTAGAAATACAGACACCCTGAAATTGCTAGAGAATTTATTATCAGCTATGGGTGGCATAGTAGCTTCTGTGATAGAGGTGCACAAATCAAACAAAACAGAGGTATTTTATTTGTGGGTTGAATTCCCAGCACTAGATGCAAGAATACAGACACTTCACTACTTAACAGAAGGAGATGCATCAGCGGAATATTGTCCGTTCGAGGACATTGAGGTTCAGCTCACGGACCCAGAACGCTTATACTGGTTTAAAGTCACCCTACCCCACATAAGAAGAAGAGTAAGACTCGGCCTGCTCGGAGGAGAAGGGAAAACATGGCCAATATTAGCGGCCTACACACCACATCCTGACATTAAAACAATGCCACCAAGAGACTTACTCATACAACATAAAGATTTAATTAAAATCTATAGAAACTTGACGCAATTCGTCATGAGGACATTTACAGTCCAACCAGCAATTGTTACGGCAAATGGAACTCAAGCTCAGGGTGCAGCAACTAAAATCACACCACAAACATCACACGCAGTGATGGGTAAAATGCCATCTAAACGTGAACAAATGCCATTCTTGGTAGCTCAGAAAATAACTCATTGCGAAGCAGTATTCCTGAATACTACCCATATGAAACACAGAATGTTAATGATTAACTTACCCATGGGGATAACGCCACAAGTAGATAATTATACCACTTGGGGTACAGTCTTTGCTGCCATTTATACCAGGACCCATGGTATTCCTTCATTAGAGGTGGTACCAGACATATTAAGAGAAATACAAAATGAGTATGGAGTAGAGCATGCCCTGAACTTAGGGATGAAGTTACTAGGTAATTATGCCCAAATATCATCCATAATATTAGCTAATATTAAGGGGGAAGCAGCATCAGTGGCTATCCACCAACACCTATGGGAGTTCAGCCCTTTAGAACAGGAACACGAACTGCCAAAAATAATTGAAATTGCACAATTAGGCAGAGACAGTTTGGGTGGGAAAGCATTGAAACCACAATTGATGGGCCGTCCTGAAAAGGATACTTCCATGCAGATACTTGCGTCAACAAAGAAGAAGTGGGATAATAAAAAACAACAAAACTTTAAAGGAGACATCTCAATCCCGAGGTAGATCTCCTTCACAAGAGCCCTCCGAAAAGAGGTATAACTTTAGGAATAGGGAAATATTAGGAAACCTGACAGGAATCAGGATACTGATACATGTTCCTCTCGTTCCTTTTAGGGTTCACCCAAAAACTCTGAGAGGGAAGGACGGTCAGACAGACAAGAAGAGCATTCAAAGTCCAGGGACAAGCAGCCACCTCGGGATTATACTTCTAAGAAAGAAGAGAAGTTAAAGCAAAAGCCACAGTTCAAAAAGAAGAAAGTTGCAGGTCTAAAGATCAGACATGCCCAGAATTCTGAGGACTCAACTACTGAATGGGGAATGGGCTCTGGGGATGCTAGACAGTGCAGCAGAAAAATCAATAGCTTGCCGGAACCTGATGGAATTTCTGGTAACAGCGGACTTGAATGATTATATCACGGTAGAAACACCCTATACTAGGGTAAGCATCCCACATAAAGTTTATGAAACAACACTCCAGATGGAGGCGGACAAACGTAGAACAGTGAGAGGTCTCTTTTGGGGGAACCTGACGTTTGGCTATGACATTTTATTAGCTGAACAGGATTGGCCTCCAGTATTTGGCATGGATTGCCCTAAAGGAGAAACTGTCCTTCTACCAGCATTCTCAGATCATATTCCCAGGCACTTACAACCCACATGTGCGCAGGATTGGGTAGTAGCCCAGGCTCCAGCAATATACAAAAACCATTTTGGATGGAATGAGGATTTAACCCACCATATAATTCCTTTAAAAATTACTCCAACTGCACAGAGGCAGTATCCAATAAAGCAAGAAGCTAAGAGATCTTAGATCAACTTGAATACCAAGGGGTGATTAAAACTTGCACCTCTCAAATTAAAAATACTTTGTTTCCAGTCATGAAACCTGACAATACATATCGTCTAGTTTTAGATTACAGACTTTTAAACACTTGCACTAAGACATTTGGAGTCCAAAATGCACACAGTGCCGCATTAAAGAACAAGGGTATACAACAAGGAGATTTTTAATTTGCCAGAGTGATTAGGCGCACAACCAGTGTGTCCGCAAAGTGGAAAGTACTGTAAAGTAGTTGGTATAGGCAATAGGGCGAACGGTAATCTCACACAACCGCTCAAGGTTGGACCATAAGATCCACACAGTAACAATGAAACAACAATGCCCCTGCACTTATACAAAATTAGAACATTCTTGGTAATGATAGTGTTTAGACAGAAAATTGGTTTGTATATATCCACACTTTCAGAATGAATTAAAGAGAATAAATCATCTCAATCGCGGTATAGAAAGTTCAAAACAGAAGACGTTCTTTTCTTGGTGTGAAGTGTCTGTTTATTGTTCCTTTAGTTATGCCAACACGTGTTTCATCGCAGGGAACACACTGCGAATCTTCAGGGCCTCATGAAAACATGTGGAGTTCGTGCTGGATAAGCCTGTTATGGGCGGTGCCAAGGTTATTAAGTTTCCGGGTATTCAGAGAGTCCGTAACAAACGCTGTCTGCGTAATTGCTGGATCTTGTTCAAAAGTGAAGTAAGCTGTAACCGGGAGGAGTCGAGAATTTATCTTGAAAAGTAAAACTCTGCTTTTTTCAAAGGCGGGTACACCTTGTTAGCGCTATGCTCCCTCTTGAGGTTCCCGGTGCCGTTTGCCAAAAACCTCTCAAATTAAAAATACTTTGTTTCCAGTCATGAAACCTGACAATACATATCGTCTAGTTTTAGATTACAGACTTTTAAACACTTGCACTAAGACATTTGGAGTCCAAAATGCACACAGTGCCGCATTAAAGAACAATGTGCGGAATAAATATAAAACAACTCTTGATATCTCAAATGGATTATAATTCCACAATTTAGCACCTGAAAGCAGGTATTTAACAGCATTCTCAGTGCTAGGGTCCCAGCAACAATTCTGTTGACTCCCCAAATGGTATAAGAACAGCCCGGGGTTGTTTTCGGCCAGAGTAACCGAGTTACTTCAAAAACTAGATAAGAGGCATTGTCCTATGTGGATGATATTTATCCAACGGACGATGACCTAGAGAAACACTTGAACAGAGTGAATGCCATATTTTGGGGGTTTTCATCTGAGGGCTACAAATTCAACTTTAAAAAATGTGAAATTGCCCACCTCAGTGCCCTGTTTTTAAGATATGAGCTTTCAACTGAAGACATAAGCATTTCTGTAATATTAACATGAATATCCTTTACCAAATTAAATAATGCCTCTAGATCATTATGAATATATTATTTACACTGACAGATCTGCTCAACCGGCCATAGGAAACAAGCTACAGTTTAGCGCAGCATGGGAAATAGTTAAAGGTTGCATGAAGGATGGAAAGGTTCATCCAAGTTGCACGAAAATGAAATTTCTATGAGACTGCACGCCACAGTTGGCAGAATTCAAAGCTCTAATACTGGAACTAGTGAATACGGATCAAGAATTCTTCACACTAATTGTGTGTGATTCCTTTTACTGTGTGCAATCATACAGTGAGTATTTGTAGGAGTGGGTTCAAACCATGTTCAAAGGTGCAAAAGGTGGAACAATTAAGCATAAAATGCTACGGGAACAGGTAGTGAAGTTGAAAACCGAACTACCAAGGGCTCACGTGATACATACACTGAGTTATCAGCGTGATGGCATTGACATTGAAGTTAATTCATTAGTTGATGAAGCCGCTAAGGGGGCTATACGCACAGCTTCCGTAGCTGCAATCACTCATTCTAAAAGGAGAATAGACGGTGAGATTTTGGTAGCTGTCACTGCTTAATGTAAAAACAGCAAAAAACTACCAAAGAATTTTTCACTCAAGTACTCCTACACGTTAGATGCCAATAAAATTTCAAGTGCTCAGATTCCTGGAGTGGAGGATAAGGTAATTCCAAACATGGATCATAGGATAGTTTTGATTCTAGCAGCACACAAAGGGATAGGTTCTGCGCATGCAGGAGTTACAGCAACTGTTTCTTGTTGAAACGACGCTATTGGTGGCCTGTGTTAACAAAGCAGACCTAAGACTTTGTCTTAAAGTGCGATATCTGTAAACAGATAAAGGGGGCCACAATGCACGCCAAGTGCAAATCCCATTACAAGGCAGCATCAGACTGTCTGTGTGCGTGCGTCCTTTCCAAGATTCCTATGGGTGCGGCCCCAGCACTCGGCTGACACTGTCATCAAAGATTTGTGAGTGTTTATAGGGACATACGCAATTGGCACATTACATTCTGACCAGGGCCCCACGTTTAGCTCTAGGGCTTACAAGGAAGCCATGGGAAATATGAGTGTAGCATTGCCGTACTCATCTCCGTACCATCCTGAGGGCAATTCAGTTGTGGAAAGAAAAAACTAGACTTAAAGCAATCTTTCACAGCTAGCGTATTAGGCATGGGTGAGAGTTGGGTAAAACACCTGTATGGAGTACAGAGAGCTCTGAAAAACATGCCAAAAAGTTCTCTAGGAGGTGTAACTCATTATGAGGTCCTATTTGGGGAGAGAATGTTTGTTTGGCTGTTTTACAGGATCTAAATGAATCTAGGACACAACAGAGCAATGTCTAGGGGTGGGTGTAACTTGCATAGTTGCGCTTCGCAGAGCTCCATAAGACAGTAAAAAAATCTCCATGAGCACGCGAAAGTTTTGCAAACACGCGGATTTGCTTGTTTCGCCCATTCGCGATGCTTTTTTCCTGTTAGCAAAGGCTGTTTGCGTGCTCGGGAGAAATATCTTGCCAACACAATCATTTTGGAAGCGGGAACAGGCAAAAAATTCTGCGAAGCCGCGGATCGTGGCATTTTTGCCATTTCTGCGTTCTCCACAGAACGCAAAATTACCCAAAGTCTGCGAGCAGAACGGAATTTACCGCCCAGGCCTAGTAATGTCCACCTGAGGTAGACCGCCACTGGGGAAGTCAAATTAGAAACGGCAAGACCTGTATGGATCCTAAAAGTCGCGGGATCTGGTCAGAGAGAAAATAGCGGACAAGAAAGAATTTGGCCATCCTACAGAAAGCCTGCACAGGTCCTAGCAGTCGAAGGAGCAAGAACCATAATTCTACCGCCTCTTGTTCGAAAAAAAAGGAGAAAAGATTTGTCTCAATTCACCTAATCAAACCACACTATGTGGACATCAAAGTAGAAGACGCCCTCTTCTCACTACAATTCAAGAAGTTCAAACTGAAAGATTCATCATGTTAGAAGAGTCCCCTGTACAGAATGATGGACTATGCAACAATGCTATGGAACTCGTTCCTTTGAAGTTTACCTTCAAAATCAAACTCAAGACAAGAGACAAATTGCTATTAGACCATATATAGATGTCTACGTCAACATGCCTCTACAAGAGAAAAGTACAATTTTGACAAATTCCTGATGCAATTCCAACAATTGATCAAACTGCTTCTGGCTACTTCATAAACTTTGATACGTTTTCTTTGGATCCAAGTGGACCTGAAACTACACCAGTCAAAAAATCACACAAGCAGCAAGTTAAAGGCTTTCTGAACTTTTTTAAAAAGACTTACCCGGGGGTATCACTGTGGGTAGAACTATGGATACTTACTGGGGTACTTTTTTTTCTTTTCTGGTTACACTTAGTGATAGTTTTTATCATGCTTATTAATGGACAATACATTCGGCAAAGCTCTGCAGCCCAAAAGGTGAACTTAATTTCAAAACGACACCAATCATCTCATTGAGATCAAAGAGAATTGTCATCAGTGAACATTACAGCAGTTCTTATACCTGATTAGTTTGAGACAAGGTTGGTTTCGATATATTTGGCCCGACCGCACTTTTAAAAATTCCACATTTCTTCAAAATATCATTAAGTGATATCATTACCTCAACTACATTTTCCGATGATTGGGATTTTGAAACTGTAAATAACATGTATGATTTGGAAAAATCTGCTGCATTTTCTAATAGTGAAACATTGGAAGGTACATCAGATTACGAAATCATGTACTGTTACCAACATTATGGTCATAACTTTCTGCATAAATCTGAAAATCCTAGAAATATGTTCACTTGCCACCAGTTGGAACATTATCCAAAACTGCCGAAAGTCAGTTCAAGAACAATTACACAGAAGTTTTCATATTTTTCAGGGTTTAATATGTCACACCCAGCCTCATATTATTATACGTTTGCACCCAACATCAGCACAGAAAAATATGTTAACAAACACCAACCAAATTTTCTCTGCTTCCTTTTTTAGCCAGTTGTCTGAACAAGGTTTCGACTTATGGAAAGACACCATAGACTTAAACTCTGTCCGGGGTACTAGAGAATGGCAAGTTCAGGGAACTGAAACTTTGTTTAGAGCATGCCTTATCCCTCAACAGATTACGTCTTTGAATGAGACAGTACAACAGACGTTCTGCCTTGGACTAGCAAAGAACAAAAACTTGAACACACCTTTGTTGACAACTCCATCACACACTGAGGGCAACATAACATCCCAAAAAGATATTACAGTAGATGACATAATACAATGCAATGGATCAGACCCCGATTGGAGGAAGTGGTTGATTTGGCCCACATACACTAATAGTTGTCAGACGCGATTCATGGGTAAAACTGAAGGGTTTAGTATCCATACGCCCGATCCACGTTATGTACAAAGACAACACCCGGGGTAGTGACATCATACAGTGTTGGGAAGTTGTGCCTCGAATTGGCTAAAAACCTCAACACTCACACAGATGAAACAACACTTATTTTTACTCACACAGGATATGGATTCTAGGGATTTTTTACTAGATCCCAGGACCAAAAACATTTCATATATGTTCGCATTTATGCTGCCTACAATGAAATATCGAAAATATCTCAAAAAGATGACACGAAGAAACTACGGGAGATAGACAATATTAATCTAGAAAAATCTCAAGCAGTGGTAGACAATGGGTTAACTACCTTGACCTCCAGGATATATTCCTTAGACAACATTGTATCTTCTGCAATAGACATACTAGAACAGGATTTAGCCATATTACAACACATTCAATTTCAATGACGTTCTATTATGTTGTTAATCTGGACGCTGCAATCTTTACATGCAGGGTATGTCTTGATGTTTTATCAACAGCACATCTCTGTTTTCTGAATACAATCTAACAGATAAACAGATAGAAATGGCAGAAAGGGGAGCAAAATATATAATGCTGCGTATGGAAAAACTGGATAGGTTACTATTTACCGTGGCAGAATCACCGTCCACTGAATGGCTAATCTATGGCCACATAACTCTACCAGTCACTACCTTCCAGTTACAGTATTGCCTTGAACAAAAGCCAGCAGGCAGATATGAAAAAATGGGTAAGGAATTCATTAAGGAATCTTGGGAATTAGCATACAGATTTAGATGCCTTAGTGGGGATCGAGAAGTGTTTCCAAGTGGTACAGACTGTTAGAATGCTTTAATTGGATCACTCACATGTAAGGATGTAATGATGCATAGGGCTTGTAATGGTTCTGTAGCAAACTTGTCCTGTCATCTGAGGGGTGCCTCAGCTGCTGTGATTACACCAGAATTTGGGCTACTTTTGAAAGGGAGTTCCTTAATGCTGAACAGTTAAGGCTGCTGCGAAATGCTACCGGGCATCGCATATCTGGTAACCATGAGTTCCAGGGTTACTTGTTGTATGCAAGTATTGTTTCCACTGACACATACAGTCAGGGAGGCACAGTTATGGCCTTCTTTAAATGTTTCTTTGATACGGTTTGATACTCTAAGCAGAGTGAAACCCATGCTTTTACAGACCTTTGTGCCTTTAACCTCTGTTCGAGAGACTTTTGATCTCCAGATAGCAGGAACTTCAGCAGAGATACAGGTGCTTATTCATAGTAACTGCCCTTACCACTTCGCAGAAATGATAAATCGTATCTTTTATATGTCTGATATGAGTGGCATTGTTCAACTGTTTAAGACCATTTGTTCTGAACTTATACGCAACTTTCAGACAGTACTTGGAGTTATACCAAACTTCATACACTCCGTATTCGAAAGCATATTTGGAGGACATCTGCTGATCCTGTTTTTAATAGCAGGAACCCTGATTGTTCTTACCTGAAATGCAATGGACGCACCAGTCACTAAGGAGATGGAAATAGCACTCCTGAAGCATAAATACCATGACCTCAAGGTATAACATCTAGGCACGCCTCACCTAAGAGAACTAGTTGCATCTTGGTTCGTGCTGTTTCGACCAGTCTGGATGGACTGCATCTTACCTGTCCTCCGATACCTGTTTTGCGGAGAAGAATGAGTGTTAGACCTTTGTTTGACACGCCCATCACGTGTGCCTATGGAAGTAAATGCTCTACTGGGCCCAATAACAGCCCATGTTCTGCAGTGTCCTCAGCGTATTCCAATGTTGAAGGCGGCTTACCTTGAGCCACCACAGGTAGCAACTGCACCTGTTTGTAAGGACACCGGCTCCTCCACTAACACCCAGGCTCTAGATGGTGCACAGGCCGCAGTCAGGAAAGAATACCTCTTTGGACAGATAATTAAAACCAGACTCTAATACACATCGAATCCAGTCAATCCCCAGAACAAAACACCAACACCCTTAAAAGGCAAAATGTTCACAAATGGAGATATTTATTTTAATAAAAAATGTTTACGTCACAAATCATTATCTACAGTAAATAATCCCGTACTTCTTCAAAAGTTAAAAGCTTTATACAAAGTTTAAAAAACAAGATAAACAAAAGAATAAAAAAAAATCAAACATTATATACACATATTACATGCTGGGGAGAACCGGCAAGAAAGATGCTTTCTTGTCAATATTGGAGGCAAAAACATTAGATCCAGATCATTCATTCTATATAGGATTGATATTCTGAATAATTGATTTGGTAGAATAACAAATGTCTCTCCAATCTACAGTCTGCCTTCTTGGTCTTGCGTCAACGCGTTTTGGTGGATATCGTTAATTAAAACAACCTTCTTAACGTCTCCCAAATAGAATTCTCAGTCTGTGTGTAGGGATGCACAACACATCCAGGTATGTTGCAGGCAGAGAACCTTGCAAAATCGTGTCAGAAGACGTAAATCACACACAAAGGCCATTCTCTGGATCAGGCCTATCAATCTGCTAATTACCAATACTTATATTTCTAGCCCAGAGTTGTGGAAGCCACAGAAATCTTTGTAGTTCAGAAGAACCTAAAGTTTCTTAGGTTTGTGTTCCTCAATTCATATCATCTGTGCCTGCTTATTCTTTAGGCTTTTCTTTAGTTGCTACAATACGAGCGTTCCGGCCTCATGTACGGTAGCTCCTCCGTGGTTCAGGAATGCAGCCGGTGCACAGGCTGCCCGAGCACCTGCTGCAGACAGCGCTGAATATCATCAGTGCTCAATCGATGTGCCTTGCGAGGTGCGACAGGGGCCGTCTACTGCGGAAGCAAGCAACGAAAGGGTTGCGTCTACCAGCCAGGACACATAAACGTTTTACTCATTTGACTCGCCATGTGCTGGAAGAAATTTGCCCTTTTTAAACAAACTCGATTTGGAACTCAATAACAAAATTGGCATTCCTTTCATTATTGGGCATACATGGCTTTTGGTTGCTTTTTGTGGTTGGGACTATCGCTGCCGACATTTTTAGAGCTATCGCTTGCAAGCTTTTAATATTTTTACGTTTTTAGCAATTTTTTTGAGGTTTTTAAACATTTTATCAAATGAAATGTTTTTAACACTTTGTGCATACCAATATCTAGTCAGGATGGTAGTACAATAATAGGTTCCATATGTCGTCCAGTCCGAAGAGGAGTGGGTGTTATATTTCATATAGGTATCCAATATAGGCACAGGTAACACTTAAAACTTTCACCTATATCCTTCCCTACATTACATACATAACGGTTCATAGGGACTGAATTTTTACCCAGATATGACACTGCATTCAGAACACTGTTTTTTTCCCAGTTCCAATTTCATACATTATGCATGAGGCTTCTTGGAAGCACAGCAGGAAAAACAGCTGGGCCGACATCTCCTATATAATATCTCTGTATAAAGTTCAAGCCTGACGTCATCATTTAGGCCGACACAGTAACACAGCAAGGTAGGACCCCTGGGGAGACCTATGGGTATATCTACATCGTGTCTTGCTAAGACAGACAGAGGAGACCGCGTCTTCCGGGCTGACACACTGACCAGAGAAGCTGACGTTCCTTCATGCAGACGCTCCAGCTAGCAGTGGTCTAACATCCCTCTTGGGTGTCCAACTCAAGACCAGGACGTGTATATATTCATGATATCTGCAAGATGGTAGAAGTATACCATCCCTTCACTTTTGTAGTATTGCTAATCATATATCTCGGCTACTGGCTAACAGTTTTTTGCAGCTCATCTATTGTACACGAGAACTACAGCTGTTCAATTAATTCTTATTGAAACGCCCAGCCTGTTTATTCAGTGTTTCTCTGAGACAAACTAAGTGAGCATGAATGACTGAGTGAAAAGTAGTATATTGTTTCCACGATCCTGGGGGTTCAGGGTTGTCCTGTTCTGGGGTTGCCAAGAACTAGTCTCCCCCCAATAGGAGGAGAATCTAGTGGCACTGTGAGCTAGCTGATACAGACAGGCTAAAGGTATCCAGTGGGGGTGCACAGAATCAGTCTGCCACCAAACCCACAGTTTATGATATCCAAACACACGGATCCTGTATAGGGTATATAGGAAGCACACGACAATTGAAGGGAACTTTAAAAGTCTGTTACCACATCTCTTTGCCATAATGGGTCATATGTTTTCAGACAAGGCAATAAGACCTGTGTAGATCTTGCTACTTCTTATTTACAAATATGGCCTTCTTCTTCCCACGTTGTTAATTGATGAGAGGGGGGATCTTTGAGGGAATTAACAACGCAGTTTATCATATGTACTCCACCTCTGAAATACCAGTACAATGGATATGTATGTACACGATTAGCAAACTATAAGTCACTGAGACTAATTTACATATGGCGCCAGCCTCATGGGTCTCAAGTGCTAGTGATACATCCTTTTTACGCGATGGTAGGGTGCATTATTCATTTGTAAGGGCAAATATTCAAATTGCACATACAGATGGGAAGACCAGGGGCATTCCTTGGTAAACAGAAGGCATAAGTGCTATTAATCATGCAGTGTTCTTCTCAAGGACTCCTACCATATTTAAATCAATAAGACCTGTAGCAGTGAATGCCTGACACGGGCACATTGTGTAGGAAGAATAATTATTTATATATACAGTTAATGCGGTGTCACTTGCAGCAATATGAACATCAGCGCTTGCACGCTCCACCTCTACTGATTTCCTTAGCAACTAATAAATACCCAACTGACAACAAGTAGAGATTTGCACTCATACGTCAGCTCGTTCAAATAAAGTTCCTCCCTGGTTGTATTGTGAATTTGAAAAGCATATGTACTTACAAACCAATACCAGAATTAGAATGCAAGATGCGAACAAAACAAATTACCATTCATTAAATCCAGATGTGATTGCTGAAAGTCTCCTGTATTCTAGCAAATAGGTTACAGTAATTCAGTGTTGTTTCAATAAAAAATGCTACACCCACAATTAAAAAGAGGAAAAAATGCTCACTCTTTGCAACATAACAAATACCAAGTTTCCAAAAACAACTTCTCAGAGGACATCGTTTACGATGCCTAGTTTAAAACGATTGTCAATAATTGACTTTTTCGAATTCACAGCTGAATGAAAACAATTCAGTTGCCAAACTAAAGAAAAGTAAACCAGTAAAATATGACAACACACACTCGTATCTTTTTTGTCTTAAAAAACTGAACAATTCATGTCGTGGGACGTTTTTAGTTCAATGGGTTCTCCTCCGGTATCATTAGGAAAAGCATAAGGGTATAATCAGGGTATCATGGGAAACCTGTCAGGTGAGCATGTATGTTATCATATGAAATGGGAATTATATTACACGATTGCATGCAACAGTTGGTTACACAACGCGCGAGAGAACAGGTGAGATACAAACATTCTAATTCTTCTTCTAATAGACGCACCTCGAAATTCCTGAAATAAGGTTCCTCTATATCTAATGGTTCCCTCGAAATGTGTTATGAAACAACCCGCTTGTCCCCACAATGCAAGTAAAAAAGCTATCTCAAATCGTTTAAAACAGCGCCAATCAAAATCCCCTGCAAGCCTCCCCTTTCAAAAACTCATTCAAGACCTTTTCTTTTTTCACCGTCGCTGGGTCATTTTCAGTACCAGGTGGTTCGTTGGACAGAGACCGAAGTTCGGGATGCACAGCCTTCTGTGAGTTATTCTGCAGCATTGAAAAGAATGTTGAGTGAGAAGAGTTTCTCAACTGCGAATTATGGGACATTATTTAAAAGGAGAGGCAATAATTTACTCTGGGCACTGAAAGGTTGCAGTTCTAGAAGCATAGCCTTTGAATCACAGAAATTACAACATATGTATGCATTGAACGGAATGTTTAGCCGCAATTTACAAATCTGTGATTTATTCACACATATGTTCTTCCTACCCGTGCATACAGGTGGCAACATGTTAAGAGTGTTGTATATACCAGCTCACGTGATCTACCTAAGTTTCCTGCCTAAGTACATTCTTAACGATAGACTTGTGGAAAGTTATTGCAACAGTGACAAGTATGATCTCCTTGTAATTTGACTAAATTCTAAATTTTCTAAAAATATTCTTTTAACTACTTCGATCACGGACCAGGTGAAATCTGGAAAGGTCGACATGATGGCACACACTTTCGGTATTGTTGCACTAAGCTGATATGTAGATGAACTTCTGGCTAACCGCATATAATATGTTATGTATTACGTTTTTAGGGGGAGTGGATTGAGAAGATGATGCTCAGATTTGCAAGTAATGAGGTGTCTGCAGGAGGAAGAGGCATTTCTTTGTATATCAGAGGGACCGGAAGGATAACTAAGTACGTGAACTCAATCAGTACAACAGTAGCACAGGGCTCTGATGGGGGTATCACTTCTCTGTTAAAGGGTATTGTGTGGGGGGCGGGTCCCATTAAATAACAACAACAACAACAAGGACAAGGTAGATTGCCTGTGGTCTGACTGTACATAATTTAGCATTTTGAAACGCTATGGCAGTTAAGGAGAGGTACAGTGCTGATTACAACGAATAGACAGGCTGCACCAGGGGAGGCGGGGGTGAGGGGCAGTGTGTGGGGGGGGGGGGCGAGGGCTCATTAACCACATACACAGCACTGAAGGATTAGTGTACTTGCCCAGGTTGGCACGTGGAGGCTGGACGGTCGCTCAGTCGGTGGTGGCTGCTGCTTGGCGGCTGCATTCATGTCTCGTGCGTATAGATTCCCAGCACCGGTGATGCTGTGGTCGGCTGACCGGTCATTTATCCCCAAAGCACCGTTCCACCGGCAGCACAGTGCAGCAGGAAGCTTCCTGTTTCCTTTCACTAGCCACGTAGCAGGAGTGGGGCAAGTAAAGCAGAAACACACGCGTGGATGTTCCAGGCGTTCATAAAGATAGTCTCTGAATCCTAAAGTTTGATGCGCGGGTTATCACCTCATTTAGAGGGGTGTGTCTGTAGACTCGTAGAGGGACTGGTTTGGCGGCTCTTACGTATCCTTCGGTTAGTAGACCCGTTTTGCGCCGTTTCCTAAGACACGCTCAGCCACCTTACTTCTGTCAGTTGGGTGTAAGCCCTCTCGGTACAGCTAAGCTGCCTTCCCTCCGCCCTATTCAGGGGCTTTGTTTGTCTGTGCCCGCTGGCATCCGATCAGCCCGAAATGGCAGCTCTGTGCCCCTCGCTCTTCAAATTATAAATACGTCAATATTTCCCGGAAAATCTCCGAGCAAGAGAATTCCTCTCGGCAGACTACGTGGTCGATTTCCAGAGATTGTTTGCTGTGAGGGGTGCTTCCGTCAGAAGTGCTGGATGAGGATGGAACAGAACGGCTGTTGTCCTCGACCTCACCGCACAATCTGAAACTTAAAGTGAAACACGCAGCGTGTTCCAAAGCAGAACATCTTTCCCTTAATGATCAGAAACGGTGTTTCTACCGATACTGTTTCAGAGCTTATTCTAGCTCCTCTGCTGAACACACCCACCCACTTTTCTCATTACCATAGTTATTGTACTACATCCCCACCCCAGTCCACATCCGGGTGCGTTATTGTAGCTGCCAAACTGTATTTACTGTGCGCCTTTTGCGCTCGAAAAGCCGCATTTGAAGTGACAGCTTCTTCCACGCTCTTGCCTTCCAAATAAAAGAGATACTTCTTACAAGCATCTATCTTGTCTTCAAGACAATCCGTTCAGTTTTATGGTCTACTATCTAGAGTTCCGTACGGTTTCAAATTCAATTATGGACAGTCAGGGGCGTAGCTATCAATAGTGCAGAAGGTCTCGTGGCACCGGGAATCTATGGTGTGAAGTGGTATGACACTGCACCCGAATTATCGATTATTTGTTATTATTAATGTGTCACTTTCCTTGCTTGCATTGGAGTCATAGGACCCCTATTACCCCACTGGTCATGGGTGCATTTCATTATATTCATTCAAGAATTCGAAAAGCTAAAAAGGCTCAGTTTTAATTGTCGGGTTTTGTTTTTCAAAACACATTGTATTGGTTTAAACAATATTGGGTACCCTATGTACATGATGATTAATCCATTAACGGGTATTGAAGTGAAGATATGTGTCAGGACTACCTGTGCAGCTGTTTTATTCCCCACCATAATCTTTTCTTTCCCCCCAGAAGTTCTCACTGGCTTGTTACATCTCTGAAACAGATTTGAAAGCAAGTCTTTTTAAATGGCACAGGCATTCTGAGAGGTTCTCAGGGAGACCAAACCCGAATGGACTACCCTGGGGGCTGAGAATGGCAGTACCAGAAATGTTCTTGTGGGTATGGATACCCTTTATTCCTGGGCACCTGTGTCAAGCCTCCACTTTTACAAAATTATACAAAAAAGCGATGGATGAACTGCTTGAATTAATCTCAACCACAGGTAATCACTAGGGGCAGCATCCCAGTCCAGCATTAAATTGCACATCACCCCCAAGGGCGTAGTGGAGGCCCCTACATCCCCTGCGGTGCAGGGGAAGGTGCCCAACATGTCTTGTTTTGGAGAGGGCCACCTCACCCTCTATGCCATGCCATTGCATGCATTGCAGAAAAAGTGCAATGGCATGAAATAAGAAAAAGTTAAACGCTCGGGTAAGTCACTCTGTTAACCCCTTTGCTGCTAGGCCTTTTCCCCTCTGTGCCAAGCCTTTTTCAGCTATTTGGGGTAGTTCGTGCCTATGCCCTGTAAATTTTTCATCCCATTAGGTATCCTCGCCAAATTTGCATCATTTTCTTCCAACATCATGAAGATTCTACAGGTATCCAGGCTTTGTGGATTCCCCTTGAGGGGACCCTGCAATTAGCCAAAATACAGCTACATTCACTAACATGAGGTGCACAACACTCGATCTCCATAAAACAGGAGTCACCTCCTGCCCAAACTGCAAACTTACCACTACCATCCTCCAACCCTATTCTGACGGTGCGAGGAGGCACAGGAAATGCAAAAAGCCTTGCAACGTTGAGGTACAAGAATACGTATTCTACAGCACTATCTGCCGCTCACTACCGAAAAACAAATTGGACATCTTCAACCTCCTATTGGATGATAACCCTAGCGTCCTCTTCCTGACAGAAACGTGGCTACACGAGAGTGCTGGCCCGGACGTTGCTACTGCCCTCCCCGCCAACTATGCAATCACTAGGATAGATAGAAATAAACAGCTAGGTGGTGGAATTGCAATCATCTTTAACAGAGATTTGAAATGTACGTTAGAACCAGTAGCCATCCCTGACTGCGAAGCCGGCTTTTTCAAAATGTCCTTGAACCCAAACTTCACGATGTCATGCTTATTGATATACCGGCCCCTCTGCAATTCATCCCAATGGGCATCAAATTTAGCCAACCATATCACTCCATACTACATGGCCTCAAAAAACTTCTCACTTATTGGTGATCTTAACTTACATCTTGATGACCCTTCCATCCCCATTTGTTAGATGATCTGACGGCCCTTAATTTGACCTTAGTCAATTATGGACCCACACATAAAGCGGCCATCTGCTCGACCCCATTATCTCCAATATCAACAAGCTAAAATGGTATAACACCACTCCCATTTGTTGGTCTGACCATCACTTAATAAAATTCAGCATCAATCTACCACCTACCTCCACTATGCAATCCGGCTTTCTAGCTACGTCCAGGAAAAACTGGAAGCTACTGGACATGGCAAAACTTAACTCAGCACTCCATGAAAACCCTCCTAGAAACGGTCACAACATGGACAGCCTAGCAGTAGCTACTCACAAATGGCTCAGTGACGCAGCTGATCACTGTTTACCCACCCCTCATATCAAAGGAAATAGACACCGCCACCCTGCCCCATGGTTTAATGACTTTTTAAAAATTGAAAAATCGAAATGTAAGGCACTTGAGCGTCAATGGCGTAAAGACTACGCCCCTGATGCAAAAAAGACCTATCATGAAGCCAGACATGTATACCACACTGCCTGCGCAAAAGCACAAGCCTTATTTGTCTCTAACACTATCATGGAAGCAACAAATAAGCCGAACACTTTGTTCCATAAAGTCAAAGGACTAGCAGGCGCACACACCACAGCCTCGGCTCCACCACTGAATACTCAACAATGCCAAGACCTAGCATGTTTCTTTACTGAAAAAATCGAGAAAATCATCAGGGACATTAATACCAACAATAATGAACCACCCCCTTTTGTTGACTCGGAACATGCTCCCTCCTGCGAAAAAACCCTGGAATCCTGGCCTCCCATCTCGGTAGACATACTGAAAACCATTTTTAAGACCATCAAGTCCGGCTCCCCCAGGGATCCGATTCCGATTAAAGTAATTAAACAACTGGACGATCGCTCCCTGGAAATCATTGTAGATACGCTTAATTCCTCGTTAGAACTTTCCACAGTTCCGGCCCTCTGGAAACACGCCATGATAACGCCATTGCTAAAAAAGCCCACAGCAAATCCGGAAATTCCAGCTAACTATAGACCCATATCCTTGCTCCCTGCATCTTCCAAATGCTTAGAGAGACACGTCCACTCGGTCTTATCCACCTTTGCTGAAGAAAACTCGCTTTTGCACCCCTCGCAATCGGGTTTTCGGGCTGGTTTCTCGACAGAAACCACCCTTCTAGGAGTTACGGAACACATCTGGAATCTCCTCGATAAAGGTGAGACGGTCGCGCTCGTGCTTTTAGATCTGAGCGCGGCCTTTGACACCATATCCCACGAAACACTCATCAAGGCGTTATACAGAAATGGTGTCCGTGGAAAAGCGCTTGCTTGATTTCGATCCTTCTTGGCGGAACAGACTTTCCAAATAACATCCTCCTTGGCCTGTTCCGACACCTTCAACGCCCCCCACGGAGTGCCACAGGGATCTATACTGAGTCCCCTGTTTTTTAAACTTTACCTCAGACCCCTGGCTGACCTAGCCAAAAAATCTGGACTTACCCTCATGACCTACGCCGACGATTCCCAAATTATATTCTCCCTATCTGAATCTTGTCCGACATCCCCATCTCTCCTCAAATTAGGGCTTCAAAACATCCTAAATTGGATGACAAGAAACCAATTAAAGCTCAATGGCGACAAGACAGAGATTCTTCTTTTAGGAAAACGTCGAGATCTTTGGAATCCTTCACACTGGCCTAACCAGATGGGTAATTTTCCTACCCCAGTGACTCAAGTACGTAATCTGGGAGTCATCATGGATAGCTCCCTCTCTATGAGCCAACAGGCCAGCAAAGTTGTCGGCCTATGCCTTACCATCATCAAATGGCTGAGGAAAATCCTTTGGATGCTGCCCTCCTCCACTCAAAAGACCGTAGTCAATGCCCTCATAACATCACGGCTTGACTACGGCAACATTCTGTACCTTGGCTCCAACAAAGCGGTAGTCAGTCGACTACAACTTGTCCAGAACGCAGCAGTCCGACTACTGTGCAGAATCCCTAAAAATTCCAGAGTCTCGAGCTACCGTCGGGAACTCCACTGGCTCAGAGTAGAAAGCAGAATCCGTTTTAAAGCCCTGAACTACATGTTCAGAATCAAAGCAGGTACTGCACCCAAATACCTTCTAGCTTTGGCTCACCCCTATACTCCCAAGCGAAACCTTCGCTTGCAATCAGCTGCCAACTTCTGTGTACCAAGATTTAAATTGGCAAGAATGGGAGGCAGATCTTTCGCCCACCTTGGGCCATCCCTCTGGAACGCACTCCCCCCCCCTTCATTCGAAAGGAGGAAAACCATGTCAGGTTCAGAAGGCACGTCAAGACCTGGCTATTGGAACAATAACAAGAATAGCCAGAAATTTCTCCTGACATCTTTATGCTGTGTCTCGGCGCCGGGAAACCCTTTTTGGGTAGCTGTAGGGCCTTACAAATTTAAAAAATAAAATACAATAAATACATTTCTTTTTTTGAAAAATGGGAAAAAAGTGCTGCAAATGAAAGCGTTTGTTTTTTCCCTGCACATGGTTTCAACAATGGATTTGTAGGGCTGAAATCACCATTTCCCAGCTTTCAGGGACTGACAGACTTTAGTCAGAAACCCATAATTTCTTACACAGTTTTGGCATTTTACCGGGACACAGCCTATTTTGGCTATTTTTTGTGCTTTTAAGCTTCTTCCAGTTAATGGTAGAAATGGGTATAAAAGCAATACTAGATCCTTGACAGCTATACATTTTAGAAACATAGACAACATTCTGAATTCAGCAAGGGGTAATTTGTTTAGATACTTCAAGTTTTCCCAATAGAAACTAACAGTTGAAAATAGAAACAATGTAAATAAGTTGAAAAAATCAGCCATTTGTGCCAACATTTTCACCTGCAACTTCTTTTAAATATGACAAATGTTTGAAAGCAATATGTCGTTACATTAGCTTGACAATTCTGGTTGTGGGGATATATGGGACTTGTAGATTCACCAAGAACCTGACGAACTCAGAGGCAATAACTGAGCAGAATCTCGCTATGGTTTTTTATTATGTACCGGGTATATAGCAATTCATTTGGGAAAATATATAGAGTGAAAAATCTGGATGAAAGAGACATGAAATTGGAACAAAATATAGAGTTTAGAAACAGTAGCTATTTGCACTATTCCGAAATTGTGACTAACCATATTAGCATGAGAATTATAGGACATTTTTCAAAGGGATTTCTTTGTTACACAACGTCTTTAATTTGGAAGGCAGGAATGCAACAATAGTCAATAGGTAATAACAGTTGCTCTACAATTCTGTGTTACACTAAGACTCCCAATAAAAATGTCACCTCACTTGTGTGGGTAGGCCTAGTGCCAGCAACAGGAAATGGCTAAAAACCCCATCGTGGACACACTTCATTTTTACAGTGAAAGCTACGACTTGGGGTGACTTGTCTGGCTCTCACCAGGTTCTGTTACCCAGAATCCCTTGCAAACCTCAAACTTTGTAAAAAATAAAAACATTTTCGTCATATTTCTGTGCTGGAAAGTTCTGGAATCTGCGTGGATCAACACAATTCCATGCACCCCACAATCCCCAAAGTCTTCAGAAAAAAATGGTACCTCACTTGTGTGGGTAGGCCTAGTGACCGTGACAGGAAATGACCCAAAGCACAACGTCGACATACCACATTTTCACAGTGAAAACTGACCCATTTTTTACAAAGTCGCCAGCAGTAGATTTGGAACCCTAGCTCTGCCGGCACCTAGGGAAACCTAGCAAACCTATACATTTTCGAAAAGTAGTCACCCAGGGACATCCAGGATGGGGTGACTTATCTGGGTCTCTCCAGATTCTGTTTCCCAGAATCCCTTGCAAACCTCATACTTTGTAAAAAAAACAAATGTCCACAACTTTCTGTGGTAGAAAGTTCTGGAATCTGCTTGGATCCACACAATTCTACCCAAACTGCATTTCTGAAAGTCTTCTGAGAAAAATGATACCTCAATTGTGTGGGTAGGCCTAGTGCCAGTGAGAGGAAACGGCCCAAAACACAACATAGACACACCTCATTTTCACAGTAAAAACTGACCCTTTTTTTGCAAAGTGCCTATCTGTAGATTTTGAACCCTAGCTCTGCCGGCACCTAGGGAAACCTAGTAAACCTATACATTTTTTAAAACTAGACACCCAGGCAAATCCAGGATGGGCTGACTTGTCTGGCTCGCTCCAGATTCTGTTTCCCAGAATCTCTTGCAAACCTCAACCTTTGTAAAAAAAAAAACATTTTCCTCAAATTTCTGTGGTGGAAAGTTCTGGAACCTGCTTGGATCCACTAAATTCCACCAACCCTGCATTTCCCAAAGTCTTCTGAGAAAAATGGTATCTCACTTGTGTGGGTAGGCCTAGTGCTCGTGACAGGAAACAGCCCAAAACATAACATGGACACACTATATTTTCACAGTGAAAACAGACCCTTTTTTTGCAAAGTGCCTAGCTGTAGAATTTGAACCCTGGCTCTGCTAGCACGTAGGGAATCCTAGCAAACCTATACATTTTTTAAAACAAGATTCCCAGGGGAATCCAAGATGGGCTGACTTGTCTGGTTTCATCAGGTTTTGTTACCTAGAATCCCTTGCAAACTGCAAACTTTGTAAAACCCTTGAACTCGAATAAAAGGAAAACTAAATGTTACAATTGCAATTCAGAAGAAATAAAACAACTAACATTATAACACGCTATCAATACTTAAAGGGTCAATCTGCCAGATAGGCCTTCAAATAGGGCTGAGAAAAAGGGGGTTGATCTTGCCCAAGGGATCTGGTGGGGTTTTCTGCCTGGCTGATCTGTCCCCAGGTGAGACAGAAAACGGCAGGCAGAAATGTACCCCCTTGCAACAAAAATAGATACCTGGTGCCTAGTAGGGTTTACTTCCCCTACACCACCTGGGGGAAAAAGGCCAAAAAAATGGGCAGATGTCTCCCCAAGGCGGGGCAGAAAATACATAGACATAACTGAAGACCCATGGAAGCAACCCTTGGCCAAGGGGTTGCTTCCATCTGCAATACAAAAAAAAATCCCTGGTGTCTAAAGGGGTTTTCTCTTTCCCCTGGGGGCAGAAAGGCCAAAAAAATGGGTCGATCTGCTCCCGGGGAGGCAGAAGAATCCTCCAGTTAACTTGGGACCCTTCAAAGCCACCAGGGATTTCATATTTTGTTGTATGAAAGCCTTGGATCACTTTCATACAACAAAAAGCAGAGAGGCCAAAAAACAGGCTGCTCTGCCTGTGGGGGCAGAAAAAACATCAAGCCAATTTGTCCCCTTAGAGGTGACCCTTGCCCAAGGGGTCGCTGCCTTACAATACAAACACAATCCCTGGTGCCTTGTGGGATTTTCTAACCCCCCCGAGGGCAGAGAGGCCAAAATAATGGGCCGATCTGCCCCAATGGGGGACAGAAAAAAGCCTCAATTCTTTACCCCTTTGGAAGCGACCCTTGCCCAAGGGGTCACTTCCATAAAACTGCAAACAAAATCCCTGGTGCCTAGTGGGGTTTTCTGCCCCCCGTGGGGGCAGAAAGGCCAAAAAAAGGCCCGATCTGCACCAGGGGGCAGAAAAAACATTAAGCAAATTTGTTCCCCCTTGGTAGCGGCCCTTGCCCAAGGTCACTTCCATACAATAAAGACATTATCCCTGGTACCTAGTGGGGTTTAAAAATGAGCTGATCTGCCCCCAGGGGGGGGCAGAAAAAACATCCAATTTTATTACCCCCTTTGAAAGCTACCCTTGCCCAAGGGGTCGCTTCAATACAACTTCTTACAAAATCCCTGGTACCTCGTGGGGGAATTTATGCTGCACGATCGCGATGCTGTGTGTGATCGTGCAGCACAAATGCCCTTCCAAGAGACATCAGGGGAGAGGAAAAGTTCTCCCATAATGCCTCAATGGCTATAGAACCCCCCCCTCGGAGCAGGTGCACTAACATTACTCCGTGGACGTCTGGAAGCAAATGGCTTCCAGGGTGTCCAGGGCTTCCTGATGACATTGGTGCGTGCTGTTGGGGGATTTGGGGTGGCAGCGGAAACTCTTCCACTGCCATCCCCCTTTGTGAGGGCAAGATGGGCTGCCCTTGGGAGGAACGCCAGCTCTCCCCCATGGATGGATGCCATGACGGAGCAGTTCCATCATGAGCACACGCCCACCGTGGCTCATTACAGAACTGCTCCACCATGAGCATAGAAAGGGTTAAACGCTTGGGAAAGCCACTCTGCTTTCCCAAGCAGGCCCATGCAGTATAGAGGGACCCAACTATTATGGGGTCCCCATTGAGCCCAAGATCAATAAATGTCTGTGCGATCTGGGAGATGTTGAGGTCCCTCATCACGTTCTGCAGGTGGGCCCCATCATTTTGTGTTATGCCACTGACTACACCACCTCAGTTTGAACCCGGACATCTGGCAATCAGCCTTGACCCTGCTCCAAAGGGAATCGTCAAGCTCAACCAGACCTGGAGCACATTTCTGTGAGGGGAAGTTTCAGATGCTGCAGGCATTCTCTACCACCCACTTCCCACATGTCTCCCAATAAAAAAAAAGTATTCCACTTGTGTGGCAGGGGCTAACACCCCTGACAGAAGCATAACACATCAGGGGCATGCAAAGTTATGGAGGGCTAAGCACCAACAGCTAGATTCATCAAAGAGCCGTTTTGCGAGTCCTTAATAGCGATTATTAAGGAATCGCTATTAAGGACTTGCAAAACGGGATTCATGTAGGAATCGCTAAATAAATTGCGATTCCTACACATTCCTTATTTGCAATTAGCAAATTGCTAATCGCAAATAAGGAATAACTCCCCATTCATTCCTATGGGCCTAAAGGCCCATAGGAATGAATGGGAAGTTATTCCTTATTTGCGATTAGCAATTTGCTAACCGCAAATAAGATAGCGATTTCAAGGGTGCCAGGGGTGTCCAAAGGACACCCTGTAGCAACCCTGAAATGCCAATCTACACAGGTGTTGCGCACACACATGTCCAAAGGACATGTGTGTTTGTAACATGCATCAGAGAAAAATGCACTAAAGTGCATATTTCTATTTTTTCGCTATTTACCATGAAGTCAGACTTCGTGGTAAATAGCTACAACATTTTGCGAATTCGCAATTTAAAGTTGGTTAATGAATTGAATTTAAAGAATCTCTAATAGAGATTCCTTAAATGCAATTCCTCGCAAATATGCGATTTTTGCATTTGGGATGATGAATCCCAAATGCATAAATTGCGCAAACAAAGGGCCAGATTCTTAGAATCTGGCCCTTTGCGAACGCAATTTACTTTCATGAATCTAGCTGCATATACTTTCAATATCAAAAACTGGTTTAGCACTGGGGTGAAAAAGCCACACCAGCTAAGGGGTATAAGGTGAGCACTGAAGTCTCCAGCTCAAAACCATTTTCCATAAAGCATTACAGTAGTTGAGATTTTATTTTGGGGTCCCCTGCCACAAAAGAAGTCAAAAAGAAAAAATAAAGTCAGGGTTTTTCAGGTTAAATATTCCATCATATGGAGCAACTATCCCTTAGCAATTGATGAATCTCACAATGGAACATAATAATTTTTTCTCTTTTTGAGATGCACAAATGGCGGACATCCTATTTATTTACTTATCAAGTTTTGTATAGCACAAACTTAACCTAAATATATCAGACCGCTTAACAGAGTTTGCACAGCAGCAGTTACTAGGTTTACATTTGGAATACATATAAATACATGGTGAAAGCACATAAACAAATTATGTTTTAGACATCAGTATATATTGACAACATAGATGATTGCATCAAGGGCCGAGCTCTTATTGTGAGTTTGTTTGTTGCAGTGTTGGATAAGATTGTTCGCTTACAGAAGGATGGATAAGGCTTGTAATGTAGGAACTTCATCAATTTTCAGGTGTAGGTTTAGGTCTCCTTGTAAAATGTTTGTGCTGTCTTTTAGGGAGGTTAGTGATATTAGGCCTGCTAAGTGTTTGAGGAATTGCGGATTCTCAATGGAGGGTGATAGACAACATTGAGTTTGGTAGGGTTGGGGCCTTGAGGGGAGAGCCTAAGGCCTAAATATTCAAAGTGAGGGTATTTTGTAGTGCAGCAGGGAGTTAGGCAGATATTTTTTTAGTTTGATGGCTACTCCACAACTCCTGCAATCCATGGCAGTCACAGTGAATGATTGGGAAGCCTGGTCAGGTGAGGAGGTCAATGTAAGGGGATGAGTGGTCATTTAGCCAGGTTTAAGTTAGAAACCAGATGTCAATATTGTATTGTAAGATAGCTTCAGCTATGGCAGTGCCATGCTTGTCTGCTGAATAACAGTTTATTTGTAGGAAGCAATGCATAGTTAGAGATCTAGGATAAGGCTGGCTGGGCTGGATGGTCGTTAGTTGGCCAGGCGGCTTGGGAGGGCGCATGGTGTTTTGGGTCCTATTCATGCCAAGGACGACCAGGATCTTGCGCTGGCAAGGTGGGCTCGGGCCATTGGTAAATAGGTTGCTCTGTCATTCCCGTTGTAGTGTGCCTCGTTTGAAGGTGGTGTTATATGTTGTAGGCAGTTTGGCTGGGGGGTCAAAGTGGGTGTTTGTGACACAATCGATTTTCTCCATAGATGTGCGGGATTGGGGCTACTCTTTGTGTCTATAAGTAGTGACAAAAGTTCTACCAGAATCATCTTAATTTTGTGTTCTGTCCAGGCTGTTAAAGGAATCAGTTGAGAGAGAGTTGAGTCTGTGGTGGGAGGAGTATGCTGTAACTCATTGGGGTCTGGGGTGGAGGCAAAAGTACAGTCTAACCTGTTGAGGTTGATGGACTGAGAGGATACAGGTGCAATAGACAGCTTGAGCTGGGTAGTGGTGGTGAGCCATGGAGAGGGGGAAAGTGATTCCAGGAGCAAAACTGTAGTATAGGTACATCTGGTAATGGAGAGGCCATTGGGGTTTGGGGTGGCGAAAGTGCGAAGGGTTTTGGGAGTAAAATGATCAGCGAGTAGAGGTGTGGGTGTATGGATTAGTTCTCTCGGAGATGGTGAGGAGGTGGTTCTCCTTGAGAGGGACAGGGTGTAAATTGATCAGAATGGCATGGAGGTGCAGAGTGAAAGGAAGTGGCTGTTAAAGAATGTTAGGTTTGTTCAGAGGCATGGACTAGGATGTTCCTATTTCTATGTACGGTTATGGACAACTCTCTGCTGAAGTTCTTGGATGGGGATATAGTGAGCTTCATTCCATGAGGGATGTTGGTATTTTTAGCTACGTGAATGTGTCGTAGGAAGGTCTCTCTCCATTTTGTGGGATTTCTTAGTGTGGAAGACGAAGTCAGTTTAATGACCTCTGTGTGATGGACTGTAGAAGATGTTTGTTATTAGTGTCTATGGATGTTCTTTGAGGATTCTGTGCTTGAATATTTATTTTTGGAGCATGTTTGTAGAGGTTTTGTGGAAATTTAATGCAGTATGAGCTGGGGCTGTACCTTTCCTTGTTTGTGCTGTGGGGGTTCCAATGAGCCTGGGCCTACTGCAGTATCGGCAATCTAGGGCCCTTCCTGGGGGAGGGGATCTTCCAAGATATTCGCCTGTTGCCGCAATGGTTCGTTCAGTGGAAGAGTGAAAGGCACTTCTGAGAGGCAGTAGAGTGCTGGTAATGAGAGCTTGGTGAAGGAAAGTCTTCAAGACAACTCAGTGGGATACCTGTTAGGTAAATGGTGTCTAGAATGTCAAGGAGCAGTGGTGGGCTTCTCAATTTCACAAGTTGTTAGTGGTTCCAGTGTTTATCCACAGGAGGTTGTGGAGGGGTTTGAAGGACATTTTGCCAGAGGCTTATGCAATTCTTAGGTGTGCATAAGCTGTATAGATGCATAGCTTGGCAAAGGTATACGAGTAAACATGGACAATAAACATCGGACAAGCCAGATCTATACTGCTGGTATGTGGTAGGATTGGTAAAGATTACAGTATAGGCAATAATTTACAGCATTGATATGAAAACACGGAGCATGCACAGGGAATCAATATTAGCTTAAGTTTGGCGAAATCATTTTACATGCATATATAACCCTATGTGCATAAGGTCACAGTAAATGCACACGATAATGATGTAGGCGTACACTGCCAGGTTCTGGTTTAAATTTCCTCATGCAGCAAATTATTTTTGTTAGGCAAAGAGGGAAGCAGTAATACCCGCCAGGTGAGAGAGTAGAAGTGATGGCATACAACTAGTTATTAGGAGAAGACCTACTGAGGAGGTAGCCTTAAGTACATTTCAATTGTAGAAGTAGCCAGAACAGTACACAGAAACTAGTGTTTGGTGGAAATCCTACTGAGGAATCATCTCAGAACACATTTCACTGGTGAAGTTTCCTACTGTGGAAGTAGCTCAAACTGAGTGCCTGGTGAGGAAGTGGCCCAATCCTTCCTACTTATAGGTAGCCCAAACATCGAAAGAACGCAATCAGACAGAAACCAACTTTTTTATTGCAGGGGGGAAGGGCACCCAAAGCAGCCCCAAGCTGTGTTCCACTTCCTGTGTGGCTATCCCTAAGTTGAAACAGGTATTCACAGATTGGGGGTCCAGCTGCATGGGCCCTGATGCTGCTAGGGGGTACTAATAAATAAACCCAAGCATAGTTTAAACCGAAGAAGTAGCCCAATGGTTCCCTTCCTACTAAGTAAGCAGCCCAGATAGAGATGTGTTGCTGTGGTTGCCCAATGGTCTTCCTTTGAAGGCAGCCCAAGAAAAATGAGCTAAAGCCAGACAAAAAGCCAACCTTGGCGTAGCCAGTGTCAACGTAGAGGTGTGGCGCCACGGGGAGAGGTGTGGTGCTGCGGCCAGGGTGAGGAGAGGTGTGGCGCCGCGGCCAGGGTAACTGACTCCCAAATCTGGGGATCACGGTTCGATCCCCGGGGCCGGCGGTAGATTAGCCCAGCACCATGTGACTCTGGGCAATAGCTTGCTTAATCTTCCTGATGGCCCCCAGCGCCTAGAGACCCTAAAGGGTGATGGTTCGCGCTTTACAAATGTGGATTATTATTAATATTATTATTCTAGTTGTTTCCAGTGTCCTGCAGAGCAGACTTGAGCTGTTGCAGGCATTTATGGAAAGCGGGGGTCATGAGGCCATCTTGTTAGTTGGTTCCAAGTTCTGAGGGAATCACACGCAAGTACCCACAAGGTAGGCTGCTCTTTCATTTGAGCTGCTGCACTGAATCTCTACTATCTGCCCAAGACACATAGGGATGTGCGCAGCACAAGAGTGATCCACAAACAGAGGACCAGCCTCTCCAGTTGCTTGTAGGTGGATGCCTCATGGTGGGGGTAGCAAATAAGCATTCCCTGAGCTGGAGGGCTCACCACCTTAGACGCTCCAAGTGGCATTCCTGGCCATGGGTGTGGCCCAAAAGCAGGACACAGAAGATCTTCCTGTAGCTCCACTGAGAGATTGAATGGCTCTATGCTCAGAGCTCCCTGTCATCGGGAGCCATTGTGAAACATGCCGCAGTGGTTTTTTACCCCCAGGAGGATCCGTTGCAACTGCACAGTGGTGTTCTTGGCCACGTGTGGGGCAATGAGGTAGGATACGGTAGGTTCCAAGTTGTGGCACAAGTAGGTGAACCTTGTTTTTTCAAAGAAAGTCAGTCTGCTCTGTGCTTCTTGCGGGGATTGAGGCGCACGAGTCACTCAGGCAGGAAGGTGGGGGTTGTGGACTCACCGCTGGACATCAAATTGTTGCCATCATTCTGAGCACTGAGGACCTCTGATTCTCAGTTAGGGGGATTAGAGCATGCATGATCCCACGGCCATCACTGTGAATCCCCTGTGGTCCATGGTCACTGCTGCTGTTGCAGTCACAGCAGGGATTTGAGCCTCAGATAAGCCCTGTGATACCAGGCTTAATTGTGATGTTCGGATTCAGTGAAGGGTACCCTTCGGAGATGCTCTCTGTCTGGATTCTCATTCCCAAGCTTCTCTTATGCTCGGGCGGAAGTATTGCAGCAGGGTGTCAACAGGATTTATGCTACAAGCGACCTGAGTCCTGGGAGAGTCCCGAGGCTGTTCCTCTTCAGTCATTCATCTGGGTGTTATGTCAAATCTGAGAAGGATATCATGACGTCTAAGATGGAATGCAGGTTACTGTATCCAGAATAACAGATAATGACAGAGAGCCCATGTAGCATGGGCATCAAACTTAGATGAATTAATCTCACAGAAATCTTCTATTAGGATTTCTGGAATTTGTGACTAAAGAGGCATTATTTGATTTTTTTTTCATGGGGAGTATTTATATTGTGGGTCCCTCACCGTAAAAGGCACACAAGTGTTGTACATAGCAAACAGAATTTATATCCCATATGAATAATATGTAGCTTACTAGAAATAGTATGTAGATGGAAAAAGAAACATACATTTTTCTGAATTAGGGAAAACGAGGAAAGAATAGTGTCTAGAAATGAAGAGGAAGGCTTGTGGTTCTTTCCTGAATAATATCAATGTTGGAAATATTCTAAGTTGTAAAGCATAGTCATTCCCAAGTCATATTCTATAAGCAGAAAAGATTCATTGGGTGTTTTTCATTTAGCTAAGTTGTTTGCATTGCCAAACTGGCAAGGGATGTGCTCCTGGATAGCCACTAAATGCATTGTATTAATTACAGGTAGTCAAATGTTCTCAGTTGAAGTTAGATGATTTTCACACAGCAAGCTTTCTTTAAATAATATTTCTTTATTACATTTTATGGTAACGTACAACAGCAGAAACAATAAAACATCCAGTCACAAAGAATATTGTGGCATCCTGGCCATTGGTGACAAGTAGAACCATTGGTCAGGGTTCTACATGACTCATGTTCCATTCTGAGTCAGTTGGCCCAGGGTCAGGGTTCTACATGACTCATGTTCCATTCTGAGTCAGTTGGCCCAGGCTCTGTTTAGAAGATATTTCATTGTATTTATGCCAATAAACACTCTATATAAATTACCTGGTTTGGACAGCGTTTTGGATTTTACAAATAAATGTAGGAAATTCGAAGACAGCAATTCTTTGTAACATATGCATTAATAGCCCCCAAGTCTTCATAAGAACATAGGGGCTGATTAGGATGGCGGACTGACTTCTGTTGGGGAATTAATTATCTTTCAATACTGAGGGTCCGTGAGGGCCAACTAGCCCAACAGGTATCTCTAGTATGCGCCAGGTAGCTTTGTTGCAGACAGATGTTCAGAGGCCACGCCCCTTTTTACACCTCTCCGCAATGCAGCTCTGTGGCACTTACTGGAGGTACCTAGTAGGCTAGTTTGAGCCTAGGGACCCTTAGGATTCAAGGGGACTTAATCTCTCAACTTAGATCGGCCACAGGGCACGTTTACACTAAGCATGGGCGAATTTTGCGAATTTGCGATCCGCGAATTTGTGGATTTGCGAATTCGCAAAATTCGCAAATTCATGCGAATTTGTGGATTTTTATATTTTTGCGTGTTTGCGGGTGTTCGCGGGGCGCTTTACGTGTTCGCTGGTGTTCGTGGGGCGGTTTGTGTGTTCGCAGGGTTTTTTTTTGCCTGGTTAATCATTGCCACCCTCTCATTTTTTATGCCCTTCTGCCCTCTGTACCACTTGTTTCTGTGCCCTTCTGCCCTTTGCCCCACTAATTTTTTGTCCCCTCCTGCCCCCTGTTCCACTTTTGTGCCCTTCTGCCCTCAGCCCCACTTAGAATGGCGCCAGCAAGCTGCCAGCGCCATTCTAAAATAGCTACAAGAGCTTCGACACGAAGCACTAACAGATAAAGTAAAGCAGGTGCTCGAGTTGAAGGTCAAATTAAGTTACATAATCATTAATCACCCCAAGTTTGGGGTGATTAATGATTGTGTAACTGAATTTGAGCTTCAACTCCAGCACCTGCTTTACTTTATCTATTAGAGCTTCCAGTTGAAGCTGACTTTTGTAACTATTTTAGAATGGCTCTGGCAGCTTGCCGGCGCCATTCTAAAAGAGTTACAAAAGTCAGCTTGAACTTTTGACCCAATCTGTTCCGCTCGCGGATTTTGAGGGAAATTCGTGAATCACGCGGATTGCGAATTTACCGAAAATCCGCAAAATCCGCGAGCGGAACGAATTTTCCACCCATGCTTAGTTTACACAGTAGTGAGGAAAGGTGACGGGCCCGAGGTGAAGTGTGTAAACATGCCCTGTGGCGGTTTTTAAGTTGGGGAAATAATTCCACTTCAATCTTGAGGGACCCTGGGGGCCAACTAGCCCACCAGGTGCTTCCAATAAGCGCCACTGCGCTGCATTGCCGAGAGGTGGTGCAGGCTGTGGCCCTTTTTACACCTTTCTGCAATGGCGCTTACTGGAGGTACCTAGTGGGCTAATTTGCCCCTAGGGACCCTCATGATTCATGGAGACTTAATCTCCCAATTTAAAATGACCACAGGGCGTGTTTACATAGTGGGGAAAGGAGGGGCAGGGCCTGAGGTGACGTGGGTTGGGGAAATAATTCCCCTTCAATCCTGAGTACCCATGGGGCCAACTAGTCCACCAGGTGCTTCCAGTAAGCGCCACGGCGTTACAGAGAGCTGGTCCAGGCCATGCCCATTTTTACACCTCTCTACAAATGCAGCTCTGTGGTGCTAACTGGAAATACCCGGTGGGCTAGTTGTACCCAACGGACACTCAGGATTCAAGGGAACTTTATCCACTAGATTAAAAGGGCCACAGGGAGTGTTTGCACACGTCAGCTCAGCCCCCCTCCCTTCACCAGTGTGCAAAGACGCCCTGTGGTGTGTTTTAAGGGGTAGTTTTAATCCCCCTGCCCTATTATATACCAGGGGCTTACAGAGGAGGTCATTCTAATAACAGGGGTACCCCAATGCATAGTGTTCCCTAGTGTATGTAGGCATTTTAACTGTATTCTAAGTGATTTTTAGCATAGTACTGGCTCTAGGACTGGTTAGTCAGAGTCAGTTACCACCGGTCAGTACTCATCTGAAAAAGTTAAGGGTACAGAATGATTTTGCAACAAGGCCTCTTTCTTCTCTGTTTGTTCTTTCTGCATGTCTTCCATCTTCCTGCACTTTTCGTCTTTGAGAACTTCTGTTGCTTCTTTCTGCATTTCTTTTTCTTCTTTCTGTGTGCTTTTTCTTCTTTCTTTACATGTCAATCCACTTTAAGCATAGTTAGAAACTAGCATTTAAAACACCATAGAAATTAACTGAAGCAAATCATAGGTTTCAGGCACGTTATAGTTACAAATTAGCATTTCAAAAACCATTGAAATTAACTGAAAAAATCATAGGTTTCAGGCACGTTATAGTTAGGAATTAGCATTTAATAAACCTTAGAAATTCACTGAAAAAAACATAGGTTTCAGGGGCATTATAGTTAGTTGAACATTTTACTCGTACAAAACCATTGAAATTCCCCTGTTATAGTGAGTTCAGCTAACTATAACTAGGCGCCCGCATTGCACTGCTGATGACGTCACATATTACATCACTCATGACATGGTCAGTGACATCACTGATGACATCACTGATGACTTCATCCTTGTGATGGAGTGGCAGACCTCCTCTCACAGTAATATAACCTTTGAGACACATACTCAAAAATAGAAACTAAATTTGTCAAAACAATGGAAATAACAATACCACTTACAACACACCTATTTAGGAATTCCAAGATCTGTACATACACCCACTCATTCACCAACAGTCCCTATATTGTCACTCATACATGTACTCTCTCATCATATCTACTCATACACCTATACATTCTGTTACACACCACCACTCATCAATAGAGTTACTCAGACACATAGTCACACATGCAAACAAAGTATCAAACATCCATTTACTTGCATATACAGTCATACACACACTACCACACTTACTTCGACAAAAACCTACTCATACTTACTCTCTTAAACAATAACTTATAGAAGCAGCTACTTATTTGTACAGGTACTCTTCCAATCTCTCACTCTCACATATACTCACTTATATACACCAATACTTACATATACTAGTTTAAAACATATGTAGTTACTCATAAATACACTATTCAGACAATCATTCCCTCGCGAACACACCCATACACACACTCATCCAACCATACAGTCCTGCATACATGCTGTCTTTAACACATACAAGCAGTGAGTCACTCATTAATGCATCTAATACCCCCCACAGAACCATATAGACACTCACACACTCATACTGATACTCCAAAAACCAACTAATAACCCAAATAGACAGTCATGGAGCTACTCACCAACCCATGCAGCCACTGGAGACACAAAGTGAGAGACTGATACAGATATTTACATATTTAAACATTACTCACTAACCCATGTATTCACTAAGATACACTTAATCAGTCAGTTATACAATCAATTTTACAAAAAAAATATCCATTTAGACACGTATACACCCATTTATTCTTCCATCGACCTTGAGGTGTGCATATATAAATCACATTATATTTTCAGAAAAACACACATTTGTGATGTCATTTGAGATGTCATGAGTGATGTCACTGACCATGTCATGAGTGATGTAATATGTGACGTCACCCGCAGTGCATTGCGGGTGCGCAAGGTATAGTTAGCTGAACTAACTATAACGAGGGAATTTAAATGGTTTTGTACAAGTCAAATGTCCAACTTACCATAACGCCCCTGAAACCTATGTTTTTTTCAGTGAATTTCTTAAGGTTTTTTAAATGCCAATTCCTAACTATAACGTGCCTAAAACCTATGGTTTTTTCAGTGAATTTCAATGGTTTTTGAAATGCTAATTTGTAACTATAACTTGCCTGAAACCTATGATTTTTTCAGTTAATTTCTAAGGTGTAAATCCTAGTTTCTAACTGTGCTTAAAGAGGATGGACATGTTTTTTTCAGTGAATATATATATATATATATATATATATTGTTAGACTTGGCTGTCTCTAGTTGGCAGAGGTATACACTTCTGACAAATAGAGACTCACCTCCTCTAGTTAGGGCAAGGGGATCACACACTTTGATAACCCCTGCTCACCCCCTCGGTAGCTTGGCAAAGCAGACAGGCTTATCTCAGAGGCAGTGTGTTAAGCATTTATGACCACATACAGTAATAAAGTGAATACACTGCAAATGGACACGACACAGTAGTATTATAAAAATAAGGATTTTTATATAAGGTTTAGCACAAGACCAGACAACGACAAAAATATACCACAATCTTAATAAATACTCTTGGAAGGAAAAATAATAGTTCAAGCGTAGTTTCTTCTTAGCACAAAGTCTTTAGTAACAAAAGCAACTCTTCTTCTTTAGATCACAGTTCTTGGCAACGATGTAACCCACACGGGAGTCACACAACGTCAAGGCAAAGTTAACCCAAAGGTTCGGCGTCGACCGCGAGGAGCGCTACGTCGATCCCTGAGTCACACGGACCCCCCACAACACAGTACCTTGGAAAAGCGAAGCCCACGATGATCAGCGGCGTCGAGATGTCCGGCGTCGCGTCTTCGGCGTCGATCAAGCCTCGGAGTCGGGGCGATCTGCAGCGGCGTCGACAGGTGTCAGGCAGGAGCAGCGCTCACTAGGTGAAGCAGGATACGGCGTCGGCGTCGATGTCGATGATGATGTTGCAAGAGTGAGCAGCGCTCACGGCGTCGAGAGGGCTCGGGGTTGAGGCGTCGGCAGCGGCTTCGCTACTAGCGTTGATCGGGCCCAGCGGCCGGCATCGAAGATGCGGGACACGGGAGCTGCACTCACGATGTCGAGCTGGATTCGGCGGCGTCCGTCAGCGTCGGGATTGCTGGATTTCTTCAGAGGTGCTGCACTTTCAGGTTCCAGCAACAAGCACTTTCAGCAAACGGTGAAGTCCTTTAGCCCTGTGACTTCAACAGGAGGCTGGCACTCTTCCAGCCCTTGGAGATTTCCTCGGCAAAGTTTGAGAGTACACACTTAGTTCCTCTCTCCTGGTTCCTTGGCAAAAATAAAGAAGCGACTGCAGGATTCCCCCCAGCAAACAGCACTCTGGCAGGAGGGGTAGGCAAGTCCTTGGATCAGCAGGCTTCTTGTCCTTGGTTCAGGGTTCCTTGTCAGAATTGATCTAAAGTCTTGGTTCAGGGGTCCTTCTCTTATACCCCTTTTTGGCTTTGATCCCTTTGTCCATGCAGGGGAACTCCCCTAATTCCGGCTTTGTTGTGGGTGTAGCCAGGCAGAGGCACCTGGCCTATTCACTGTGTAGGGCAGGGTCCTCAGACGCCCAACAGGAGGTGGAGTCAGTATTGTCACTGGCAGGAGCAGAGCCATCCGTCACCCGGCAGGAGGTGGAGCCAGCATTGTATCGGGCAGGGCCGGCTATCAGGAGCTACTCTTCCCCTACTCTTAATGCAAATGCCTTACTCATTCCACACTGACTCATTCAGAACTCTGGAGCCACCCAGCCCCTGTCACACTCACACCAAAACAGCAGAAAACAGTACTAGTTAGACAAGAAAATAGCCACTTTCCAAAAGTGCTATTTTCAAACCCAGAGTCCAAAAACCATCCACCCAAATGGATGCGTTATTAAATCCCAAGTTCAGGGATACCAAACTCGACAGTGCACCATGCTCCCCGAGCCAGCTAGGATTATACCATTAATAATCCCGGCAGCCCATTCTAACTGATAGAGAGCAGGCGACCTTACAATAGTGAAGTACGAATATGGCGGTGATTCACCATTAGGACATGCCAACTTTGTCAGGCTTGTCCTACCTTAGGCTTACAATGCACCCTGCCCTCGGGCCTACCTTAGGGGTGACTAACATGAAGTTAAGGGAAGGTTTGGGTGACTGGCAAGTAGGTGTACTTGCGCAGTCCGCATGACAGTACCAGACTGCACGTAGGTCTAGCAATGGCAGACCTTTAGACATACTTTTACTAGGTCGCTCGTGTTGGTGGCACAGCACGTGCTGCAAGCCCACTAGCAGCATTTGTATTCACAAGCCCTGGCACCCCTCGTGCACTAGACCAGGGACTAACAGTAAACCAAATAAGCCAAACATGGAATTCAATCAATACAGTAATTTTACATAGGGAGCACTTTCACTGTGGCACTGATCAGCAGTGGCACAGTGCCCAAAGCAATATACCAGCAAAAACATTGTAAACAGGAGGCAAACAGAAAAAAATGGAGGAGAGACTCAGGCCAATGATGTCAGGTCTAACACGTGTCCCCTCCAGCTGAAATGTGGGGAGAACTACCCTTGACCTAGGGAGTCCTCATCACTAAGGCGGAAAAATCTGGACAGACCATCAGCATTGGCATGATCTGTACCAGGGCGGTGTTCCACCGTGAAGTCCATCCCCTGTAGGGAAATGGACCACCTCAACAGCTTGGGATTCTCACCTCTCATCTGCATCAACCATCTGAGGGGCCTGTGGTCTGTCTGAACCCGGAAGTGATTCCCAAACAGGTAGGGTCTTAGCTTCTTCAGCGCCCAGACCACAGCAAATGCTTCTCGCTCTATCGCACTCCACCTCTGTTTCCTGGGAAGTAACCTCCTACTGATGAAGACTACAGGTAAGTCTCGGCCCTCTTCATTCACCTGAGCTAGAACAGCCCCCACGCCATGCTCTGAAGAATCCGTCTGGACAACAAATTCTTTAGAAAAGTCGGGTGCCTGGAGTATGGGTGCTGTACACATTGCAGTTTTCAGGATGTCGAAGGCCGTTTGACCGGCGTCAGTCCAGATCACATTTCGTGGCTGCTTCCTGGAAGTCAGCGAAGTCAAGGGGTGCACAATGTTACCATAATCCTTGACGAACCTCCTGTAGTAACCCGTGAGACCTAAGAAGGCTCTCAACTGAGTTTGGGTTTTGGGCGGTGCCCAAGCCAGGATGGTATCTATCTTGGGTTGCAGGGGGGCCACCTTGCCGCTCCCTACTTAGTGCCCTGAGTACACCACTGAACCCTGCCCAATCTGGCACTTACTGGCTTTGATTGTGTGGGCCTGCTCTGCGCAGGGCCACAACACTTCCTGGAGGTGGCGCAAGTGTTCCTCCCAGCTGGCGCTGAACACTGCGATGTCGTCCAGGTAGGCAGCACTGAAATCCTTCAGTCCGGCCAAGACCTAGTTGACCAACCTCTGGAAGGTGGCCGGGGCATTCTTCATCCCAAAGGGCATAACCCGGAACTGGTAGAGCCCATCTTGTGTGTAGAATGCTGACCTCTCCTTTGCCCCATCAGTTAAGGCAATCTGCCAGTACCCAGACGTTAGATCAAACGTACTAAGGTACCGGGCAGCCCCTAACCGATCTATGAGCTCATCAGCTCTGGGGATGGGGTGCGCATCAGTCTTGGTGACTGAATTGAGCCCTCGGTAATCCACACAGAACCGAAGTTCTGGTGAAGCACCAGCCACCGCAGCCTTCGGGACCAAGACCACTGGGCTGGCCCAAGGACTGCTAGAGGACTCAACCACCCCTAAGGCAAACATTTTGGAGACCTCCTCCTTAATGTATGCTCTGACCTTGTCAGTCACCCTGTAGGCCTTGTGCTTCACAGGAGTGCTGTCCCCGGTGTCCACGTCATGGACACACCAATGAGTGACACCAGGAATCAAGGAGAACAGATCAGGGAATTGTCCCAACAGTTGGCGACAATCTTGCTGCTGCTCAAGGGTCAGTGTGTCAGAGAGGACAACACCATCCACTGACCTGTCTTGCTCTTTTGCATACAGGAGGTCAGGAAGAGGTTCGCTCTCCTCCACCATTCCAGCATCTTTAGCTAGGAGCATGCCCACTTCGGACCTTTCTAAGTGGGGCTTTAACCGGTTGACATGCAGGACCCTCACGGGGTTCCTGGGAGATTTCAAGTCCACCAATTAGGTGACATCGCTCTTCTTCTCCACAACCTCAAATGGTCCAGTCCGCCTGTCCTTGAGCGCACAAGGTTCCACAGGGGACATGACCCAAACTTTCTGACCAGGCTGAAGCTCGACCAGAGTGGCATTCCGGTCGTACCACCGCTTCATCTCCTCTTGGCTGGCCTCCAGATTTGCCTGAGCAAGATCTCTGAAATGCCGAGTCTGGTTCCTAAAGGCCAGCATGTAACTATATACATCCTGGGGAGGTTTCCTGGGAGATTGCTCCCAGCCTTCTTTGACCAGACTAAAAAGGTCCTCTTACCGGGTGTCCATACAAAAGCTCAAAGGGGCTGAACCCTAGAGACTTCTGTGGCACCTCCCGGTAAGCAAACAGTAGGCATGGCAAGAGGACGTCCCATTTATGCCTCATTGGTACATCTAGACCCATGATCATGCCTTTAAGGGTCCGGTTGAATCTCTCAACCAGCCCGTTACCTTGAGGGTGTTAAGGAGTGGTGAACTTGTAGGTTACCCCACACTCCTTCCACAGAGACTTCATATAATTGGAAATGAAGTTGGTGCCCCGGTCTGACACCACCTCTCTGGGGAACCCCATTCGGGAAAAAACACCCCTCAGTGCCCGTCCCACCACGGGGTCATCACTGTTCTGAGAGGGATGGCTTCCGGGTACCGTGTGACATGGTCCACCAAGAACAGGATGAACCTGTTGCCCAGGGCTGTCTTGGGGTCTAGGGGCCCCACAATGTCAATCCCCACCCGGTCAAAGGGGGTACTGATGACGGGAAAAGGTTGGAGGGGAGCCTTCTGCTTCCTTCCGCTTTTCCCACTTGCCTGGCAAGTTTGACAGGTTTTGCAATGGATATCTGTATCCCTACTCATCTGAGGCCAATAAAAATGGGTGACAAGCCTGTCATAGGTCTTGTCCTGCCCCAGATGTCCAGGTAACGGAACGTCATGAGCCAAACCCAGTAGGAAGGCTCGCTCTGAAGCGCTGGGGTACCACCAGCACACGGGCTGACCCAGGCTCAGCAGCCTTAGGCTCGCTATACAGGAGGTCGTTCTCCCAATAGACAAAATGTGTCCCTGACGGATCACCTGCGGTTTGGGCTGAGGCCTGCTGCCTCATACCCACAAGAGAAGGGCACACTTTCTGTTCTGCACAAAATTCTTCCCTGGAGGGACCACCATCCTGCTGCCAGTGGGTCAGCTCGGGTAGGTCTCCCAGTTCAGCAACTTGTTCCCCTGTGGGCTCCAGGGCATCCCCCTCAGGGTCTGCCTCCTCCTGGACCACGGGAACAGTGGGGGCCGGTTTCCCGCGCCTCCTGCCTCTTCTCTTTACAGCTGGGTCCTGGGCCATACTTTCAGGCTCCGGGACCCCATCAACACCCTTACTTGCTGCCATCGATCGAGTGGTTGCACACACCCACTCTGGCACACCCAACATTTTCAAATGTGTCTCTCGCTCCACCTTTGCCCAAGGGGAGTCTTCCAAATCAATGCCCAGGAGACAATCAACAGGCATGGCAGCCTTACAGCAACTTGAAGAGTACCTTAAACTCCCCCCCATTCAAAGGGAACCTGAGCTACGTCGCGCTCTTTCTGGGAGTTGTCGGCAGCTATCACAGGGTAGAATGCATGGGGAACCACCTGCTCTCTGGACACCAAGTGACACTTGATAGCTGTCACACTCGGTCCGGTGTCTCTGAGAGCTTCCACTCTATGGCCATTAATGGTCATCCACTGCCTATATTTATTAGTGTTACTAGGCAGAGGGGGTGGAGGGACCATTTCCATGTCTCCGAGCGAGACCAGGGACATCTCGGCGGGACCCCTCCCACCAGGGGCAACCATCTCCTCCCGACCCAGGGCTACACTCGCCAACTGACAGGGGGGTGCATGTGGTGGTGCATTAGAGTCCCTCATGGGACACTGGGGATCGTAAAAACGATGTCCCACCTGCTTACAAACATAGCCGGTCATTGGGCCCCTACGAACAGGTTTACTTGTCGAGGCCTCTGACTTTTTCACAGGGGGAGGATGGGAACCCTTCCCTTGGTTCCCTTGGGGATTACTTTGGGGCCCTTTCTGGGACTCCTTCTGTTTACCCTTGTTCCCCCACTCTTCTGCTGGGGACCCTGCCCACCTTTGGCTGAGTCTCCCACTGGACCCTTGTGGACCCTGGTAAAAACCCAGCGGTCCGCCTCCTCAGCAAGTTTTCTAGGGTTAGATATCTTGCTATCAATAAGGTGCTGGCGCAGCTCTGGAAAACAGTTATTAGACAAGTGCTCCCAAGCAAACAAATCATAAAGAGCTTCATAACTTTCCACTTTGCTGCCCTTTACCTAACCATCCATGGCTCTGCAAAAAAATGACACATATTCAACCCACGTCCTACCAGGCAATTTCTTACATTCTCTTAAGGCTTGTCTGTACTTTTCTGGGGTTAGGCCATACCCCAACATTAAAGCATCTTTCTTATGAGTATACGACATCCTACACTCCATAGGAATATCTAACAGGGTATCTCTCCCCTCATTCACAAAGCGACCCCACAACCCCGCTCCCCAATCCTTCTCAGGGACCCGGTGGGCCAACAATGCTAACTCATACGCTTTAAACCATTGGCCAATATCTTCATTCTTATGATAATCTTTGATCACATCTTTGGGAAAATAAAACCTACTTTCTGCAGGCACAGATGGGATGCTGCCACCAGAGGGATTCAACTCTAAACTCTTCGCTTTAAGCTCCATCTCCCTCGCCATTTTCTCACGTTCAAAAGCTAACTTTTCTCTTTTGAACTCCAATCTTTTGATCTCCATATCAGCTTCTCTCCTGCTTCTTGCATTCTCTATCTCCAACTGCCCATCTATCTTTAGTTTTGCTATCTCTAGGTTGTATGCCCTTTCTTTCGCCCTTTCTTCTCTTTCTTCAGGGGAAAGACCTTTAGAGGACACACTGCTACCGGGAGGAGACACGGGCCCATTCACAGGCACCTCCTCCTCCCCTCCCACTGGTGGTTCCACCACCGCATCAGCAGGATCTCTGGCCGCTAACCAGGCCTCCAAAGATTTGAGAACTTCCCCTTTGTTCTTGCAGCCTTTGGTAGGAACTTTCAGCTGCTTGCAAAAATGGTCCAATTGCTTTCTGTTGTAATCCAGGATCATACTTCTATCAAATTCCTCCACAACAACAGGGGTAGTGCTTTCGGCATCACTCATGGTCAAAACTGGCAGTGTTCGAACAAGCTTTGGAAAAGCGGAGAACAAAAATCGAATATCCTATCCAAAAATAGATTGTGGCTGCGCTATGGTCTGCTTTCACTATGTAGCGCACACTAATCACTGCACATGGGTCATAAATGCAAAGTTCAAATCCCACCGCTGACCCACCAATGTTAGACTTGGCTGTCTCTAGTTGGCAGAGGTATACACTTCTGACAAATAGGGACTCACCTCCTCTAGTCAGGGCAAGGGGATCACACACTTTGATAACCCCTGCTCACCCCCTCGGTAGCTTGGCAAAGCAGACAGGCTTATCTCAGAGGCAGTGCGTTAAGCATTTATGACCACATACAGTAATAAAGTGAATACACTACAAATGGACACGACACAGTAGTATTATAAAAATAGAAAATTATATAAGGTTTAGCACAAGACCAGATAACGACAAAAATATACCACAATCTTAATATATACTCTTGGAAGGAAAAATAATAGTTCAAGCGTAGTTTCTTCTTAGCACAAAGCCTTTAGAAACAAAAGCAACTCTTCTTCTTTAGATCACAGTTCTTGGCAACGATGTAACCCACACGGGAGTCACATGACGTTGAGGCAAAGTTAATCCAAAAGTTCGGCGTCGACCACGAGGAGTGCTACGTCAAGCCCGGAGTCACATGGACCCCCCACAACACAGTACCTTGGAAAAGCGAAGCCCACGATGATCAGCGGCGTCGAGATGTCCGGCGTCGCGTCTTCGGCGTCAATCAGGCCTCGGAGTCAGGGCGATCTGCAGCAGCGTCGACAGGTGTCAGGCAGGAGCAGCGCTCACGAGGTGAAGCAGAATACGGCGTCGTCGTCGATGTTGATGATGATGTTGCAAGAGTGAGCAGCGCTCACGGCGTTGAGAGGGCTCGGGTCGAGGCGTCGGCAGCGGCTTCGCTACTAGCGTTGATCGGGCCCAGCGGCTGGCGTCGAAGATGCGGGACACGGGAGCTGCACTCACGATGTAAAGGTGGATTCGGCGGCATCCGTCGGCGTCGGAATTGCTGGATTTCTTCAGAGGTGCTGGACTTTCAGGTTCCAAAAAACACAGTTGATGGACAGAATGCAAAACAATGTCTTACATTTACCCCAGTACAAAGATCTGGGCCTAAATCCATCATTTATTTGCACTCCACTCCACCCTAGGTCAGACAATGGCTATATGCAAATCAGCCTTGAACCTGTGCCTCATGGGACCAGTCCAGCCCGAACTATCAAGCCATGTCTTTCCTATACCGGAATCAAGCATCCAAGGACCGGTTTCTGGCTATCAGCCTTCTTCAGCCTGGATAGCTTGACTCTAGTGATGTGGAGAGCCTGAGACTCACGTCTGAGCATACCCAGCCCACTCGGGGTGAAAATTGCAAAAAACACAGTTGATGGACAGAATGCAGAACGGGGCATATGCCTCATACTTAGAAGCAATAATTGATTGTTGTAAAATTCGTTTGAATTTACTTTTTTGATATTTTTACCCAGTTTATGTGTGGACCCTTGTCGATCCACGGCTAGATTTTAGTGATAACCATGTGAGGTTGACCACTTTGACGATTTGTCATGAGGAATAACATAGATATTCAGATGTATAACATAAGGAGTACACAATGACCCCATATTCCTATGTGCATGCATTACTTGTATTGTAACATTGACTATGTTAAAATGGCCGCCAGTTTGGTGAAAGGTTGAATGATCTGACCCGTCGTCACTGTTGTTAATTCAGCAACGCGGGAACATTTAAAATGGTGTCTGACTAACATACCGATGTAACACTGACGAAGGAGCAATCCGAAACGCGTCTGTTTTTTCATACCCTTGCTGAAATAAACCATTTTCGATGAAGGCTTCCTGAGTGCCCGTATTTCTGTTCAGACTTGACGGAATTGGCAGCGTGAATTTATTCGCGGCAGGCACCACCGCGTTCAGGCACCCGCACCCGCCCGGGAGTGCAGAGTGTTGGTGCAGTTTGGAGCGTTGAGGTATATATATATATATATATATATATATATATATATATATATATATATATATATATATATATATATATATATATATATATATATATATATATATATATATATATATATATATATTTATATATATATTTATATATATATTTATATATATATATATATATATATATATATATATATATATATATATTCACTTAAAAAACCATAGGTTTCAGGCCTTATATAGTTAGGAATTAGCATTTAAAAAAATCATTGAAATTGCTCCTATATAGTTTGTTGTACTAACTGTATTTCGCGCACCCGCAATCTACTGCTGATGATGTCACATATTACATCATTCATGACATGGTCAGTGACATCACTGATGACATCACTGATGACTTCTCAAATGACATCACTGATGACATCTCATTTGACATCACTGATCACATCACTGATGATATCATTCATGTGATAATACGATGCACCTCCTCACACTCTAATATAACCTTTGATACACCCACTGTTAAATACAGACTACCATTCTTGAAACCATTGACACTGAAGGTCACATAGAAAATGCCATTTGAAAAATTTCAAATTCAATTTTCTCAAGAACTTCTGGAGGGATTTTCACCAAATGTAGCAAAGGCACATCTGCATACCAGGCCCTACCATTTTGCCAAGTTTGCTGTAATTCCATTCAGCCGTTCGGTAGGTCTTGCTTCAGAAATAGCACTTGTTTTAAATGGTGTAAATCTATTCAGTAGTTTCTGAGAAATTAGAAAAAGAAGAAATGCATGTATCTATGGGTGTGGTGGGTTCGCGAATCCTCGTTGACTGCCAACTCTCCAAACCAGGAACTGTTGGCAGTCATCTTGTGACTCGGTAGAATCGAGCCACAAAAAAACAGTAAAACAAAGATGAAAAGCAAGAAAAGTGGGTAGGGTAGAAACACCCTGACCCCCTAGGCCTGCTCAGGGCCACAAAAAGCATTTTTGTTTAAATTATTTTCAGTGGAATTCGTTCTGGGTCATGCTTCATTTTAATGAGGCTTTCAGGTGGTCCAGGTCCGGGGGGCATTGGCAATAAATAATAGCGGGGGCCCCTGCAGCCCTGGGGACCTTCAGTGGGGCTATGATCATTATGTGCGAGGGCACGCGGCCCTCCCAGCCCCGGGGACTGCCACCTTTTTTGAAAAAACAAATGTGTGGGGGGGTCCCACCCCCCAAGCTTCCCCGGGGTCCGCCACCACCCCGGGGCTTCATTAAATAAGGGTGGGGGGCCTCGTGGGCCCCCCAAACCCTGAGGACCACCACCTCCCCAGGTAGTCAAAAATAATGAGTGTGGGGGCTCAAGCCTCCCCACACTGCCCCTGGGACCACCTCCTTCCTGGGGCACTTTGAATTTAAATACGGGGTCCGGTATGGACCCCTGTGATCCGAGGACCACCACCTCCCCGGGGCTTTGGGAGGGTAATTGTTTTTCGGCCAGACTCCAGTCCACTGATTTCAGTGAGCACAGCTCAGCACAATGAGGAAAGAAGCAAGCCATCCGCTGCTTCGCAGCCTCGCAGTTCCTCCGCAGTACCTCGCTGAACTTGACACAGCGGGGCCCAGAGCCCAGACCCAGGGCCGGTAGCCCCGAGGCCGGATCCCAGAAGCTGCGTAACTTAGCGCGGGGAGTGTGGGGAGCATGGAAAAGATCACTTCACCAAAACTGCTGCCTACCTGCTACATTCAGCTGTAGCAAGTATAGCAACTGCCGCTGCAAAACACACCGCCTCCTTGACTCCCCAGTGGCGTTGCAGTCCCAAGTGGGCAGGAGCAGCAGCCAGGGAAGTCGGGAAGAATCTGGAGGACAGAAGACGGAGGTGAAGGAAGGGAGTGCTTCGTGAGGGACATCAGCGGTAAATGACAAGAGCGGCACAGTAGGCACCCGCAGCAAGTGTGAGCTCGTGGAAGAGGTACAGGTGGAGGCACGGTCTGCCCTACCTAATCCCGTGCCCTGCCTGCCTTTGCATTCGCTCCTCTCACTTGAGCTACTTCACTCGGCCTTCTCCAGCCATTCCAGCTATTCCTCTACTTGCCCCATTCCACCCCTACTCCTCGTTAGTTCCCCTACCCAGCAAGAAAATAAGAAGGCCGGCAGATAATAAGTAAGGTTCTTTACCCTGGAAATGTACAAAAGATTAAATCCAGGAGCACTTGGGAAGTGTTAAAGATTAAAGATTAAAGACTAAGTACTTAAAGTACGGTAACAGCAACACCCTAACACTCCAAGAACAAGAACACCTGGCCCGAGCGGTCAGAGGTGTTTTAGGAGCTTGGACAGTAAGCAAAACCAACCCACAAAGTGACTTAAAAAGAGCAACAAGAGCAAGGCCAATCACATTCAAGCAAGTTGCCTTGCCCAGGGATAAAAAAAAGAAAAAAACACTGAAAGAGCAGAATAAAATTTGCGCCAATCTGCACAAACAACCCACCATGAGATCAGCGAGAGTCAGGGGGGCACGGGGCGTCCAGCAACACAAACTCAAAGAGGAGGGAAAGGACCAAACAGAATTGGGAAACTTCAGTATGCTTGGAGATATAGAGCAGGAACAGGATTCGGAATAGGATTTGGAACCAGACCATGATCAAGAGAAAGACAGGGAGAGCAAAACGGAAATAGACAACACCCAAGAAGACAACTACACCCTTACTATCGCCACTTTCTCCCCCGCCAAAATTAACACCAAAACCAGCAAGTGGACACTTATAACTGACTTTTTAAAAGTATGTCACAGTTTATGCCCGGAGAAGCAAAAGGCCCACAAAGCAGCCAAGGAAGCAAACGAGGCAAAAGAAGTAAAGAAGTATACGTACAAGGGGGGCAGTATGGGCAATAAGACACACAAGGATAGTGCCAGTAAATCAGGAAATAAGGAAGGCACAAAGCAAACTGTCTTTAATCTTTCTGCATCAGAAGATGCAAGCTGTGTCAGTCCCACTCAGAGCCCTCCAATCGATCATCATGGATACCATCAACAGTCCATCCAGGCTGTAGTTCAGAATGACCCAGGTATAATTGGGAGTCTGCGCCCACGCCTTCGTCCAAACTATTGGCTTGTCAGGCTCAATCAAACCAAGTTAGTCAACAAAATCAGCAACAACAAACAGACCAAATAACCGTCCAGCAGTATTCTGAAGAGCAGAGCCCAGAGGATAACCTGGAGAACTGGCAGGATAGTATTGACAGCTCCTGCGTAATACTAAACACATCGGCAAATCCACAACCTGATGAACCTCTTGACCAGTTGGGGGGTCAAATAATCTATGTACAAGAACCACTCTTCATTAATTTGAAATACCAAACTAAGCAATCTCAGATCGCACATCAGCTGAAGCAGGTGCCATCTCAAAAAAGAGAAATGGATCCCCGTTCAAAACCTCCCACGAGACTGAACAACTCAGTCCAGTTAGCCACATGGAAGTACAAAAATCGTCTGCACAATGACGAAGCATCAAGAAACTAGAGGGACAACACTTAACGGAACAACAAGAAGGCCCATCAACAGGACCATTATGGGACCAGCTATTTGGCACTATGAAAACAATTGGATCAGCCACAACCTACTATGCCAACAAGCTGGATACTCAAGTCAAGCTACTAAATGTATTAGTTTTATATGTGCAGGGGATAGATAAAAAATGGAATGATTTAAACTCTATGATAACAAAGGTACAACAAGCACAGGACATCACATACCACACGTGCCATTGCTACCAAATAATCGATAAGATGGCAACTGTCCCAACCATAATGTCAGAGCTGTTGGGGGCAGTTAGGGAAACACAATTCAATTCCATAACTACTATGAAAATAAACCCCAAGGAAGCAGACAGAATTAATAATAATGAATACTTTCAAGAAGGTAAATACAGAAATGTATCAGCCGTCGAGAAAGAGTCTGTACAGCCAGAGGAAGAGCTGAATTTAGAAGACTCATCACCAATTCATAGTCAAAGTAACTTACCGAATGAAGTTGCACAAAGCAAGGAACAAAAAAGCTTGAAAACCCCCCTCTCAAAAAGGGAACGAAAACTCTTGAGGAAAGCAAGGAATAGCAAATCAAAAATAATCACTCCACAACTATTACTGATATCCAGCCAGGAAAGACAAGACAAAAGCGACGAAAGTAATAGTGATATAGTCAGCATGCCGGATCATATCAACCACGTAACAAAAGATGCCGCGGCCTCAAGAAACCACGATGGGGAAAAAAAGGAAAATCCATCAACAAGCAAAATATACGACATAATTAAGTCCTCTGCAGAGAAGGAACAATATAATGCTAAAAGCAAAGAAATCACAAAATCAGACACGATCCAAATCTTACAGAACTCAAAGATAAAAACAAACGAAATCGACATGCAGGACATAGAAATAAGTGGGAAAGGAGCCACACAGGCGAGAAAAATCCCAATAAGGAAATTAAATTACAGTCCCAGAGCCCCAGAGAGCCCAGCAAAAACACACAACAAGACCAAGTCAAACACATCCAGCATGTTGAAATACATCATCAAGATCCAAAAGTAGTATCAGAAGGGAGTCTGATTGACTATAACAAAATACAATAGTTTTCTACCCAAAGGCAGATAGAATTGATCCCACATTGTAAATCGAGAGGAATCCACCATATTCTAAATTGAAGAGCAATAATAAGACTACTCAAATCTCTACCCACCTTGAGACACATTACATCCAATGACTTGGAAAGAATCGAATTTAAACCTAACATCAACCAAATAGAGGCCGAAATACCAATAGCCACCTTGATAAACGACTCAGTTATTGAACAGATCTTGAGTAGGCCTGGGTGTAGTGCGCATAGTCGCACTACGTGAAGATGTTCTCGCACTATGCGAGCTTCGCGGAGCTTCGCAAGCGTGCGTAGTTGCTTGTTGGACCCGTTCGCGATGCGTTTTTCTTGTTCGGGAGCGCATTGTGCATGTTCGGGAGGCTGTCTGCGTGCTCGGGGGATTGTAGCTCGCGAACTTACCCATGCGGTCGCCTATGGGCGCGGCCAATTTTGTTTTTTCAATTGTCCCGCCCGCTCGCGTTGCCTTATTTCCTGCTCTTGGTCGCATATAACGTTTTCGCGTTGTGCATGTCATGTTCGGGAACACTATCTACTTGTTCGCAACGACACGTGCGTGTTCGCGAGAAATCTAGGCAAACTAACCCACGCGGTCGCGATGGGCACAACCATCTTATTTTTCACTCTGTGCTATGGTTCTGGGCCTAGTTTTCTATCCACCTTTAATCTTTGTAATTCTTAGTTATTTTCACAGTTTTTCTCACATTTTTTATTTATCATCTCTGTCTCTCTGACCCTAAGTTTATATTTTGTGATTTATTTCTACTTTTACTGTGTTTTTGTTACTTTTCTACTGTTTTATTTGACTTCTTTTTTCAAGCTCCTACTTTCTGCCTCCACCCCAGAACCATGGCCTAGGGCAGCCGTACCAGCTCCAAGGGCAAGGCGCCTGCACCCAAGAGCTGGCCGCCTTGCGGCAGAATGCGCCCTGCAGGGGTCCAGGCCCGACAGCTTTTTGAAGAGGCGAAGGTGGCCGCCCTGGTTTTTTTCATCCAGCGCCCTCACCCACCCTTGACCTTGGCAGCAGGCATCAGGCCAGGCTCTGGGTACCTTACCCAGGAGCATCACTGCAGGTGGGCGAAGGTACGCCAGGCAGTGTTTCACTGCTCGGGGATCCGGCGCACCCACAACCAGCTGGCCCATTGGTTGTCAGACATCCTGGACAGGCAGCAGGACCTGTTGGACCTGCTAGGTGTCGAGGTCGTGGGGCTTTGTGAGTAACTAGTAATATATAGTAGTATAAGCATTGTGTATAATTCTTGGACAAATAACACGATTACTGCTGCGCTTAGTTACATTGCAGGTCAATTCCGTTTCAAAATCTTCTGTGATTGTAGGACACAGGTGCTGCTCGGCACTTCTCCTACTTGTTTGTAACTTTGCGCTAGCTTGGGCTGATTAATGATGTAAGAGTTTACTTTAGAGAACTGAAGTTAGTTATTGCTATTGCTAGAGTCCAGTCCTTCCATTGTCCTTCTGTGAAATAGTGGTGGATGGATAATAAGTTTACTTAGTATTAGTTCATATGTTTTTACTGTCTGCGTGACGCCTCCTCTGTCACTGAATGCTTCTTACCCCAGTCCTCCATAGAATCTTTTTGTAGTTTGTTTAGTGAGTGGTAGGCTTTGCATTGTCAGTCAGTAGCAGAACAACATACGACGCCACCAACCAACAATTTGGTGTATGCACAAATTTATGCATGTGTCCTCCATCTCATCTATGCATTTTTGATGGCAAAAATAAAATGGAAATGCAGACTTACTGTACAATTGGCCCGTTTGGAATAGGTGGTGTAGGTCAGGTGGTACTTAGGCTTCGTTAGTATTCTGGAATCAGAATGTTTAAGGAACATTTGATTAGTGTTCATATAAGTAGATGGTCCGTGAATCCTGCAAGCCAGTAGTCGTTTTGATTAGATAGGTCAATTTCATTGCAATTGTTGTTTCCTTTAATGTTTGAGCATTTTTTTTAATGATTTATTTGTTTCACAGCACTCAATGCTTCTCTCTTTCGTTATTTTTTCTTACATGATCAGCACCCAGGGGCAAGAAGACGGGGTCTGAGTCAGCGGGACAACCACCAGAGGACAGTTCCTCTACCCAGGGTCCTGCTGCTGGCCCCAGAAGTCCTACGGTGCTTATATTAACAATTATATTTCCCTAACTTTTAACATACCATCTTTTTTCCAAACTACTAATTCATTTTTAACAAAAGCTTCTTTGATCTTCACATTATCTGTTTTCCAAATTTTGGTTATCCCTGCCTTTCACTTCCTTCAAACTGCCTCTGCTATGACTCTCTGTACTACCACTATTAGACTGTCGGTAGCTAAGCTTGCCCTGTTGTCCACTGTTTAGTTATGGTTTTCTTTTGAATAAAGCTGTGATAGAACAATAGCTGTAGCCACTGGGTCCACTCCTGTTCTTTGTGTTGTCCTCTTTAATCTCTAGGCTTTGACAATTCCCACAAACAAAATGCACAACCAGATGTTTGTCTAGCATTTTTTATTAGGATACTGTAACAGCCGGATTCTCGGACCAGATAGGATCAGCTCACCAGAGCACCACCAACCCAGCTGAAACGCAACCACCTCCCTCCTCAGGACCCATCTGTCCAGGCACCTGGGTACCTACCTGAGGATGGGGAACTCGCAATAAACAAGCTCATATCATCAGAAACACCACTAAATCTATAGGGATTACTAGGAATACTCACTGATTACTAAGGACATCCATGCCCTACACCACACTCATACCTCATAGTCTTGCAACCACATGGGCCCAGACTAATCTACCCTGGGGCAGTTCTGATTATTTACCATTACACACTGGTTACACCCAGTGCTCGCTCAAGATAGGCACTGTATCCCCCCAGTGCTCTCACTATTTCATCCAGGGCCCAAGCCACAAGCCTGTGGGTATACACACTGACCACAATCAGTGCTCTCACTAATGCTACTCTCTCTCTAGCAGCAATCTCACTACACACCGTGTCCCTCCGGTGCTCTCACAAGCCACAATCTTGTGGGTATACACACCAGGGCCTGACTGGGAATCAGAACCGGCCCTGGCAAAGTGCTCGGCCGGCCCCCTTCCCCCTCTCCGGGAGGAGAGGGGAGGGGGGAGAGGTGCGACCGCGCTCTGTGACAGGGCCGGTTTTCGGCCGTTTTTGTTACAGGGCCGTTTTTCTGCATAACAGCCCTGTAACAAAAATGGCCCCAGGGGCCCAAAACCGTCCCCCAACCATGCGGCCCACCGGGGGATTGCCCGGTGCCCTCAACGGCCAGTCCGGGCCGGATACAAACTGACCACAATCAGTGCTCTCACTAACGCCACCTTCCCTAGCAGCGATCTCACTACACACCGTATCCCCCCGGTGCTCTCATTAACGTCGCTATACAACGACGATCACTTTCCTATGAATACCTTCAGCTCACTCTCTCTCTATGTCGGGAAGTTTCTCTCACTATTCACTAGAGGTTCACTACTACAATAATATTATGGAATGGCCGAATTACTTAGTGTATAACTTATTCTCCTAGCTCAAGGGCTCCTCTCTCTCCCTAATTATTCAGTGGCTACTTACCTGATCAGGGGTAGCATCTGTTCTGGCTGTAACACCTGACTAGAAGAAAAGGTTACCTGTACTATAAGAACAAGAGACACACACTATATGCAAAAGTTATTCCCTGATTTAAGCGCTTCTATTTCCTTTTGATCCATCAGTTACTTTATATAGCATCTGGTTAGAAGAAAGGTTAGCTCTATCATAAGAACAACACATGCACACTGGTTCACTAAGAACTGGGGTATCTTTATTACAATAACAATAGAATGGGAATAGACACATACACAGATCTGCGGGGTCTCTGTAAAGCTTTATTAGTATACTACATCCACATGTAACTAACAGGGACTGTCACACCGCTGAAAGAAAAAGGATTAGCAATAGGGACAAGGTTAATATTTAAAGATAAGGACCAATATCACCTGAGGAGTGTGGGGTCTTGCTCTAGCTGTCATCTGGGCTCCTCTCTCGTCTGTGCCTTAGCTCGTCTTAGATCCTCTCCTGCACTCTTGGACACACATCTGCGCTGATCACTCTGTACTGGATTCCTCTCCCCCACGAACTCTCTCCACCTTCCAACTTCAGTCTAATTGTTTCTGCCGCTCTGATAACCGTTCGCTCCACTAGCTTCTTCACTCTGTCTGATTGTCTCTGTGCCAATGTCCAATTCACTCCAGCTGCTCCCACTGATTAATCCACGATATAACTTCAGTCTCTTCCAAAAGGCATTACTTCAGACTCCAGCTGTTCACAACTCCTCCTGATAAGTAACTGCTTCTGACTGCTTCCTTCAGTTCCAGCTCACTGACTGTCTGTCTGTCTTCTCTCTGTTCCAAGCATCTTCTGTCTCTTCTCCTCTGCTCCAACTCCTCTCCTTCTGCACTCAACTCTTTCTGCTCCAATCATCAACTGAACTCCTTCCAACTCAAACTCTTTCTGATTCTCCACTCCTCCTGCAACTGCACTCCTCTCCTCTGCTCCAATCCAACTCAACTCTGTCTGCAACTGCACTCCTCTCCTCTGCTCCAATCCAACTCAACTCACTGACTCCGCCTCTACACTTCACTAATATGGAATGCTGTCTCCTCATGGAAAGTTCCAGCCATCAGCCTCCTCCCACCAGGTCCATGCACCAGGCTCCTTGCTCTAGGCGCTCCCACAGTGATCAACTGCTTGTTTCGTCTAGAGACCTGAACCCAGGGACACTTCTTGATTAGATTCAGGCCGGTTCTCTCCGGTTCGCTTAGGACGAACAACAGCTCAAAACTACAATATTACCTTTACCCTGCAAGCATCTCAATTCTGCAGGGACAGAAAGCAAAATGGAGTCTCTCTAGTTCTGGGCCTTGTAGGCCTGAGAAGGATGTTATAATACTTAGCTCTGTCAAAGTACCTACACAAACCATAACAATATGTAATATAAAGTCAGGACTACAAGATCCACCCTCTACTATAGGCAGGATGATGAAAGGACACATAATTATGTCAAAGCCAATAGGCAATAGATGGATTAGAGTCAAGAATAAGGGATCGATCATCATATTAAGCAGCTATCCTCAAGTTTATGCTTCTAGGTCTGGGAAAAAGGGCTTAAAAGGGCCAACGCAAGGTGAGAATACAGGTTCAAGATGTTAGCAAGCTTAAAGTCATCATCACTCAGAAATAGAGCCAAAAACCATGTCAGGACAGATACTAGTACATACTACTACTGTTGTGGGTATTCTGCATAGCCACATACAGAACTATGCACTAGAAAATAGGATGTTGATGATGAGAGGTTGGACCTTACTCACACCTCAGTCAGAACTCAGAACCCACAATTCACTGATAGACTAGCTATAGTGTCTCATTAGTCATTAGGTCCCGAACCTCCACACGAAGATACCCAATGATTTTATTACACAACCCAGAACATAACACCCCTTCGCTCACTCACTCATGTGAGTCCACAACACCACACCAAATACCACAGAGTCTACGTGTAAGTTCAAAAGGTTTATTTATTTCAAATAATAACAAGCTTTGTAAGTTGTTCCAGGAAATTACATCCAGCTGCAACATGCAAAATAAATAAGATTAAAACGCTAAACATTTGTTACAATTCTGGGAGACCTCTCACCGTTGAACGTATAAATACTGGTTACATGCATCTTTCATAAGCTCTGCAAATCTCTGGTTCATAGAAGGGAATCTTCTGCCTATTATGAGAAAATTGGGGCACGTTAGACAGTATAATACAATCATGCAAGCTTTTTGCAGTCATGCCAAAAAGTGTAACATTATGGCTAAGCAATAGGGACTTACCGAACTCCATAAAAAAGTGACTTGTTTTTCAACCTCTTCACTTGTATGCACCACTCATGTGGCCTCATAGGCCTCTTACTGCGCAACCAGCTGCGAGGTAACATTTGCAAAAGAGTAGACATGAATCTAAAATGGTTACATGGCTCAGGCTAACTTTCCAAAGAGTAGATTAGGAGTAGAGATGAGATGACCCTAGGGACCATATAATACTACTAATGTCTGTCTACTGACTCTACTGTAGTACACAATTTGGACTATTGATGATTTATGTTGTACTTTAACTGTTGTTTCAATCTTCCTTCCTGGTGAAAATGAGTAAAATAGGGGGAGGTGTACAGGCATCTAAAAAGGTGTACATTTTTTTATAGGTGCACTACCAGTACCAACCACCAGTGCCGGAGGGGCCAGCAGTGATGGCAATGCTGCCATTCAGGAGGGGGCAGGAGATGCGGCACCTGCAGGAGCACCAGGGGTGGAGCCAGCAGCAGCGCTGGACGTTGTAAGTTATATTCATTACTTATTGGCATTACTAGCTGGAAGGGGAACACTTCACTCACTATACTGAAGTTCTACTGAACAATATATAACGGTTGAAGAAGACACCCTTTACTTAGCATTACCAATGCATTAGCAATAGCATTACCAGCGTGAGTTGAGTAACCAATGGCCTCTTCTATCCAACTCCAACTCAGCTGTGAAAGATATGGAGAAGACTAAAAGTCAGATCAGATGACCTTGATGGATATGTTGAAGAAAAAGGGAAAGAACTAGGGTGGAAGGAGGAAGGACGGGCAAGATGTAATACGACTAGCAGAGAAGGATACTTTGGAAGCAGCATGCAGGTGGCTGATAGGAATCAAATGCATGGGTTGTTGAAGGATGGGTGGAAGGTGAAAGAAGATGCCTGCCTGGGGGTGCGACACAGTATGGGTGGATAGTGGATAGCAAGAATCATCAGTGGTGTTTGTGTCAAACCCAAAGCCAAGGCAAGGAAGGAAGGAGTGGATGTATGGGTGGTTGTTGGTGAAAGTGAAACCAGCTAAGGTTTGTTAAGCGATACATATAACAAAAGAATGATAGACATTTACTTTTAATGGATGGATGCCTGGATGTATTCATCATAGGTGGAGACTGTCACTGGATAAAGACTAGAGCCTTACTTTGAAGAGAATATAAAAGAAACTGTGCCAGAGTAGCAAAGCAGAGGGTCATATATTTATATAAAAGTAGGATTTCATTTCAGAATAAAGTTGATGACTCAGTAGTTTGCAAGCATATCATAAATATATTATCAAGCGCCTTCCTCTGACTCCAAGGTCCACTTCCTACCTGTCGTTCCATATAAGCAATGATCATTGGATCAGAAGTATATTATATTATTATTAATCTGCCATTTTGTAGTCGCCAGGGCACGGTGAAAGTGAAATTGAGCAATTGCCCTTCATGTAACAGAGAGAGTATGGCCAGTGCAACCCGTAATCGAAAAATATACAAGTTTCCCCACCTGCAGCTTAGTAAATAAAAGTAACAGGCATCTGCGTATTGACTCATATGTTGGTATTGACGCAAGCTTAGCTGACTGAGCTGGCTTGCCGGCTACAGCCTACAACAAGGTTATGTAATTTATCAATTGGTTGGGGTTAGGGAGAGAGGTGGGTGAGGTGTGGGATAGTTTATTTTTGTTAGGAAAATAAATGTTATTTATTTATACTTACACATACGATGTGAAGGTTTTGTGGGGGGTTACTGTTTCACAAATTTATGTACGTCACAAGGTTTCCTTGCAGATGCAGCAGCCAATGTTTGATTTAAATAAGCTGCTAATTTTGTAACATGCAAACAGATAGATGCAGTACCCCTCACTGAGTTATGTTTGTCCTACTAGTACTGCAAGTCGCTCCTCCTAGTCCATTATACCTCCCAGCAAATTTATCTTACCTGTGATTGATGAGGATTACGTTCGGCACAGCAACAGCTGTATGGTTTCCCAAGAGAATGTTGAAGATGGCATGGTTGTGGGGGTAGTAGTAGACACTGGCACTAGCATTTGCAAACAAAAAAAAGAGACAGTCACTTGCCTGAGAGAGACTGTGGGAGTAGTAGAAAAGTATAGTACATAGGAAGACTGCCAGACAAACAATATTGCAACTGCTAAACTAAAATAAAACATAATGGTGGCGGGTACAGCCTAGTACAAGAAGCTAAGAAGTTAAACTGTAGTTGTGTCGAAGGAGTGACTTAACATAATCGCAATTCGTAAACTTTAATGCTGTAAATTTAATCAATGCCGGCAATTAATTATGATGTATTCTCTGGGTGCCTTTGGAAAAGTAACCGGCTTGTACATAAACTGACCATGGGTGGGCAAGCAGAAGAAGATCCTCACCCTGCCTCGTGGACATTTAATTAGTGTTGCTTTCACCACATCTGCCCCAGCAAGAGTGTGATCATTTGTTGGTGTACATTTAATATAGTCACATCAAACCTCAATATAAAATCACACAGCTCGGGGGAAGAGGGTTAGGGTTTGATGAATGGATGGGAAGGGGGGTTTGGGGAAAGGTTTGACAAAGAAAAACAGTACGCATGGAGACAACAAAAGCAAAACAATATTTGAAGACGACGATGATCCACTATCCAATAAATCGATAAAGGGAGAAAAGGGAAATGCATGCATGATCAAGATAACTTGATAGTTAATGAAAAGTACTTAACTACTACTACACAATTAGACAGTACAGAGAAGTAGTATTATGTGAAATTTGCCTTGCCTGTATGCCCTCAGATAAACCCTAATTACCTGCTGTACCGGGCTGAAAAAATTGTTGTAGGGATCAATTAGCAAAAAAAGTCACACCGTCGTAAAATGAATAAAGAGAAAAAAGGAATCAAATTATTTAAAAGGCAAATGATGAATATGATACCAAAGTTACTGTATTATCCAGGTCCAAATGTGTAGTTGTATCTCGCCATTCATCTTGGTCCTCCCTTTCATGGACCCTCTGTACATCGTTCTTGGGTGCCACTGACTGGCTGATGAGGATTGGTAAGGTAATTGTGAGTTGTTGCTCCAAGTATAATAGCACTGGGTAAAAGGCTGGCCTGTAAGTGTTGATGGAAAAATAAAAGGGGTATTGAAAAATAAATGAATTGAAAAAAAACATCAATTACGGTGTAGTGCAAAAAGACAAGACTCTTGAGCGAGAAGACTTTCAGACTGAGGCGGCATGGATACATTGTGTCTACTCTAGTATTTACACAGCATTAATCTACAAGAACAACAGTGCAGGAGCCAGCACAGAACAGGCCCATGGGCACCGGGCTGTGACACAAACTCCATTTACCTTAATTTTTGACAGAGCCAGACAAAAGGCATGTACGGCAACCTATCATTTTCCAAATCAAGTGACTAAATCAATGCACCACTGTCAGTCATCATACTGTTATTCGACTCCACCACTGCACGGACATGTAGTCTAGGTCTGCTGTGGTTCTTGTTGAATGGTTGTGTTTACCTTGTATGCCAGTTCATGAAACGCTGCTATTCCATCAATCATCTCAGATCCAACTGACTGACAGCGTGCAAAGATAGTATGGTCATCATCATGGTGTGGTACGTGTACATGTTGTCCAACAGACCAGCACCAACTCAGTCTGTAGTGAGTGACTCCAAGTAAATAAGTCCAGACTGCACCTGCAGTAGTAGGAGTACAATTGGTTATTATTAAACAACATGGAAACATTGACTATCACTTGAGTCACTTTTGCTTAATTATTTTAATTACTAGTATAGTTCGACTTCATGCACATTTGCTCAGAGTCAGCAAGCATCTAATGCAAAGCATGGCATCATTCATTAATCATACGCCTGTCTTGCTCTTGTCTTTGGCTGTCAGATCAGAGATGCTGAACCTTCTGAAAGTGATGACGAGTTTACTTTAGTTTTGGATACCTGCTCAAGTTCTGACAGTGAAGAGTTGTGGATGCCTGCAGACAGTTGTGGTAGCCTTAAGACAGTGATGAGTTTCGGATTGGAAACAAAACAGAAGATGGCTATAGTCACGTACGTTTAACTTGTTATGGAGGGACTGTTAGAGGCTACAATTTGAAAGCTTAGTTGTCAGGGAAGAGGAGCTCATCCTCAAACTCTGGTGGTTCGGATAGAAGTAGGTCATATAACCCACTACTTATGTCTTCGGAGTCGCTCGCCTCTTCCTGCTGTGATTCACATATTTAGTAGTCCGGTGGTATGAAGTGCTCATTCACTTTGATCATGGTTAACCTCTCCAAGCTTTTGGGCGAGAGACTGGTCCTTTTCACAGTTACAATCGCACCAGCAGCACTGAAAACATGCTCAGAAGAGACACTTACGACAAGGCAAGCCTGATTCTTTATCACCAACCTGCTGAGCACTGGCCATTTGCTTCTTTTCCCATACCAATACACAAATGGGCTTTGCTCCATGAAGACCTCTGGTGTGTCATCCAGATAGGCCTGGACCATCCTCTCAATGTTTAGGGGTGCTCCGATTTGCTTGCCCTCTTTTGACGTTGCTTCAGCAAAGGACTTACTCATCCCTTTCTGTAGAAACAGAGCAGCTATTTTTTTTGCTGTGTCTGATGAATCAGATCCTGTTGGTACTGTTGTTGATGTTATTGGTAGTGTTGCTGACTGCTGGGAGGCAAACGCACTGCTCTCATGCTCTGAAGAAGAACTTGACTCTGGATGCCCTGTAGTACATGCCCTGACCTGGGATGGCACTGGTAGTCCTCTAATTGAGAGCTGTTCGTTTTCTAAATTAGTGGCTGCCTCAGCTATTAAAGTTTTGTACTAGGCAACATTCCCTAATGAGAAAAGGAATTACTGTTCAGAAATAATTTGTACTGTGGATCTAAAATCAGTAATATAATGGCAGTAATATAATGTCGATGTGACACAAAGTTATTTTAAATCCTTGTATTTCTGGTAAGCGGACGGCTAAGGCGTTCGCCAAATAACATGCATCTACTTTGTATTTCACACTTTCGTACATTTCAGACACCTCCTTCAGCTGTTGCTCTAGCATGTACAACAATGGGATAGCTTGGCCCATAGTACAGTCCTCCCTGCTGACTGCACGTGTGAAGACCTTAAAAGGAAGTAGCATCTCTGTCAGGCATTTAATGAGGTCCCATTGCCACATCTCAACGGTCATAGCTTTCACAGTAGGATCCCCTAATCTTCTTGTAATGACATAAGCATTAAGTGGTATGTACTGCTCAAACAGACGATCGGGCATGTAATAAGTTGAGTTCCAACGTGTTGGCACCTCCTGGATGAGTGCTTTGACTGGCATTTTATGCTCATGTTGAATGACCCTTAGCTGCTTCAGGGCTTTAAAAGAATGGCTGACATGTGTGCATATTCTTCTGCAGATGGTCAGTAAGTTACTGACTTTGCTTTCATTTTTTGAAAGTGTTGAACAACAATGTTAATGCAGTGTGCCAAACACGGGACCCTGAAATAGCCACCATCTTTTACGGCCTTAACTACATTACTGCCTTTGTCCGTGGCAACAAAACCAATGTTAAGCACTCTTGGTCACAGCCATTCAAAGACCTTGCTGTTAAACTCAGCCAAAATGTTTGCAGCAGTATGAGATTTATCCATAGCAAACATGGCTACAGTTGCATGTCTGCGAGTGTCATTAAGTGTCATTAAAATCTCAGATGTGTCAATGCCTGCCTGAAAAGAGATTCAGTGTGCAGTGATGCACATGTAATCAGTGGCTTGGCAACTGGTCCACATGTCTGTTGTCAGGTGGATACTATGCACAGCACTCTGATGTAAGGCTTTTCCAAGCAATTCCAACACATCTTGATGTAGTGCTGGAACAGCAACTCTGGCAAAATAGTAGCGGCTGGGAACCTTCCATTTTGGGCAGATGGTAGTCACAAATTCCAGAAAACCCACCCCTTCAACAAAAGAAATAGAGAGAAGGTCCAGTGCTAAAATTTTAGCCAGCTTCGCATTGCACAAACATGATATTGGGTGATTGCGTTCGCACTTTCCCTCCTGCCTAGTAAACATGCTAAGAATGTTACACTGCGTGGTATTTCTTTCTGTTCGGCTCGACGCAGCACTTTGCATTGCAGAACTCCTTGATGTGTCCGGCTGACTCTTACTCTTGTGCCACTGAGATGTTGCTGATGCGGAGGATGTGGGCTGTACCACTGCAGTGCTGGGGACAGGGCTACTTTGTGTACCACTACCAGATAGAATGTCTCCGTCTTCTTCTTCCTGTTCGACCGTGAGTGGACCTTGTCCTCGTTTATCCCCACCAACATCAATGGTTCCAGTTTTTATGCTACGAAGGTGGTCCTCCCACTTGATTGCGTGGTATTTTTTCAAATGGGTCATTTGGTCTCCAATACCATAGTTTGTACCAAGCTTACCACGTCTAACAAAGGAATGACAAATGGAGCATATAGATATTTTCTCCTCCTTTACGCTAACTACCTACTTCTGCTGAGGTGGTGCTTCTACTGGATGTAGGACGCTGCCGGCCCTTTGCTAATGTAAATTTGGAATCTGGAGGTCGTGTTGGTGTTGCCTGCGTTGGAGGTATGCATGCTACATCCCTACTAGTCGCAGCCATTCTGGATAGGATAAAAATGTTGGTCTCCATGTCCTCGGGCCGGGAGTGATGCTCGTGATGACTGAGTCAGACTCATCATCATCATTATCCTGCTGTTCTACATCGACCTCCATAAGTGTAAGTCTTTCTAGAACCTTCCTTTTCCCTCCCCTGGTCTTGGGATATGTCTTCCCCTCATGCTCAGGTTGTTGTGGCTCCAAAGTGAGATCTAGATCATTATATGGGATGCTTGGGGAATAACTCGATGGACTAAACCTACTTTTCCTTGGTGGGGATTTGGAAGACAATAGATCTCCTGCATTAGTGGCTTCCTCTTCTTCTTGCTCTGCATGAGGGTCAATTTCCTGAACTGCCTCTACTTCAGGAGGAACAACAACTACTATTGCGAGTGGTGGTTGTGGTTGTTGTTGTTCACCACTTATCTGCTGTGTTCCCTCATGCGTTGATTGTGTACTGCTTTGAGACAGGTCAGGCTCATCATCACTGCTTTTCAACATTAGGTTGGCTACCTCTTCCACACTCATCCGCTTGGGCCTGGGTTGGTGGGTTGGGTCCCCTGATGCGGAGGTACTGCCCTCAGCTTGCCCCCCAGACACATGCTGCAGGCGTACTTTTTGGTATCCCAAAAAAGGTTTTCGGGTCAACACCAGACTTAAGTGTCACTTCCTTCTTCTGTTCTTCCTTCTTCTTCGAAGCAATTTTCTTGGTCTTGGAGGACCTGGCACCTGCTTTCTTTGGGACCATCTTCTTCAGATGTCAGCAGCACTCAGATGCACAAGTTGCAGAGATGTCAGGTCAGGTCACACCACACGTCACGTACAACAGAAAGACCTCTGTCTGTCGGTACAACGGACGATGACAGACACCTCCTCCTCAATCTTTTGTGCACATACAAGCAAAGAAGGTAGAAGAACATCAGTCAACTGTGGAATTTGTTGTGCTTTAATTTTAATTACTAGTAGTTTTAGTACTTAATTTGTGCATCATGTTGGATGGATGCAGCATCAGTGACCTGCAGCAAATAGCAATGGGGATGGAAACAGTAAGCTAACAGGAACAATGAAAGACACACAAGCCTATGTGGCAAAACAAAAAAGGACACTATAACTACCACCACCCAGTCCCCAGCCACATGGTCACTCATCATAGGCACATTGGTAAAGCCCAGAAAACAATAAATTCAAGCAGGCCTATATCCCTAAATGGCCAGACAAAGGGGATGCCTGTTACACATCACAGCAATAATGCAAAAAAGAAAATCGGCATGGCTAAAAAGGTTGGAAAGTTACACAACAACAACACATACAACAAAGGCATTTCTTAACACACATCCAAAAAGTTACCTACACCCCAACCACATTTGGGAATTCAATCCAATGTTGGGGTGGGCGGAAGTTGCGTAAGGGACTATCGCGGAGAGGCACAGAGATTGAACCAATCTCCGTGCCTCTCCGTGATATTTCCATTACGCGAGCCCGCTGCCGGCTTCCCGCCCGCCTTCCGCCCGCCTTATTAAATTATATTTAAAGGCTAAAATACAACTTAAATAAAACTTACCTTATTCCATTTGAGCAGAGGGCTTGTGATGAAACGAGTCACCTGACCACCCTACACCTGGACTTGGGGGGCGGAGCTCGGCCTGAGGCGGTACTCTGGTGGACTACAAAGCCCACATGTCATTCTGGTCACGCAGCGGACGCACGCAGATCATGGATAATGATGGTGTGAGATCTTAATAATTAATCAGCACTGAAGACTGGGAGCTATTCGGACCCTTGGCCCAGCCGTGAACTGTTTGTTTTAACTGTGTGCTAACTTTTAATCTTTCACTTTGCAAAGTGCGCAAGTCTGGGTTTCTGCAGCTTTACTCAGCCGTCCGGCCTGCTTATTCTTACTCGACGGGCATTTGTCTGAGGATTCCCTGCCATCAGACTCAGCAGCCCCGGTACTTTTCATCTGTTGGCTCACCTCTTGTTCTCGCCGAGCGGAGGTCTCTCCCCGCCGCCGGTGCCTCATTGTCACAGCCTAATCTGACGCCGGGTTTTCCGTTCGAGCGGAGGACTTGTGACGAAACGAGTCACCTGACCACCCACACCTGGACTAGGGGGGCAGAGCTCGGCCTTAGGCGGTACTCTAGTGGACTACAAAGCCCACATGTCATTCTGATCGTGCAGCGGACGCGCGCAGACCACGGATAATGACGGTGTGAGATCTTAATAATTAATCGGCACTTAAGACTGGGAGCTACTCGGACCCTTGGCCCAGCCGTGCACTGTTTGTTTTAACTGTGTGCTAACTTTTATTCTTTCACTTTGCACGGTGCGTAAGTCTGGGTTTCTGCAACTTTACTCAGCCGCCCGGCCTGCTTATTCTTACTCGACGGGTATTTGTCTGAGGATTCCCTGCCATCAGACTCAGCAGCCCCGGTACTTTTCATCTGTTGGCTCACCTCTTGTTCTCGCCGAGCAGAGCTTTCTCCCCACCGCCGGTGCCTCATTGTCAAAGCCTGATCCGACGCCGGGTTTCCCGTTCGAGCGGAGGGCTTGTGACGAAAAGAGTCACCTGACCTCCCTACACCTAGACTAGGGGGCGGAGCTCGGCCTGAGGCGGTACTCTGGTGGACTACAAAGCCCACAGGCCATTCTGGGCGCGCAGCGGACGCGTGCAGCGGGCGCACCGTCGGCGCGCCAAAGGCAAGACCGTCTGTGCCCGTCGGCGGCCGCCTGGGGCCAGGGGCACGTCACTATGCCCGCTTGCTGACTTATTCCTCAGCGCAATTGCGCTCCTATCAAGGCCTCTGGCCACTAGGTTCTTCCACTCTTGCGCACATTGATAACCTTGGTCTGTCCCTACCCCACCTTCCTAGGAGTTCCCCTCAGGCTATGCAATTACCGGCTCCCCTTCCACTTCCGCAGTGCTTAGCCCCCCTTCACCTTCCCGCTCCACCCCTGTTATTTCTATTTTTCTCCTCAATACTAGGTCAGCAGTCAAACATCACTTGTAACTTTTTATTTTTTTAGATTCCCATCAACCAGACCTTTTGTTTCTTACTGAAACCTGGTTTTGCTCTGATTCTTTGCCTGACATTCTGGCTGCCCTACCCCCTCCATACTATGTCCTCCGGGCAAACCGACCAGCAGGCAAGGCTGGAGGCGGTGTCGCCATGATAGTCCGCTCTAACTTTCACTTCCAAGTTTTATCATTTCCCTCTATCGCATCAGTTGATTCTCTGGCCGTCCGATCTGCTTCCTTCTAGGTCCCTCTTTCCTGTGTTCTTATTTACCGCCCCCGCAACCTATGTCACATTTCATCCCTGCAGTCCAGGAATTGCTCGCGACCTTGGTTGTGAACAATTCCTCCTGGCTGGTTCTGGGCGATTTTAATTTCTGGCCTACTGATCCTCATGAGGATCTGTTGTCCAAAAACTTCACTGAGCTGCTTCTTAATTTCAATTTCACCCCATATATTCACATCCCCACTCACACCCATGGTCACATCCTAGACCAAGTTTGGTCTATCAATGTCACCATTTCTTCCCCGCTGGTCACTCCCTCCCCCTGGTCTGATCATTTGTTTATCTCTTTCTTTTTTGACCAAAGCCTTATCAGGAAACCCTCTCTTCTGAGCAACACTTGGGCTGGAACCATACAGACATACTGGCCCTCTGCTCCTCCCTTTCAGCTTCAGCCCCCAACCTCGAAGGAGTATCCCCTCTCGCACAATCGGACACCATTAGTAAATGGCTATCCGCTGAATGCGACCGAGTGGCTCCCCTTAAGCGCGTCAGAATTAGGCGCGCTCAGGACGCCAATAGATGGTTTAATGTGGAGCTCAAGGGCAAAAAACTTGCACTTTGACAGGCAGAACGCGCATGGAGGCGCAGTTACTGCCCTACCCTTAAATTACAGTTCTTTACCCTCTTTCAAGAATACAAAAAAGCTATCCTGCAGGCCAAAACTGATTACTTTTCCTCCAAGATCTTATTGGCCGAAAATCAACCTAAGGAAATTTTCTCCATAGTCCAGGAATTAGCATCCCCAGACAGAGTAGCGCCCAAACCTGTTCCCTCCCAGTCCCTTTGAGATTCCTTCAATGACTATTTCATCGAGAAAAACACCCTGATCAAGTATAACATCTCACCTCCCCCCTCCCTTTCTTTACCCTTCACCCCCACCCAACCCAGCCTGTTTTGACCAATTCCCTCTGATCAATAGAGACGCCTTGTTAAAATTACCTGTCAAAGTCAAATCCGGATCTCCCTCCGACACTTGTCCGGCCCACATTTTGCGAACAACCTTTTCTGCCTGTCCTCTCCCTCCCTTATTTATTTATTATTTATTTATTTATTTATAGTGTTTTGTATAGCGCGTACAAGACCCTTGGGTATCAGAGCGCTTAACAGGAGAGAATAACAAATAGATAATTGTGATAGCAGTAATAACAACAAAATATATATGAGGTAGAAGGCAAAATAATGAATGTACATGCTTAGAGATATAAGAACTTAATGTCTGTGCAATTAGCATTGGTCTCAAACCAAGCTCTGTGAGGTAGGGTTATAAGGTATTCCAGTGCATATCAGAATAGTGTGGGTAATAAATAAGGTGAGGTAGAGGTTATATAGTCTTATCTGTGAGATATAGTTATCAATTCACAAGTATATGAGGTAGCAGTATGTATCTAGCCTAGGCTTGAACATGGACACAATCAGATGTCAGGAGATGATCTTCTAATATTCATGAAGTGGACAATCCTCTGTGAGCGTAAATTATTGTCTCAGTAGTCCGTAAGTTTATCTATGTAGGGAATTTACTCATCAAGTGGCTCTTAAGTTCTCGTTTGAATGATAATGAATTTTGAATCTTCCTGATGCTTGGCGGGAGTGAGTTCCAGATTCTGGGGGCAGCTCCAGAGAATGCTCTGTTGTAGGTCTTTTTCTTGCGGAAAAAGGCTGGTCGCAATAGAAGCTCTCTTGCGCTTCTGGTTGTTCTGTTACCTCCTGATATCATAAGTTTCTTGGCTAGGTATCTGGGCGTGTTGTGGTGAACCGCTTTATGTGTAATACAGGCCATCTTCATTTGAATTCTGGCTTCGTAGGGTAGCCAGTTTAGAGCTTTCAGGTGAGGAGATATATGATCGAATTTAACCTTCCTGAATGACTCCCTCAGGCAGCGCATTGTCCCTGATTCGCACAAATCTGCTAGAATAATCCCCATCCTTAAGAAAACCAGTGCTAACCCATCCACCCTTCCCAACTACCGTCCCATCTCCCTCCTCCCCTTCCTAGGCAAGATCCTTGAGTGTCATGTCACCAAAGCCCTCAGCTCATTTATTGAAGAAAGACGCTTTTTAGCTCCTTGCCAGGCTGGTTTTCGCCCCTCCCACTCTACTGAGTCTGTGGTCCTCTAGTCTTAGACAAACTCAGAGGGGGAGCAGACGTGAATACACTCCAAGCCCTGGTCCTTTTGGACCTATCTGCTGCCTTCGACATGGTTGACCATTCCATCCTTCTCGACCGTGTCGGGGGCGCCGGCATTGGGGGACTGGCTCTGGCCTGGCTTACTTCCTTTTTGCAGAACCGCACCCAGGCCATTCAGCTGGAGGGTTTCTCGGCACCCCTGCAGGATGTCAGCTGCGGGGTGCCTCAAGGCTCCTCCCTTTCACCCCTCCTCTTCAATCTTTACATCTTTCCCCTCATTTTCGCCTTACAGCAAATGGAGGTCACAGTATTTAATTATGCTGATGACCTCCAACTGATCTTTAAGCTCTCTTATTCCTCTGACTCTATTCACAACTTCCAGACGGTTATGATTTTTATCAGGGACTGGATGGACTGCAATCACCTTAAGTTAAACCCCGATAAGACCGAGCTGGTACTTACAGGTGGCAGCTCCAGCCCCTGGTCACCTTTGTTTTGGCCCTCAACTCTTGGTACTCCCCCCTCACCGTCTTCTTCTGTCAAAACACTAGGAATCAAACTCAACAGTAACCTTACTCTGCATTCCCAAGTCAGCACTGTGGTCTCTTCTTGCTTTCTAACCCTTCGCACTATCCGTAAAATTTCCCGTTTCTTTTCTTTCTCAGCCCTCAAGCTTATCCTGTTGGCCATGGTCATGTCCCTACTTGACTATGGCAACGTTCTTTACTCTGGAATCCCAGCCTATGACCTCCATCGCTTGCAGCTTATCCAAAACCAGGCAGCCCAATTACTCTATAAACTACCCAAATCTTGCCATGTCACTCCCCTTCTAAAAACTCTACACTGGCTTCCCATCTGACAACACACTCTCTTCAAGATGGGTTGCATGACCTTTCAGGCCCTAACTGGCACCGCCCCCACCTTCAATAATTCTCAAATCAAGGCCTACATTCCCACCCGAGAGCTGGGTCGTCCACTCAGTCTCTGCTCTGTGTCCCTTGCTTAAAAAAAAAGAGATCTGGTGGCCTGAAGTTTTCCATCTTGCCTCCGCTCTTCTGGAATTCTCTTCCCCTGTCCGACCGAGCGCTTTATAAGTCTTTTAACTTCAACTTTATTGCGCCCTAAACTTCCCCATTGCAGGTTCATCTTGAAAAATGCGCATGCGCAGGGCCCCGCTCGTGCACAGTTTCCAAGATGGGGAAGTTTGCGGCGCAATAAGGTAAGTTTTATTTAAGTTGTATTTTAGGCTTTAAATATAATATAATAAGGCAGGTAGGAGGTGGGCAGGATGCGGGCGGGAGGCGGCCGGGCAGCCAACTTCCGTTTCGCCCGCGAATGTGTAGAAATTTGACCGGTTTTTCCGCCTTCTTTGCAGAAGGCAGAAGGTGCACATTTCCGCACATTATGTGGGTGGAACAAAATATCCACCATCCATGCCCTAAATGATGTTTAAATTCAACAGAACACATAGAAACAGCTACATCAAGCACCCCGGATGACTACCTCTGGGAGACTAGGCCTACTGGCAGAATAGGCCACAAGTTTGGCGGCCTATGGCAAAAGCACAGTGGAAGGTCATACGAAATGGCCGCCACCACATGGCCTAACCACCCACAACAACATGAAAAGAAAGAGAAGACAATGCATGCCTATGGCAAAAGCACAATGCTTGGCTTCACAAAATGGCCTCCACTCACATGGTCAGCCCACCCAAAACAAGAAAGTACATACAAAGGACAGGAACAGGAAGTTGGAGTCGCTGGGGAACATCAGTCCTCTTTTAAAAAAGAATTTGAAAACAGAAAAATGAGTCCATGCTCTAAAAACTACAACCAAATGACAACCTGAGGGGATTTTTAAGCAAAATGAACAAAATCATCATTTACAAGAAGGTTTTATGCAGCTCGAGACATATTTCTCGCCAGATTGCAAATTCGGCGTGTTAGGCAGTGCAAACTGTACAAAAAGTCGTTATCGCGTGCGCAAGCATGCAGATTGAGCGTGCGAAGAAGACAAAAACTGTAAGGCCGCGTTGTTGCACTGTGCAAAGTTACCAAAACTACGCGAGCTGAAGTCCTAGGTTTACCTACTGGCAGAAAAAGCCTTATTATTTAACACACACCCAAAACCTGAAATTCCACCCCCAAAAACCACATTTTGCAAATTAATCCAAAGCCATCCATGCCATACATGATTTTAAAATTCAACTGGCAACACAAAAATAGTTGTTTAACATTCATGCACCCATGATGACTTGAGTAGTACCTCTGGGCCTACTGGCAGAGTAGGCCACATGCTTGGGGGCCTATGGCAAAAGCACAGTGGCTGGTCGAACAAAATGGCCACCACCACATGGCCAGGCCACCCACAGAAAGTACATACAAAGAACTCAAGCAGGCCAACACTAACTGTATGAACTCCTAGGGATACCGATTGGCTAAAAAGCCAATATTTAATTACCACACTTCCAAAAACTGAAATTCCACTCCAAAAACACAGTTTGCAATTGAAACCAATGCCATCCACGATGTTTAAAAACTTGAAATTCAACAGATACCACAGAAACATGGTTGGACCCATGGGTACCTCTGGGCCTACTGGATGAAATTTAAAAGATATACAACTTGGCCCCTCATGAAAGTACAGACCTGCCACAACAATAATTTTTAACAAGGATTGAAAAGCCCAGAAAAATTCAAATCCAAAAGTCCTCAATAAATCCAATCCAATGATATGATGCAGCAGACATACACAAAAAGTGATCCTTCCAGCTCCAAATCCAAATCAAAGTAAACAGCACATGGACAAAGCTTTGAGAGGAGCCTGCTGGACAGGAACGGAAAGTTGGAGACTCAGGGGCACTTCCTTCCTCTTGAAAAAATGAGTAGAATAAAAGAGGACTCTTTGCACAAAAGACTACAGCCAAATCACAATCTGAGGTTTTTTTTTGGAGCAAAATGATCATTTTCGAGAAGGTTTCATCATGCTCGAGAGATATTCTATGCCAGATTGTAGTTTCTGCATGTTCGGGAACGCAATCTTACCATCACTGCGCCGGAACGAAGATCGCGCGTCCAAATGACGTGTTCGCGCGTCCAAATGACGTGATCGTGTTTGCACAGTCTCGCAGGATTGTGCAGCCGGATTCCAAACCTCGAGGCGCACGCTGCAGATTGCGAAGTATTGGACAACTTCGCGTTCACTGCAAAGTGCAAAGTGCAAAGTTGCCGAAAAGTCACAAACTCCGCAAGCGGATCGTAGTTCACCGCCCAGGGTTAATCTTGAGGCAAAAGGAGGAATTTTCAGCATGGGGGATAGAACTAAAAAAAGTGGATCCTCCTCATTACCCGAGCCCCCTACAGTACCCCCATTGTATAGAAGGCGTATTAAAAGGAGCGAAAGGTCCAGAAAACCCGGATCAAAGAAAGGTGGATACCCAATTCATAAGACAAATCACGATTACAATTTCACACCCAGAAACGGACAAAAAAAAGAACAAACAGCATTGGAGACCCCTAAATACACAACAAGGAGCAGCATGAATAAAAACCCATAAAAACCCAAACATATTGCAGGACATTAAATTCTGTTCCTGGAACATGAATGGCCTAGCATCAAAAATAGAGGAAATAGATTTTGCTGACTTCATCCTACACTACAATATACTGTTATTACAGGAAACTTGGCAGACAACATGCACCCCAATTGTAGGTTATAAAGAACACTTAAATCTTAACCCCTTCCATGCTGATGACGGCCCCCATCCGTCATGCATTACAGTGCTCGTGTGCTGATGACGGCTGGGGGCCGTCATAAAGCCATTGATCCTTTAAAAGCTCAGCACACGAGAAAAATCGGCCCAGCATGGAAGGGGTTAAAGGAGTCAGCACATGGAAAAGCTAAGGGCGGTCTATCAACATACATCCATGCAGATATTTTATGGGAAGAAGAAAACATCAACTTAGATTCGAGCTGGATGCAATGTATTAAACTCACAGTCTACATCACCTGCACATTGCTAATTGTGAACATCTACATGCACCCAGCTTAAAAGTATAAAGAGAGAGAAATCCAACAATTGGTAGCTGCTATTAAAACCATAACGTTAATATACCCATACGCTAATATAATATTGTCCGGGGATTTTAACATGAACTTGATGCAAACCCAAGAAATAACTTACCAAAGGGTATAAGTGTCAGGAATGACAGCACATACCTCGGGCAAGAAATGCGCTGCACTATTGGACAAACAACTACTATATACTTTAAATGGTTGAGGCCCACAAGACAGCCCAGCAGCTTTTACTAGAGTGACGGCTAAATCAGGAACAACAATCTATTTTACCTTAGTAGACCCAGACTTAATCCCCTTCATCACAAACTTTCAAGTAATAGACAGAATAGAAAGTGAACACTATCCTCAATCCTTTAAACTTAATAACTTCAGAGAAAAGCCCCAGCCAACGAGCCCCCTGACACAATTCACTCAATTGCACAAATTAAACCAGCTAACATGGAATGATGATACCGAAATCATGGAGCTTTCCACAGCTTTCTTGGCCGTCTAAGACGCAAAACCATTAGGGATAGAGGCCTGGGAGACTCTTATCAACACCATGAACAGAAGGTTTTCACACAGTTCTAAAAATCAAAAACCTGCAATGATCAGGGGCTCAGAATGGTACACTTACCCTTCAAGGATAAAAAGGGAGTTCTGGGCCCAAATGAATGTCTTATTAAACCAAAGAAATCGGCACCACAACTCCGATATAACTGAGTACGCATGGAGAGCTCACATAGAAGCTACATATAATCCTCAGAAAGCCTATAGAGTAATCTCTGAAAACGAAACATGGAAGGCGTCACGATCAAACAGCAGTACCTCTAGTGACACGACAATTAGAGAGCAGAGGACGGCTGAGACACCAAAATTAACCTCACAGGCCCTAGATCTCATGACATGTACACTGAATGCGAAACATCACAGTAATCCAAAACTCAAACAAACGGAAGGCAAATTTCAGCGACACCCTCCTGAAACACCAGGGTCAGATCAATCAATCGCCAACATTCAGTTCACACAAAAACAAGTACAGAATGCTATAAAAAAAACAGAGATCCGATGGGGCGCCAGGACCAAACGGTTTGCCCAACGCCCTATTGAAAAAAGACTTAACATTTTGGTCTAACCATCTAGCAACACTGTTTGCTCACATTTTGGAATCTCACACCATCACTGAGTCTTGGCGAGGAAGCATATTACATCCAATGTTCAAATCAGGGGCTCGTGCAAATCCCTCAAATTATAGGCTAATAGCCCTCATTGATGTTGAAGCAAAAAACTAAGCTGCAAATTTGCTGAAAGATCTAGAGGATTGGGTAGACAATTGATCCCCAACACACAGACAGGCTTCCAAGCCGGAATGGGCACTCTAACAAACATATCCGCCGTAACACTTTTGGCTTATAAATCCATTGTCAATTCAAATGTTCTATATGCGTGCTTCTTGGATCTCATGGCAGCCTTCGACAAGGTCCCCAGACGAGCTTTGTGGGCAAAAATGGAATCCTGGGGAGTACCCACAAACTTACTGAATGCAATATTTAATCTCTACTCAAAAAAATGGGTTCAAATAAAAATGGGAGATGGTCGAACCTTAACAAACAAAATCACCACCACCAATGGCCTAAAACAGGGGTGCATCCTAGCCCCCTGTTTATTTATTATATATACAGCCGATCTAAACACCAACTTACGTTCGACAATAGGTGACCCCCAAAACTGGGGAATGTGAGATTAGCAAGTTTGCAATACGCCGATGACATTGTGCTGCTATCCCAAACAACTCGCAGCCTCCAACGTCTGGTTAAACAAACTAGTAGAATACAAAGCCTCCAACCAACTACATATAAACTTTAAAAAAACAAAGGTCATGTGTTTTTCGAGTCCGCATAAAAAAAAATCATTTGGATGATCAGCAGCAATCGTTTGGACCGGGAGGGAACATAGAAATATCTGGGATTAATTTTGGATCACCACCTTAGTTACAAGCAACACCAGGAACAGCAGAAAACAAAAGCCAAACAGCTATTATTTGCATTCAAAACCTTGCAAAAAAAACTCAGTGACTGTTCAACGACCCACTTACTAAAGGTTGTGGCAGCCAAATTTTTACCTTCAATTACTTATGGTTCAGAACTCCTAAATACAACATTATTGAACATCGCCCAAAACAGTCTCTTCAAAAACCTCTTTAAAATCCATCACCTTACTTCTCAAGCCCGGAATAGACTTGGGTTAAAAAATCAGATCATGTCAAGACAAGGAGCGCTGGTTAAATATTATTGGAGAATGTGGGCAGCTGAAGAAGACTGGAAAAACACACAAAGAAACTACCAGTCTATGAACAGCGAGACAAGGATTGGCAGAAAATCTAAAGTGTCTGGGTCAAGAAAAATACATATTCACAATACAAAAGAATCCCATCAGCCCACCGTGGTGGCAAATTTCATAGTCTGGGATTATCTCTAGGTTGGAGAGCTAGTGCAGCCAACAATGCTAGATGAAGAGCTATGCTTAGTTCATGACCCAGTGATTTATTCAGCAACAACCTTATTTTAGTAGGTGGTGCTGATGATTTGCAGTGCTAAAAAGTGAAAAATAGAAAATGAGCAAATATAAAATTGACGATTAAGACACCACAAAAACTTTAATAAACGCTATCCTAGTGTCAAGCCTAAAAACAGTGCGCTGACAGTTTGAAAAAATAACAGTCATAAGTGATGAAATGGCAGGTCTACATGTTTCAGCAACAAGGATGTTTGTAATTCAGACTTTCGTCAGGACCAATGTATTACAACGCTTCTGCACATTTGATATGGAAACTGTGCAAAAAACAAAATCAGAATAAATATAACAACTTAAATGGTTGGTACGATACACCCTACCATGACCTGTGTATCCCAAGTGGTGGTCAAATATCACAGGAATCTTGAATTCATTCCTAAAGAAAACAATATACAATCATGAATTGTATTAAGAGACTGAGTATACAATGCAATACTACCGTCCAGTGTCTCATCCTATTTGCAAAGGCAGTATTGTTCAATATATCACTCGATATGAGCATCAGAAAAAATGATTAAAAAGGATTTTCACTCACCCATCTTTATGTGGGAGTACTCCTCACCTCACCTGGCATCGAGTCAGGGAATGAGGCCCGCTCTGTATTGTGGGTAAACACAAAAGGTCACAAACAGAGTAAATATTTCTGAAAGTCAGTTTCCCATCTTATTCATAAGAACCTTGTCACGTGAAAACAAACAAAGCATGGCCCCATCCAGAGGTCCCTCTAATCTAAATGCAAGTGAAGATCCAAATATGTCACTAACAAGGACTTCGTAGTATATCCTGTTTAACCTAAGTATCAATCTGTGAGGCACGATGATTACAGGTAAACAACTTCTGAGATCATATGTGTAGATAGTTTGTATAGATCGTTGCACGCTATGCCGAGGCTGCTCATGTGGAAATATGACAGTTATCTCTCCAGAATTCTGCCTCACAATTACACGCCTTGTGTATGTAAATCTTTCTAGAGCATCACTAGTCCAAAGTAGCATGTGCATTATCTAGCTCACCTTCTATATGTCTTTCAGTCTGCAAAACCCAGTCAACAAACAAAAACAAAGACAAAAGGAGGTGAAAACGGCAACCCACTTGATCCTTACCGGTCTGTCGGTACCCCGAGCTACACTGAGCTGAAGGGGAGCTAACCGAATGGACTGGTATGTCCCACTTAAATATCACTTACTCAATTCAGTCATTGGTTGACCAGAATCAAATGGTAACGCTTACACGCTCAGAACGGAGGCCGTGTTCAAGGCAACCGAGTAAGTCGCTAGAGCATCCCCAAGTCTAGTGAGCACTTCCTGATCTGTACTGCGCATGCGTCAATTACGTGACGTGCGTCACAATCTGATGGACGAGTGATATCTGGGAAACATAGTTCACCACTCAGGATTGCCAGGTATTTTGAGTAGATGCTCATGAAATGTGATACTTTATTTGCGAAAGAATAAGATCTCACACTATATTGTACAAGCTTGAATTACGTGTTAGTGGAACACCTAGGCATGTTGTTATGAGACCGCTTTATTATTAACAGGAGAATACCCCTTGTGTTATTGACTTAACTATAGCACGGACATGGTCATAGTGTGTTGACATAACCCAAAACAGTTGTACTGCAAAATTCATGCCCTGTAGTTCGCCACTCAAGATTACCACATATTATGAATAAATTCTTGTAATACATGATATTTTCCTTGTAAAAGATTTAAAACCTCACGCGAAATTTTAGATTATATTGGGGAACACCAAAGCATGTGGTTATGAGACCACTTTATTACTAATACAAAAATGCCCCATGTGATTTTACGCTACAGCACAGACCTGATAGTAGTATGTTGACTTAGAAACAATCAATTATACTTCAAGATACAAGCCATATAGTGTAGTGCTCTCTCATTGGTCGCCCTGTAAAAACTGCATACTGTCTAAGAAACAATATGTAGGTGGTAAAACATCCTGAATAACATGAACAGCAAGCAAGAAACTAGAAACTGTGGCTGAGATAACACCATCTGATATAATGATGACTTTTTCAAGTTTTTTAAGAGAAGAAAAGTAACGTGGGAATAAGTTCATAATGTAACCCACGGAATATCGTTATTCAGCTCCTGACTATCACACTTAGGTTTAAAAATCCATTTTTGTTAATTAACAAATAGGAACTTGGCAACATCACTCACATGGGATGGAATAAATGGTTGCTCAAGTATAATCCACTTCATGACTTCTGCCTTGTGTTTCAAACTCAGGAAATGATTGGTCAGACGTGTAGATTGTTTGTTGCACCTGATTGAGCTCTTGTGCTCATTAATCCTCTGTTTGGCCTTGCGTGTCGTCATGCCAATATATCTTAAAGAGCATGGACACGTGATCATATAGATCACTCTTAAGTGTTGCAATTAGTTTGTTTGTTTAAAATCTAAGGCCTACCTGTTCCAATGTCTACAGTTTTGGTTCTCTGAATTTGGGGGCATGCTATAGAAGTCCCACAAGGGAAATGGCCTTGGACCGCAGGGAGGTCCCAAAGTGTATTGACCGTGTCTGGAACCTTAGTTTTAGGTTTCGTGTGGACCAGACTGTCTCGCAGGCTGACTCCTCTCTTAAATGAGAAAAGAGGGGCAGGGATGGTCTCATTTGCCACATTCAAAATCTTCCAATGTCTACGTACCGACCTTTGCACTTGGTTGGATAATACACTAAATGTATTCACAAAGGTCAATCTGCCCAGCAGTTGTTTAGCCATTGGTATCTCAAGAAGAGCAACCCGATTATTATTAGAAGCCCTTTTCCATTCTTGGCGCACCAGTCGTTTGGGAAATTCGCGGTTCCTCAATTGTGTGGACAGAAACTTAGCATGCTGTTCAAAATCCTGTTTGTCTAAACAATTTCAACGTATCCGTAAAAACTGGCCTACTGGCAAATTTTCACGGAGAGCCTTCGGATGATGACTCCCAAAAGTTAGTAAAGAGTTTTTGACCATGGGCTTTCTGTACAGTTCCCTCCCAAGTTTACCTTGTGAAGGAAATATAATGATGTCTAAAAAGGGCAATCATTTTTTGCGACATTCCATTTTGAAATCCAGAAACCTGTTCCTACTGTTAAGCCAGGCCTGAAACTCCAGTATGGCAGCGGCTGTGCCTCGTCATACGACCAAGATATTGTCAATATATCTTTTCCACAGCAAAACCCGATGTTGGAATTGGTTGCTGTGGTCAAAAACACACTCTTGTTCAAACAAATGAACATAGAGATTGGCCAGCTGGGCGCAAAAATACTGCCCATTGATGTTCCAGAGATTTGTCATCACCAATCTCGCACACTCCTTGATGAAGTGTACCGGCGTGATGCTGTCGAGGTCCCTGGCATCGAAGAGGCCTCTTATTGCCTGAAGAGACTCTTCTTGTGGAATGCATGCATATAGAGATTCAACATCAAAATTGACTAAATACTCTGTTTCAATGTCAAAATCATCAATATCTGGTAGTATTTCCAGGACATCTTTGGTGTCCTGGAGGTAGGTAGTCATTTCTTTTACTAATGACCTTAAGAAATGGTCAACAAAAGTAGATAACAGTTCCAGCAAAGAACCGATTCCTGAAATGATAGGGCGACCAGGAGGTGGCCTTTGGACTTTATGAATTTTGGGTAAAACGTAGAATTATGCCATGACTGGATGGCTTATGATCAAAAGCTGTGCCTCTTCTGCAGTGATCCAGCCTTCTGTTTTAGCTTCTTCTACGAGATAACCTATTTCTGTAGCTAATCTAGATGTTGGATCTGCCGTCAATGGTCAGTAGGACCTAACGTCACCAAGCTGTCTGAGACATTCTGTGCGGTAGGTGTCAGTATCGAGGATCACTGTCGCTCTCCCTTTATCAGCGGGTTTGATTGTTATCGAACTGTTATCAGCCAGAGTGTCCAAAGCTAGCTTCTCTTTTGTGGATAGGTTCTGATAGGTCTGATGTTTAGAGTCAAAGAGTGCCATAACATCATGAGTAACTGCCTTCTAAAAAACACTTACTTGGGATGGCACCTGATGTGTCGAAGGAGTGAAAGTCGAAGGTACCTTTAAACCAGTATTGATAATGTTGAGTTTTGTTAACCCAGATCAGTCCTCTCCTACTTTAGATTTAAAAAATAAATGTAAACGTATTTTCCGAAGAAAAAAAAATTCAAGTTCATATCTCAACTTGAAAGGGTCACCTCTATTTGTGGGAACAAAGCCCAAACCTTTGTTCGAAACCATCCTTTTATCGTCAGTCAGAGTGTGTGAGCTTAAAATGACTATTAGGTCTTCCCGTGTGTGCTCGGTCCTGCTGGTTGTTGTTGACCCCTCCTGCTGCGTGTGTTGGGAAAGGATGGTTCTGTGTCCCAAACTATAGGAGATTCCTGAGCTCTAGGTACAAAGCAATCACTGTCCGCCTCTTCGACTGGCGCCTGCACCACCTGTTCGTGTAACATCGCGATTCCCTTCAGACCCACAAGAGCCCATTCCTGAATGTACCACTTCCACTTGATGATACTAGCTTCTTGTGCATGTCTAATTCTCTGAGTTTTAGGAGAGCTTACCACCCACTGCATGATAGGAATTTCAGGTCTTAGAATAACATTGTGCCATAGCGTAAGCTGTTCTGTATCAACCAGAGCCCCATAACATGCACGCAACTGTTTCTCAAATGGTGTATAACGCTTACCAGCATCAGATAACTTTTTAGTCCAGAATCCTAAAGCCACTTTCGTTCTGCCCTGCTTTTGCCACAAACTCCAATTTGCATATGAACCTTGTACAGACACATTCAAATCGACATCACCATCGCGCCCTGGTCACAAATCCAAAGCATGTTGAATCGCCTCTTTTGCCGACTCAAATGCGGTTTGCTGAGCCTCATCCCACTCAAATGCATTCTTTTTGCGCGTAACCTTGTACAAAGGGGCCAAAATCTGACTCAAATTAAGGATATATATTTTTTCCAGAAACCAAACAAACCAATGAAACCCTGAGTTTCTTTTCTGTTTTGTGGTACTGCAAATTCTTTAATTTTCTGTCTCACCTGTGGAAGCACTTCTCGATTTCCATCATGCCATTGAATGCCTAAAAATTTTACATTTTGTGCTGGACCTTGTAATTTGTCAGGATTAATTTCCCATCCTCTGCTCGGGAAATGCATTACAATTTTATTGAACTGAGATTGAACCTGTTCTTACGTCTCACCTTGAATCATAATGTCATCAATATAATGACAAATTTGTACTCCTGGGCTTAACGGTACCTTATCTAAGTGCTCTGCCACCAACCGGTGACAGATTGTTGGACTATGTATATAGACCTGTGGCAAACTTCTGAATGTCATTTGTCGGCCATTCCATGTAAAACTAAATTGTTCCTGACATTCAGGAGCAATAGGAATGGAAATGAAAGCATTAGCAATGTCAATGGTTGCGTACCATGTTCCTGGGTGTTTTTGGATTATCTCTATCAAAGTAACAGTGTCTGGCACAGCAACAGTCAAAGAAGGTGTGTGTTTATTCAGTTTGCGGTAGTCAACTGTCTTACGCCAATAATTATCACTCTTGCGTACGGGCCACACAGGATTGTTCCAAGCAGAAGTGATAAGAATTACAACCCTGGCATCTCATCATGCCCACCTGGTATTCAGTACTGTTTCATTTAAATGATCTTAGTTGCTTGGGGTAATTTTACAGGAGGAATTTTTAAATGTCCTACTCTCACAGGTTTTGTTGAAATGTAATTCTTTAAACCAAATTGATAATAACCATCATTCAAATGCAAAGTCATACCTTTTAAAATATCAATTCCAATTATGTACTCTGGAAGGGGCACCACCAATACATTATATTCTCTTTTTGGTATTTTACCAATTCGCAACTGAAGATTAGTTTGTATCGCTGGAGTTTTTTACCACCCAATCGGTGATAGTAAAATACTGCCCTTTGAATTTCTTGGGATTTCCATATATCAAAGTGGCCTCCGCTCCTGTATCTACTAATGCTAGGGCTCGCTGCACATTGCGATGTCTCCAATATATCTACATATGGCCTATAATCTCTACAAACTCAATTTTGTACTGGAGCTTGACCTATTTCCTAATCCGTTTTGCTTTTGTCAGATACCCAAGATAGATCAGGGTAAAGACTCACATATCGTCTAGGCAGCACATCTTGTTCATACACTTTTTCCTCATGAAAAGGATTTCTTCCACCTCTGCAAGATTGTGACCTCCGTTCAGGAGATTTTTATTGTTCATCTCTTGGTCTCCACTCCGGGGACCTTCCCCTTTCATTTCTACCTTTGCGTTCACTGTATTCCTCTCTCTCTCACCCTTGTGATGATCTATGACTATGAGATTCCTCCCTCTCCCAACTGTTTTGGTAACTTACAAACTCCTCCTTCTTTCCACTCCGGGGACTTTTGTCACCACTTCCGTCTGAACCTCTTTGATCATGGTCCTGTTTATTAACTTTCCTGCTACCTTCCTTTTTGTCTAAGCCTCGCTTGCGAAATATATACCATAATTTAGAAGTAGGTTCCCCATCGATTTCTGCTACATTTACCCCATCCTTAGGTAGGGCAAGAAATATGTCTCGTCTAGTTAGTCGGTTATTGTCTGTACAGACTTCAGGTATAGATGGTCTTTCTGTCTTCATCCATTCTCCTAGCTCACCCAGCTCTCGAACTGCTTCAACCACTTCGGCTAGGGTGTTCACTGTCTGATTTATTAACAACGTCATCATCACCTGGTTATAAGCAGGAGGAGCGGTACGAATGATCTTATTTCTCACAGCAGTATTAAGTAGACCTTCCATTAATTTGTGTGCAGAACCTAGGAAAATAGAGGTTTTCATCAACTCTTCCTTTAGTCTCTGTGTTGCATCTCTCAATGTATACCATGGTTTCTCATTCATCGGCCAGTCTGATTCAGTTGGATATTTATGAGCACAGCCGGCCACAGCCAGTTGTAATGACTGACTTGCTCTTCCTCTCTGTAACGTCTAAAATGCTCTTGGACAGTTGGGTCAGTGCTCAATGTGTAGCATTTCACTGCATCTCCATGGTCTAACATTATGCCTGTGGCACCCAAATCAAAGATTCGAACCATCCATGTAAGCAAACTCTCACCAGATTTCTGCCGAAATCTGTCTAGAATATCATTGATTTATTGTTGTGCAAAGTCCTCTAAGCTGTCAAGAACCATCCCGTGGGGATTATTAGTACTACTCTGCAACTTTCTTCGATGTATTGGTTGCGCCTGCACTTCTTTGCGCAGTTTTGTCCTGTCTTTATTTTGAGTCTTAGCTGCTTTTGCTCTTTTATTATCATCCTCCCCAGAGCCTGAAAACTCAGAAGAGTCCCAGATGTTTTCATCCCACTTCTCAGGGTCCCAATCAAGCCCTGCTTTCGCAATGACTAGACATACCTTTCTGCTGTTAAGCCTGCCTTGTCTATGTCTGTATTTGTATTTAGCAATACGTACTGAAGCCCTTTCCGCAACAGTCTGATAAGTTTCTAACTTGTCTGCAAGTAATTTTTTTCGACATCTTAACAATGTGTTAGCATTTTTCACTTCCACATATTGCTCTTCAAATTGTCTGCATTCACGTCATAATTTCGCACACTTTTCATGCACCAATCTATAGGCGTTTAACAAAATCCATCCACTTCGTCCTAATATAGGAAGCTCTTCTCCTTTCACTACTGGCACTTTCTGTAAACATGACACCACCTGAGCTGGTTCAGCCTCAAGCAAACACGAGTTCCAGTTTTCACTCAAACCCGTCGAATTAGCCCATTCATGAGCCAGTTCTCCATACGGAGTCGACTCCCATCCGGGAATCTCTAAAGGCAATTAAAACTCAGTCTTCATTTTCCTAGAAAACATAATATGCCTTTTCTTTGAAGCTTACTCAGCCTCGACAATCTAAATGTCACGATGCCAAAATATAAACAATTTCCCTTTCACAATTCCACTGTTCAATCTTGTGAACTTCTAAACCAAGATGCAATTGGATTCCCTCACACCATTTTCCACCCGACGATCCTGTGAGTCATGAGGCCAAGATGTAATGACCGATATTTTCTCACAATCGGGTGTCTTAGCTAACTAAAGGGTCTATAGGGTCATTACTCATCACAGTCCCTTCTTAGAATGCCTGCAAACACCACACTTTCACAATACTTACCTAAGAAAGGAATAAAACTAACTAAAGATATGATAGAAGAAAGAAATAATAAAGATATAATAAATCATAGCTCCGAGGATATGTATTGCAACGTCTCCTGATGAACAACGCAAATATACGTGAGCAACACCTTCCGGTGAATCAGCAATGTCTCCCCAATGAACAACGTGAAGCAACACCCTCCTGGTGAATTAGCAATATACAAACAATGCGAAAGCAACACCCTCCTGGTGAATTAGCAAGGCAACGCAAATCTGTGCGAGCAACACCTTTCGGTGAAAATCAGTACATACCTCTTGCACTATGTTGGGGATAAGTCTACTTATAGTTTGGATGTCCCTGTTTCAGAGACAATCTCCCTTACCAATCAGCAATTACCAATTGGAGGGGAAATAACTCATCCCTCCATAAGCACTTGGTCAAAAAGGGGTCCAGTCTTCCTCCACAAGAAATAAGGACACTAATGTATAATTCAAGGGCAAAGTAAACAGAAGAAATAACTAAATATCACAGTCATTCATCAACACATACACATACGTAGAATCTGAAAATAAAAGATATAGTTAGAAATGGTTATACCTAAAAGGAACACCTCACCATATTGGCAGGCATCTCCGGCTGGGTCCAACGCTCTATCCCTCTCTGATTGAGTCAGGTCTCTCTGCTCCACAAACACGACTGCACGTCTGCAACGTGATGTTTCACCAGATCGTCTCAACAGCCAGATCAGCATCTCACCCTCACTTGGACCCGCTTTAACTAATATAGAATCGGTCTCTTTCTCGAAGCTTCTAGAAGAACCCGCCTACCGTTCTCACGGGATTCCTGTACCTCCTCGTACCAGGCACACAACAGCAGCTGGCAAAGCGTTTGTTGCGTCTCCGGCCCGAAGAGAGCAAATTCCACCAATGCTGGTTCATTGCTAGCGAACAACACATGAAAACTAAAACATTGCCTTTCACCTAAAAAGGCTCAGCAAGATGGTGTCAGAAAAGAACATGGCCTCGCTTGAGCATAGGCCTCTAGGCCCGAAAAGAAGCAAAAGCAATATGCAAGAAGGCATAGGATCATGCCAAAGCACAAAGGCAAGCTCTGCTAGTAGGTGCGGTAAAAGTCGGAAATAAAAAGAACATCATAGGTGTTTGAGTGACAGTAACATATACTGAGATGGTGGTGGGCAACCGTCATAATCAACCCAATCAATACCAGTACCTCTGTCATTACAGTCACAAACAAGGACGTTTCTTGACCCAGACACTTTAGCTTTTCTACCAATCCTTGTCTCGCTGTTCATAGACCGATAGTTTCTTTGTGTGTTTTTTCAGGTTTTAGCATTGGGATAGAATACTGCCTGGTCTCTAAATATTAATCTCTAGGACCCTTTCTGTAAATAATTTGTTTGGTTTAGCTGAGGAAGACTACCTGGCACATTATTGTTGGCTGGAGGTCGAAAAGCAATTGAAATCGAGTAACTCAGTTTATTCATTCTTAAAGCAATCGATTGAGGCCTTGAAGTTAGAGAAAGCTTGGCACACAACTCCATCCTACTCAGAGTTCAAACAAATAGTCAACAAAACAATCAATCAAATGTCTCATGAACAGGATAAAGCTTCATTGAAAATCAATGCATGAATTGTATGGCCAACATACAAACTGTTAATGCCTCAACCATACCTTTCTGAACATTTTGCAAATCAAAAGAAGCAGCAACTGATCATACTGAGACAGGGAATGTACCCAACTAAAGATCTAATCCCAAAATGGAAACACACCTGGCTCTCAGTGGACTGCTGCCTCTGCGGACAAGGAGCTGAATCAGTGCTCCACTTACTCTGTATTTGCCCAGCATTATCATCTAAATGGAGAGAACTTTTGAGGCTCTGATAAGGACTTGTAGATCCTCCGTAATAAAATGTTTAGGAGGGTCAACAGTTCAATTGGTGTGTAAAGCATTAAAGTTTTTGAGTTTAGCTGCAAATGAATTAGAAAAGAGAGACAGAGATCTTGATCTGGCAAAGCAAGTAATGTGAAAGATTTCAGACAATTAGCATGATGCCAGGACAAGATTTACATATTTCACAGCTAGACTCACTATTACAAGACAGCGTGTTTTTCTTTAAACAAGAAAGGAAAAGAAAAAAGGGGGTTTTATCACACATTTTAAATGGGAACTTTTTAACTAATTTGTACTTTGCTCATGAATTTTATGTGCTATGTGTTTATGTGTATTAGCGGTTAAGCCGCTCTTTTTATGATTTAAACCAAATCAAATAAAAGTAATTTTACTATATTGGGAGGGGGCTGCGCAGACTCCCTTCTGGAACCATTGATGGCCCTGGGGACCGCCACCCCCCAGGGTCGGCTCCTGCAGTGTCCAGGGGTGCCCATACCCTCGACACTGCTTTTTGCTATGGCAGGGCTGGAGCCGGGCGGCTCCCACCCTGCCATAGCAAAATCTGCTTTGCTCCATTGAAGCAAGCACAGGAATCCTGTTCTCGCTTCAATGAAGCAAAGCAGGATTGCTTTTCCACAGGGGGAGCTGCATGTCATCAGCTCCCCTTGTGGAAAAGCAATGCCTGCTCCCGATGGAAGCTGGGAGCCGGCAGGGACCATGGGGGCAATGGCCCCCCCCCAGGGTCCCTCAACGGAAAGGGCTGGTCAGAAGTGGCCCAGGAGTGGGGCTATGCGGCCCCCCTCCATCAGTAATTTTTTTTTTAACAAGGTACAGCCCAGGGGGATGGGGTCCCTGGGCTAATAGAGGCATCAGGAGGGGGGCCACACAGCCCCCTCCTTAAAAAAATGATACATTTCAACAATACATATATGGCCATGCCCCAGGGATGGGGTCCCTGGGCCGAAAGTGGCATAAGGAGGGGGCCCACGCAGCCCCCTTACGGTTTATGTTTTTATTTTTTTTAAAAATAGGGGTCAGGACCTGAGCAATGGGGTCCCCAGGGCCCCAAAAATGGGAAAAGAAAGGGGGCCACAATGCCCTCCTTCTGAAAACACAAAACGAGAAAAAAGCTGGCATTGTGCCGGAGGCACCGTCCTCTCCCTGCAGCACTCTGCAAACGTGCCCCTTGAAATGTTTTAAAATGGGGGATTAAGTTACCTTGAATCCTGAGGGTCCCTGGGGGTCAACTAGCTCACCAGGTACCACCAGTAAGCGCCATAGAGCTGTGTTGCAGAGAGGTGCTCTGAGGCTACGCCCCATTTTACACCACTCTGCAAAAATGGCTTCTGGTGCACTGCAGGTGGGGCGATGAGGTCCTCTTGTGTCCTAAGGGCCTCATCTAAAAAAACCTTTGAAATTCACTGAAAAAAACAAAGGATTGAGGCACATTATAATTAGAATGTTTCGTTTAAAAAAACACTAAAATTCACTGAAAAAAACATAGGTTTCAGGGATGTTATAGTTAGAAATTACCATTTAAAAAAACATTGAAATTCACTGAAAAACCATAGGTTTTAGGCACGTTATAGTTAGAAATTAGCATTTAAATAACCTTACAAACTCACTGAAAAACCATAGGTTTCAGGGATGTTATAGTTAATTGGACATTTCACTCATACAAAACCATAGAAATTCTGCTGTTACAGTTAGTTCAGCTATTGATAACACAATGCACTGCTGATGATGTCACATATTACATCATTCATGACAGGGTCAGTGACATCACCTAATTGGCCATGTGGCCCCCCTCCATATAAAGAATTATTTTTAAAATTACAAAAGTCTGGCCTTGCCCTGGGGCATGCGGTCCCCGGGCCGAAATTGGCTTTGGGTGGGGGGCCACATGGCCCTTGTTAAAAAAAGCCAGCATCTCGCCGGAGGCCACGCACCCTTTCTCCACCACTCTTCAAACGCACCCCATGGTGTGTTGTTAGATGAGGAATTCATTCCCTTTGAATACTGATGGCCAACTAGCCCACCAGGTACCTCCAAGATGTGCCACAGAGCTGCTTTCCAGACAGGTGGTCCAAGGCCATGCCCCTTTTTACACCACTCTGCAAACATGCTTCTTGGCGCACTATTGGTGGGGTGATGAGGTCCTCTTATGTCCTGCAGACCTCAGGACACAAGTGGACTTCATCCCCGAGTACCTGGTGGGCTAGCTCACCCAGGGACTCTCAGTATTCAAGGCAATTTAATTCCCCAAATAACAATGCACCAGGGTACTACTTTATGGGAAATATTTATTTGCGGAAATGCTTAGAGGACACAAAAGGATTTCATAAAAGAAAATGTACTTGTTAATACCTTGCAATTCGAATTTTGATTTACTCGGCTGAGTGACATCCATACATCAAGCTGGCATAGGGTGAAATGATAGAAAAAACGCACTGAATAATTGCAATGACCATATGTAGAAAAAAGAACCCAGTTCTGGGTTCGGAGACCTGTCTTGTGCAGTGGCTAACTACATAGTTAATAAAGTCTGAGTGTAGCCAGAAAAAGAAAGAAAAAATGTCTTTCTTTTAGTCCCCTCACTCACCGGAGTTTCATCACGGTGACATGCTTCATCATCGGGGCCATCCCAGTTCTCTACGAAAAGGGGCGTGCTGCGACTTGCGGAACTACTTAGGAGAACTATAATTGTGAAGGACTATGTGTGGTGCAAAATAAAAAGTGGAGTGGGTGAGAGTGTGGGTTAAAAATACCGTGCTAGGGGGCCTCAATGTTTTATTCTGCTCCTAGAATGGTATGTTAAAAATGGGGTTTATACTGTACACCTGCCAATAATGTGGGTAGGTTCAGTATATGGTCGACATGTTTCACGCTACCCCCAGCGTTTCATCAGGACCATACAGGGACCAGCCCTGTATTGTACCACTCCTAAAGAACCTAAATTCGGTTTAAGGAATTAGTAGTGCAATTAATTATTTACAGTGATTGACGCTGTACCACTCAGATACTTGCGTGGTTCAAAATACATACGCTTGACCTTTAGGGCGAATGTATTGCTCAATGAAGAACCTGCAATAGAAATGGATAAAGCAAAGTTAAAAAGCACCTTGCCCCTCTCTCAACCGAGATCGGGGTCATTCAAGTCCTTCATGATGCACGTCTCAAAACACGCACATATGTGTGCACATATTGTTGTGTTGATTTGACCATATCGGTGCGTGCACACTTTCAAATCCAGTGTCTGCTAGATGAGAAGAAGAAAATCCTGATGATTGATAACGCATACATCGAGCAAATAATGCTGTGGAAGCGTTATATTGACGATATTTGGTTAATCTGGAATGGTAATGAGGAAGAGGCCCAGAACTTCTGCACCTGGCTCAATGAGCAGGACCCTTTCCTAAAATTCACAAATACAATGAGCAGAAGCGATTTGGAGTTCCTTGACCTTTGCATTTGGGCAAAAGACGGAACTTTATAGACCACTACTCATTACAAACCAACCTCGAGAAATTGCCTCTTAACTTACAACGATTCAGAAAAGGGGGTGGTGATGGACAGAGTGCCTGAATTAAGCAGACCACTCCTACCCAGTCCAAAGATCAGGGCTTGATCCATCACCGTTTTTTAGCTCACTGCACCATCCCAGCTCTGAACCTGGCTACATGCAAATTAGTCTGTCCCTGGGCCAGTGCATCATGGGAACAGGGCAGACCAAACTACCAAGCCAATTCTTTTACTGGAAAGGAAACAAGCTTCCGGGGACCGGTTTCTGGCATTACAGCCGTCTTCGGCCCGGCTTGCTTGAATCCTGATGTTGCAGTGAGCAAGGGACTCATGTCTGAGCATACCCTTCCACGCTTATGGTGGACAAAACGATTCAGAAAAGGGGGTGGTGATGGACAGAGTGTCTGAATTAAGCAGACCATCAGCTCATTGCACCATCAGGATTCAAGCAAGCCGGGCCGATGACGGCTGTAATGCCAGAAACCGGTCCCCGGAAGCTTGTTTCCTTCCCAGTGAAAGAATTGGCTTGGTAGTTTGGTTTGTCCTGTTCCCATGATGCACTGGGACAGGGACAGACTAATTTGCATGTAGCCAGGTTCTGAGCTGGGATGGTGCAGTGAGCTAAAAAACAGTGATGGATCAAGCCCTGATCTGTTGACTGGGTAGGAGTATTCTGCTTAATTCAGAAACTCTGTCCATCACCACCCCCTTTTCTGAATCGTTTTGTCCACCATAAGCGTGGAAGGGTATACTCAGATGTGAGTCCCTTGCTCATTGCACCATCAGGATTCAAGCAAGCCGGGCCGATGATGGCTGCAATGCCAGAAACCGGTCCCCGGAAGCTTGTTTCCTTCCCAGTGAAAGAATTGGCTTGGTAGTTTGGTTTGCCCTGTTCCCATGATGCACTGGGACAGGGACAGACTAATTTGCATGTAGCCAGGTTCTGAGCTGGGATGGTGCAGTGAGCTAAAAAACGGTGATGGATCAAGCCCTGATCTGTTGACTGGGTAGGAGTATTCTGCTTAATTCAGAAACTCTGTCCATCACCACCCCCTTTTCTGAATCGTTTTGTCCACCATAAGCGTGGAAGGGTATACTCAGATGTGAGTCCCTTGCTCATTGCACCATCAGGATTCAAGCAAGCCGGGCCGATGACGGCTGTAATGCCAGAAACTGGTCCCCGGAAGCTTGTTTCCTTCCCAGTCAAAGAATTGGCTTGGTAGTTTGGTTTGCCCTGTTCCCATGATGCACTGGGACAGGGACAGACTAATTTGCATGTAGCCAGGTTCTGAGCTGGGATGGTGCAGTGAGCTAAAAAACGGTGATGGATCAAGCCCTGATCTGTTGACTGGGTAGGAGTATTCTGCTTAATTCAGAAACTCCGTCCATCACCACCCCCTTTTCTGAATCGTTTTGTCCACCATAAGCGTGAAAGGTTATACTCAGATGTGAGTGCCTTGCTCATTGCACCATCAGGATTCAAGCAAGCCGGGCCGATGACGGCTGTAATGCCAGAAACCTGTCCCCGGAAGCTTGTTTCCTTCCCAGTGAAAGAATTGGCTTGGTAGTTTGGTTTGCCCTGTTCCCATGATGCACTGGGACAGGGACAGACTAATTTGCATGTAGCCAGGTTCTGAGCTGGGATGGTGCAGTGAGCTAAAAAACGGTGATGGATCAAGCCCTGATCTGTTTACTAGGTAGGAGTATTCTGCTTAATTCAGAAACTCTGTCCATCACCACCCCCTTTTCTGAATCATTTTGTCCACCATAAGCGTGGAAGGGTATACTCAGATGTGAGTCCCTTGCTCATTGCATCATCAGGATTCAAGCAAGCCGGGCCGATGACGGCTGTAATGCCAGAAACCGGTCCCCGGAAGCTTGTTTCCTTCCCAGTGAAAGAATTGGCTTGGTAGTTTGGTTTGCCCTGTTCCCATGATGCACTGGGACAGGGACAGACTAATTTGCATGTAGCCAGGTTCTGAGCTGGGATGGTGCAGTGAGCTAAAAAACGGTGATGGATCAAGCCCTGATCTGTTGACTGGGTAGGAGTATTCTGCTTAATTCAGAAACTCTGTCCATCACCACCCCCTTTTCTGAATCGTTTTGTCCACCATAAGCGTGGAAGGATATACTCAGATGTGAGTCCCTTGCTCATTGCACCATCAGGATTCAAGCAAGCCGGGCCGATGACGGCTGTAATGCCAGAAACCGGTCCCCAGAAGCTTGTTTCCTTCCCAGTGAAAGAATTGGCTTGGTAGTTTGGTTTGCCCTGTTCCCATGATGCACTGGGACAGGGACAGACTAATTTGCATGTAGCCAGGTTCTGAGCTGGGATGGTGCAGTGAGCTAAAAAACGGTGATGGATCAAGCCCTGATCTGTTGACTGGGTAGAAGTATTCTGCTTAATTCAGAAACTCTGTCCATCACCACCCCCTTTTCTGAATCGTTTTGTCCACCATAAGCGTGGAAGTGTATACTCAGATGTGAGTCCCTTGCTCATTGCACCATCAGGATTCAAGCAAGCCGGGCCTATGACGGCTGTAATGCCAGAAACCGGTCCCCGGAAGCTTGTTTCCTTCCCAGTGAAAGAATTGGCTTGGCAGTTTGGTTTGCCCTGTTCCCATGATGCACTGGGACAGGGACAGACTAATTTGCATGTAGCCAGGTTCTGAGCTGGGATGGTGCAGTGAGCTAAAAAACGGTGATGGATCAAGCCCTGATCTGTTGACTGGGTAGGAGTATTCTGCTTAATTCAGAAACTCTGTCCCTCACCACCCCTTTTCTGAATCGTTTTGTCCACCATAAGCGTGGAAGGGTATACTCAGATGTGAGTCCCTTGCTCATTGCACCATCAGGATTCAAGCAAGCCGGGAGGATGACGGCTGTAATGCCAGAAACCAGTCCCCGGAAGCTTGATCCTTCCCAGTGAAAGAATTGGCTTGGTAGTTTGGTTTGCCCTGTTCCCATGATGCACTGGGACAGGGACAGACTAATTTGCATGTAGCCAGGTTCTGAGCTGGGATGGTGCAGTGAGCTAAAAAACGGTGATGGATCAAGCCCTGATCTGTTGACTGGGTAGGAGTATTCTGCTTAATTCAGAAACTCCGTCCATCACCTCCCCCTTTTCTGAATCGTTTTGTCCACCATAAGCGTGGAAGGGTATACTCAGATGTGAGTCCCTTGCTCATTGCACCATCAGGATTCAAGCAAGCCGGGCCGATGACGGCTATAATGCCAGAAACCGGTCCCCGGAAGCTTGTTTCCTTCCCAGTGAAAGAATTGGCTTGGTAGTTTGGTTTGCCCTGTTCCCATGATGCACTGGAACAGGGACAGACTAATTTGCATGTAGCCAGGTTCTGAGCTGGGATGGTGCAGTGAGCTAAAAAACGGTGATGGATCAAGCCCTGATCTGTTGACTGGGTAGGAGTATTTTGCTTAATTCAGAAACTCTGTCCATCACCACCCCCTTTTCTGAATCGTTTTGTCCACCATAAGCGTGGAAGGGTATACTCATATGTGAGTCCCTTGCTCATTGCACCATCAGGATTCAAGCAAGCCGGGCCGATGACGGTTGTAATGCCAGAAACCGATCCCCGGAAGCTTGTTTCCTTCCCAGTGAAAGAATTGGCTTGGTAGTTTGGTTTGCCCTGTTCCCATGATGCACTGGGACAGGGACAGACTAATTTGCATGTAGCCAGGTTCTGAGCTGGGATGGTGCAGTGAGCTAAAAAACGGTGATGGATCAAGCCCTGATCTGTTGACTGGGTAGGAGTATTCTGCTTAATTCAGAAACTCTGTCCATCACCACCCCCTTTTCTGAATCGTTTTGTCCACCATAAGCGTGGAAGGGTATACTCAGATGTGAGTCCCTTGCTCATTGCACCATCAGGATTCAAGCAAGCCGGGCCGATGACGGCTGTAATACCAGAAACCGGTCCCCGGAAGCTTGTTTCCTTCCCAGTGAAAAATTTGGCTTGGTAGTTTGGTTTGCCCTGTTCCCATGATGCACTGGGACAGGGACAGACTAATTTGCATGTAGCCAGGTTCTGAGCTGGGATGGTGCAGTGAGCTAAAAAACGGTGATGGATCAAGCCCTGATCTGTTGACTGGGTAGGAGTATTCTGCTTAATTCAGAAACTCTGTCCATCACCACCCCCTTTTCTGAATCGTTTTGTCCACCATAAGCGTGGAAGGGTATACTCACATGTGAGTCCCTTGCTCATTGCACCATCATCATTCAAGCAAGCCGGGCCGATGACGGCTGTAACGCCAGAAACCGGTCCCCGGAAGCTTGTTTCCTTCCCAGTGAAAGAATTGGCTTGGTAGTTTGGTTTGCCCTGTTCCCATGATGCACTGGGACAGGGACAGACTAATTTGCATGTAGCCAGGTTCTGAGCTGGGATGGTGCAGTGAGCTAAAAAACGGTGATGGATCAAGCCCTGATCTGTTGACTGGGTAGGACTATTCTGCTTAATTCAGAAACTCTGTCCATCACCACCCCCTTTTCTGAATCTTAACTTACAACAGCTTCCACCCAAGGCATTTGAAACAGAATCTCCCGTTTGGACAATTCCCACGGTTGAGACGGAACTGCTCAAGTAAATCAGACTACTTTGTGCAAGCCAAGGAATTGAGTAAAAAGTTAAAACAACGAAACTACCCAAATAAGGTAATAAAGGAGGCGAGCAAGAGGGCAAGTAATAACAACAGGGAGGCCCTTCTGGAACCAAAAGTACAAAAATCCACGTCAAATGAAAGACCCCTCTGCATAACTACCTTTGACAAAGTATCTAACCAGGTTACCAATAGTGTTAAAAAGCACTGGACCATACTAAACAGTGGTGATCTGAATATCCCAAAACCTATGTTCAGCCATCGGAGAGGTATGAACCTAAAAAATTACCTAGTCCATACCCGACCAAAACCTGTGGAGAACACCAACAGACTCCAACCACTACCAAGCGGTCATTACCCATGCAATAATTGTAGTGTCTACCACCTGACCTCAGTGACCAAATCAGTCACGTTTAACAATAATACCAGATGGCAACTCAAACAGTTTTCCAATTGTAATACCAGCGGGGTGGTATATTTGATCACCTGTACCTGCAATCTACATTATGTAGGCATGATCTCAAGGAAAGTCAGCACCCGAATAGTGGAACACAGAAGCAATATTCGGTGTAAAAAAGCCACTACACGCCAAACGACATGAGATGGGTGGTTTTAGAATTTTTTAACAACAAAGACAACCTTGAAAAAACCCTTCATGAGCGTGAACAACGTTGAGTTTTTAGATTGCAGACAGACAAAAATGGGCTTTCAATCGCTGAGATAACCAACACTGAATACCTGAACATGATATATAGGGGTACAGCAAGGCACCTTTTAGGTCGATCTGATAAACTCTCCTTATAACTTGTTAGATAACCAGTTTTTGACAAAATCTTCTGTTCTCTCTAAAAACTAAGAAACCCTTTTTTACTAATTTCTAGATAACCAAACAACTTTACTTTGTCTACTTTATCCTTAAAAATTGGTCCCAACATCTGCCCTTAAATACCAAAGTGACTCGCCTTTTTTTGCCTGTATAAAATCGAGGTCCACATTACACCTCTCTGAGTATTGACATTTTTCATGACTCGAGATATTTGGATTGGATCACCGAGTCAGGCATATCGCTGTTACTTTATTTTTAAGAGTCTTGTCCCAACACCTGCCCATCAATACCAGAGTGACTCGCCTTGTGTTTTTATAAAAACGAGGTCTATAATATACCTCTTTATTTACTGACTTTTTTCATGTCTCCGGCTCTGAGAAAACAGACTCAAGCAAAAGGGTAAAAAGACAACCTCTGTTTACATCCCTCCATTATGGCCGCACGCACGTTCGGTCTAGTTTCCCAACCCGGAAACGGGAACAAACAAATACCGAACCCACGGATCGCATTCTAAGATGCGGTCCGAGGGAAAGCAGCTAGGTAGTATTGTGCGGCGTTGCTGATCAGGATGTAAGTGAAACGCCGATTGCCTGGTATTTGAGAAGAGACGAACGAGTCTCTGTAGTAACTACGGCCAAAAAAACCTCCTGTTTTTTCTATAACTAACTACATTTTGTAAATCCCGTAATTTACAGCATTGTTTCCACCGAGGCGACCCCGCCCCCCTCAGTGACCATGATGTGCTATTAAGCACCTACAAATGTAAATATCTGGCATTTTTCTCTAGTTTTGTGTTAATTGTGTGTTCACTGTCTGTTTGTTAACGTCACCTCTGGATGTGTGTTGAAGATATTTCACGTTATAATCACATTACGTGTTATTCATCTAGCAGACACCGGATTTGAAAGTGTGCACGCACCGATATGGTCAAATCAACACCACAATATGTGCACACATATGTGCGTGTTTTGAGACGTGCATCATGAAGGACTTGAATGACCCCGATCTCGGTTGAGAAAGGGGCAAGGTGTTTTTTAACTTTGCTTTATCCATTTCTATTGCAGGGTCTTCATTGAGCAATACATTCACCCTAAAGGTCAAGCGTATGTATTTTGAACCACGCAAGTATCTGAGTGGTACAGCGTCAATCACTGTAAATAATTAATTGCACTACTAATTCCTTAAACCGAATTTAGGTTCTTTAGGAGTGGTACAATACAGGGCTGGTCCCTGTATGGTCCTGATGAAACACTGGGGGTAGTGTGAAACATGTCGACCATATACTGAACCTACCCACATTATTGGCAGGTGTACAGTATAAACCCCATTTTTAACATACCATTCTAGGAGCAGAATAAAACATTGAGGCCCAGTAGCACGGTATTTTTAACCCACACTCGCACCCACTCCACTTTTTCTTTTGCACCACACATAGTCCATCACAATTATAGTGCTCCTACGTAGTTCCGCAAGTCGCAGCACGCCCCTTTTCGTAGAGAACTGGGATGGCCCCGATGATGAAGCATGTCACCGTGAGGAAACTCCGGTGAGTGAGGGGACTAAAAGAAAGACATTTTTTCTTTCTTTTTCTGGCTACACTCAGACTTTATTACCTATGTATTTAGCCACTGCACAAGACAGATCTCCGAACCCAGAACTGGGTTCTTTTTTCTACATATGTCTATTCAGGGGGACGACCTGCTCTTTAGTACCTCCTTCTCCCTCTGTTTATACATAATTGCAATGAACATCAGGCACTGGGCTATGAGAACATGCGCTTTTAAAACAGCAGGTTTACTGTAACTGACAAACTACCAAATGCACTATATGGTCCACAATACAGTGAGAATATATAAAAAAGGACAACCATAAACGTCAAGGTGCTCACCTGATAGTCATTGATTATGGGTGGTTGGAGTGCAACTGCAGCAAATGTTTTGGAAGGCGAATATTTGCTTGCTTGCCTAGTGCTTATGCACGAGGAAATGTTGCCTTGCAGTAAAGACTGAAGTTTATTGTTGTATGATATTTAAATTTAACATATATGCCCCCATATTAATATTGTATCAAATAAATAATGCCTTGTGGCATGAGAATGAGTGGTTTGGAAAAATCCAATTGTGTTGTAACAGAACAACTCTGTATGTAGCTACAAGGCCCATCATCATACAAGTACAAACAAGGAAAGACAATAACTGCATTATTCTCTGCATGTGTCTGCCATAGTATTCTATGGCCTTATGCAATAATTTTGAGCGTTTTGACAAAATTATAAACAAAATGCATACATGGATGATTAGCGCAAATATCTCCAAAAGTTGGTAATAGGAGATAGCGATGTTAGCGACTGTTTTCAGTCGCTAACATCTTGGCACGCCCACTTTGCATGTCACTAGTGATAAATATCACTGACATGCAAAGTGGGGCCCAAGATGGTCGTATCTCCTACTAGCCGTCGCTAACTGGTGTTAGCGACAGCTAGTTCTTCAAAAAAGAGAGAGTTTCCCAGAATTACAGAAAGGACTGGGTGTAAGACAAACAAAAAAAGGGGGTTTTCCTTTCTGTATGATTAGCTCTTGGTTTGTGACCCAAACGGGACTACACACTAACGTGACTTTCTTAGTGTTATAAAGTGACACGGGAAATTAGATCTGCACAGAAACCTAAAGTATCTTTTGTTTCACAAATTTTATTATAAAAGACAATATGAATTCATTTTCTACATTGAACATATAAAAACATTGCATTAAATCAGACTATATCTGGCAAATAGTTTGAATGCACATGTTACTAAAAACCATTTGATGCATCACAATCCACATATAACAAAATTTAAAAAAAGATGCTGCAGTGAGTCCTTTGTCGACGCGTTTCGGTGCTTTCGAATATTTTTATTTTTTTTTTTTTAAATTTTTGAAAACCTTTATTCGTGCATGTAAAAAAGAACAAATACGGGCCTACAACCATCAGGCCGGCCACGATACTTTAAGCACTGGTACAAACATTTCGGTCCCCTAGCATCAACAGACGAAATAGCAACAGTCTATGAATGTTACACTGGGGAAAGCCATGACACCGGGGGAAAGGAGGAATGGAGGTTAATTTTAAAGTTTTTTATGTGATTTTAACAGGAAAAAGGCAGTGAAGAATAAGAACCAAGGAGATTCGAGTCCGCACAGTATCTTCACAATACGGGAGAGCGACAACATTCCAGAAAACAACAGTGGAAATTAAAATCTCAGGCAGTGAGGCGGTGCAAATCAACAACACGACATTCACACCAGTAATTACGCACCCCTTCAGCGCCGCCCCCACTCAGCCAGCCCCAAGCCCGGACCCAGAATCGAACCAAAGTAAAAGCGTAGAAGAGATAAGAAAGAAATAAAGGCCCATAGAACTAATAAGAAATACTAAATTACCCCCCCACCCAACACCAATGCGGAGGCTACGGCCTACCCCCCCCCCCCAGCATAGTGCCTGTCGCCCATTAAAACCCGAAATATAGACAAGAAAGGAGAACAAAAGAAGAGTAAAGAGGATGAAAGAAAAACGTTAACACCTATGATATAGGGGGTGAGAAAAGAATAAAATATTCTAATCTAAACTCCCAAAAAAGAATAAGGTGGGGAGGAGCCTACTTAACATCAGAGCGCCCGGGACCCTCGGCCATCTACAGCTTCCACACACTGAAAACCTTCTACTTCGAAAGCAGCAGTGCTATAATCAATTGCAACAGTAACATAGATGGAAGAAGTCCTTTCGCGATGCATGCTCACAACATATACACAGCAGTTCCAATCCCAGTCCCGCCAACCCGTGAAGCAATAGCGTTATAAATCAGCCTAACCCTGGCCTGATCGCGGGTGTAAGACAAAGCCAGCTCCCATATGAAGGCCCCGCAACCCGTGCACACAAAGACAATATGGCAGCTCAGAAGAAGAAGGTGATTCAGGAGCATAAAATGGCCGCCGACCATCTGTAGAAGTCCCTTTGTCCACTGCACATAGTCCCACCAGGGCATCTGGAGCACAAGAGTTCCGCAGGAAAGAAGACGAAGGCCACAGTAAATGAGCCCTCGAGGGTGCCAGGAGCTGCGCAGCCGGATACATCTGCAAGCGCGATGGCGCAGGCAACAATGAGACAAGACTCGAGGGATGGGGAAACAAAGTATCAGCAGCAGAGTAGGAGAGTAACTGACCATAGGCGCCGGGAAAGTCAGCTGCAGGCACCAATGTAGCATGTCCACATGTAACCACTGTATCCCCGCTTGAAGGCAAAGGCAGATTCACACCTTGCTCGTAACAAACGTTGCGCTCATGACCCGCATCAGATATTATGGAGTCGAACTGCTCACTCAGCGCCTGGAGACCATTACGCATTTGCGAGTGAAAGTCCCGTAGGGCGGCCAGAACGGAGCCACAGGATGGTCGAGGCTGCATCCCAGCATTGACAACGATCCGGGCCGGCACTTTGGAGCTGGTGCCTGATGTAGGGAGGGCGAAGTAGTCAGCGGGCAGGACCGGGCTATCTCCCCCCAGCCGCGGGCAGGCAGATGAGGGCATGACTACCGCAGGACGGTATAATGGCCGGGGGGGGGTTCGTGGCAAAAAACAAGCTCCCTGCAGGTCTGCGCCGCCACAAGGATCACGGACAGGCAGCACCCGTCCCTCAAGGTCACTGTGCAGCGGGTTAGGTGGCATAAGAAGAGCCGGCAGCCTACGGCGAGCCGGTTCGCTGAGCTTCCCACAGCGCGCTCCACAGATCGGAGCAGGAGACCCGTTCCTCCGGGGCTTACCTCACAGCCCTCACATTCCAGGCGCAGGGTGCAGCAGTTCTCCAGCCCTCACATCCCAGGCACGGCTGACGGCAGTCCCCGGTACGCAGTGCGGTCGGGACCGCGCGGCCTGAAATGGCGCTAGCGGGTCCGGTCACTGCGGAGCCTCCAGGGTCCGGCGACGAGCGGCAACAAAGCGAGGGTCCAGGGCGGGGAGCACCATCACGGGTATCTCCGGCATCCGGGCAAGCTGGGACCTCGGGAAAGTACCGGAGTGATCAGCTCGCCTTCGCACACATTTCGCCGCCAGGAACGAGAAGGATAGTAAGCAGGATGTTGTTGCGAAGCAAAGGGCCGACGGAGCCGGGAGCTCAAGCGTCTGCTCCGGTCGCCATCTTGGCTCCTCCGTCTCGAATATTTTTAACACCTTCCTCAGGACAGACTTATTATTAAAAACCAAGGTTTCTTGGATCTAAAAACAAATACATACAATTAAAATCATATATTTTTTAGGTGAATACAAGATACAGTACAGATATGCGCATAAATGCCCTTGTGTCATGATGTCAGCAAAAGACTAATATCTTACTTGCTAACGTTTTCTTGTGGAGCCTTCCAATATATGGGGTTCCACACCCTAAAGGACAGGGTGTCTATACGTCCTCGGGTTAAAAAGCGTATTCCCTTTTTATTGGAAAGTCTAAGAAATAAAAAGGAGCCATAATCAATTTATCTGTGATCAAAGTCAATTTAGGCACCCACACTAGGTTAATGTTTATTACACTTACTTTCAGAGAAGGGAAGATGATCTCATAAGTGTCTTTTATCAATTAGATCAACTTTGGATCAACACTGGCCGATGTGAGGTTTCGGTGACTTTAGCCCGGTCTGTAAAAACATCAATATGGATTTATGTATCCCTTTTCATATACAAGTTTGAAGGAGAGTCTATGTTATTGGACACTAGAGCCCTACATACCTTCAACATAGATCCTTAATCGGATACTCCTGTTATCCGGGTTTGTGGAACTACTGTCTCCTGATCTGGTATCCACATATGTTTTTTTTCCTTTCCTTCGCAGTGTACCCTGGATAAAGATATATAGGAACATCAGTATATGTTTCTTACTGATGTGGGTGAATGTCAAAACACTGGTTTAGATTATATGTTATATATGCTTTATACTCTAAATCGTGGTGCCTGCATATCAGGGTGGGTGATTCAAAATAAATGTTTGAAGCGCCACCCCTGTTAGGCAAAGTTTCTGACTGATGTAATTTAAAAGGAAAATACTTTCAGGCGGTACATAGGCTTACGGGATCAATATTGCTCTTAGAGCCGGTCCCCATTCTATTTAGGAATTATTAATTCGATTTCCTGGTTAAAAGAGCTAACTCAGCATAACGTCCGACCCCCCGTGCGGCAGGCACCTTACCGTATAATCTGTTAAGCCGTAACCGTCAACACGTCCACTCTCCCCTTCTCTGAATGAATAAGTGGCGTGCGCTCCCTACATTCATACTCATACCAATTTAGATATAATAGATTAATTGGTATGGGAGGCCGTTACATCGGTCGGTCGCGTTGATGTTGTCGGCCATGTTAGTAGTTTTTTTTGTTATTCACATTACGAACAATCTGGCCGTAAACATGTATGATGATCTAATACCATAGCTTTTAGTACCTCACGGGCCCGATTTATAACTACTTTTACCATTTATTAAATAGATGTTTCTACTTATTCTGTTTTTCTCTTTTGCTCGTGTTTAAGTATAACGCGCCATGTTTGTAGTTTTTATAGGTTTCCTTTCCTGCGCGAGCGATAAGACTGTCACTATGTTGGTTCTCGGCGGCATGTTTGTAGTTTCTTCTGTTACGAAACCACCGGCCGTTTTAATTATGGGATATATTTTCACTATCTTTTACATTTAGCGAGATTATTCCTAGATTTACCCACTAATAGGTTACACATGCTAATGGCGTTTTGGTGCTTCAAAGATATTCCTTACTCTCTACGATACAGAAAAATTTCTTTTGTGATGCCTTGGCTACTGGGTATCGTAGGGCTGTTCGTATACATACATTTTAGTAACGTCTTTCTCCGAATTTATCAAGGGGTCTGTTGTGGTTATTGTTACTGTCCCTTTAATGGAACTCCACCAGCTTTGCCTTCTTGACATCATTATGAGAATGGTATGTTTTCTCCTGAAGAGTCATTTGCTGTGGTCTGCTGTTGATGGTTGTACTAATAAAGCTCCTTCTACAATTTATCTTGTTTTTGAGCCTTTATCACTGGCGACGAGGGTCAAGGCTTGATTGGGGATAAGCGTCTACAACCATCAACTCCCCTACCTTTGGATTTCGTTTTGGACTTACGGAGAGGATGAATAGAGTTGTGAAGAGTTGTGCACAAAGGGCTTTAGAATCCAAAGTTTCTTTTAGCAGTGTCTTGAGGGAGACGTGGTGGGCACACCGCACGACTCCCAATGCTGTCATGCAGAGATCACCTTTCGAGGCTTTGAGAGGTAGGTTAGCTTGTTCTAAACTCAATCCTACCTGGCTTCCTGAGAAGGGTCGTGATGACACTGTTGAAAGAGAGGTGAGAAGGAGGGAGGCGTTGAGAAATTATCAGCAGAAGTATAAACAACGCTACGACGCTAAGATGCATGTCAAACTTAGGAAGTGGAATGTTGGTGATTGTGTTCTGGTGAAAAAATCCAAGTGTGGTCTTAAAGGTGCTTCAAACTTCACTGGTCCTTTCTCCATTATTTCCATCAGGAAGAATGTTGTCACCTTAGACAATGGTTGCACTTGGAATATGTCTAAATTGGCCAAGTGCGATGCTGCTAAGTTCCATTCCACCAGCAGTTTCAATTCTTCTTGCACTCCTAGTGCTGCTCCTTCTCCTGGTTTTCAAAGAACTGTTTTTGGGAGGACTTCACACCTTCCTCGGAAATTTGATGATTATGTAATGTCTTAAGTATTGTGTTCCATTTATTCCTTTCTATTTTTTATTATTGGATGGGGGATGTGTTGTGGTTATTGTTACTGTCCCTTTAATGGAACTCCACCAGCTTTGCCTTCTTGACATCATTATGAGAATGTTATGTTTTCTCCTAAAGTGTCAGTTGCTGTGGTCTGCTGTTGATGGTTGTACTAATAAAGCTCCTTCTACAATTTATCTTGTTTTTGAGCCTTTATCAGAGTCGTTTGTTGTTCTAAACCCTTATACTTCCACATTCTCAATGTAAACGATACAATGGGCATTTTAGGCTGGCATGACATCGGGAAAGGCTATTCTTATCGTTAATAACCGCTTCTGATTTATTGATGGCTTCTATTGTCTTATTTGTTTCGGTACCCATTCATTTGCCCAGAATATACATTTCTATTCCTCACAGAAGTACAGGATTATTCTACATACATTGTCTTGTGTATGTTTTTTACATGGTATTATAGCGATCGCCTCCGTACATTTAGTAACGATCCTGAACAGTGTGTGACAATTTAAGAAAACAATTATTTCTTTATCAATAACAGGCCACATTATGAAAAGGCAATGGCAAACCGGCGTGAACTTCATAGAATTAATAGACCATGTTGCCTACATTGCTACAATCTATTAAAGTGTTCAAACGTATTGAAGACAGGTGGTGGTGAATGTGCCAGATGTCATGTAAACGCTCATTAACATGTCTAGACAGTCCTCTACACAATATTTCTTTGTATCATGATTGATTTCTACATTTCTACCAATACAGTAAAGATAATATAGTATGCACACTGTTTTCCATCCTGATAAAATTTTGAAGGCCACATACCAAGACTGTTTTTCACAAATATGGTCCATCTTCAAAGGTTTTACTGAAGCTGTATCACATAAACAGTCTATTTCCAAATTATAAGGGGGATTCATTTCAACAATTCTATCGCCTCCTTATGGATTATACAATATACATACAATTTATATCCCACTATTGCTTTAATACAGACATTTAGAGACATTTTCTTCAGGTGTGGTTTACCATATTTAGTAAAAAGGTTTGATGGACAATTCTATATATATCGGCATTTCATAATCTCCAGCTGTCTGTGTATGTATGCTGTGTCATAACTAGCTACAGAGTGTGGTAGGTCACCTAATTATTCTATCCCACTCTTCTCTGCAATTAAGCCCTGAATAGTATGTTCTGAATTTGGACATGTAGAATTGTTCTCTCAATTTACGCTTTTTATTTATGTCTCCTCCTCGAACTGATATTTTGATCTTTTCCAGAATGAATCATTTGATGTCATTAATGTCGTGTTTTTCCACAACCCAATGATCAACCAATGGTGCACCCTTTTTAGGATTTTTTATTGTGGAGCGGTGTTCAGTTAACCTCTGCCGCATTTCATGCCCTGTTTCACCTACATAACATTTATTGCAGGGACATATCAGAAGATACACTGCATTGGTGGTACGGCAATTCACATGATCATTCATCCAATGAGTAATGCCGTTTATTTCTAGTTTATCTGTTTTCACAATATTGTGACAATGGGAACATGTTCCGCATGGAAGATTACCTCGGATAGGATTGTTATTCATTACATTTCTTAAACCAGATTATTTCGGTTCTCTAAAGGTCTGTACAAGATGATTTCTGATAGTTTTATTCCTTCTATACGCATAGATAGGTTTTGGTATGGGTACTTTTCCTGTTCCATTCAGTAAGGACCAATTTTTATTAATGAGGTTTTTAACCTTATTGCTAAACCCATTGAAGTCCGATACCATCACTATTTCATTTTTTACCTGCTTTGATGTTTGATTTGTGTCAAAGAGACTATCTCTATTGAAATATTTAGCACGTTTATATGCTTCTTTTATAAGTCGCTGAGGGTAGCCTCTCTGAGACAGCTTTATTTTAAGAGTTTCAGCATGTTTTTCGAATGTCTGTCTATCACTACAATTACGTCTAATACGTAAAAATTTACTGAAAGGTATTCTGTCTTTTTGACATTTAGGGTGATAGCTCGTATGATGGAGGAGGGTATTTCTATCTGAGGGCTTTACATATAATTCAACATTCAGTGCACCTTCTTTATTTACAATTTTTATATCTAGGAAGTCAACAGACTGTTGGCTTTTGGTTGACGTAAACCTCAGGTTTTGATCTCCACAATTAAGCCACTCCAGAAAGCTGTTGAGGTCCTCTTCGCTGCCTTCCCATATAAAGAAAATATCGTCTATGAATCTAGACCAATTTTTTATATTTTCGTAGAAAGGACTTATTTCATTGTAAATGTGACGCTGCTCAAAATTCCCAACGTACAGGCATGCCAGGCTGGGAGCACATGTGGCTCCCATACTGGTGCCCTTGATTTGACAAAAAACTCCTGTTTGAATAGTAAGATGTTATTTTGCAAAATGATCTCGATACATTCGATGATGAAGACATTCTGAGGTGGTAGTTCACCCTCTTCATTCCTCAAAATGTCTTCCATCATCCGAACTGTATCTTGTTGTGGGATATTCGTGTATAGAGATTCAATGTCTAAACACACAAGCCATTGAGTATTCGAATTGAACTCTATCCCTTCTATCTTTGAGATCATATGTGTCGTATCTTTGATATATGAGGGCAAGAGGGCCACTAGTGGTTTTATGAAGTGGTCTACGTATTTACTCAACGGTTCTGTTAAGGACTCCATGCCTGAAACTATTGGCCGCATCGGCGGGTCCGTCATATTTTTGTGGACCTTTGGCAGCCCATAGAGGGCTGGGATTTTAGGGTGGTCATTTATTAAGAACCGATACTCCTCCTCATTGATGATATTATCTTCTTTGGCATAATTAACTATATCTTTGACCTTCTTCTTAAGTTCTTCCCATTCTCTAGCACTAGAGGGTCTGTAGTGTGATCTATTCCCTAAGAGGTCTAAAATTTTTTGGTCATAGTCTTCCGTTTTTAAAATCACTATACTTCCCCCCTTGTCTCCTGGTTTTATCGCTATATCATTACACATAGAAAGATTTTTTAGGGCCTCCCTTTCTATTTTTGACAAATTATTCTCAGTCCAAACTTTTTTATCCAACAATTTTTCTAAGCCACTAGTGACTACTTTTTCAAAAGTGTCGACATCCTGGCTGACCATACTTATGTTTGGTGTCCATGTTGACGGGGGTTTAAGGCCTGATTTGTTGTCAGATATTCTATCCTCTTTCCCTTCAAAGAATTTTTTGATTCTAATCTTTCTAAAGAGATCTCTCACATCCCTCTCTATTGCATATCTGCATCCCTGTGTACTTGGGGCGAAGCCTAGACCTTTTTCTAAAACACTAATGTCATGTGTGGATAGTACTTTGTCTGATAAGTTAATGATGGGTGCTTTAAACTGCAGGACACAACAGGTCTGGATGCAACCTCATGCCTCCGAGCCTAAACCACTCCTTACTGGGGTTCCACAGGGATCTACTCTTAGTCCCCTACTGTTCAATATTTACATCACCCCCCTGGTTTTTCTAGGGGAACAGTATGGGGCTAAGATTATAGGGTATGCTGATGATACGCAGCTACTCTTAACCTGGCCAGACGACCATCTGGACACTGCAACGGTCCAGCTTTGTCTATCTTGGTGCACAGACATAATATCGAGTCCAAAATATTGTTTGGACAAAATATCAAGTATTTAATATAGACTGGACAAAATATCGACAGGACAGAATATCGACGACAAAAATATTGTTTTTAAGGTAAGTGAAGTAATATCGACTGTAAAAAATATAGATAGATAAAATATCAAAATATATAATATAGATAGTTACAAATAACGAATATTTAATAATATATAATATTTTATAGTGTATTTTTATGTTATAATATGTGTGAAAAGTGTGCATTTATGTTATAAATATTATTATTAAATGAATTTTTTTTTATGAATGTTGCGTAATGTAATTCTGTAGCGGGTTGTGGGTTTATAGGGGAATAGGGTGGGAAGTAATTTAATTATAATTAATTAAATATGTAAATTTATTTATTGATATTAATTAGTAATTAATTGTTAATTAATTGATATTAGTTTATTGATTTAATTGTAATTATTAATGTATTTATATTAATTGATTAATTGGTAATTATGTAAATTTTACTAATTTAATTTCTGTAGCGGGTTGTGGGTTTATAGGGGAATAGGGTGGGAAGTAAATAAATTATAATTACATGAATATATACATTTATTTATTGATATTAATTAGTAATTAATTGTTAATTAATTGATATTAGTTTACTGATTTAATTATAATTAATAATTTATTTATATTAATTGATTAATTGGTAATTATGTAAATTTTACTAATTTATTTTCTGTAGTGGGTTGTGGGTTTATAGGTGCCTAGGGTGCAAAGTAATTTTTTAATAATTAATTAAATAATAAAAATAATTGAACGTTATTTATTTGGAAATAATAGTGAAATAATTTTTAAGTTTAAAAAAATATTTGTTAATGTATAATTAATTTGTAATAATAGGTGATTAATTACAATAATTATTGTTAAATAGTAATTTTAAAATATTATTTATTCTCTTAGATAACATTTTCATTTATTTTTTATTAATTATTAATAGATATTCATTGTTAGAATTTTGAATAATATATGAAATATTTACTTTCCCTAATGTTGTATTCTCTGGAGTGGGAATAGTCATTTTTACCCCTACCCTATCCAACTCTTTCCCTACTGTTGCACACACTGGAGTGAGAATAGTAATTTTAACCCCTACGCTATCCAACGCTTTCCCTACTGTTGCACCCACTGGAGTGAGAATAGTAATTTTAACCCCTACGCTATCCAACGCTTTCCCTACTGTTGCACCCACTGGAGTGGGAATAGTAATTTTAACCCCTACGCTATCCAACGCTTTCCCTACTGTTGCACCCACTGGAGTGGGAATAGTAATTTTAACCCCTACGCTATCCAACGCTTTCCCTACTGTTGCACCCACTGGAGTGGGAATAGTAATTTTAACCCCTACGCTATCCAACGCTTTCCCTACTGTTGAACTCTTTGGAGTGGGAATAGTAATTTTTATCCCTACGCTATCCAACGTTTTCCCTACTGTTGCACTCTTTGGAGTGGGAATAGTAATTTTAACCCCTACGCTATCCAACGCTTTCCCTACTGTTGCACCCACTGGAGTGGGAATAGTAATTTTAACCCCTACGCTATCCAACGCTTTCCCTACTGTTGCACCCACTGGAGTGGGAATAGTAATTTTAACCCCTACGCTATCCAAAGCTTTCCCTACTGTTGCACTCTTTGGAGTGGGAATAGTAATTTATACCCTTACGCTATCCAACGCTTTCCCTACTGTTGCACTCACTGGAGTGGGAATAATAATTTTAACCCCTACGCTATCCAACGCTTTCCCTACTGTTGCACCCACTGGAGAGGGAATAGTAATTTTAACCCCTACACTATCCAACGCTTACCCTATGCTTGCATTCTTTGTAGTGGGAATAGTAATTTTTACACTTTTGTTATTGTACGTTAATAATATTGGCTATTATTTAATTATATTTTGTTATTCTATATATATGTTTTAAGAAATATGATTAAAAATAAAATTATTTTGACTTTCATTAATTATTTAATTATTATAAATTAATTTAAGTATTTTTAAATATATTTTAGTAATTAATTATTAATATTAATGTAATTTAACATTGTTTTTATTAAAGTCGATATTTTTTACAACTATATTTTTGTAAACAATATTTAAAACTCGATATTTTTGTACTTACCTGTTAGTACATAGAAACTCGATATTTTGACAGTCGATATTTTGTCAACGATATTATTGCAACTCAATATTTTGGCAATCGATATTATTTCAGTGATCCGTCTATCTTCAGTGTTTCGTTGGCTAACCTTGGCCCAGTTAAAATGCAACGAGGATAAATCGGAGGTCCTCTTTTATGGCTCCTTCCCTTTCAGTTTCAAGAACTCATTGTGGCCCCCGAATATTCCCTGTCCTAAGGTGATGGGTGGCCCTGCGAAAAACCTTGGGATTTGGTTTGGGGAGGATCTCAGATTTGAGGACCATATAAAGAAACTAACCGGGACATGCTTCGCTACCTTAAGAATGCTCAGAAAACATTTTCCATTGCTTCCGAGAGAGGCTAGGGAGACTGTTACTCGAGCACTCATTTTAGCAAGGTTGGACTATGCGAACTCCCTGTTCAGCGGCATCCCTGCCTACTTGGTCAAGCGTCTGCTGGTCATTCAGAATGTCGCTGTCCATCTCCTTTTTAACGTTCCGAGATGGAAGAGCGTTCGGTCTCATATGTCTAGCCTTCACTGGCTCCCAGTTCCACAATGCCTTCTTTTCAAAGCTCTAGTACTCTCATTCAGAGCTACTCATGACCAAGGTCCGGCCTATCTGAAGAAGAGATTTACTCTCTACGCCCCCACTAGAGTACTTAGGTCATCTTCACTGTTTAAAATGACCCTTCCCCGGTTCAAGCGAACCAGGTTAGGTGGCCAGTCCATTGCAGTTGTAGCAGCTCGAGCCTGGAACGCCCTCCCCTTTCACCTGCATTCTAGTCAATGTGCAGCCCAGTTCAAGAAAAATCTAAAAAGCCACCTGTTTAGAAGTGTGACATAAGATGATCCTTGTATGTTCTCCTTTGCTCCTTCCCACCGCGCCAGTATACTCCCAAGTAACAGTGCGCGTTAAAAAACAATTTATACATTTATACATACATAGTTTCTATTCCTAATCCTTGTGGCTGCGGGTTCTCATGTAGGGTCTCCTTATTGGTTGTCTGTTGCCAGGACGGCCCCTCCCCCGTGTTCTGAAGCCCCTGGTTTGTCGCCTCTGTTGTTGGCCTATAAAAGCAGGTTTATAATCCCTGCTGTTACCTGCTTCCCCATCTCGTTGCTCTTTGTTATTTCTATTGTCCACATTTCTGTCTCCCTCTGAGTCTGTGCTATTATATGAAGTATCCGAGAAAGTTACGTTTTTCTTGTGGAATCTATTTCTATTGTAGGGAAACTGTTTGCCCCCATATTCAGCTGGGACTGGTTGGTCATAGTAGTCCTTCTGGATATAAGGATAAACATTCTCAACCCTATAGTTTGCTATATCTTTTCTTAGTTTGTTGGATTTTTTGTTTATCATGTAGTCCTGATAGCCTGCTATGTCCTCTTTGATTTCATCTAGCTTTTTCTTAGCGTCTTCAAGGGCTGTGCTGTCATTGAGCTCCTTTTCTAATTTCTCAATTTCTTCTTTTTCAATTATTATTATGTCTTGAGCAGTTTCGATCATTAGCAACATCCAATCACGACTGCACCGGTTCGCGATGAGTGTCCAGTTTTCCTTAAATTTTTCGTTGTTAACAAATAAACCAGGCTCATTTTTAATTTGAAGCCCGACAGGTATAATGCCTTTCCTACAGTATTGGATGATGAATTCCGAATGTAATTCGGTTCGTATCATCTTTTTCTTCAAGTTCCACAGTTTATTCCATCTTTCTTCGTCATCTCTAGATAGAGTCATCGAGTTGATAGTCTTTGAGCTACCACCCGTAAGTTTCTTAAACTGGTCCTCAGAAAAGCCGAAGATCCGTAAGGTGTCCTTTTTATGACTATATTGTAACTAACTCTCCAGCTACAAGAGCTGTAAACAACTTCAAAAAAGAGAGAGTTTCCCAGAATTACAGAAAGGACTGGGTGTAAGACAAACAAAAAAAGGGGGTTTTCCTTTCTGTATGATTAGCTCTTGGTTTGTGACCCAAAGGGGACTACACACTAACGTGACTTTCTTAGTGTTATAAAGTGACACAGGAAATTAGATCTGCACAGTAACCTAAAGTATCTTTTGTTTCACAAATTTTATTATAAAAGAACATATGAATTCATTTTCTACATTGATTATATAAAAACATTGCATTAAATCAGACTATATCTGCAAATAGTTTGAATGCACATGTTTCTAAAAACCATTTGATGCATCACAATACACATATAACAAAATTTAACAAAACATTATAAAAAGATGCCACAGTGAGTCCTTTGTCGACGCGTTTCGGTGCTTTCCAATATTTTTACCACCTTCCTCAGGACAGACTTATTATTAAAAACCAAGGTTTCTTGGATCTAGAAACAAATACATACAATTAAAATCATATATTTTTTTAGGTGAATACAAGCTACAGTACAGATATGTGCATAAATGCCCTCGTGTCATGAAGTCAGCAAAAGACTAATATCTTACTTGCTAACGTTTTCTTGTGGAGCCTTCCAATATATGGGGTTCCACACCCTAAAGCACAGGGTGTCTATACGTCCTCGGGTTAAAAAGCGTATTTCCTTTTTATTGGAAAGTCTAAGGAATAAAAAGGAGCCATAATCAATTTATCTGTGACCAAAGTCAATTTAGGCACCCACACTAGGTTAATGTTTATTACACTTACTTTCAGAGAAGGAAAGATGATCTCATAAGTGTATTTTATCAATTAGATCAACTTTGGATCAACACTGGCCCATGTGAGGTTTCGGTGACTTTAGCCCGGTCTGTAAAAACATCAATATGGATTTATGTATCCCTTTTTATATACAAGTTTGAAGGAGAGTCTATGTTATTGGACACTAGAGCCCTACATACCTTCAACATAGATCCGTAATCGGATACTCTTGTTATCCGGGTTTCTGGAACTACTGTCTCTTGATCTGGTATCCACATATGTTTTTTTTCCTTTCCTTCGCAGTGTACCCTGGATAAATATATATAGGAACATCAGTATATGTTTCTTACTGATGTGGGTGAATGTCAAAACACCGGTTTAGATTATATGTTATATATGCTTTATACTCTAAATCGTGGTGCCTGCATATCAGGGTGGGTGATTCAAAATAAATGTTTGAAGCGCCACCTCTGTTAGGCAAAGTTTCTGACTGATGTAATTTAAAAGGAAAATACTTTCAGGCGTTACATAGATTTAGGGGATCAATATTGCTCTTAGAGCCGGTCCGCGTTCTATTTAGGAATTATTAATTCGATTTCCTGGTTAAAAAAGCTAACTCGGCATAACGTCCGACCCCCGTGCGGCAGGCACCTTACCGTATAATCTGATAAGCCGTAACCGTCAACATCTTGGCACGCCCACTTTGCATGTCATTAGTGATAAATATCACTGACATGCAAAGTGGGGCCCAAAAGTGGGGCCCAAGATGGTCACTATCTCCTACTAGCCGTTGGTAACTGGTGTTAGCGACAGCTAGGTAATAGGGAGATAATTTTATCTCCGCTTTCTTGGCTTTTAAAGCCAAAAAAGCAGAGATAAACCCCCTTGATAATATGCCACTAGGTTCTTCAGCGAGAAATAGCCAAATAACAACGAAAGTGAAAGGATATATGAACTTAATAATTATTAATTATTATGTAATATGAAACAATGTATTTTATTCCAGAAGGAAGGATTGCAGCAAATTTCATTGCAAGTTATTGTGTACTATGAACCATGTTGAATGACTATGCAAAGGCAGAGTCAAAAAAACATTTGTGGCTGTAAACTTTGATGTATTTATGTTTTTATTTAAGCCTGCCAGGAAAAAATAGAAGATTGCTCACAGGGATAAATTGTTTTGCTAAGTTGTACTTCTCAACCATCCATGGGTAGAATCACACAGTTGTAGAGCCCACACGAGGGTTGGAATATAGGTGGGATAATGTGTGGTTTGCCTTGAAAGTTGTTTTTGTTATTGTCCTCATTCACCTCAGGCTTTAATGAATTTACCGTTGCCAACCCTCTGCAAAAGAGGAGACCACGGGCCCCCGCCAGGGGTAGAGAAAAGAAAGGCGCTGGGTCAAAAAACACCATCCTGCTTTCCAGCGCCTGCATAAAGTGTACTGGGATGCCCTTGCAGCTGAATCAGAGAGTTCTGTTGGCGAAATCATCGGACAGGGGATTCTTTTTATTATCTTCTTACGATCCTTAAGCCACTCACTGGGTTCGGTGAGCCTCTACCCAATTTTGTAATATATCACAGAATGTGTTTTCTTTTTGGACCCACTTCCCAACAAGTCCATTCTTGACATATAAAACTTGGACTCTAACCATTTTGTATGCTGTGGCGGTGTTTCACTTATCCAGATACCACAGATCTCCCTTTTGGCAAGCAATAATGCGTAGAACAAAATGTTCTTAGTAACTCCTGACACACCCTCCTTCACCCCAAAGATAATTTGTGCGAGGCTTACCTTTATGTGTATTTCCAAAATACCTGTAAGTGTTGATTCAACTTCATGCCAGAAACTTTGAATGTGCAGGCACTGAAAAAACATATGTACATCTGTTGCATTTTCCAGGCCACACTTTGCACAGGCAACCGGCTTTCCTTTCGCCATTTTTGACAGCTTCTCAGGAGTTATATATGCCCTATGAAGTGAGAAACAAAAAAAAAGCAGGCTTAACAAATTCGGCTGCCAGGGCAATTTATGGCCTGAGTCGCAGATCAAAGTCCTCTGGTCTGCTGAGATCTCTGCACTGGCTCCCGGTGCGAAAACGTATCTTGTTTAAGACACTGACCACTGCCTTCAAATCCTTACATGGAATTGGAGCAACTTACTTGAGGAAAAGGGTGCACTTTTACTATCCTGGCCGGTCCTTGCGATCTGAGTCTCTGGACTTTGCCTCTGTTCCTAAAGTCAAGCGAGCACGTATTGGCGGGCGCTCTTACAGACTTTTGGCCCCCCCAACTGTGGAACAAGCTGCCAGTACATCTCGGACAGCTAAACAATCTGCTCTCCTTGAGGAGGGAGCTTAAGACCTGGTTATTTTCACAGTAATCTAGGGCTCTTCTCTCAGTCTGACTAGGTTTCTGAGCGCCGGGACAATTAGTTCGAGTAGCTGATCGCTATACAAAACTCCCATAACATAACATAACATAATATGCCCAGGGACTCTCAGTATTCAAGGCAATTTAATTCCCCAAATAACAATGCACCAGTGTGCGACTTTATTGGAAATATTTCTTTGCAGTAAATGCTTAGAGGACACAGAAGAATTTCATAAAAGAAAATGTACTTGTTAATACCTTGCAATTCGAATTTTGATTTACTCGGCTGAGTGACATCCATACATCAAGCTGGCATAGGGTGAAATGATAGAAAAAACGCACTGAATAATTACAATGAACATCAGGCACTGGGCTATGAGAACATGCGCTTTTAAAACAGCAGGTTTACTGTAACTGACAAACTACCAAATGCACTATATGGTCCACAATACAGTGAGAATATATAAAAAAGGTCGGCCATAAACGTCAAGGTGCTCACCTCAGCGGCGTCACTAGGGGGGTGCAGGGGGTGCGGACCGCACCGGGTGACACCTGTCTGACACCATCGTCATGGGGTGACACCAATCTGCCTACAAGCAACAAATACTGCAGTGTACCCAGCGACGCACGCCACGCACGCACCACCTAGCATAGTAGTGAAGATGGTGCGATGCGCTGCGGCGTGCCCAGTTTGTGGGTCCCAGAGCCGTCAGTCTTACAGCGCTACCAATGACGGCCCTTGTTCAGCCCCTGCGCTGTGCTGAGTCCTCTGTCGTGCGCCACTGCCACCATCACCACGCACTTAGACAGTCTCGGCAGGGGAGTGATGAGGGTGATTTCCAGAACCGCTACGGTAGGGGCCCAGCCACCAACACAGTGGAGTGATTACATTTAGCACGTTTGATCAAATAAGGAAAAAAAAATGCTGCTTCCAGTCTTTAGAGAGTTTGGGATTCGTCAGGTGAAGAAACTGATACTTCTAGTGGAGAGATGTGACAATATAAGACTCAGTCACCAACTGGGCACGTTTTTGATATTGTAAAGGACAAAATGGGCGATTTAAAATAGTTTGTTGCCATCTAAAGCCCCCAATATCATCAAAGTTATGTGTCAGTTAGCGAATTGGAGACATAAGTTCAATTCATAGTCCGCACTGGGCACTTTGTATTTTCTCATACCATTTTGTTTTTTTCAGAATAATTTTTAAATAGTAAACTGAGCTGTATGGAGGGCGATGTTGGTGTATCTAAGGCGCGCTTCTGCTCTTTCTTACATTTTTATTCTTCTGTATACAAAGTCTTTTTAAACTTTAAAACTGAACTGAATAGAGGATGAAACTTTCAATAAATTAATGAAAGAGTTGTGCAGTTAAACAATATGAGCTGGCGTTTGTCACTTTGCACTTTTTATATAACCTGTTCTCTAATGCAATATTTTGAATCTTTGAAGAGGGTGGATTTAAGGGTGTTGGGTGTGATATATGCCTGGATGGTGAGGATTGCTAAGAAGAAAAAGTAAACAATATATTTAGCAGTTACAGGATGATTATTTTTTTCTACAGTGATTATTCAGGCATCTTTTATCAGAAAGGTTCTCCTCACCGGTATTAAAATGAATTCTACATTAAGCCAAAGTTACAAGTATATGTATCTTGCACTTTATTTGAAATTACTTTGGTGTAATTAAAGAGCTTTGGCGCTTTCGTTTTTGCTTAGCTGGCAAGATGGGCAGAAGGGAGACAGAAGGAACTCTTCTAAAAGTAGTTTCATGTCTGGTATGGCTTTATATGGAGGCCTCTTCGTTTTAATGGACAGATGAAATGTTATAACGTGTTGTGGGTGGGCAGACGTCCTGAGGAATTATACTTATGTGATTCGAAGCAGGAATTGGATGCGTTTTTTGTATTTGTTGTATTGTATAACTTACATAAACTTGAAGTGAGACCAATTTGTAATATTAGCATACAGCTTTTTAGATGTATAGTATTATTATATTATTAATTTCATTTACATTTTTTGTCATTTTTAAATGTATTTGTTGATTGTGATGTTTGTTTTGCAACATAGCAGGTAATCATAACCCTCATTTATTACACATAATTTGCAATTCCTTTTTTTTAATAATTAAGCCAATTTTCTTTTCCATGTTAGAATTTTGTCGAAACCCACTCAAATACAAAATCAAAATTGGCAAAGCCAAGAGGTCCCACCTTTGAAAGTGGTAGCTGATCTTTTGACTTTGACAGTGCTTGTTGCCGATTCTGATCAACTGTGGCTAACGCAAAAAAAACACAAGCATTGGCATAGCCAATAGGTCTCGCTTTTGGGACCTTATAAGTATTTAGTTATGCAGCAAAATATCCTTGGTGCAACAATGTCAACCGTTGCATGTCTAAACACTTATAAGGTCTCAAAGGCAATTAAATTTACAAACGTTACTTACCAACTGTGTCCACTGGCGGACTCGGAGCGGAAGAGCTCCATGCGGTAAGTCGTGAGGGGGTGACACCATGAGTTACCCGCACCGGGTGACACCAACCCTAGTGACGCCACTGGCTCACCTGATAGTCATTGATTATGGGTGGTTGGAGTGCAGCTGCAGCAAATGTTTTGGGAGGTGAATATTTGCTTGCTTGCCTAGTGTTTATGCACCAGGAAATTTTGCCTTGCAGTACAGACTGAAGTTTATTGTTGTATGATATTTAAATTTAACATATATGCCCCCATATTAATATTGTATCAAATAAATAACGCCTTGTGACATGAGAATGAGTGGGTTGGAAAAATCCAATTGTGTTGTAACAGAACAACTCTGTATGCAGCTACAAGGCCCATCATCTTACAAGTACAAACAAGGAAAGACAATACCTGCATTATTCTCTGCATGTGTCTGCCAAAGTATTCTATGGCCTTATGCAATAATTTTAAGCGTTTTGACAAAATTATAAACAAAATGCATACATGGATGACAACAGTTTTTATCTGCGGACTATCCCCTGCCTCCTCCTTATTTGTAACGTTAAAAATGTGTGACTTTGCAAGTAAGAATATGCGGCCTGTTCATAACTTTAAGTATGTTCCACAGGGAGGTCAAGCAATGACAGGATCTTGTAAAATGTTACTAGACATACTACATATTTGTCCATGTACAGACTACCAAAGAAACGCTAAATTGTACACGAGGGAGCTATAAAAGCTAAAGTTGAGATTATCGTAAGTATATATAGCCCTGTTATTATGTGCAACTGACCTATTTTATTAGAAAGCTAGCTATTTTTCACATCTTCTCCAGACGGTAGGTAAATTGAACTTTCATAAGTTGAAATATACTCTGTTCTTCTGCGAGAAATAGCCAAATAACAACGAAAGTGAAAGGATATATGAACTTAATAATTATTAATTATTATGTAATGTGGAACAATATATTTTATTCCAGAAGGAAGGATTGCAGCAAATATCATTGCAAGTTATTGTGTACTATGTAACCATGTTGAATGACTATGCAAAGGCAGAGTCGAAAAAACATTAGTGGCTGTAAACTTTGATGTATTTGTGTTTTTATTTATGCCTGCCAGCAAAAAATAGAAGATTGCTCACAGGGATAAATTGTTTTGCTAAGTTGTACTTCTCAACCATCCATGGGTAGAATTACACAGTTGTAGAGCCCACGCGAGGGTTGGAATATAGGTGGGATAATGTATGGTTTGCCTTGAAAGTTGTTTTTGTTATTGTCCTCATTCACCTCAGGCTTTAATGACTTTACCGTTGCCAACCCTCTGCAAAAGAGGAGACCACGGACCCCCGCCAGGGGTAGAGAAAAGAAAGGCGCTGGGTCAAAAAACACCATCCTGCTTTCCAGCGCCTGCATAAAGTGTACTGGGATGCCCTTGCAGCTGAATCAGAAAGTTCTGTTGGCGAAATCATCGGACAGGGGATTCTTTTTATTATCTTCTTACTATCCTTAAGCCACTCACTGGGTTCGGTGAGCCTCCACCCAATTTTGTAATATATCACAGAATGTGTTTTCTTTTTGGACCCACTTCCCAAAAAGTCCATTCTTGACATATAAAACTTGGACTCTAACCATTTTGCATGCTGTGGCGGTGTTTCACTTATCCAGATACCACATATCTCCCTTTTGGCAAGCAATAATGCGTAGAACAAAATGTCCTTAGTTACTCCTGACACACCCTCATTCACCCCAAAGATAATTTGTGCGAGGCTTACCTTTATGTGTATTTCCAAAATACCTGTAAGTGTTGATTCAACTTCATGCCAGAAATTTTGAATGTGCAGGCATTGAAAAACACATATGTACATCTGTCGCATTTTCCAGGCCACACTTTGCACAGGCAACCGGCTTTCCTTTCGCCATTTTTGACAGCTTCTCAGGAGTTATATATGCCCTATGAAGTGAGAAACAAAAAAAAAGCAGGCTTAACAAATTTGGCTGCCAGGGCAATTTATGGCCTGAGTCGCAGATCAAAGTCCTCTGGTCTGCTGAGATCTCTGCACTGGCTCCTGGTGCGAAAACTTATCTTGTTTAAGTCACTGACCACTGCCTTCAAATCCTTACATGGAATTGGAGCAACTTACTTGAGGAAAAGGGTGCACTTTTACTATCCTGGCCGGTCATTGCAATCTGAGTCTCTGGCCTTTGCCTCTGTTTCTCAAGTCAAGCGAGCACGTATTGGCGGGCGCTCTTACAGACTTTTGGCCCCCCAACTGTGGAACAAGCTGCCAGTAAATCTCGGACAGCTAAACAACCTGCTCTCCTTTAAGAGGGAGCCTAAGACCTGGTTATTTTCACAGTAATCTAGGGCTCTTCACTCAGTCTGACTAGGTTTCTGAGCGCCGGGACACTTAGTTTGAGTAGCTGAGCGCTATACAAAACTCCCATAACATAACATAACATAACATAACATAACATAACATAACATAACATAACATAACATAACATAACATAACATAACATAAAGTGTAGGCATCAATACTTGCCAAATATGTTGTAAATTGCAGCTCTGCAAGCATATGCCTCTAGATCTTCTACCAGGGTGAATTCTCCGTCGATGGAGTCCTGTAAACCCCAGTACCAGAGGGAGACTTCTTTTACACCTGGGAGTTTGCTGGCCAATTGTTCCTCCAAATCGTTGGCTACACCCAATGGTGTTTTTCGAGCCTGTGCCCGGCTCTAGAATTTTTTATACTTAAAATTAGAAATGTTGTCCTTCATAAGATCTTTTATCTCACTCCTTGTGATTAACTGTCCATCCGGTGTAATCTCACCCCGTACAAGTACACCCATCTTCCTCATTGATAAAGCCAACTTGTCCTTTAGACATTCAGGTGTTCCTTGAGAATCTAAGATTGGAGCAGAGAAGGAATAATAATCTACCTTGAGCCGTCTTCTTATCGTATATCACATTCTGGTAAGTGCCTGTGGTACTTTTAGCTTAATCTTCTTGAAAAAGTGTAGGTCCCAAAATTTGAAGACAAAACCACTGATTCTACTCGCTTCTATCATTGCGGAGAACATAACTCTGACATCTGTGTCATCTGGGGTTCTAAAAAGCATTCTAGGGTTGGTGATTTGAATAGCCGATGCATATAGGTGTATATCCGGTAATGATAGTCACCCTTTCTCTCTCTGTCTCCACAACTTTTTCCAGGATATCCGCACTCCTTTAGAAGCCCGGGTAAAATAATATATTGCCTGATGGATTTTGTCTATTGTTAATTTCTCAAAATGAAGAGGTATGGTGTTAAATAGATATGTGATTTTTGGCAAAATCACAATCTTGACCAAGTTAACTCGTCCTAAGATTGCAAGGGATAGATGTACCCAGCTCTTCAATAACTGCACTATTTCCCTATTAATTCTCGGTAAGTTAATTTCCTGAATTTAACTTATATCTTCCACAATTCTGATCCCCAAGTATTTCATATTCTTTTTAATCAAAGGGTTATCTACCCTCTGCTTCCAAACCATGATCTCATTTACCTGGTAGCCTGAAATTTCTACCAAACCCCATAGCTATCTGTAAGGTGGGAGATAGTGCAGCCTCTAGGTCAGAAGTGAATATTACCAGATCGTCCACATATAAAGCAACTTTCTTCTCCCAAGTCCCCTAACAGAAAGCAGGGATGTTAGTCGTCCTCAATTTCTGATCAGAGGGCTCAATGTATAGATTAAATAACAGAGGGGACAAAGGGCATCCCTGTCTTGTGCCCCTTGGGATTTTTAAAGGGGCAGTTAGGTTCCCATTTCCTGGAACTCTCGCCAGGGGTTTTTGGAATATTAATTGTACCACCCTACAAAATGTATCCCCTAGCTTCAGTATCTTCAGAATTACTAGCATATGAGACCACCTGACTCTCTTTAAGGCCTTGGAAGCGTCTAACCTAACAACCAGGTGAACAGTATAAATTGTTGCCACATCAATTGCTCAAATAAGCCCATACTTTATTTCTTTGATGTGACTCCCCTTGATAAATCCCTTCTGGTCCTTATGGATTATCGCCCCAGCAACCTTGCTTAGTCTCCCCACAAGGATAGTGGTAAAGATTTTATAGTCCAAATTCAATAGGGATATAGGCCTATATGATTGGTGATTAGTGGGGTCCTTGCCAGTTTTTAGGATAAGGGGAATTGTCGCTTCATTCCATGATCTTGGAAGTTGCATCCCATTATCTAGGATCTCTCTAATTACCTCCGTCATAAAGGTATTTAAGACTTCCCCCAGGACCTTAAACAATTCCGTTGGTATCCCATCCAGTCCATTGGCTTTTTCCACACTTATATGTTTGTATGGCCTTCCTCACTTCTTCATTTGTTACATCTTGGTTAAGACTCTCTTTTTTCTCTTGGTCCAAATGCTTCATAGACTCAGCTAACCTCTTTACCTCCTCTTCCTCTGAGACCTCCTCCTCTTCGGAGTAAAGATCTCAGAAATATTCAAAGAAGGCCTCTTCCCCTTGAGAGTCATTTGTTATCATTACATTGGACTGCCCCAGCTTAATTCCATTTATGTAGTTTCTATTTTGCTCAGCCTTGTTTTTGGGGGCTAGGAGCTTCCCTGTTCCTTCCCATACTCAAAGAGTGCTAGCTTACTTTTATCACATCTTTCCTTCATCATATTTTGATATCAAATCAAGAGCTTAGGGAGAACATGGCGGCAGCTAGTTCTGCCACTCGCCATGTCCTGCTGACGCACACCGCCACCGCAGATGTTTAATGACCCTCCACCCCTCACCTACCTGAATCACATGTGCTTCACGGAGTTGCCAACTCCGAGTCCGATCCCGCAGGCATCGTGGAGGAACATCTCGCCAAGGAGGTAGAGAGGAACATCTCGCCAAGGAGGCAGAGTGGGGGAAGCCGCTAGTTGTGCGCCGCCCTGAAGCTACGGAAGAGCCGCAGGGCGGCGGCACGAGGTCTTCTCAGGAGTAGTGGGAGCAGCATCAGCACAAGCGCTACTCCCCAGGCAGCAGTCCTGAATCTGAGTGTGACAGGGTTCACCACTGAGATTACATCGAAGCACAAAAAAGGAGTGGGCTCCCTCAGTAGAAGGAGGAAAACTAAAGAGAAATCTGGTAAGGTTGCAATAGGGGAACACTGTCTGAAGTTTTCATGGACTAAGGTGCAAGTGGGAAGGCAGCAGGAGCAAGGGTGCAGGTCAGTAGAAGGACCTATTGTTATTCCAACACAGACAGCTTTGAACCTGGAAGTAAGTGGACCCCCCTCTCTTGACAAAGGTACATTACTCCTCTTTCTCTCAACGCTATTACGGATGGACCCAGAACTAAGGGAGGAGTGGACCAAGATTCCGAGAAAGTACAGAGGGGTAGAAAAAAATAGGAGTGAGATAATAGAAGTTACAGCAGGAGGAATGTGGTACATTAAAATGCGATGCATTACTTTGTGTAGTTTGACAACGCAGTTGTTACAATGACTGCCTTGTTAGTACGCAATGCTTTTACATCACAAGTCATTACAACGACTTGCACTGGGGCTGCGCTTGACTTAGAAATAGTATTATTTACTATTCCTATTACAGTTTGCGTGACAGTAGGGAAGGTGTTGGAATTCATTTCCAATATCTCAGCGCCCTCTAGTGCAAGTTGTTGTAATGACTTGCAATGTAAATGCATCACGTACTAAGAACGTGGTTGTTGTAAACACCGGGTTGTAATAGTACCGTGATGCAATGACAGCAATGTAAATGCTGCTTCCCACTTCAGGAGGGATGGCAGTTGTGAAAGTTGAGAAAGGGGAATCCTGACAGGATGAAAATGTTCTAGATTTATATAGATGGCCTTGTGAATAAGGAGCTGACTCTATCGCCACGGGGACGTCAGAAAAAAGGATGTTCCAGAGGTGATAGGGGCTTGAGAACATGCCCCATTGTTACGTAAAACCGATAGTACTACGAGAGAAAATGCTAAAATAAAAAAAATGCCAGTAGCAATGGAAAATGTCGACAAAATGTCTGATTAAACAAGAGCACATTGTTAATTTGTGCCAAACTCTTTTCCTTTCAAGCGTACCAGGGATACATCCTTACATTTGACAAGATTAGCTGAAATTTGGGGGCCTTCTGCTCTCAGTGCAAACCTCACGGCAGCTAAACCTCTATGGCACACATTTTAATTAAAGAGTGGCCTAACCTATTTTTGCTGTTCGGCTAGAAGAGCGGGCAAAGACAGACAGTATGAATTTGCCATTCAAACTTACAGATTCGAAGACAGCTACATTTGAAGGATAATTTGTTCACTGTCCAGGCATATTTAAACTTCATTAGAGGGGAACAGGAAATTCTGATATGAATACTGTCTTAACCAGGGGGCAGGTAAGATAATTTTAATGATCTGCCGAAAGTAAATATCTGGCATAATGCAGTAGCGATACCTCCACTATGGAAGAAGAGCGTCGCCCCCTCTGCCAGATGCCTCCAAAATTTCCGGTAAGGAAAAATAAAACAATAATAAACCCGTTTTAATATTGTTTTAATATTTCTTTCCTGTCCAGCCTTTGGGGGCGGGCCATGGGAATGACAGGAGGAGTGCTGTTGACTGTTGTCTGCACGCATGACAGTTTAGCCGGCCGTCCAAACTGTCATGGGCATTGAAGCTCCCTCCAACCCGAACTGCGATGCCGGGTTGGAGAGAGCCGACACAGGCTCCCACTCTGTCTAGCAGTACAAATCGAGGGTGCTCAAGCCAATCCTGAAGCTGCTCTCTTGCATGAGAGCAGCTTTTGGATTGGCCAAAGGGCAGTCTGGGAGCCTGTGCCTGTGAAGAACGGGGCAGAAGAGAGTAACACAGCCGTCTGAATGTACATTTTCTTTTATTATTATTTCTTTTAATTGTGCTGTCAAATATAAAAACAAAAAAAGATGGTGGATAGAATTCTCATATTAATATCAGCCACTGTGAATCACTCGGCCTGCAACCAAAACCATAGTTCTTTCACCACCATGCCACCGCAGTTTGGACCTAGATGTAAGTAAATCAGTCTTGACCCTGTTCCACATGGGAACAGTGCAGCTCAAATTGTACTCAAACATAACTAAGGCGAAACCATTCCTGGGTTACTTGTGTCATTGTAACCAAGCTGCAGCCTGCCAATGAGTCTATAACTAGGGCATACAGCTGGGTCCAAACTGAGGTGGCATGGTATATAAAATAACAATGGATTGGGATGTGCCCCAGTAGCTAATATTAAATCAAGCATTACATCCATCACTTTTTTAATATACTTTAGTGTGTTGCCCTAAGTGAGACGGGTATGCCCAGACATGGGTTCCATTTACAATGTGCCACTGCAACCAAACTGCACCCAGCTTATGATCCATTCCCTAGGTCACGATCAGTCCTGGGTTGCTTGTGTTCTGGTTCAGGGAGGACCTGGCTTGGAAGTTTTGGCTGGACTGTTCTGATTAGAGCAGGGTCAAGACTGATTTGACTATAGCTGGGTCCAACCCGAAGTGACACGGTGTACAAAATGATGCTGGATTAGGATGTGGCCTGAATACTTACCAGTGGCTAAGATGAATTCAAGCATTCCATCCATCACTTTTTTATTATACTTGAGTGTGTTGCTCTAAGGGGGACTGGTATGCTCAGATGCGGGTCCTGTGCACTCTCTGTCACTGGAAACAAGTTGCACCCAGCTGATGCACCCATAATCTGCACAAACACAATTCTTGGTTGTTTCAGTTCTGGTTCAGGGAGGACCTGGCTTTCTAGCTCAGGCTGGACTGTTCTTATTGAAGCATGTTCAAGACTGATTTGCATATAGCTGAATTCAAACTGAGGTGACATGGTGTGCAAAATAATGATGGGTTGGAATGTGGTCCTAAGTAATTACCAGCGGCTAATATTAATTCAAGGGTTCCATCCATCACTTTTTGTGTACTTTTTGTAGTGTGTTGCCCTACGTGGGATGGGTATGCCCAGTGCTGGGTCCTGTGCACACTGTGCACAAATATACATGTGCAGTGGCTCCACTGCAACTAAGCTGCAACCACCTGATGGGGCTATAACTAGGGTGAAACTAGTCCTGGGTTGCTTGTTTCCTTGGTCAAGGAGGACCTGGTATGACAGTTCAGATTGGACAGTTCTGATTAGAGAAAAGTCAAGACAGATTTGCATATAGCTGGGTTGAAACTGAGGTGGCATGGTGTGCAAAATACCAATGGATTGGGATGCTGCCCCAAGCAGTAATCAGTTGCTGAGATTAATTCAAACATTCCATCCATCATCTTAAAAGAAGGGAAGCAGATTTAATTTTAAATTTTAAATACTACCCATGTCTATTTGGGAGCCATGGTGATTGGTCACCATGATGAAAATTCTAACTTATGATGGTCATCAAGTTCACCTGTTGTCATAAACATTATGGGCAGATGTACGACATGATTTTGCATGCACCAATGGATTTGTGAACCTGTTTGCACATGCAAAATCACTGCTGGCATGTACAATTCCTAAATAGCGAGTCCCAATTTATTTGTGACTCGCTATTTAGTAATTGTGAGTCGCAATTCGGAAGGGGTGCACCCTTCCTAATTGCGTCCGCAATTCAATGTACGAATGCATTCTCAAAACACTTGCAAATTACCACCCACTTGAAGAGGGTGGTAATAGGTTCGCAAACGCGGTGGAAAATATTTTTTAAGGGCGGACAGTGGTCCCAAGGATCACGGTCTGCCCTTAAAAAATTAAACGAAAAACATTTTTTTTTCTTTTTTAAATGTATCCCGTTCTCCTTTAAGGAGAACAGACTGCATAAAAAAACAGCTTTATTTAAATGCAGTCCCAGACATGGTGGACTGCGGAGCCCAGCAGGCCACAATACCTGGGAGGGCCTGCCATTCCTAATGGGGTCGCAAATTGCGAGAGGCTCAATAATATTCATGAGCCTCTCTAGTTGCCACCCCATTGGGAATTGCAAAACAGTGTAATAACATTTTTGTACATGCATAGTAGCACTTTGCAAATTGCAAGTCGCAAAAGACTCACAATTTGCGAAGTGCTATTTTGCGCATCGTACATCTGGCCCTAAATGTCTCTGCAGCTGATATATAAAGTGTACAATTTGATCAGTGAGATCACTCCCTGTTCTTGCATTAATTTCAAAGGCAAAGGCGGTAAAGGAATTAAAATGCTCTGCAGTCACAAAAGTGCATTTGAGAAATGCGACCCCCTGAGGAACAATTAGGGAAGTAGACCTGCTTTGGGTCCCTAGAACATTCCCTTGGCCCTTGACTCTGCTGACACACAGGTACTCTTCAGGTGGCCAGGAGACCAGGGAGTGTGGCAGGGAGGATGTTTTGCTGGCTGGATGCAGAGGGGCTGCACAAAATGCCCCAACATGCAAGAGAAATGACTGTCAAGCCACACAGAGGATAGGTCTAGTGCAGGGAGCCAGAAAATGTTTGGAGGTCAGGAAGCCTGTAGACGAAGCTCCTGGTTGGGAGAGGTCACTACCAAGAGCAAAATGACACCTCCTTCATTGAAATACTACTGTCTAAGAAATATCCTGGTCCCATGGGGGACTGGGCAGAGAATGAAGCATGTGATGCTTCACTGGTTTTTCAAAAATTTACCAGGGGAGGGAAACACTTTTTTCGCCCCAGTGCAACTTTAACTGTTTAACTTTTGTGGAGAGGGGGTGAGCGTGGGAACCATCTCTTGGAGACAACATTCGCCTTGAGGAACCCTATTCTCCAGGCCCAAAAAAACCCAAAGGAGTTCTGGGCACCTCATCTTCCAGGAAATCCACAGAAGGGTGAGGTGCGTAACCCATCCACGGCTTTCATCTCTGGTGGGGTAGACTAATTTCAAAACAAGCTTCCTGCCTGCAGTAAACATAGAATGGATCAGATGAACATGGAATCCTGCTCCCACCGATGCTGAGACCAGCAGGTGGTAACAGAGGAGAGTTTTTATGGCTCCTTTGCTATCCTGGAAGACGTTCAGGAAGCTGGTAGGGCTGTAGGGGCCTTGAGGCACCCCCAGTTATCCACAAAAGCCCCTGAAGCTGGGACCAGGCCACCCTCAAAAATCAAAACAAAGAGTGCAACATGTGGCCACAAAACAAAAAGAGGAATGTGGACAAAGGTTGTCATTTAATATGAATGGACCTGTACCTAGAGCGGTCCATAAAGCCCTATGAGAGGGCTGAGATTTACATATCTCTCTTACTGGAGCCCCAAAGAGGGGGAGGGCGCCATCAATGTTGGGGAAGGATGTTTTGACATCTGCAAAAGGGCAGCATTACCCAGAAATGTTTACTAAAAGGTTACACTAAGTCTCCAAGAGCATCGCATTCAAAACCCCCTGAGAGGCTTGCATTAGTTTCAAAGCACTCCGGAACTTTTGTTCTTCCTTGAAAACAAGGAGAGGTGTCCCCCTACTCAAAAGGGACAGGGCACCAAACTGACTGTTCAGTCAAAAATAAATTAGCCTTTAAGAGACACTAGATCAACCACATAATCACATACAGATACACCCTACTTTCGTTCTGCAACAAGGGTGGGTCAGGACCCCTTTTGACTAGTCCTATGACTGTAGTAGCTATGTATTGAGAGTACAAGAAAGACTTTAAAACACTTTTTTTTACATCAAAATATATCAGTTTTTAAATATTGAGGATGACAATACTAAGTTTACTATTATATTGCTTGCTTTTAACTAGTGATTTTAATAGTGGCGCAATGTTGAATAATGTTGAATCATGAAATGTGGGTGCTTTTGCTGATGCAGTGACATTGTGACAAAGCCTGCCAGCCTACTTTATGGAGAACAACACCTTTTGTATTGAAATACTACATCTAGTATGGGTGGGGATATTGTGGGTTCAGGACCCTATAGGTGTGTTATGTGATATGAGGATGTCACTAAAGGTAGTCTCATCTACCTTAATGAGTATATTTGTAATTTAATGTTTAGTAGTGTGTGTAATAAAAGTAATTTTCCATTTTAAAAGAAAAATCACTGACTGGACTATCATTTATTGAGTGTTGTCACTGGGATACTTGGTTCCCTGTGCTTAACGGCTAAGCCACTAAATTCAATCCTGTCCCCACTATGTGTAATCAGGCTGGTTGCATAATGGGTTTTGCCCATTGAATAGGTGCAGATTTGTTCTTTTTGGATCACCCGGTTTTGGGCTTTTAACTTTGGGTGAGTCTCACTGCATATGTCGTTCCCATGGCAATCACAAAGTAGATGAATTGCACGTGTTTACTGCCAGTGTCCACCGCTGAAGATAAGGCTGCTGCGACACAACTAGAGTGAGAGGCACTTGGCTGGTTACACATGAAATGTGTGCATACATGAGGCCTGCGGATGTGAGCCCACCATTGTGCGCAGCCCGGTAACTGCACAGAGGTAATGTCAGTGTAATTTACTGTTTTGTCTGTAGTGAATATGTATGACAAATATAGAGAGAACTCTTCGTTAGAGTGCAGTTTTGCTTCCATTAGGCCTATAAAAGTTGGGTGAAATATGAAGCTAGGAGGGGAAAGGTTCAATTCACAGATTCAAGACCAGGTATGTACATTTTATAAGTCATCCAGAATTGTCACATTTCTCTGTCTCAGCTCATGAACAGAGCCTAGGTCGTTTGATGCCATGCTGGGCAAAGATAATTACATTTCTCCCCAGCAGGGGGAAAAGGCCGCCCCACACAAAGGGGGTAATTAACAGTGTTTCCATCAGCTCCTGCGGAGAAAGGGATTGGGCTGAAAATCTGCAATGATTAATTATTTGTTACACTATACTAGGGCTGTGGACAGCCAAGGCCCACTGAACAGAGGAGGAAGCCGAGACAACTGAAGCCATCGCAGGAGTGGGCTCCACATTGATGTTTAGTGGCAAAGTTCCTGGCACAGATGTCAGTGTGGGGCAGAGCTGAGACCCCAAGAGCAGAAATGATCAGTGACTTCTGGATGATGCAATCTTGAACTGTCACAGTATGCTGTGCAGGAGGGTTGGGACAGGGGTGGAGAGCTGAATGGTAAAGGTTAATTTGATGTGGTGTTCATGGAGGAACATCTGTAATTATGTTTAGATGATTTAGAATATTCAGCAATGGGTCAATGTTAGACATTATGTTGACTTGCAGCATCTGTCACTATTGCTCTGATGTATTCTGTTTTTTAAGATCTAGAATGTGAACTAAAAGCTGTTAACTCTGATTCACTGGTTCTGATTCAGAGTCAGTTGAAAATAAAATGCAGGTGGTGCTAACTTAAACATTATTTTTTTGTTGATTTTAAGACTTTGTGCACTTTATCACCGCCAACCATTTCTATTGTGCTTGTGCTCACTCCTTAAAACATGGTAGGATTGGCGTGTGCAGAATTTTCCATATTTAATATACCTATAAGTCCTTAGTGCAGTGCACTACATGTGCCCAGTGCTGTAAACTAAATGTTATTAGTGGGTCTGCAACACTGATTGTACCATCCACTTAAGTAGCCCTTTAACAATGCCTGTGTGAGCAGTTTAAACTGTCAATTAAACCTCGCAATTTAAACCTTTGCCAGTACCAAACCTTCAATTTTAATACATATACGTCACCCCTAGGAGAGGCCTTGGACAGCCCAGAAGGCAAGTTGCATTGTATGTACTTTTAAGTTTTACATCTCCTGGAAGGAAAAAAATCTTAAATTCTATTTGCACTACCGTAAGGTGTATATCTCCCATAGGATAACATTGGTGTAAACTTATAACATTTTGAAAGAGTAAATCCCAAATGGGAAGATATATACTGTTTCAAATTTGATGTCTCTGTAATCACAATTTAAAATCACAGCTTATGCTAAAGTGTGATTTTAAATTGTAATTCTGAAAATGCCACATTTATAAAGTTGGCATTCTCTTACTTTTGCCATTTGGTGCCTGCTGCCTATTTATGATCACATGTGTGGAATAACTGACATTTGAGCTTTGTTTATTCCTCCTAGAAAGCCACAGACAGTAGGAGCTTAGGTGTGATCAGATGGGCCGTCGTGGCAGGATGGGAGGGAGGAGCTGGGCACAACCTCACTTGCACCTGAATAGGCTGTGTCTTGTCCCCACACAGTCATGCGAGTGGGGAAAGTGATGACAGTATTGCACCCACATGCACAGAGCTGCATATTTAACAGCTCCCTGCATGTAGAATCAATGCCAGGGACATCAATGGCAAGGAGGATCGCCCATGGTTCTCAACAATGCTCACTGGGTACCCTGGGTGGGCCACAGGGCACGCAAACGGGCAGAAGGAAGAAAAATAAAGGTCAGATATGAGCAGAAAGAGCCATGCTAAAGGTCAGATATGAGCGTAACAAGGCCGAATAACGATGTGCGACAAGCAGGCAGAAGCAAAATAAAGATCAGAAACTAAGAGAAAGAGGCAGAATAAAGCTCATAAACGAGCTGGAAGAGGCAGAATAAAAGTCAGCAACGAGCAGACAGAGGCAAAATAAAGGTCAGGAGGGAGCAGAAAAAGGCAAAATAACAGACAGAATGAGCAGAAAGAGGTAGAATAGAGGTCAGAAACAAGCATCAAGAGGAAAAATAGAGTTCGGAAATGAACAGCAAGAGGCAGAAAAGCAGTGAGAAATGAGCAGCAAGAAGCAGAATAAAGGTTAGGAGTGAGTAGAAAGATGCAAAATAACAGGAAAATAGAGGGCAGGAGCAAGGAGAGAATAGGCAGAAAATAAGCATACAATAAGCGAAGGAGGTACAAAACCGAAAGAGGCAAAGCATTGTGGACTGAGGGCAAGCTGGACAGGAGGTCCATCACAGGGGGAGCTGGCGCAAGGACCTGCTCCTTTGTGTTCCCCTCCTTTTTCACTCACACACCCACAGACAGACCTATTCGACACTCAATCACAGACCCACTCACACTTATGTCCCCATTGACAGACACACTCAGACACTCATGCACCCACTCACAGATTTATTCAACAATCATGCACCCACTCAGAGACCCACTGATATACTCACATACACTCACAGATCCATTCAGAGATCTATACACACACTGCTGGACCCAATCACAGACGCACACAGAGACACACACAGACACTAATCCATCGACTCACATATCCAATCGGACACTCATGCACCAAGTCACAGATCTACTCAGAGATTCTGGCATGCTCTCACAGAATCATTCAGCCACTCATCCACCAACTCACAGACCCACTCGTTTTCCCTTCAGAGACCCACTCAGAGACTCATACACCCACTGGCAGATCCACTCTGAGACTCACATACCCACTGACTGAACCAGTTAGACATTCACTTACCAACTCACAGACCCACTCAGACACTCATGCACCCACTCACTCACCCATTTAGAGACTCATCCATCCACTCACAGACCCTCACTGGCACTCATGCACACCAGTCAGAGATTCACACACCGATTCACAGACCCGCTCAGATACTCATGAACCAACTCACAGACCCATTCAGACACACACACATCCACTCATAGGTCTACACAGGTACTCATAGACCCACTCACATAGCCATGGACATACCTATAAAGCCACCCACACACACAATCACAAACCCAGTCACTTACACAACCACAAAACCACTTAAATACCCACTCAGAGACCCATACAGCAACTCATACACACACTCACCTACCTATGCAGCTGGTCATGTACCCACTCTCAAAAGTACAGGGTACAGTTAAGACATATGATTTAAAAACTGTTTTAATCCACTGAAACAGCCAAAGATTATTGGAACGTTATGAGAAATAAACTTTATAAAAAGCATAGAAATGTTCTGAAAAAACAAAGGTTACAGGGATGTTATATTTATATTATAGATATGATATATCTGAGATATGTCCCCAGCTAACCTCAGCAGCCAAGGGGACTTCAACCTTCAACCAGTAGTTTTTGAGATAGGGAGCAGGGTCTCAGATGAGGTATCAGAAATCCTGCTGTGGGGGACACTTACCTCTGACAACAATGGGTGTTCTTGGCCCCCCAAACAACCCTCGGCAGCCAAGTGGAGTTCATCACTCAACCAGTAGTACACCAGTAGGTGCGTTTGCATAGTGGTTGAGAAAGGGGGTGGCGCCTCCAATGAGGTCCGAGAAATCCCACTGTGGGGGCTTACTTGTGGCAACAACAGGGGTTTCTAGCCCACAAGGACCCCCAGCAGTCAATGGGACTTTATCCCCTAACCAAAAATGGTCAGTTCCTCCAATGAGGTCTGAGCAATTCCATTTTGGGAGACTTACTTATGGCAACAATAAGAATTTGCAGCCCCCAATAGCCCTTAGTAGAAAAGGGGACTTAATCCCCTAACCAGTAGCGCACCAGGAGGCACTTATGGAGCGTGCTTGAGAAAGGGGGCGGGACCCCCGATGAGGTCTCAGCAATCCTGCTCTGGGGAATCGCCTCTGGCAGCAACAGGGGTTCTTGGCTCCCACTCAACCAGTAGTGCAATAGTAGGTGTGTTTGCAGAGTGGTTAAAAAGGGGCTATAGCCTTTGACGAGGTCCGAGAAATCCCAATATGGGGGACATACTTGTAGCAAAAACAGGGGTACTTGGACCCCAAGGATGCACATCAGTCAAGGGGACGTTATGCCCACAACAGTAGTGTAGCAGGAGGCGTATTTGCTGGGTGGTTGAAAAAGAGGGCTGGGCCTCCAACGAGGTCTGACCAATCCCACTGTGGAGGATTTCATTGTAGGAACAATAGGAGTTCTTGGGCGCCCAATGACTCTTAGGAGCCAAGGAGACTTCATCCCACAAGCAGTCACACACCAGGAGGGGCATTTGGAGAGTTGTTGAGAAAGGAGGCATGCCTTCAATGAGGTCTTAACAATCCCACTGTGGGGGGTATTCTTGTGGCAACAATAAGGTTTCTTGGTCATCAATGATCCACAGCTGCCGAGGGGACTTCATCTCCCAAAAAGCAGTGCTTCAGAAGGCCTATCTGCAGAGGCAGAGCCTCCAATGAGGGCTAAGTAATCCCCTTGTGGGAGACTTACTTGTAGCAACAATAGGGGTTATTTGCCCCAAGTGACCCTCAGCAGCCAAGAGGAGTTAATTGATCAACCAGTAGCATGCCAGGAGGTGTGTATCCAGAGTGATTGAGAAAGGGGACGGACCTCCAATGAGGTCTCAGCACTCCCTCGGTGGGAGACTTACTTATAGCAACAATAGGAGTTCTAGGCCACCAACAACCCTTAGCAGCCAAGGGGATTTAATCCCTCAACCAGTACTACACCAGCAGGCATGTTTGCAGAGCGGTTGAGAAAGGGGGTGGAGCATCCAAGGAGGTCTCAGCAATCCCACTTTGGGGAACTAACTGGTGGCAAAAATAGGGGTTTTTGGTCCCCAATGACCCTCAGCACCCAAGAGGACTTCATTCCTCAACCAGTGGTGCACCAGGAGGCATATTTGCAGAGTGGTTGAGAAAGGGAGTGGGGCATCCCATGAGGTCTTGTTAAGACTACTGTGGGGGACTTATTAGTTGCAGGAATATGGATTCTTTGCACCTCAATGGTCCTCAGCAGTGGAGGGGGATTCAATTAGGGAATATTTTACACAAAGTGTGAGTCTAGCTGTTCATAAACATAATTGCTTAACTTTATTTTAACAACACATTTAACAAACAACAGTTAAAAAAAATAACTCAACATCTGAACTCACAAATAGAACAAAACTACAAAACACCCATAACACCTCCCATTCGTACCCAAACTCGACAGAAATCATAAACTGCTCCACAACTAGTTCAATGCACACTCTGAAAAAAAGATCCACTCCGGAGAGACAATTAAAAAATATTCATGTGGGATGACGTCCATGGTGCATCATCTTAAAACCTAACTTAGAAAACAAACATCTTTATCTGGCAATAAAGTAGTGAGAAGCTGGAGGGCCATCTACATCAGTGGAACATTCAACAACAATTCACGGCAAGAAAACCCCTTTAGAGGTACAAACTACTGCAACAGATATGCCTCCAGAGTCTGCATGGATTGTACTGTTGATATAGCTGCTTGTGAGCAGTGGGTTACAGCTATTCACAGTGCTGCAAACAATGATACATGCAAATTTGTATCCTCTTTTATAATATTCAGGGCACATATTTCTAATTCTTCTTGTCCAGTTGCCATTTTTGTTACTATAAAAAAAGAACAAAATGTTGTCACAATTTTACATGTTCACACAAAAACATAATAAAAAAAAAAAAACAGAAAATCATGTCACCGGGAAATAAAGGAATGCCATTGGATAATACAATCATCAACTAAAAGAATAAGAAGACCATGCACATTTATCTATCTAGAACATTCTGTAAGAGGGTTTCATAGTGAGAAGATTACTGCAATGCACAATATGTCACAAGATATTGTCATGGGGTACAAATGAAAAATATTCTTGTGGGACTATGTCCAGGCTTTACCATCTAAAAACATACCATAGCAATAGTGTAAAAGCAGCAAGAAGCCAATTCAAGGCTGAAGTACTCTCAACTTCAAAAGCAGCCACATCAACACAGAGGCAGAGAGTCCATTCAGAGGTCCAAACTCAACTTCAAGATTTGACTCCATAGTTTTCCCAGATGGCATCGTACTGCATGGGTTGTGGAGTTGTAGTAAGTGCTGGAGAGCTGTCCACATCTGCTCTTCGCAATGCTGCAAAGAATAATAAATGGCCTTTTTTGGGGGGGCCCTTCATAGTTTTTCTACATTAACAGGCATTTTATTATCTTACAAAATGGGTATCTAATATCTATATGTTGTTAATTTTGTACCTTCTAATTTATTGTAACTCTACTTGCATATAAGTAGCCTTATAGACAAGTCAAAGTCTTCCTCTACTAATACAGCTAACTTTTTCCAGTTATCATTATTTACTTGTTCACTTTTTAAATGTCAACAGTTTATGTTTAAATCTTCCAGTAAGTGCATTGATAACATATACAAACATACTCTGGTTTTTCAGACAAAACTGTATTAAATGTTGTTAATCTCTTCTTTAAAACTATCAACTGTAATACATGTGTCTTGTTCTGCAATCCTCCTCTTAACAATTCTTCATTTTCCCTAGAATCCTGCTCAGGACAAAAGAAACAAAACTACACATCACCACAAACCTTTTCTACATCTGACACAGTACCATGCAAAAGTGCTCTATTCACTACCCCTAAACACAAAGCAGGTGTTTTCACATAGTATATCCTCTTAAATAAAGATTGCATTGTTGAGTGGTGTACAGCTATCATTCTGAAATGAAGAAACACATTTTGGCACACTTTGAAGGGGGCACAAACTAGTGAGTGTCCCTGCAACTTTATATGCTTTCTAAGCTCGCAATTATCGTAACCTTGTAAGGTACTTATTCTGTTTTTGAAACTTTGCTTTGGAAATATATGTAGGAGTTTCCTTAATATGTCAATGGATGGCTGTTTACTATTACCAACACTACTAAAATCCCACTTGTATACAGACGCCTGACTACACCTTCCTTGCACCTCTCCTGCAATAATTTCTTCTACATGTCTAGGCACCATCATTTCTTTTGCTATAGGACTGCTATTCTTCATTTCATAACAGTGTCCTCTTTCATTATTAGTGACTAATCTGTTATCCTGGAGATAGCTTTCTTTATGAAAGAAAGGCTCTGTACTAGAATTATGTATCCATTCTCCAGTAAAACCATATAACAGTTACTTCTGTTTTCAGTTTTCTTCTGGTTTTTTGTCCTCTATTTTGCCAAGAGTCTTCATTCTATGTAGAATCAAATAGAAAAGCTTCCTCTTCAAAGCAAATGCATTATCAACTGCTCTCTAAACTCGTTCATTCTGTTTCACTGATCTCGCCTTCTTCTATACTTTTTTAAATCTCTCACTAAATTTACAACCACTCTATTACAAAACATCCTGGCTCTGATTTCCTTAAACCGCTACTGTCTCCTGGTTAAGGTGTGTCCATCTCTTACCAGTATCTCTTTTTTCTTTCCCCACTTTTCCTGCATTTTGCCCCTTTTGTAACTCATTTCTGTAAACATACTGCAGTTGCTTCAGTTGCTTATTCATCCAAGCATTTGTAGGCATTCTGTAGATATTGTTCTGTAAAAAAAGAAACAAGCATGTTCTCATTTTTATCCTAACCAATGTGCCAACTACTTTACAACTGACTTACACATAGTACAAAATCAGTTGTCATGTTATTTTGAAGTTTTAAATCTACAGATGAATCTAGATATATTACTACAGGCACTTATTTCAATTAAACAAACCTGAAGCAAAGTACAAAAGTTTACTTATTAGTTACCTTTTAAAATTTTAGCACCCTGTCGCACAACACAGCTGCACCATATCCCACTGCTCACTTATACATGGTGAAAGAACAGTTTATCCACACTGTAGTACATTTAAAATGAACATCAAGCCAAGGGGGGGGGCACTAGCGAGCCCGAAGCAAGATGGCTGCATTTTAGAGCAGCTCTGCTGGTGGGGGCCATTATCCGACAATTATCCTCGTTCTCTCCTGCCATCCAGGGATCTACAGACATGTACCTGCACCCCTCACATCCAGTGTTGGGCTGATATAGCTGACTTCGATCCCTATGCATGGTTTGGACAGCAAATGCGGATTCTGTGGTCGCGGCTGGCAAGATGGCGGCACCCCGATCTAGAAGCTGCGAGAGCCTGGAGCGTTCCTGGATCGTCACTGCTCAGGCCAGAAACATCAAGGATTGATGGTGTTGAGGAGGCTTGCTGTCGCGCTGAGGTCAGTGTGAGGTGCGGCACTGCAGGGGCTCCCAGTGTGTTCAGCGGTGATAAACGAGTGCAGTGAGCGCAGTGACAGACAGACTTGGGGGGCCGCGGCTCGCGAGCCCTCTTCAACAAAGGACTGGTTGAGGCGTGGTGCGCGGCCAGTGGCAGTGGTGGGTCTGTAGGCCAACCGTGAACAGACTGGAACATTACGGGGGTCAGAGCGCACCGCATACAGGAGGACTCGTGTGCAGTAAGTGAAAAAAGTGAAGGCACTAACTGCAGGTAACTCTGCGGCTTATCTAGTAGTGGCGCTAGATAGAAGTGACTATGCTGCACTCGGGGAGAAGTTTCAGGATCTGTAATAGCCCGCCATTTTATGGAGTCTGGTGCTTGCAGTTGTATGACACGGGTCTGTGTGGCGATTGCTGACAAGTGGAGTTGAAGTCTGGCATTACTGCAGTATGGGACACTGTGGGACACTATGAGGCACTGTGATGATGACACTGGAGCCAGTTAAATCAAGTTATTGAACTGTCACCATTTTGTCTGCTGCGGGCGACCGCAAAGCTGCTAGGTGGGGACAGAAGTGACTGTAATACTGGCGACCTGTTGAATGCTTTGGTGCAGACCTTAACTATATCGCTGTGTGCTGTCTGAGAGGCCAGTACTCTCTTTATAGCGTGGAGTTGCCTTCTTGACGCGGAGCTGCCTACTGCGGTACACAGCATTTTCACGTCGGTTGGCTCGCTTGTAGAAGTGTGCTGGAGTGAACGTTGGTGTGCAATCACACCCAAGATGGGCAAGCCAGATAGCAGTTACCCCCAAAACTATCATTTGAATTCAAGCGCCTTAAAAAAACTACCCCACAGGTGGCGTAGGATACTGAGACGGAGATGGACGCGGGCAGTGGGAGCAAACTGAAGCGTATGATGATGGCCATGCAGCAAAGCTTGCACACCATAGATAGCAAAATAGACAATCTCGAAATGCATATAGATAACTGGATAAACACGGAGTACACATAGCGGAGGCTGAACAGCAAATCTCCAATGCGGAGGATAAGGTAGAATCGGTCACCGAATCCTACACGCAAATGGGAAAACTACTTGCAGAAATACAAGCTAAGAACGAGGACTTAGAAGCCAGATCGAGACAGAACAACATGCGTATCACTGGGGTACTGGAGTCCTCAAATGTGGGGAAGATGGAGCTGTATGTAGAGCAGATGCTCAAGACTATGTTGGGGGCGGAGCATTTTTCTCAACTGATGATGGTGTAGAGGGCACACAGTTCACTTGCACCGCGCCCGATCCCAGGGGCTCCCCCCCAACCAATAATTGTCAAACTCCTTAATTATAGCGATAGGGATACAGCTCTTCTACTTGTAAGAGAAATGGGTACTACTAAGTACTAAGTAATGGGAGTTGCACTCTTCTCGGACGTCACCATGGTGGTACAGCAGGCCCGGCGAGAATATCAGCCGATAAAGAAGAAGCTGCAGGCATTAAAAATACAATAGGCAATTGTCTACCTGGCAAGGTTGAGGATTCAACATGGCGACACAATGAAACTGTTTACCACTCCAAAAGACGCTATGCAGTTTGTAAAACAATTGGAGCAAAAGGTGGCATCCAGAGAGGCTGGAGCTGAATCAAATGATGAGGACTGATGGACCTGGTGGGAGAACTTTCCACGCTGCAGTACTCATTGATATCCTTTACTTATGTAGTTGCCTTTACATGTGCCTCTTTTACAGATTTGGCGCATGCAGTTGTGGCACACGTACTGCTTATGGTAAGCTTAGGTTTAGCGGTGACTGAATAAAGTACGAGGACTGCATTGGACAAATTGGACACATTTATCTTGAGAAATGAAGGGGGAACGATGTTAATGAGGGAGATGGCATTTAACTGGTTATACCTTGGTAGCTGAGCATTAAATGTGATGTATTATTAGTTACATGACGTGCCATTACCACTAAGATGTTGGTGCACTTTGTAGTTGAAATGCTGGCACTGATGGTTGCATTCAAGGGTTCACAGGTTAGACTCAATGTGTTCTCAATGTAGAGATCTGTTCTTGTTTTTCTGCCTGAGACACTTGTGGTTTGGCTGTGTTGGATGTGCTTAGGAGAGAATATAAAGATTGGCCTGACTTCCCCTCACACCACCGAATGGGTCATTGGGCTGCTGGTGTCCTCCATGAGGCTACACCCCATTTTGATACTCATGGGGTTATTGTTCTGTGAGTGGCGTAACCGCTCACGGCGGGATGGGTTACTTCTTATTACTCATATGTTATGTTTTTTGGGATTCCTCAGTGTGATTGGGATGCTGGGGTGGGCGGGGGGAGTTTACAGGGTTTTTTTGCTATTTAATTGAGCAATACAAGATACATGGCTCTTACTTGGTCACCATATATACACAGCAAGATGACACTAATGTTCTGAGAACTGCATTCAGTAGAATAGGTAATGGCTGTAGGGGGGACAATTAATTTGATTTCTTGGAATGTCAGAGGTCTTAATAATCCAAAAAAGACTAGGCAGGTCTTGGCGTATCTAGATCGACATAACGTGCAAGTAGCTCTGCTGCAAGAAACCCACCTTACTAGAAATGCTGCATCTACAATTGCCAGGAAGCTGGGGCACGCTTTGCCTCTTCGTATTCCTCAAATGCGAAGGAGTGATGGTTTTAGTTAAAATAAATATCCCCTTTATTTGTACACATGAAGACATTGATGAAAAAGGCTGATATGTAATAGTACAGTTGATTATGATGGTTAATGTCTATGGGCCGAATATAGACGATCCTGAGTTTTTTAAGTTCATGTGGAATAAAGTATACAAGCTACCGACCTCTGCAATTATATGTGGGGAGGGATTTTAATGTTGTGTTAAGCCCAACGTTGGACCGGCACTCCAATGTGACCCCTGTTATTAAAAAAGCTGCACAGGCGGTTTGGGATGGTATTCAGGATTTACAGCCAGATTCATGAAGCCAAATTGCGATCGCAATAGCTGCGAAATAGCAAGTGCGATTGCAAATTGAGTAAAAGCAATTCATGAAAGAGAAAATAGAAAAATAGCAAAATCGCTAAATAGAAATAGCAATTTCGCTAATAAAATCGCAGAATCCTGGAACCAGCCCATTTGCAATTTAGAAATTGCGAGAAACCATGGATTCTGCGAAATCAATTACGAACTCGCTAAATAATTGCTATCGCCATTCAAGAAAAATCGCAGATAGCGAAAAACACTATAATCGCTATTTGTGAGGCGCTATTTATGGAGAACCCAAACCAGGTGGTAACCAGCAAAGAAAAAAAAAAGAAAAAGTTGATTAAAGTGAACTACAAACAGGTGCAGGCCTGACCAAACACACTAAAGGACATGCAGCTGGATACTGAGGACTCTCACAATGCCAGGACTCTATATGGTGGTCAGGCAGCGTAGGCTACAGCGAGCAGCACAGAACAGGCGTAGGATCCAGGAGCGGATATTCCGTCAGCGGGTCACCCTTCTGGGCCAAACCAGGGAGCAAATCTATGCTAAGTACCCCCTAAATGTGCCAATGATCATTAAGCTGATCCAGGACTGAGGCTCCCTGCTGCAGCATCCAACAAGGAGGACCAATGCTGTTCCCACCCATGTGCAGGTATTGTGCAGCTTGCACCTAGTGGCCTCCGGAAGCTTCCAGGGGATAGTTGCTGTCGCAGGGGGATATCCCAGCCCACCATGTCCCGCTGCCTAAGGAGTTTCCTGGATGCAATGCTGACCCGGCTACACCACTACATATCATTCCCCACCAGCCAACAGGACATAAATGACACCAAGCTGAAATTCTACAACATTGCACATTTTCCGCATGTTATTGGATGCATTGACTGTCCCCATATCCACATCTGCCCACCAGCACAAACGGAATACATGTACCGCAACCGCAAGTTCTACCACTCCCTCAATATCCAGATGGTGTGCAATGCTAAGAATGATATCAAGGACATAGTGGCACAATATCCGGGCAGCACGCATGACTCCTTCATCTTCCAGAACAGCGGCATTCACACACGACTGGCCAGGGGAGACTTTGGCGAAGGACACCTACTAGGTAAGTACACATGTCCCCAAATACTACACTGTGTGCATGTACTTGCGCAGAATAGGCACTCACCCTGTGCTTATTACCCTCAGGTGACAGCGCCTACGGTCTACGTGAGTACCTCCTCACCCCATACCTCAACCCTGCCACACCACAGCAACGGCTTACAATGCTGCACACATACGAACAAGAAATTGCATTGAGAGGACATTTGGCCTATTGAAGAGCCGTTTCCGCATATTGCACAAGACTGGTGGGGCCATCAAATACACACCTGAGGTCTGCTGCTGCATCGTGGCCGTGTGTTCAATACTCCACAACATTGCTACCAAGCGCAGGATAACAGTGGAGATATCTGGCAGTGAGTCTGAAGGGGACAACCGACCGCCTCCACATGTGCGTCATGCACGCGGAGAAAATCCTGCTGAAGGACACAAGCGCCGCAACCACATTACCATTGATTGTTTCTAGTGCACACATTCCCCTCACAAAACACTGCACTCATGCATGACAAATGTAATAATGACATGATTGTGATTCAAGTTAGACCATTCATCTTTATTGTTCATGCACAATAAATTGGCCTTTAGTAGTTCTGGTGTCTCATGAAGAGAGTATTACTCCATACCTCCCCATGCTGGGGTAGTGGGTTTGCAGGGGTGTACTGCATGGGCTCCCTCAGAGTGTCTGAGTCCTCACTGTCGGTTACGACGAGACGCCCCAAGTCGTCTCTCTGTATCCTGAGGGATGGTGTTGGCCCTAGTTGCTGCTGTTGGCCTGCTGCTGCGGCGACGTGCAGGCATCGGTGACAAGGATGCACTGCTATTGGTTGACGCAGCCTCACTCACGTCGTCAGGCCCCTCTGCTTCTCCATGGGCAGTGGCCTGGCTGCCGAGCACTGCTGCCGTAAGCAGATCTATAGACCTGGCCACATCCTGGCAACACTGCACCATATGGCCCTGCATGGCGAGTGACCTGCATGCCAGCGGTGATGTTGCATTCCCAACAACATGGTTAGATCTTGTGTAGGCCGATAGGCGGGCCAGTAGTTGGCGGTGGCGTCGCCGGGTCATGTCCTGCTGGGCTACCAGCAGCTGGCTGTTCTCTCGGACAGCAGCGGTCATCTGGGCTATGTTTTGGCTTGTCACCTGCATCTGGGTGAGAATCGCTGCCAGGTGACGCGCCTGTGTACGATGCACCGCCAGCATGCGGCGTTCGATGGCCAGGCCTGGATCAGGTATTTGAAGTGCCCTGCCGGTGCCTGCTGGGCCCTGACGCTGCTGGCGCCTCAGTGCGCTGGTATGTGATCTGGCTCCAGCTGTGCGCCTCGTCTGCCTCCTAGGCGCTGGTGGTGGGGCCTGTACCACTGCTGAGGCTGTTTCCTGGGGTGTTGGCTGCACGGCTGTGGCTGCAGGGGTGGCCCTGTCCGCACGGGGTGGTGGTGGTGGGAGCACTGCTGGTGGCTGTGATGGGCCGGGTCGTTGGGAGGACTGGCCCTCACCCTCAGTGTCCTCCTGGCTCTCAGCGATGTGCAGGGCCTCGCTATCTGTGCTGGCTTGCTCAACTGCACCTGTAATGTGAAAGGGTGCATGATTAATGTTATGTATCTTGCACACGCAATGTTGATACATGCATGCAGGCTTGCTTTCACTGACTGGCTTTTGGATTTACTTTGCATTTACTGCTCTGGCTGTGTTGAGCTAACTGGGGGTACATGATTTCACTACAACTACCACAATGCAATGGGGCTTTTTTGGTGTGCATGGGCTGCATTGTTGGGGATGTCATATTGCTAGCTCAGGAGTCATGGGCATTGTTGGGGGACAGGGTCGCAGTCGCATGGCACTTAACTTCAGATTGTTGGCTGGGTCGAGACAAATCCAGCTGAATGACCCCCATGCAGGCTTCTGGTGAAATGGTTTCCTCTATCAGGTCCTCCAATGGGGTGTTCGGTGTGGCTACAGGTTCCCCTCCACCGGTGCCAGTCGCTCCCCAAGCCTCTACGTGATACGCTCCTTTTACGTGACCCGCGCTTTTTTAGGTCATCAATTGACCGCTGGGTCACCCTAACCGAATTGACCTTAGCGCGGCTACCCTGCCAGATCCTGCGCTTATCTGCCTCTTGCACCCTCAGGGAGTCTTTTCCAAAGAGTCGGGCATGATCCTTGCAGGATAATTTTGAGACCTTTCATCCTAAAGCTGATTCCCCAGTTCCATTGGGACCAGGGGGACCAGGAGTTGATCTTTCCTCCTTTTGTGAGTCGCCTTCTTCTGAGGAGGAATTGCACCTGCATTGTTTGTATGTCAGAAGGGCTCTCCTGATTTATTTAGATGGGGTGGCTTACCTTTGACGTTCCGATTCCCTGTTTGTGAATATTGGCTCAGTGAATACGGGGTTGCAACCTTCCACTTCTTCCTTGAGTTGGTGGGTTCAGGCTCTGATTTCTCTGCCCCAAAAGGCTTCTGGTTTCTCCCTTGTGGGAACAGAGTAGGTCCACAAGGTCTATGGCTATCTCTTGTGCTGTGATCTGCTGGGCGGCCACTAGGACTTCCTCTTTGACTAATGCCTCTCATTACTGGATTATGCAAAAGGTGGACCAGTCTGAGGTGTCTGGGTCTAAGGTATTGTCCGCTATGGTGCATGAATAGTGGTTCATTACGTTTTGTCTGTATCATTTAATAAACACGTTTTTGTGCATTACAAAGTGTATACATATTTAAAATTATTTAACATTTTGAAAACCTACAACATAAATCATGTTTAAAGAATATTAAATTGAAACATATTTTATAAAGAAAAAAACAAAGAGAAATGTAATAAAGCAAAATTAATATGAAAAGACCTTAAAGACCTGGCTCTACACAGAAGCATACCTATAGACTCCCCCTCCCCTGGTTTTTGCACTGCTTTCAGCCACTCCATCTTATGCACCTTGATGCCTCTGGGCAAAGTCTGCGCAATACAAATTTAACTTAATTCTTTCATTCATTCAATGTTATAATAATTTATAAAGAAATATATAACTATAGAACCATTTATAGAAAATACTAAAGCAAACAATAACTCCATATAAATAAATAATGATTCATATTTTACAAAACCACCATACATTTATAGATATGTAAATCAATTATAAAAAATGCAACTATACAATAACATTAGAAAATCATTAAAACAAAAAATGTAACACACATTATTATAACAAAAAAACAACAACATCACTTTTAAGTATATAACATAAAAATATAAAATGAAAATAAAGATTTACTTGAAGATTTCATTACAAAAATATATCTACAACAGTAAAATATTACAAGCATTAGAAAATGCAAATGAAAAAAAGATTCAGAACTACTAATTTAAATAAAATCTAACACACTTTAATAAAAATACATACAACTTGGATACAAGAGGAAACATTTGTACAATTCAAACTCCAAATCTAATAACATTTAAAAAACATAAACAAACATACCAATATAACTTGATTCATACAAACATTAAATAACACATATGTGAACGAAAATCATATGTACTATTCCTCCTCTGATCTATGCAACGGCAGTGAAAGTATTGGACTTTGGAGGGGTCAAATGTATTAGTCCCATAACAACCTGGTAATAGAGATAGCATGAGACTGGTTTACTATTCTTACTCCAATATGAGCAATAGTGGGAAAATGCTGGACTGTAGAGAGGTCTGTTTTTCTTTTCAGACATGAAACTGAGCAACAGTATGAAAAGTGTTGGACTTGGGATGGATCAGATGTATTGCTCCCATTCCATCCTGAGCTAAAGTAAGGAAAGTGTTGGAAATTGGAGGGGTCAGATTTACGATTACCACTGCAACCTGGGCAACATTAGGCAACTCATTGAACTTTGGAGAGGTCAGATCAACAACTTTCCCTTCAACCTGAGCAATATTAGCAAATGGTGGATTTGGAGGGGTCAGATGTACTGTTTTCACTACAGACCCGATTACGATGCGGTTAGGAAGGCCTACTAACAGCATTTGCTCTTTCCGAATCGGATAGGGAACTTGTCTGTCTGACTGAATCAGAAAAGGTTTCCGACTGACCGATTACGATGTGAGTTAGGCATTAGGAATATCCCAATCCGAACCCAATGGCATTTGGAATGACCAAGCCATACGGAGCAGAATAGTACGTGCCTACTGGCCTCGTTTCTGAACAACCGATTACTATGCTGGAATTCAAACAGCCGTTACAACTCGTGCCATCCAACTCGAATGGGCAGTCGCAATCAGACTTTGGGGTCTGTAGCGGGCCCCCCTGCATCTGGAGCCTTCCCAATCTGGCCTGTGGGGGTGCCCATGAGTCCCCCCTTACCAGCCATGCACAGTGTAGCAGGCACCAGGTGGTGTCCGCCAAAGGGTGCCCAATTTTCCCCAGCCACCCCTTTCTTCAATGGAAGCCTAGGCATTCAGTCAGAACATAGGCTCCCATTGAAGTCAATGGGAGTCCGACCCAATTGTATCTGGAAGCATCTGGTTGTATCGTAATTGGTCAGTTGGATTCTCCCAATCTGAGTCAGTCAGAAACAATTCCCAAACTGATTTGTTGGGAATGCTTTCCTAACTGCATCATAATCGAGCCCTACAACGTGAGCAACAGTAGTGAAGACGTTGATTTTGAAGAGGCAGGATTTAATATTTCCATTCCACTCTGAGCACTAATAGAGAAAGTTGGTCTTTGGAATGGTTGTATTTACTATTTCCAAACCAGGCTTAGGGCTCCATTAGGATGGCGGGCTGCACAAAGGGACCGCCCGCCATAAGGGCAGGGGTCCGGTTAGGGCCATTAGGATGCACCTGCCACAGTGGCGGGCGCATCCTGTATTTTTAACATTGCGGCGGGCATTGTTGAAAACACCGTCCACTGCAATGCTAAAAATGCACACCAAGCAGTTCAATGTACAACGTGACAGGCACCATGCGGTGCCTGCCACTTTGCATATTGAAATGCAGGGGGGTACCATAGGTACCCCCCATGTGCACCCCCACCCCCAGAATCCTTGGGGGCCCGCAACAGGCCCCTGCAAGTGATTCCTGAATGCCTTTTCTGTGGTGGTGTTTCCACCATGGGAAGGAATGTGACCGCTTCATCATAATATGGTTGGCGGTGTCTAACAGACACCGCCACCATATTAAACTCTTTTCCGCCCAGTCAACTTGTTGACCGGGCGGAAAAGCGGCAGACGGTCTTTCTGTCCGCCGTGGTAGTCCCCACCATAGTAATATGGCGGGGGGAAATTGGTGGCGGGCGGGGCTGGATGTCGGGTTGATTGCCACCACCATGCGGGCAGTGGCGATCTGCCTGACATCCTAATGGGGCCCTAAGTATCAGCGGAGCCAATGCCAATCTTTGGATCGGCCACATGGGGCATTCCCACTCCAAATTAAGCAACAGTAGAGAAATTGTTGAACTTTGGAGAGATTATTCCTACTATTGCCAATCCAATATGACCAGCAGTAGAAAATGTTAAACACTTTAGAAAAAAACTGTTTTAAAATTGCAAATCCTAAGTACTATGGATGAAAAAATCATTGCATAAAATCAAACTATCTAAAAATTGAAAATCATTTTAAAAAGTATTACTTTGAAAAACACATTATATTAATTCATTTAAAATATATCCTATTTATTATTTGAACAGATTACATTGAAATTTATTAAAATATCTAAATGAATGAAAAAAGCTGTCAACAATTATAAATAACAAACAAAAAATAAAAATATGAATTCAAGTTGAAAATAGTACTTACTTGTAAAATAATCTAAACATAATAAAATCACCCAAAATATCTGAAATCTTTAAAATTATTTAGACTTATAATACACCAAAGGAAGGAAAACATGATTGCAAATTTGAAAATGAAAATTATATTTATGAATACCACCACCCCACATCCACACAAACACAACAGCAAATAAGACAACAAAATAATATTAATTCTAATTTTTTTTCAAGAAAATATTCATAACATATTAAAAGAGATGGAATAATTGACATATTTAATACTAAACAATGCAACCAATCAAATTAAATACATCTATTAAAATTAAATATTTTTCAAACCACTCTACTACAAACCAGCAACCCACTTTAAAATGGTATAAAAAGTGCTAATTATGATATATAACATACATACAAACTTTACACTTAAAATACCAATTAATACAAACATTTTGAAATTTAACACTTTGCAAAAATTATTGGGCCGATTACGATATTGGATACCCTTTCGGACTCTGGATAGACCAACTTGAAGTCAGTGGCTCCGACCGCCTGATTATGATGCGACCAAACAGTGGGGCATATTACCAACAACTAGCGATAATTATCGCTATGTTGGTTTAGCGGCGATATTTTTATCGCCAAGCTGCGGCGATTTTTATTGCTTAGGAACCTTGCTATTATCAAGGTATATCTCCTAAGCGATAAAAATCGGCCGAAATGCATGAATATCGCTGAAAAGTCAGCGATATTCATGCATTACCGAACTAATGCTCTTAGCCATGTTATCCACCTACCATTGGATAACATGGCTGAGAACTGCTCAGGGGCAGGTGTTAGCTTTTGGAGATATTCGTGCTTAGCGCGAATATCTCCAAAAGTTGGTAATAGGAGATAGCGATGTTAGTGACTGTTTCCAGTCGCTAACATCTTGGCACGCCCACTTTGCAGGTCATTAGTGATAAATATCACTGACATGCAAAGCGGGGCCCAAGATGGTCGCTATCTCCTACTAGCTGTTGCTAACTGGTGTTAGCGACAGCTAGGTAATAGGGAGATAATTTTATCTCCGCTTTCTTGGTTTTTAAAGCCAAAAAAGCGGAGATAAACCCCCTTGATAAAATGCCCCAGTGCTTGGTCAGATTCCCACTGTTCTCTATGGGAGCTTGTGTTAAGGCTGTAAACCGGCCGTAGCACAGGCTCCTAGAGAAATGGGAGGTATGTGTAATACCCAGCACCCTGTGGCAGGCACCCCATGGTACCTGCCACACTGTGTAGAGTTGTACAGGAGGGTTCCCTAGGTATCCTCTTGACCACCAACCAAAGGCCAGGGAGGCACAGGGACCCTACTAGGGGCCCCAAAATTGATTTCCGACAGGCTTACGGTGTTTGAAAGGCTGGCACAGAAAGGCTGTGGGAAACCGATCTTGTAATCGCGATGGCGGATACGCCATCCATAGGGAAGTTCTGTGTGCTTCCGGCCAACAGGAATACTCTGATAGCCAGTTGGAAACAAGTCGGAATAACCGGCCGGTTTACATTCCGAACGCCGACATATTAATCTAGCGGTGAGACCACAAACTGACTGATTCAGTCAGAAAGCCTCCGACCACTGTCAGAAAGCTTCCGACTAGCGGTTGGAGGCTTTCCGACCGTCATCGTAATTGGCACCCATATATTATAATTAGTTCATTAATTCTTTTGTTTGATAATCTAATTAAAAATTTACAATTAAAAACTACATTAACAATTTAGTGAATATTATAAAATGTATATTATTACACACTTCCCTCACCACTCCCCTAAAATTCAAATAACCTCGCAGCAAATACTAAAAATATAAGAAAAATATAATTATTTAAATATATCACCAGTCCCGAAATATAACCATGCTAATCAGTAATTACATGCAATTAACAATAAAGTAAATATTCATACTAAGAAAATATTAACACACACCCAGTATAATATTTTATAAATCAATAACAAACGAAAGAGTATTAAATACAGTCTTCTAGCCAATGATATTCTGCCCCACAATAATCTGGGCATCATAACATTTTTGCAGTGATAGTAAAGACCCATAGTCTTGAAACAATATTAATTTTGAATGCCACATAATAGTGAAATAGATTGCAGCACCTCAACCACAGTGCAACACAGCATCACATCAATATAATACAGCACAAACACACACCAGGTCCGAAAATCAACAGACTACATTATCACTACAAGAAAAATACACAAGCATACTTCTTACACATTACTACTGCCAGAAATCTCATTTTATATTACAGTGGTGAAAGGTGTTTGCACCAAATGCTGCTTTACCTACCACCATGGGCCAGAAATAGCACCAGTCAGATCAGATCAAAAAATGCTTTATTCGATTTTAAATGCTTAATAAAACCATAAAAGCAGAAGAATACAAAAAGAGCAATTCATTTAAGATATACATTTTTGGACAATACAGTACATTAAAGGCTGCCAACATAAGAACATAAGTACTACAGTTTTAAAAAGTAACAATGGATGCTTTTCCTCTTTTTCAATATACTTATTAAAAAGCCAGTCATAATTCCAATAACATACACATTATCCAATATTTGTAAGAATAAAAAGGCTGGTCTAGATTGCTGCCATGCTCCTTGTTTTAAAAAAGGGATAATCCATCTTGCACGTTCGTTAGCATAAAATTTACAAAAAAGAATCACATGCATTGTGGTTTAAGGAGATAGATTATCGCACGGAAATAGACAGAGATGCCTAGACCAGTTGTTTGTGGTTGGAAAAGAAACCAGGCGATGGAAACAATTAAACCTGAACCTTGTCAGGACATATCTATCGTACCCGCCTAGGCACCACTTTAAATAAGGTTGAATAGAGCTACATGCCAAGGTCATTTGGTGCTGAAGTATTGAGGTTTGGTTAATTTCCAGACCAATTCCTAAAGTTTCAAAATGATTTAAACATAAAACTTTAAGCTCTTTTCTAGATATTGAGTACATTGAGTTTGGATTAGTATAAAAATCAGATCTGCATACATCATTTGACAGCTTTCTGATATAGTTCAACCAGGTACTTTTTCCATCTTGATCTAGTCCCAAAGAGTCTTTAATAATATCTTTATTTAACCCTAAATTGGATGATGTCCAGACTCTATGCCAAAGTAACATAGGTTGCATTTTAAACACATCGTCCATTTGGGATATCCCCAGTTCACTATAGCAAATACAAACAGACAAACTCTGAGGGACAGCTAATATAAATCTTTAAAAAAGCATTTTCTATCACTTGTATGGAGGAAACATCATGAAATCCCCAGACCCCTGCCCCGTACATACCTATGCTTAGACATTTGGCTTGGTAATTTTTAATAGGATCCCCGGGGGACTTCTACCAAATTTCTTTGCAAATATCATCATGGCCACTGACGATCTCTTAAAAAGAAGAGTCCCATTCCTAACCGCTAATCTCCATGAACCCGTATAGTTTGTTTAATTTTTTCATCTCCTGCTATTAGGCTGCATTGTTTATTCTTTCCCTTACCACAGGCCATTACACATGTTTTCTTTACGTTGAGCTTCAGGCCCCTATTGTCCATGAAGTCAATGTAAGTGGAAAGGGCCCTCTGCAAGCCGAGTTGGGTTCTGGCCATTAGAACCGTGTCATCCACGTAGAGAAGGCAGACAACCTGTTTGTTATTCACTTGTTGGGAATCTCTCGCCCTGGCCACCAGCTCCTCTTCCAAAGCGTTGGTATATAATGAGAAGAGGAACAGGGCTAGTACACAGCCTTGTCTAACGCCCCTCTCCACGCGGAAAGACTTAGTACACTCACCCTTAAGGCCATACCTCACCTTGGCTGTGGCTCCTGCATATAATTGTCTTACAAATAACACCAAGGAGGGCTCAACCTTAAGACCCTCCAAAATTTGCCAGAGCCTACTGTGATCAACACAATCGAAAGCAGTGGTCAAGTCAATAAAAACCACAAATAATTTCCCTGCCTTAGCTTTGGTATATTTCCCCTGTAATATAGAATAGTTTAAAACCTGTTCAACGGTCCCGCTCCCCTCTTTGAAGCCGTATTGGACTGGACTTAGGATGTTGTTGTCTTCGGCCCACAGTTGGAGTCTGTTCTGAATGACCCTCCCTGCGACTTTCATAAACGAATCTAGGAGGGATAAAGGCCGATAACAAACAGGGTTATCCCTGTCCCCTTTCTTAAAGATCAGAATGATTAAGGATTCCGACCACGATTGAATAAAACCCTTGGCGCAGCAGTCTTCAAGGATTCGGGTTAGAAAAGGGGACCAGAGCTCCGTCCTGAATTTGTACAGATCTATCGGGGTACCATCGGGGCAAGGAGCCTTCCCTCCTTTACTTTCATTTATGGCCATCATGACTTCATCATGAGTAAAGTGGATATTTTTTAGCGGCAAAAAGGGAGTATGGATGTCCAGCAAAGGTGGATCTTGTGGAGTTGTAGTATTATTTCCCTCTTTTCCATGAACCAGAGAAAAGAAATATATCCATGAGTTCTCGCTAATCGCAACCTCAGCTCTAGCTCGCTCATTATTAGAAAAGAAGGGTGCTTTTACTGCCTGCCAGAAATAAGAACAATGCCCGCGCAATGAAGCGTTTTAGAGATTCTGCCAAGCAGGATCGTTAATTTCCTTCTTGCGTTTGATCCTGGCACAATAATATGCCTTTCTAAGCCCCCTAATTTCCTCACAGTCCCTTTCTGTTTTGTGTAAGGCAGCCTTTAGTGCAGAGTAAGCCTTAGTGCATACTGTATCAAATCAACCGTTCTTCTTATTGAGTGGCACCTTATAGGGGCGATTCAGCATTTCTTGTATCACTATTGTGATCTGGCAAAATGTAGTCAGTAGGTCCTTATGGGAGATCCCTAATGGGATCTCTGGCCTTGGACAAGATCTTTAAATTCAGGACCTCATGATCTTTCCTGCCCCAACGCATAGAATAGCCAATACGTTATCTTGTATCCATGTTAGACTTTCCACCACAGAGGCATTGCTCTTAACGGGGAGCATGATGTTTATGCTCAACAGGAGATGGTCTCTCAACCCGTTAGAGTGAATAGTAAATTGGTTAATCCAGGTTGTATATCGATGTGGGAGGATAATGAAATCTATCGTAGAGCTAAGGCCCCGCCTAATGAACGTAGGACCGAACTCCTCTGGGGGAAACAAACCTTATTGGCAAAACCGAGATCATAAGTTGCCATAACCTCATTGAGTCTTTCTCCCTTCTCTGAATGAACAAAATGCGGTGTGTTAGAGTCTTGTTCTACATCACTGCCCCCTAGCCCACTATAAGCTTGGGAACAGTTACCAGTATTAAAGTCCCCTCCCCAGATTGTGATTAAATCGTTCCCTTTAAGCACAGACAGGTTATGAAAGTTATCATGAAGATTTTTTAACACGTCAGCAATAGATGTACGCAAATGCCCCCTTTTATTTCTGCCATGGGCTGACCACAATGCTGGTATGTGGAAGGTCTTAAAACCATCTATATGTAATTCATTTAACAACCACGTCTCCTGAAGGCACAGGCTATCAAAATTATCTACAAAATCTTACCATATCTGGTTATTAACATTAGATTGAAGCCCAGAAATATTCCAGAATATTATTCTGACAATCCCTTGGACAGGGTAATTTCGAGATTTCGAACCCTGCTCCCACTCACACTGTTTTAGGCTCATCCCTGGATGTGTATCCGCAACTGAACCAGCGACAGCAATTACAGTAGTTGTTTCAGCATTGAATGCCTCCTCACCGGGCAATACAACCAACAGACTGTTCTGAATCGCCAAGAATGCAAATGGATTTACTACTGTAAAACGACTAAGAAAGGACTCAATACCCGGGATGAATGGAACATGTGCATCTGATCACTAGTGGTGTGATACTGTCATGTTACCATCCTGCATAATATTGTCTAAATGCCAAACTGTAAAGTATATGTTTTTTATAATAATTACTAACTTGTATTTTACTGCTTTATCAATATTCATTGTCTAAATCATGCTCTTATACCCCGGCACTGCACCATCTGCTGTTCCAAAGCAAAAAATGCCCCCTGAAAACACTAGCTTAACAGATACAATACTGGCGCACTAATCCCCCAATGCGCACGCGCAATTCTGAAGACACCAATGCGGCTGCGCGCGCAACCAGGAAGTAATGATAACAGAATCCATAGTAGTCTCTTAATGTGAGAGCTGCTGCACACCGAAGCACTCGGGCTCCCCCGTACAGCCGTGGTGACGCCGCGATTAAGTAAGTTTTTCCTTCGCCCCGATTTTGTTTCACGAAGAGACTTGGCGACATAGCTAATATTAAATTAACCCCCCTTCCAATCTTTTGCCCTACAGCTCCAGGCGTATGCTAACAATTTACTCGTCCCCGTAACGACAAAAGCGCTACTCGGACCCCCTAGAAACGCCCCGGCTGGAATTAAAATTGAGTAAGTTTCTTTTCCCACCTTCTCACTTTGCCCGAGCCCCGAAAAACCATGCCATCCTGTAATTAATTGAACTGTCACCCCACAGGTTCCGGTAGGACCCTCACCTAATTGAATACAATTGAGCGCTCCTCGGATCACTTTGACCACTACAGTTAATAACACCCTCAGTAAGTTTATCCACGCCCCTTTACACGGAGCAAAGGCTGTGTAAACGATTAATCCTGCTGAAAGTAACTGCATTGTTTTCCCATAGGCTCAAATAGGACCTTTTCGAAGCAGTTTTTATCAAGCACAATCTGGACCCCTTGAGAAATTATTATTTAATATAATGAGTAAGTTCCTTTCACAATGTCTTTGAACCCTGCCAATGGTTTTAGAAATAACCTCGATTAAATGGCATTTTGAGCCCCGCTCTTGGTACTTCGAATAGCTATAATTAATTGTGCCTGCCTAGCGTAAATGAGGCCAGGTCATGTAATAACTAAGGCAGTATGGTGAAAATCAGTATTACTGACCCAGGTCCATAGTGATTATACCATAACAAATGTTCGATACTTTAAAATTAGATTATACCTCCACGTTAAATCATGACTACCATTCAGAATTACAATGCCAATTCATGATTTTAATCTATAATTATATAGATGCCCACTGCTCGAAATGACCCCGTTTTTTGTTTCCTCAGAACCCTTTCTCTGGCAAATTACTGAAATACCATTTAGCCTGTTTCAAAATAATTTTCTGTCGGATACAACTACCCTGAGGTACTGAACCAAATTATTTGTATGTCATTTAAGCCATTGCATGCACCCACATGCCTACCCTCGTTGCTAGATTAAGGAATATGTGCAGCACATAACTGGTGAGACTGTTAAGCGCACCATCCAAATTGATCAAAATATGCATGAAAAAAAGTTACATTTGAAACTGGGAGCACTAGTATTAATTAAACTTAAAATACATTTGTAGGTCCTCATTTTAATTTCAATTAAATCTTGTAGTTTCAGGAGGCTCATCAGTCCTGATGATGATCTAAACTTACATAGATCGAAACATCGTCGACCTACCCAAGGAAATACACCCACTTCATTGTATATATCTCTGTGGTTTTAAGCCTTGTTGTTGTGTGACATTTCGTTTTTCACTTTGTTCACTTATGTCACGTTCTGCATCTTGTCACTCACTTGAGCATCTGAAAAGTACTATAATAATAGTAAATAAAAAATAAAATAAAAAAGAAAGTAAATAAAAGATTCTATAAGAACCTACATCTTTAGCTCCCGAGCGCTAATTAATTATTCGCTTCACTTCTTTCAGGACCTTATCAGGCCACTCTTGAACCATTGTTCCTTTAAAAAGTATATACCCAGGTTCGCTTTATGGGGTACCCTTGTTCTCAAAAAATACTCAATGCGCAGTGGCTACACTGCAAGGGTATCACTCACTGAGTGGTTTTTCTCAAAATAAAAATCTAAGAATTAGCTCTTCCATTCTAGAGAATGTCTATAAATATAGGCACAACATACACAAAGTAGTATATTGCTAGTAAACTTACAGGTCCATCTCTGTTCCAAGGGCCTATAACCAACCCTAGGGCCCCTACAGATGTAGCAAGCGAGAAACTTGCTGAACTAGAACACCTAAAGAAAAAACATATACGCACAGAGCTACACGCCCGTATGCTCACAGACTACTTAAGAGCAGAGGTCATTCCAATAGGCCTCCAGGTACGTAACGTTCCAGCTATCTTTATTCAAGACCCAAAATTTAAGTTAGGTTTTTCGCATATAGGTACAACGTGCTCACGCCACTGAATGGTGTTGGGCATCGATACTGCCTTGGAACACAGTAAAAAAGAACTAGAAGGGTTAGCAGCCTTTGGACAAGCAATTCGTGACCTAGACAGCTTGGCGGATGCCAAGTCTGCTTTAGAAAAAATAGACCGGACTATAAAAGACTTTGAGAGTTTTGAGCATCACAAGAAAACTACAAAGGACATCTACAAATACAATAAAGAAAAGACATATCCATACCTACGGGAAGATTACTTTACTGCAGGCCCACAAGGCCAGCAAAGATTTCCCAGAGGCTCCTGGGGCCGTTTTAAGAACAGAGCACCTGTTACCTTCTCTGAATCTTCAGCTGAGTCTGAGGATCTGAGGGAACAGAAGGCCCTAGTACCTCCTCCAACACAAACCCTAATTTTTTAGGCAGGGTCCAATCCAGGAACACAGACCCCCCCATCGAGGGAGAGGAAGAGGGAGAGGACGTTCCAGGCCCAGGTGCAACTTTCCACCAGGGGAGCGGCAGACCAGGAACAGACACTACCAATGGGGCTACCAATACTAGACACTGTGGTAGTGTCAAATACTAATATGGAGACAATACCCATATTCAATTTATCACAGCACCAACTAAATTCAACAGAAATAGCTCTTCTTAGCAGAGGCCTATCGTTCGTGATTGCCGAAAAACACAATTGGTTTAACATTCAGTCTGAAATTATTCTTTAGAAAGGTGAGGCTTCAGACCTTTTTTAAAGACCGTGATGGCCCCAAAAAGAATGATGCTACAGGCCTGCGCCCGCCCTCAACATTTAACCCATCTAGCGCGACCATGCCGCCAGAAGTACTGACCTTTGAACACTTGATACTACGTGATCTAGGTAAGCTAAAAGAAGTCTACAAATTCACCCCATATAACATCAGCAGAGAGGAGAAAAATAGCCTGTCAAAATTAAAGCAAAACAATGACATTGTTATAAAGCCTTGTGACAAAGGGGGCGGGATTGCCATCCAAGATCGCACTCCTTATGAGAATGAAATTATGCGCCAAATCAACAACAAGGATCATTATGAACAACTTAGAGGTAACCCCATAAAAAGTATAAGCGAGACAATTCTACTTATCACTCAAGAAGCACTCGACCAAGGCTTCATTAGCAAAAATGAATTCTTATTCTTGAATAACAAAGACGCACGTACCCCGGTACTCTACACACTCCCGAAAGTGCATAAAGATGTAGAACAACCTCCTGGTAGACCGATACTCTCGGGCTGTGGCTCAGTTATAGAACCTTTGGGGAAATATATTGATTTCTTCATTAGAGACTTAGTTCAGGACACTGCTACCTATGTTAAGGACACCACACACCTAATTAATCTTATCGAGTCTCAGGCGTTCCATCCCAATAGTGAAATTCTAGTGACCCTTGACATAGAATCACTATACACAAACATTCCTCAAGACAAAGGGATTGCTGTAATTAAAAAACATCTTAACAACCGCCCAGCACCTCACCAGGTACCTACAGAATTCATAATCAGTCTTCTTGAAATAGCCCTGACTAGAAATTACTTTCTATTCAAAGACACCTACTACAGACAGTGTAAGCGGACTTCTATGGGGGCTATTTTTGCCCCCAATTTTGCAATTCTTTTTGTTGGCGACCTAGAGTCAAACACCATCCTTACCGAAAATAATCCGTTCCATGGCCAGATAAAACTATGGCGCAGGTACATCGATGATGTCCTTATGATCTGGAGTGGTGAGGAGTAAGCACTACACAACTTCTGTGTATGGCTTAATACAAACCAACCAGGCCTCAGATTCACCTACTCACATAACAGACACCAGGTCGACTACCTAGATGTAACCATCAAATGTGAGAATGAACAACTATATACCACCTTGTTTCGAAAACCAACAGAACGTAATACCCTGTTGCAATACCACAGCGCGCACCCCAGGGCCCTGAGGGATGGCCTTCCCTACGGCCAGTTCTTAAGGATCAGAAGAAATTGTAAATACAAAAACGATTTCTTCACTGTGGTAGAAATCCTGTGTAAAAAACTAACAGCCAGGGGTTACCCAAGGAAACTTGTAAGGAGAGCCATGAAAAGGGCATGGTACACATACAGGGAATACCTGCTGGAACCACACCCCAAAAAAGCCTTATCTAAAGTCACCTGCGTCACCACCTTCAGTACAGTCAGCAATAAACTATCCAAGCTAATTAAAAAACACTGGACTGTATTAGATCCTTTAGAGCTGAATACAGGTCTCCCACTTTTTTCCTTTAAAAGAGGTCGAAACCTTATGGACCACCTTGTGAGAGCAGCAAGTTGCCAATCTAAAAACAATACAATTGAGGCAAGCATTAATCTTCCACCGATTCTAGGGCATTTTACATGTAATAACTGCATGGCATGTGAATTCACAAAAAACACCAAAGTATTCGAGTATGGAAGCTGTAAGCACACTCTGAATTTTTTCACCAATTGTAATTCTAAAAATGTCATCTACTGCATTGAGTGTCCGTGCAAATTGCTCTATATTGGACAAACGACTCAACAAATCAAGACTCGGATATCGCAACATAGGAGCAGGATAAGATGCAAAGTGACAACAGCCCCCCTTGTTGAACATTTCCTTGAGCTGGGACACACTAAAAATGACCTAAAGTGGCAAGTCATTGACAAACTAGCGCCATATGCAAGGGGTGGAAACCAACAGACTGGTCTGAATCGCCCAGAATGCAAATGGATTTACTACTGTAAAACGACTAAGAAAGGACTCAATACCCGGGATGAATGGAACATGTGCATCTGATCACTAGTGGTGTGATACTGTCATGTTACCATCCTGCATAATATTGTCTAAATTCCAAACTGTAAAGTATATGTTTTTTATAATAATTACTAACTTGTATTTTACTGCTTTATCAATATTCATTGTCTAAATCATGCTCTTATACCCCGGCACTGCACCATCTGCTGTTCCAAAGCAAAAAATGCCCCCTGAAAACACTAGCGTAACAGATACAATACTGGCGCACTAATCCCCCAATGCGCACGCGCAATTCTGAAGACCCCAATGCGGCTGCGCGCGCAACAAGGAAGTAATGATAACAGAATCCCTAGTAGTCTCTCAATGCGAGAGCTGCTGCACAGCGAAGCACTCGGGCTCCCCCGTACAGCCGTGGTGACGCCGTGATTAAGTAAGTTTTTCCTTCGCCCCGATTTTGTTTCACGAAGAGACTTGGCCACATAGCTAATATTAAATTAACCCCCCTTCCAATCTTTTGCCCTACAGCTCCAGGCGTATGCTAACAATTTACTTGTCCCCGTAACGACAAAAGCGCTACTCGGACCCCCTAGAAACGCCCCGGCTGGTATTAAAATTGAGTAAGTTTCTTTTCCCACCTTCTCACTTTGCCCGAGCCCCAAAAAACCACGCCATCCTGTAATTAATTGAACTGTCACCCCACAGGTTCCGGTAAGACCCTCACCTAATTGAATACAATTGAGCGCTACTCGGATCACTTCGACCATTACAGTTAATAACACCCTCAGTAAGTTTATCCACCCCCCTTTACACAGAGCAAAGGCTGTGTAAACGATTAATCCTGCTGAAAGTAACTGCATTGTTTTCACATAGGCTCAAATAGGACCTTTTCGAAGCAGTTTTTATCAAGCACAATCTGGACCCCTTGAGAAATTATTATTTAATATAACGAGTAAGTTCCTTTCACAATGTCTTTGAACCCTGCCAATGGTTTTAGAAATAACCTCGATTAAATGGCATTTTGAGCCCCGCTCTTGGTACTTCGAATAGCTATCATTAATTGTGCCTGCCTAGCGTAAATGAGGCCAGGTCATGTAACAACTAAGGCACTATGGTGAAAATCAGTATTACTGACCCAGGTCCATAGTAATTATACCATAACAAGTGTTCGATACTTTAAAATTAGATTATACCTCCACGTTAAATCATGACTACCATTCACAATTACAATGCCAATTCATGATTTTAATCTATAAATATATAGATGCCCACTGCTCGAAATGACCCCGTTTTTTGTTTCCTCAGAACCCTTTCTCTGGCAAATTACTGAAATACCATTTAGCCTGTTTCAAAATAATTTTCTGTCGGATACAACTACCCTGAGGTACTGAACCAAATTATTTGTATGTCATTTAAGCCATTGCATGCACCCACATGCCTACCCTCGTTGCTAGATTAAGAAATATGTGCAGCACATAACTGGTGAGACTGTTAAGCGCACCATCCAAATTGATCAAAATATGCATGAAAAAAAGTTACATTTGAAACTGGGAGCACTAGTATTAATTAAACTTAAAATACATTTGTAGGTCCTCATTTTAATTTCAATGAAATCTTGTAGTTTCAGGAGGCTCATCAGTCCTGATGATGATCTAAACTTACATAGATCGAAACATCGTCAACCTACCCAAGGAAATACACCCACTTCATTGTATATATCTCTGTGGTTTTAAGCCTTGTTGTTGTGTGACATTTCGTTTTTCACTTTGTTCACGTATGTCACGTTCTGCACCTTGTCACTCACTTGAGCACCTGAAAAGTACTATAATAATTGTAAATAAAAAATAAAATAAAAAAGAAAGTAAATAAAAGATTCTATAAGAACCTATATCTTTAGCTCCCTAGCGTTAATTAATTATTCGCTTCACTTCTTTCTCGACCTTATCAGGCCACTCTTGAACCATTGTTCGTTTAAAAAGTTCGCTTTATGGGGTACCCTTGTTCTCAAAAAATCCTCACCAGGCAAGAGATAAGAAACTTCGTTCTGAGTGTCATCTGGGTAGGGTGCTATCATCCTTTGAGAACTCTTGCAAACATTTTGATTTATATGGTTGCAAAATATAGGGAGTGGATCAACTATTGAACCCTCCCTACTTTTGTCGTTGTGATCCTTAGTAACAGGTTCTACCGGGGATACCAAAAAATGTCTCCTCTCAGAGCTGTTAGGGGTCCCATCAGGTACTGTATGTTGATTTCTATCCAGGAGTCAATCAACCTCCTCCAATGAGTATAGGGGCCCATACCTATTTGTTACTTCTAGGTTATAGCTCCAGTTATTATTCAAATGGGACCTGATGTGTGTGACGGTGTTTCTATCCAAAATACCACAGAGGTAACACATTAATACCCTCAGCCATAAATTCATGTGCGTCTGTGCGAGTAAGTATTTCATGGACCAAAGCAGGTGAACCCAGAGACAGAAGGACACAATCCCTTTTGAAGGTTTTTCTATGGGGACCCACCCATGGCACACGTCTGTCCATTTTAAACGCAGCAAACATCTCCTTCATTAAACCTGTTTTAACACCAAGGCAGTGGATAGTTTTATTCCTGAGGGTTAACCAAGATTTCTTATCGCCCTCAGAAGACAAGGGAACATTTGTCAAAACAAGGGTGTAAGGAACCGCAGCCAGTGGAAGATTCAAGCTGTTAAAATTAAACAAAGGTTCTTGAGTATGAGCCACACAGGTACCTGGGCTGGGGCGAGTGGCCGATTGAGGTAAATCACCACGTTTTGTATCACTAAGGACATTCGCTCCCCCATTCACCTGAGAACCCTTAAATAAAACTGCGATAGGTGGCACCAGCTACTGGTACCTGGCTACACTTTTTAGGTAATCCCTCCTTGAGGCACACTGAAATAGATGCCAAACCTGACTCAATTTTTTCTAGTCTCTTTGCCAAGATGCCAATAGACTCTTTCACAAATATGGTAAGATCTGATAATGTGTTTGTGATTCCTGTCATGTTATTGGTAGCTTGGCCTTTGCTTTTATTTTTATTTTTTTAAGTAGTTGCACGTTCGTTAGCTTTGATGACAGCTGGTGGTTCCTTTACCACACTTTGGTGTAACTTTTAAAAATGTTGGTGTGGACGGGGCCTCATCTGTCAATGGTAGTAATATTATGGGGAACTCTTTTTTCTTAGATATGCACGAATGTTTTGATGGAGGAAATATCGTGACATCAGGATCATTTAATGAAATTTCATTGCTCCCTAGCTGAACACAACAATTTAAATGTCCCGTATTTGCCGCTTGGGAATCTGTCCCCCTTGTGCAAATCATGGGATTGGGATCAGGCGTTGCTGTTATCATTCAAGCTATATGACTCTTTATTTAATGCCTCCTCTAAATTCATAATTTGTTTCTCTATGACACCCACTGCTCCGTCAAGTATTTTATTAGTGATGAACTAGGATCAGAAACCTTGTTTGATTTTTGTCCATGGACAGAGCTATGTAGATTTTTTTCCCCATATTGAGGTCCACAGAAGGCCCTCTTAAACCTTTTGTTTTTTATATATAGAATAAACTATATAACAGAGTATTTCATGAATAGTGTGCCTCTACTGTTAGATTAGAACCTCTATTCGGGCTCATAAATCACAGGTCTACCCTAACCCAGTAGTTAAAAAAGCAGGCGTCAGGATACAATGTGCACGATTCGATTGTAATATTCACTTTGTTTCAATCAAGGGACAACAAATATCAAGCAAAGCACGAAATAAATGTAAGAAAAGTTACCAAAGTCATGAATGCAAAGTTGCTTTGCCAAAAAAGCCAAGAGACCGGCCGATGAGTGGCAAGGACTGGCCCGCCCTTGGCCCGCAGGTGTCCCGCGTGCGTCCCCCGCCATGGGAGGCCTGAGGATGTTTTAAGTGCGAGCTGGAATGGAGTTGATGCGCGGCACCTGCCGCTAGAGCTATGCCCCCTGGGAGTTGTAGTGTCCTGGGGCATTCCGCTGTGGCAAGTTGCAGGAGGTGAAGTGGCCGCAAACACAATCGCGGTGTGGCCGTGGTAGAGCAGCAATACAATGCAGCTGTGAGATTAAAATTGAGAGGGGTCACCAGTCAAACATTTTTCTGATCCAGCTCATTGTCAGTGTTATAAATGTATGATTTCATTTAATATTTTTAACACCGTTGCCAATATTAAAGTGAATAAATTCACATTAGAGCATTTTTAGATGTAGGATTTTCAAGCAACTATGAAGAGAGAACAACAAAATATTTCAGTACTACTGGGTCTGGTAGAGTGCCCCATAGCAATATACTGTAAAGCAAAAATTAATGATTTTGCAAATAACAAACCTATGGCCAGATGTACGACCAAGGAATTTGAGACTAACAGTTTGCGAGTCGCAAATTGGTATGTACAACAGTGTCTGCAACACTGATTGTGATTCCCAATGAGGTCACAAATTGCATGCCTCATCATATTCATGAGGCACTCGCAATTTGCGACCCCATTGGGAATGGCTGGCCCTTCCAGGTATGGTGTCCTGCTGGGATCAGCAGACCTCCATGTCTGGGACTGCTTTTCAATAAAGCAGTTTATTTTTTTAAATGCAGCTTATTTTCCTTAAAGGATAACGGGCTGCATTTAAAAAAAGAAAAATGAAATGTTTGCGTTTAATTTTTTAAGGGCAGGTACTGGTCCCTGGTACCACTGCCTGCCCATAAAAAATATTTTTAGAACCAGTAACAAAGTGGAAGGGGTCCCATAGGGACCCCTTCCAGTTTGCGAGTGGGTTACTACCCTTCTGTGAACGATGGTAAACTGTGACTGCTTTGTGACCGCAATTGTGGCCGCAAATTAGTCATACATGGCATTTGGGGGTCACTATTAGGAAGGGAACACCCCTTCCTAATAACGAGTCGCAAAACACTATTTTGCGAGTCGTCAATTTTTGAGAGTCGCAAAATAGGGTTTGTACCCGCTTGCGCGTGCAAATATCCATCGTACATCTGGCCGTTTGATGCTAGTTACAAAAAAAGGACACATGGAAGATGAAAGGGCAGATTTATAAAGATGTAACCCAATGCAGTGCAGCAACTAAAGCAATTAAAGTTCCTGCTATGTTTGTGTGAGATATAGACGGCAAGAAAACCCCATATCTACTGAGACATAGCACTGTTGTGCTCTCTCCTGATTAGTGGCAAACAATCAGTCTGATTAGCACCACACACACACACCTTTACACCTCATTGCAATGGTGACAGCACCATGACTAGGATAGGGTCCCATTTAGTGCAAAATACCATGTCCAGACAAACATGTTTCCCTCTTTGCTTGTGTGCTGTAGAGTGTAGCACATTTTTAAAGTCACAAAAGGGAGGAGAAATAAATGTATTTCTTCAAATTACCATCAATATAAATGAGACATTATTTTTTGGTCCAAACTCCTGTCTAATGTGGATGATAGAGAGAACTTTGTGTCAAAAACCATGGGTGGCTCCATGGAATTTCCCACCTACCACCCATAGAATACTCCTAACATAAAGTAATGCAAAAGAGCACAAAGAGCTGCGTTGTGTCACTTTCCGGCCAATATCCATTGCAGAAAAAGTTTTGCATTGAAAAGTCAATTTTGAATAAGTATTCAGCATCAGTTTGCTTCTTATTTGTGATGCAACCAAGTCCAACATGCGAGTAAATCTGGCTCGCAGTGTCTCGATCATACTTAACTCCTTACTTAACATGACCATACACAAAGCTAAGTCCGGAGGAATACTACCAGGTTAAAAATCTGTGCCTTGATGTAAAACTTATAACATTGTTGTGCTGATTACAATATGATACCAAATAGGCCAGCATGTAAGTGGAACAGGATTTTTGTATCAAGCAGTTCTTATTTATCTTCACAGCCAGAGGAAGTGAAAAAACTCGTTGTACACATCTGAAGAAAAGATGCATTTTCTTTGTAGCATATTTCACAGCAGCTACAGTATTATTTGGCCAATACTGCAGCACATCGTATGCAGTTCAAATCGTGTTCTCTAACACAATGCATATGTTCCACCTCACATTTCTGTGCATCCCATGGAATAAATGTGCAAATTGCATATTGGCATTGTTGGCTCTTTTGTGCATCATCAACAATGTTATTCGCTTTGTGAGAGTGAAAGCACTTCCTTTCTTCGCTGAACTGAAGGAACTGAGGCATTGTGTTAACCATTTTTAAATCTTTTAATAACCAGCAGATAACAAAATAAAAGTAGTAGTTCCCATCTTTGATTTAGACCCGCTGTCTGCTCGTTATAACAAGTTCAATTAATACAAAATGATACCAAGTGTGTTAAAGTGATGAAATAGTGAGTAATGCCTGCTCTGATTTTAAACTGTGATTTGCAGGATAATCATCATCGTCATCAACATCAAACTTGCCTCCCACCCCAACTCTAAGGTGCAATGATAATCCCTCACTACAACTCTATTTATATTGTTATCCCCAAAGTAACGCTTTTTTAAGTTGCTTTGTTCTCCCTATATTTTTCCTACATGTACATAGATACCTGTACTACAAATCCATTAAAAGAAGACGCCAAGCAAGAGGACTTCATCTTTCATGATCCATCGGCACACTGTCCGCCACCTTTTCTGCTCCCCTCCCTCCCTGAACCTATTTAATAGTGACCACAGTGGGCATACACAGAGGAAATGCTTAGCAGGTGCACCGCTAGTGTGCTGAAGGCATGACAAATGCAAGCCCGTCTGTACCTCTCCACCTCTGGTCCACGCGTAGTGCCAGGAACCCTGGTCCTCCCCCTACACACTGTCACCCTGCTGAGCTCCTTTGTGTTCTCAACCCTAGCCGCCACTAGCTACAATGCTGCCACTCTGCACTACACAACATGGATGAAGCATTCACAAGCACTTTCTGTAAATTCTCATACACTGTCCCCATACTGCACTGACCACGTCTACCCCAACAGCATCCAGCACCCCACTCACCCACACAAACGAATCACCCACTCACACACCAACAACTTAACATGGCACCCTCTTATGCATGCTCCTCAAAACAAGCTCACTCACAAAACATGCCAGAGAGATATTAGACCTACCGCAAGATTATGATCTGGACCAGCTCTTCCTCCTGTAAACATGGCTAAACCCAACATCTGTACTGGACATCATTACAGCCATCCCGGCTGGCTACAAGATTACCAGATAAAACTGTCAGAACAAGCCCAGATGTGAAGTCGCCATCATTTTCAGAAGACACCATCAGCTGAACAACCTGCAAGGACACCCTAGCCAGCTACATGGAACATCTCATTTCAAAATCAACATCACAGCCAACGTCTTCTTCAGTGTAAGCCTCGTTTACAGACAACCAAGACCCTGTACAATTTTTGCCAGTGACATCATGAACTTTGTTGCATCCATCATCGTGAATGTTAGCATCTACATCCTACTAGTAGTCCTTAACTTTCACCTAGAAGACCGTACTGACCCAAACTCTACAACCCATATACAAAACCTCAGACTCACTCAGCACATTACTAAACCCATCCATACTGCCAAAAACGTATTGGACTCAATTGTCACCACAACCACCAACATTGCAGCCGACAACAATGACCTGGAGATACTATATCCTCACTAGTTACAGCACACACATCCCAAACCACCACAGATTTACCACCACCATACTCACCCCTTGCAGCAGGAAAAACATCAGAGAAGAGTTCTGGTATTCTGCCCTCACCAGCAAATACACTCCAGAAACTTGCTGAAAGCCATCAAGAACTTCAACAGCTAGATAACTCCATTCCCCAGCACCCTGGCTCCTGTCACGTGCAACCAAATGGCAGGAGCCTAAAATCAGGCCAAGTGGTACACACAGGGACTCAGGCTAAGGAAACACCACTGGAAGCAACTGGACTACAAGTGGAAAACAAGTCAAGACACCACAGATAAAGGCATCTTTCAATCTGCCATTTCACATCCTCATCAGGCCTCTTCAGAAGAATGGCATTCAAGGACCTTCTCTCTTCCGCATCTTCTTCTTCTTAATGGACAGAACACAAGCTGTCATCCTCGCACTTTACACCTTGGAAGCCCGCAAACTCATCTGTAGAGTGCCTCAATGTTCATCATTCATCCCCACCCACTTCAATGCATACACGATCCCACTGGCCAATGCCATCCACTCACATGACCTCAATATCTTATTCTATGCCGACAACAGGCAGCTCATATTTTCCTTCACAGAAAAGACCCAAAACACAAGAAAGAAGTTCACTGCAAGCATGACTGAAGTCGCTAACTGGATGAAAGCCAACTCTACACCAGGCTCACCAAGCAACTCACCTGAGAACTACAAACCATTGGCAGCAGGACTCATCCGCAACCTCCCACACAGAACTCACATCACACATCAGGGAGGTCTACTTGCTCCTGAAACACAACACGTTGATTTCAGACTCCTCACACACATATTGCAGGCCTCACATCCTTGAAGCATTACATCACCCTGCACCAACTACCCATTTACCTCAAATATGCAGGATTCCTACTTGCACACATCCTGTGCATACACGACTGTTAGCCATTTCTTCATATTTCACTAACCAGCAGACAACATGATAAAAGGAGTAGTCCCCATCTCTGTTTAAACTGGCAGCTTGGTCATAATAAGAAGTTGAACTAGTACCAAATGATACCCAGATTAGAAGGAAGGTGCTCTCTTACATCGCTCCTCAAGCTTGCGATGACCTCATACTCCACATCAAAGCCTGCTCCTCTCTTGAACTCTGCAAGAAGCTGAAGACCTAGCTTTTGAATTAACCAACATACCACAGGCACAGCAAGGCACATATTCACCTTCTCAGCTCAGAGATGCCATTGCTGGTGAGTGCCCACTTTACAAATAACATAACAAACATATGTTTTGTAAAATAGGTACTATTTACAGAAGATGTTGTTATGATTGAGCTAATTGCAATGAAGGCATGTCAATTCAAATATATCAGGTTTTCGTTTAATTGTGCAAGGATAGAGGAACTTGTCATTTAGACATCAAAAGCGACACATTCTGTACAATCATACAACATTTCGTTATTATTCCTGCACACATGATGGAAACTGCTGTTTCTTTGCGAAACTTTCTCTCTCGAGCTCAACAATATCTAAATGCGACACTATCACGTATCAGCCATGACAATATAAGCGGTTCTGTGACTTATGCCGACTGGCAGGCACCCTCTTTGATAAACCTTTTAAATACAAATCTCTATTTTTCCATCCTTTTGAAAGAAAATAAATGAGCGTTTGTCAGTTTTTATAAAAGCGAGCAATACCTTAAGTGACGTGACCAAGGTTTGAAGTACTGCAGAAAACGGGTTAGAAGAAATTAGATTGACTCGTCCTTGTAAAGCCAAATTCTTTGAAGCTTCGATACTGTTTTAAAGGTTCAAATGTTTCTGAACTAAAACCTTGCGTTGCTGTAGGACAAACCAACATCCTTTGTGAACATAGCCAGAATAAGTTTCAAAATCATGAAAGGAACTTTTTCAAATTGACAACATGGAGAGGATATACTGTGCTGAAAGCAGGTTGCTAACCACCAGGGGAGTTTACATTACTGCATGGTTGGCTCTGGAAATTATTCAGGATTCATAGTTGTAGCCGCACCAGTGCTTGCAACGTGGACAAATTGGCGTGGACAAAGTGTCGCACTCATCATTAAACGAGAAGTAAATTAGTCCCAGCTGAATCCACAATTTCCTTGTCACGACAAGACCCAATATTTACAGGAGTATGTAACATGCTCGGATTGGTAAGGCAGGCACTCGGGCAATGGGTGACGGGTCGGTATCTGAGTTGCACGGTGGCCGATTTGGGCTATGTCTATGCTGTTCAGATGCCTCCAGATGCCCAGTGGGGGCCTTAGCGGCCTTTCCGAAGGCAGATGGGTCTCTATTGACTCCCTTTTACCAACTGGGTGGAGGTGTTATTCCCATTCTATCCCTGGGCTGACCCATTAATGTATGCATTGAGCAGGGGGCCTGATCAGAAGTGGCCTTAACTTCAGGTGTGGATGTTTGACACTGTTCTGCATTCAGTCCATCATGTGCTCTTTTTGCATTGGTTCGACCTAAGGCTCATTACCTTAAAATCCCTTGATGTCCAGTTTTTTTTCAAGAATGTTTGAGTTTGGTTGGTTTTCTTGGGTGGCAGCCAAGGAAAGTAGTGCAGCTAACCCTATCACCAGATTAGGTAATTTTTGGGATAAGAAATCCTGATGTCTCTATGTTGCGTTTTTAGACCTTTGTGTCCATCCACAAAAGAGAGGTAGAGATTTTATTGTGAGTAGTGTCGGAACATTGGTCACAACAGAAGTTTTAATTGCAAACATGTGAGGAAAATGGAAAATTTTAGGAAACATTTGTGTTTTGTGAGGCACTGTGTGCAAATAAACATTGTGGGATAAAAGCAAGTCAGACCTAACTGGACTCCACTGTGGGGCCGATTCTGATTTCGGTCGGAAGGGCCCTGAACGAAGGTCGGAGCCCTTCCGACCAAACCGGAATGTGTGGGCCGGATTCCTTTCCCACCGAGCCATTCTGATGGGCTTGGTCGGAAAGGAATCCGACTCAGATTACCGGATTGCAGACGACAGGCTCGGAAATACCTCAGTACTCCCCCGGTCGCCTCTTTACGACCGAGGGAGTACGATGGCAGCTTTTCACTGCCATTTCGTGCCGGTGTGTCTGGCACCAAAAGACAGATGGAAGCTGTCTCTGGGGGCCCCCAGCAGGGCACGCATGGGTGTGAGGCTGCTGGATGGCGGCCTGGGGGCACCTATGGTGCCCCTCCGCTGATCCCTGCACCCAGTGGCAGGCACCTTGGGGTGCGGGCCACAGGGTGCAGGGTTGAACTGCACCCCTGCTTTCAACAATGCAGGCATGCATTCCGCTCGGAATGCATGCCTAAATTGTTAAGTATACGAGGTCGCATCGTTCTAGCAGGGCTGTAAACGACAACAGCAGGTCAATCGGTTACAGCTCCTGGCCGATGTTAGACGGACTCAGGTCTGTCCGTCATCGGAATTGGCCCCTGTGTGTCTAGTTTTCTGAAAAGTCTGGGTTTGGTAGGTCTCCCGGGGTGGCGGCAGAGCTCAGGTCCAAATACTGCAGCTATCCCTTTCACCAAAACAGAAATTCTTTTTATTATTACAAGAAATGTTAATGCCTCCACATTGTGTTTTGCAGACATTTGTCTCATGCCTGCAAGGCCTAGACAAAAAAGGAGCATCATTTGTAACACGGAAAGAATGTGAACACTTGTTGGTAGGAATTTTGAAGATCCGTGCAGATTCTGGAAGTTACCATCACAGAAATGTGAGGAAAATTTGTGATTTTAGACAAAGATTGAGGTTTGCAAGACAAAGGGAGTAGGTAAATGTCCTAGGATCCATGCATGTCAGATGACCCTAAATTCTGCTCAGTGTCTAATTTTGAGAAATTTCTGGGTTTGGTATGGTTTCCTGGGAGTTTGGGTCCAAATAATGCAGCGATCCGTTTACCCAAAACAGGTCATTTGTTTCACAGGAAATGCTAATGTCTCCATATTTGAATTTGAGACTTTTTGTGTCAGGGGCTCTGGATCGGCTGATAGTATGCATAACCCTAAATTAATAGTTGACCATTAGACCTGAATGGGGTATCCAGGGAACATTTAAAAACTGCCTAGGTTTTAATTTATTTTTTATTTTTTATGATGTTATATATACATAATACATATGTTTGTTATGTGGGATTGCCGCCGTTGGCATAGACAGAGTAGTACAGTACATTTTGCGCGGGTCTCCCATTGCTGGCTTAACTTTTGTATAGAGGTAGGTCTAAGATAGGAAAGTACAGGAAAGTTAGGAATACATGGAGGAGAAGGATAGGACAGACAAACCGGTAGATATATCATTCTGACTTGGCTATATATATGGCCCTAGTCACCTACATGCCCGTTGCCCGGTAGCTACTGCACGGCACACAGGTGTACGGGTCCGTTTCTTATGGGGGTTCATATGGGACCAGTGCTTTGTCCAGGACTGAACCAGTTGAGCCAGCCTTTGTAGGTAGTTTTGGTGGTGTCTTCCCAGTTCATTAGCACCAATCTGACCGCCGCTATCAGTAGCAGGTCTATTAGTTCCATCTCTCCCTCTGAGGGGAGACCCGTTCGAATATATGCTGCGGTGAGCGAGGCAAAGTCTCTTATAATCTTGCACTTAAAGACATTGTCTATGAAGTCAAACACCCTACCACAGAACCACTTGAGTGTTGGGCAGTGGAAGATGAGGTGTTCTAGGTCCCCTTTCCCTGTGTTGCAGTTCCAGCAGAGTGGACTATCCCTGAGGCCTAGTGTGTGTCAGCGGACTGGGGTCCTGAATGTTTTGTGGAGTATCCATAGTTTAGTTTGAGCTAAGACTGGGGTGAGCTTGTTTCGGGGGCGGAGGACCACAGGTTATTCCACTTGTGTTCAGTTAGCGGGGGAGGATACGTTTATCCCAGTATTGCTTTGTTTTGTTGTTGAGTTTTGTATATTTGGGGCAAAGTATTTTGTATAGTTGCGAGGCTTGGTGGCCTATTTTGTTTATGTTTGCTACGCACTGGAAGATCGAGGGTTGGGTACTCGCTATTTTTTATTTTGATAGGGCTGCTTTTGTCTTTAGGAATCTATCCAGGTCTAAGTCCTCTAGCTGGTGTGATGTTTTCAGTTCGAAGAATGTAATCGGTGATGTTTTTTTTTCCAATTCGTGTAGGTGCGAAATGTTCTTTGCTATCCATGTGTCGAATTTGACACTTTTCCCCTTGTATTTGATATGGTTATTGAACCATAGTTATTCTGATTTGGATCCTTTAATGCCTCTTCCATTTTTTTGTCCAGTTTTAGGAGCGCTATCTTAGTGTTCTTCAAAATTGGGTTAGCCGAGTGTGGGTGTGCCTTTGAAGTTAGTAGGGCCAGTGGGTTCAGTTTGTTCAGAACAGCTTTTTTCAACCTGTATCCACACTAGAGTGTTTTCTGGTATATGGGCAACCCATTGTGTACCTTGTTTAGCTAGGAAGGCTAGTTGAAATAGCTTAAAATGTGCTAGGTTTACTCCCCCTTGCTTTTTCGGAAGACTCAATTTCTTAATACTAATCTTCGCCTTCTTGTCGCGCCACAGGAATTTGGTTCACATTTTATCTATCTTTTGGTGGAAGTCATCTGATAGGAGGATTGGGAGCATGCCTGGCAGGTAGTTTATCAGGGTTGTGATCATCATTTTTAATGCTTTGATCTGTCCACACCATGTCATGAATTTAGGTGACCAGGCTTCTAATTGTAGGAGTTTCTCGTTGTGGCGTATGGTGGTTATTAGGTCAGTGCCTAAGAGTATTGCTAGGTATTTGATGTGACCTGTCTGCCAGGCCAGACCTCACGCTCCCAGCATGACTCTAGAGCAGTAGACGTTTAGTGGTTTACATTCTGATTTTTCCTTGTTAAGCTTGTATACCAAAAGTTCTGAGTATTTCTTTATTGTGGACATTAGCGCCTTTATTGAGGGTTTTGGTTGTTCAGTCATTACCAGAATGTCGTCTGCGTAGGCAGCCATTTTTACCACTGCCCCATTCATTTTGACCGCTCTTATGCTGTCATCAAGTTTAATGTCCTGAATGAGGGGTTCTAGAGCTTGAAAGGGTCAGAGAGTGTTCCATTTATCGTGATGCGAGCTGAGGGAGTTCGGTAAAGGGCCATTGTCATCCTGATGTAGTCCTCCCCTAGGTTAAAGATGTACATACATTGTTCTAGGAAGGCCCAGGATACTTTATCGAAGGCCTTCTCTGCGTCTAGTACTATGGCTACAGCTGGTGTCGGTCTCGTTGAGAACTGTTCTAGTACGAGGCATAATAATCGCATATTGACACTAGCCATCTGGCCTCGCATAAAGCCGACTTGGGTGTTACTAATTAGTTTGGGTAGGACCCTGTTCAGTCTGGCCGCCAGGATTTTGGCGTAGATCTTCGAGTCTACATTGATGAGTGATATGGGCCTACAGTTTTTCGGGAGTTGGTGGTTTTTGTCTTCTTTTGGGATGACTATTATTGTTGTTTTTGTCATTGTTAGCGGGACCCTCCCTCAGGTTGCAGTTTGGTTAAAGACCTTTTTCATGATTGAGGCTTGTTTGGGTAGGAAGGCTTTATAGAAGTCAGCTGTGTATCCATCCGGGCCGGAGCCTTACTTTTTTTTTAGGACTTAACTGCCATTTCTATCTCTGTGCAGCTGATTTCTTGTCCTCGACTTGCTGTGTTTGCTTGGTCTAGCTTTGGGAGTCGCAGTCTCTCTAGGTACCTTGTATATTCTTCCTTGTTGAGTGTCTGCTCGATTTTGTATAGGTCTGAGTAGAAGTCTTTGAATGTTCTGAAGATTTCTTTGTGTCTTGTGTGTGTTTTGTTGTGTGCATCAGTGATTGTTGAGATCGCTGCTAGGTTACATTTGTGCTTCAGGTATGACACCAGAAGTTTCCCTGCTCGATTGGACTCACAAAGATTAAGTGCTCTTTATTTGTTGAACCACAGTCCTGCTCTCTCGCTTATGATTTTATTGTATTCATACTTGTATTGTGTTAGGGTGTTTAGTATTGAGGTTTCGTGTTTGGAGTTTAATGGTCAACTATTAAATTAATAGTTGACCATTAGTCCTAGAATGGGCATCTAGGGAACATTTAAAAAATGCCTAGGTTTAAAATGTATTTATTTTTTTATGATGTTATATATACATCATACATACGTTTGTTATGTGGAATTGCCGCCGTTTGCATAGACAGAGTAGTACAGTACATTTTGCGCGGGTCTCCCATTGCTAGCTAAACTTTTGTAGAGAGCTAGGTCTAAGATAGGAATGTACAGGAAAGTTAGGAATACATGGAGGAGAAGGATAGGACAGACAAACCAGTAGATATATAATTCTGACTTGGCTATATATATGGCCCTAGGCACCTACATCGCCGTTGCCCGGTAGGTACTGCACGGCACACAGGTGTGTACGGGTTGGTTTCTTATGGGGGTTCGTACGGGACCAGTGCTCTGTCCAGGACTTCCCACAAGCCCCTGGATGATGCTTTCCAGGGAGAATATTGCAACGCCAGTTGATCCGCTCATCTGAGGTGGATGACCCAGTTGAGCCAGCCTTTGTAGGTAGTTTTGGTGGTGTCTTTCCAGTTCATTAGCACCAATTTGACCGCAGTTATAAGTAGCAGGTCCATTAGTTCCCTCTCTCCCTCTGTGGGGAGATCCGTTTGAATATATGCTGTGGTGGGCGAGGCAAAGTCTCTTATAATCTTGCACTTAAAGAGATTGTCTATGAAGTCAAACACCCTACCACAGAACTACTTGAGTGTTGGGCAGTGGATGATGAGGTGTTCTAGGTCCCCTTTGCCTGTGTTGCAGTTCCAGCAGAGTGGACTATCCCTGATGCTTAGTGTGTGTAGGCGGACTGGGATCCAGAATGTTTTGTGGAGTAACCAAAGTTTAGTATGAGCTAAAACTGGGGTGAGCTTGTTTCGGGTGCGGAGGACCACAGGTTATTCCACTCGTGTTTAGTTAGCGGGGGGAGGATACGTTTATCCCAGTATTCCTTTGTTTTGTTGTTGAGTATTGTATTTTTGGGGCAAGTATTTTGTAGAGTTGCGAGGCTTGGTGGCCTATTTTGTTTATGTTTGCTACGCACTGGAAGATCGAGGGTTGGGTATTCGCTATTTTTTCTTTTGATAGGGCTGCTTTTGTCTTTAGGAATCTATACAGGTCTAAGTCCTCTAGCTGGTGTGATGTTTTCAGTTCGGAGATTGTAATCGGTGATGGGTTTTTTTCCATTTGGTGTAGGTGCGAAATGTCCTTTGCTATCCATGTGTCGAATTTGACACTTTTCCACTTGTATTTGATAGAGTTATTGAACCATAGTGATTCTGATTTGGATCCTTTAATGCCGCTTCCATTTTTTTGTCCAGTTTTAGGAGCGCTATCTTAGTGTTCTTCAAAATTGGGTTAGCCGAGTGTGGGTGTGCCTTTGAAGTTAGTAGGACCAGTGGGTTCAGTTGGTTCAGAATGGCTTTTTCTACCAGTATCCACACTAGAGTGTGTTCTGGTATATGGGCAACCCATTGTGTACCTTGTTTAGCTAGGAAGGATAGTTGAAATAGCTTAAAATGTGCTAGGTTTACTCCCCCTTGCTTTTTCGAAAGACTCAATTTTTTAATACTAATCCGTGCCTTCTTGTCGGGCCACAGGAATTTGGTGCACATTCTACCTATCTTTTGGTGGAAGTCATCTGATAGGAGGATTGGGAGCATGCCTGACAGGTAGTTTATCAGGGTCGTGATCATCATTTTTAATGTTTTGATTCGTCCCCACCATGTCATGAATTTAGGTGACCAGGCTTCTAATTGTAGGAGTTTCTCATTGTGGCGTATGGTGGTTATTAGGTCAGTGCCAAAGAGTATTCCTAGGTATTTGATGTGACCTGTGTGGCAGGCCAGACCTGACTCTCCCAGCATGACTCTAGAGCAGTAGAGGTTTAGTGGTTTATATTCAGATTTTTCCTTGTTAAGTTTGTATACAGAAAGTTCTGAGTATTTCTTTATTGTGGACATTAGCGCCTTTATTGAGGGTTTTGGTTGTTCAATCTTTATCAGTATGTCGTCTGCGTAGGCGGCCAGTTTTACTACCGCCCCATTCATTTTGACCCCTCTTATGCTGTCATTAAGTTTAATGTCCTGAATGAGGGGTTCCAGAGCCAGAAGGAAGAGAGACGGCGAGAGCGGGCACCCTTGCCTAGTTCCTTGTTGGAGCTTGAAAGGGTCAGAGAGTGTTCCGTTTATCGTGATGCGAGTTGAGAGAGTCCGATAAAGGGCCATTGTCATCCTGATGTAGTCCTCCCCTAGGTTAAAGATGTACATACATTGTTCTAGGAAGGCCAGGATACTTTATCGAAGGCCTTCTCTGCGTCTAGTGCTATGGCTACCGCTGGTGTCGGTCTCGTTGAGAACTGTTCTAGTAAGTGGCATAATAATCGCGTATTGACACAAGCAGTCTGGCCTCACATAAAGCCGACTTGGGTGTTACTTTTTAGTTTGGGTAGGACCCCGTTCAGTCTGGCCGGCCAGGATTTTGGCGTAGATGTTCGAGTCTACATTGATGAGCGATATGGGCCTACAGTTTTTGGTGGTTTTTGCCTTCTTTTGGGATGACTATTATTGTTGCTTCTGTCATTGTTAGCGGGACCCTCCCTGAAGTTGCAGTTTGGTTAAAGACCTTTTTCATGATTGAGGCTTGTTTGGGTATGGAGGCTTTATAGAAGTCGGCCGTGTATCCATCCGGGCCGGAGCCTTACTTTTTTTTTTAGGACTTAACTGCCATTTCTATCTCTGTGCAGCTGATTTCTTGTCCTCGACTTGCTGTGTCTGCTTGGTCTAGCTTGGGGAGTCGCAGTCTCTCTAGGTACCTTGTACATTCATCCTTGTTGAGTGTCTGCTTCGTTTTGTATAGGTCTGAGTAGAAGTCTTTGAATGTCCTGAAGATTTCATTGTGTCTTGTGTGTGGTTTGTTGTGTGCATCAGTGATTGTTGAGATCGCTACTAGGTTACATTTGTGCTTCAGGTATGACACCAGAAGTTTCCTTCTCTATTGAACTCACAAATATTAAGTGCTTTGTATTTGTTGAACCACAGTCCTGCTCTCTCGCTTATGATTTTATTGTATTCATCCTTGTGTTGTGTTAGGGTGGTTAGTATTGAGTTTTCGTGTTTGGAGATTATGTGTTCGAGTTCTAACTTTTTTATCTCCGCCTCTAGTTTGGTTATCCTGAGGTCCATTTTCTTGTTTATTCTTGCCTTAATACTGAATAATTTGCCCCTGATCGTTGCTTTTAGTGCCTCCCATAGTGTGTCGATGCTAACCTCCCAATTGTCATTGTTAGATATGTATTCCTCTATGGCTTCCTCAATTTCCTTTTTGTTGCCCGGGTCCGAGATGGTGTCATTTCTGAAACGCCACCTTATGGGGATTGCTTCATCGTGACAGCCACTTAGTTTTAGGTTGACTAGCCTTGGTTCAATCGCAACTCTTCAATTAAGTTTGTGTGGCTCCCTGAGATTAGATTATGTTCTATCCTTGTCTATGATTTATGAGGGTTGGAGTCGAAATTGTATTCTCTCGTGTCGGGGTGTTGTAGCCTCCATGCGTCTTTGAGATTGAATTTGGAGCACATGTTCAGCAGTGCTGCGTGGGAGTGGGTGGGGGGTATTGACACGAGGATTGTCTGTCTATTAGGTTGTCTAGTGAGATGTTGAAGTCCCCAGCTACAATAGTGATCTCGTCCTGCGGGATTTTGGCTAGTGTGTCAGATACCTCAGTCCAGATATTTGGGTTGTCTGTATTGGGGCTATATAGGTTCACTACATGGATATGTTCTTCCTCTCTGGAGAGGTTTGTTATAAGAAGTCTCCCTTCCTTGTCGTGTATATGGGAGTCTATTGTTATCTTCAATCTCTTAGAGACTCGGGTCAGGACCCCCATCTTCTTTTTGTCTGCTAGTGAGCTCGCTATCTGCGCTATCCATTTGGCTCTGACTAGCTTGGCGTCCTCTTCATCTTGTTTTGTTTCTTGTAGGACCACTATATCGCTTACAGACTTTGCTACATATTGCACTATCTTCCTGCATTTAATGGGGTGGTTTAGGCCCTTGACATTGAGAGATGTTATCTTGAGGTCCCCGCAAGGGTGAGGGTTTTGTTATTAGTCATTTGCTTTAACGTGGTGTGGTGGTTCTATGTGCCCAACACTCAAGGGTCTGCGCTGCTGCTTGTCTCGTGCATCGGGCCGTCTGGACTAAAAAGCTGACATATGCATTTGGTATACAAGGATTAGAAAAAGAAAAGAATAGAAAGTAAAGAGAATAGGTACCTGAGTTGTACTAATGCTGATCCCTCCCCCGCTGAACCTCCCTCCCCCCCTTCTTCACTAGAATACGGAAGGTGCGACTGCAGGATCGCCATTCCGCCTCCCGGAGCCTAATAGATTCGTAAAGTCAAATTGTAAACTCTACTATCTTTTAAAACTTAGAATTGGTATTGGTGTGTTCCCAAGTTTACATGTATCAACCAAAGTAAAAGGATACACTGTAATCCCTGAGTTTTCCGTTTTTCTTCTTTGGTCTTCCACTCCAACTTTGTGATCTGGTCTGCTGGGTCGCTTCTTCTGTGAGTGTGAGGTCATTTTTGCCGGTTTTGAGTTGGTGACTTTGCCTTACTGGTATCTGCACCCCTCTCTGTGGGGTAGTGATGTTGTATAGGCTTTGATATCCCATTGATTAAGCTGATTGTTTTACTTGGCTGCCCCCCTCAGTGTTAGGAACCGACGAGGGATCTTTCTTTTCTGTGCCGTGAAGCAAGGTGTCCATGGCCTGTGTCCGTGGTCCCTCTAGATATCGGTGCAGATCTTGAGGGTCTGTGAAAAAGCGTTTTTTCCCCTTATCCATTATCTTGAATTTTGCAGGCGCTACAAACGAGAATTGAATGTTTCAGTTTTTAAGTTTCTGGCAAAGTGCTAGGAAGCCTTTCCTGATGTCCGCTGTGAGTTTTGAGTAATCCTATGTTAAAATAATTTTGTGACCTTTCCAGTTTATCTGGTGGTTCCTGCATGCGTAGTTAAAAATGTCTTCGGCATGTTGTGATCTCAATGGTTTGCACATGATAGGCCTTGCGTATTGGGCCGCTGGTAACTTGGCAGCAGGCACTCTGTATGCCTTGTCCAGTTTGAATTGCCGGGTGAACTTTAGGTAGGTGAGTTTGAGAATCAGGTCCTCAAGGAATGTGGTGCAAGACCCTGCCACATCCTCTGCCCCTTCTGGGATCCCGAGTATTCTTATGTTCCCCCTGCGGTTCATGTCTTCCATCTCCGCTGTTGCTTTTGGAGGGAACTAGTTACGTCCGAAAGCGCCTTCACTTCCTTTCTCTTGTTGTGGCCAGAGTCTTCTGAGTCACTGATCCGTTGCTCAGCCACTTCCAGTCTGATGTTTACTGAGTTCAGGTGGGCTCTGAATGCTGCAATCTCTAGTTGGATTGTTTCTGTGGTGAGCTTTGTTGATTTCGTCAGGTCATGCACCGCCGCAAGTTTCTGAAGTATCGTTTCCAGGGTACTATTTATGTCATGTTTTTGTTTGATGGCGAGTCTGATGTCAGTGGATCACCTTTGCTCTTCTTCATTTGCTGTTGCTGCAACCTTATTTCTCTGTCGGCTATGTTCCTTGTCGTTCTTTGGTTGGGTGCCTCCTCTTTCCTGCTTGCCTGATACTTCCCCTGGTGCTTTGGTTGTTCAGCCTCTTTCGTCTCAGCCGTTCTCCAAATTCTTCTTCATTTCCATCTTGCTTGAGTCTCAGCGGGGGGGTTGTCTGCCGCTCTCTGTGTTTTATCCTTGTCTGAGTGTGCCCTTAGAGCCTGGACCTCTCTTTGTTCGCTGTGTTGAGTCTTTTGGTATGAGCCCGGTTGCTTTTACATTTGGCATTGCTTGTTTAGCGCAGTTCTCACCCCGGCGGACATTTGTGCTGAGCAGCAGATGTGTTTCAGCAGGTTTTTGCTTTCAGGTGGGCGAGGCCTTTATATCCTCTCTTCCTGGGAACATTGTTGTTATTAGTATCTGCTTGTGTTGTCCTTTTTGTTGTTTCTGCTCTTTTTTGCCTAATTTCACCTTATCAAGCGGCTTGTTTTGCTCTACTTAGACAGTGCTTTTGCTCTTCTCGCCCAGACTGTATGTTTTGTGTGGTAGCCCTCATTTCTTAAGCGCTGGACGGTCTCCCTCCCTGCCATTCTGCGCTGGTTCATGTAGTGTTCAGGTCGGGGCTCTGCTACCTCTCCTCTCCCCTCACTTCTGTGCTCTTTCGTGCTGCTGCCCTACGGGAGCTACAGGCTGACCTCGAGTGACTGGATTGGCTTTTTTGAGGTTGTGGTTCTTGTTCTGTGGTGCTGGATGGTGTTCATTCTTGTTATTTTCTTAGTGCTCTGTCCCCCATTGTTTTAGTTTTGCTTCCTTGGTCGCCATTTTGTGTCTCCTACCCCCGCGCGCCCCGTCTTTGTTTCTTTGCTTGTCTAGCATTAGGCGCTCGTTCCCAAGCAGTTCGCTGTTGGCAGGGAGGGCGGCGGGTGTCTGGGTAGTTCCTTATGTATCAAAACAACAGTGGTGTGCTCGAGGAGTAGGCGGGAGGGTGCAAATCCTTGTACAGGCGTGCTTCCTAATGAATGCGCTGGCTGCCCAGGGCATTGCGAGGAAGATTACAATGCTGACTAAACCAGCACTTCCCTTTTCCACGCTCTGAAATTAAAAGACGCATTCCTTTCCAAGCTCCCGACCCTGGGCAGCCAGTGCATTCATTAAGAAGCGTGCCTGTACAAGGCTTTGCACCCCCCCGCCTACTCCTCAAGCACACCGGGGATCATTCATTTTCATTTTCATTTTTCATCTTCCCTCGGCAATAGAGGCTTATAACTGTTAGGCATTATACTAATGTCCTGATGATGGTCCCCATGATTAAGTAGTGGGACCGAAACGCCGTCGACCTTTTGTGCACCTTACACATTAACATAAACTGTGTGTCATAATTAAGTGAAGGGGCCAGCTTGAATTTTCTGTGTATTTGTAAAACTACAGAAATCTGCAGCTTTTGCCTAAAAAGCCCTGTTTTGTTATGTTTTCTTCACTGTTTTGATCTGTAAGTGCAAGGGTACAGGACTGTGCCCTACTACAGTGATTTGTTGAAGGAATTCTTCTTGTGAATTTTTCATTTAGTAAAGATTGAGACCCCTGTCCGGCTGGACACGTCAAAAATAATATAGAATCGACTGTGTCTATATTTATTGTTTTTGAATATTCTTTATGTATGGGACCACTGTTGTTTTGATAAATTATTTTCCCCAAGGTCCTGTGCTGACTCATTTGGGATCCCCTTCTTGACTTTAATATATGGGTAGTTCCTTATGTGGCGTCTTCTAGCGAGATCTTAGTACAGAGGTAGTCGAGAGATTCTTCTAAAATGGCGCTTCGGTCGTCCGTTGCCCTTCGCGGTTTCGGTTTCGTTTTTTGTCCGCTAAACTCGGTGCATGTGGTGGCGTGAGCTTGGGGGGCCATCTGGTATGGTTGTGGTCCTGGGGGTGTCTCAACTGCTAGCGGTAGGTTGGGATTGGTTCTGTGGCCCCCATGCACTGTTGGGCTTAGGATGCGTTCGCGCTCAGCTATTGTTATGGGCACCCGACCCGGCACTCACATCTAGCACTGTTGAGCGCTTCTGTTTCCTCCTCCTTTTTCTCCTTCCCTGGATACCCCGTTCCTCGTTGTGTATTACTGCTGGTCTGCGGGGCGCTCCCCGTCTCCCACACCTATTGTGTTGGATGGGACAGATTATCCTCCTTTTATTTGGGAGCCATCTTGCCTCATTGTATAGTGTTTTAGTATATCAGCCATTAGGGCAAAAAATTACACATGAAAATGCCGAACAGCTATCTCTATTTTTGCTATATTGTTTATATATAATATTATAATAATTGTTTATGTCAACAACTTGTTTATTTGGTAAACTTATGAACTGATGACAAAATTCTAGGAGTGGGCGTCAAATTCCATTCCGCTCGCGGAATTTGCGATATTTTAACATTTTCGCGTCTTGCGCAGAATGCGGAAATGTCAAAATTTCCGCGATCTGCAGCGTAGCGAAGATTTTTTGCATGTTCACGCTTTGAAAATGCGTTCTCGCGCGCACAATCGCCTTACCGGGATCCCTGCATTTGGTGACGAGTTTTCCGATCCGTTCGCCTGCTCCATGAGATGTTGGTAGCCGGTCACACTATCCTGCGAGAGTTCGCGATCACGATCACATCATTCGCCTTGCCATCAGACACCACGAGAGACTGATATCATGAACACATCATTCTCCACCGCGACAGAGAGCGTGAGATCGCAAAAACATAATTTTGGATGCGCCATCGACATCCGGCGGAAGTGTGGTGAAGCCTGCTATCTTGAACACACAAAACTTTCAATCTGGAGAAGAATATTATCTCTAGCAGCATAAAACCTTCTGTAAATGATGATTTGGATGAAAAAAACTCCTCAGATTGACATTTGGCTGTCCTTTTTTGTGCAAGTAGTCCTTTTCTAAAAAAACAAACTTTTGGGGGAGAGGGAGGAAGTGCCAAAGAGACTCCAAATTCTTGTTCCTGTCAACCAGGCTCCTCCCAGTTCTTTGTCCATCTCCGGTTCATTCTGCCTATGGATTTTGAGTTGGAATGATCACCTTTTGTGTCTGCTGCATCATTATCAATGGATTTGAGGACTTTTGAATGGGATGTTTTACAAGTAAGTGGGTGTTGTGTGTTTGATTGGGGCATTGCAGTTGCTGCAACTATAATTTTGGTACTCATCATTCTTTTTTTTTAAATTGTTGTAGCTCGCCAGTAGGCCCAGAGCTAGTCATGGGTGGGTGCATGATGAAGCAACTGTTCCTTTGGTGTGTGTTGAATGTATTTCAAACATCATTTAGGGCATGGATGGCATTGGATTGAGTTTCAAATGTTTTTTTGGGGGGAGGTAGTTCTGTTTTTGGGTGTGTGTTAAAGAAATGCCTTTGTTGTGTGTGTGTGCTTTCTGCAATTGGCCTGCATTGTTTTCTGTTTCTTGTAGTTTTTGACACAAGCCTGCAAGCTTGTGTGGCCAAGTCTGACAACAGGCCTTTCATCCAGTAGGCTCAGAGGTCCCACAGGTACATAAAACAAGTCTTTCTGTGTGCTCTATTGCATTTTAAACATCATTTAGAGGTATTTCAGTTTGTAGGTGTGTGTTAAAGAAATGCCTTTGTTAGGTGTGTGTGGTGTGCTGGTGTGTACCTTGCAGACCTTGTTTTGCCCTGTGGATTTTTGTTTTTGAATTGTATTGCATTAAAAAGGCAAAGCAGTGTGGTTTAGCATGCATCCTTTGGCTGGCTATTATTGGCCTTTGTAGGTACATTGTTTCCCAGGCCTCCTTCTTGTTGCTTGTGATTTGTGAGCGTCCATATAGCTGGTGGCCATTTCTGGTGGGAGTTATTAGTGTGCTGCTTTGCCAAATAGGCCTGCATGGTTTTCCCCTTGGCTTACTGGTTCCATCCATCCCCTTTACCAGCAGCAGCTCCCTGAATGATGTGATGATCAAATAATTTAATGCCAGAGTCCACTTCATTACATTTGCATTTTGTTTGTTGTTCTTATTCTTTCCTATCCTTCCTGAAAGTGTAGTGTGTACGCAGTAATATACCATAGCCCTTGTTGACAAAGTCTCACAAATGGCTACACTATATCTTTTATTTGTTTGTTTGTACTAGTAGTAATTGAACCACAACAACAAATGCAACATTTCACTGATCCTCTCCTGGCTTATTTGCTTTTAGGTGCACATAAAGACAGAGGAGAAGGTATCATCATCACCTGTTGTACTGCCAGACAGACGTCCTGCTGCGCACCACATTACGTTCACGTGTGACCACAGACATCTTTGCAACTTGTTCACCTGCGTCCTGCCTGACATCTGAAGAAGATGGCCCTAAAGAAAGGTACCAGGTCCTCCAGTACAAAGAAAGTTGCTGGTGAGAAGAAGAAGGAACAGAAAAATGGAGCGGCACTTACCACGAATGGCGTGCCGGCCAATGTGTTTTTGGGACCAAAAAATGATGTCTGCAGCAGCGTTGTCCGGGGGCCAAGCTGGGAGTAGCCCCTCTACACCAGAGGGCCAATCCCACCAACCTGGTCCTAAGCACATGAGTGTCGCAGAGGTAGCTAGTCTACTAACGAGCAGCGATGTTGAAATGTCATCATCACAAAGTAGTACACAATCAACGCAGTCTGAAACTCAGCAGATAAGTGTGCAGCAGCAGGTGCAGCAGCAAGAACAGCAGCAGCCTCGAGAACAGCAGCAGCAGCAAGAACAGCAGCAGTCGCAAGAACAGCAGCAGCCGCAAGAACAGCAGCAGCCACAACAACAGCAGCAGCCACAACAACAGGTCACAATAGTAGTTGTTCCTCCTGAAGTAGGGGCATTTCAGGAAATTGAGCTTCCTGGAGACAAAGTGGAGCAAGCCACTGTTTCAGAAAATCCATTGTCTTCCAGACTCCCAGCAAGTAAAAGGAGGGTTAGTCCATCAACTTCTTCTTCAAGCCCCGCTTCTGATGATCGAGATGCCACTTGGAAGCCACCAGCTCAGTTTGAGAGTGATGCACGCCACAAGACAAGGTTAGTGAAAAGGAAGGTTCCAGAAAGCCTTAGAGTTATAGAGGTAGATGTACAAGAGGGGGATGATGATGATGAGCCAGTCATCACAAACATCACTCCTGGCCCAAAGGAGATGGAGACCAACATTATTACCCTATCTAAAATGGCTACGAGGGATGTAGCAAGGATACCACCAACACAGGTAACACCACCAAAAACTCCAGCTTCCATATTTACATTTGCAAAGGACTGCAGGGACCTACATCCAGCTCAACCACCACCTCAACAGGTAGTGGTAGAAGTCACAGTGTAGCTGCACAGAGTCAAATTCCAAGCACAACCTCCAATTCATCTGGTATTGAAAGTGGCACACCCAGCAGCGCCAGAAAGTTCTCCTCCCCAGTTTGGGACTTCTATTCAGTTAGCAGTAAGGAGGAGAACTTTGCTATATGCTCAATTTGTTGACATGCTTTTAGGCAGGGTAAGCTTGGTACAAACTATGGTACCAGAGGCCAAACAAGTCATCTCAAAATACACCACAATATTGTGCGGGAGGCTCACCTACTTCACTTAGAACAAAGTAAAACTCAACCCGCTGTTGTTGGGCATGAAGAATCAGGGGAAGATATTATTGCGGTGGAAGGTGAACAAGAGGGAGACATTTCTAGCTCTGTACTCAGCAGTGTAGTGGTACGGCGCACATCCTCAGCAACATCTCAGTGGCACCGCAGTAAGAGCTATACTCAGAGTCAGCCTGAGAAACCAAGGTGATTGAGTACTGCAATGAAACAAAGTGCATCGTTGCGCCTAACTGGGTTCAAGAAAACAACTGCACCACAAGTCAGCCTGAGAAACCAAGGTGACTGAGTACTGCAATGAAACAAAATGCATCGTTGAGCCTAACTGGGTTCAAGAAAACAACTGCACCACAAAGGAAAATAATCCAGCATACCATTGAGAGCATGCTTAGGTTGGAGGGGCGGTACCAATGCAACCACCCAACGGCACGGTTGTACAATGCGAAGCTGGCTAAAATTTTAGCGCTGGACCTTCCCCATTTTTCATTTGTGGAAGGGGTGGGTTTCCTTGAATTTGTGTCAGGAATCTACCCTGATTAGAAGGTTCCCAGCCGGTTCTATTTTGCCAGAGTTGCTGTTCCAGCACTGCATTATGATGTGCTGGAATTGGTTGGATAAGCTCTGCAGCAGAGTGCTGTTCACAATATCCACCTGACAACAGTCATGTTGACCAGTTGTCAAGCCACCCATTACATGTGCATCACTGCACACTGGATCTCTTTTGTGGGAGTTAGAGATAAGCTATCTGAAGTAGGTGCTGCTGACACAAATGAGATTTTTAATGCAACTAGGAAACATGCAACTGTAGCCATGTTCGCCATGGAGAAATCTCATACTGCTGTAAATATATTGGAAGAGTTTCACAGCAAGGTTTTTGAATGGCTGTGTCCAAGAGGGCTTAGGATTGGTTTTGTTTCCACAGATAATGGCAGTAATGTAGTAATGTAATGAAGGCCATGGCGCTTGGTTCCTATTTCAGGGTCCCGTGTTTGGTGCACTGCATTAACATTATAGTTAAAGACTTTCTGAAAAAAGAAGCCATAGTCAGCAGCTTACTGACCACTTCCGAAGAATATGCAGTCATTTCAGCCATTCTATTAAAGCTCGGAAGCAGCTGAGGATCATTCAACGTGACTATAGAATGCCAGTCAAAGCACTCATCCATTAGGTGGCAACACGTTGGAACAACAGAACACAAACTGTATGCAATCCGGGTCTCCTCATCATCATCATGCATGCATTTCCTTTTTCTTCCTTAACCTTATCGCTGCTGCCGACGGCTAACGGCCATCGCGTGCACTACCTCGGTTGTGCTGCGCACGACCATTGGCTGTCGCGGCCCCGCCTGCGCAAAAGAACGTTCCGTACTAGCGCGGAACGTTCGGCGTAGTTAAGAGGTTAACAGATTGATATGGATATGGTAGTCTACAAAGATTGTGTTTTGTTGTTTGTCCATTCGTACTGATTTTCTTTGTCAAACCTTTCCCAAAACCCCCTTCCCAACCATTCAACAAATCCTAACCCTCTTCCCCCGGGCTATGTGACTTTTTGAAGTGTGAGAAAGTCTGGAAAAGGGAACCGACACCGGACAACAGGACCTCCTACAAACTTGCCACCCGGAAACACCACCAGCTGATCCGCGCCGCCAAGAAAACAGCATTCAAGGACCGGTTGGACAACAACGCACACAACTGCAAGGAACTCTTCAACATCGTGAAAGAGCTTTCCAACCCCAGCGCAGGAAACAACGACATCACCCCATCGCAAGACCTCTGCAACTCCCTCGCCTCATACTTCCACAACAAGATCACGGACATACACAGCAGTTTCAACAACCAACCAACGCACACCATGACCGACCAACCACCCCCCCCACCACCACCCTCCACGCCTGGACCCCGATCAGCACCGAAGACACCATCCGCACGATGAACTCCATCCACTCCGGATCACCGACCGACCCCTGCCCTCACCACGTCTTCAACAGGGCCGACGCTGTCATCGCACCCCACCTGCGAGACATCATCAACACCTCCTTCGACACCGCCATCTTCCCTGAGAGCTGGAAACACGCCGAACTCAGCGCTCTACTCAAGAAACCAACAGCGGACCCCACCGACCTCAAGAATTACCGCCCCATCTCGCTTCTCCCGTTTCCAGCCAAAGTCATCGAGAAGACCGTCAACAAGCAGATGGCCGCCTTCCTCGAGACGAACGGATCCCTCGACCCCTCACAGTCCGGCTTCCGAGCCAAACACAGCACCGAGACCGCCCTCATCGCCGCCACCGATGACATCCGAGCCCTGATGGACAATGGAGAAACAGCGGCCCTCATCCTCCTAGACCTCTCCGCGGCATTCGACACGGTCTGCCACCGCACCCTAGTACGGCGCCTCAGCAACATCGGAATCCAGGACAAGGCGCTGGAATGGATCATCTCCTTCCTCGACGGAAGAACACAGAGAGTTCGCCTACCACCGTACAAGTCAGAGGCCTCCGAAGTCATCTGCGGCGTCCCCCAAGGATCATCCCTGAGCCCCACCCTCTTCAACGTCTACATGAGCCCCCTCGCGGCCATAGTACGCAAACACCACCTCAGCATAATCTCCTACGCCGACGACACCCAGCTGATCCTCTCCCTGACCAATGACCCCGCCGCCGCCAGAGCCAACCTGCACGAAGGGATGAAAGAGGTAGCCGAGTGGATGACGACCAGCCGCCTGAAACTGAACTCGGACAAGACGGAGGTCCTCATCCTGGGCTCCTCACCCTCCGCCTGGGACGACTCCTGGTGGCCTCCCGCCCTGGGCACCGCACCCAAACCGACAGACCATGCACGAAACCTGGGCTTCATCCTGGACTCCTCCCTCTCCATGACCAGGCAAGTCAACAACGTCTCCTCGGCGTGCTTCAACATCCTACGCATGCTACGGAAGATCTTCTGGTGGATCCCCACAGAGACCAGGAAGACCGTCACCCAGGCCCTCGTCACCAGCCGACTGGACTACGGTAACGCCCTCTACGCCGGTACCACCGCCAAGCTCCAGAAGAGACTCCAGCGGATCCAAAACGCCTCAGCCAGACTCATCCTCGACATCCCACGATCCAGCCACATCTCCGGACATCTGAGAGACCTTCACTGGCTCCCCGTCAACAAGAGAATCACCTTTCGCCTCCTCACCCACAAAGCCCTACACGACCAAGGCCCGAGCTACCTCAACAGCCGAGTCAACTTCTACGCTCCCAAACGCCACCTCCGATCAGCCAACCACGCCCTCGCCGCCGTCCCCCGCATCCGAAGAGCGACTACAGGAGGAAGGTCCTTCTCCTACCTGGCCGCCAAGACCTGGAACTCCCTCCCGTCCGACCTGCGCCTGACCCAAGACCACCTCTCCTTCAGGAAGAAGCTGAAGACCTGGCTGTTCGAGCAGTAGCGGCACCCCCTCCCCCCAGCGCCTTGAGACCCTACGGGTATGTAGCGCGCTTTATAAGTGTCACTGATTGATTGATTGATTGATTAAATTAAATGTACGCCAATAATTTATCACACGCTTGCTGGGGCGGATGCAGCAAAAGCAACAGTAATTCAATTTCAAAGCAGGGCGAGGACCTTCTTCTGCTTGCCCACCCATGAGCAGTATATTTGTGGGGTAATTATTTTACCAAAGGAACTTAATAGATCAGCAATAATTGCTGGCATCAATTGGATTTGTTGTCATCCTCCTACACAGCACTAACGGTTATGCTTGTGTCCAGTGTATTGTAGGCCTAGTCAAGTGACTCAACACAACTAGAATTTGTAACTCTATGTACGACGCTGTCCCCACCACCAATATGTTTTGTTGTATTTTTGCATATTATTGTTTGGCAGTAAGTTCTGTACTGTACTTCATTCTACTACTCCTACAACAGTCTCTCTCAGGCGACTGACTGTCTCATTTTCTTTTTTTGCAAATGCTACTGCCATTGTCTACTACTACTACTACCACCACAACCATGGCATGTCAGGAAAAAGAAAACCATCATCCCCATGCAGCCATCACTGTGCCTAAGTTAAACATCAAGCAAAGGTAAGAGAAGTTTGGGAGAGGCATAATTAATATTGGGCATTTTTTCATTAGTTTAATTTCACACATCCCTTTGAGTCCAGTTGCAGAATGCATAGACTAGGAGGAGAGACTGGCAGTACTAGTAGGAAAAGTTACTCAGTGAGGTGTTCCACATTTATTTGTTTGTATCTTACAAAGTCAGCCAATTATTTAAATCAAACACTGGCTGTGGCCCTGCACCAGCAAGGAAACATTGTGACGTTAACCAGTAACCCCACCCACAAAACATTAACAACATTGTATGTAAAATATAAATATATAATTTAATCCCCTAACAAAAATAAACTATGTAAAAAATCCCACACCAACACCTGACCCACCCCTTTCCCTAACCCCAACCAATGTCTATCCCGAAAAAAGTCCAACCTAAATGAATGTCCAATTGTCCAAAGAAATTTAACGCCAACGCCCTATTCCCTCTCAATAAAGAAGAAATAAAAAAGGGGCAATTAATAGGGTCTTATGATCGGCAGGCACGACTCTCCTGAAGGACAAGTACTTGCTCCTCTAGCTAGTAATTGCATCCACAGGGGGGACAGGAGTGATGTTAAAAGAGGGGCGGTGGCAGGCGGCTCCCAGACGGTGGTGCCGTAACACTGGAGAGGGGTGGCTGGGGCATAGGAGGAGGCTGCTGCTGCCTCCTCCTCCTCTGCCAGAACGACCAGCCAACTCTATTCCCATTATATGGCCTTCAGCTTCCGGCACCGGGCCTTGGCTGCCAACTCCTTCCTGTCCGGTTTCCTTTTGGAAGGAGTAGCTTTATCAAGAAGCAAAAACAAGACTTTTTTAAAATATACTCTTAGCAAAGCAGTAAGACAAATTAATTCCAACATAGTGGCAATATAGCACTAGCACTCACAGTACCTAGCATTTGTGATATGTACCTATCCTCCCACCTCCTTGGCCTTTAACATTTGTGAGAGTTTCAGGCATTCAAACATCCATGCATCTGATTCCAATCAGCTACCTATGCATATCCTCTGCCAGTCATAAATATTAAATCTCACCTGTCCTTCTTCCTTCTTACTTCCACCCTTCTTTCCCTTTTTGTTCCACCCATCCATCAAGTTCATCTGATCTGACTTTTAGTCTTCTCCATAAAACTTTCACAGCTGAGTTGAAGTCAGATAGAAGAGTCAATTGGTTACTCAATACTCCATCCGCTAATGCTTTTACTAATGCTAAATAAAGGCTGTCTACAACCTTGGCATTCACAGCAACTTCTTACTTAGTAAGTCTCAACAGTACAGTATACAGTATACCCTTGCAGTGAGTGTATGTAAAATACGTAAGGATTACGAAGATAACTTACCACCGCCCGCCACTGCTGATAACTCACGCCCTGCAGCTCCTTCTACAACTGACGCATCTTCTCCCTCAGCATCCATGTCGGCTTCGCTGCTGGCCCTTGGCACTTTAGATGTCATATACACCCCCCTATTTTTCACTAGCAAGATTGAAAAAAGAGTGAATACATACATATACAACATACACCACTAGTACAAATAAGGTAGCAGAGTAGACACTAGTAGTTATATGGTCCCTAGGGTCATTCTAGTCTTTTATTTTTGCACATGTTACCTCGCAGCTTGTTGTGTAGGAAGCCTTTGAGCTCATACTGCTACTGTCTAAGCGCTGTGTACAAGGTCAAATAAAACAATCCACTTTATTATGGAGTTCTGGTGTTAGTCCATATTGCTGATCTATAAAAATGCTACACTTTTTGGCATATACTAACACGCACCATTTTTCTCATAACAAACGGAATATTCCCTTCTACGAACCAAAGCTTTGCAGAGTTCTTCTTCTAAGGTGAGGGGTCCCCATAATTTGCTCAGAGATCTTCATTTATAATTTTATATAAACTATATTCCTACCAAGGGGAAGGTGGTGCTTCCACCACTGTTCAGTTATCATGTTTTCTCATTTTGTCTTTGTTCTATGGACTTGTAGTTGTTGTAAGTGTAACTAAGCGTAACAATGTTTATTGTTTTCATCGTATGCCTTTTGCTGTTGGTGCTGCATTATAGAACAACATACAGAGCTTGTCTTTTGAAAATAAACCTTTTGAACCTATATAGACTTGTGGTATTTGGTGTAGACTTACACGAATGAGTGAGAAAAAAAGGAAGGGTGTACATGTGTATTGCTTCCACGACTGAGAGGTCGGGAGTGTTATGTTGTGGGTTGTCTACTCATTGGGTATCTTGGGGGGTTCGGAGAGCTAATAGTAATGATGAGACACTATTATCTATAACTAGCCAGGCAGGGGATTATGGTGAGTTCTGATTGAGGTGTTAGGAAGGTCCAACCTCCCATCACCAATGTCCTTTGTTCTTGTGTAAAGTTCTGTATGTGCAAAATCTCTACAACAGTAGTAGTATGTTCTATCCTTTCAAAAATAGTAAAATCTGGTTGGGCATTTTGTTGGTGATAATTGTAGAAAAGCCTCAAGACCTAGCAGGTCCAGCAGGTCCTGCTCCACGTCCAGGATATTGGACCACCCGTGTGTCAACTGGTTATGGGTGCGCCGGACATCAGATCAGCAATACACTGCCCGGCGCACCTTTCTCCAATGCTGCGGATGCTCCTGGAGCCAATACCCAGACCCAGGCCTGGCTCTGCACAAAAAAAACAGTGCGGCCAACTCTGCCTCCCCAAATAAGGCCCGTGCCAGCACCCCTTGTGGGCGCCCCCTTCCGCAAGGAAGGCGGTCACGGCTCTGGCTACGACAAGCCTGGCCCCTGTGGCCTTTTGCCATGGTTCTGGGTAGGCGCAGGCGGAAAAGAAAAGGTAAAAATTAAAAAAGTAAGTAAAATAAATGAAAAGAGCAGATTATAGAAAGAGTGAAAAGTAGTTAAAACACACAAAAAATAGACAAAAACAAAAAATATAGAATAAGGAAAATAGAAGATAGATAATAAATAAAAAAGATTTTAAAAAAAGGATTGAAAAGATAGCGGGAAGATTGAAAAGCAGGTCCCAGAACCATAGCACTAGAGTAAAAAACAAGATGGACGTGCCCATTGCGACCGCATGGGCAAGTTTGCACGATATTTCCCCCCCGGAGCACGCATAAAGCATCGCGAACATGTAATACGCATTCCCAAACAGGAAATACTTATCCCGAACGGGCGGGAGCATACAATGCGTGACCCGGAACAGGAAATAAGCATCGTGAGTGGGCGGGACAAGTGAAAACAAGATTGGCGCTCCCATTAACAGCTGCATGGGCAAATTGGTGACACATTTTCAACGTGATCACGTAAAAAACATTGCGAACAGGCGGGCAAGTGCTTCTGCGTCTTCAGGATATTTCCGCGTGTTTGCAGAGATTTTTGGCGCTTTTGCAGAGATTTGCATAAAGCGATTACGTAAATTCCGCTTACCCCTACAAAATTCACTTTTTGCTGAATACAGATTTTTTTTTAGTTTTCAGAAATTGATACCTTCGAGGTTCACCTCTAGGCACTCAACTGGTTCCACCACAAACTGCAAGTAAGTTAAGTAAGTTGGGTTTATATCAAATTGTTTTTCAAATCACAAGTTCTTAAGTCTGAATATGGAAGTAACACTGGGTGAGAACACATTTTTTAGCTGTTCAATGGAACCATGTTTATTAACTATCCTGCAATGTTATTAAAAACAGCATTACCTTACAATTTTTAGTAAAATGCGAACTCCAGAATCCGAGAAGTGGTATAGGATGTGTTTAAAGCAATTTTGAGACAGGAAATGATTGCATACTAAGAACATAAGAAGAGAAACCTACAAATAAATACATTACATAATGAGTTAAAGAAGCAGTGAGTTTTCTGAATCAGATGAATTCTAAATATCAGTTTCTTCTTTGGGAATAGGCCAAAAGCAATTTAAGCCCACATTTTGACAGAGAAGGAAGTGATGAACTCTAAGGGGCATATTCCCGGGAATGGTAAAGCAGGGCAGCGCAGCAAGTTATCTTGTTGCACTGCCAAGCACTACAGCCAGAGGGCAGACATGCGTTTAATTTATCCGATACGGAGCATTCCTATCCTTTCCCCCTGCACTGGTGCTGTTTCAGCGGCCTAGCACCAATGCAGGCACCCTTGCACCTTGGTGTAAGGGTGCCTGCATTACAGGCAGGATTGTTTTTGTGCAGAAAGGGGTGTTTTCCTCTTTCTATGTGTGCTGTATAATGCAGTACATATTGAAAGGGGAAAAATGAAGAGAAATGAAAATATTTCTCCTTGTTATCTCTACCTGGGGAGGCGTAAGATTTTGATGCATTAGGAGGTCTACAAGCCTATGTATATCTGGAATTGCATAATAAACCAGGGGAGTTGTATGGGAAAACCCACCACAATGCCCATGGAATACCTCTCTTGCGCAGAGTAAGGCAACACACCGATTTTCATGGCTTCATATATATGACACAGACATTTGCATCATGCATGTACCACGTTGCGTGGTGCAAGCATGGATCAAAGCCCTCATAAATATAACCCTAAGTTGGGCAAATACATTAAGCAAAGAGGAGACAGCAGGCTAAGTTCACCCCGATACTTACTACCCGCTTCCCGGTCCACCGCAGCTTGCCGTTTGAGTGGAAGAAGCGGGAGGTACAAGGGGCGGATTGAGAGGCGGAGACTTAGGTTGGACTTCCGGTGGGAACGCCTTATCTCCATATGGCAGCATGAACGTGCAGCGGACGCGCCGAAGGTACACCAAAGGCAAGCCAGTCTGCACCTGCCCGCACCTGGACGGGGCCAGGGGCCAGTACCCCTGCCCCGCAGCATTCAGGTATTATCAACTATTCCAGCAGAGAACTACGTAAACTTAGGTAGCTCTGCCTCCTTAACTGCCAGCACTCTATGACCCTTAAGGAAGGTTATCTCAGGGCGCTCATTACACTTTTAAGTTTCATATCTGCACTGAAAGTGCCCCAGAAACCAAGCAGTTAAGTAGTTTCAAAATCCTCCTCCTAAATTTTCTCTCCCTCCCCAAACATTCGACTGAGCTGAGACTGCTCCTTGAGGATGAAATGCCAGATATATTATTTCTGACATAAACCTGGCTTCATGAAGAATCAGACCCTGACCTGGTACAGACCCTTCCAGCCGGATATATTATCCAGCGGAAAGACCGGGAGGGGCAGAAAGGAGGAGGTGTGGCAATATTATATAAAGATCTTTTTAAATGTAGGATTGAACCCGATGTTGCTGACTGTGAGAGTCTTTCCTTCGCCATCACTCTCTCTGCAGATCAATCTATCTCCGGGGTGCTCACCTACCGCCCCCAGGCAGACGAGGGCTTTTTTATCAATCACTTCTGGAGGTAGCAGCTACACTAGTAAGCACCACCTCCAATGTTTACTCCTGGGGGACTTTAATCTTCATTTTGATAATCCTGAAATTGTTGATGTATCAGTTTGATCAATGGCCTTTCAGCAGCCCAACTCTTACAAAAATTCAAAAGTCCTACTCATAGATTAGGACATTTACTTGACCCAGTTTTAACTAATTTTAATAATCTATCAGTGGGTGACGCCACTCCCCTTCCATGGTCCGATCACTTTTTAATACCCATTCATGTCCTCTCTTTGCCCCCAGTACCAGCTGCTGAAAAGTTCACCAAACGAGTCAGGCCATGGGCTAAACTAGAAGCAGAAGTCTGGTCCTCTGCCTTAGAAAAATCAGAACCAGAACATAATGCTAATCCCACCAAAGCTGCTGATAATTTCTCTACATGGATCACGTCCTCATTGGATAGGGTGGTCCCATTTATATCTTAACAAAAGACAAGACGGAAATCTTCTCCCTGGTATTCTCCCAAACTTCGTTCCTTAAAACAGGAATGTAAGAGACTGGAGAGAAGATGGAGGAAAGATTATAGCGCTACCGATAAACAGGAATATAAAAAGCTATAAAAAGTTACCAAAGTGAAGTTTAAGCAGCCCAATCAGCACACTATGAGGAGCAAATTAATCTGGCCTCTAATTCCCCCAGAGAGATGTTCCGTGTTGCAAAGGGTCTCCTGGAACTGCCTAGATCTAATACTTCTCATATGGCCTCCTCTACACGATGCAATGAACTTACAGAATTCTTTCAAGAAAAAATTAAAAATATCTATTCAGCCTTTCCTAGCTCACCTTGCCCTAGTGATTTTACCTCCACAGACATGCTCCCGCACTACTCAGATTCTGCATTTAAAACTCTTCCCCCCTCACGCTGGTTAGATTATTGGATCTTCTTACTCAAATTTAGGGGTCCATTATGATGTCGGGCAGCCTGGCGGAGGCAATTTGCTCGACATCGCAAGCACAAATGCCCTTCGCCATATTAGGATGGCGGGGGGGGTGGCAGCGGTGAAAAACACCGCCCGTCTGTTTTCCGCCCCGGTCGCCTTGCAACCGCGGCAGAAAGGGAATAATATGGTGGCGGTGTCCAATGGACACCGCCAGCCATATTACGATGCACAGCTATAGGTGCCTTTCCGCGGCGGCAATGCCACCACGGAAAGGCAGGCAGTGTTTGCTGCAGGGGCCCCCCTGCGGGGCCCCCTGGTGTAGGCAGAGGTGGGGGAGCACATGGGGGGTACATATGGTACCCCTCCACATTTGCATATGCAAAGCGGCAGGCACTACGCAGTGCCTGCTGCTTTGCTTATGCAAATGTGAAAAAGCATTTTTAGCATTGTGGCGGGCGGTGCAGAGTGCACCGCCCACCAGAATGCTAAAACTACAGGATGTGCCTGCCACTGTGGCGGGCACATCCTAATTGCCCCCACGGGACCCCCGCCCTTATGGCGGGTGGTCCCGTTCTCCAATAGGGAGACAGTCAGACAATGTCCGCCCGTCATCCTAATGGGGCCCTAAGTCGAGCTCTCCATTGGACCCTGCATCCCTGCAAGTATTACTCAAAGCAGGAAAAATTATAGTCCACATGCTCAGACATATGAACCTATCAATGGCTATCAGCTCAGTCCCTGCATCCTGGAAGCATGCCATGATGAAGGCCTTATTAAAGAAACCTAACTTAGATTCAGACGATTTAGGCAACTATCGTCCTATCTCTCTTCTCCCTGTGATTATTAAGGCTCTTGCAAAGCATGTGAATTTAAACATCTCTGAATACCTGGAATCCCACAATCTCTTACACACCACCCAAACAGGCTTCAGAACCTGTCATGGCATGGAAACTGCCCTACTCTCTGTGGTGGAGGAATCAAAATTGATCCTTGACCGAGGGGGAGCAGTGGCCACCATCCACCTTGACTTGAGCTCTGCCATTGATACAGTAAACTTTAAAATCCTTGTGGAGAGACTTAGGAGGAAAGGCATCTCAGATGAGGCACTTAAATGGATTGAATCGTATTTAGAGAAGAGGCCCTTCCAGGTTTTCTCAGTGGAACTCTCATCTAGAGTTCTGGAGATCAGCTGTGCCGTCCCTCGGGGATCCTCCCTGAGCCCCACATTATTTAATATCTACATGCAGCCATTAGCTGACATCGTACTACGGCACGGGATAAAGATTGTCACCTATGCAGATGATACCCAGTTGGTCATCTCGCTTAATGGCCCAAGCAATTCTCTTTTAGACCTTAGAACTTGCTTAAAAAAGGTGGCCATGTGGATGGAACACTCCTGCCTAAAGATGAATGACGGAAAAACAAAGCTAATGATCCTAGGTAACACCCCAGGCCTTGACCTGAAACAAATCTGGCCCAGTTGTCTCGGGCCTGCTCCTCTTCCTAAGACCAAGATAAAAAGCCTGGCCATTTATCTAGACAGCTCCCTTAAATTCGATGAACAAGCTGTAAAAGTCACAAGTGCATGTTTTGGGATTATGCAACTCCTTCGCAAGATTCTTCCCCTTCTCCCAATGAGTGCTAAGAGGATCTTTATACAGGCCCTGGTCCTATCTCGATTGGATTATGGAAACTCTTTATATCTGGGAGCACCCATAGCGACCCTGAGGAAACTTCAGATTGCACAGAACTGTGCAGCTAGACTACTGATGGATGTACCTAAAAATAAATCTGCCAAACAAGCCCTCAGAACCCTCCACTGGTTACCGGTTGTGGCAAGATTTAAATTTAAGGCCCTTTGTATAGCCCACTGGACCTGCTGGGGTCTGGGCCCGGCCATAAACAGACCTCTCATTACTCCTTACCAACTCAGAAAATTCCTGCGCTCCTCCAATCTCCATCTAGCAGCCACATTGAAAATAAAAAGGTCGAGAAGTGGAGGCAGATCATTTACCTACAATGTAGCTAAACTTTGGAATTCGCTGCCCCCCTTATCTGTTGCGAATCCTCTCATCTTACATTCCGGAAACTGCTCAAATCATGGTTATTCAATCAATCTACTTAACAATTATACTGCTTTCTAGCTGGTCGCAAACACTGGGACGCCCTCGGTTAGCTACGCGCTATTCAAAAATCCAATAATAATAAGTTCTTGCCTGGCCTGGTGAAACAGAACTTCAAATGCTAAAAACCCAATTCTCTCCATCAAAGGTCCTATAAAAGATAAGATTACATCTGAACCAAAAGAGATAGGCTGAGTTTTCTCAGAGCACCTAGAAAGCATATATCACACTCAAAACAACAGCCCAAAGAAATGAAGAGGATGCACACATTTTTTTGGCCCCATTAATTGAAGGAGAAACAGAGGTTGCAATTAGTAGTTTATCAATGTGTATATATGCTGAGAAGGATGGTTTTCACCCAAGGGTTATGCGTTCTTCCTTTAAATGAATTTAATTATCTGCTTAACAAATTATTCAACCATTTCTTAACATGTGGATAGATCCTGGCTTCCTTTTAAAAGGGTACATTAATATAGGTATTTAAAAATGGAAAAATGCCTCTACATCCTCATCCCTACTACAAAACGTTTAATAAAATATTACCCTTATCGTAATATCTCCAGCCTCCTTATTGTCACAACCGGACTAAATAGTTCTGTTCTGTCCTGACAAGTATAAACAAACAATCACTCTATAGCCGAAGGAACTGGCTTTCTCTTACTGCTAATTTTGCTGTCAGCGTTCTATTGGATGCACAGAAGGCTTATATTTCGTCAGCTGGGAATTCCTATTTATTAAGAAGGACGAGTTTCCCCACGAAGCTGATTGCTTCTTAATATGCTAAGTCCTCAGTCTGTGTAGGCTTGACTAATAAACACGTGAGAAATATATTCATCACCAGGGGAACATTTCAATGGTGCCCAATGTCATTATTATTTTGTAATGTATTTACCAACCCGTTAACGATTGCATTATGTCTAGCCCAACACTGAAACATAACCTTTTAGGGACACCTAAATCAAAATTGTATGCCGATTTCATGTTTTTATTACTGCAGGCCCAAAAGTTGGCTCTTGGTTTGAATTATGAATTTCCTTATAGGGTGATCAAATTAAATGCAACCAAAGTAGATTTATTCTTGTTGAACACACAAGTGAAAGTACTCACCCCCGGGAGCATGAATGTCTGATTCTGATCTGAATAATCTTTGACGTTTAAAAAAAAGATGTAAGAGATAAATTAATAAAAAACAGTTTTTTATATTCAAACTCTGCCATGCATTCTATATGATTTCTTTTTAACAAATTGAAGGGTGTTTTTTAGGGGGTGGGGAATAAATAACCTCAAATTAGCAGAAAGAAATTAGGGTTCTCCAAGACAAATTGAAGATTGGCTCTCCCAGATTTCAGAGTCTACAATATGGCTTCTACAGTAATAAATCACGCAACAATTAGGGATACAAGGTTTTATGATTATTATTTTTTTGGATCAGATGCAAAAACGATTTGATTTATTTTTCTTAAACAAAATGCACACAACCACAAGCTGGTTTGATACCACTCTTGAAAATTCTTTAGCATCTGCTACTCACAATTGACAAGAAGATTTTGCATTCAACATCTCCACACAAAAAGTCCAATAGAAATAGTCACTGGAAACCTACGCTCCACAGAAATGCATTGATGACTTAAACAAGGACTAGAAAAATAGCCAAGTGGATTAAAATGGGAATCTTCTCTGGCTGGACCAGCTATGCTCTAAGATAAAAAACAATGTTTCTTATATTCAAATGATCACAACAATGTGAATCTGACCCATCAGTGAAATTGGAAGGTTGATGTAATGAATAGTAAACTAAAAGATAAATGGAAAGCTCAAATAGACCCTACTTGAATTTAAATTTGGAGAGAAGCATCAGTTACTACCCACCTGATGAATCCACACAATACATGCCTTTCATACAGGTACTATGACTAAACCATAGCTACACTGGCAGTATTGCCACCAGTAAAATATTGTTAACCCTTATAGTGTCCACAAGGTAAATTTTATCTCCAGCAATATACTGAACCTGTACATGGAGCCCACAGCTGTTGTGTTGACCAGCAAGGCGATCAATATTAATCAATACACAGATAATATCCAGATTTACCATGTGAATCTTGCCTAGCTATGACACTGACAGTCTAAAAGAATGTCTCACCACCATTCAAGCATGAGAGTCCAAATTATTTCCTAACTGATTCTAAAAATCCTGAATATGTACCTACCGCTACAAAAAACAGGAAATAAACAGTGCAAAGTTAGCTCTTGCATTGATTCTGGACAGTATCTCCCACGACTCATCAGCTGGGCACAAGTCCTGAGGTCCTCATTGACTACAACTTGAGCATCCCTGCAAAAGCTACCCTTCTGCTGCAAGGTAAAGTTATTTCCAGAAATATCCTTTAGAATAGTCATGGTAGTTCTTGAAGCTAGCAAATACCACAGAGGTCCAATAGACGCCAGTGGGGAGCAGTCTACATGCAGCAGGTATCTCATCAAAGGCCTTTTTATATGTTTGTGTTAGCACTTGTATCACAAGTGTGGCAGGGTATGCTCAGACGTGAGTCCGTTGCTCACTTTACCACTGGATTCAAGCAAGCCGGGCTGAAGACGGCTGGAATGCCAGAAACCGGTCCTCGGAAGCTTGTTTCTGGTCCATGGAAGACATGGCTTGGTAGTTCGGGCTGGGCTGTTCCCATGAGGCACAGGGTCAGACTGATTTGCATATAGCCATGTCTGAACTGGGGTGGCAGAGTGGGCTAAAGAGCGGTGATGGATTAAACCCAGATCTTTTGACTGGGTGTGAGTGTTTGATTGATTCAGATGCTCCGTCCATCACCACCCCCTTTTGTACAGCACTTGTATCACCCCCAGATAAATGTCCTCATCACCACAGAGGAACACCAATAATGAAGCAACCTATAAAGCTGTGGGTGATACTCTGTCCAACTAAGCAATCCAACATAGATTTAATTATTTTGACACAGCAACATTTACTTTCTTCTGCTGGCACATTGCATCATAGAGTAGTGTTGCTTCTGCAGAGGCTAACATACTTGCTGGTGTGTTTAGTCACCAAATAGAGTGTGTACATAACACACTTAAAAATTGTCCTGTTTCTTCCTACCAGTGAATTATTGATACATCTGCAAGAAGGCATGACATCCATAAGACTATGAACACCAGTATACCACCATACCTCACCCATGATCAAGATCATAGGTGGGATACAGACAGCACCATACATTAAAAATAAATAGTTCAGAGATAGAAAAGACACAATGGCTAACCACTAACCATCTTCTCCTATGACCCAAGAACTTGGAAAATCACAGTTCAAATCTAGCAGACAAAACTCACTTCTTCAGTTGTGTAAACAAATTCCTGATGCTTTCTACCTCTCCCTCTGTTCTCTAAATCCAAACCAAACATACTTGTAGGTAGCAGTAATTGCATAGCTTGATCCTAGCTAGAAAGCAATGGAGCACTGAACTAATGATATTAGCACAAGAGTAAGGCTCAAATCCTTCACAGTGCAGCACTAATACTCTATTGGGGTGAATGCTCCTTAAAGAAATGTGTCTTCAATTTCTTAAGGGACAGTGAAATTGTAATATTTATTACCCCCGGTCCCTCCAGTCCCCGTCCCATTCCTTACTTGTGGAGATGACCATCTCCCTGATGGAAAAAAAGAACAGGAGAATGCCGGGACCCCTAACCCCACTCCCTCCCACTGGGAGCACATAACCAGTACCTACCCAGCATTTCTCCTGTTCTTTTTTTCTGTCTGCAGAGAGAATGGGATGGGGTTGCTGGTTCTAGTTAACTGCTGCGGTTTTCTGCTACGGTCTTCTCTGGATCTCTGTTGGGCTGCTGGGCGGCCCTCGACATGCTGCATGGTGCCTCCCAGCCTGCTGGGCTCGGGTACTGAGTTTATTACCTGTGTTTCATACCTGTTGCAGTGTTCTGCTGTTGTCTTCTTGGATCCTATCAGTATGCTGGGCCGTCCTCAATATGCTGTGCGGTGTCTCACAGCTACTGAACGTGCCGGGAGCTATGATTGTTGCTGGCCAGCCCTTTGCAACTGGTGCGCTGGCCCTACCGGTATGTTCCAAGTTTGAGGGCGCTTCTTCCTGGCGGCTGGGGGGGGCTGGAAGACATGCTACTGCAGCTGAATGTTGACTCGGGCAGGTCTTGGTGGTGCCCCTGGAGTACCTGGTGGGCCGGAGTGGCCGTTTCCTGTTACCTGATGCTGGACTGGTGGAGTGTGCATGGCCTGACTGGTGGGGGTAGATGGTGTGTTAGGGTGTCTGCCAGACCCGGGGGTGAGTACTGCATAGCGTTTTTTCTTCCCCTTCTTGGTGTCTGCAGTCATACCACCCTGTTTGACACCTGTTTTTGTCTGGTCTCAGGAGCTGAACATTCCGTTTTCACCTGGGGGTGCCAAAAACAAACTCTTCTGTGCCCGTCGCGCCTGGACCGCTCCTAGGGCCAGTACCCCTGGTCCTAGTCAGTTAGGAGCACAGAGAGGTATAATGTCCTACACTAATAAGCAACTAAGGGCCATTAATATTGGTAGCAATCAGTATAAACAGGTTTGTGCCCGCTTAAATCCGGCTACCATATTTAACAAGCTCACAGTTTTATGTCCGACCTGTGGGGTTAGACTGGAGGCCCATCCCAGGGTACAGAACAACCAGGCGAAACTGCCCTTAATAACACACATCCAATAGAACTTAAGAAAAATGACATTGTTTATTCTGCCCTGATTAATGCACGCTCCCTCCCCAAGCACAAATCCGAAATAGCTGAATTTTTAGACAAGCATCACCTAGATTACAGAAACGTGGGCTGACCCTCCAGCAGGCTCGGATTTCTGCATCGCTATCCCTGACAGCTTCCCTGCATATAGATGCGATAGAGTGCAGAAGAGGGGGGAGGCCTGGCTCTCATTCATAGAAATGACTTTTCAGTCAAAATAGAGATGATTTCCTCCATGGTATGTGAGCCATTTAATTTTAATATAATGCTCACCAATCATCAGTCATTTCAGCGGACTCTCTTATACCGTCCACCGGGGCCCAGGCGAGATTTTCTATCAGCAATGGGAAACCAACTGGAACCTGTGGCTGGTGAATCCAACTTCACCATTCTGGGGGACATCAATTTTCATCTGGAAGCCCCCAAAGATATGATTCCATAGCGCTTATCTCTGAGTTAGAAGTGTTAGGACTCTCTCAAAGAGTTATGAGTCCCCCTCACTCAGCAGGGCACACACTGGATGGTCTGTTCATGAATAACGAGCATATCTCAATAAATGGAATCCTCCCCTTGACATGGTCCTATCATTTTGCAGTATTATTTGATATTAGGATACTGCATCCTACCTCCGTACACTTCTGCTCAATTCCCTCTAAACAGTTTAAGACTTGAAGTGGCATAGAACAGGCCCGTCTTAAACAGCATCTAATGGACTCTCAACATGAAGATGTTCCTGACCCAGAACTCGCCTCTACAAAGTATACAGAATGGCTCCAAAATGCTTTCAGTAGACTAGTACCATATAAAACAGCCTCTAAAAACAGGAAGGCTACCTCTGCCTCCTGGTTCTCTGAGGCACTGAGACTGGAGAAACAATGCTGTAGGAAACAAGAAAGGCAATGGCTCCAAGAATATGACAACAAAGCTGAGCGCAACGTTCTCAACTTGATAGACCACTCTTTCAGTCTTGAAATGTATCTCAAAAAATATATATTTATTAATTTTTGCAAAGTTATTTCTTTTGAATTTTAGTTTTTAAACATCCAACATTGATGATTCACAAGCAAAAATGAATGCTTCCTATTCATATTAATTGCAAATTAGGAAGGAAACACTCAAAATATTTAAGACAAGTTTGTGAATATATACATGGGGGTGTTGGAAGGGTGTGTGAAACACTATGTACAAACCAGACACTTAGGTTCAAACACATTCATCAGACTCATACAACGTCATTTTTACAACAATAAACAATTATGTGAGACAGACAATGGGGGTGGTCTGTGGTTGGGAGGATAGATTATTTTGTGTGAGGATAAAAATCCCTAGATCTAGAACCTTTCTAAATCTAAGGTTCTAAAAACGTAACGTTGGATCTTTTTCTTTTAGATCACAATAGGTACTTGGTCCATCCTATACTTGATACTTTCGAGAAATTCAAAGAATTACAAATGATTGGCCTAAGAAATTAAAAAAATGATGATACAGTCAAGACACAACTAAGTTGAACACAACAAGGTCAAACTACAAGGTTGATGCGTTTCGAATCCCTTAGATTCGAGGGATTCTCTTCAGGACCATGACAGAATTAATCTGAAAGAAAAAAACGAAAAAGGCGTTCTGTCAGTTTTCTGCAGCCAAATGACTCTCAACTTAGCATTTAACCAAACACACACTCTCACACAGTACCTGTTTTTCTTTCTCGGGTTTTCATCTGAAGTGAAGCTGTGGGCAAGAAAAAGCGGGGGGGGCGCAATGCTGTCAGATATTTAGGCTGTATTGTGTGGTCTTACAAAGCAGGGTTAGGTTGGTTGTTTACTTACTTTATTGGAGGGCGGGTGTGTTTCTCTTATCATTCAAACAATTGGCCATGATTGGCATTCGAAGACATCATCCTTTATCTTCTATATTGATTTTATCTGTTAGGGGAAAGGAAAGTTTCCTTTCAGTTATCTTGTTCTATTAACATCATTTTAGAAACCAGTTTATACGATAGTCTTTTTAAGAGCATTTTATTTTAGTTTGGGGACGTAGTCATGTCTATGGACTTCTAATTTTTTTTGTCAAAGTGAGACAGGTGTTGTCTGTCCCGTTCTCTTTGTTTGTATACAAAATTGTTTTTCTATACCCATTCTTGCGCTTGGCCTAACAAACTACTGTGTCAGTCCTTCACACGGTAGTTTGTTTGTCTGGATAGGAGCAAGAACGGGTATAGAAAAACTATTTTGTATACAAACAAAGAGAATGGGATAGACAACACCTGTCTCGCTTTGACGAAAAAATTAGAAGTCCATAGACATGACTACGTCCCCAAACTAAAATAAAATGCTCTTAAAAAGACTATCGTATAAACTGGTTTCTAAAATGATGTTCATAGAACAAGATAACGGAAAGCAAACTGTCCTTTCCCCTAACAGATAAAATCAATATAGAAGATAAAGGATGATGTCTTCGAATGCCAATCATGGCCAATTGTTTGCATGATAAGAGAAACACACCCGCCCTCCAATAAAGTAAGTAAACAACCAACCTAACCCTGCTTTGTAAGACCACACAATACAGCCTAAATATCTGACAGCATTGCGCCCCCCCCCTTTTTCTTGCCCACAGCTTCACTTCAGATGAAAACCCGAGAAAGAAAAACAGGTACTGTGTGAGAGTGTGTGTTTGGTTGAGTGCTACGTTGAGAGTCATTTGGCTGCAGAAAACTGACAGAACGCCTTTTTCGTTTTTTTCTTTCAGATTAATTCTGTCATGGTCCTGAAGAGAATCCCTCAAATCTAAGGGATTCGAAACGCGTCGACCTTGTAGTTTGACTTTCTTGTGTTCAACTTAGTTGTGTCTTGACTGTATCATCTTTTTTTGAATTTCTTAGGCCAATCGTTTGTAATTCATTTGAATTTCTCGAAAGTATCAAGTATAGGATGGCCCAATTACCTATTGTGATCTAAAAGAAAAAGATCCAACGTTACTTTTTTAGAACCTTAGATTTAGAAAGGTTCTAGATCTAGGGATTTTTTTATCCTCACACAAAATAATCTATCCTCCCAACCACAGACGACTCCCCTTGGCTGTCTCACATAATTGTTTATTGTTGTAAAAATGACGTCGTATGAGCCTGATAAATGCGTTTGAACCTAAGTGTCTGGTTTTATACATAGTGTTTCACACACCCTTCCAACACCCCCATGTATATATTCACAAACTTGTCTTAAATATTTCGAGCTTTTCCTTCCTAATTTGCAATTAATATGAATAGGAAGCATTCATTTTTGCTTGTGAATCATCAATGTCGGATGTTTAAAAACAAAAATTCAAAAGAAATAACTTTGCAAAAATAAATAAATATATATATTTTTGAGATACATTTCAAGACTGAAAGAGTGGTCTATCAAGTTGAGAACGTTGCACTCAGCTTTGTTGTACTTAGAGTAAAGAATCGAGCAGTATTGGCAATTGTTCTGTTGTTTACGAATGTGGCGTAGCCTTACTGCGCTTAAGCCAAACCCTTCCTTGTTCTAGGCCAAGAATATGACAACAAGAAGAAATCTTGCTATAAGGTGGCATTGAGAAAGTATAAACATTTTATAATAACATAAAATAGTAACGACTATACCAAGAAAAAAGAAACAGCACAAGACTCCTATAAACAGCTGGTTTAGGTAGTTTCTAAGCTGGAAGGGCCAGCTGACAACTCCATTAAGTGGGCATTCCAATCACTCTGCGGTTCATTAGCCAGCTATTTTCAAGACAAGGTGGGGCAAATCTATTCCAACTTCACTGCCCCCGTGAAGGGCGGAAAGCAGTTGTCTGTTAATAGCAAGAGTGGAGACAGCTCCAACATTATGGAATTTAGGCCAGTTTCAGTGGAATAGATCACAGATCTGGCTAACACGTCAAATCAGGCTCCCCATCTGACCCATGCCCCCCTTAAATCCTGAATATGATCCCAGCCCTAATAGGTTCTAACCTAGAGAGTATCTGTAATTCTAAGTTCTGTTCAGGCACCTATCTCACCATACGGAAAAAGGCCATTATTCTGCCACTGTTAAAGAAAAGCAATCTTGATCAAGAAGAGACGAACAATTATCGGAAATTGTGCGTCTCGCTTTTCCAGCTAAACTTAGTGGAAAGGTTATTAATACTCAGCTTGTGCAATTCATTGAAGAGAACAAGCTGTTAGATGACACGCAGTTTAGCTTTGGGAAAGGCCCTAGCACTGAAACCGCACCCATTAAAGCGTCAGATGAAATTAGGTTTGTGCTTGATAGAGGAGGTGCTGCAGCACTGGTGCTACTGGATCTATTGGCAGCATTTGACCCGGTTGATCACGCTATGCTGATCAAAAGTGTCTCTTCCATTGGCATCGGGCACCAGGCTAAAGCCCTTCTGTCATCTTTTTTATCTAATCACACCCAGTTAGTTAATCTGGGTGACTTCAATTCATCAGTTTTTTCACTCCTGTGTGGTGTTCCGCAAGGATCTTTACTAAGTCTGACTCAGTTCAACATCTATGTGACGGATTTGGCATGAGAAATGAAATCTTTTGGGATAGGTCTCACATCATATGCAAATGATATGCAACTGGTGCTTGCCGTACATAATGATGGAGACGCAGTCTCTGCAAGCTTTCATGATGGCATGTTGGCCATTTGTACCTGGATGTCAAATCACTGTCTTAATATGAACTCAGCCAAGCAAAAAGTAATGGTCTTTGGAAACCTTGCCCCAGGATGGTCTCCAACCTGGTGGCCAGCTGAGCGGGGATTACCCCCTATCCCCATCAAGAAGTCTAGAAACTTGGGTGTCATTTTTGCTGATAGACTATCCTTCATACACCATGCCAACGCAATGGTTTCCTCATCCTTTTATGTTCTAAAGATGATAAAGAAATTGTTACCTTTCATCCATGTCAGCACCGGGAGAACATTAATCTGTGCTCTGGTCATGTCTAAGGTTGTCTACTGCAATAGCCTGTTAATCAATGCACAAGAAAGGGTTCTGGGTAGGTTGCAGTTAGTACGGGACGCAGCCGCTAGGATGTTGTCAGGTACCCCGAAGTTTAAACCCATCTCCAATGTGGTGCGGCAGCTCCACTGGCTGCCCATTAGAAGCAGCATGACGTTTCTATGAATTGCCTATAAGGCAATTCACAATACAGGGCCAGAATGCTTGAAGAATGCTTTATTTGCTTACGCACCCAGTAGATCTCTTCGCTCAACATATGCCAACCTTCTGATTGTCCCGCAAACCAAAAAAATGTCAACAGGGGGGACAGAAGCTTCATAGTGGCTACATATACACTGTGGAACTTTCTTCCCTTACACATTAAGGCTAGTCCCAAACTGCTATCATTTAGAAAACAAATAAAAACTTGGCTCTTTAAACGATAGGCTTCCACCAGCTTTCTGCTTAACCTTCCAGTACACAGCACTGAGACACTTTGTGTGCTTTATAAATTCTTAAAATATATACATTGGTATTGCACCCTCTCTCCAGCCAAGCATGGGCCTAGGTGCTGGGTTTCAACGTTGTGGTGTGCCTTTGCTGACACTCTCTGGTCTCGAGCAGTGGCCCTTGGGTGGCTAGTGGCTCGGGGGCAGTGCTGGGGGTGCCCCTGTTGTGCCTGGTTGCCAGTGTTGGTGTTTGCCTGTTGCCCTGTGCAGGAGTTGGGGGGTGCACTTGGGCTGACAGGTGGGGGGTGAGTTCTGAGTTGCGGTTTCTTCACCCCTCTTGTGTTCCTTTCCACTTTGGCTGATTTTTGGGATCCTCTGCCTCCCTGCTGCAGGGCTGTTTGCCGCTGGTGTGGGCTGGATGTTGTGGGTCGTCCTTCACATCTGCCGCTGTGGCTCCGTTGTTTCTCCCCTGTTGGTTTTGGCTGGCTGGAGTTGGTGTTGCTATGGCAGCCAGTGTGGTCTGGTGTCTGCCTGCCCTGGGGATGTCTGCTACATTGCGTCTTTTCTGGGTTCCACTCCTGTTTTGTGGCCCTGTTGTTTCCCTTCTCCAGGCTGTGCCCTTTCTCTGGCCTGGCTTTGCCATGGCCCTGGGTTTGTAGCATTGTGGGGGATATGCTTGGAGTGCGCCTGGTACACCTGATTGCCTTTGGCCCAGTTTGTGGGGCTCCTGCAGTGCTGGCTTGGTCCTGTCACTTTCCGCTTGGGGCTTACCGTTTGGGGCTTGGTCCTTTGATGATTCTGCTCTTCTTTATGCTTGTTTTTGTCCCGCCACTGCATTGTGGTTCAGGGGATGGGTTTTGTGCCTCTAGTGTCTCCTGTCCCTGGTCTTTCAGTTTTTTCTGTTGGCTCTGCTGTGCTTTGTCTTCTCGGGTCCGGTTTCAGTCCTGTCCCTCTTCCGGTCCCTGCTCTCTCAGTCGGTTGTGTACCTGTGTGCCCTCTGAGCTTATTCCTTCTTGGGTTGTAGTGTCGCCACAAGTGTTCAAGTCTGTTGGTGGGGCCTTGACTTTGCCACTGTCTGTCTGGGCCTGGCTGTCCCTTTGTTTGGTCTCTCGTCTGCCTGTGCGGGTCAGGTTGGTGGTGTCTTCTCTACCCTGGTTGGGGGGCTTCCTGGTTGTGCTGTGACCATGCCTTTGAGGGGTGGTGGCTCGGGCCATGGGGCCTTGGTGGTCATCGTTGGGTGTCTGTCTGTTGCCCTTGTCTGGCTTTCCATTCTCTGGTCATTTTGTGCCTTGCTTGGATGTCGATCTTTCGGCTCCTTGGTGGTCGGCGGTTCTGTGCCTGGTGTGTCTGTGGACCTGGCTGGCTTCCTTGTTCTTTTCCTCTAGCATCTCCTTTGCACCTGCCTTCCCCTGGTGTGGGCTGGGCTGTAGCTTTTGTGTCCCGGTGTGGGCTGCTTGGCTTCCTGCAACTTTTTGTTCCCTATGTGGCCTATCTGAGTCTGCTTTCTGTGCCTTTCGCTCTGCTCTTGGTGGTTGGGCGTTTCAGGGTTGTGGCTATTTGCTTTGTGCCTCCTTCTGGGCTGGTGGGGGCGCCATATGGTGTCCTTTTGTCTTGCTGGTATGTCTATTTTTCACTCTGCTGGCTTCTCTGGATCTATGGGATGTTTGCGGGGTTGGGTTGTGGGCCGCCCTGTTCGTCTCTCCTGTTATTGTGGCCCGTCTGCGGCTGGTCTTTAGACTCACTTGCGATGGTTCCTTGGTGTCATCCTTTGTCCTTTGGGCCGGTTGGTCGACTTGTGGTTCAGTTGAGGGTTTCCTCCCTTCCTGGTTCATTGTTCCTCTTTGGTGACCATAGGCTTGGTCTTCTCCAGTCCTGACTTTTTCACCTGTGGTCGGCTCCCAGGTTTGTGGCTGTCGCCCTTGGTATGGGTTGTTTGGGTGGGGTCTTCCCTGTTGGCCCTGTTTGATCACCTTGTGGATTTTGCATCTCCCCACTCCTGATGCAGTGCCCTGGTCTAGTTCCTGGTCTGCTGGAGTTCGCCTCTTGCTTTGACTTCGTCAGGGTCCTGCTCTTGACTTCGTTTTGGCGCAGGGGTGCTTTCAGGATCCTGCCCTCTGGTTATCCCCCTGCCATTGGCTGTCCTGGTGGGGTCTGTATTTCTCTACCTGATCCTTCTGGCTGGTATTTGGGAGGCTGGTGTTCTGGTGCTCATTGTTCCTGCTTCCTTTTGGCTCCATCCTTGTCTTAGTTGGACAGAGTGCCGGGTTTGTGTCCCGGGGTGATGTGGGCTGTTGTCTGGTGATTGATGCTGGAAGTTCCTGCCCTGGGGCCTGGTCCTACTCTCAGGGTTTTCAGTGGCGATGTCCTCTGGGCTCTCCGGTGTCCGGGTTTGTTAGGTTGGGGGGTAGCTTGCTTTGGTAGCTGTTCTCTCCCTTCCTGGTTTTCTCTGTATGGGCCTGTCCATGGGTGGTCCTATAGGTTGGTGCCTTGGGTCTGTTGGCTGGCCCTGTCCTATTCTGTCCTATTTTGTCTTGATTGATCTTTTGTGGATCTCCCCAGGTGTTGTTGGGGTTGGTCCTGTGGTTGGCAGTGTTGCCCTTTGTCTCTTGCTTTGGGAGTGGCCTTTTGGGTCTCACCTTCCTTTCCCTTGGCTCTCTGGTGAGATTGTTGTGGTATTGTTTGGTGGTGTTGGGTGCTATTTCTTCCCTCGCCTGCTCTATGTCGGCTCTTCTGCTAAGTCTATGATGCTACGTGGTGGTCCTGGGCTTGATGACTTTCTCAGGGGGTGGGCACCCTACTGCGTTTTTGTGCCCTGGTTGTCTTTGCTCCTTCGGGCTGGCTCCCTCCCGCTTCTCGCCTTTGGGGGTTGGATCGGTGTGCAATGTGGCCGTGCTTCTCCTTTTTTAATTGTTGTTTGTCTCCAATGGGCTACTGGTGCCTTCTGCTTCTGCTGTGCTGGTTCTTCCGGTCCCTAGTGTCGACCCTGTTAGTGTGTTCCTGGCTTCCTGGTGTGTCAGCTTGCCTTGGATCTTCTTTCGTTTGTGGGCCCTTTGCAGCCCTTCTGTTGAGGGTGGTCTCTTGTGCTTCCTTGGAGGGTGCTCCTCCTTCGTTATTTGTCCAGAGGTGTTCCAAGGGGGGTCAGCTTCCATCTGGGTGGCGGCTCCTTGGGTTTGCAGCTCTTTCCTTAACCCTGGTCATCTCCTGTTGTTTGAGGGAAGTGACCCTGTGGTTTGGTTGTGGGCATTACGGGCTGCGTGCTCCTGCCTGTGTTTTATTTCCTGTGGTTCTTCTATTGCTTTGCTTGGGATGCTGCTTTTCGGTGTGGTATACTGGGTGTTCTTGGGGGTTTGGAAGGCCGAGTTTCTGGCTTTGATATGCTCCACAAGTAAGGAATGATATGGGAACTGGAGGGACCTGGGGGTAATACCCGATTAATACCGGTAATCTTTATTACTGCTGGTCCAGTTGTCCCTGTCCCATTCAATACACCCCTCCCTCCTTCCCAGAAGGCCGGCCTTCTTGTTGGTGGCTTGGTAGTTCAGGTAGAATGCTGGGTAGGTGCTGGTTGTGTACGTCTAGTGGGAGGAGGTGGGATTGGGGTCCCAGCATTGTCCTGCTTTTTGTTCCTGTCAGGGAGCTGGTCATCCCCACAAGTAAGGAATGGGACGAGGACAACATGGTCAGGAGTAATGAAGATTATCTGTATGTAATGGAGCATTAGTAAATTGTTCCAGAACGTTTGGCACAGTACATTCATTCATCCTTTTTTGTTTTCGTCTTGTTTTCCTATCTTCAGATGAGAACATTTCCTAATTCAGAAACATGTAAAGATGCAGGGGTGTCCCTAGATAAGAGCTTAAATTGGCTGGTTATTGCTGATGTGAAAGGAGCTCTGTTCAGATAAAACCTCTCAGCTGTCCAGCATCACATGACCCAGGTCGGAAAATTCTTGTTTGAGATCATTATAAGGAGGAGGTGGGTAATTCTTGGTGTTCTGTAGTAATGGTCCCAGAAAGCAGGGACTGTGAAAACCTCACCTCCAATAAGCCAAGCAGAGTTTTCCTAGTGTCTGGCCACAACACAAGTTGGATGAGGTAGATGCAGTTGTGACAATGGCTTGAGAGGGCCAGTATTTGTAGAGTGACACCACCACCCAAAATGCTTGAAATTCTGAAAGTGTGTGGAAACTGAGGTGACTGTGAATTATTTTCCTTTTGATTTGAGAGAATGGGTAGTTGTAGGTCTAAAACCATTGTATACGTTATCAGCTTGCTTTTTGTTATGTTGTAGTTGTTAGTGATTTAGGGCCAGATGTAGGTCACCAAATACCGGTCGGTAACGGTCGATTTCGGCCGTTGGCGACCGGTATTTGGTGATTGAGATGTGGGGGACTATATTTTATTGAATCGGTAAATTTACCGAATCGGTAAATCTATATGTAGGTGGCACTGGCAACAGTGCCACAGGCCCCTAAGAATTCGTTATTTACCATGTAATACTATTGCACGGTAAATAACGAATTCCTGTGTACATGCACATCTGTGCATGTTCAGCTGTGCTATGTGGCACACATACATGCCCTGAGGGCATGTATGTATGTCACATGGCACACACGCCTGAATCAGGGGTGCAACAGGGTGTCAAAGTGACACCCTGTCCCACTTGTAAATTCGGTAATTTTACTGAATCAGTATTTACCGATTCGGTAACTGACATTGGCCCATAGGAATCAATGGCAATTACCAAATCTGTAAATACCGATTCGGTAATTACTGAATGTTACAGAATCGTTAAAAAAATCGGTAAAAATACCTACATAGCATTTACCGATTTCTAAATACCGAATCGGTAAAATTCGGTATTTCCGAATCGGTAAATGCCATTTACCTACATCGGGCCCTAAGTAAAGGGTTTTAATTTGAAGTGCATTATTTTCTCTTAGTCTTGCTCCAGCCCACAATTCCTTTTAAAGACCCCACAGTTCCGAATTGTGGGCGTTAGAGTGGGTGGAATGAAATGCTTCCCTGAAGCGGACATTTCTACTTAAGCCAAACTCTGCACCATACAGAACACCCCACAAATCCATTCGCTTACATAAAATTAACAAAGAGAAAGCACTTACCTAAAAAAGTTGTTTTTGTCAAAGTTTGATTCTACTCCCTGCTGATTTTTTTGTTTGTGATCATGTATATGGACTGTTTCGATATTGACATCATAATCAATGAGTTACATGATTTAGGCTTTTCCTAATGCAATCTACTCATCACCAAAGAAAGTGTGACTTTTCGCAAGTAGGAACACTTACAAGTTTAAGTTGAGGGCAAAATTAAGTTTACTTACTTCTGCCAAGAATGCCGCTTGTTCACTGTTCATTTTTTCAGGTTGAGCCTAGACAGCGCTTGCCCTGTCTGAAAGACTTGCTCTAGACAAAAAAGACTTAAGTTCTGCATGCTGTCTTCCCATTGGACCAATCAATCAATCAATCAGTCACGGATTTATAGAGTGCACTACTCACCGCTATAGGTCCCACGGCGCTATGGGGAGGGCAGCTTTGTGGTCATCTGAAGAGCCAGGTATTGAAGTATTTTCTGAAGGCTTGAAATGTAGGGTTTCATCTGATTCTGAGGGGGAGTTTGTTCCAGGTCATGGCCGCGATGTAGAAGGATCTGCACCCCGTCTGGTTCTGTGGATGTGGGAGGGCTCGGTCGTCAGAGCGGAGGTTTCTCATGGGGGAGTGGAAGGAGATTCATTTGTTGAGGTATTGGAGTCCGGTGTTGTGGAGGGCTTTGGAGCCGTGACTGAGCAGCTTGAAGGTAACTCTCTTTTTGACGGGGAGCCAGTGGAGATCGCGCAGGTGCTTTGTGATGTGGTTGTGTCGTGGGAAGCTGAGGGCAAGTCTGGCTGTGGCGTTCTGGATAGTCTGGAGTTTGTGAAGAAGAGATTTGTTGATTTCGGCATAGAGAGAGTTTCCGTAGTCCAGCCGGCTGCTGAGGAGTACATCGGTGATGGCCTTGCTGGAGTTAGGGAGTCCATTTGAAGGTCTTTCGGAGTATGTGAAGGGTGTTGAAGAATGTGGAGGACACAGCATTGATCTGTCAGTTCATGGTGAGTGCCTAGTTGAGTATGATTTCGAGGTTGAGGACGTGGTCCATGGGGGTCCGAGGATTTCCGAGGGTGGGGGGCCACCAGGTGTTGTGCCACGCAGTGGGATGGATCCAAGGATTAGGATCTTCATTTTCTCTGAGTTGAGCTTCAGGCAGCTGCTGCTCATCCAGTATGCGCTGTCCTTCATTCCTTCCTGGAAACTGTTCCTGGCGATGTCGGGTTCCTTGGTGGGGGAGAGGATGAGCTAGGTGTCATCGGCATAGCATTCTATGCCGAGTCCATTTTTTTTTACAATGGTTGCAAGGGGAGCAATGTAGATATTGAAGAGCATGGGGCTGAGGGACGATCCTTGGGTTACTCGGCATCTGATCTCTGTTGGTTCGGAGAGGAAGTGCAGGAGTCTTATTCTTTGTGTTCTGCCAGGGAGGAAAGACTGGGTCCAGTCTGAGGCAGTTCCCTGTATGCCTGTGTGCCCTCTGAGCTAATTCCTCCTTGGGTTGCGGTGTCACCACGAGTCTTCCAGTCTGTTGGTGGGACCTCGCCTTTGGCACTGTCAGTCTAGGCCTGGCTGTCCCTTTCTTTGGTCTCTCGTCGGCCTGTGCGGGTCGCGTTGGTGGTCATGGAGATCGCTTAACATAAATCTTCGCCTAGTTGTTCTCTGTGCTTTCGCTTTCCATAGTAGCTTTCCGCACTAGTGTTTTCATTGGTTTTCCTCGGACTCAATGGTGTCATGTCCAGGTTTTGCTGTCTTTCTCTCCGTGACCCTGAGCGTGCATTGATCTCCCATTAACCCCCGCTGTCCAGGTTCGTGCAGATCACCTTCCATCTATAATTGCAACATCAATCCCTAATTCTTTGGGATTACAGGAAGATCCATGTTAATGGTTAACATGAACACCCTTTGCCAAAAGATAGACGCAAGCATTAACAGGCATTCTTTATATGAACAATGCACGCAGAAGCAGCTGGTTCCTTGTGAAGAAATAATGAGATAGGAAAATAATTTGCAGGCATATATGTTTTGTACAACGGGTGTTCTAAACTCAACATTTTGTAAGTACTTTTATGCACATACACATATATCAATGCTATTTTTCGCAAGATTACAAAATTTGTCCAAGTTTTTTTATTTCACTTTGTACAAGTCAGCTAATAAGCAAGTATCTATTTGTCTCTCCTTTGAATGTCATGCTTTGTTTGACCTCTGTGCATTTTTGTGCAGCTTTATATAGCGGTGAACTCGACCTGAAGCTATAGGAGTGCTTTGCATAAACACAAGTTACATCACGTGCAGGTTTTTTTTGTTAAACACACAATGCTCTGCAAATTAAAAAATATAATTTAAAAAAATTATAATTTATAACCTCAATAGCTTAAAAATGTACAAATGCAAGACATATTGCATTGCAAATGTTTGTCTTCGCTTACTGTGCTTTTATTTTTGAATGACTGCAGTCTCCTAAGAACTTCTGTTGTCAACCAGCAGAACATATGGACGGGTAGCCCCCCTCCCGCAATCTGCCCGAAACTCAACGTGTGGTGGGGACCCTCCCATTCTTTCTCCCCAAACGTTACATATTTCAGACACCACACCTTCTTTGGATTAGAGGTCATAAAACCCAGCCGTATTTAATACAAAAATGTATAACATTAAAAAATTATGATTATTTACATTATATACAATACGCAGAAATTCCAATACATGGATAGATACAAGACTTTAACATGTCTCCAATATATATCCATTCCTATCTTATACATGATTTACGTTTCGCGTAACCCTGTTAGAGCCTACGGCAAGGTCAATGACTGGCATCCCCCAGATCCCACTCTAAAAGCTCCCTGCCTCCCACCGGAGCGATGTTGCGAAGGGGGTCCAGCTTACCAGAAAGATACAAGAGCTAAACAACAGGCCTCCCCCCGGACTAGACAAAAACAGGCGTTGTGTCCTGCAGCAAAGGGCAGCGGAGTGAATAGAAAGCCGCTCCGCTCCCTCTTGTAACGCATGTGATGGAGCAGACCAGTTTAGACGGGCTGTCCCTTACATTGCAAAGCCGCTTCCCTACCCGGAAGCACTTTCAATTTCTTCCGGATCAGGCTGCCACACACGTGGATTGGTTGACCCCTTAGGGGAGGTCCGCAACAGTGACACAGCCGCCGCCCCCCCTCCCCTGACTACCAGGGGGTCGGCGGGACCGCCATTATGGAGGCAGGCACAATGCAGGGTCCGCCTGTTCAATATTTCTCTATCTCTAGGTGTGGGGGGTTGTTGCCCTTCCATTTTGAATGGCTGTTTCTGACAGTGCTCGTGTGCATAAACTTCAGCTGGTATAGTCAGTGAACTGCAATTGTAGTGAAATTGACTTGTCTCCTGATACACAGAGACCTCTTCTGCCTTTTGCCAAATCTAGTCAAAGCAACTTTTGTAACAAATGGTTTTATTTCTTTCAGAAAAAGAAAGGAAATGCTGTTGTTTTACAAGACTCAATCTGAGGAAGTTGTTTAAAGAAAATCACAGTAGTAGATTCCGCTCCCCCATATAATCCGTATAACAACCAATCTCCTGCTTCCTCAGAAATTGTCTCCTTGGGTATCGAGAACCTGCAGAAATAGTTATAGTCTGTTTCAGACTAACAACTCAAACGTCTTCAAGGTTTGGCAAGATCATAGACCTGAGCCTAGCATGGAAATGCAAAAATACATTGTAATGCTACAGGACACAAACAGAAGCACCATCAGTGGCTCTAAATTCTAGCGTTCCCTTCCTTGGTTTATTTAACATTTCCTTTGTGTGATCTATAATGCATGTCTTGTGTTTAGAGAAGATGTTCTTTGACAATCAATTTGAAACATGACAAAGCTTTTTTGTAGGTGGTAGAAGTGAAGCAATGCTTGCAAATCAAATTATGCATTTTATATGATTAGTTGCAATTTATAATCCGAACTGGTTTCTTGTACTCTTTTATAATGAATGAAAAATTAATAGACCGTAGCTATTAACCCACGGAGAGTCCTGTTGCTGAAGAAAAATCTTTTTATAAACTACCACATTAAACATTTCTGCAAGCTGTAATATCTCAAACATTAAAGCGAAAACGTTCAAACGTGTTGTTGATGCTCCTTGCCTTCTGACCTCGTATTGCCGAAAAAAGGCATATAAACGTTGGATAAGATGCAATGTTTGAATTCTGTGATGTGCCAAAAATATAAAGTTTTGTGTTATTTAGAGAAAGAGCGCTGCAGTCACATGTGAAGCAGAAAATGAAAATGTACAATCATACATTTCCTTGCAAATGATCAGAGCATACATGTCAAAAGCAATACTCCAATGTCAATGGAACGATTGTATACCGTGTGTTTTCTGGCAGTATAAAAAGTGCCCAACATATCAATAGGCTTACTCTGAGGTATCCATAGAAAAAAGTGCTGACCTCTAGGTCACCGAACAAATGGAAGCTTTCACTTTATTCACACAGCTTTTTATTTAGCACCTTGCTCTCAAGTTATACATTCTAAATTTTTGCAGTACCACACATGATAATAAAAAAACATAAAAAAATGAGCTGCCAGTGTCTCAGGCGCGGCTCGCAGTACCTGACCGCCTCTGCTCCTGGTCTGCGTTGGCGCCTCTTCAAACAGGAATAGCACTGGAGTGGCAACCACGCCCTCAGCCAATACTGGCACTGCTCCAGCAGCGCCAGGATTGGCTAAAGGCACGCTTACTCTTCGCCCATCGCCTGCCCATTAGGAGACCGAGGGGCTCCTAAAGGGCATGCGCAATCCAGTGCAAACACAAGTGCGCATGACTGGGCATGGGCGAAAAATTTGCTCACCTTCCCCACTCATGCGCACTTGTGCTGCTGCCTGTCCTTGGCTGGTCAGACAATGCATGTCAGTCAACATGACGCTGGACCGCCCACCCCCTTCAGAGTCTGAAGGGGGTGGGCGGTCCAACGTCATGCTGACTGACATGATTGTCAGTTCTCCCTCGATGTCTCTGAACTTAAGTAAACTGAGTCAGTTTACATAAGTTCAAAGGAGGAAATACTGAAGGTTATTGAATCCATCCTCTCGGGAACCTAATAGGATTTCTTGAGACCAAGGGATTTCATCCTAGACTGTGCACACCTAGCCCTCATGAGAAACTATTTTAAATACAAAGGTGAATTTTTACACAAACTCATGGAACTTCAATAGGCAGCACATTCCCGTCAAGCTTGGCGTGTTTTTTTGTTTACAATCTAGAAAATAAGTTTATACTGAGCCATGACAACACTTACTGCAAAAATATTATATTATAAAAACTATATATTGATGATGTCATTACAATCTGGTACATCGATGAAGCCCCCCTTCCATAGATTCACCTGTGCCATAAGCAATCACAAGTTAAACTTCTTGGATCCTCGTGGATCTTCACAGCAGAAGGTTCATTAAAGAAAGAGAAAAAAAGGTTAACAGGCAGTGGGGTACAAATGCGCAAGCTGACGCACTTAAGTAACTTGGTCATACACATTCATTGAGAGGGTTTGCGCATGTTACGGGAAAAAGAGTTAACTGGCAACTCTATGAGGCTAATGAATATCTTGATCGAGAATGCTGATAGAAAGGTGACTAAATTGAGGAAATCGACATATTAGAGAGACATTTTAGATCTAAACTTGACTGAAGCTACCAAAAAGAATGATGCAATTTTAGAGGGAATACTTAGTAGATTTGAGGGCGTTATTAAGGAGAGGAAAGCCCGCAACTTGAAAAGGGATGAGATTGACTACTCTAGTGGCAGGGTATTTACCTTTGCAAAGTCAAGACTGATTTGCAAAGGGTTGGTAGTAAATCCTCATTAATGTCAGGACAAAGTAGTACATCCTCAAGCAATATCTCAATAAAAAGTGAAGCAAGTTCAACTGAGGGAGCAGTAGGTCCAAATATGGCTAATAGTTTTTTACAAGAAGTCTAACTTATCCATATGGGCAACAAAGAATCGAATATTCAACAAAGGGAAGACAATAGAGGAAAACAAAAAGAGGGAGGGGGAGAGGGAAATCAAAAGCAGGAGAGGGTTTGGAGACCCACTCTTGGAACAAGAACAAACAGTGAGGGCTACTGAGGAAGATTTAATCAGAGTAATCAATTTGTCTGAAATGTCACTGTCAGAAGATCTTTGAAATGGAATGAATTTCTGTCCACGTCTAAGTGGGATATGACAGATGTATAGACCGACCTGTGCAAATTTGCACGTAATTTGAAATTGAAATAGTGCTTTTCGAATAATCCTGTGCCTAATAAACAGACTGCAAATTATATTGTTAGGGGTGATCAATCGATACAGGACATACGTGACACTGCTCTACTTTTATCTATTACCAAGAGTGAACACGACCCAGTTCAAATGCATTGTGTATTGACGGATTTGGAATGTAGTACTGATTTTAGCATTGATAGTGGTCTGAAACCTAAGTCCTGGATAACGCCACAATTAACCAGGTGCAAAAATATTGAAGTCATTTATAAAATGGTGAATAATGACTAGGACAGATGCGAAAACACCATGTTAAACAACAGGACTAGGTCTAACACTAATAACCTGACTTCTGGAGAACAGAAGGTACTGAAATAACTGAGTGACATTGCTAAAATTACCATCCGTGAAGCCGATAAGGGCAGCAACATTGTTGTAATGGATACTATTATGTACGAGGGTGAAATCATGGAACAACTTTCCAATATTAACTGTTAGAGGAAACTAACTAGCCATCCCATTCTTAATATCAAAAATATGATCAATACAGAACTTAGGAAGTGGAATGTCAAAGGGCTAATTATTGATGATAAATTTGGATATCTTTTAAATTATGAACCCCGATTTTCCTGCTTGTATGCACTCACCCAAATTCACAAGCACGCCACCCACCTGCCCGCCCAGGAGACCAATAGTTTCAGGACTAGGGGGCCCTACCGACAAGATCTCGGAATTTGTTGACACCTTCTTGCAACCCTATGTTGTTAATTTACCCGCCACCATTAGAGACACAAAACATATCCTTAATACACTTATGGATTTTAATTGGGATGATTCTATGATTCTAGTTACAGTAGACGTGGTCTCATTATATACCAATATTAGACACGATCAGGGCCTCTCAGCCCTTGAATACTGTCTTCTTAAAAGACTGGTGAAGCTTCTGGAGCATTCTGAGATGCTCATCACTATGTCGTGCATAATTTTGGAACACGATGTTTTTCTTTTTAAAGTGCACTGATACCAACAACTCTATGGAATCGCGATGGGCACCAGATTTGCGCCATCTTTTACCTGACGTTTCATGGGGCGGTTTGAGGTAGCGCACATCTGGGGCCCATTGGGTACTAAATGGCAAGAAATTATACTCTACTATGATAGATATATAGATGATTGCTTACTAATCTGGACAGGAAGTGAAAAAGATCTATATGAGTTTTTTGATTCCTTGAACAACAATGCTTATATTATATCTTGTACTATGACTCACAGTAAGGAAAGCACTGTGTTTTTGGATGTGGAACTAACAATTTACTCAGATAAAATCAAATGTAAACTGTTTAGAAAAAGCACATCCTGAAATTCAATATTACACTCCACAAGCTCGTACCCCAGATCACAAGTTAATGCCATTCCCTATGGGGATTTGTAAAGGGCTTGCAGAAATAGTAGCGATGATGAAGACTTTTTCAAATGCTCCGAAGATATGAAAACTAGATTCCTGGCTAGTGGATATGATAAGAATGTGGTCAAAAGGGCTAAGATTAGAGTTTCGAAATTACCTAGAGAGGACACCTTGAAAATAGGTATTACGGGTGGTAACAGTGCCCACTTTGAAACTTATCACTAACTGATATAAGATTTTTAGTATCATTAAAAAACATTGGCATCTTTTAACATCGGACCCGAATTTAGGTCCACATATTAGTAAACATCCAAGCATTGTTTATCGTAGAAGGAGAACTTTATGTAACAAAGTCAGCCCCAGTTACCCAAGCCCAATAAAGCAGAGAACACATGGCTGCACACATTAAATATGCGATCATATAAATGTGGCAATCGCAGCATGTGCAAATTTGCGATGCAGAATATACCTGAGTGTCAATATAACGGATCCAACAAATTTCTTATAAATCTTATAAAACAACATATTGATTGTTCGACCAAGTTTGTAGTACATGCTATTGTGTGCAGGGCCACTGAAATGTACATAGGCAATACTATTAGATGTTTGAAGGATCGTATGTCCGAGCATTTTAGGGCATTAAGAAATCTAGATCTGAGATACCCTATTGTGACACATGCATTAGAATGTCAAAATGAGAGCTCGAAAATTTCCTTTAGTTTTCATGGAATCAAATCCATCCCTAGTGACAGAAGGGGTGGTAACCGAGAACTCAAGGTTCGCCACTGTGAAGCACAATGGATTTTGAAATTGCATGCAGTTGAGTTTGGCATAAATATTGACTCAGAATTACAATACTGTTTGGAAACTTGAATTCATCTATCCTGGTAGAATATCGCTCTGAGGATCGATATATTTAGAACGTGTTACCCTTAAAGTTGTGCTATTAGGACTTGTAATGTATATAGGCCACAAATTGATGTTGAATTTTTATCTATCTGGTTATTACTCAAACAGGGGTTGCTCTGGATGTGGGTCATAACTGATATGAATAATTGACCTATTTGATTAATATATCAATCGGGTGCCATTTCTATGTATTGTATGTGATGTTTCTTTAGTCTGTAATGATGATGGCTATACCACATCCCCAAATTGATACGAGTTCAGGGGGTGTGATCATACATTTGTGAAATTTATGTAAGAACTGTTGATTTTTCTACCCTTTCTCTCCCATCTTACATTCGTTGAATTGATGGGAAAATTGTTGAGTTCTTTACCCTGTCTCTCCTGTTTTCCCTTGAATATTGTATGGTACTTTTGGACTACGTATTGCTGGAACGATCGCTTTTGTTGGTCAGGTTATGTCCTGTAACAACAATTGTAATTGAAAAAATTGACCAGCAATTTTTACTTAAATTCAGAATCGTTATGAGAAACCTTTCTTTCCCCATTTTTCTTCTTCTCTTTTTTAGACTTCACTTGAAGTCCTAATTTGTATTCCTTTTTCTTTTTCCACTCACTGGTCTCCTGATTTATTATTCTTGGATTTGGGTCTATTCTGATGATTAAGGCTCAGAATTTTTCTTACTAGTTGTCCCTTTTATCCTTACCTAAGAGGTCCTAATAAATATGAACTTGGAGGCCTACTTCAACACTATATTTTTTTGGGGCACTTATATTGGTAGGTTGGAAGATATTTAATAGATCCCTTTTTCTACTTTTGAGACATGTAATAATATTTTCGATTGCCTCAAAATCAGAGTATAATAATAATCTTTAGTACTGGTTCACCTGGTTTAAGAATGGAACCCTTCGTTGTGGGCAAGGCGGTGTTAATTGCTCGCAAGACTTGTCTCATTTTACAAGCTGGGGCTGTGCCGGTATTTACAGAATATAAGACAGCCATAAACTTGAATTAAAGATCATTCCAAGATGGCGCCTCTTGTCGTATACTAGTTAGAGCGTTTATTTTTAGTCTGTCGTCACTTTTTCTAACACAGTTAGTGTAGCGGTCTGTAAAGACATCCCACAGCATGGCGCGGGTGCTAGACACCGATTTGTAGATATGGAGTACTCTCCTTGTTTCTGAATAATTCTGTGTGCAGGTAAAGCTGGTATCTTTGTTTTTTGATTAATCCTGTTTCATTGTGTAGATGAACTAGTACTCATTTTTATTTAAATACAGAGGACCAGTGACATTATTGGCATAACCTGACTCCGGGACAGAGATACTTGATTAAGAAAAAGGTCATTCAAGAGTTTTTTTTTGCTTTTGCGTAATTTTGTTTTATTGTGCAGATTTTACCAAGTCCTCAGTAATGTTTTAGTTAAATATATGGGGCTAGTGGCATTATCCGCATGACCCGACTCATGGACAGAAATATTTGGATAAGAATAAGGCTATTTGAGAGGTCCTACGAGCAGTTGCCACAGATTTGTCTTGCTGATAACAACATTGTGATTCTGTTAGGTGGGACATAGGACCCCCTGATTAGGATTCAGGGTCTTTACGGAACTGTTTAACGTGATAGATTTGTATCGAAACTCGTTTTAGATGTTACAAGGGTAAGAGTTTTGGACACAATATTTGATTCACATAACTTGTATGCATTTGGATGTATAAATATTTTAGGTGACATTTTGATGTATTTGCAGATAGATGGCTTTATACACTTTTAGGCAAGGTGGTTTTGCTTTGCTTTTCTTTTCTTACTTGTATGAAATCTTGTTGTAACTAGGTTTTCTCCAATAGAGAATATGACTATTTGGTGTATTCTTTTTTGGTACTCAGCTGGATCCTTTGTATTTTATGAAAATATAAGCTTAGTGAAAACTATTTGATGCTGTTTTTTGCTACACGACAAGCAACCGATTTTATTGAGTGTTTCAAAATCTGAATAGCAAGATAGGGGGACTGTAGAATTAGGTTTGAAAGTTTTTTTTTGATAACTATGTGTATGCTTATTTATAGGGTATTTTCTGGTTTTCAACACAACTTCATATATTCTGGAACTTTGAGATGCCGCAAGTTCGATAGTCTTGGCTGTTTTTGTGAATGGTGAGTTAATGGAATGTGACGCTCTGTTTTATCGATGCTCCTTTGGTATTATATTTAAATTTGTGAGAGGTTGTTCACCATTTGGATTTTTTCTTTATCATTCTAAACTTTTCACCTACCTTTTCTCTTTGGGCGGTCTGTTCTCTCTCACTTGAATCTGCACTGGCAGATGGCGTGGACATGATACTGCATGTATCTTGATCTATTTGTTTGTTTATGTTTTGAGTTGGTGTTTGATTTACACTAATATAGGTTTACCCTTTTCACTATTTTGGGTGATAGTGGTATTTATTTACTTTTCTGTTTCTAGGATAATTGAGCATTTGTAATTGCTCTTTTCTTAGCCCTGAGGAAGTCTTGGGTGAATGCCCGCATAAGACGAAACACGTGTTGGCTCGGTGGCTTTTGTGTGTTGGAAAAGACTAAGAAAATAGGAACGGAAGCATTTACTCTAAAAGATTGGACACAAATAAAGAGCAAAGAAAATCACCAAAGAAGAACACTTTGTGGACAAAAAAATAAAATTCCACGTTAATATATGAGTTTTGCTCTGGACATTGAGTTTGTTTGTCATTAAAGAAAGAGGTCTACCACAAATCTATAGATAGGAAAACGGTTTTTAATTTGACAGTTTTTACGTTAGGAGTCTACGAGAAAACCTACTCTTTGGAGCAATTACTCAATCTAAGGCATAACAGTACTATGAAGGAAGACTACAAGAAACAAACACAGGTTGTCGAGTAGATACTCAAGGAACAGGCTTACCCCCGAGGTTTGCCACAAGAGTTAATAAAAGAACACAGAATAGTATTGAGGACCAATTACTACAGAGGTGAGAGAGGAAACCTAATAACAAACTGACATCTGTAACTACATATAGCCCTTTCTCTAATAACATTAAAAAAAATAATCATCACACGCCATAGATTACTTAAAGCAGGCCCTTATCACCTGGAGAGACCTATGTTCCCCTTTAGACATCTCAGAAGCTTACAGGACCAGATTATGCATACAAGTCCCAATACTCAACCCACTAGATCTAGCCAATGAACTTGCTACATAACATAACATGCATTTGTAAAACACACGTTCACCCATAAGGGTATGTTGGCACTGAATATCAGATGTTTATTGTTACCCTACTTAATGGTACTCATTTATTTCGACCTCAGACGGTTGAAAGGCTCAGTGGACCTGCCAGGATTTGAACCTGTGACCATGAGGTCCCAATAGAGGAGCATGAGGTCCCTATAGTGAATGCATTAGTTCACCAAGCCAACAGACCCTCAGTCTCTGGGACAGGCCTCTGACACAGGTCCACAACTCCTGTGACAGTTGTAATGTGTGTTGACTCATTAAAAAACAAAAGAGATTGTCCTTAGCTAAAATCTCCATGTATTTTATGATATGCAGATGCAGACTTAAATATGTCGGTATGAAAACTAGATGTGCCAAGGTCAGAATCAATGGGCATAGACTTGACTTGACTTGCAGCTTATTGCCTGCTGCTTTTAGAAGGGAACGGAGCACTTCTCAGTGTGCAAAGTACTATTTGGGTGGGTGGAGGGCTCGTCTGTGTTGCTTTTAAAAATCGCCCCCTGAACACCTACCTGCTTAACTTTACACCCCAGCATTGTTACGCTCTAGGCCCTGTTCCACCGGAGTCTTGTGGCTGTTTGATGTGGAGGGCCGTTTCAGAGCAAGGACCAGAAAGAGCTACTTCCGGTAGCACACACTGACCAGCCATCTTGGTCGGCGGTCTAGTTGTCATGCTGTTCAAACGCCATAAATTTGCTGCTGGCCTCGTCCGTTCTGCTTGACTTGCAGCTTATTTCCTGCTGCTTGTAGAAGGGAACGGAGCACTTCTCAGTGTGCAAAGTACTATTTGGGTGGGTGGAGGGCTCTTCTGTGTTTTTAGAAAAACTTTGTGTTGCTTTTAAAACTCGCGCTGAGGTAATTGGAATTTTTATGGTCAATTGTGCCCCCTAACGTAGACCCCAACGGCTCCATGTACGAGTTTCAAGTACATGTAATTTCCCTCCACAACCGAATCTGAAGACGCAAATACATTTGCGTCCAACGTTAACATGTCCTCTATCAGATCCACCATGAATGGATCGATAATTCCGTTCCTAAGTATGCCGTGCCGAGCTAGGCCCTGATTTCTGTCTTCAAGCCACTTCTGCCTCTGCCTCTGAAAGCTGCAGCATGGAGACGCATCCCTGACCTCTGCCTTACTTCCTGCCAACCGAGCGGTGCCCGGCTCGGCCTGGTCTGCATGCCAAAAACAGTATTTTGCCTTCACGTTATCAGCGTAGCCATCTCAGCTCCTCGAAAACACATTCCTGTCTAGTGAAATACGAAAACATATCCCCGACTGCAGAGCAAGGGCCAAGCCTTCCTGTCCTCCCTCATGAAATTCATTGCTCCCGTTACCATGGTAGGCCCCTGGCTCCGAGCATTTGCACCTAGACACGCATACATTCAGTATAGAATAGCCTCTGCCCAAGAGACCTTTTGCTCCAGATTAAACATCCTCCAAACACATGATATCAGATATGTTTAGGGACAGGTCGATCTGACATGCCAGACTTCTGTCTCTTCTACTAGTGTTAAAAGTCAGACTCTTAGCTTCCTCCATATGTACGTCAATCACACGTCATATTAGCTGCGCGCGCATTCAGGCCATAGGTTTCAGCTGACTCTGCAAGAATTCTCTAAGCATCCACCCACTTATGACACTTTTCTGTGACGTTTCTAGTTCACGCCTCTGTGCACACCCATGTTCACGCCTTTTTGCTACGCACATGTGTTCTTATCATATACATTTCACTTGTCACGCCTACTGTATTCAATACTATTGTGTCATTTTACTATATATGTCATGTACTGTGAATAAATCGTTGACATCTTTTCCTGCCATCATTGCATACCCGAACCCTTGTATTGATGGACTAGATCTCCATTGACTCGAGTCATTTAGTCATCCTTTATGATTAAAGCCCTTATGACTCAGACACCACGGACTCTGCCTCTCATTTGATTGAGCTATTCTTTTGTAACCTGTCTGAAATTATATGGAAAAATAGTATGCGGTAAAATATTTACCACATAATTTGGCGCCCGAATAGGGACACCTCCCCCACCCCACGCGCCGGTGATGCGTCGCAGTCTTTGCCCCCGACCACAGCTGTGACGGACCCCATGCGCATCTGCAGGATTTCCTGTATCTCCCTCAGGCCTACGGAGGTGGCGGAGACTGCGGCCGACATCCAGACGAGGCGGTGAGGAGTGCGGAGGATCCCGACCAGAGCCCAGCCGAGAGAGCAGTGTCCGAGGTATCGAGAGGCCCACCTGTAGTGTTGAGGCGCATGCATAGTGCGCGGCAGAAGCAGTGACGTCAGTCCAGTCTAGTCGAGTTTCCGAGGCCTTCCGTTCCGTGCTTCCCGGTGAGTACCGTTGCTGGGGACGCATCTAGACGGGTGCATTAATTTGTGTCCGGTCAAGACGGGTTTGGGTACACAGACCCGGTCTGCACTGTTTTAGCAGTGTATCTGTACTGTTTAGCAGTGCATCTAGTATTGAATTATATAGTTATTATTGCTTGTGTCGAAATGTTTCAATGTGTTTCAAATATCGTGGTATGAGTGATTGTTCGCATTTTTCTTACTGTGTTTATTGTGTATAGTGTCTAGATCGAGGTAGCGATGCCTTTATTCTCGAAATTGCGACAGATAGGAACTAGGAAAGGGATACTCGAGGAAGCTGTTCCCATCCCACCCAGGGACACTCCTGGTTATTTTATGTACCACAAGCACGGCTTAGATGCCATATTATTTCTCGACTTGTGGGTGGAATACACGAAAGACTTGGCAGAGAATCAGAGATGGCCCGTTACAGGGACATGGGATGCCGAGTGCATCATGAGAGTAGAGGAAGCGTTGTGGAAAAAGAAAGCCCGACAGTCACAGAAAGATGCCATTGAATTATGGCGTAAAGAATCACATAGACGGACAGAGAAAGAACTTAGAAAAGCAGAGAAGAGTAGAGAGGATTCAGAAAAAGCCAAAGAAAAGGAACTACTAGAAGAAGGAGAACGAGTTAGAATGGAACAACACGACAGACAGAGTAATGCCATTATGACAGGACTGTATCCAGTCCTGGCCGAGGGCCTGCCCAAGGCGACCCCGGAAACACAGAAAAATCTGCCCCCTCCATTGGTTCCGACTAAAGTACGTCACAAGACCGCAGCAGATATTTTCCTTTCTTCCTATTTAGATGATGTAGCTCCCGCATATACCAATGTACCTGCCCGTGTACCCGTACCACCTGCTGACAATAACCTACCCCATGATCATCAGCCCCCGGGTCCGCAACAGCAGACCCCTCCTGCACCGCTTCCTGCACCCGTACCTGTTGTTCCCCCTATTCATCCGCTTAATCCTTTTGGGTCTGGCACGGTTCAGGTTCCAACCCCGTTACAGCAGATACCGACCCTACAGCCAGGCTATGCTCAAGCCTCCGCCTCAGGAGGTGCTACAGGAGGTTACTGCACCCCGCCACAGTTACAACGAGTGACAATGAGAGAATTCGCAATGTCGCGAACACCTAAAGGTGCCCCAGCCGAAAAGCTCAAAGAACAGCTTACAGATTGCAGATATGACACAGTGCCTGGTAAAACAGGACCCATGTTATTAGCGTCTCTACGTCTGAGACGTGTTACAGATTATTTGATGTTGTTACCAGAAATGCCAGACCATCTAGACAATCTGTATCATTTTATTAGATTAGGAGAAAGACCGGAGTGTGTTGGTGAAGCCATGTCACGTCAGAAAGTTGAGACTCAAGGTTTGATAATGCGATTTTTGGTTAATTGTTTGATAAGGGAACAAGATCAGCCCAGTTTTCCACAAAGTGAGATGGATAGATTGAACAGATGGGGTCAGAATATTTCAGAGGGTAAACATGATAGAGAAAGATGTGTACATGCTATGGTTAGAAAGATCCGTAAAGAAATAATAGCAATACATGCCCGTCGAGAATCTGAAAAACCACTCGAATCAGACGATCAGGACTCCTCAGAGGAGGAAGAACCAGAGAATCCAGCAGAAACATTGCAACTACCAAGTAGAGACATGGTGGCATATGTAGGTAGAGAGAAACTCCCTAGACCGTATCCTCTTGATAGGCCCTTCGATAGACCCATTCGGTTAGAAAACAAGAAACGATACCTTTGTCCGATACCAGAACGATGTACCCTTGAACATGTATTCCAAATTACTGACAAAGTACTGAAAGAAAGGGTAGGTTATCACGAACTCAACACCCTAAGTGATCAGGAACTAGCCCGGTCCGCAGTATAGTGGTCCGGAGATGACAGCATATACAAAGACGATTCAGTAGTGCAAACATTTTTAAGTCTTACTCCAGAAGAACAGCGACTAGCTGGTATATACATGACCCAACACCTCATTATACAGTACGAAAACCAAGCATCTGATCCAGGTCCGTTATATAGTTTATTGCAAGACTTACTCCTGAGAAGATGGAGAGGTCTAGGTACCGATCTAATTGAAACGATTTTAGAACAACGCCACAAATATAGAACTTTTTTGACTCCACATTTTGTTTCCGTTCCACCCCCAGTCAGGCAACCATATCACTTTGACAAACAGAATCCTTTACGAGAAGTACATCCAATCTGGAACCCTGATGATACCTTTGCACGTGTGTATGTATACACGCCCATAACTAAAATGGAATTATTGGAAATGAAGAAAATAGTGCCCAGTCATGATAAAGACCCTGCAGGTTTCCACCGTGAAATAAAAGACATGTTACTCATGGGAGATTATACCTATCCCGACATTATGAAAATATTGAAAGTGTTATTGCCTGCCAGTATTTACGAGAAACTCAAAGAAAAAGAATGGGAGGTGGGAGACAAAAAGATTGATTGGGCTGCATTGGAAGCCGAAGAAACAACTCGAACCCCAGGTTTAGGTCTTGGGGATAAAACTAAAGCATTACCAGGATTGTTAGTACAGGTTTTGCCAAGATTGTTAGCAACTAAAAAGGAGGACTGGGATGCAATCTCAGCCTGCAAACAGAAACCCGACGAAGACACTAGTGATTTTTATTCCCGATTTGAGAAATGTTTTATTATTAATAGTGGCCTGAAAACAAGTAGCGAGTCATACCCACACCTTTTTGTATCCAAATTAGTCGAGAATTCATTGCCCCAGGTTAAGAACCGTGTACTGAAAGTCGCGAGCACATGGCAAGCTAACTCGCCTTCCCAAATGTTACAAATGTTACAGTACCACCAGAACAGAATTAGAGAAGAACATGATCACGAACAGAGACGTATGAAAGACACGAAAATGAAAGTACTAGTTGCTCAGTCAGTTCCAGCTGACGGTCATAAAAGGGGTACGACACAATCCAATAATTCAAATTCAGCAGCACCTGTTAAAGGGATATGCAACTATTGTAAACATCCAGGTCACTATGTAAACGATTGTGCAGTTTTGAAACACAACATAGCCACAGGTAAAACTAAAGAGAGACCGCGTCCTCCTAGACAGGACCAGGTCCAACAACACGTTCCACAGAATGTCCAGCCTATGCAGATTCCACAACAGACTGTAGCGGTACCACAGCCACAGCCCATTGCCGCAACACAACATGTCACACAGCAGATGTACCAGTATGCACAATCTGATTACCCCGATTATCAGCAATACACATGAAACAGCCTAGAGAGGGAGGTTGGCTTGCCCCTTATCGAGGTTCCTGTAGATCAAGAAGGCCCTTATGTACACAGTCAGGTATTAGGGAAGGATAGAAAATTTTTAATTGACACAGGGGCAAGCAGGACAACCATCAGTCACGACGAGGTTCCAGGGGCACCCCTCTCAGGCTCACAGAATGTTTCCCTTGGATTTTCAGGAAAGCCTATTGTTAATGAAGTATCGCAACCAGTTCCCCTTGCAGTTGGTCCATTGTCCCGCACTACAGATTTATTGCTCACGAAATCATGTCCAGAAAACTTGCTTGGTATAAAGACCCTGAAGGCTCTAGGAGCTGTAATTTGTTGTTCTCCGGAAGGAGTAAGGTTGTTCCTTCGTGATTTTAAGGGACATTATGTATTGAGAGATTTTGACCCTAGGTTACAGAATGTTCCTGCACATTTATGGGCAAAAGGCCCCACTGATGTAGGTTGTATGCACATTACTCCATATTGTGTTACACTCAAGCCAGGAGTAGTACTACCACGCATCCGACAATACAAGTTACCACCAGATGCTGTAGTGGCTTTACTGAAAATCATTGACGAGCTCATTGCACTAGGAGTGGTTGTAGAAACCGACTCCAATGTTTGTAATTCCCCTATCATTCCAATTCTTAAACGTACTGATCCAAATGCACCTCCAGTTTATCGATTAGTTATCGATTTACGAGAATTGAAAAAATGCATTGTACCACAATATCCTGTGGTCCCAGACATTTCGTCCTTATTGACAGCTATTGATTCCGAAGCGACGTTCTTTACTGTAATAGACCTCAAGAACGCCTTCTTTAGTGTTCCCATTGACCCGGAGAGCCAATATCTTTTCGGATTCTGTTTAAATGGCCGAAGCTTCAAATTTGCACGTGCACCTCAAGGATTCACAGAAAGCCCCAGCATCTACAGCCAAGCATTAAAACGACAACTTGACAGTATTCACATGCCTGCCAACACTGCCCTACTCCAATACGTCGATGATCTATTGATCACCGCCCGTAGTGAACCAGAATGTGAACAAGCATCACTGACAGTTTTACTTTTCCTGGCAGACAAGGGACACAAGGTGTCTCCTTCGAAGCTACAATTCTGTGCCCAGCAAGTGGTGTACCTTGGGCACTTGCTGACCAAGTGGGGTAGGCAGCTGACACCTGAACGAATTCAGTTAATTGCACATCTTCCGCAACCCAAGACACAGAAAGAAGTACGAGCCTTCATTGGACTCACTTCTTATTGCAGACAATGGATTCCACAATATGCATTTCTAGCTAAACCACTCATACAGTTGACAACACAGGAGGCAGCGTCTTCGACTGTTCTCCCATGGACGCAGGAACATGCACAAGCTTTTGACGAATTAAAGAAAGCCTTATGTCAAGCACCAGTTTTAGCTACACCATGTTACAGCAAACCTTTTACACTTTTTGTCACAGAACGCGATGGCACAGCGGTGTGGGTTCTCACTCAGTTACAAGCAGACAAACACAGACCGTGTGCTTATTTTTCGAGTACATTGGATCCAGTAGCCCAGGCCTTGTCTGCGTGCTTGAAGTCAGTTGCAGCTACAGCTCTGGCAATCCGACAAAGCGACTCCATTGTATTAGGACATCAATTGACAGTACAAGTTCCACATTCTGTAGAGGTTCTTTTAAACAGAACCCAGACTCAACACTTGACTATAGCACGACTGACAGGTTATGAATTGACGTTATTCCAGCCACACATAGAAATCAGACGCTGTAACACACTGAATCCTGCTACACTTTTACCATCGAGCACCATAGATCCTACTCCACATGACTGCGTAGAAGTGGTTGACACAGTTATGAAACCCAGACAAGACTTGACAGATGTCGCATTACCCGATCCAGACCTGACACTTTATGTGGATGGTTCATGTCTAAGAACAAGTACAGGAGAGTTAGTGGCCGCATATGCAGTGACCACCGAAACTGATGTCATAGAAACACATCGCATTGACACTCTGTCAGCCCAAGCAGCAGAGCTCATTGCTCTGACCCAAGCCTGTATACGTGCAAAGAACCAGAAAGTAAACATATACACAGATTCACGTTATGCATTCGGAGTTGTACACAACTTCGGTGTCCTCTGGCAAGAAAGAGGTTTCTTGACCTCTCACGGAGCCAAGATCCAACATGGCCCCCTCATTCAAGCCCTATTGGAAGCAATACATTTGCCTACGGCTATAGCTATCATGAAGTGCAAGGCACATACAAAGGTCACAGACAGGATTTCTCAGGGCAACGACTTTGCAGATCGAATAGCGAAACATACAGCACTGACTCATACTCAAACGACTGACATGACCAAGACAGATGTAACTTCACAGACACATTGCATGACAGTCAGGGACTCCACACTAGATGTCATCGACATACAGACACATGCCACTCCAGATGAAATAAAGAAATGGGCTGAACAAGGAGGGGTCCAGACAGACCAAGGATGGATGACGAAGGGAAAGACCACATGGTTTCTCCCCGACTCTATGGTTCAAGTTATCATCAACACAGCACATAGTCCAGCACATTTAGGAGAAAAAGCCATGTTAGACAGTGTACAGAATCTCTGGTTCAACAAGCATTTACGAGCAGCAGCAAAACAGAAAGTGCGTACCTGCATGATCTGTTGTCAGTTCAATCCAGGAAAAGGGATTCCCGTAGAGCAAGGTGGATTCCATCCTCCCGACTATCCTTTTGAAGTCCTCCAGATGGATTATATCCAGATGGACAGATGCCGAGGTTTTAAGTATGTCCTCGTAGTCGTATGTGCCCTATCCCGATGGACAGAAGCATATCCCGTCCCAGATTACACTGCCCCGACCACTGCCAGGCAGTTGGTTCGTGAGTTTTTCCCTCGATACGGTTCGCCCCGTGTCGTGTATTCAGATAACGGTCAGCCATTCTCATCCGAACTCATGAAGCAGGTCTCTCTTCTATTGGGGTACCAGTGGAAGTTTCACTGTGTCCGACATCCAGAGGCAGCAGGTCTCGTGGTGCGACACAATCAGACTCTGAAAACTCGCCTTGCAAAAGTGTGTAAAGAGAAGGGAGTGGATTGGATAGTAGCGTTGCCAGTTGCTCTTTTTTATATGAGAATGGTAGCTCATTCCAGGACAGGGCTATCCCCGTATGAGGTGGTCTTCGGTAGACCTCCTAATATGTGGGGGACGCCTCTGCCGCGAAAGATTACTGATGTTGATAGTACTATGTTGACAGATTACCTTGCTTCCTTGGTGTCTGCACTACAATCATGTTGTTCACAGGTCGCGGCAGCCTTCCCAGACAACACAGAGGTGAAGCCACATGAACTGGTCCCAGGCAATGTAGTCGTCGTACGGAACTTTGACAGATCGAGCCCGTTGGAGCCCCGCTGGAAGGAGCCGAAGATTGTTTTGTTAACTACAAGGACTGCAGTAAAAATTGAGGGATGGAAGGGGTGGGTGCACTCCAGTCACGTCAAACGCTTTCATGGACTTCCGCCAAAACCCGAATCCCAGAACTCCCACGTACCAGTGACTGATACCAAACTCCCCCTTCTAGAGAAAACTCCCCAAGAGGAGTATCGCCAAAAGTTGAGGTCTAGTAAGTCAGACAGTTTAATTGTTTAAGTCCCCCTCGGGTGAAGCGGTTAGGCAGTTCTGACAATGTTAAAGTTAGACCCAAATAGAGAGAGAGATAGTCAGGAGACCAAGAAACGGAAATATTGTAAAAGTCTCCGGAGCAGATGCGTCTGCACATTACTTATTATGCTTTTTCTGAGTCTTACGAATATTGCTTTAAGTTGGATGCTTTATATGTATTTTCCTCTTGCACATTTTTCTAATAACACTGCAGAACACACGTTTAGTGCTCTACCCCCACACGAATTGTCTTATCGACTTGCGCTGCGCAACAATACATTCATTCGTATGTTACACCATTCTCACCAGACCAACAATGCTACTAATTGTTGGATATGTGGCCGACTCCCTCCCTACCAGAACTACAAGGGAGCTCTGCCTCTCTTTCCTTACCCGTTTACACATAATGGTTCCTGTGGTGCCTGGTTTAGTTTAATATCTTCTATAGACACTGACTCTAAGGTTTCCCAAGGCAATTGGATATGGGGAAATCTGAACACAGTCATGAACAAAGCATGTTTCCCGAACGAAGAAGGTCTTCCACAAATGACAGGGACAGATCTAGAAAACGAAGTGTATGGATTAGGCAATTTTACACTTAACCTCATGATTCTAAATGTTCAGTCAGAAACCAGTCCAGACTTTCCATCCATATCAGTTCTACCAGCGAAAGGTGTGTTATGTGTCAGAAAAAATGGTTCAGTACATCTAGGTCACAGTGACTGTACTACTGTGGTCGAATTCAGTGATCAAGGCAAGTCTACTTTCAAAGCTTCCCGACATTCCTATTTTATATGTGGTCAGACAGCTTATGTCCGCTTACCTCCAGACTGGGATGGTACCTGTTTCATTGCATTCTTATTACCACCAGTATTTCTAGCCCCATCTGACTATCACAGGAATTCCCACCTTAATATTGTTAGACACAAAAGAGACCTCCCAATAGTTGATCAGACTGAAACTACATGGGAACAATATACAGATTTCAATAAAGGATTCTTTCCCTATCTAGGAACTGTCTCCAACAGTAAACTGATACGCAAATTAACCAGAATACTCGAAGCAGTAGTGAATAAGACTACTTCAGCTTTGGGCAACTTAACAGAGGAGCAGTCTGCTATGAGACTTGTTGTTCTTCAGAACTGCCTTGTCCTTGACGTCATCCTGGCCGATAGGGGCGGGGCTTGTAGAGTCATCGGATCCAGTTGCTGCGTATTTATTCCAAATAATGCGCCATCAGTCTATAAGGCCATTACCCGACTTCACGAGATTGCCCATCTGATACATCAGAATCCAGGCTCCTGAACTTGGTCCGGTTGGCTCTGGAGTGTAGTAACAGCCTGGGGATGGAAGCTACTGTCATTCCTAGGAATCATATTGGCCATAGTATTCAGTTGTTGTTTATGTTTACAATGTGGGCCAGCGATTTGCGGCTTGTGCGCCACAGCATGTGTTCCCCATTCAAGTGCACGTTCCCATTCCAGAAGAAAGAAAGAAGAACAAATGATGTTGTATGAACAGATTGATGGTCTCATGAACATCGACATATCATGAAGGGTCCGTAGGGGATAAGGAGGGAATGAGGTAATTGGAATTTTTATGGTCAATTGTGTCCCCTAACGTAGACCCCAACGGCTCCATGTACGAGTTTCAAGTACATGTAATTTCCCTCCACAACCGAATCTGAAGACGCAAATACATTTGCGTCCAACGTTAACATGTCCTCTATCAGATCCACCATGAATGGATCGATAATTCCGTTCCTAAGTGTGCCGTGCCACCATCTTTATGTGGTGCGTTTTCACGTTTTCCTGGCTCTGCCGAGCTAGGCCCTGATTTCTGTCTTCAAGCCACTTCTGCCTCAGCCTCTGAAAGCTGCAGCATGGAGACGCATCCCTGACCTCTGCCTTACTTCCTGCCAACCGAGCGGTGCCCGGCTCGGCCTGGTCTGCCTGCCAAAAACAGTATTTTGCCTTCAAGTTATCAGCGTAGCCAGCTCAGCTCCTCGAAAACACATTCCTGTCTAGTGAAATACGAAAACATATCCCCGACTGCAGAGCAAGGGCCAAGCCTTCCTGTCCTCCCTCATGAAATTCATTGCTCCCGTTACCATGGTAGGCCCCTGGCTCCGAGCATTTGCACCTAGACACGCATACATGCAGTATAGAATAGCCTCTGCCCAAGAGACCTTTTGCTCCAGATTAAACATCCTCCAAACACATGATATCAGATATGTTTAGGGACAGGTCGATCTGACATGCCAGACTTCTGTCTCTTCTACTAGTGTTAAAAGTCAGACTCTTAGCTTCCTCCAGATGTACGTCAATCACACGTCATATTAGCTGCGCGCGCATCCAGGCCATAGGTTTCAGCTGACTCTGCAAGAATTCTCTAAGCATCCACCCACTTATGACACTTTTCTGTGACGTTTCTAGTTCACGCCTCTGTGCACACCCATGTTCACGCCTTTTTGCTACGCACATGTGTTCTTATCATATACATTTCACTTGTCACGCCTACTGTATTCAATACTATTGTGTCATTTTACTATATATGTCATGTACTGTGAATAAATCGTTGACATCTTTTCCTGCCATCATTGCATACCCGAACCCTTGTATTGATGGACTAGATCTCCATTGACTCGAGTCATTTAGTCATCCTTTATGATTAAAGCCCTTATGACTCAGACACCACGGACTCTGCCTTTCATTTGATTGAGCTATTCTTTTGTAACCTGTCTGAAATTATATGAAAAAATAGTATACGTTAAAATATTTACCACAGCGCCCTGAACACCTACCTGCTTATTTTTACACCCCAGCATTGTTACGCTCAAGGCCCCGTTTCACCGCAGTCTTGTGGCTTTTTGATGTGGAGGGCCGTTCCAAAGCAAGGACCGGAAAGAGCTAGCACACACTGACCCGCCATCTTGGTCGGCAGTCTAGTTGTCCGACGTCCCCCGAAGTCCTATTTAGGTCGAGCATAACGCGGGAGCGCAGTGGACGGGCGCAGCGGGTGTGCCGATGGCGCGCCGAACTTGCGCCAAAGGTAGGCCCGTCTGCGCCCGTCCGCGCCAGTCCATCGCCTCTCGCCAGGGATGCTGCACCTACCAATTTGGATGGACGTACCTACACAAGAATCGTCCTGTTGAGTGTGCACCAGCAAGTCCATCAGTGCGAACGCCCTCCCCTCCATCCGCTGTGTGGCCCGTCCAAGTGCCCATGCCGGGATTTCTCACTTGACCAGCCTACCTCTATCAATGTACGCTCTGAGTCCCCGGCCGTACGGTATCTTAAGATCTTACAACTTAATGTCAGATCGTTTGTCAAACACCATGCCGAAGTTCATGACCTCATCTTAGATGAGGCACCTGATATTTTCTTTGTGGCAGAAACCTGGCCCCACGATGAGGTGACGGCTGAGCTTCATTTAACTCTTCCCCCAAAGTACTCCATCTACACGAGTAATCGAAACACCAGAGGAGGGGGTATAGCTGTAGTTGTAAAATCCTTTTATCCGTGTGTGTGGAAGAAGATGGTGATAGATGGCTGTGAAAGTGCGCACTTTCGCATCTCGGTAAACCATCACTTCACCTTCTCTGGGCTACTGATCTACAGACCCCCAAGGAATGATGTCACATTCAGGAAAGACCTTCCAGAGACAGTTGGCTCTCTTGCAATGGGAGCAGCTAACTTTAGTATCTTTGGCGATCTAAACCTTCATTTTGACCTATTCCAGACCTCGACCATCGGCAGCTTGCTCGTCAACTTAGCAGCGTTCCAGCTTTAGCAGATGGTCACTAATCCTACTCATGTGGGTGGTCATATACTGGATCCTATATTCACCAACTTAGCAACGGCTAATGTCCAGTTGCTGACCCCGTGGTATGGTCTGATCATCTACTGGTGGAGCTTTCCCTCCCAGTTTTGGAACCACCATTTAAAATTATAGACAGAGTCGTTCTTAAACGTCCCTGGAGAAAGCTGAAGCTCGAGGACTTCCATTGCCTCCTTAGGGAAAACCCCCCTGTTCCATTCAACGAAGTAGAGTCTGGCTATGACTTCTTCTGTGATCAGCCACAGGACCATTTGAGCCTCCAAGGCAGGGCGCTTTCCGGGCACCATGGGCGGTGGCCGCATTGCTGGTTGATGCACTTGCGAGAGGCTGAGGACTGATCCTACTGACCAGGCCCAGGGACATGGCCTAAAAAGATAGGGTGCAAGCTTTTGGCTGCAAGCGCTGCATTTCGGGAGGGCAGCGGCTACTGAGACCTGGACCTGACCAGAACCTGGACTCTGCATTGGACTGGTCGCCCCGCCCTTGTGGCCGTGCGCTCCGCTGAGGCTTGGCCCTGTGCAAGGCGCTGCCCCGGGCACACATCTTTGGTTGCCGCGGGACAAGGCACCCGGCTGGCACGGACTATGCTGGGGAGCAGATGTGGCACGGACTAAGGGGGATTTAAGCGCAGACATTATCGATGACACACCCCGTGGCCGCCCTGGGGTGCTGCCTATGGCCCGCTGATCATGGCTGAGCCACCGCCACTGGAACCCACGGGATGGAACCGAGAGACTTCCTCAGCCGATTCTGGGTACAGGTGCAACGACCCCCCACTCTTGCTTCCTAGCCGGCACGAGATGAAAAGCTGAGGGAAGACGTGACCACTGATCCAGGTGAAACATATCTTCTTGTCGCTTCACGCTACCCTCCACTTGTGCAGCCCTAACTCCCCACTGAAGCCCTGCAGGTCTCTGGACATTGTTGTCACCAGCGCAAGCTCTTCATCCGCCACTTTGCTCATGTCTGGGGGCATTAGGACGTGGACTGGCACTGGAGGCACGCAACTGAAGGGGAATATGGACAAGCTCACAAAATTTGCGGATGCGGACCAGATGGCAGCCAAGCTCGACACCATGCTGGCTGCCATGGAGAGGCTGGAGGAGTCTGCCCAGCTCACTCGCACCTCCCTGGAGACCAAAAAAGACAGTGTTGCAATCGATCTTTCCCACCTGCAAGCTGATCATAAAAAATCGGAGGAACGCAATACGGCTATGGAGGGTGCCATGGCAGAGCTTGAACCCCGGGTCACCCAGACCGACAAACAGGTGCAAGACCTCCTTAATAGGGTCGAATTCCTAGAGGACCATGTAGAAGACGCGGAAGGGCGGGCACGGAGGAACAAACGTGAGAATCGTGGGCATGCCAGAGCGATGGGAAGGGGAGGAGCCTGCGACGCATATGGAGGATTGGCTGAGGGCCCTGCTGCCTGAAGGCACGCTGTCGCCTCACTTTGTTGTGGAATGGGCACACCGCGTGCCGACGAGACCGCTTCCCACGGGGTCCAATCCCAGACCGCTGCTTCTTCGGATCTTGAATTATCGCGACCTTGATTCCATTTTGCATGAAACAAGGCAGCTTCAAGATGTTCGAATCGATAATGCCAAAATAATGTTCTTCCCTGACTACACGATTCAGGTTCAGCGTCAGAGGCACTCCTTCCTCGCCGTGAAGCAACGCCTGCGCCAGCTAGATCTCAAATATTCCCCCCTATTCCCTTCTAGGCTGAGAGTGGTGGCGCAGGATAAAACACATTTCTTCACCAACCCGGAGGAGGTTGAAGCCTGTTTGGACAGTGGAACAGACCCGGCGCCCCGGCGAGCGTCGGGGCTTTCCGGCAAGCAGCACATTTGTGGACCTCGACGGTGCCGCAGGAACAGGTCGTCACCGGCTTACCGGACATGGACGGCAGCAGGCACCAACCCACCTGCGGAACTTATACGCCACGAACAACAGGACTCTCTTCGCATGGTGGTGGAGCTCAGCTGCTCTCTAGCCACAGACACTGCTCCGGATGCTAGCCCCCGAGACCTGCCCAGTGATGACGAAGCTATCTATGGGTTGTCTGACTCCCAGATCTCCATGGAGCGACCGGATGTTACGCTGCAAATAGCAGATCGGCTTCCCTGACTGGTTGTCCCTGCCCCCCTTTTGCACTAAGCACCTGATTTGTGATCTTCTGATCACAGCACACCCCTGAACCCTTGCTGAGCACGAGACCTGGTGGCGCCTGGAGCGCGGCCGCCTTGCAGGTGTTTGGTCGCTTGCCACAAGACGCAGTGAGTACTTACATTTGGCGCTTGACCTTCAGGGGGGCATTGAGCAGGCAGAGGCTTGCTAATGCCCATATCCGCCGGAGCCCAGCTGAGGTCGTCCCGCCTGGACGGGAACAACGAGACCTGATTGGCTTCCCTGGCACTGACTCAGCATGGGTGTGCACCATACGGCAAGCCATGTACTTTATCTTCTCTCTTTTTTACTTGGAACATTTCGCATCAGCTGTGCCTGACTCAAAATGCCTGGGAAGGGTGATGTTTCCCTTCCTTACCTGACTGTTATGATACCATAACCGTGCCTGGTGCACAGCGACCCCCTTGGATCTAAATGTTGATTATCTCACTAGAGAGTTTGGATGGCGGCATGTTCAGCTGCCGCCCTTTTAGTATTTTTCCCTTGTATTGTTTTTTTGGTATGGCTTATTGCATTACCTGGGCTGTAATCTATTGTTCTTTTGCATTTGTGTTGCAAGCGTTTCTAAATGTGTCTTTGGTGATTTGCTATGGGAGAACTTGGGAGGGGCATATATGGCGACCTGCTGTTGGGTTGTGTGCATGTACGATTAGACCGCTACATGTCATCAAGCGATTTGCTCCCCCATGTTAATGACACTTATTATATGGGTCCCACTCACTCCGATCTCAACCCACATATACTGGAGCTGGCATGGGAACTACCACACCCACCCATACCCGTCTGGAGGCTACAAGCAGACCTGCTTCTTGACGCTCCCTTTCGAAATTCCCTGTATGCGCAAACTGCACATTATTTTGATGAGAATACAGGCACTGCATCTACCCCCCAAATAGAGTCGGACGCTTTTAAGGTTGTTATCCGGGGCCACTGCTTGGGCACAAAGGCAAATATGCGGAAACAACTAGAAGGGGACCTGACACAGATTGAAGCAGATTTGTTTTAAAAGGAACAGGAGGCGAGGGAGGGTGATGAGGACTCGTTGCTGGAGGCTCACGCGGACCATGCACGCTTACTGGATAGGCTACTTCACCTCAATTATGTGGCCCACTCGCCATGCACACACCACTCAGGCAATAAACCCGGAAAATTGATGGCCTGGCTGATCAGACAGGAAGACCGGGCGACGCCTGTCGCAGCGATAAGCACCAGCCACGACGAGGTTGTTTACACGCAGAGAGAGATCCACGCAGCTTTCGTTGCCCACTACCGCATGTTATACTGCTCCCGACTACAGGTACCCCATGCTGACATCGTCGCATATCTTCCTACTATAACACTGCCAGAACTGGAAGACGCTCACCGGAATGACTTGGTGGCCCCACTGACGCCAGATGAGTTGTGCGCAGCCATCTTTGCTCTTTCCAACAGCAAGTCCCCGAGCCCAGACGGGCTGCCTGCAGAGTTCCTCAAGGCCTACTCTGACATACTGATCCCCAAACCCCCTTCTTCCTCCTTTGTTGACCCCCAATGCCCCCCGCCCAAGGGACAACTCACTGCCCTCCCCCCCATATCTAAGGAAGCCCTGTCTTCCTTGGTACCTTTGGTTAAATCTGGCTCTCCACTCGACCCCTGTCCTGCTCACATTCTCCGTCACATTTTTGTTTTCTGCCCGGATCCTCCCCTTCACCTTCTCAACAGTTTTCTGGCTAAAGGTGTGGTTCCTTCCCCCTTGAAGTCTGCGGTTATTGTGCCGATTCTAAAAAAACCTGGGGCAGACCCCTCTGTCCCTGCCAATTTCCGCCCCATCTCCCTCTTACCTTTTCTGGCAAAGGTGCTCGAGCGCCATGTCACCGGCGCTCTGAGCTCCTTTGTAGAGACTCATGGAGCTCTCGCTCCCCGCCAGGCCGGCTTCCGCCCCGCACACTCCATGGAGTCCGTTGTTATTTCGGTCTTGGACAACCTCAGGGAGGGTATGGATACTAACCGGCGCCAGGCCCTTGTGCTCCTCGATCTCTCAGCCGCCTTTGACACGGTGGATCATACCATCTTGCTTTCCCATGTCAGGGCGGCCGGGATCGGGGGGACCGCCTTGGTCTGGCTATCATCCTTCCTGAGCGACCGCACCCAGGCCGTTCGCCTGGGTGACTTTACAGCGGACGTCCGAAAAGTCCAGTGCGGGGTTCCCCAAGGCTCCTCCCTTTCCCCCCTCTTGTTCAATCTCTATATTGCCCCTCTTATCTTTTCTCTTCAACAAATGGAGGTCGCCGTATTTAATTATGCGGACGACCTCCAGCTGGTCTTTACCTTTCCTCTTCTCCCTCTTCTGTCCTTAATTTTCAATCTGTCATGCTCCACATCCGGGACTGGATGAACCACAATCACATTAAACTCAACCCCGACAAGACCGAGTTGGTGTTGACGGGTGGTTCATCCAGCCCCTGGTCCCCTCTCTTCTGGCCCCCTTCTCTTGGCCCCTCTCCGGAACCCTCTACCTCTGTTAAAACCCTCGGCATAAAACTCAACTCTCAACTCACCCTTCACTCCCAGGTTAGCTCTGTGGTATCTTCCTCTTTCCTTTCACTGAGCACTATACGCAGGGTGTCCCGTTTCTTCACCTTCCCTGCTCTCAAACTCATCACCTTAGCCATGGTGGTGTCCCGCCTGGACTACGGCAACGCCCTATATGCAGGTATTCCTGCATATAGTTTACGGCGTTTGCAGCAGATACAAAACCAGGCGGCCCGCCTGGTCTTCAATCTTCCCAAATTTCACCGTACCTCCCCCCTCTTGAAATCCCTGCACTGGCTCCCTGTGCGAGCCCGAATCCAATTCAAGCTCGCCTCCATCACCTTCTTGGCGACTGTTCAGAGTGCAGGATTATGCCGTACGGCAATGGCCTCGATCGGGGTGCTTAGTATTAGACCTTGAAAAGGCCTTCGACTCCATGGAGTGGCCCTACCTCATAGCAATCTTACGAAAGTATGATCTTGGAGACGACTATATTGACATGGTGGGTCTAATATACCGAAAACCTACGGTACGAGTACGCGCCGGCAGATTGCTGTCCGACGTCATCAGAGTTAAAAGGGGCACTAGGCAGGAATGTCCCCTGTCCCCACTACTTTTCTCGTTAGCAATGGAACCTCTTGCAGCATTACTGAGAACTCAGGGTGCGGAATGGGGGATTCTCTTGGCGGACGGCATTCATGCGGTCTCTCTATACGCAGATTATCTCCTCCTGTATATCAAAGACCTGACCTGCCTGCCACCGGCACTATCAGACACCTTTCGCACTTTTGAAGCCATGTCGGGGCTCAGGGTTAACTGGGCCAAATCTGGAGTATACTCATTCAGCTCAGATGTGCAGGAAGGTGAGATCGACATCAACAATGAAAGGCTTGCTTAGTATCCGACCACGTTCCACTATCTTGGTATCCACATCTACAGAACCTTGACTGACTTCCTAGAGGGCAACCTGGTAAGAGTTATCTCTTCCTTATGGGCTTAATGTGCCCAGCCGTGTAACACTGACAAAAATGATAGTCTTACCAAGGCTGTTATATTATTATTCTAACATTCCAGTATATGTTCCGACCAGGATTTTTCGAGAACTGGAAACTTTGGTTAGGAGCCTTATATGGAATACTGGAAGACCCCGGGTAGCACTGACGAAACTTTATGCGCCCGCAGATGCTGGAGGCCTCGCCGTTCCTAATCAGGAACTTTATTACCTAGCAGCACAGCTGCAATGGGTAGCCGGATGGCTGAGTGGGAAGAGCCAGTGCGATACTGCTACAGATACCACAATGTTGACTCATATGCAAGTCCATACACTGTTTCACCCCTTAACCAAAACTCCCTACCCGGCGCAGCTTCACCGGGTCGTGGCCCGCAAATGCTATATACGCGGCCTGAAGCTTACACGCATTGTGAAGCCCTATGCCCCGATACTCCCACTGTTGGGCACGTCCCGATACGGCGGGGTGGTGACGGAGGCTATATTGGAATGATGGACGCAAGCTGGCGTGGATACAATGGCAGATTTGTACGCAGACGGTGCCCTGGTTCCCTTTGAAGTGCTAACTACAGACACAGGCCTACTAGCTGGGCAGTTTCTTTTACATGCATCTCTCATACGCACATTCGTACGAGCCTGGGGCGACATGTCTGAGGAGCTGCCGACGCATCTTCTGGTGCAGTACTTGCATGTCATGGGCAATGGTTCCCACGTGATCCACTGGCCAGCGCAGGCACTCTTGACACACACACAGTGCACCCTCCAACCACTGCGAGATAAGTGGGCAGCGGATAGTTGAGGGGAATGGACGGACAGGGTATGGGCAGTGGTGTTGGTGGGCCCCATCAACATTCCGCGCAACTCCCACTTCAAAAGCATTCAGCTCTATATACTGCATTGTGCGTATTTGTCGCCAGATAAAATTAATCAGTACTTTGCAGTCAACACCTCTGCATGCCCGAGGTGCTTATTGATTGTTGCGGATCTCCTCAATATGCTCTGGGCCTGTCCCCATATACAGACATACTGGTGCACTGTGACATTACTATTGTTGAAGGGGGTTGGCGAGGACCTACAGCACAGGTGGGAGACATGTCTGCTAGGCCTATGCAAAAGAACAAAACACAACAAAGTCCCCACTAGATTCTGGGACCTCGGGCTTATAGTGGACAAGAGACTCATCACTAAGCGCTGGAAATGTAACGAGCCACCACATAATAGACACTGGCGTGCCTCATTTGAGAATTGGGTGAGAGCGGAAAGCACCACCCTACACAGGGAGGAGACAGCAGGGCTGGGGAAGTTCCCCATAGCGCAGCTCTGGGACAACACCCTGAGGTCCTTCCACCAGGCGTGTCTTGATCAAGGAGTTACTTAGGCTCTCTGCCCTCCAGACATGATTTGGGCAAAGGGTGAGATGGAGAGCTGAGCACTCACGTAGTTGTTTTTTTTTGTTTTTACTGATACCTGCACACACTACGCTGCACCTGTGTTACATGATGCCACTGTTCCCCACGTAGCGGCGACCCGCTCCCCCTCTTTTAGCATAGAGGGCTTGATGCTCGTAACCCATGACTATGCTGGACCCCTGCCACCCAACCCCCGCACTGACCATCCCCTTGAACCAGAGGCACACCCCCACGGCTTGCTTCCTTACACCCTTGAGTTTTCTTAGATTTTTCCTTTTGTTGTTTTCTTTCTCCTTGTAGTTATAATGGCCTTCCTGCCTTCTTTTTTTTATCTCATCCCCCTCCCCTCTGTTGGCCAAGTTTTGGTGTCATGGCAGTTTTACCACCTGATACACTTGTTGAGATGTTCTGAATAGGAGTATCGGTAATACATCACTTTTTGACTCACAGCACCTACCTGCGAGACCACTTTAGATGACACACCTCATACCTGCTGTTAGGCGAGGGCTGAGGGACCTACGCGCAAACAAGGCAATGTCATAACAGGGCACATCCATGGACCACAGGCTATACTCCCACTTGCACCAGACGGCTGTACACTCTCTAGAGCCTTACTACCGCATAATATTGCTCATACCTGTTACAGCTATGCCTCGCGGATCATTATGTTATCCCATTGCCTGATGTATTCTCCCTCTCCGATGCGGATGTATTGCTTTATAGGGAGGAGACTTTTCATCGAACATAACATCCCCCTTGCAAGTGTTGTTTTATTCCCCCTTTCTCTTTTCTATTCTCCTTCTGCCTTGTAGGACATGATGTATGACCAATGTCCCAAAGACCATTCTTATTGTTTATGATTATCTTTGTACATTTAAGGGAATATTGGTTGCATTTCCTGCTTATTACCTTGGCATGTACTGTGACTTTACACTGGGACAAAAAAGAAAAACTAATAAAAAATATTCAAACAAAAATAGAGGAACACTGCTTGTTATTCTGTTTGGAAACATTTCTTTTAAAGCAGCACCTGTTCCTTTAAAAATACAAACTGCCTTAGAAAATATTGGTTCACATTTAGAGATGCAAATGTAGAGATGGTGGGCTGCTGTTCTTTGCAATCTATCATCCACCTGTTCATAGCCAATTTCCAGGATGGCGTAAATACTGACTTTCCTATTTAAATGGCTGCTACTGAAATTTTTAAGAAATGTGCTAGTTTTGGCTGAAACTTTAGAAGCATTTGTTGACATCTGTAAATTGAACAACACAACATAACACAATAATATAAATCAAGCAGCATAACAATGCATTTAAAACATAGAAGGGGACAACAGAACAGTTGATAGATCACCACATAACAAAGTACAACAAAGCATCGAATTAAATTCAGAACTTTATTTCATATTTGATTAAATGCATAAAAGTACATAAAGAAAACAGTTCAAACAGTGTGTACTGCAAGCCACGAAATACAAGTACATTTACATTGCACGTCAGGATGAAATGAGAATTAAAATTATGCTGTGAATAAATAAAACCATTAGCCAAAATGTCATGTGCTGTGTCAATAAATTTAAATATGAGAAATTAACAGTACATGGGGATAAAAACAGACATTTAATGCAAAATTCATTGCGACCAATACAGAATTAACAAGTTCATACATGCTGAATATAACTGTTCTGATCTAGCCTAGATTAGAAATTTAGCACAATAGCCAATAGACAATAGCCAATATACATTTAATTAGTTCGTAGGAACGAAATGTGACAAGTGTGCAAATCTAGCTGGCAATAAAGACTTAACACAGTAAACATTTAAAATCAGGGTCTGCCTCAAATATAAATTCTTTCAGACAAAAGGATCGGTCCATTAGAAACCTTACGAATTCTGAGCGCATATGAGACAAATATATGGGGTTTCTAGATTTTGTAACATAGCTAGAAGCAGGTTTGGGGAGCGGTGACAAAATTTCTTCAACAGGGGAATTATATATTTTTTCCTCTATTTTACATAAAAAGTGCAAAAGAATGATATGTGTAAGATCAATTGAAATGACTTGTTATTACACAGACAAGGGGGGGAGATGAGAGATTGAGAATACATTCATTGGATACCCCAGCATAATCAATATATTCAATTGAAATCTTATTATGACATACCAGTGATGGATTTTCTCAACAAAGGAGAGATATGGTGGAGCCCCTTGCTGTGGATGTGATAATCCATAATTGGTCAAAACAGAAATTTTCCCTTTCATCTATCCCACCTATCAGAAGCAGTTTCATGATAAAAAGCTACTTCAACCTAGATTTAGGGAAACCTTCACAGAGGCTATGAGTATCATACAGTTCTGATAGCCTCAGTGAAGCAAAAGTGTGTTTTACATAGGATAGCCTTGGGATTTTGTGGACATGGTCTAAAGACATAATATCTTTCAGGATCATTTTGTTCAAATAAACACTGTTCCTTTTCCACATTGACAGCCCCTGGGAAAGCATGACCAGTTTAATACCATCACTAATGTAAGTCAGATCGGCTTCCCTGTGAGCGACAAAATTGCTACATGCTATTGTAACTGATAGCAGCCACTTTTACAAAGTTGTCTTCTATTACTTGCAAGCCTGCAGTCTACGCTATACCCCAGATCACTGCCCCATGAGTGGCAATAGATCTCAATTTAGCCAAATAGATTTTACTCATTTCCGGTGGGGGTTTACTGCCCACTTTTTTTGAGAAACGAAAAATTGCGGCTATGCTCTTGCCCATACAATCTGCCCTATTATGTACCACCACCTTCCATGATGGTTTTGAATCGAAGACCACCCCTAAATAGTTAAAACTTGTGACCTGTTCTATTTTTCAGCCATCAAGATAAAAGCCATAGCAGAAATGTCTGCATAAGACTCTCTAATAAAATTAATTATTGCAACCTCCGCTCCCAAGGCCCCCTGGATGCTCCACAGTTTGCTGTGTAGCACACAATCAGATGTTCTTGACAAATCCCTGAAGGCCATGTATAAGTCGCCTTTCTATGCCATGGAGCACTTTGCGGCTAGTAGTGACAAATTAAGGCATTGATCAGTGGTACCCCTATCCTGCCTGAACCCATACTAAATTTCATCGAGGATTTTCTTTTCCACCACGTAGACTTCTAGCTTATTTAATAGTAATATACCCAGGATTTTGGTGGTACTGTCTAACTAGGAAATTGAGGGGGGGGGGGGGGGGGATAATTGAGTGGAATTGAAGCATCATCTCTTTTTATAGATTGGTATAATTACGGAAGTTTCTAGGAGGGTAGGGGTCCATTTAATGCTATTGAATTAAAAACTACGATCAATAAAGGGGACCACAGTCGTCTATTTGTCAGGAAGATGTCCATTGGGACCCTTTCGGGTCCTACTGCTTTCAAGGATGGTGACTGTGATAAAGTGTGGCTCACTGGTTAGAGGAGGCAGACCCGGATGCTGAGATCAGACCCGGGACCAGGGTTCAATTCCCGACGCGGCAGGGTCTTGAGCCCAAAATGTCCACGGACTCGGTAATTCTCGCTTCGAAGCCTACTCGAATCACAGGTTCACACTCTGCAACTCTGGGCAATAGCTTGCTTAATCTCCACTACGGCCCCCCGCGGCAGGATGCCTGGCTTTCACCTTGGGGATACCCAGTAGGGGCTATCTCACAGGGAAAAACCAGGACGGGTTCCCAATGCAAAGAGACCTGGCGGTGATATTGCGCTATATAAAAACCCATCCATCCATCCAAAGCGGTCTCCATTTCTTCTAAGTCAAATGGAAGACAGGTTTTGGCCTTAATAGGCGAATTATCAGACACGGGGTATAAGCCCACTGGGCTATGAAAGATGTCCTGAAAATAACATATCATCCATGACTCCTTCTCTATATGGTCATCCAATTAATGACCACCATTATCTGAAAGGGACACTGAATTAACCAAACTCCAGAAAGTTTTGCTATCTTTCTGAACAGATGTTTTATTCAATGTTATCTCTTTCTGTCTTTCCTCCGTGGCTAATTTGTACAGGTTCGTCAGGTCACAAATGTAATCTTTATCTTTTTAAAGCTTTCCGACATTGTAGGAAGGTACTGAACAATTCTTGTTGAACCATGAAGGCTGTGCTATATTTTTTGTGGAAATTGAGTGGGCCAGTTGAGTTTTAATGTTTGCTTGGATATTAGCAAATGCTTCTATCACCAGATTGCTACTTAGATTCAGAGCTAAGCAATTGTGAAAATCCCCATAGTTGCTTGCTAAGAGGTTGAGGAGTGCTTAGGCTCGTCCACTTTGTCCCACTTTAGGGTAAGGCTATTTTTACTTGCTAAGATTGGTTTAGGGGCAACTTTACTATAGCTTTTCTTAGCAACACACCATGCAAGAGCACATGTAAGCATTGCATGAATACTGAATTCGGTAAAAGAGACCTTCATCTTAGAGATACTAGTGTTTAAAAGATTGCACTTGATCATGTAATTGATCACAGAGCAGCGTTCTGTGCCTTGAAATGTGGAGGATAGTTGGTCAGATGCTGGCCAGATACTGGGTCGATTTCATTGTGGGGCTCTAGTTGCCAGGTCATCAGTGCATTCTTCAGGATAATGCCATGTTTGTTATGAATAAAATAAGTAATCGTCTCTCCCCTGTGGTCTTCTATCCCACACAGCTTTGTCTCTACCCTTGGGCATGTCCTAATATTAAAGACTCCCGCCCATACGATTTATAGAAGATTTTGGTGCAGTCCAACAAGATCCTCAATAGCCTTACCTACGTTCTCTGCTACTGTGTATGGGTTAGAGAAGTTGTTATTATAGTAGTTTATTAGCAGGAGGTCCCAAGTATCATAACCTTTAATTACTAGCATATGAAAGTAAGGAGATGTTTTTATAAATGTTACTACTTTCATTGCAAGGGTGTTAGGTAGCAGTGTCAAAAAGCCCCCCTCAGCTCTACTTCCTGTTGAGGGTGCAGCAGGAGTGCTAAATGAACGGTAACCCTTTAAAAAGATCAAATGTATCTCCCACGTTTCTTGGAGGCAGATAATCTGAAAAACAGAGAGTACTTTAAACCACTCTTCATTATGCTGTTTGTTATTGAACCCTGCTATGTTACACGATAGAAGGATGTAGGCCAGATTATAGGCACAAGAGATGGGGACCTTTGTTGTATTATGAGGTGAGCTAAGCGAAAAGGTATCGTGACTTAACCTCTTCGATGCATTGGACGGCCGGGGGCAGTCCAACGTCATGGTGAGCTTGTGCGTCGGACGGCCGGTGGGCGTCTGATCTGCGCACGCGTCAAATTTCACTGCACTGCGGCAGAATTTGTGCTGTGGGGGAGCGGCTAGGTCCAGTCTTTCCTCCCCATTAATCCCACTATATTCCCTAAGCCTCAAACTCCCCCTATGAGCTGAGAGTTCAGCCAAACGAAGCCTCTGACTATCGTTCTCCAGGTCAGTCGAGGAATCAATTTTTGAAAGGGCGCAAATCTCTTAAAAGTTGGGGGACCAGTGCTTACATTGAACATAGAATTACTGCCCAGGGATTTTTCCAGATCCGTCTTTGGTACAGTAATGCGTGTGCAACAGGGCGGTTTATAAAAGAAAACCAGCAGTATAGGGAAGATCTGGGTCAAGGCTGTAGGTGCAGTGTTGGAATAAAATAATAGGCCACCTACAATCTGCAGATTATTAACGTTTAAAACAATACGATCGCCCTCATATGATTTTAAAGATGGACCTACCCAAGGTATTCTCGTGGCCATAATGACATGGTTCCGTGCTAAGTAACCCAATCTATTGTGGGCAGAGAGCCAATGGCATGTTTTGTCCATAAGTTGGGTAATAGATTCTTATAATGTAGGTATAGCATGGTAACATTTACAAGAATGAAAACAAGAGGGCTGGCAGCAGGGGGAGATTAAGGGTTTGTGTGTGAGTCCGCTCATATGTTCTGGGGAGATGATCTGTAAATGACTGGTAATAAGATTACTGTTGATCCTAGAGGGTTAGGTGATGCACTTCCCACCCCGTGGCTGGTGAGAACACAAATGTTCTTCAACATACGTGAAGATGACTCCTTGTGACCTTATTTTAAAAGTATCTCATCTGAAGGGGGTGCAACTTGCCCAAGAGTGTAGGCCTGTTGTGTCATGCCCAAATCTAGCTCTACTGTGTCCCCTGTATTGGCAAACTGTTTGTAATACACTATATGTGCCGCCATATTGGCCCTAGTATGGCGTTGCAAGGAATGCCTCATACAGCATCATTATGAGATGGAAAATAGCCATTCCCTAAATTTCAAATCAATTGAGTCCAGCCATAACAGAATAGGATGTAGCATCAAGGTGATATTGTCAATAAGATCCTCTGTCGTGTGATTTTGCTGTAGTGTCTCGGAAGTTACAGTAGTTACATTAGTGGGAGTTGCAATTGTCTGAAATGGTAAGGACTTTCTGGGTTTCTTGAATTTAATTGCCACTGGATCCTCTTTTCCTTTTGCCAGATGTAGCTGTTAGTGTGGTGGACACGCTTTTAATCCATCATGACGATCCCATGAACCAGAACTGTCTCTTGGGGCGATCGCAGATTCACTGTATCTACAGCCAGACTCTGGAACTCCCTTGATCCTGACATCAGGTCAGCCCCTACCCTGACCATTTTCAGAAGAAAAATAAAAACCTGGCTTTTCAACCAATAAATCTCTCTCTCCTCATCCGTTCACACTGCTCCGTCCACAGCGCCGAGAAGCCCTAGGGCATTTGTTCACGCTATACAAGTTTCTTAAATAAATACTTTTGATACGTTGTTGAGGAGGGCCTGGATGAACAATAGGGTATGCCTGCATGGTTGCCTGGGGCGTGTTTTGTTCTTGGAAACCCTGAGTATCTTGTCCGACTATGTCCTTGTTGGAAATCAATAGCGGTCCATCAGATGCAAAAAAAAACCTCTCTTTTCTGCCATTGCAATCTACTGCAAGATTGCGTTGGTAGCTTTCAGGAAAAAATAATCAATGGTAGGCATAGTTACCCCTGCAGAGGATGTTGAAGTTGGCTTTTTCTTCCTCATAACTGTCCTGAAACCATGGATGGATTGATCTAGAAAACCGCTACCGGTAAGTGGAAGTTAGAGAGGGGCCACAGCCCAGCCTCCTCCGGGTGTGGACGGGCCCGCCTTGGCCCTGCCATCCTGCTCTGCAGGAAATTGTGCAGCCTTTTGAGGTGCTGGGAGGGGCTGGCTCTGCCTCCCTGGCCAAATGCAGGAAGTGTAGGAACACTGGGGGACCGAGTCCCCCCCCAGTCGGCTGCCCGGTTCTGATGAAGGCGGTGAGTACAGCCTTCAAACCGGCCCTTGTTGCATCACGTCAATTTCTATCTAAAAGTGTGAAGCCTTTTGTGCACTTCTGCTCTCATTTATCAGAGCATGAAGAATTAGAAAAAACCTAGAGTTTTGCCTGCAAGGAGCATCAAAGTTACTTTGCACAATTACTCCATCAATATCCGCACAGGGTCCTTCGCGATCCTCCCTAAAAAGTAGGAGATACAAGGGGCAATGTTAAAACAAATGCTAAGGTGTGCAAGCATAGAAAATGGACTCCTACTTTTCCCACAAGAAGAAATATAGAAAAAGAAAAGACGGAAGTCAGACATAGAAGGAGAAAGACTACTATATGCATTACAAAAACAAAGCACACAAACAAGAACAAAAGACATCATCACAGAACAAAAATGCACACAAATATGCATAAATATTCTTATCAAGTATTAACCGCTCCAGCAATTTAATTTCATAAAGCAGTGGTAAAGGTTGTTTGCACTAAGTACTGCCTTAGTTTTTGATAAGGAGGGGTATTAGCGCCAGTCATAAAAGTGTGTGATCCTTCGCTATGTGTTTATTCAGTGTCATAGAATAATGGAAGTCTTCGGTTATGGTTGCCTGTAAGAATTGGGGTTGTGAGACATTACAGAGAAGCTTTATTGCTCTTGGCACAGCTGTCTTTAGCCAACAGTTTTGCAGCATGATCATGGAGTCCATCTGAATTGCACAGACAGCCCCTCATTCTAATATGTTATGTTATGTTATGTTATGTTAAAAGAAATTTCTTAAGCACACTAACACCGATTGGTTTCTTGGCACTGTCAGTGATAGAGGGAATGACCAGGGAAGCAGGCGACCGAGATTTATTGGAATGCTTGCTGGAAAAGCCAGGTCTTTAAGGCTTTCCTAAATGACAGAAGGTCAGGGTAGAGCCGGATCTCCAGAGGGAAGGTGTTTCACAGCCGTGGGGCCAGTGATCCGAATCTGCAACCGCCCGCACGTTTGCACTTAAAAGATGGTATCTGAAGGAAGCCTTGATTGACCGAGTGCAGATTTCTGACCGGGGCCTACTTTATAATAAGTCTCTCAATGAATTTGGGACATTTGCAGTATAGGGCTTTAAAAATCATGCAGCCAGCCTTGAAGGTACTGCGCTGAGCCACATGGAGCCAGTGGAGTTTTATCAGGAGTGGGGTGGCAGGTTGCCATCTGGGCTGATTTAAGATCAGTCTGGCTGCATGGTTCTGCACCATCTGAAGACGTTTCAGAAGGTACAGCGGCAGGTCCAGATAGATAGAGTTTGCGTAGTCTAAATGGGAGATCACAGTGGCGATCACCACCAGCGTCAAGGCCTCCCGTGTGAGAAGACAGCGGACCTTCCGAATTTTCCTCAGTTGGAAAAAGCCCTTAGAGACTACCTGACCTACTTGTGCTTTGAGTAATAGGTCACTGTTCACAATGACTCCCAGTGTCTTTGCTGAGGTAGAGGGAATCGGTGATTGGCCCATTTCTGACGGCCAGTAATGCGGGCCCCAATATTTAGCACTGTCTCCTGTGAGGACCAGCTCCGTTTTACCTGGATTCAATTTCAGGTGGTTTTGGTTCATCCACGCTTGAAGGAACCTCAAGGTGGATAGGAAGGTAGATATAGAAGCATCATAGTTATCCATTGTGAACAGTAATTGCAGGTCATCCGCGTAGTTGAGCACTGTCACCTGTCTTTCTCTAAGAGCCTGAATGAGTGGAAAGATGTAGAGATTAAACAAGTGAGGTGACAGGGAGGAACCCTGGGTTACACCACACGTGATGGTCTGAGTGGTGCCCACCAGGTCACCCATGCGGACTGCCTGAGTACGGCCCTCAAGGAAGGACTTCAACCAGCTGGCGTATGTCGGCCCGAGTGACCCGGTCGATCAAGATGGTGTTATCGACCATGTCAAACGCGGCCGACAAATCCAGGAGCACCAAAGCCTGAGGGGAACGTTTGTCTGCACAGTCACGGAGCGAGTCGAGTACCGAGACTACTACTGCCTCAGTCGAGTGGGCGGGGCGGAAACCCACCTGATGTGGGTCAAGGCACTCAGCTTCTTCCATCAAGTTGGAAAGGCATTTGGCCACATGAGCCTCCAATACCTTTGCCAAGAATGACAAAAGGGAAATCGGTCGATAGTTTGCCTTACAGGTAGGATCAGCCCCGGGTTTTTTCAGGAGCGGTATAACTGTAGCTACCTTAAATGCATGGGGAACCAAGCCGGAAGTCAGTGAATCATTTAGAAGGGTACATGCCGGGCCGGGATAACTGAGAGGCAGTCTTTTAAGATATAGGGTGGGCACTTATCCAAGGGGGCGCCGGATTTCACTCTCACCAACAGCTCCTGAAATTGAGTTGGATTAATGAGAGGAAACCTATTTAATGAGCAAGTAGGATTAGTCCTAATAGAGGCATCTAGAGTGGGGTGTAGGTTTTGTGGAATAGTAGCATTTATAATAGCAATTTTCTCAATGAAAAAGAGATTCAAGGAGTCACAGAGCATCTGAGACGGGCTGCTTTTGGATGGACATTGTCTAGAATCGTTAACTCATTGAGAATAGCAAAGATGTCTTTTGATCTGTTCATGGAGTTAATGATGTGGGAGGAGAAATAAGCCGCTTTAGTGGCTAAGACATTTTTCATATACTCTTTACTGGCCTTAGTGTAACTGACTTTTAGATCCGGGGCATAGCTGCGTCGCCAACGGCGTTCAAGTTGGCGCAAGGCCAATTTCTTGGCTTTGAGGTCCGGTGAGAACCATTTTTGTGCGTCCACACGTCAGGCAAGTTTGACCTTTTTAAATGGGGCGTGGATGTCGCTAGCTGCTTGCAGCCATTCAGAGATATTGGTTTCCGCTGTGTTAATATCGGAATGGTAAGGTGGAATGGACATAGCCAGTGTGTGTAGGAATTCCGGTCTATCTAGAGAGGTCCATTTTCTTGCATGCCCCCCCGCCGTCACGGCAGTAGTTCCTTTAAAGGCATGAACGAGGTTAAATCTAAGAAAAAAGTGGTCCGACCAAACACATGGGGTGGTGCCGGGTGTTGTGACCAGTTGGGAATTGGACCAAACCTGGTCCAGCACGTGGCCCTTACAATGAGTACGTGAATGCATATGTTGTGCAAAATTCAGCTTGTTAAGGAGCTCGGTGAGTTCACGAGACTGGGGACCCTCCAAAGGGTTGTTGAAAAAATAATTAAAGTCCCCAATCAGGAGAATCCTGGCATGTTCTACGACCTAATTGGCGATAAGTTCACTAAACATAAGAGGAAAATTCGGCATATTTATTGGGGGTCTATACAATAGAACGCACACCACTGTTGCGTGGGACATTTCTAGTTTTAGAACTAAGTTTTCGGTATCTGGGAGAATCAGACCAGTCAGGGCAGTGATTTTTAGGTTGGAGCCGAATATAGCCGCGACCCCCCCCCGCCCAGTTTGCCCGACCCACGGTCGGCATGGATAATACAATAATTTGGCGGAAGAGCCGCGATTATATCTGGGGCCGGGTCAGGGGTCAACCAGGTCTCAGTCAAAAGCAAAATATCAGGATTGTCCATTTCCAACAAAAGAAAGAGGTCCAGCTGGTGTTTGACCATCGAACGAGTGTTCAGATAACATATGGACAAAGGTGGGGACTGTGAGCCAGGCTCCAGCCGATTGTGAGAGCAAAAGGAGGACTGGTTAATGTTGTCTAAGAGGGGAGAGAGATTACCTGAGATCCCCAGTCTATGGCTCCAGTTGCGTGATTCCCAGGGCAGGGAGCCCTGGCCATTGTTAAAGGACAGCAAGTCCTCGCGGGCATAAGAGATCAAGCCATCAGCGTGCCCAGTCCCGGGGCCCGGCGGGGCGCGGACGGGCGCAGACGGGCTTGCCATTGGCGCGCCGCCGAAGTGCCCGCTGCGCCCGTCCGCTGCGCTCCCTGGGTAGAATGGCCATTTTATACCCACGAGGGCGGGAGGGGCCGAGCACTAGACCGCTCGCCTACTCCCCGCCCAAGATGTCGGCGTATGAGGCGTCAAAGGCGATAATCCAGCCAGTGCCTGATCTGCTGCAATGGGGCAATTTACGGGTCAGAGAGTGGAAAAGCCACCCAAGTGCTCTTTCACTCGAGCACAGGATAGTGTTGTCTCAAGTTCAGGTCAGTGAATAATTTTAAAAAACATGCGGCGCAGTGAAGATAAAAGCAGTTTTTACAGCCCACAGTAGCAGGCTATAATGCCATTAAAGGTCTGCTCCAGTATTAAAAGCTGAGCCAGAGGCGAGGGCCTTTAACAAGGGAGCAGGGCTTTAATGCCGGTATAGCCCATCTAAGGAGAGCTATAAGGTTATTAAAGCATTTCGCCACTTGTGGGAAAAATGTTCTTACAAATAAAACAAAGACCTCACGGAGCCCGAGGGGATTCGAATCCCCTCGGGCTCTGTGAGGCCTTTGTGCACATCAACACCTGTGAACAATAGCTTTGAAATATTGGGGCACCAGGCTTCTACCGGCCATTAGAATTCCGGAGCAGTCCATTGTTTTCAATGGAGCTCCCACCATTCCAATGTTCTAATATAGCCTTAGAGCCCACTGCAGCAGGCTCTACCGGCCATTAAAGGCCTGCTCTAGCATTACAGGCCCAAGCCAAAAGCAAGGGCCTTTAACAAGGGATTGGGCCTTCAATGGCAGGTAAAGTCCACTATGGAGAGCTCTAAGGCTATTAGAACATTCAGCCCCTAGAGGCAGAATTTTCTAATAAGTAAAACAAAGGCCTCACTGAGGCGGAGGGGGTTAAAGTCCCCTTGGGCTCCGTGAGGACTTTGTTCACAGTTGTTGCTGAGAAAAAACATTGGAATGTTGATGCTCCAGGCTTCTACCAGCCATTAGAAGCCCAGAGCACTACATTGTCTTCAATTTAGCACCCAATATTCCAATGTTCTAATAAAATTGGAACTTGGAAATGTTGGGACCTCAATTGAAGACAATGAAGTGCTCTGGGCTTCTACTGGCTGGTAAAAGCCCGGAGCACCAACATTCAAATGTTTGTCATTCACAGGTGTTGCTGTGAGCAAAGACTTCATGGAGCCCGAGGGTATTTAAATTCCCTCAGGCTCACTGAGGCCTTTGTTTTACTAATTAGAACATTCTGCCCTCTAGTGGCAAAATGTTCCAATAGCCTTAAAGCCCTCCATAGCTGGGTTATACCAGCCATTAAAGGCCTGCTCCCTTGTTAAAAGCCTTCGCCTTTGAGTCGAAATTGCCTCCTATGGCGGGCTACAAGGCTATGTTCTACAAATTCATGACGGTATCTCCTAATGACTACCCCGGTAAGCATGCATTTTCCTTGATAATAATAAATATATGTATAAGGAAAGAACTATTGCAGCATTGTTTTTATAGTAGAACCATTTAGGAAAGGCATGAGAAATTTGAATTACTGTACCAGTGATTTCAAAGCTCGTATGAAATCCACTTCATAAGGAAATAGTTTCTCAAGGGATACAATATTTGTTGTTTCCCATGACATTTAATTCAATCTTTTCAAAAAGCTGGGCAAAGATTATAGTCTAATTACTACAGAGCAATGACTTTTGTTATTATTTCAGTCCTCTACTGTAAATGTATTTGAGGTACAAATGGGAGCTACATTATTGGTTTTCCGTGCAATAACTTGATTCTGAATAATCTTGCATGATTAATGAGGGCTCCTTATGCACTTCCCCAAATTATCGTATAAGTATATTGTTAGACCTGGCATCCTTGGCGTGGTTTCCCCTGACTTTTTGCCTCTACCTCCTACGTTTTTGACACTGTGATGGATTTTGTGTTGCTGGTTTAGATACTTTGGGCACTTTGCCTCTGCTGATCAGTCCCCAAAGTGCAAGTGCGCACTAGTTAAATTATTACTGTGATTGATTATCCATGATTGGCATATTTGTTTTATCAGTAGGTCCCTAGTAAAGTGCACTGAGTGTGCCAGGGTTGGTGATTCAAATACTAATAGTGGGCCTGCAGCACTGATTGTGCCACCCACATGAGTAGCCCTAAAATGATGTCTCAGGCCTGCCACCGCAGTGCCTGTGTGCAGTCTGTGAACTGCCATGTTCTCCTGGCCAATGTACACACTGGCCAGACCTGACTCTGTCCCTTTTTGCTTACACATTGGACACCCCTATGGTAGGCCCAAGGTACCCCCCTGGGCAGGGTGCATTGTATTTGAAAGGTAGGACATGTACTAGTGTGGATAACATGTCCAGATAGTGAAATACTGCCAATTTCGTTTTTCACTATTGAAAGGCTATCTTGCCCATAGGATAACATGGGGAATGCTGTTTAACATGTTTACCTGCATATCTTCCTATAACGGCAAGATAGACATATGGAATCTGGTATCCCTGAACTCAGAATTTAATAACACATCTCTTAGTGAAGATGGTTTCTAAATTCTTAAGTTTGGAAATAGCACTTTTAGAAAGTGGCTATTTTCTTGGTCAGCTTTTCTGTGTGCCTCTGCCTGCTTGTCGATTGACTGTCTGGTTTGTGAATGAAAGGGGCTGGTGGTGGATCCAGGAGAGTGGGTGAGTCAGCACTAGTCTGAATAGCCCCATCTGCATGTAGAGTGGTGGGGAGGAGTAGCACCTGGATCTGAATGGGACTGTACCTGTCTGCCACAATGCTGGTTCCACCTCCTGCGGTGCGTCTGATAGCCCTGGTCCACACTCACAAAATAAGAAGATGTGCCCTGGCAGAGTGCACCCAGAACTGGTTTGGACTGGATCCAGGATCCCTCACACAGAGAGAACAAAGACTTTTAGGGTATAAAAGTAGAACTGAGACCCCTGTAAAATTAGATTAGGAAACTTTGTGGTCAAGAAGGAATCCCGGCCTCAGAGGAACAGACAGGAAGACTGAGGAAAAGTGCTGACATTGCTGAGTGTCTGGAAGCTGACCAACAGTTGCAGTTACTACTGAGTAGAATGACTAAGGGACTGTGAGCTGTGTCTCCCTTACTTGAAGAGGTGCTGTTCTGTGTGCTTTGCCCCTCTCTAAAGCCTGCCTATCTCCAAGGGCCTGCAAAGTGCTGGCCTCCTGTTGGGAACTCATGGATACAAAAGTTCTCAAGAAATCACCCTGCAAGCTGCTGTGTGTGTGTCTCTGTGCACAGCCTGTGGCTTTGTGAAGACTACCATCCCATGTGATATGATTCGGTGTGCTATTGGCACACAGCGGGGCTCCATGGGAGGTCTGCTGTGCCTCCTGAATCATTAACCGGGCACTTGAGAGTGCGTGTCCGTGCACTACCCGAGGTTGTCACTGAGGGGCCGAGATCACCGCCTCCGGCCCGGTATTGAGGAAGAAGCGAGGCGCTGTTGAAGGAAAATCACTGCCGCTGGCCCGGTAGCCTTGTCTGCATCGTTCCCCTGCACCCGCCTTCGTCACAGGAAGTCGTGCTGGGTTTGGACCCAGCATCGCGGGTTGCTCCGCAACAGGGAGGCTCGCACAGACAGAGCCGCGCTAAGAGACGAGGAAGCGCCAAGTGTCTCCAGGCATCCAGTGCTTCCCCCAAGCTCTGCGATCAAAGGTTGGAGGGAGCCTGAGAGCCAGGGAGCACCACCACAATAGGAAGCTGCCTCACCGGAGACATGCACAAGATGGCAGAGTCCCCACAGCATCTGAGAGTAACTGGCTCCGATCAGGGACCAGAGCCGGTGTGAGGGGAATTGTGCTACAACACGCTGCTTGTGGCCCGGGCCGAAGAAGGCTGAAATGCCAGAAACCGGTCCCCGGTAGCTTGTCTCCTTTCTGGTGAAGAATTGGCTTGGTAGTTTAGTCTGCCCTGTTCCCATGATGCACTGGACCAGGGACAGACTGATTTGCATATAGCCAGGTTCTGAGCTGGGATGGGGCAGTGAGATAAATAACGGTGATGGATCAAGCCCTGATCTTTGGACTGGGTAAGAGTGGTCTGTTTAACTCAGACACTCTGTTCATCACCACCCCCCTTTTCTAAATCGTTTTTGGCCACTATAGGTGTGGCAGGGTATACTCAGACATGAGTCCCTTTCTCACTGCTCCATCAGGATTCAAGCAAGCCGGGCCGAAGAAGGCTGAAATGCCAGAAACCGGTCCCCGGTAGCTTGTCTCCTTTCTGGTGAAGAATTGGCTTGGTAGTTTAGTCTGCCCTGTTCCCATGATGCACTGGGCCAGGGACAGACTGATTTGCATATAGCCAGGTTCTGAGCTGGGATGGGGCAGTGAGATAAATAACGGTGATGGATCAAGCCCTGATCTTTGGACTGGGTAAGAGTGGTCTGTTTAACTCAGACACTCTGTTCATCACCACCCCCCTTTTCTAAATCGTTTTTGGCCACTATAGGTGTGGCAGGGTATACTCAGACATGAGTCCCTTTCTCACTGCTCCATCAGGATTCAAGCAAGCCGGGCCGAAGAAGGCTGAAATGCCAGAAACCGGTCCCCGGTAGCTTGTCTCCTTTCTGGTGAAGAATTGGCTTGGTAGTTTAGTCTGCCCTGTTCCCATGATGCACTGGGCCAGGGACAGACTGATTTGCATATAGCCAGGTTCTGAGCTGGGATGGGGCAGTGAGATAAATAACAGTGATGGATCAAGCCCTGATCTTTGGACTGGGTAAGAGTGGTCTGTTTAACTCAGACACTCTGTTCATCACCACCCCCCTTTTCTAAATCGTTTTTGGCCACTATAGGTGTGGCAGGGTATACTCAGACATGAGTCCCTTTCTCACTGCTCCATCAGGATTCAAGCAAGCCGGGCCGAAGAAGGCTGAAATGCCAGAAACCGGTCCCCGGTAGCTTGTCTCCTTTCTGGTGAAGAATTGGCTTGGTAGTTTAGTCTGCCCTGTTCCCATGATGCACTGGGCCAGGGACAGACTGATTTGCATATAGCCAGGTTCTGAGCTGGGATGGGGCAGTGAGATAAATAACGGTGATGGATCAAGCCCTGATCTTTGGACTGGGTAAGAGTGGTCTGTTTAACTCAGACACTCTGTTCATCACCACCCCCCTTTTCTAAATCGTTTTTGGCCACTATAGGTGTGGCAGGGTATACTCAGACATGAGTCCCTTTCTCACTGCTCCATCAGGATTCAAGCAAGCCGGGCCGAAGAAGGCTGAAATGCCAGAAACCGGTCCCCGGTAGCTTGTCTCCTTTCTGGTGAAGAATTGGCTTGGTAGTTTAGTCTGCCCTGTTCCCATGATGCACTGGGCCAGGGACAGACTGATTTGCATATAGCCAGGTTCTGAGCTGGGATGGGGCAGTGAGATAAATAACGGTGATGGATCAAGCCCTGATCTTTGGACTGGGTAAAAGTGGTCTGTTTAACTCAGACACTCTGTTCATCACCACCCCCCTTTTCTAAACCGTGTATAACAGGCAGGCAAGGTAAAAAGACTGCACCGCCTTTCTTTCGATTTAAAAGTCCAAGCAACACGGCAGTATTCGGGACAATCACCCTCCTGGCAATCTCATAAGGCAGTGGGGGCATCTTGCTTGTGACCGGCGCGTTGTTGAAAAAGGGTTGATTTCCTGCACTAGTACAGAGCCCACAAGTATAGCACATTCTGTGCTTCATCAGGGGCCTTTCATCGCTAGGGGCACGGTTCTTACAGTAATTACTCCCTATGCCAGAAGCATCATTACCACAGAGCATCTGATTATCATTTTCTAAATAACTTGTGCACGCTAGCAACCAGGGCTCATGGCCACACTGAGCTCCCAAGTGGCTTTGGTGCTTACTAGTACATTTTGAGAAAATGAACATTACTAAACTGGACTTCTTCCACAAGAAAACAATTTTGAAGATGCAATTGATTGTGTTTGTGCTTTTTATGTCGTTTTGATCTGCCTAATCTATATAAAGTGATTTATATTTTTATACATAACTTGTGTAGTTTCCATTTGTGGTGTTTTGCTACATTACTGTGAGTGTTCGTACAAATACTTTACATAAGCCTGTCTGCTCATGCCAAGCTACCAAGGGGGTGATCAGGGGTTATCAACAGCGTGTATCCCCCTTACCCTGACTAGAAGCAAGGGTCCCTATTTGGACAAAGGTAATTACCTCTGCCAACTGGTGACCCCCAGATCTAACATATTTGCATTCACCAAACCTTGCAATTTTTCTGAATTAAGGCAGAAGGTAGTAGTATTATGCGAGGTATAGTGCTCTTTATGGAGTAATAACCCCTCCACGTGCATTGTAAAGATATTGCAAGTCACCAAAAAGACTATTTAGTAAGAAAAGGTCAAATGCTTGCCATTTAGGAGGGCATTAAAGTTCAAAGTGACTACGAATATACTTTACATTTTACTGTTGGGGTATATTATTATAAATTATAAATGTGCCCTCGCCACACCATTTGAAATATTGTCTACTTTTGTGTCTTGTGTACTTTACGTGTCAAATGAGTAGGTGTGGGGACGCAGGTGTCGTCAGTAACCCTGGCCATAGTTCGCGTAGTTGCGCTACATGTAGCTACGCAAAATGGACTATGCAAGCTACGCGAAATGAGTGGTGCAGTAGGAAAAATGCTGTTCACACTGATTGCACAGTGCCGGATGCTTGTTCGCACTGTGCAATCATTGCACACGGCATCTTGCACAGTGGTCATTTTCTGCCGCTCAAGTAGATTTGTACTCGAGCATCAGTTTTCTCAATGCTGACTCGTAGTTTCTCATCGCGAGCGGTCGCGAGCATATACAACCACACGCAATGAGAAACCTGACCTCCCCGTGTTGAGAATATCGCCAGAAGGTTTACTTTCCACGCTCTAAATCGGCAACTTGATGTTGCTGTTCGCGAACGAGGAAAAAGTCTCGCCGAGATGTCGTTTTGCTCACTCACGGTTGCCAACTTGATGTTGAGGACTGCAAACAAACAAAAAATGCCCGCTACACTACGCGTTTTTGCACTGTGTTACATGCAATTCGTGTAGCGCGTAGTTGGTTAGTCGTCAGGCCATGGCTCTGCTCCGTTGTCGGGCCTAATGGGAAGCCTTCGGGGGTGACCACCCCTTTCACACGGAGGTACTGTGTGGTGGCCAGGCCAACATTATTGTACCCAGCCTCTCATATCAAACAGGGGCGTAGCTGCTAAAAGTGCAGCTGGTTCATTACGCTGGTGCCCAGAGGTGGTAGGGGCGTAGTCTACTGCACCAACTGGTGAATTTTCAGAGTCTGGCTGCGTCCAAGATGTGCATACGGTTCTCAGCTTGGGCTCCTAATTTGAAGCTCAATTTAGGGACCAAAAAAACACTGGTAAATAAATGTTGGGAGGCCTTGCGAGCTCTGCTGATGCACCTCTCGCCTGCTTCCAGCTCTCCCTGACTGCTGCAAATAGTATGCCAGCACAGCTCAATAAACCTGCACTTGAACTCTACTAATTCCAGAAAACCAGTGAATCTCCTCATCTCAGCTGTGCTGCTCTCTGCTGATCCACACATCTTAATGGCTGGCCCTTCACTCAGAGCTCTGCTGAGCCCCCTCAGCCCTGAACTCGGACCGTTATTGATCTGGACACAAGGTGAAATACACACTGTTTCTCTGAAGGACATCAGTCCAGTCGCATTGGCCTGCATTCTTTTAGACCTAGTCACATGGAACCATACACACAGCACTGGTGATGCCTCTCTGTCTTGACCCTCTCATGGTCCTTTGACCTACTCAGCTAGCGAGCTCCTCACAATTCCACGGATGCATAGCTGGCCTACCTTCCAGGCCTCTGTTGAATTCTTAACATTACTTTAGTAATGTTATGTTTCCCTCCCCATTAGAATGTTTCCTTAGCTCTATGGTGATATAATGTTGATTCTTGAAGCTCCCAGGGCTGTTGGTCATTTTCCCTGGGAGCTGTGGAGACGAACGGTAATAAAGCTTCTTGTGCTACAACTTACCTTGGTTTGTGGTCACTTCAATTGGCGACGAGGTGGTCTACCGTTCACCATTTCCATCCATGTGTGCAGAATATTATGAGTGAAGCAGAGTAATTTACGATGTCTGATTTTGCTGTTCGGAAATTTTCTGGAGTGCTTCTTTTTGAGAAACCGCTGATGGGACATCGTGTCTCGGCCAATGATATTGTGAGAGTTACTGTTTTTCTCAATTTTAAAGTACAGGAGAATTTTGTAGCAGTCAGCAGAAAGTAGATTCTGAGTTTTCATAATCAGTCAGCATAGAGCACTTTCAACCGACAGCGCTTTCAGCTCTTCGTGTCTTCCGATTGCCTTCTGAGTCTGAGCGAGGACTGTCTTCTTCAAGGTTGGTCCCAATTTTGTTCCTTTTGCCTCTTGGGATTGAGGGTGACTGGAGAAGTGGCGCCAGTGCGAGGTAAACCTTTGGTCTTCACCATTCAGCCGTCGTGCAGCAAGTGATGACGTATAGCCTGATATCAGCTGTGACGTATGCCATGTGCGCGTCCCGGCACTAGAATACTCAGAATTAACACACGTCGCTGGAGTGCAACGTCATCAACATCGGATGTTGGAGCTCTTTGGCAGGATACGCTGGGAGAGTGCGCATCTCTGAAGATCAAGCATCGCTGGAGTACAAGATTTTTAACCTCATCCATGCTGCCCCGATTTACCGCCGGTGCTGGGCCCTAATGAAAACGGGCGTGGTCATGACGGAACGGTTCCGTCATGAGCACAGCTCGACCGATGCTCATGGCGGAACCGTTCCGTCATGAGCATCGAAAGGATTAACGTCGGATGTCTGATCCTTGCTTCAAGATAAGTTGGGAGAGTGTGCATCACTGTAACACAGTCTATTCTAATTTTTTTGACTCGGACATCAGGCGGAGGGGAGAAATCAGAAGAACCTAACATTGTTGAAGTAAAGGAAATATAAGCTTATTGCTATTTGCTTATCTGTTTTAACCAGTTTCAACATTCAATTTACTTCACTCTGTATTTGCGTTTTTTATTTTGAAAGTTTCAAAGCACAATCTGCTTTATTTAGTACGTGCGTAGTACTAGTCAGTTCTTAGTTCTGCTCACTACAGTCTGTGTTTATTCATCGTTGGATTCTTGTAATCTAAAAGGATTCACCTGTTTGTTTTTTTAAAGGAGGAGAAAGGTTTAATTTTGTTGGAAAAGGGGTGGCTTTGTTGTGAATACTGTGAACACTTTACATATACAAGTGTACAAGCCCCCCTCCTTTTTTACAGCTTCCAGGAGACCCACCAGTTACGTGGAAAGTATGGTACAAGGCATTTACAAAATATTTGGGAGCTATTGGTGGCATTAGGTTTAGTGCTGAATGTAAAAAGTATATTCTTGAGCACAATCTTGTCCTTGAAGGTCAAGCTGTTTTGGAACATCTACCCCACTTGATGTACGAGAGGGTAAAGAACCTCTTAACAAATTTGACCAAGCTGTTGCAATGTTAGAGAAGCAATTTGATGTTGATAGTAGTTTACTAGTAGCAAGGCACACATTTTTTACCAACAAACTGGTGAAATCATTGTATCATATGTGGCTTCGCTACGCATTCTGGCTTCTGAATGTGAGTTTGAAGACTTTACTTCACATCTGATAAGAGATCAAATTGTAGTACGTTGCAGAGATAAAAGTTGAAGAGAAGCTTTTAACTTTAAAAAATCCATCTTTACAAGAAACTATTTCTATTGTTAAAAGTATAGAATTATCTCATACAGCTTCGAATGAGTTAAAACCCGATAAAACTGCTGTAGGAGCAGTAAAAGAAGGGAAGGATGTTGCAGAAAAAAGTAGTGCTGAACAGAAAGGGAAGCTGCCTTTCATTAAACAAGAAACAAAATCTGTAAGCCAACAAAGAAATGTGTGTCCTAAATGTGGTTTTCCATCACATTTCCCAAATTCACAAATTTGTCCTGCTAGAAATTCATCTTGTCGAAAATGTGGAAAACAAGGGCATTTTGCTAAAGTGTGTAATTTCAGAAGCAATGTTAATGCTGTATGGGATGACAGTGACGAATCTGACACATCTGTTGATGTTGTGAGTTTAATGAGTGATTTAATGTTAGTAGTTAAAGATGATTGTGAAGATTGTGTAGACCCTATTGTTGATATTATCGTTGATGGGAAAACTTTACAATTACTTGTCGACTCAGGTGCACAAATTACAATGATCACAGAGGAACTGTTTGAGTCAGTGTGGGGTGATAAAAGTCTTGAACCTCCTGGCAGAGATCCTGTCTCGTACGAAGGAAGGAGGATTGAGTTGAAAGGTTTTTTTGAGAGTACGCTAGTGTTCAAAGAAAGATGTATCACCGGTAAAGTCTATGGTGCAAAGAAAGGTTTGAACATTTTAAGGTGGTACCACCAAGGGTTATTTGGAATGACCCTCAGACCTGGCACAAAGGAACCTGTGCCTGTTGTAAATGATGTAGCATATAATGATGGTTCATCACCTTGGGCTACCATATTTAGTAATGTTTTTTGCGACAATCTTGGATTAGTTAAAGGGTTTAAACATCTTATCAAGGTGAAAGATGGAGCGGTTTCGGTGAAACACAAGTTGTGTAATGTACCTTTCAGTATTAGAGATGGCATTGCAGAGAAACTAAAGAAAATGTGTGAATCAGGTGTGATTGAGCCGGTGGAATCATCATTGTAGTTAGGTCCCTTGGTAGTCCCGCGAAAAAAAATGGGAATCTCAGGGTCTGTATTGACTTACACAGTCTCAACAAGGAAATATGGGTTGATTCTCACCCCTTGCCACGTATTGATGATATTGTTTCAAAGATTGCAGGGTCAAAGTGGTTTTTGGAAGATAGATTTATCTCCGGCATATCATCAGGTCGAGCTTGACAAACACCTTACCGCATTTGTATCTCCTGTTGGAACATTTCAGTTCAAAAGGATGCAGTTCGGGCTTGCCTCAGCTGCTTCCGTTTTTCAGTGTGTTATGGAAAAAGTATTGATTCGGATTGAAGACACTGTTGTTTTCCAGGATGATATCCTGGTTGCAGGACAATGCACGATTTTTCATGATAAATACCTAACTGAAGTTTTGAGTAGGTTACAAGAAAAAGAGATTGTCGCTAACAAGAGTAAATGTGTATTTTGAGTTGAGTCCATTGAATATTTAGGCTATTGTATTTCTGGCAAGGGTATTCTTCCAAGAGAAGGGTTGATAGATGCCATTGTTAAGGCTCCGTGTCCCAAATCAAAAGAGCAAGTATCATAATTTTTGGATATGTGCGAATTTTACTCAAAATGTTTTTCCAATTTTTCAGCTAAAACTGTCCACCTACGTGAACTTCTGAAAAAAAACTACATTTTTGTGGGACCAAGTGTGTCAAAATAAATTTGAAGAGATTAAGGTTGAACTTTGTGCGTGTACAATTCTGACTGCTTTTGATTCTTCCTTACAATCCATTGTTTCAGTTGATGCGAGTTTGGATGGTCTTGGTTGGATGATAACTCAGATTAAACACACCGTTGGATTAGCATCTTGCTCATTACCTCCTAGTGAGAAAAAATATTCTGTAATTGAGAGAGAGCTACTTGCTTGTTGTTGGGGGGGGGGAGAGATTCAGGAGTTTTCTTTGGGGAAGGATTTTCAAATTGATGATTGACCATAAGCCTCTCATTACGATTTTGAATGGAGTTTTTGTAAAGGAACAAACTCCCAGGATAGCCAGGTTGAGCTCAAAATTACTTCAATATAATGTTTCTGTTGACCACATTCCTGGTGGAAAAAATATTAGGCCTGACTTTCTCTATAGATCACCTTTACCTTGTTCTAAGAGTGACTTTCCAGGGTGTGATGAAGATGTGGAATGTCTAATTGCATCCATTGATGTTTGCAATGGTGGATTTTTTTAATGAAAAAGCATGGTTTGATGCCTTAGAGTCTGATTCTGCTCTCAAGGAGGTTAAGACTTGCATTAATCAAGGTTGGCCCAAAGAAAAACATCTAGATTATGAACTTCAGCCTTTCTCGAAAGTGGCTGATGAACTTTTTCTTGAAGGAGGTGAGATGATCTTACGTGCGGACAAGTTTGTACCTCCAGTGGGTTTGAGAGATCGCATTGTTGATGCTGGATATGAGAGCCATCTTGGTCAAACTTGCACCAAACGCAGAATTTGAGTTGTTTATTGGTGGCTTTCTGTGAACCGTCAAATTGAGAATGCTGTCAAAAATTGTATCACCTGTTGTTCGAGTGACAAAGTGATCAAAACAGTCACTCCCCCTAAGCTAGTGGTAGTGTTGCCACCTGGTCCCTGGATGAAGTTGGCTGTGGACTTTGTTGGACCTTTTAATGCATTATCTAATAGGTATAGGTTTGCCTTGGTGATTGCAGATTACTATAGCAAGTGGGGGGAGGTGCATTTTATGGTTGATCCTAACACACATGAAGTTATTAGATTGTTTGAGAGTCTCTTTGCCAGAGAAGGCTTTCCCAAAGAGTTAGTATTAGACAATGGGGTCTAATTTGTTTCAAAGGAGATGTCCAATTTTCTAGTTCAATCCGGTATTGTTAACCGTTGTGTTGCTCTTTATCATCCTCAAGGAAATGGTTTTATTGAGCGCATCAACCGCATTTTGGTTGAGTGTGTCCAGTGGGCTGTAGCTAGTAAAGTTGATGTAAGAGAAGCTGTTCAGACTTCAGAGCATGTTGTGGGCTCACCACACCACCCCATGTGCAGATTTGGGGAAAAGTCCTTTTGAACAGTTGCGAGGGAGAGTAGCTACTTTTAGTATGTGTCCAGCATGGATGAGGTGTCGGGGTTTATTTTAAAAAATGTCCACCCTTTCATCTGATGTGAAAGCTCGTGGTGAGATGTCCAAGCCCGGTTGTAGTGGTGTGAATGATAAAGTGGCTAATCATTTTCCCTTGAATGCTAGTTCTCACAAGAAGGATTGGGTTCCTAGAATCAAGGTGGGAGATTGGGTGAAAATTATTATTCCTCACAATGTACCTAAGAGTTTGTCAAAATTCAGTCCGCCTGTTTGTGTGGATGCCATTTCTCGTTATGCAGTCAGAGTCAATGGTAAGAGTTGGTGGAACATTTCCAGTGTTTATAAACTTCCTGATCAAGTTGTACGTCAAATGGGACTAGAATTTAGTTCTGTATGTTCTCCTAAAATGTCAAACCATAGAGGTTCTGGTTCTGATATAGGTAGAGGAACTTCTTCTTCTGGAACTTCTGGTTCTGATGCTGGCAAGAGTTTTGTTCAAATTCCACCTATGCGGAAGAGTAGTCGGAGAAAGGTTCCACCTAAACATTTGTGTCTTAAAATCCATATTTAGAATTAAAGATACTTTCAAATTACAATGTTTTTGAGTTTAAACATTATATTTCTACCTGTTCCCAATTAAAGGTTGACACTCATTAAATGTAATACGGTAACCCAATGATATTATATGGGAGATGTAGGCCTTACAGCAGTGAAAAACAAATGTATGAGTTTTTCACTACTAGAACAAGTGAAATTCAAAAACACATGTTCTACTTTTTAAATACAATGCACTCTCCCCTATGGGCCTTAGAGTGTACATTGGAGGTGAGCTTTATGTATTTAAAAAGAACATTTTGCCCTGGAAAAAGGGTTTTTTTGCCAGGTTAAATTGGCAGTTTAAAACTGCACTACAGGCTGCATTGGCAGGACTGAGACATATTTTTAAAGGCTACTTGAGTGCGGGCACAATCAGTGCTGCAGGCCTACTGGTAGCATTAGAGGTGCATATCTTAGGTACATGCAGTACTACTGTACTAAGGACTTACAAGTAACGTAACATTTGTTATATGGCACACAGATCGCACTTATTCCAAAAGATTTCTGTGGTGCCTACAGCAAAGTGCGTGCTGTCCACTTCGTGGACTTACACCTTTCCAATAAAACCAGTTGAACTGCAGTTATGAATATTTAGAAACAAAATAAAACAAGCACCAAAAGACAGAAAGAGCCAACCAAGGCTATCCGGTTGTGCTGGACCGGGTTAAAGTCAAAAGATCAGACAGCCCATAATGGGGCGTGGGTTGGAAAAAGTCCCAGAGAAGACCCACTGAGGTTTTACCTTCTCAAATGTTTTGCCAAGAGTCCTGTTAGTGTGGAAGAATTTCACTGGGAGCAAGGAGAGTGTTACTATCTATGTTCAGAGGGGTGCAAAGAGCAGGTCAGGAATTGCAGGCGGCTGGGCTGCAGCCTTGCAGTGGTTATCCATATGGGTGGACGATGCTTGCTGGGCGAAGATACGAACAGTCATGCAAAATCTTGACTTTGAGATATCCAGAATCACACCAAGGGCCCAGGACCTGAGAGGGGTGAAGTTGGGTCCGGGAGCTGTGGAGAGCATAATATGTCCCTGGGGCTCAGACCAGGATGCCAGCAGTCCTGAGGCTCAGACCAGGGTGCCAGCAGCCCTTTGACTCACTCTGAGGTCATGGGTTCAAGATGGGCTCCAGGTTCAGTTCTTCCTCCCCAGGCAAGATGGCAGTAGGCAGCAGGTCAGCACAGCAAGGCAGCAGCTCCTTCAGAGTGGCAGTCCAGCACAGTTGCAGTCCTTCTCACCCATACATGAGTGCAGCAGGTCAGCACAGCACAGCATGGCAGCTGCCCTTTAGATAAGCAGTCCAGCAGAGTGGCAGTTCTTTCAACAGCACAGCAGTTTATTTTCCTGGTAGAGTATCCACAGGTCAGTGTACTGAAATGGTGGTGTATGAGGTCTAGTCTTTATACCCAGTGCTGCCTTTGAAATGGGGGAGACTTCAAAGACATGCCTATGAAGAGCACAGATGTCCTGCCCGGCTGCCCTGACTTCAGACTCACAATAGGGAGGTATGCAGCACTTTTTGTGTGGACAGAACACAGCCTACTCAAGTGTAAGTGAGTCAGTGTCCAACTCCTCCCTCCCATCCTGCCAGAGAGGGTCTATTGAGACTCATGTAAGCTCCACTTGTTTATGGCTATCTAGGAGTAATACACAAAGCCCAACCACCAACTACACCCAGTCAGGTAATCGGAGACAGGCAACAAGCACCAAATGGCTAAAGCAAGAAAATGTCAACTTCCTAAAAGTGGGATTTTCAGAACTGCTATTTAAAACTCGACTTCACCATAAGGTTGGATTTTAAATTCTGATTCCAGTAACAATAGACTTGACAGGTTTATCTCTTTCCAATTGGAAATTACCCTTTCAAAGTGTAATAGGATTATCCCAATGTTAACCCAAGGGAGTAATAGGCCTTGGAGTAGTGAAACACAAATTTGAGAGTTTTTCACTACTAGGACAAGTAAAACTTAAAAATGTGCATACTCAGACTTTTAAATATATTGCACCCTGTCCCCTGAGTTGTCCAGGGCCTACCTTAAGGGTGGCTTATTTGTATAAAGAGGATGGACTGGGCCTGGCAGAATGTTTATTTTGCCAGGGTGACATGGCAGTATACACTGCACACACAGGCTCTGCAATGGCAGGCCTGTGACCTGGTTAAAATGCTGCTTAAGTGTGTGGCACAGTCAATGCTGCAGACCCACTAGTAGCATTACATTCACAGTCACTGGACAAATATATTGCAATGTACTAGTGACTTATAACTAAATTTAATATGCCAATTGGGTGTGAACCAATATTACCATGTTAGAGGAGAGAGCATATATGCTTTAGCACTGACTAGCAGTAGTAAAGTGCTGAGAGTCCTATGACCGACAAAACCTAACTCAGCTAAAAGACCCAGCAAAAAGGATATTTCCAACAGATATCAATTGCAAGGTATGGTATAGCTTTTCCATGCCCCTTGATTAATGTCTGTTCATCCAGCTCTACCCACACAGCTCTAAGTAAACAGGTACGGTAGTTAAAAATTAAATAAAAGAGGACACTGAATTTGCTAGGACCTTCAACTCAACTCCTTCCACTGAAAGAAAGAATAAACAGGAATCACAATAGTCTTTATCTGTATCACTGGCACAACTTCTATGCATTTGACCATTGAAGCATGCCACTAACCAGCATTGAAACGCACTTTCACAAAATTTTCCTTAGGCAAATTATGTTAAGCTTTTAGGCCGCCTCCTAGGTTTTTCAGTCCACATTTATAGCATGTAGCTCTTGCCGTTTATCATTTAATTATCTCCACAGCGTTGACTACTTTGACTTTGTCTCACACCTAGTATAACCCTTTTGACCCTACCCCAGTGCTTTCACTCATCGAATGGAACACTCAAATTCAAATGTTTCATTGAAAGACGGATTAACATTTGTTCCTTGTCCTTTTTTGAGCATGGGGTGAACATGTGATCCCTGGTATAATCTCATAAATGTTCTCAAATTCACATGTGGCGGCTAGTACCAGAATACTAAAACATATATCTTGGCAGGCTCTCAGATAGCTCACACTTCGATGTTGCATTTATGACACTCGAAAACGTTAGGGTCATCTGTAAAATCAGCTTTGACCTTCTCCATAGGCTCTGAAACACTTCTATCAAAATCCCCTGCTGTAGTACCTGTAGGTGGATTGTTTTACAGTAGGTGGTCACAAATTCATTCTCTTTGTGCAAGGCAAATTAAGATGAATCCGTGTTTTCCTTTGAGCAGCAAAAGCTTTTTTTTTAAAAAAAAAAATCTATTGGTAATAAGTACGTTTTTATTAACTGAAAATCACGTTTTGAAAAAATATAGGCAACCCAATATACGAAATGTGAACATTGGGCATTTATAATGCAAAGCAAACCAACGGACCAATATGAACCAATTTAAGCAACAGTTCCCATTTTGTAAACTGCTGCCAAATGTATATCAAATGAGAATGTAAAGTAGCGCCTATTAGTCAATCTTGCTCGCAACTATAAATGTTTTGATAATCTAATAGCAATTCTTTTGCATCTTCAATGTACTCCAAAGTGATAACACAGATACAAACAACCTAGGAGCATCGTCAAGAAAAGCCTAGTTGATATGTTAGCAATCCTATTTCAGATTTTACAGATTTTACAGATATCGTCAGCATTTTGAGCTTATATACACAATTAACAAATCAATGTCAGTACATAACACATTCAGAGCTCTTCTCAGTCTGTAAGGAAAATGAAAACATTAGTCAGATTTTAGTCAGATTTCAGATTTAAAATCTTTATTCGAATTTCAATAAATCCATAAAAGCAATCACATATATACAATCCCAATAACATGATTATAAATTCCAAATTGTATTTAAAAATAGACACAAATTACAAGTTATTTAGCGGGCACAGTACGAAAAATTATTTCAGGGGTTTTCCATTGTTTTACGTACATGAGTAATAACTCTCAAGAAAGTGCTAGCCCGAAATATCAATTCATCGGTGTGCAAGGAAAACAGCATCAGGTAGGACTGTTCCAGAGAAAGTGGTCTTTGTTTCTTAAAATATGGGACTAAAAACCATTTAATATATTTTAGATAAAATTTGCAGGAAAAGAAGAAATGTAGATCGTTTTGTGTACTCACTCCGTCACATGGGCACAGTTTGTCTAAAGATTTTGTAGAAAAATAACCTAATAGAAACATAATAGAAATCTAACAGTACCTGCCCTTAAACGAAACAAAAGTGATCTTTCCCAATTTGTCATTGGTAGCGTAAGATACAGTGGGATTGGTTGCCTATACAGGTCTTTATTCACATAGGCCTGGACGGTTGATTTGGTTAACTACCCTTCCAATCTCTCTTTATTGTAAAGTGCATACAGTGCGAACTTTGTTTCGTTTTTATCTGTAGGCTCAATCTTGGAGGGGTCAGTAAAAAGATGGCCTTTACCCACGCTACTCAATTTATTAAAAACTCCAGAGAGCCAAGGGATTGACATCCCTTTCTCACAGGTAAGACAATCTCATATAATTTCATGAGTTAGAGTGGCTGAATTATTCCTCCAAATAACCAGCCAAAACAGGGCCGGTCTAATTGCAATAAAATCTGATATATAGTGCAGGTTTAATTCACAGTGACAAATATACTCTGAAGTGGAAATAAGAACTCCAAGGATTTTCCTGCAAAAACGATTTTCCTCCGTTTGAATACTAGGTGTTTTACCCAGGCCCCATATCTCCGCCCCGTATGTTGCTACTGGGGCACACTGCAATTTAAAAATGTTTAAAATCGCTCTAGTAGCTCCTATTTTCTTAGGCCATGGAAGACTAAGAATGGAATTAATGGCTTTTGAGAACTTGCTCGTGGCGTGGACAAAATGTCCACTCCACGAACCGTTCGCAGCAAAAACCCTTCTTAAGTAGGGAAATGTATCTGTGGAATATAGTTTATCAGTTCCTACCGAAATAGCACTAAGCTGTCTTTTCCCAGGCCCACAGGACATAATAAAAGATTTTTTTAAATTCACTTTAAGATCTAAATGATCCATGTACTGTGTGAAAGTTTTTACCAGGATGCCTAAAGCATTTGGTGTGAGGCCCATGAGGACCGCATGATCTGCATAAAGCAGTGTCAGTAACAATCCCCCTCTTATTTTCTGAACATCCGTAGTTGCCAGTTTTAGGGAGTTACTTAACCCGTTAATAACAATAATGAACAGCAGGGGTGCTAAAACACACCCTTGTCTAACTCCTCTTCCCACCTTAATGGCCCTGGAGATTTCTCTCGCCATCCCAATCCTTACTTGGGCTTTTTTATCGGTGTGGAGATATGCCAAGAAATGTACAAGGGGTTCATCTAGGCCATAGTCCAGAAGAATAGACCACAATTAGTACCTATTTACTAGGTCGAATGCGGACGATAAGTCCATAAAGGCTAAGTAGATTGGTGAGGACCTGGCGATGTTGTACTTGTCAATTACTAAATTTAATTTCAGGCACTGTTCTATCGTCCCCACCCTGCTTCTAAAGCCCATTTGGCAAGGGTCTAAAACACCTGTTTCCTCTGCCCTTTCATTAACCCTATTATATAGTACACGTCCCAGAATTTTCAAAGTATTATCCAACAGTGAAATTGGTCTATCGTTCACTGGATCTGTTCTCTCACCCTTCTTATATATTGGCCCTATTATGCTTGTGGACCACGTATCTGGCATTGCCACTAGAGGGAGGCTGTTAAAAACATTTGTTAATATAGGTGCCCAGAGTTCTAGTTTCCATTTAATAATGTCTATCGGAAAGCCGTCTGGCCCATGGGCCTTATTACCAAGGCTCTGTTTAATAGCCGCAATCACCTCACCTAGGCTAATCTGCAGTGAACACAGTTGACCTGGTGTATAACTGTCATTAACCTTTGGAGGTGTGGCATACACTTTGGAGAAATGATCTTCCCACCGATCGCTTGTGATAGTGCAGCTAATTGCGGATAGTTGGTTTCTAGAACTTTAGCCATTGTAAGACAATCGGCTAGCTCAGGAGACATATAGATGTAATCAATAGTTGTAGCGTAATCTCTACCTCTAAATGTCGGAACATAATTGATTATAAGGGTAGGGCTTACATCCATGACATTAGTTAGAATATGCTCTCGGATGAAGCAATCCAGTTCTATGCCCCTTTGTGCTGCTCGATCAGTTTGGATATTTGCTTTGTTTATTTTAGATTTTGGAATTTCCGCATTAAAATCCCCAGCTAGGATAATCCTGTTACCCATATTCTTATCTAGTGGCTCAATCACATCAGATAAGGTTTTAAAAAGTTCTATAAAGTTTTTATTTGGGATTGAGTAAAAATCATTATTATAAAAATTGATCACATGAAATGGGACCTTTCTTTTATATTCAATAATCTGAATATTCAGGCTTGTAGTTGGTATAATCTTTATGCTACCACCTGCGGTTAATAACCTGCCCGCAGGTCGACCAGAAACAGGCTTTATTGCAGTTACACTGTAGCAATGGAAGCCTTCTATGCGAAGATCAGTTGTAGCCAATTTCTCCTGTAACATTATTATATCTTTATCGGTTAGTATCTTTAGCCAATCCGGGTCCGATAATCTGGGTTCCAACCCAGCAACGTTCCAGCAGAGGATCCTAAGGTTAGCTTTAGTTTCTACAGGGTTTTCCAATCATTTTTCCATTTATAGCCACCTCATTTAAGGGCCTGTATGTAACTGACACACTATCTTCACCGCCACCAAGGTTTTTAATCGCTACAATCTCCAAGCTATTTGTCCCTGTAGCTGGTATTAAGACGAAAGGGGTCCCAGTTACGGAGGGGTGTGTGCAATCACAACCAATTAATTAAATCAAATGAACAAAATTGCGTCTATAATGTTTTATTCACATTATAGGAAAAAACAACAATTATAATTTCAAACATTGCGGTTGTATTAGTGCCCCTGGGGGTAAGGAGGACGTGAAGTCGTGAGGGTGGTGTAGGTAGGGGATAGTGACAATAAAAAGGACTTCATTGATTCCTGCCTTACTTGGGGTCGAAACGTCGACACACTCCCCGGTTTAAGACACAGCCTCTCCTTACCCACTACTCCTGTATATTATGGACAATGGGGCATGTGTACTATGAACTACTGGTTTGAACTATGACCGTTTTGTTATATATCTTTCATTGAATTTGTGCTAACGTCTGATATATACATGTTTTTATTGTCACTATCCCCTACCTACACCACCCTCACGACTTCACGTCCTCCTTACCCCCAGGGGCACTAATACAACCGCAATGTTTGAAATTATAATTGTTGTTTTTTCCTATAATGTGAATAAAACATTATAGACGCAATTTTGTTCATTTGATTTGTGATTGCACACACCCCTCCGTAACTGGGACCCCTTTCTTCTTAATGCTGTACTACCCAGGTCCCAGTGACTGAATTGGGTCAACCCTCCTTCCTGTAGCTGGTAGGCACTGTGTGGTGGGTACTAAAACTACATCTACATCCCTATCTTCAGGAGAGGGCTTAGAGTAGCTGTCAGCCATGTGGTTAACTCTCCTATTTGGCTTACTAAACCCCTCCCAAACTTCAATAGGGGGCATGCTAGGAACTATCGGTCAATCGGCCATATCCAAAGAGCTAAACCTGTTGTTAGTCGGAATTCCTCTCCAACCTTCCATAAATACTCCATCTCTACTGGGGTCCCCCCCCACTCTCCCCATTCTCCCCTTCAATCTCGATGACCTACTCTGCTCCAGTTCCCATCATAACCTGGCCCGAAACAACTCCTAGGGGGATAGAATAGAAAAAAGAGAGTTGTTTTGTTTCAATGCCTTCATTACTGCCTTGTGTTCTCCATGAGCATATATAATCAGCCGTGTGTGGGTCCTCAAAATTGACTATAACACAATCACCATGGGTCTTTTCCCTCTCTTGTCCCACCCAGGGCACTCTACGCACCGTTAGAATCCTACTTGAACAGTGAGGTGGTAACGGTCGATTAATATTAAGCCAGTGTTGGACTTTGTTCTTTAGTGACCAGCTCGGTTCCTCCATGTAATCCCCCAATTCTGGAACCCCGGTCATAACCGCCACAAAGGGACTCGATTCTGGGGGCAAATTAACAATGAGTCTGCCCTTTTTACTCCCTTGTTCCAGTCCCTTTTAGGGAGTGAGCTTGAAGCCTTAGGTGTATTGTCTTCCTGTCTAGTGTGCACTATGGGATTTGTCGGTTTATCTTCTGTTTTCTTATCTAGAGCCAAGGGGGTCTTTCGTTTAGCATTTACATTAACATTTACAGCTGGGGCAGATGTTGTCTTAGCTAAAGAACCTACTGATTTATTAATACTGGGTTTGGTTCCCCCGGCCTTTGCTGCCCCATGGTTCGGAGGATTTTTGGAGAGAGCACTCAGTTTGGCCACTTGTTTTTCTATATGCATAAGTCTGGTTTCTATCGGAGACAGATGCATATTGAATAACGCCCCAATTTTTGCTAAAAGTTGGCTATTGGCTTCGCAGTTCCTACAAGCTCTGCCCAAAATAACCGAGGCCTCTACGCTTTCTGACTCCATAGCCTCGTTTGTCACATCTGAGTGTGTTTTTTCATGCCCCTTCTGTAGTGGGCGATCTAATCCTTTCCCATGCTTTTTAGTTAGCACACAGGTCTTCTTAACCATTGACGCTTTTGATTGTTTCATTTGTTTCCGTATAGCGCCCTCCCTCCTTCCCCTTGACTGCCTCGTACTTATATCATCTGGTGTAAGATTAATAACTAGTTACGGGGTCCTTTCTAGTGCCAAACTTAATTGTGAGTCTGATAGAAGTTGTGACGCAGACAAATCAACCTCGTTTGGCATGTTATGCACATCTATGTGAACTTCTACTGTTGGGCCTGTCTCCTTAGCCTGTACTGGAGTTTTAGCTAGTGCGAGAGATCCAAAGGATGATTGTTTAGCCAAAGCTAAATCTTGGGAAACTCTACGTTCCAAAAGGATGATACCTTGATCAATGGCTTCATTGGCCCTTATAATGAAGTTGTCTAATGGGCCTATCAACTGTGCACCACACGCAGCCGTTTAATTTCTGCTACCTCTTGTAGACATTGTCTAAAATATATTAGGTATACGTTCACAATCTTAGCTGTTGTAGACTAGATGCAAAACATGCATATGAATTGTCTGTAGACAGATGTAAAGTACAGAGGAATAAAGAGGGGGGGCCCGGTCCGGTCTCACACGTTCTATAACGGGCTTAAACGGGTCTGCCTTTGGCCCGGGCTTCGCCCGGCGCCCGCCGGCGACACGAAGGGAGCGCCGTTGATTTATGCGCCTCCCGGGCGTGGAAATGGGTGAAGGTGGGCGGGATCCAGAAGCAAAGTCCTCTGGGGGCTGTAGTCCCCCGCACGGTGGCCGCAAGATCTTTCGGTGCGGCAGCGGGGGGAACCAGCGAACACCAGCGGCCACAGAGAAGCGTGAGTGCCTAAAGGCACAAGTCCCGAACAGTCACGGCATGCAGAAAAGCCGCAGGTACAAATTTCAAATTTTCCCGCTCCCCCAAGGGCGCACCGTTGATTTATGCGACTCCCGGGCTCGGAAATGGGTGGAGGTGGGCGGGATCCAGAAGCAAAGTCCTCTAGGGGCTGTAGTTCCCCCGCACGGCGGCCGCAAGATCTTCCGGTGCGGCAGCGGGGGGGACCAGCGAACACCAGTGGCCACAGAGAAGCGTGAGTGCCTGAAAGCACAGGTCCCAAACAGTCACAGTCCGCAGAAAAGCCGCAGGTACAGATTTCAAATTTTCAATTAGTCAATGTCAACTCTTAATCAATGATTATGGCTGAAAACGTACTGCAAAGAACTTAATGGCTGATTACGATGGAGGTCAACCCGCCACTCACAGACTGTCGGTAGCGGGTTCACCGTCATCCTGAGGTCATTTTCCGCCAGGCATATTATTATGGCGGGCGGTACCGGTATGGTCGGAAATTCCAACTGCCACACATCCGTGAGCTCCTTGAGCCTACCTGTGTGGTGGAGGGCCTCCCTGTCCCTGAAATGGTGGCGCTGGCAACCATGCAACGCCATAGGGATTAAGATGTTCCATCCCGGCTAGCCTTTCCATAGCGGTTCATCCGCCATGGAAAGGCTATTTGGGGAATGGACTTTGGGGGCTCGTAGCGGGCCCCCTTTCCCTCTGGCACTTTGGTGCTCCTCTACATTTCCCTGAACCATGTGGCAGGCACCGCATGGTGCCTGCCACAAAGTGCAGGAAAATATGAAAAGTGCCATTTTTACATTGCTGCGGGTGCTGCTGCCAGAAACACCCACCACAATGTAAAATATGGGGAGTGCGGCCACCGTGGTTGCGGTTGCATTGTAATCAGCCTTGTGGGACCGCCACCTTGTAGGCGGGTGGTCTCACTTCCCAACACGATCCGCCATTGTAATCACCCCCTTAATGAGGAAATAACCGGTTCCACAGGATCAACAAATCCTTAAATGTAGAAAAAGGAAGACATTACCCCCCAAACAAAAAAAAACATAAAAGCAACCTTAAACTTACACACATAGGTGAAGACTCATACTAATGACACCACTGCTTCTCAAGTAATGTGACCCTTCAAGAACCTTCAAGTTGCCATTCTCGGATTGTGTCTCCCCCCCTTTCCGCTCCAATGGCACTACACTTTCCAAAATGAATTTGAGTGTCTGATTACGAAAAAACATTTACTAGATGATGCAGTCATATGGGCTACGTGCATTCTAATGAACACAGTCGATGGAAATAAATGAGGAGTTTTGGGCCTTAGGACTTAGATACTCGAATGCCACACCTGATTAAATCAGGTAAGATATAAGTAACCACTCACATGTATCACTTCTGCTAGAATCCTGTTAAACTTTTGCCAACCCTGATTCTTGGCAACATGTACCACTGCACCAAGAGATATTATTGTAGTTTACATCATATAAGTATTATACAAGAGTGATCAGGAGTGTTCAGTTAAACATTAAATACATCTAAAGACCTGGCTGTTTTAAGCTATTACTCTGCTATCTTCTATTTTGCACTTTTTGGGTAGCTTTGTGCTTTACAAAAATATAAATAAGTAAATAAACACCTGTTAGATGGTTGCAATTGTTGCCTTTACCCTCTTTTCTATGTACAATTATCCATGAATTTCATGCTAAAACGTCCTGATTTCTCAATTCACAATATCTTCCTGATAGTGGAAGATCTGTCAACCAGAATCAGGCATTCTATTCAATTAAACAATCTACCCATGTTGCATCACTGCCCCTCATGAGGTAGATCAGACGGGCAATTAAAATAAACAAGCAATATTAAAAAATGCAACGTAGGTACGACAAGTGTGTAGGACATTAAAATCAGCTATCATACATTGTTTTTAGGGGGAATAATCTTCTACATTTTCAGTTGAAATTCTAAAGGTACGCAATGAAATCATGCCATATGTTCCTCGAGGTTTTATGAATGCCGCAACGAACTTGCATACTTATTCAACTGTTTTCATCTTTAAGTGGCATAATTGACATTGTGCAGTTTTAAACACCTTGTCAAATTCACGTTAATCACATGACATGTTACCCCTAATGCTGGGCAACTGACTATCGAAAACATGTCAAAACGTCTTGTTCAATAGATTATGTTCTTTTGAAGTAAATTACACGTTCTATAATTACATTGCTTCTCTCGTCAAATTGATGCAAATTGGTCGGGACTTTCATCAAATGTGTCAGCCTGAGCAAGTAAACACACACACATCCAGAATATTGCATCATTTGCTACGCAAATCAGAATCAGTACTGTGTGAACACTGACAACTTGGGAACATCATTCAGCATCGAAACATATTGAAATTGTCTGGTTAAAAATCATGATGACCAGTTTCCTGGTTTTGTTGTATGTATATTGCCTAAATAAAAAGTGTTTCTCTTAATTTTAAGGATTCACAGGCAATTATTTTCAGTTTTTTGCCTGCACGAAATATTGATTGGAATTTTTGTTCTGGTACACGACCATGAAGTATGAAGTGTATAATAAATGTATCACCACTACAAAGTACTTACTACTTCCTTGGAGGAGTAAGTATTCATACTAACAAAGGACATACATAATATTTGTGAAACCTACAAATTTGCCAGAGGTCACCAGAGATTTGCTGGACAGCTGACTAGGAATACCTCATTAACACTTAGACAGACATGATAAATCTGAAGATAGATCGAGTTAGTTACCATTTGAAACTTCATTATATGTCTTTTTGTCATGCTTGTTTTCGTTCTCTATAAGACTACATACTAGTATTAGTGAATTTAAATATTTCTGCGGTCACTGCTGGGTACAGATCCTATGCACGTCGCTCATGTGGAAACCTCAGCCTTGCTTCGCGTTAAGGAAACTGTGCTGCATTTTAGACATGTATAAGTACACTGAACAAGAATGGGCCTGTACCCCGTTGGCAGAGGAGCCCCGAAAGATTTGGCAGTGTCTACGTGGTTATCTAGGAGTCTGGCGAAACATAGATGGTCGAATGACGTACATAGTAGGGTAGCCGGATATTCAGTGATTAATGGGAGCCTCTAGGCATGAGAGCACTGGCTGTGCTGCCTATCTCGGATAAGTCAGACAGGGATGCAGCCTGTAATTGCACCTTTGCATCATGGAGTTTCTGTCATACATCTTATTGCTTTGTCAATTCGCAAATTAGCAATAGCATTATAAAGGAATTTGAAGCAGCTGCGTATCTGAAAGTCAAATGTTTTTCCACATAGATCTTCTCCATAACAAATTTGTTTCGTTTATGTTATGTTATGTTACGTTATTTGTAGGCCATGCATATCTCTCAAGAGGGTATTCTGGCACTGTGAAAGAGCCACCAGGCCTATCTAAGGATGGCCTACTAGAAGAACCAGTTTGTGGTCTAATTCAAAGACATAGCTGGCAGCTCTGGTGGGGAAGGAGAGCTCCTAAGCTTATGGGCAATATGTGAGAAGGCGTGAACCCCACCTTTGACTCCTTAGTTACGGTGGATGTGTGCAAGAAGTCTGGCTGAACAGCGTTTCTGGAGGGGATGTGCAGTTGGATGTGACGGTTGAGGCAGGATGAGCCTAAATTATGTGGAGTCTTGGTGGTGTGTGTGAAGAAATGTAGAGAGAGTGTGTCTAGACCTGTAGTAAGTGGAGGTCTTTGAGGTATTTGGTTATCGGAGTTTGGTGAGGAAGGAAGAGTGTTAGTCTACTTACCAGTTTCTGAATCATTTGGAGACTTTTGATTAGCTAGGTTGTGATGCCTACGTAGAGGTTGTTGCCATAGTCTATCCTGCTGGTGACGAGAGCTTGACCCACTGATCTGTGGTTGTCTTGTTGGAGCCATTTGAAGATTCAGTTGTGCATTTTGAGGGTGTGGATGTAGGTTGATGTGACTGAGGTGCCCTGGTGGGCCCAAGAAATTTGGTTTTAGTTCAAGATGCCCAGGTTCTTGATGGAATTGGAAGGGGGGAACTGGTACTAACTTCATGTGTCACCAGGCCAGGGAGCGTATTTAAAGTAGGGGACAACCCAAATAACCCTTCGGCATCTGGGTAATAGTATACAATCAGAAAAATAATAATTCCTCAGGATCGATAGAAATGCTAAATAGTAATATGAAGAGAACATTAATTTAACTCTTCCAATCCGTAATATTCTTTTCAATAATTCTCATATTTTTTAATATACGTAGTCAAAGATCAAACCATCTACATCCAACTATTTTGAGTTCAGATTAATCTGTATTATATTTCATTCAAAGCAAACCATTATACTTTCAAAATCAATATGCAAACAAATATATTGATACAATTATATACACTTATTTACATTTATACATATTGCACAAGCAACAAGTGAAAATAACTTTCTTGCTCTCTTTGCCCTTATTGTACATCAGGATGCACCTCAAAAGTAGTAAACCCAGTGCATTCCTTTATCGGATCACCATCCTTGGAAATGCCTTAAGGTCCTAATAATTCAAACCCTATATTGTGTTAGACGTTCTTTACTTATTTTACATTTTATTTCAAATTTATATTGTGTCCCAATATATCTGTCGACGCGTTTCAGCCAGTCTACTTGTGGCCTCATCAGGACTAGGGCTGTCGAGTGCGTACTTTTAAATTCCACCTATGGAATCAAAAATACTTAATTTAACTCTATCTTGGAATGTGACTTGATTAGGTACACTTATATACACATATATACACATATATGGGAACAAGAACATTCAATACAGAACAGTTAGATATATATTGTATCTCCGGTTACCTGGAGTGGCGAGATTGAGTAAAGATAGATAAGACTAGATTAACAGCTAAGTGTCAACTGGAAAGAATTAAAAATAAAAATAGAAATACACCCAATGTGACATATAGATATAGCCTTATTTCCCATGCTATATGATATCACAACACTCTGTGGAAAGGGCCTTTACTAACAAACCAAAAACCCTATATCCCTATGATATCCAAATCTATAATCTTGATCGGGGTACATACACCGCAGTGTAACAAATAAACTATAATGTTATGCTCACCGTCCTTGAAAGATTGACCAAATGGACACCCAGGCAGCTGAGGAGAACCCAATCTAATGAGTCTCCAACAATAAGCGCACTAGTACAACTCGTAATGAACAGTAATGCCTCAGATTAAAACGCAGCCAAAATCTCTTAAGTGGCAGTGGTAATTGATAACCCCACTCAAAACAATATCTGTGCTTTCAATTTATGCATTCAAATATCCACAGGGCAGATCGTTTCCTTTCCGTGACCATTCCCTGAGAAGTAAAAAAGGGGGCCACCTTCAGGAATACATTCCAATCTCCTATTTCAATCCGGTACATATTATAAATGTTAGCGCACCCCAGCAAGGAACACAAACACCTACCTTAAAGTACAAAGTCCTCTATCCTCAATGGTGCCGTCTCTAACAGTCTCCCAACGCGAACGTCGTGGGCTCACAGGACCCGGAAGCGCAGCTGTTATTCAGCGCTTTCCCAAGTGACGCGGTAACGTTTTCATAGTAATAGAAAGCGGACTAAATTCCCTATCTAAAACGCTATTCCTATATGAGTGAGAGTATGGAAACGTGCAAATATATACTTATTAAAACCAAGCATCTTCCCATTCCAGTGTACTGTTTTCATTATTGGCGCGATCGTGCTCTAGAGCGACTAAGTAATTAAATACACACTGTACCTCCTTAAAGAAAATAATACCCTAAAAAAAACTAAGAAGGAGAAATATTTGGTCATACTGGGGGTAGATTTAGGGTTTAGGGTAGTGCAGTGATCTTTGTGTAGTATAGGGGGTCTTGCTGGGGTAGTGTTCTAGGATAGTGCAGTAGTGTTTGGGTACTGTAGGAGGTCGTGGTGGGGTAGATTTAAGGTTTAGGGTAGTGCAATATTTACGAATACACTGATCAGAACCCAAATCAAAACAATTCTATACCAACAAATAAGTTGCAAATTCCTTTCACTCATCATTATTTTCTTTTTCACTTTTTAAATACAGATCAACACTCCTAGTCTGATTTTTATAGTGAGTTCGCCGACACCAAATACAAGAAAAATTTGGCCTTTCACCTGAAATCACCTTAAACTTTGTAATTTCATTTTTTTTGTACACCTATGTTAAACATTCTCTACAACATTTCTTCTATTATTGTCTGAGTTTCTTCATTCTCTTCTTCAGGACCAAAGTAACAAAATGTAATATCATCACAAACCTTTTTCACATCTGATACTGACCCCACACAAAAGAGCATTGTTCAACTCATTTAACTTTAGTGCTGGACTTTTTGCATAATACAATCTTCTCAATAACATCCGCATTTGAATATGATGTACTGCCAACATCCTGAAATGGTGAAAAAAACATTGACAGTGTTTGTGTAGTGTAGGGGGTCGTGCTGGGGTACTGTTCTAGGGTAGTGTAATGGTGTTTGGGTAGTGTAGGGGGTTGTACTGGGGTAGTCTTTTAGGGTTTAGGGTAGTGCACTAGTGAATGGGTAGTGTAGGTGGTCATACTGGGGGTAGATTTAGGGTTTAGGGTAGTGTAGAGTTCTTTGTGTAGTATGGGGGGTCGTGCTGGGGTAGTGTTCTAGGATAGTGCAGTAGTGTTTGGGTAATGTAGGGGAACGTGGTGGGCTAAATTTAATGTTTAGGGTAGTGCAATGGTGATTGGGTAGTGTAGAGGATCGTGCTGGGTAGTGTTTTAGTGTTTAGGGTTCTACAGTAGTGTTTATGTAGTGTAGGGGGTCGTACATGGGGTAGATTTACAGTTTAGGATAGTGCACTGGTGTTTGTGTAGTGTAGAGGGGTGTGCTGTGCTAGCGTTTTAGTATAGTGCACTAGTGTTTAGGTAGTGTAGGGGGTCATGCTGGGGTAGATTTAAGGTTTAGAGTAGTGCAATGGTGTTTGCGTAGTGTAGTGGGGCGTGCTGGTACTCTGGTTCCTCCTATTGGATTTGTGTTGCTTGGTGTCATTTGCTTATTTATTTTTTCTCTATTAATAATAATTGGTTGTGGTATTTTTATTGTTGTTTATTTTGACTTTTTAACTATTACTGCTAAATGATTTATAAAGTTTGACTAAGTTAAACTTGTCTGATCCATGCAAATGTTACAAAAGAGCTGAACCAAAGTCTAAATTATTGCAAATGTATTTTGCCCTTTGTGGTCTTATTCCATGTGGTGGATTCACGTCCACCCCAATTAGCAAGTTAATTTCTTACATTGCTCACAACATTTTCTCCACTACTATTTTATAATAGTTTGCCAATTTATTTCCATAATTACTTACTCATCTTCCACACTCACGGTCCATTTACGATCTCGCTCAGAGAGATACATCAATAATATATATTTCTTAATAATTACTTTGCATACCAAAACACAGTATACGTGTTCATATTATTTTGTGTGCCGGTTGGCAGTGGTAACTGGACGTTTGGTTTCTTCCAACTTACCAGCATGAATGAAACATCGAGTCCTGAAATGTACCAAAATGCAAGTAACCAACTTAGTGAATTCTGTAGCCGTACTAGTACTTTTCTAGTAGTACTGGCAGTCTCTGCTCTCCTCCCAGTCCTAGCCCATTATTCTACCTCTTCAAAATGCTTATCTTACCTGTGATTCGTGTTTGAGAATAGGGGTAGCCACAGGGCTGCCTTCATGGCAAATGGTGATTAAGGTTGGTTGTTGACTTGAATCCTCGACGGATGCAATATCATTGTTGTGCTGGTAGCAGTAGTGGTACACACTGGCAGTAGCAACATATGAAAAAAAAGGAAATGAAACATTGAGTGGCCTGAGCGTAGCATTGGAAACAGTACAATAGATAGTACAGTAGAGAACAGTGCCATAAATTGTAGCCTAAGCAGTGCTAAATTAATGTAAATATAAGTAGTAGTTGCGTGGAGTTTGACTACTATAAGAAATAGTACTATTAAGGCAAAGGACACATCAACGTAACATAAGCATTAGGCATGTGATTCTTCATGTCGTGTAGGAGGATGATGTTGTTGATGATCAATCCACAATGGCGCACATGAGCTTCTGATTGGAATGATTTCGGTTGCTTTGACCTTATCCTCCCCAGAAAGTGTGTGGAATTTATTGTTGTTGTCAGTCACACCTCAATGAAAAACCACACAGCCCGGGGGAAGAAGGTTAGGGTTTGCAAATTGGATGGGAATATGTGTTTTTGGGAAAGTTTGGTAGAGAGGAAAAAAGAACACAGCGTGGACAAACAACAAATGAAGAGAAACACATCTTTGGATTTGAAGATATTGATAAATCTTTTAAGGGACATAAAGGAAGTCTACTACTGCATGCATGAAGTTGTTTTCTAAATGGATGGTTAGGTTACTGAAAAGTAGTACTACTAGTAGTAGTACTACTACTTACTACAACTTACTAGTAATTACGAGGAAACAAGTTGACAGTACAGGGCTGCAGTAATTACGCAATTTCACTTGCCTCTCTGCCCTCAGAGACAATAAACACTTATTATTATTAGAACATTAAGTTAGTTTTAAAAATAGCCTAGACGTATCAAATAGCTGGAGGGATGAATTTGAAGCAGAGATCAAACAAACGCACAGAGTCACACTCGTAGAAGTAAGTTCAAGTTCACAACAATATCATTTAAAAGATAAGGAGAATTTAAGAGGATACTTTAACTGTATGTTGTAGTTGTTCTGTTTAATTTCTGAAGTTGATGCATCCAGCCATTCCTCTTATTCGCGGTACTCCTTCATTCCATCAAATGCTCCGTCGATCAATCTTGGTGACCAGACACACTGTCCACTGCCTGCCTGAGGCGGAATTGCGGATCGCTAATGGTAAGCCTGAGTACATCGTTTGTTCGATGGCACAGGGTGAAATCCTGCCTGTAATTGTTGATGGAAAAACAGGAAGTGCTAAAAACACCACACAGAAAAAAATATATAAGGTACGCTGTGTAGTGCAAAAATAACACTTTCAGTTTCAGAGGTGACAGTATCACCCCCAAAAATCTAGAACACCCCACATTACCCTCCCAAAAACGTGCAATACTGCTACCTCGCAGAGGCCTAATTTCAAATCGTTCCAAAACGCTCTCAGAAAGTATGCCCAAAACCCCCCTTTTCCACCATGGATTTTCTTCAAAGCACTTGCAACCAAAATTAGACATTACCACGAGTGCTCCAAGACCCCAGAAACCAGTCCCAAAAATCTAGAACACTCCCAAACACATTCAATACTGCTAACCCTAACGAGCCCTAAGTTAAAAATAGTGCCAAACGCTTTCTGCAACAAGGCCAAACCCCTCTTTCCCACCATGGATTTTCTTCAAACCACTTGCAACCAAAATTAGGCATGCCCAGCAGTGCTCCAAGACCCCCCAAAAACCAGGAACGCCCCCAAACAGCCCCCCAAAAACACCAAAGTGAGCAATAATTAAAAAAAATGTCACCATGGATTTTCTCCAAACCCCTTGATTCCGATATTAGACCTTGCCAGCATTTCCCCCAGACCCCTGAACCCACCCGCAAAAAAGTAGAACACCCCCAAACAGGCAAAAATCAAAAATGGAAAATGTGACACTTAGGAAATTTGAGACCTGCTTCCACATCAATCCAAACACGCTCTGCAGTTAGGCCCTAACTCCCCTTTCCCACCATGGATTTTCTTCAAACCACTTGAAACCAAAATTAGGCATGCCAAGCAGTGCTACAAGACCCCCCAACTCCCCCCCCCCAAACACCAGGAACCCCCTCAAACAGCCCCCGAAAAAACCAAAGTGAGAGAAAAATGAAAAATAAATTCACCATGGATTTTCTCCAAACCACTTGATTCCGATATTAGGCCTTCCCAGCATTGCCCCCAGACCCCTGAACACACCCACAAAAAAGTAGAACACCCCCAAACAGGCAAAAAGCACAAATGGAAAATGTGACACTTAGGAAATTTGACACCTACTTCCACATCAATCCAAGCGCGCTCTGCAGCTAGGCCCTAACTCCCCTTTTCCACCATGGATTTTCTTCAAACCACTTGCAATTAAAATTAGACCTTCCCACGAGTGCTCCCAGACCCCTCAACTCACTCACAAAAATCTAGAAGACCCCCAAACAGATCCCCAAAAACATGCTATACCGCTACCTCACAGAGGCCTGCCCTTCCACCTCTAGGGGGCTGTGATTGTTTTGTTTTTTCACCCTTGCAGCATATCTAATTGTATGCAGCAACTGCAACATAGCCCCAATTTTACATGAACTGCTGTCTGGACTCTGCCTGGCATAACAACACTACACTGGTTCAACCACTCCACCACGACTAGACAAACATGTAGTTCTGCTGAAGTAGTTGTTGTTGACTGGTTTACCTGTTTGCCTCTCACGAATTGGACATACTTCTTCCGTAAACCGACGATGATGAGCCATCCATCCCAGGGAGTGACTGTAAAGAAAAAATATATATTAGTTAACTTTGATCATCAACACTCATCATCAATCATCATGGTATATTGGCAAACAGTGAGTCCAAGGACATTTAACATATTGGAAAATGCAACGTAGTGGGCCCTGCAGTTGCAGTACAATTTGAATTAAACAAGGTAAAAAAAAGCATAGTAGACTAGACTTTCTTTAAGTTTGTAAAATATTAAATATTAACAGAAGAGATTCATTTCATGCACAACAAACAAACAGCAATTCCTTCCTTCAGAGCCAGATAGCCATTGCTGTCTACTGCATGCCATCTTCTCATTATTCATTTATTACCTGTTCCACTTTTTGTCCGCATCTTCTTCTGGAAGTGAAGTCCCACAGGGCAGCCTCTCCTGCCAATTTCAAAAGTAATTGTGTCAGCCATCATTAATGTGGACTCAGTAATTCCAGTCCCACTTGAGGGGACTTGTCTACGAAGACAACGTTCTTTCTTCATTGTGCCGGAATCCAGCCATCTGCTTTGAGGGAAATGGATAGGGGGAGTCTGGAGGAGGAGGAGAGAGGAGCATGACTGAGTTCTTGTGAACTTGTGAACATGAGGAATGCAGACTGCGGCACCTTCAAATCAATAAGGAAATAAGTGAAGACAGTTCTGATGATGGGCTTGTTGATGTGATTAGGTGATTAAAGTTTTGTCGTGGTAAAAGTTGCAAAACAAAAAGAGACACACAGGAAAAAAAGTGAATAAGGAGTAAAAAGAAAGTAAGTCATTTTCAGGGCTTGGTGTCAGGGAAGTAGAGCTCGTACTCAAACTCTGCGAATTGAGACGGGAGTAGGTCAGGTAACAGAGAAGAACTTCCGTCATCTAAGTCAGTGTCCTCTTCTTCCGCCGTTCATTCACGTATTTTATAATTTGGTGTTATGAAGTGCTGATTCATCTTATCATTGTTAACCTCTCCACATTTTTGGCCGAGAGGCGGCTCCTTTTATCAGGTTACAATGCCACCAGCAGCACTGAAAACACGTTCAGAAGACACACTTGCAAGTGGGCAATACAAGTCATTTATAGCCAGGTTGGTGATCTGTCGCCATAGATGCCTTTTCCCATACCAATACACCAATGGATTCTGATTAACAAAGACCTCTGTTGGGTCATCCAGATGGGCCTGCACCATCGACTCAAGGTTCTCCAGGGTTCCTCCACTTTGCGTACTTTGTTCACTGGCCTTTGCATCTCTGGAACAAGCAAGCTCTTGCTGAGTTAGCCAATCCGCTTCCGACAATATTATGGCTGGGCCTGGTGCAGGAGAGGATGATGATACGGTTGCTGGTGTCTTTAACGGCTGAGAGGGAAAGTGACTCACTTCGGCCACAGATTCAGAAGTGGACCTTGACGCCAAATGGCCTGCTGATTCAGTACTACTACTGCTGTTTCCTTAATTTTCTGCCGCTCTTTTTCGAACCGAGTGGTTGACACAGCTACTACTGCTTCATAAAAAGGAATGAATGCTTTGCTGGCCACTGCCTTTTTGTACCGTGGCTCCGGGATAGTGGCACAAATGTAATGTTGTTCTGTATGTATGTTTTTAAGCCTTTGACTGCCAGCTAGGTGGCTTAATAAGATCTCCGCCAACTGATATGCGTCTTGATTGTCAGTATCATCTTTGAACGCTGAAGACACCGCCTTCAGTTGGTGCTCTAGCATGCGCAACAATGGGATATCTTTGCTCAAAGAACAGTCCTCCCTGCTGACTTCACATGTGAAGACCTCAAAAGGACAAAGCATGTCTGTCAGGCTTTTAACTAGCTTCCATTCCTCCAACTCTAGCCACATGTCTTTCATAGTAGAACCCAGTAAAAAGACCTACTGATTGATTACCACCCACTGCTCAGACAGACGCTCAAGCATGTAGAAGGTTGAGTTCCAACATGTTACCACCTCCTGGATGAGTTCTTTGACTGGCAGTCTACGTTCATGTTGCATGCGTCTCAGCTCCTTCCGGGCCTTAAAAGAATGGCTGAAATGTGTGCAGATTCTTCGGAAGGTGGTCAGTAACTTGCTGACTGTATTTTCTTTTTTCAAGAAATCTTGCATAACCAGGTTTATACAGTGCGCCAAACAAGGCACTCTGAAATATCCACCCTCATGCATGGCCTTAACTACATTATTGCCATTATCCGTGGAAACATAACCAATCATGCGCTTTCTTGGAGACAGCCATGGAAAGACCTTTGTGTTAAACTCATCCCAAATGTTTAATGCAGTATGAGATTTCTCCATGGCAAACATGGCTAATGTTGCATGTTTCTGAGTAGCTTGAAAAATTGTGTCCTGGTCAACACCAGCGTTTATCTTTGCTCTAACCCCGGAAAAAGAGACCCAGTGTGCAGTGATGCACATGTAATCAAGGGCTTGGCAACTGGTCCACATGTCTGTTGTCAGGTGTATAGTGTGAACAGCACTCTTCTGCAAAGCTGCCCCAATCACCTCCAGCACATCTTCATGTAGTGATGGAACCGCAAAGCTGGCAAAATAAGACTGGCTAGGAACCTTCCATTTAGGGCAGACTGTTGCCACAAATTCTAGAAAACCCACCCCTTCCACGAAAGAAAAGGGAGAAGGTCCAGCGCTAGCATTTTAGCCAGCTTTGCGTTATACAGACGTGGCTTTGGGTGGTTGAGTTCAAATGGCGCATCCGACCAAAGCATGCTTCCAATGGTGGGCTGGTGCATTTTACGGGATGATGATGATGATGACTTCAACCCAGTTAGGCTCATTCGTTTACTTTTTTGCATTGGTGTCTTTCCCAGACTCTTAGTCTGCCTCACAAATGTTGCAGGGGTAGAGGGAGTGCTGCTGCCAGGGGTACTGGGTGTTCCTGAAAAAATGTCTGTCGATTCTTCAGTCCCCTCTCCTGCACGATAGGCCCCTGTCGTGTGGCGGCTTTCAGTGGCCCCGGACGCCGCAGGATACATGCAGACATCGGGACACTCACTTCCGGCCGGAGGTGGTGTCCCGGTCTAGTCCTCCACCACAGACATTGGGAGACCCGCTTCCGGCCGGAAGTGGTGTTCCGTGGCAGTCCTCCACCGCAGTAGCACTTCCGGGCCAGCACATTTAAAAGTGCGTGAAGCCGCCGGAACGGTGCTTCTAATCCTACCCGACAGACGCTTTGAAGCACAGCTGACGCTGAGGGTTTCTTCATGTCACGGTAACGCTGCCTTGCCTCACGCGTTACGTGACTGCTTCTGTCTGTATTCTTTGGTGTCCGCCGTGCAGGAGCGCAGCTGATACAACTCACACGAAGCAGCTGCAAAGACACGCTGCTTCTTCCCAGCCTTGGTTCGTTTTGCTGGCAGTGGCGCAGGAGCGTTACTGCCTGTTTGATTTCGAAGTGCAGGTGCACTTTGCCTTCTTGTTCCTTTGTTAATTTGCCTGAGGCGCAGGAGCGCTTACCTTTCTTTTCCTTTGAACAGACGTTTGCCTTGGTGGTGGCCCAGGAGCGCTACTGCTTGGCTCCTACACGCAGAAAGCGTAGGAGCATTGTTCATTTGGGCCGCGCTATGGCGCTTACCCTGGAGTTCTTGTCCTTGCCTGCTTTTCAGCGCAGAAGCGCTTTTCTTTACGTACTATTGGTTCCTTGGTGGTCCTGGCGCAGGAGTGACTCATTCTTCGTTTCCCTAGCCACGGATGTGAGGCTCCTGGATGACACTGCACTGAACTCTTCTTTACGACAACAAGAACATTAATAAGTGGTGAGTGTCAGCAACAGGGGCTCCTGTCTGCATGTGTCTTGTGAGGTGTTGTCCAGCACGCGCGTAGTACCTTGCCCTAATCTGTGTCTTGTTCCCTCAGCTGTGCCAAGACCCGTCCCAGCGTCCCTACCACCAAAATCACTTCCTTGGTTCCTTTTGGCCCCCATTCCTGGATCCATCTCATCCTTGTCGGGCGTCTTCCTCGTGAGGGTTGGGTGGGATCAGGGGCGGTGGTTTCTGTCGTCTCTGCGGGATCGCCTCACAAGCCCAGGTGAGTCTTGTGGGGTACTTGACAGCCCCTTGGCATCATCATCAGATGCAATATCAACGGATACATTTGGATTTGTTGTACTTTTGACTCCCTCGATCTTCATTAGGTTCGCATCCCAAATAATAGGGTGGTGTTTTTTGAGATGACCTCTCTGGCCTCCGGTGCCATAGTTGGTACCAAGCTTACCACGACTAACATACGTATTACAAATGGAACAAACGACCATGTTTTCCTGCTTTTTGCTAACACTAAAGAAGTCCCAAACTGGGTACTGGAAATGTCTGCTGGTGGTGGAGGTGCTACTTTCACTTTCAATGCCAGATGAAGTGGAGGATGGGCGTTGATGACATTTACTGTGTTGTGCACTTATTACAGCACCACTACTTGAGGTAATGGAGGTCGTGCTGGATGGAGGTCCCTACCGGACCTTCTGACGAGAAAATATGGAAGCTGTAGGCGGTGTTAGTGTACTAGTTAACTGCGTTGGTGGTGGTACCAGTTCCACGCCACCAACATCCCGTTCAGCAGCATTTCTGGATAGGGTAAAAATGTCTGTTTGCTGCATGCCCGCTTGGGCTGGAGTCATGTCTGTGATGACTGGGTCATCGTCAGATTGTTCAGCAGAATACACCACTTCTTGTTCATCGTCCTCACCAGTAATTAAAAGCTTTGCGGGAACCTTCCTTTTAGACTTAGCTACCTTTGTAGGCTCATGGCGTGCCTCACTCTCAGACTCAGAATGCATTGTTGTATTTGGTGGTGGGTTCCAGTCGACATCGAGGTCATCAGAAAGAAGGGGGCTTGAAGAAGAACTTGTAGTATCTCTCCTTGATCTTTTTCTTGCTGGCGATCTGGAAGACAATGAATCATCAGGAGGAGTGGCTTCCTCAGATGATACCTTGGCTTGAATGTCGATTTCCTGATGTTCCCCTACTTCTGGAGGAACAAGCATTGTGGGAACTTGTGCTGCTCCATGCGCCTCTAGTTGCGCCTCTCCATGCACCTCTCCTTGCGCCTCTCCTTGAGCCTCTCCATGCGCATGTACTTGGGCTTCTACTTGCTGCACCTGTGGTTGTTGTTGCGGCTGTGGTTGTTGAACACTCGTCAGGTGAGTTACAACCTGTGTTGATTGGATGCTACTTTCTTGCGATGAGCCAACATCACTGGTCGATGGTGATTGAACAAGTAAAGTGGCTGCCTCTACAGCACTCATGGACTTGGACCTAACTTGGCATGGTGGTGGCACTGAGCCCAATGAAGCGGAGGTGCTGCTCCCAGCTTGGTCCCCGGCAGACCCCGCTGCTGCAGGCGTAGTTTCTTTTTCCCCCAAAAAAGTACTGGTCGGGTAACCAGTCTCCTTGGTAAGTGGTGCCACGTGCTTCTTCTGTTCCACCTTACTGGCAACTTTCTTGCTAGAGGAGCTACGGGCACCTTTTTTTGTGGCCATCTTCTTCAGATGTCAGAAAAGCAGGCCACAGTTGCCTGAGTTGCAGAGTTGTCTGTGGCCACACGTGACGTTGTGCTGCACACACCGCAGCAGGACTTCTTCCTGGCACAGATGATGAATGATGAGGCTGATTCGTATTTGTGCACCTAAAAGCAAACGAAGCCAGAGGAACATCGGTTAAATAAATGTTGCATATGTCGTGCTTCAATTAATAGTTTGCAACTAGGCATTTATTATTACAACGCACCCCAAAATGGAAAGACCAAAAATAAAAATTGCAAATGTATTTCTAAAAAAAAATGGATGTTTACATTAATAGAAGAGAGACCACACAGAGAGGGTTGTTTCATGCACCACTGAGTACCCCGGGCATAATGGATGAAAGCAAGGCATACCAGGTGCAGGCCGATGGCACAACGCACACTGCCTGGCTTCAAAATGGACCCTTGACCCCCAGCAACATGGCCAGGCCCTGCCTGGACCATGCCTCAAAATGGCACCCACCCACATGCCCAGGCCACAACAACACCCCCAAAAAGTAAAAAAACACACAGAAATCACCACAATCCAATGCCATCCATGCCCTCAATGGTGTTTAAATTCAAGACACCCCACAGAAAGACTTGGCCCATTCACCACTGACTACCCCTGGGCATAATGGGTAAAAGCAAGGCAAACTGGGTGCCGGCCTGAGCACACTGCTGGCTTCAAAATGGACCCTTGACCCCCAGCAACATGGCCAGGCCCTGCCTGGACCAGGCCTCAAAATGGCCCCCACCCACATGGCCAGGCCACAACAACACCCCCAACAAGTCGAAAAACACACAAAAATCACCACAATCCAATGCCATCCATGCCCTCAATGATGTTTAAATTCCAGACACCCCACCGAAAGACTTGGTGCAGGCACCACTGACTACCCCTGGGCATAATGGGTGAAATCAGACAAACTGGGTGCAGGCTTGAGCACACTGCCTGGCTTCAAAATGGCCCCTAGACCCCCACCCACATGGCCAGGCCCTGGACCAGGCCTCAAAATGGCCCCCAACCACACGGCCAGGCCCCAACAACACCCCCAAAAGTAAAAAAACACACAAAAATCAACACAATCCAATGCCATCCATGCCCTCAATGATGTTTAAATTCCTGACACCCCACAGAAAGACTTGGTCCATGCACCTCTTACTACCCCTGGGCATAATGGGTGAAAGCAAGGCAAACTGGGTGCACGCTTGAGCACACTGCCTGGCTTCAAAATAGACCTTTGACCCCCAGCAGCATGGCCAGGCCCTGCCTGGACTAGGCCTAAAAATGGCCCCAACCCACATGGCTAGGCCCCAACACCACCCCAAAAAGTCGAAAAACACACAAAAATCCCCACAATCCATTGCCATCCATGCCCTCAATGATGTTCAAATTCAAGATACGCCACAGAAAGAATTAGTCCATGCACCACTCACTACCCCTGGGCATAATGGGTGAAAGCAAGGCAAACTGGGTGCAGGCCTGAGCACACTGCCTGGCTTAAAAATTGGCCCTTGACCCCCAGCAGCATGGCCAGGCCCTGCCTGCACCAGGCCTTAAAATAGCCCCCATCCACATGGCCAGGCCCCAACACCACCCCAAAAAGTCAAAAAACACACAAAAATCCCCACAATCCAATGCCATCCATGCACTCAATGATGTTTAAATTCACGACACCCCACAGAAAGACTTGGTCCATGCACCACTCACTACCCCTGGGCCTAATGGGTGAAAGCACTGGAAACTGGGTGCAGGCCTGAGCACACTGCCTGGCTTCAAAATGGACCCTTGACCCCCAGCAGCATGGCCAGGCCCTGCCTGGACCAGGCCTCAAAATGGCCCCCACCCACATGGCCAGGCCCCAACAACACCCCCAAAAGTAAATAAACACACATAATTCACCACAATCCAATGCCATCCATGCCCTCAATGATGTTTAAATTCAAGACACCCCACAGAAAGAATTAGTCCATGCACCACTCACTACCCCTGGGCATAATGGGTGATAGCAAGGCAAACTGGGTGCAGGCCCGAGCACACTGCCTGGCTTCAGAATGGACCCTAGACCCCCAGCAGCATGGCCAGGCCCTGCCTGGACCAGGCCTCAAAATGGCCCCCACCCACATGGCTAGGCCCCAACAACACCCCCAAAAGTAAAAAAAAACCACACAAAAATCACCACAATGCCATCCATGCCCTCAATGATGTTTAAATTCAAGACACCCCACCGAAAGACGTGGTCCATGCACCACTCACTACCCCTGGGCCTACTGGCTAGTGAGGCTTTACAGGCAACCCCAAAATAAAAAATAAAAAAACACATATAACAGTGAGCTACAATTCCATGACATAAATGAGATTTAAGTTCAACAAAACTCACATAAACAGTTGTATCATGCGCCCATGACTAACCCTGGGCCTACTGGAAACTGTGGCTACCCAACAATATATATTTTTTTAAGTTGGGTAAAAGTTTTAAAATTGTAGTTGCAGCAACTGCAATGCCCCAAACAAACAACACCAACTTACTTGTAAAATCTCAAATCCAAAAGTGATCCAAACTCCAAAGTCCAAAAAGTCCTCAAATACAAATATCCAGCCGCAGCCACAAAAAGTAATCCTTCCAGCTCCAGATCCAAATGAAAAGTGACCAGGACATGGACAAAGCACTAGGAGGAGCTGCTGGACAGGAACAGGAAGTAGGAGACTCATGGGCACTTCCTTCCTGCCACCCACCCAAAAATGGACTCCTTGCACAAAAAAGAGCAGCCAAATGTCAATCTGAGGAGTTCTTCTGATCAAAATTAACATTTTCAGCGGATTTAAGCTGCCTGCGGTGGATTTCTTGTGCAGAATTTCAATTTTTGCAATTTCGGGAAAGCGTGCTGTTCAAATCTCCCGCCGGAAGTTAACAGCGCGCCACAGCTACGTGTTCGCAATTGTTTACTCCCGCGATGCGTGATCGCGGGCCCTTATGACGTACTTGCGTTGTCAAACTCTCGCTGAGCAATATAGCGGGCCGCGATGACGTACTCGCGGTCAAAAAACTCTTGTGCGATCAGGCAGCAAGATCCAAAATGGCGCAGCACACGCAAACAGGGAAGAAAACAACTCTTCAAACGCAGAAGCACGGTAAGTCAACGCCGCACGTGCAAGATTGTATTTTTCAAGCGCGACCAAGCAAAAAATCCGCCAGCTTGCAAATTTGCAGATTTTTGGGCAAATTCATGGGATTCGTGGACCGTGAAATTGCCCAAAATCTGCAAATTTCGCGAACAAAACGGATTTTACGCCCACGCTTACTTGTATTACCAGAGTGCAACCTTCTAGTATTGGTTAAAGAAAAGGAGAACCACACAGTAGTTATAAAAATATGTAGTTATTAATATAACACTCTCCAGTACGACAATCAATCAGTGACACTTATAAAGCGCGCTACATACCCGTAGGGTCTCAAGGCGCTGGAGGGGGGGGGGGGGGGAGCCGCTACTGCTCGAACAGCCAGGTCTTCAGCTTCTTCCTGAAGGAGAGGTGGTCTTGGGTCAGGCGCAGGTCGGTCGGGAGGGAGTTCCAGGTCTTGGCGGCCAGGTAGGAGAAGGACCTTCCTCCTGTAGTCGCTCTTCGGATGCGGGGGACGGCGGCGAGGGCGTGGTTGGCTGATCAGAGGTGGCGTTTGGGAGCGTAGAAGTTGACTCGGCTGTTGAGGTAGCTCGGGCCTTGGTCGTGTAGGGCTTTGTGTGCGTGGGTGAGGAGGCGGAAGGTGATTCTTTTGTTGACGGGGAGCCAGTGAAGGTCTCTCAGATGTCCGGAGATGTGGCTGGTTCGTGGGATGTCGAGGATGAGTCTGGCTGAGGCGTTCTGGATCCGCTGGAGTCTCTTCTGGAGCTTGGCGGTGGTACCGGCGTAGAGGGCGTTGCCGTAGTCCAGTCGGCTGGTGACGAGGGCCTGGGTGACGGTCTTCCTGGTCTCGGTGGGGATCCACCAGAAGATCTTCCGTAGCATGCGTAGGATGTTGAAGCATGCCGAGGAGACGTTGTTGACTTGCCTGGTCATGGAGAGGGAGGAGTCCAGGATGAAGCCCAGGTTGCGTGCATGGTCTGTCGGTTTGGGTGCGGTGCCCAGGGCGGGAGGCCACCAGGAGTCGTCCCAGGCGGAGGGAGAGGAGCCCAGGATGAGGACCTCCGTCTTGTCCGAGTTCAGTTTCAGGCGGCTGGTCGTCATCCACTCGGCTACCTCTTTCATCCCTTCGTGCAGGTTGGCTCTGGCGGCGGCAGGGTCGTTGGTCAGGGAGAGGATCAGCTGGGTGTCGTCGGCGTAGGAGATTATGCTGAGGTTGTGTTTGCGTACGATGGCCGCGAGGGGGCTCATGTAGACGTTGAAGAGGGTGGGGCTCAGAGATGATCCTTGAGGGACGCCGCAGCTGACTTCGGTGGCCTCTGACTTGTACGGTGGTAGGCGGACTCTCTGTGTTCTCCCGTCGAGGAAGGAGATGATCCATTCCAGCGCCTTGTCCTGGATTCCGACGTTGCTGAGGCGCCGTACTAGGGTGCGGTGGCAGACCGTGTCGAATGCCGCGGAGAGGTCTAGGAGGATGAGGGCCGCTGTTTCTCCGTTGTCCATCAGGGCTCGGATGTCATCGGTGGCGGCGATGAGGGCGGTCTCGGTGCTGTGGTTGGCTCGGAAGCCGGACTGTGAGGGGTCGAGGGATCCGTTCGTCTCGAGGAAAGCGGCCATCTGCTTGTTGACGGTCTTCTCGATGACTTTGGCTGGAAACGGGAGGAGCGAGATGGGGCGGTAATTCTTGAGGTCGGTGGGGTCCGCTGTTGGTTTCTTGAGTAGAGCGCTGAGTTCGGCGTGTTTCCAGCTCTCGGGGAAGATGGTGGTGTCGAAGGATGTGTTGATGATGTCTCGCAGGTGGGGTGCGATGACAGCGTCGGCCTTGTTGAAGACGTGGTGAGGACAGGGGTCGGTCGGTGATCCGGAGTGGATGGAGTTCATCGTGCGGATGGTGTCTTCGGTGCTGATCGGGGTCCAGGCGTGGAGGGTGGTGGTGGGGGGTGGTTGTTCGGTCATGGTGTGCGTTGGTTGGTTGTTGAAGCTGTTGTGTATGTCCGCGATCTTGTTGTGGAAGTATGAAGCCAGGGAGTTGCAGAGGTCTTGCGATGGGGTGATGTCGTTGTTTCCTGCGCTGGGGTTGGAAAGCTCTTTGACGATGTTGAAGAGTTCCTTGCAGTTGTGTGCGTTGTTGTCCAACCGGTCCTTGAATGCTGTTTTCTTGGCGGCGCGGATCAGCTGGTGGTGTTTCCGGGTGGCAAGTTTGAAGGAGGTCCTGTTGTCCGGTGTCGGTTCCCTTCTCCAGACTTTCTCGAGGGCTCGGCAGTTCTTCTTGGAGCTCTTGAGTTCGTCGGTGAACCATGGGGCTTTCTTGCTGCCGGGTCTGCTGGGCGGGGTCCTCAGTGGGGCGAGTTCGTCCGCGCAGTTGCTGATCCACTTCGTGAGGTTGTCGGCGGCCTGGCTGGGGTTCGCTGAGCTGGCAGGAGGGTGCTGGCTCAGGGAGGTGGCGAGCTGGTCTGCTGTGATCTTGTTCCAGCTTCTGCGGGCGGCCTGTTGCTGGTGGTGGTGGGTCGTTGTTTTCTTGAAGGTGAAGTGGACGCAGCTGTGGTCCGTCCATTGAAGCTCTGTGGCGTGGCTGAAGTCGATGTCCTTGCTGGATGAGAAGACAGCGTCAAGTGTGTGTCCGGCGAGGTGGGTGGGGGTGGACACCAGTTGCTTGAGTCCCAGGTTGGCGAGGTTGTCGAGCAGGGTGCTGGTGTTGCGGTCGTTGTATCGACACAGTATCTTCTACCCGAAGATGCTCACAAGGCACACAATACTGTAACAAAGAAACAATAGCAAATAGCACTACTACACAGTGAGCTCCAGGGGAGACCAAATCATATACTAAAATAGTGGTATAAGAACCAGGACTCGAGTCAAGACAGTGTCTAGAGGATGTAGAATCACTAGGACCCCAAGGAACAACTCAAGGTGAGTAAGTAGGGACCCCACGGAGGATGGGTACAATGTGGGAACACAACTCTGTGCTCCGTACAATTCTATGGGGAAGTTGCAGTTAAAGTTTTAAAGTTTAAGGACCCTTCCCAGTGGACTTCAAAAAATCCCCATGGAAGTTAGGAGGTTGGAGAGCCACCCCACCCATGGATACCCTTGTACCAGAGTTACCTATTCCAGGAGAGCCGGATGCATAGGGCTGAAGTGGCGTCAGAAACCGCTGTCGATCTCAATGGAGTACTTCGAAGAAGGGCCATTGCTGGAAGGAAGAAAAGTGTCTATTGGAATCCAAAGGTCAGTCATGAAGTACTAGGGGCTCAGTAGACAAATCCCCACAGATGTCGCTGCAGCAGGTGCCTTGAGGGGGTTCTTGACTCTACAGCCATGCGGAACAGAAGAAGTCAAGGATAACCAGGAGCCAATTACAAGCTGTCCCACAAAATATGTTGAGTGCTGGGATGTCGGTGTCGGGCAGGAGCACCAACAAGCCTTGGTAGTGGCAACCCATGAAGGAGGTCAAAGAAGGTTACAGTTCAGACCAGCAAGATCCAGGAGACTCACCAAAGCAAGGAGAGTCAGGGTAGCCCTGGAGCAACCAGGGGAGCTCAAGGAAAGGAAAGTTGACCCTCATGTGGACTCACATACTGGAGGAACAGGAGTTGCGAGAGTACCTCGAACAATTTCACCAACCAGCAGCCCACAGACCCACATTTAGGGATACATTGGTTTAATCTCAAGTCCTCTTATTTTAACCATGTCCTTGAGGCCACCCAATAAAGTTTTAGTGCTTCCATATAGACATTTTTAAAACACTACACTTTTTTGCACTCTTCCCTCATTCACCTCTTTCTTAACGCTCATCTTGAGAAAACACCTCAGCTCCTTCCCTCGGGGGGTTGTAGCCCACACCTCGGTGAGAGAAGGGCACCCATGTGGTGAAGCACCTAAGTGAGGGTTCTCGTCCTGAAGGTAAATTCTCCTCCTATCTCTTTCTTCCCTCACAGCTCTTCTGAATTTACACAACTTCTAGTTTTCTCTTTTTTTGTCACATATAGCTGGATGTACTCTATGTAATATTTAGTAATTTGTAGGGATTAGTACCCCCTGGCTTTCTTTGATGTACGATGATCTTTTGTGTGTAGAATACTTATTTTTCTGCACCAGACACTATCCGCGAGCAAAAGATGAAAAATACACAAACAGTAAAGAAAGAAGGGACTGAACAATGGAAAATAGGCATAACGAAAGAAAGCAAGGACCAGCAGGACTGAAATAAAGAGACAGCAGTGTCTGGTAGTGGATTAAAGAGTCCAAAGGTGAATTCAAGACTATGCAGCCTTGATATTTGGCGCGCCAATGTTGAAAAGCATTGGTCGAGGGCTTCTGAGCAGAGCTTTGGGCACTGGCCCGCTTTATTTACAAACTAATTAAACAACAAGGGGTGGTGATGGACAGAGTTTCTGAATTAAGCAGAATACTCTCACCCAGTCAAGAGATCAGGGCTTAATCAAACACTGTTTTTTAGCTCACTGCACCATCCCAGCTCAGAACCTGGCTATATGCAAATTAGTCTGTCCCTGGCCCAGTGTATCATGGGAACAGGGCAAACCAAACTACCAAGCCAATTCTTTCACTGGGAAGGAAACAAGCTACCGGGGACCAGTTTCTGTCATTTCAGCCGTCTTCGGCCCGGCTTGCTTGAATCCTGATGGTGCAATGAGCTAGGGACTCACGTCTGAGTATATCCTTCCACGCTTAAGGTGGACAAAATAATTAAACAACAGGGGGTGGTGATGGACAGAGTTTCCGAATTAAGCAGAATACTCTCACCCAGTCAAGAGATCAGGGCTTAATCCAACACCGTTTTTTAGCTCACTGCACCATAGCAGCTCAGAACCTGGCTATATGCAAATTAGTCTGTCCCTGGCCCAGTGTATCATGGGAACAGGGCAAACCAAACTACCAAGCCAATTCTTTCACTGGGAAGGAAACAAGCTACCGGGGACCGGTTTCTGGCATTTCAGCCGTCTTCGGCCCGGCTTGCTTGAATCCTGATGGTGCAATGAGCTAGGGACTCACGTCTGAGTATACCCTTCCACGCTTAAGGTGGACAAAATAATTAAACAACAGGGGGTGGTGATGGACAGAGTTTCTGAATTAAGCAGAATACTATCACCCAGTCAAGAGATCAGGGCTTAATCCAACACCGTTTTTTAGCTCACTGCACCATCCCAGCTCAGAACCTGGCTATATGCAAATTAGTCTGTCCCTGGCCCAGTGTATCATGGGAACAGGGCAAACCAAACTACCAAGCCAATTCTTTCACTGGGAAGGAAACAAGCTACCGGGGACCGGTTTCTGGCATTTCAGCCGTCTTCGGCCCCGCTTGCTTGAATCCTGATGGTGCAATGAGCTAGGGACTCACGTCTGAGTATACCCTTCCACGCTTATGGTGGACAAAATAATTAAACAACAGGGGGTGGTGATGGACAGAGTTTCTGAATTAAGCAGAATACTCTCACCCAGTCAAGAGATCAGGGCTTAATCCAACACCGTTTTTTAGCTCACTGCACCATCCCAGCTCAGAACCTGGCTATATGCAAATTAGTTTGTCCCTGGCCCAGTGTATCATGGGAACAGGGCAAACCAAACTACCAAGCCAATTCTTTCACTGGGAAGGAAACAAGCTACCGGGGACCAGTTTCTGTCATTTCAGCCGTCTTCGGCCCGGCTTGCTTGAATCCTGATGGTGCAATGAGCTAGGGACTCACGTCTGAGTATATCCTTCCACGCTTAAGGTGGACAAAATAATTAAACAACAGGGGGTGGTGATGGACAGAGTTTCCGAATTAAGCAGAATACTCTCACCCAGTCAAGAGATCAGGGCTTAATCCAACACCGTTTTTTAGCTCACTGCACCATAGCAGCTCAGAACCTGGCTATATGCAAATTAGTCTGTCCCTGGCCCAGTGTATCATGGGAACAGGGCAAACCAAACTACCAAGCCAATTCTTTCACTGGGAAGGAAACAAGCTACCGGGGACCGGTTTCTGGCATTTCAGCCGTCTTCGGCCCGGCTTGCTTGAATCCTGATGGTGCAATGAGCTAGGGAATCACGTCTGAGTATACCCTTCCACGCTTAAGGTGGACAAAATAATTAAACAACAGGGGGTGGTGATGGACAGAGTTTCTGAATTAAGCAGAATACTATCACCCAGTCAAGAGATCAGGGCTTAATCCAACACCGTTTTTTAGCTCACTGCACCATCCCAGCTCAGAACCTGGCTATATGCAAATTAGTCTGTCCCTGGCCCAGTGTATCATGGGAACAGGGCAAACCAAACTACCAAGCCAATTCTTTCACTGGGAAGGAAACAAGCTACCGGGGACCGGTTTCTGGCATTTCAGCCGTCTTCGGCCCCGCTTGCTTGAATCCTGATGGTGCAATGAGCTAGGGACTCACGTCTGAGTATACCCTTCCACGCTTATGGTGGACAAAATAATTAAACAACAGGGGGTGGTGATGGACAGAGTTTCTGAATTAAGCAGAATACTCTCACCCAGTCAAGAGATCAGGGCTTAATCCAACACCGTTTTTTAGCTCACTGCACCATCCCAGCTCAGAACCTGGCTATATGCAAATTAGTCTGTCCCTCGCCCAGTGTATCATGGGAACAGGGCAAACCAAACTACCAAGCCAATTCTTTTGTCCACCTTAAGCGTGGAAGAGTATACTCAGACGTGAGTCCCTAGCTCAATGCACCATCAGGATTCAAGCAAGCCGGGCCGAAGACGGCTGAAATGCCAGAAACCGGTCCCCGGTAGCTTGTTTCCTTCCCAGTGAAAGAATTGGCTTGGTAGTTTGGTTTGCCCTGTTCCCATGATACACTGGGCCAGGGACAGACTAATTTGCATATAGCCAGGTTCTGAGCTGGGATGGTGCAGTGAGCTAAAAAACAGTGTTGGATTAAGCCCTGATCTCTTGACTGGGTGAGAGTATTCTGCTTAATTCAGAAACTCTGTCCATCACCCCCCCCTGTTGTTTAATTATTTTGTCCACCTTAAGCGTGGAAGGGTATACTCAGACGTGAGTCCCTAGCTCATTGCACCATGAGGATTCAAGCAAGCCGGGCCGAAGACGGCTGAAATGCCAGAAACCGGTCCCCGGTAGCTTGTTTCCTTCCCAGTGAAAGAATTGGCTTGGTAGTTTGGTTTGCCCTGTTCCCATGATACACTGGGCCAGGGACGGACTAATTTGCATATAGCCAGGTTCTGAGCTGGGATGGTGCAGTGAGCTAAAAAACGGTGTTGGATTAAGCCCTGATCGCTTGACTGGGTGAGAGTATTCTGCTTAATTCAGAAACTCTGTCCATCACCACCCCCTGTTGTTTAATTATTTTGTCCACCTTAAGCGTGGAAGGGTATACTCAGACGTGAGTCCCTAGCTCATTGCACCATCAGGATTCAAGCAAGCCGGGCCGAAGACGGCTGAAATGCCAGAAACCGGTCCCCGGTAGCTTGTTTCCTTCCCAGTGAAAGAATTGGCTTGGTAGTTTGGTTTGCCCTGTTCCCATGATACACTGGGCCAGGGACAGACTAATTTGCATATAGCCAGGTTCTGAGCTGGGATGGTGCAGTGAGCTAAAAAACGGTGTTGGATTAAGCCCTGATCTCTTGACTGGGTGAGAGTATTCTGCTTAATTCAGAAACTCTGTCCATCACCACCCCCTGTTGTTTAATTATTTTGTCCACCTTAAGCGTGGAAGGGTATACTCAGACGAGAGTCCCTAGCTCATTGCACCATCAGGATTCAAGCAAGCCGGGCCGAAGACGGCTGAAATGCCAGAAACCGGTCCCCGGTAGCTTGTTTCCTTCCCAGTGAAAGAATTGGCTTGGTAGTTTGGTTTGCCCTGTTCCCATGATACACTGGGCCAGGGACAGACTAATTTGCATATAGCCAGGTTCTGAGCTGCTATGGTGCAGTGAGCTAAAAAACGGTGTTGGATTAAGCCCTGATCTCTTGACTGGGTGAGAGTATTCTGCTTAATTCGGAAACTCTGTCCATCACCACCCCCTGTTGTTTAATTATTTTGTCCACCTTAAGCGTGGAAGGATATACTCAGACGTGAGTCCCTAGCTCATTGCACCATCAGGATTCAAGCAAGCCGGGCCGAAGACGGCTGAAATGACAGAAACCGGTCCCCGGTAGCTTGTTTCCTTCCCAGTGAAAGAATTGGCTTGGTAGTTTGGTTTACCCTGTTCCCATGATACACTGGGCCAGGGACAGACTAATTTGCATATAGCCAGGTTCTGAGCTGGGATGGTGCAGTGAACTAAAAAACGGTGTTGGATTAAGCCCTGATCTCTTGACTGGGTGAGAGTACTCTGCTTAATTCAGAAACTCTGTCCATCACCACCCCCTGTTGTTTAATTATTTACAAACTAAGCACTTTCTCACCTGTGACCCTTTACTCTGCATTTTGATTCAGCTAGGAGATCCAAACTTTTTCCAGTGTACAATTTACACATCGGCTATTTTTAATTAGTATAGTACCTTGTCCTTTTATGTAATTCTATTGTCACCTGCCAGTGTAGCTAAACTTTAATTCCTCGACTCTATCCTTCACACTCTATTCCCTGTTCATGTTGTCTCGTGTATAATGCGCAAACACGCTCATTCCTGTAAATAAATAATTAAGTAAATAAACAACTCAAAAGCATGGGGTTTTAAGGCTCTAAACATGCGGTTGCCTTTGTTAAAAACGGTCGTTTTCTTGCAGAATGTAAATAATAATGTGAATAAATGCGGAAGTAAAGTGTGAAATGCTGAACAATTAGACATGGACAGCACTTATTTCAAATGCTGTCATAGATTAGAAAGCCTTGAACCTTGAAAGCGAGATGAATACAGCTCCATTGATGTACAAATGTAAGGAGGTCAACTGGCAGTCAGAAGTGCTATACAGTGAGAGATAGTTGCCTTTATTCAGTACAGTGGGCAGGACATGTAACAATAGGTGGCACTTGTTATGCTTGAGAACATTGTATACCTAGATAAATGCTTCTCTGTTACAGTGGCAGTCGACCTCCTTACTTTAAAACAGTATGACATGATACATAACTTTTATTCCATAACATTTATTAAATCAGTAATGAGAGCCATTTGCAATAGTTTCAATAAAACCTTGTTCCTGATAGTACAGAAACATACTTCCTCCTGCAGGGACTTTGCCTTTTTGGGCATATTGTTATATAATACCTAAAATAATCCAATCCTTTTATGAAAGCTCATCTCTAATTTACTTTTATGGTCCACTTCTGGCATCTCTAGTAGCCTGTGATATAGAAATGACATATCAGCTCAACTGTAATAACATATTGTCGCAGGGATTCTGCTCCTACACTGAACTGTGCACAGAGACCCAGGACCTCAGTGAATTGTGGTGCACCAAAAAACTCACCTTAGTGCCTAGAAAACCTAACCAGCTAGCATCAGTGTCACATTAGCTCTTCGTCCTATAGGAAAGGAACCAATGATTAGACAACCCAGAACATGCAACTTAGGTTATACTCAGTAATGGTGGGAAGCAAGAACACTCTTTCGTTATACTCTCATACCAGTCCACAACAGGAGTAAAAAAGAGACACGGGTAAGGTTAAAATATTTATATTAACGATGTGCTCTAAGATGCAGTATCTTTGCTAACATAAGCAGGCATATGATTAGAAATATTATGATCAGCTTTGTTACAATTCCATAAAACACAAAGGGAGAAATCATATTACAATAATGGTGAAAATAGGTCCTAGAGCGCCTAGGGAATCACCCTCCTTAGCTAGGAACTGTGTTTTATAAAATATAAAAGGTCTCTTAGGCTTGTTTGGGAGACCCCATACCTCCAAGATCAGCAGGTGTTAATCACATCAGGATCTGAAAATGCTCTCTGTCTCTCTGGAAAAATGGTTCCTCTTCCAAGTGTCTGAAATCATGCTTACAGTGTGATATTAAAGGCGCCAGAATCACGTTGGCTTGCGGCTGCCTACATGTTATGGCTAGAACGTGAGCCGATCAGCCCGGACAACAGCTACCTTGTTATGATAACCTTGGAAGCTTTAGCACTCAGTGTGCAGACTAGAGTCACGATGTAAGTCTAGGAATGCTGAAAACAAGCCAGTCTCATGTGAAGCATTTCAAGCAGCCTAACTTACAATAACCGTTATATGCAGTGTCGTGTGCAAAAGCAGCAGGAAGGAAAAATTGCGTTCCAGGTTCTTATAAGACTATGCTAACTTAACAGTTTGAATAACAAGGCTCAGCCCTCACTACACTATGATAATAGAATTCTGATGTCACAATGCCTGCCTCACAGAACATAATTAAAGCTCTAGTTTAAACAGCAAATACAAAACGCCTTCTGATTTGCTTTTGTAAATGAACAGTGACCAGCAGAAAGACATATCTATGGCAACATATTACATCATTAAGATTCTCACTATTTCAGTAATAAAATCACAAAAGAACACATAAAACAAACAGTACAATGAAGCAGTTAAAAAGTCACCAACGACTATTTGTTAACAGCACCATTTAAAAAGTTGGCAATATAAAGACAGGAGCATTCAGATGATAGCAACTTTACGTATAGCCTGACAAGTAAAATTCACAGATTTTAGCAAGGGGAAATCAACTCAGTCTGCAAATCAGTAAAAAACAAAACAAAACATAACAAAGTTCATTGTGCCTACATCTGAATTCAAATCACAACCACTAGGTCCCATGCGTTTCACCTGGAGCAATCCTCTTGGGATGGCCAATAAGCAATGTGCCAGATGTTGCCAAAATCTGGTTAAAAGAAATAGATGGTTTAACTTAGTCAAAATGATGAGGGATGGTTAAATCAATAGGTGGGTTTCAATAAGGCAGGAGTATGTACCGAGGGTGCATCAAGTGGCTGAATTCTCTTGTGTTCTGTTTATACATGGGAACATTTTGATATCCTGCTGAGATCAGATTTAATAGTGAAATCTAGGATATGAAAGAGTTTAGGGTTATCTAAAACCACAAAAACAGAGTTAGTTCCGCCAAGGAATCTTGGCCGTAATGATCCAGCGGAAGGCCAGGGATTAACACTTCCCAGTCAACAAGAAATGCGAATGGGCCTGTATGCACAATAAAGTTTTCCTGGCTGTTTCGCTGGGGATCAAGTTTTATGTTCTCTTTGATCTTGATTAGTTAACATCTAACTAATCTTCACACTCTTCTTTGGTCAATGCACCATTAGTTGAGTAGTTGATAGTGATATTAACAATTAACTAACTAACTTACAGTTCTTAATGAAATAACCACAGACTCTGGGTAAGATTCAATTAATTTTATCTAAATCTCAGTCATGAATGAACGCTCATTAGTACACATTCACTGTACATGAGAGAGAAAAATTCATTTAACAAGATACATTAATTTCACAGACTCATTCAACAATTCAATGCATTTGGAGTGGATAGATGAAGAGACAAAAGGCATGATAAATCATTCATTTGCAAAAGATATGCAAATTCAAAGACAGAATAATATTTACCCAATGGTGAAGCAGGAAATCCAACCCCCTGGCCAAAGGACTGGTGGAGTTCTCCTGACACAGACTATAGGACAGGATCAGGACAGGTCAATACTTACTAAACTACTTCTCTATTGACCCGACACACCGGGATGCATCCTTCTCTTCCACTCTCTCCCTCCTTGATATTCTACTGGAATCTTCAATCTAATCAGGTTTGTCAATCAAGAACGAATCTTCCCAGTCTGTTCTCTTATTTCAGCAGCAGCTCTTGCCTACACCTCACTCAGCATCGACGTCCCACATCAGCTTAAAATAGCACCCTTAATCTTTTTAGTCACCCTAGTTATAGTCTTCATTTCTGCATGTCCCACCCCCACAAGTTGAAATATCATTGGATCATGGACTGTGATTGGGCAGGGGAGCTGTCATCACCTCATGTCGTCATGTTCAATTTCTTACCCAATTCTTTGTTTGACAAACCCTTCCCCTTTAGCTCATTCATTAGTTTAGTTAATTTCAATTTCACATGCATTTGATGTTTCAATTCATAATGTTTTAATACAGTTCTACAGTATTGAGGATGGTTCACACAGCTTCTTGTCCTTGGCTCTTGGCAGCCTGTCAGTAATACGGTCAGCGGGTCACATCCTTATAACACTGCGCATGTTCTAATGCGCGTCAATCTTTGTTGCCATCTTTTTCATTGGCCTATCATATTAGGCCCAAACGTACACTATTATTAGAGGCATCATAAGCAAATGTTACTTTCTCAAATATTTCATTCTCACTATTCACCACCCACTTCTGCTCTATCCCATGTTAAATTATTTTTCTTTAAGCAAAATCATTAGCAGCAACAGCTATTTATAAATTCGGGCCAGCATATGCCAGGCATGCGGTGCCTCAAGACCTAAGGTTAGTACCTCTTGTGAATGCGTGGGAGTTTTCCCTCTCAAACGTTAGTCACATGGTTATCTACGCAGTTCTGGTTTGCACATGCACAAAAGCGTTTTTCGATTTCAAGTGGGGTTTAGTCACGTTGCAAATTATTCTTTGTTATTTAAGCATGCATAAGGCTCTTTTCCCTATATGTGAATGTCGTGTGCATTTTATTTTTCTCCTCTTTACTAATTCTAGTGATTAGTACTCATTAAAGAGAGATTGATTGGAGCAAGTTTCGTTTTCTTGAATCCTTGCTCCATCAGTCCCATCAAGAGTCAAAACAATCTCTCAAAATTGTTCTTTTCAGCTCAGTTTCAGTTTTGAACTATAGTGCTAATGCTGAAGCAGGAATCAGTTCAAATAATTTAATTTATCTTGATGTGCCATCACATGGGATAATTCCCGCTCTGTTTTAAATCTCAGCCTCTAGTCAAATGGAACTTTATAGTTGTTTTAGAGAAGAAGAGAGTAGTTTATCACATACAATATCATCACAGTCATTAGTCTAATATAAAGTCAGTAAAAAGAATTGGTATATGATTAAACCATTTTATTAATCAAATCTTTTTATTAGTTCATCTTTACTTGAAATCACATGTTAATTCAGATTAATCTCAATAGTCAATAAATGACAGAAATATAAAATCAATATTGCTTAATCAAATCATATAATAAGTGCATTAAAGCACGTTTCATACAGGAAAGAAAACCTAGTCTAAGAATCGAGTGTAAATTGAGTTTTTTACAACCCATAAAGAGTTCTAGACTGAAAGAGTGAGAGGAAAGCATTTAACTCTAGCATTCAAATCAACTCAAAATATCAAAGTAGAACTTCTCATAAAGAGACGTTCAGGAAACTCAGTAGAGTCTCAAAGTAAAAGGCACATTGTCGGGTTCTGGGCAAAAGATTCTCAAAATAGAGAATGGGGTCAGAATGTGGTGGAAAAGAAGAGTTGTAATGAATGGTGACCTACCCTGGGAACATGCACTAATATAGACTAAATATTTTGCAAAGCTTAACAACACAATGCTTTTCTCACCTCCGGTGATCCAATGAGTGTCCGATGCTCTCCTGATAACAGGATCACTCATTTTTTCACATGAATAAAATAGTTGATAGGCAGGAATGTTAAGTTTGCTACTAAATTATAAAAATGATATATTTACTTGTAGTTTTACCTCATTGAGGGGGCATTTTGCTGACTGTGCAGAGCCAAGGAGGACACACCAGCCGTGAGGGAAACGGCCGCACCGGGGGAAGTCCACAACGCCGTGAGGGGAACGGCAGGCAGGACTACAGCCCCCAGGTGCCCCGGCGGCGCACACCTGACGCCACCAACAGCGCGCCCGAAGGCGCTTGAAAACAAAGGAGCGCCGAGCGCTCAGGGGGGCATTTTGCTGACTGTGCAGAGCCAAGGAGGACACACCAGCCGTGAGGGAAACGGCCGCACCGGGGGGAGTCCACAACGCCGTGAGGGGAACGGCAGGCAGGACTACAGCCCCCAGGTGCCCCGGCGGCGCACACCTGACGCCACCAACAGCGCGCCCGAAGGCGCTTGAAAACGAAGGAACGCCTCCCGCAGCTGCGGGACGCGCCGGGCTGAGCCCGGGCAGAGGGCGGGCCGTCTGTGGCCGTCAGGGGCCAGAGGAGGCCAGGCCGGGCCACCCCCCTTGGCTGGACAAATGGGTAAGCGAAAACACTTGGGTCCTGAGGGACAGGGGGCTAAAGATGCTAAAGTCCCCCGCAAGGCAGATACAATAATCTCATACCTCACATCAGCAGTAGGAGCTATCAATCAAAAAATCGCTAATGCTGAGAAAGAATTGGAACTGGGTAAAGCTTCTAGCCCCGCTGACACTGAACCCTCACAACCCTTACACCCCACGGTGGTGTTCCCATCGGTTGAGGAATTGCCAGCCAGTAACCCCGACATTATCAACCTATTAGAGCAGCATACGGAGAATGGGGAGCTGGGTCAGACTATGTCCCCCAATAGCTCTAGAAAGAAAGCCAAGAAAATTGGAAGGAAAGGTGCTCCAATTTCCAATCACCAGGATATTGTCAAAGACATTTGTTTAATTTTGGGGGACAAACTGGAAGACTTGGTTACTGCTCGCCTCGAGCCAATACTGGAAGAGATTGGTAAAGATATTGTGGACTGCCTGAATAGTTGCCTGGCAGGACTGTTAAAGAGGTGTGACAGAATAGATACATTCATAAATGACTTTCGAGCTAAAGAGCAATTATCAAATGATATAACTAAGTCCAATGTTACCCATACCGTGGAGTCAATGGAATGCAATACAGTTAAAACTATTCCATCTAATGTACAATCACAACAAATACTGGTTCCACCAACTCAATTGTCAACCCCACCTCATGTGCCCCTTTGTGGCGCTATCATCCAATCCACCACACACGGAAACACCGTGATAGGTTCTAATAACTTGCCTAACCATAGATTAACTAGCACTGCTAGACTGCATCTACCACCCCAAGCAGCACCTTATGTAGCAGTAATATGTGGTATCCCACCCTTACCCCATAATGAGAGAGAGTTTACTAGAGATCTCTTAGACAAATCTAAAAGATGGTGCAAGCAATATTCGAGTGGTGATCTTGACATTACTCCCCACATTATCATGGCCAGAAGGGTGGGGTGGGTTGGACATGGAAATAAGAACATCATGGGAGACTGTATAGACATCAATTTCTCAGATAAAGAAGTGGCAGATAAATTATTTTGGGATGGATCACCGATAATTAACAATGAAATCAGGCCACTCCCGTTGGGTTACTTTTACCCACCAAGGCGGGGCCAAAAAGTTAATTTACCTACACAAAGGTTAGTTGGGAATAAAACTAGCCCAACTTTAGGACCATGTGATTTTGTAATGCAAGCCAAGGTTAGGCCCTCAACACCTACCATTCAGTATGCCCCACGACCCACGGCAATGACATCACAATCGAATAACAAACATACAGAAGGTGTCCTTTTATCTAATCGTTATTCCCCACTTTTATCCACAGATAACCTGGTTTGACTAGAAAAGACAAATGTCATCAACCAGACCTTGTATGTGCCAAGTGGGAAGACCTGTAGGTTCCTTAGTTGGAATATCGCAGGACTAAGATCTAAGGTTGAGGATGAGAATTGGCTGAGTTTTATCTCAACCTTTGATATTATCACACTACAGGAAACATGGGACACTGATAACAACTTTGAATTAGATGGATTTGTTCATTTTAATACTCTGGCTACACCAAGTGCGTCAGGTAGAGCAAAAGGCGGCTTATCCACATTAATTTCACTTAATTTGAAAGGGCTAGCCAAACAGCTACAGACTTGCTCCCCACACTTCTTGGTTGTAGAACTGTCAATGTCAAATTTGATTAGCATTTTGTTGATCAATTTTTATAACTCTCCTGAATTTGTCAGCAATAACCAACTTTTATTGTCACTCGAGGAATTCTTGGAAAATTATAAATTAAGCAAATGTGGTTTTGAGATTATCTTGTTGGGAGACTTTAATACTCACCCTTGTAGTAGGAACTGTATGGTTAATGATAAGGATGGCCCACCCCTCGCGCTTCTTGCACATTTTGAACACACAAAAGGGGGGGAGGGTTTGGAGAACTTTTTGGCCACCCATATTCTATACGAATCTAGCTGCTGTTCGTCAGGACCAAGACCATCAACATACAAAGGGAAAGACACAGGCTCGGTCATAGATTTTATTTTTATTTCCTCATTTATTCTGACTTTTATTTTAAGTTATAGAGTTGTAGACTCTATTTTTAGCGATCACAGGCCTGTGGTACTAGAGGCATCACAGGAGGGATTAATCGATTTTAAAGATTCTAAAGAATCGGGAATACAAACAGTGATACATTTGATACCTAAAGATAAGGGGAGAAGGCTAAAATGGTCTAATATAACACCAATTAGTTTTTTAAAAGAAGTTCTCATAAAAGTTGAAAAGGAGGTAGGCATCTGCCTGGACCCCCTTTCGTCCAATATTACCATTGTACAGGCCTTTAATCGACTATGTCAACAAGTCAACAATGATTTAACCCTGAAAAGAAAAATCGGGGGACAGGTGGTTTGATTCTAACTGCTCAAGGGCTCACTCTGCCCTGTTAAAGGCACTAAAAGAGTCACCAAGAAATAAAACCGCTATAACACAATTGAGGAAGGAGTATAAAAAAGCCATCTATGTCAGGAAGAAGGATATTAAGGAACAGGCATGGTTGGATCTCCAATCATCAGAGGTTCTCCGGGACAGCTCCAAATTCTGGGAAGTTAATAACCACCCATACTTCTCAGAAGCAGATAGTCATCCCGTGGAGTGTGACATACCTGACGACCTGTGGTTATCCCACTTTGGTAATATTTATAAACATACTCTAACTGACCAACCACAGGATAACCTGACTCATCCAAATGTTGATTTAATTGAGGCTTTTCAATCAGAGGAAATTGAAGAAGCGATAAACGAGACATCTAAAAACAAGGCCCCGGGCCCTGATGGGGTTCCGGCGGACCTGTACAAGGTGGCACCCAAATTTTGGGCTAAGATCCTGACGAACGTGTTCAACTCCGCCAGGACAGGTACGATCCCACAGTCGTGGGACACATCTGTTATCGTACCAATTTTTTAAAAAGGCCTAAAGAATGACCCTGCCTGCTACAGACCTATCTCCCTCATTGACTCTGCGGTTAAAATCTTGGGCAGAGTTTTGGGGAGGTTAACATCTTGGCTGGAGGGCAGGGGAATTCTATCTAACGCCCAATACGGTTTCAGGTCCAAAAGAAGTACATTGGATCAGTGCCTTAATTTGCATTTGATCATTAGCAAATATACCGTAGTTAAAAAAGGGGCCTTATACATGGCATTCATGGATCTCTCCTCAGCCTTTGACCTGGTCAACAGGTCAAGGCTGTGGGGGGTCCTTTTGGAAATAGGCATAGAAAAATCATTAGTAGGCTTCTTGGCTGACTTGCATCAAGGATTGGAGGCATCGGTCAGAGTTACTAGGGATGGCAGATGCACCAAACGCTTTAGCTCTGAGAAAGGAGTGAGGCAAGGATGTATCCTCGCCCCTCTCCTCTTCACACTGTATATAAACACACTTGAGCCGGTGCTCTCTGCCCTGGAGGCCGATGTTCCCCGTGCAGGAGATACTAATATCCCGGTCCTCCTGTACGCGGACGGCGCAGTCCTCCTGGCAAGAACAGGTGCTGCCCTTAACAAGTTATTGGCCTCTTTCGGGGACTTCATGAGTTCCCTAGACTTAAAAATAAATACACAAAAATCTCATGTTATGATCATGGGGCTCAATGGTAGAAGGAGGAAACCCATAACCCTAGTTTGCACAGGAAAGGAGGTACAGAGGGTTCCTTCTTTTACTTATTTAGGTGTCCTATTTGATGATAAAGGCACTTGGGGTGCTCAACATAAGGCCAAATCCAATGCAGTGAGTAGATCTGCTGGAGCCATCTTGAATTTCGCTAGGAAATTGGGGTCAAGACCGACGAACGCCATTCTTAAAGTATATAACGCTAAAAGTATGGCGATTGCCACCTATGGGGCTTCGATCTGGGGATATACGAGTTCAGTCCTCATTCAGAGGGCAGAAAACAGGTTTCTTAGATCATTACTCACCGTCCCCCAGTCCACCCCCACTTTTACTATCCATTCAGAACTGGGTGTTGGCTATGTCTCAGACGTTATAAAAGCCGCCCCTGTCATTTCCTGGTTAAAGACTTGGCTAAACGTCGAGATTTCATTAAATCATAAAATCCTTGAAGATTGCTTAAGCATGGATAGAGCCTTAAAGATACCATGGTTGACATATGTAGAAACAATTTTAACTCAGGTGGGACGTATTGATCTTTTTAACTCCCCCGAGGGCATCCGAAAGGAGGATGTCAAAATAATTAGTGAATCACTGAAAAACTTTTTTATAGCAGAGCGAGAGGAAATTGAACTAAAGAAAACAATGGTGAGAAGGAATTTTGCACTTAAAACTGTCCCAGGTCCAGAACCATACCTGGTATTTGTCAACAAACCATTCCACCGTTTTCTTTTAATTAGATTTCGTTTGAATTTAATACATTTTCTGTTGGGCACATACCATAGATGGGATACTCCTGATAATAATAAGCCCTGCGATTGTGATCACTTTTCACCCCAGGACACTTTACATTTCATTATGTTCTGCGATCACTACGACAAAATCAGAAGAAAATATCTTGTTCCCATCCTTAGAGAGGCTCGCTTCTTACAAGTCAGGCCTGCGCTCTTATTTCTGCAACTCTTGCACAATGCACAAGTCACTTTTCATGTCGCTAATTTTTTAGTAGCAGGAGTATGTATTAATAAAAAGCGCAGCAAAGGAAAAATTGATTAATTATAAACGAAATATTTTAAGTGTATCCACAATAAGACAACAGATACTCTGATGTTTTAAAATGTTTTAATAGTCTTTTTAAATTTTTAGATTGCATATATTTTGGCTGTGGGGTTTTAGGTTTAAACCTATAATAACTGATAAAAACCCTCTGAAAGAAAAATAGCCCTCACTGGTGAAAACATATAAACACTGAAAAAACACCTGCACAACCACAAATTAAATGCCATTCAAAGAAAGGAAAAAGAAAGTGAAAGAGTAATTTTGTTCTTACTGAAGGGGTCAATAAGATGTAACTTTGTTATAGAAGCTAGCAGTAAGAAAGACTGGCTAACATTATTCTGCTTGAGTTTTGTTCTTTAGGGATGCCACTAAAATATTGTTTCTTCTTCCTTTTACTTTTTTCAGTTTAATGGCCTTTGGTCTAAAGATGCACGGTTTAGTTTCATGTTTTAGGTCTAGTTTAATTATTTTATAAACTGTAGAGAATGAGGACATATAAAACTCATATTTGATATTTTGCTGCATTTGATTCTTTCACTGATAGGTAAAATGGCTAGTTTCATAAAAATCTTTCCTAATATGTGTCATCACATTTACCCACAGAGAATAGGTAAAAACCCTTAATACATCAGACCATAGTTTCTAGTGGGTCAGTATTGATAGTAGGTGAATTGCCAACATCTCAGGCTTTAAACATTAAATGCAAGGTATAGTGACAAGTATATATATATCACCAAGCATCTGGGATAGTGGTGAAAACGTGACACCAGACTTTTGGAAAACATGGAACGCAATGTCACTTGTTATGCTCTGCAAAAAAGGTTCTTTCCAAGTTCAACAAAGATTTGAGTGATATTGTTTGTATTTGCAGTGATTCAGCTACGTATATAAAAAATTTGTGTGATGACCTGTCAAAATTGATACCAGAGCTGAAGTGAACAGATCATTTCCACTTGTTAGATGGTATGCTGAAAGCATCTTTACAATCTTCAGAGTTAATGAGGGATGCTATTGACTTTTTTTTTGTCCATTCTGGTGCACTGTTTTCTTATGCACAGGAACTAAATAAAACGCAAATATTTATCATTTCGTGCTTTATGAGGCATCAAAGAAAGAGTCATCCCAACTGTGTCCCTTAGCTGACGGTTCTCAGCCCAAGGGGCTATCAATGCTGAGAGGGCTTTTCACAAAAGTTTACATGGGAAGGAAAGTGCGAGCGCACCAGACCAAAGACTCACTGAAGAAGTATTGTATGGTGTACTACAATAAGATTAATTTGCAAAAATCTATTTGGACCTCATATACACTATACGTACACTGTCTATATACCATGTTCTTTCAGTGCAGAAAGCAAGCAATGATAAAAGCAAAATGTTCCATAAACACCGGAAAAACACGTTTTCTGTTATTTTTAGTGGCGTGAAAATGTGTAACCACTGATAACAACTGTTTTTGTAAATATTGATAACACTGAAAAAACCCCACCAGAATTTACCAAAAATAGAAACCGAAAACAGGACAGTCTACATATATTGTTTGTTTATACACATGTTGCTTTAAAAATCGTTTCTCTGATGATATGATTCACGATTCATTATGTATATACATTATGTATATATTCTTTGACACTGTTTTTTTTATATTTTGTGTGTAATCTATGAATTGTATCTTGTGTCTTTTTATGATTTTCAAAAATCGAATAAAAGTGATTGACTGACTGACTGAGTCTTACTCTCCCACATATAGACTACATCTTTATCCTCCCAAATCAATTTTGTAAACATTTGTCTATGTAGAAGTCGAAAGATCTCTACTAATGAAAAAAACTAATTTTGCAGAATTGCCATATATAGAGAAAACAAAGTAGCTTAGAAAATCAAGTTCACTATTCAATGTATGACCTCTTCATTACCCCTTTAAATGAAAAAAATCAATCTTGAGTCAACAGTGGTCTTTGTGTTTTTAGGAACATTCTGCTGAAATGCTTGAAACTATATGTGTAAATTATAATTTATTAAAAAAACTGCTTGTGGAGAGGTCAGGAATTAAACTGTTTATGCATATTAAGCATTTTCTAATCAAGCTTGTCTTTTTTTAAGCAGCATTAGTTTAGCCATTTGAGGCATAGTATGAGTAAATAGCATAGCATACAGTTTATGCATTCAAAATACATTATTTTCATCAAAGCTTGCACATTAATTCTGCATATTTTCTTATAACCAGCATTATTTCGTGTTCATGTTTAAATCTCCTTATCACTAGCTATCTCAACGAAGGAGGAACAGCAAGAACATCACAAATGTATCCCATGCCTAACCATTTATGAGAAATATAAAAATAGATGCTCTGTTGTGTGAAATAATTTCAATACAAGACCGGGGGCTACCATGATGCAACAAGCTTTTATGGCTGCCCCATGCAGACCTTTAAAGAATATTATAACAACATAAAACAATAAAATATTTGTGAGGGACTATAAGTATCCTTTTTTTCATTAAATATTTTTTTATTAGTTACCCGGTGTAATTCATCAACGGAAACAAAAACAATATACAATTCTCATAGACAATATACAATTATCATAATGCCACTATACACATACCACCTAATTAAAAAAGACAGATATAAATTCAATTACCAAGCATAAAAAAATTCATAAGTTATACAAAATTTCATCTAAATCAGAGATCTGAACAAATAAAATCGGAAGTCACATCATAAAATCCCAGAGTTAAATTATAAGTGCAACTCTTTCCAATTTCTGAGCGGGGCCCATAAGTATTGCCCTAGTTCTCCCATTCTCCTACCTCTTCCCCTATATAGGGTTGACTCGGTGTTATAGATCCCTTGCAGGTGAGAGAGCCACATCTGGAAGGAGGGGAACATACTATCCTTCCAGCCTGCCACCAAAATAATCCAGAGGATCGCCACGGACATAAAAACAAATGCTTCCTCTTTCTTATTCAGATTTAGTTTGCTATCATGCCCTAAGATAATTAGGGTAGGTGGTAGGATGATCTTACTACCTATCAGCCCCTCCCAAAATTTCTGAATACTAACAAAATTCTCTGATAACTTTTGGCAATGATAGAACATGTGGGCCAAATCAGCAGACCCCTCAAGGCATCTCGGACATTTATCGTCTTTCCTCTTGCCCCACCCAAATAACTTAGCTGGAGTAAAATATAAATTAAATACAGTCTTATAATGTTGAGCTCTCAAATTTGTAGAGCGAAACCATTTCCCGGCTAGTTACAGTGCCTTATCCAGGTCTACGTCTGAGTCCCCCAGTTTCAACATCCTCGCCGCTTCAGTTTTATCCATATCATTTTGGGGAGTTAACATTAGAACCTTATAGATCGGCTTGATTTTCTCCCCCCAAGCCACAACATACTCCTTCACATTAATTATACCCCCTAAAGCAGGGGTCTTCAAACTGTGGGGTGTGACCCCCAGGGGGGCCGTGGAGCGATGCAAAGGGGGTCACGCCTTCACTTTCACACTTCTGCCCATGCCCTAGGGCTTCAGCCCCCCTCCTCCCTCGTCGTGTCTCTCAGCCCAACTGCTGCTTCAGTGCAACTTGATCTGCTGGGGTCTCGGCTGGGCAGTGTCTGGAGTCATCTCCAGCAGCCCGAGTATTTCACAGGTCTTTAAAGACCATTTGCATATTTACATGCGTCTGTAAACTGGTTAAAGAGGCTGGTTCCAGTACCCCTTGGGCCCCCGCTCTGCCTGTTCCTTACATTTGTATTTTACAATTAATGTTGTACTGTGAAAATGCATTTAATGAAAAGGAATATAAAGTAGGGTTGTCAAAAGAAAAATGGCTGCCTTTTTTGTTTAAAGAGCCTGGAGAGACCTACTCTTGACACTTAATAGACTTTAAATACAATCGTATGTATGCATTCCTTATGTGACTTTTCTGTCTTTTTTCTCTTTGTCAGTCATGGATCATTGAGGCAGCCCTAGAACACAATTGAAAGTGCTTATTATTTATATTTACTGTTCAAAGTATGCACAGATAAGTGCTGAAAATACAGCTGTAGGTGACTGCTTAATTTTGTACCGACTGGGCCATTAAAATAATCTGCTGGCAACCCTAACCATAGGACTGTAGGTTTGTTGCAGGATTAGCACATTATTTATTTCCTCCACCCTTGATTAATGCTGCAATAGTTTAACTTAGATCTTAAACCCTGCGCCGCCGTCAATAACATGATGGGTTTCTTCAAGTGTCTGGGAATGCACCCTGCATTTAGACAATTCGCTCCTCATTTTTGCCCCTCACTTTCACGCTCGCCCTGCACTCACACTGATCACCCTGCACTCACACTGATCACCATGCACTCACACCATTCACCCACTCACCCTGCACTCACAGTGATCACTCTGCACTCACAATGCGCTTGCGCTGTTCACCCTATACCTCACCCTGCAGTCACATGACTACACTACTCATCCTGCACTCCTGTGACACTTCACTCACCTGTCCCCCTCACTGCTCAATATGCAACTCACTCAAACAAGCCCATCAGTAATCATACATTCATTCATCCCATTCTGAACTTGCATTCGCACCTAAATTCATAAATTAATACTCCAGCTCACTCACCCTGCAGTCACTCCTCTTACCCTAATCTCGCACTGTTGCATCGCTCAACATGCACTCACATGGGCTCTCTTGTCACCCACACAGTGTGTAGAGGGTTAATGTGCCTGCTAAAAAGAACGTGTACCATGCAGATCACAGAACTGAGTGTGAGTAAACTATGAGTAGCGCTATAAAAAATGAAATATTTGTCAGAAAGGTGCTATAGAGAGATGGGGTGCATTGTTGGTGAGTGGCAGGGAAGGAATTCATGGAGAAGGAGGAAACGGGGGTGGGGCACCAAAAAAGACTGTTATACCGTGTGCGACCAGTGTTAGGACCAGCCCTGGCTGGGAGTGTTAGTCCCCTCCGAATTTCTGATCTAGTGACTCCCCTGCTTCTGGCTAATATTATTATTTACATTTGTAATGTGCTACTGTTACCAAAAGATGTCCTGGGGCTAATAACCGTCTGCTGCCTGTAGGCAAATGAGAAACACAGAAGGAGGAGAACCAGCCAAATGGGGTAACCTACAGAGCATAGAGAAAGGTTTTTATATCTTCCTAAAGGATAATAGATTCTTGGTGGAGCGAAGCAAAGGAGGGTGCAAGTTCCATAACTGCGCGACCTGCACCAAAACAGCGAGACAGACAACTCATGCCTTCTTGAAATAGGGAACAATAAACAGAGTTGCACAGGCCGAGAAGAGCATACGGGTCCGGCCCGTATACTTGGTGAGGAGAGATGAGGATGAGAGAGGACAGCAAGGGAGTGAGAGAATTCGATTGAAGAGGTCAGGGATGAGGAGAAATGTGAATTGCCGAAGAGAAGTGTTGACACGCAAGAAGTGAGTGTGAGCCAAAGGTGAGGGCTTCTGTTAGAACAAAGGGGAGATGTGAAAGTTGAATGGGGGACTGGAGAGGTGTAAGATACAAATAGACAAAAATTTGAATGGAGAGACGAGGTGAATGAGAAGTGCTGAGGGGCACAGGTGGTGACTGGGCCAGAGAGGTCATGAGATAAATGGGAGACACTGTTAGAGATGAGGGCAGTGAAAATAGAGAATGGCAAGAGCTGATTAAAGGTGAAGTGAGAGGTTGAATGGGGAGAGTTCAGAAGTTGTAAAAAGGGGTGAAAGAAAATGGCCTGCAAAGTGAGAGAGGGATCCGGGGTTAGGAGAGGAGAGAGGGGTGGAAGAGAGGGGGTGAGAGGAAAGCTTCATGGGTAAACTGCTTAACTCTGCACAAAACCGCCAGGTTTTTAAGGGACCCCTGCTTCTCCTGGCCAGGGCCAGGTGAGCGTCTAATGTGACAGCATATATTCCTGCTGAGTGGAAGTCCCTTCTCAAAGGTTGACTAGAAATCTTTCTGATGTTAATTGCTGTAGTTTGGTTTTAAACGGGTACTGATGGGGTGACATCTTTCCTCAGTGTTACTGTATGTAAAAAATGTCAAAATAAAGAAGCAATGCTATCCCAAAATATGCGGCATCACATAACATTACTTACATTTTCTTCCCACACAATTTAGTCAAGCCTGTTGCGTAATTTGGTCCTCACCTGCCTCATAATTATAATAGCCCTGCCTACAGGTTTAGAAGTTTTTGTCAGGAGGAGCCCTTACGCCTCAAAATGTTGACAGGGGGGTCTCGGCATACAAAAGTTTGAAGACCCCTGCCCTAAAGTGATGGGTGGTCTAATCCTTAATATCGTTTAGCATATCTGAAAGAATTTGAAACCTTGTGAAGCTGAAATTCCATATTTTCTCTGGATCTCTTCAAAACTCAGCATCATACTTCCACCAAACAAAGGGACTATACGTATCCAGTGCACTAAGTCATCCTCCTCTTTTATTAGTCGTCTCCTCAACAAGATAAGTATTTTTTCCTGCTTTAACAAACCTTTACTACTAATCCTTAGAGAAATGTTACCATAATAAATTTATTAGTTAATAATGGTCTGTAAACTATAGTATAATATTGGTTCCATGGTAATATTGCTAACCCATTTTGGAAAGGCTTTTTATAGCTAGGTATCAATATAAATTGTACCCCCATCTAATTTATGGTCTGGCTAGGTAAGAGATAATTTTGTTACCATTAATACCACCAACCTTTGACCGAATTAAAATTGTCCGCGTAGCAAATAACTCTGGACTTTTGCTGACATACTGCTGATACCACCGAGATTGCCATAATGAATTAAATAGCGAGGATGCAATCATCTTCTTGAAAGCAGCGATGCGTCCCCCGCTCTGTTTCTTTACAAAACGGTACAAAGTTAAAGTTTTTCCTTACCCTGGATTCCTAGCAACAAGCCCATTCCCTGGGAAAACTTGTTTATTTTACATAAAATGGTGTCATTTGACGTGCTGCTGGATCGCATCACCACAAGCAAATGTCACCAAGAGATGGACGGAGACCGTCCTTCCTTTATGTTGACACCCTCTTTCTGCCGGATTGGGTAGCCTAGGTAACAAGTCCTTACGCGAGCTAAAACAGCTGCATAGCTCCGAAGAACATACCGGAGGCTCTGTCAAGGCCTCCTGTCCAAATCTATAACAGTGCTCTACTCACACCTAGTGTCAAGATAGAAAACCAGATAACTACATTATCTACTCCTCGCCTTGATGAAAATAATCACTAAAAAAGAACTGAAATACTGCACAAACTGTGAGTAGGCCATCCAACTAATCTAAGAAATACAAGGGCTGTAATTCTAAGCTGGTTAATACCAAGTCCTGGCTTTTCAAGCAGTAGCAGCCACCAGCGCCTTAAAAACCTCAGGGGTAAGTAGTGCGCATTACAAATGAGATGATTGATTGATTGATTGATTGATTGAAGTATGGACACCACCAATACCCAACCCCAGGCAGTTCCTTAGCTCATGGGGGAAAAGCATTAAAAGGTTTATAGAAAAGGAATTTAGGTCCTCTGTGAGGGAGGCGGTGGGCACCTCAATATCTAAGAGTAAGTGGGGAACCCCTGTATAGGAGAATTATTTTTCCGTCTCAGATGGAGACTCCGCTGCTACCTCTGAGCCCCAGAGAAGGCGGGGAAGGTTTCCAAAAAGAGGAAACATGTAGAAAAGGCAGTCAACCACGCCTATGACACTGGTAGCCCCTGCACTACAATAGAGAATGGTGCTCTTAGCAGCACAAGAGAATCAGGCAACCTTGACGGGGCACAAAGAAAAGTTGCCCGTAGTGGCACAATGGGAAGGAGTGACCTTCTTGGCACAAAAGATTCTCATCACACTTTCAACTCCTCAGCAGAGATTATATATGTGATGAGATGGAAATAGATACATTCATAATTGGCCCACAGGAAAAATATGATACCTTTGAGAGCCTAGATGAGGATTTGGAACAACCCTCTACCTCACACAAGATAAAATACCCCTTTGGGGGCGAGATGTTTAAACCTGCTACAATTAGGCACCTGGGTAGTGTGGAGTGGTGGCCAATAGGCAATGTAACCAAGTGTTTTATCAAAGAGAACTAGCTCTGGAGTGGGTGCTCCTAGCGTATGTTTGTTTTGGAAAGAAACACATTATGTTTATAGTAAGGCCCTCACTCACCATGGAGCTCCATGGCGGCTGAAGCAGGTACCAAGAAGGGCTCTAGACTTTGTTGAAAGTGTGACAACAGGTCGGGCCCCCACATTGAACTCATGGGGCACTTTCCGGATATTGTCTGAGAAAGTGTCATGAGAGGAAATTCTTCTCTACCACATATCACACCTTAGCGCATGTGTCACATGTATGGTCTTTTAATAACACATTTTTAGACCACTCACTTTGCACTACACATAGGTCCTGAAGAAAGCCATACCACTTAGAGAGCATGAATGAAACATGTTGACCGACTAGGATATTGGAGTTAACTTAAGATCTCCTTAAATATCCAACTCTTGTTTTCATTACCTGCCAAAGGGCCACTCAGTAAAATAGTAATTTTATATACCGGAACCCTTAGGACAGGTTTTTTATCATTCACTCACTTCCTTTCACTGCACTCTAATGGCACAATACCAGCTCCGCTGTATCCAGGCGTCGTAGCACACCTGAGGTCCACTCAGTGCCTTAGGTGGGGCCCGATGATGAAGCATGTCAACAACTAGGTTGGTGAGTGAGGGCCTTACTATAAAAATAATGTGTTTCCTTTCCAAAACAAACATACGATAGAAGCACCCACTCCAGAAGTTCTCTTTGATAAAACATATATACCAGGGGAAGTGAACTGGCTCCAGTACCTCTCCTCCCTCTCCTTTGATTTTTATAATCAATGTAACCACGTACCTTACTCACTGGGTAAGGAAGTCTTTGGATAGAGAAACTCACAATCTACTTAGAAACAAGTGCCCTAGACACTCAACTGGGGATAAGGTATTTAATAAACCTGATTTGGAATGAGAAGTTATAGCCTTCTTATTTAAGTTTGGAAAGGACCCAAGAAAGGGTATTGAAAAATGCCTAAAACAATAAAAGGATAAGCTCTTTGACATACTGAGTCTGCTTCCATGCATTTTAGATATGCCAGAGGATTCCACGGGGAAGAACGATTAGGTTAATATCGAATTTCTAAGGGGTTGGGCCCAGCATGCCTTATGTAGGCTTGGCCCTGCTATTGCTAACCTGATCATGGAGAGACGATAGGCAATCCTGATGAGGATGATCCCTAAATTAGCAGACCTATCCTCTAGAGAAGACATGTGAGATAAGAAGGGTCTCCTTTTTCAAGGATAATTTTGTAAAATCACTAGCAAAATATATTAACACCTTCACAGCTTTTAGCAAGGTGCAAACTAGCATGGCATAGAGTCTTTGGCTCACGTCCTCTTTTTTGGATGGGCTGACAGGAGGGGACTAGCTGTCAGCTGTGGGTCATTTAGGTCCCAGTTTACCCTAACTACGGCATGGGCTACAGTCAAAACTCAAACTTTTATCCCCAAAGAGGGAGAACCTTGTGAAACTATGGTGGAAGACCCAGATCTGCAAACCAAGGATATCAAGGTGAGCAGTATTACTTCTTCCCTCATAAGGGTAGGGGGAAGGTTAAAGCTCTTTATTCAGACTTGAAGAAGAATAATGCAGGACTCATGGGTGTTGGAAACTGTTAGGGGTTTCAAAATAAACTTTTAGGAATACCAAGTTCTACTGACAAAACCTAGAGGTTTGATTTAAGATGCTGAAAAAATGACCCTCACAGACTTGGAGATGTTCCAAATGATGAGCAAAGAAGTGTTTAACCAAGTCACAGAACAGTTCAAATTTGTAAGTGCAATTTTGTTTGTAAAAATGAAAGTCAAGGGGTGGCACCCAGTTATAACTTAAAAGAATTAAACACATTTCTAAACTACAGACACTTCAAGTTGCAGGGTATCCTCCATCTCTTGAGAGACACTTTACAGGCCAAGGATTGGCTGGTAAAATTGGACCTCAACGATTCCTATTTCACGATACCCATAAGTATCTGCGCTTCACTTGGAGAGGCTTGCTTTATCAGTTCCTCTGCCTACCCTTTGGACTATCTTTGGCCCCATGGTGTTTTACCAAAGTTCTTCATCCTGTATTAAACTCCTTCAGGGAAAGAGGAATTGGACCAATTATTTACCCGGACAACATACTCATTATGTCACAGGAAAAGTCAGAGCTTCTAAAACATCTGTCTTGTGCAATAGAACTCCTAGACAGTTAGGGCTTTCTAATAAAAACAGAGAAGTATGTCATAGCACCCACACAAAAAATTGAGTGTCTGGGTTTTCAGGTAGGTTTGAATGTATATCAACTAGTTCTTCCACATAAGAAAGTGATAATGATAAAAAAAGGATGTGAGGTCTGTCATATCCAAAGATTCAATACTACTGAGACACCTGGCAAGAGTTTTGGGACCTATATCATAATCCCTTCAGGCCATTTGCTCTTGCCCTCTCCATTAGATAGGCATACAGAGATTAAAAGCGTTAGGGCTAATGGAAAGTTTATGGTACGGGGATTCAATAGCCCTATCAGAGGATGTTTGGGAGGACCTGGTTTGGTGGCTCGGAAATGTCAAAGCATGAAATGGCGAGGCCATCTTCTGGAGCATCCCAGATTTTGTCCTAGAGTCAGACGCAAGCAATCAAGGCTGGGGAGCCCAGATAGGAAAATTGGAAACAGGGAGGAGATGGCTGGTAGAGGAACAGTCACTTCACATAAATTGTATAGAAATGTTGGCTGGGCTGAATGCCCTAATGAGTTTTAAAGATTTGCTGATAAATTCATACATATTGATTCAATTAGACAGCTTTTAAGCAATGTCATATATAAATTGATTGGGAAGTGTGAAATCCCAAACCTTGTCGAACTTCGCAAAACAAATTTGGTATTTTTCCTGGGAACACAAGATTGTGCTAAGAGCGGAATTTATTCCAGGACTTCAGAATGTAAGGGCGGACTGGAATTCCAGGTTTCTCTGGGATTCCAGCGAGTGGATGTTGCAGCCAGAGTTTTTTTTCCCTGATTCTAGAACTTTGGGGGCCAGTTCAGGTAGGTTTGTTTCAAGCAGACTAACCTTCCAAGTACCAATGTATTTCAGTTGGAGGACAGATCCAAATGCAGCGGCTGTGGATGCTTTCCTTCAGTGCTGGGTCAAGAACAGAGGATATGCCTTTCTCCCCCTTCTCCATGATTCAAAGAGTGTTGTGGAAAGTGAGACTAGAGTCCAGCTGTATTATTCTTGTGACTCCTTTCTGGAGGTCCCAGGTCTGGTTCACAGAGGGATGGAACTTGCAAAAGATATCCCATGCCTGGTCCCAGTATCCTTGGGTCTTCTACAAGGTTGAGATGGAGAAGTGAAGTATTAGAAAAATATATCATAGAGCTATACTTACCAATAACCCATATCTCTCATTTACCATACCTAAATCAGTCGGCAATGGAAAAGGTTCAATCATTTATTTTGCAAAGCACCTGTACAGGGGAGTCTCCCTCTGGTCACAGCTCGCAAAGGTGCGCAGAGGAGACTGCTGGATCATATTCAAAACAGTGCATATATACTTTCAACATACCTCATAGAAACCCCGTATATGGAAAAGTACCAGTTCAAGAGGAGCCAGCAGGAACACCCATATAAGGCACAACAAATTGGTTAGAAACTCTGCTAAAGCTATTCCGGGGGTAGGTCCCTAAAGGTGCCTCCCTTTCGTTCTGGTGCATGGGAGTACGGGCATGGAGCCTGAAGGAATGTGCTCATCCTACAAGAAAGAGCAGATGTGACCTTGGGTTTCCTAAGTTAGAATCACTGCTTTGTTCATAGCCTAGGCCGACCTTTCTGAACCTTCTCTCAGCAGCATGTCACGTGCTTTCCTTACTAACGAAAGAGGCCTCGGGAAACAAAACCAAGATGGCGTTTGCTCAATTTGGGCCTGATTCTCAAGATGTACATGGGTCGAGTGTATTTACAAGGGGCTTTGATAAAAGTGGCAAATATATATTGGATATGTTATGACAACATTATATAGTATCGATTTTATATTCCTTCCGACGGACCTTTTGGCATAACATAGCCAATATACAAAAGCTGGACCCTTAATCTAAAAACACACCCTCGTCTATCTGCATAAGATCGGCCACCTCCTTCTGCACGAACTGCTTTTCAACTTTAGTCTGTCGGGAAATTGTCAAGGAGGAGGTAAGTTTGGCGGCACAATAGGAGCAACATGCTGGGCCACAGTGAAGGCACAGGCAACAAACAAATACCATTCCCAGTGCTCCTGCCAGAATCATGAAAATCTTCCAACCCCAAGTAGAGAGGAGATTCCAAAGCCACCGGTAAAATACCAAGTGCCAGTGTCTGCATGGACCTCTGCAGCTAAGCTATGCAATTTTTGAATAGCTTTATGTATAGTGGGAGCAGAATCTGGAATATACACGCAGCAGGAGTTGCCGATCACGCAGCATGCTCCTCCTCGATCAGCTAGGATGACGTCAAGCACCATCCGATTTTGGAGCGAGGCAAGCCTCGTAGCCTGAATCTCTACGGTGAGGTTAGTCAAAATCCCAGCTGTTGTTTTAACTACATTTTCTACGACTCTGGAGAGACGCCTGACATCTCTACTAGTGAAAATGGGACCCCATATTGGAAAGAGACCCTTCGCTATGTCCATAAACTGCTGAGCAGCAGTATCAGTCTGATCAGTGCCTTCAGTACTAATACTTCTGTATACTCCATGAGGACCTAAACTTCGTTTAGTCAACTGGTGGGTTTTGTGGTAGTCAGAAGGGGCTATATAAACTGTAGGGTAAAAGAAGGACAGGTAACATTTTCCGGCCCATCCTCTCGGAAGCCAAGTATAGGCATTTTTTCCACATACAAAATATACATTGGGAGGGGTAATTAGTGGTGGTGTAATGGTAGTATGCAAAATGTAAGTATAGTTACTACTATTTCCCACATTAACATGACCTTTTCCATGTATACAAAAGGAAGCAGTAGTATTCAGAATAGGAACTGGCATTGCCCTAGCATCGGTGACATTTCGATCCTGGAAATGCTGAAAATATTGGGTATAATTGAATTGTTCAAAATCCAGCATTTCCTCCTTTAACCAAGTAGCATTTTCATAAGTGGTGTAAATATTCATACAAGCATTCGGATCTAAAGATCCCTCCCCCTGGTTTCCGTCGGCATCAAATCCCTGATGTTGTTCTACATATTTTAGGACAGATTCATAATCCTTTTCAGTATATCTTTTGGGGTCAGCTACATAATGCAAATACATGAGTGATAATAACTGAAACCAGGCTTCACAACTTGCCAAATGTGATAACGGTAAGGAAAGAAAAAAATCATGGCGATGCATTACAGATGGCAAGAGGCCACATACCCAACAGTTTGTCTTATTTGTAGTGCTATGAGTCTCATGCAACATTTCTATAAATGCATTTTTCACATAGGTTTCTCGATGTCGCTACTTATGGGGAAGCAAAGCGTAAAAGAAATGCTCAGGTGGGGTTGCGGTGGTACCAAAAACATGGTGCATTGGATATTGAAATAATTCTAAATATATATAAACACGCTCATCAAGATTATCATAATTACTGCAATAGTTATTACAAAGGCTACCTTCACTCTGGTATTCCAACCAGAAAACATAGGAACATTCTCAATAAAAGGTCTGGGTGCGAGAGGTCTCTCACCCTCAAGAGCAAATCGGGCAAAGGGATACATCCTAACTAAAAGTCCAAACTAAAGTCGGAAATAGATGCAAGCCAACTGCCAGAGGGTGTCTTCTCCCTGTGTCCGTTTAGAGCCTTACAGGCAACAGGCAGGCTCTTGCCATTCATTCCCACAATGATTTTCTCAGTAATTTTCACTGTTGCAATTTAGGCCCTTTAGATTACACAGTCTTTCTTTCTGAACAGAGACATGTGTCAGTACTAAGCTCTCAACAGGTTCAGTCCAGTGTCTTGCTCAATACCCCAGAAAAGCTTATCCTTCACCCTACAACTCAAGTCTTTCCCTTTCTCCTGCAATCCGAAACTGGAGATATTGCATGGTTTTCGGGGCCATAAATTGTATCGCAGGTGGCCAGGTTGCTCCTGATCATGGAAGAACACAGCAGCAGGGACATTTGGTGCAACACAATTTCCAGAAGCCTCAGGGGGATCAGCGTTATATCCTCCTTGTGGTATCGACAATCCTTCCTCTTGCCCAATTTCAATGGCATCCGAGAAAGGCACAAACCGTACCCTTTGTTCTCCCTCTTGTGTTAGACCCCCGTCTCGGTTCTGTTGATCAGAGGGAAGCGGCAAGGGTAGCCTCTTCACATGTGATGCATGGATCCAGTTTTTCTTCCCATCCACCTTTACTGCTGTCCGCGTGGTCGGGAAGATCTGATAGGGGCGGCTCCACCTCGGTTCCAAACTCGATTTTCTTTGGTAATTCCGCAGAAGGACCCACTGTCCTGGTTCCAGGCGATGTCCGGGACCCTCCAGCAGTGGCTGCAGCCCTGCTGAGACCTGTTGATGAATAGAACGCAGATCTTTAGTTAAAGCATTCAGCTAATCTGTCATCATACAGTAATCAAGATCACGGAAGGATTTAGGTCTTGGGACACCCCACACATTGGCTGGTCGTCCAAAAACAACCTCATAAGGTGACAGCCCAGCCCGAGAATGAGGGGTTACTCGTATTGACATTAATGCTAGGGGCAATGCATCAGGCCAACTTAAACCCGTACTCTCCTGTATTTTTGCCATTTTCAATTTCAATATGCCATTATATTTCTTGACCAATACTGCAGATTGTGGGTATCGTGCTGCATGAAATTTTTGTTTTATCTGCAACCCTGCACAAACATGCTTAACGATCTCCGAATTAAAATGTACCCCATTATCTGTCCATATAATTCGGGGTAAACCGAATCGGGGCAGGAATTCCTTAATTAGGGCTTTTGCAGTAGCTAGGGCAGTGTTTTCCTAGGTGGGGTAGGCTTCAACCCATTTACTAAATGCACACACTACCACCAGTACATACTTGAGATTATTTACTCTGTAAATTTAATATAATCCATCTGTAATACTTCGAATGGCAAAGAAGGGGGGGCAAAATTTCCACTAAGGACCGTCTCTCTTCCTCCAGGATTATGCTGTAAACAAACCATGTAATATTTAACTACATGGGCGGCAGTTTTAGGAATATTCCAGTTATTCCACACTGGGTCCAATAATGAACAAATACCTATTGCTCCATTGTGATCAGTGCCAAGGGCCATCACTACTACTGCATACACCAGGGCATTAGGCAATAGCCATCTGTCTGTCCGTCAGATCAATCCAACAATCATTTTTGTCTAACCGCCCTATTTCCTGTTCCCATCTTAACAGTTCATCAGATGTGGCCTCGTTCTGCAATTCTTTAACACTTTCAATGGTGTTATCAAATACTGTAGTCTCCGCCACCCATCGAGTTGTTAGACTGCGGAACATCGTGGACGTTTTAGTTTGTGCTGTTTCTTTCGCTTCTTGATCAGCAAAAGCATTTACTTCTCCTGTGGTATCAATGATTTTCTTATGGGCACTTCACTTGATGATAGCTACCTTTTCCGGTAAAGTTAGAGCATATAACAGTCTTTCAATCAACTGGCCATGTCGTATTCTTTGACCGTGAGAAGTACGAAATCCTCGTTCCCTCCACAGCCGCCCAAAACTATGGCCCACTCCAAAGGCGTATTGGCTGTCAGTAAAGATATTTACTCCTAACCCTTCACTCAGCTCACAGGCCCTCAATAATGCTATTAGTTCAGCTGCTTGCGCTGAGTGCTGAGAAACCCGAGCGGTCTCTACTACTGTTCTAAGAGTAGTTATAGCATAAGCAGCTGTGGTTGTGCCATCTGGTAACTTGAAACAAGAGCCATCCACATACAATTCCCCTTGTGGGTCAGATAGAGGGGAATCAGTGAGGTCTACACGTCCCTTTGTTTCATCTTCCGTCCGAAATATACAATCATGGACATCGTCCTTTTGATCACTCAAAGGGAGGGGTAGTAACGTGGCTGGGTTCAGAGTGGCACATCGTTTAATTTTAATGTGGGGTGCGAATAAAGTTAATTCATAACCAGTCAATCGTGCACTTGTAAGGTGCTGAGTTTTTGTTCTGTTCAATATTATGTCCACAGCGTGCGGTACCATCACTGTGAGGTCAGTATTCAAAACAATCCCCTCCGACTGTCGAATGGCCACCGCCACAGCAGCAGTAGCCCTTAGACAGCTAGGAAGGACTCGGGCAACATTATCCAATACTGTCGAGAAATATGCACAGGGTCGTTGTTTCCCGCCAAAATCCTGGGTTAACACTGAAAGAGAACAACCGTCCACCTCGTGCACATAAAGTACAAAAGGTTTTCAGTAGTCCGGAGTACCCAGAACAGATGCAGAGCAAAGAGAGAAGATTTCAAAGAATTAAAAGCATCTTGACATTCATCCGTCCAGGGTAAGGGTTCATGCACAACTTTTGTAACCAAGTGCAACAGAGGTTTAGTCAGAAGAGAAAAATGATGAATCCATTGGCGACAGTAAGAGGTTATGCCTAGAAAAGCACAAACATCACGTTGAGTACGGGGCACAGACATGTTAGTAATAACAGTTATTCGTTCAGGAGTTAATCGTCTCCCCGCTTTCGACAGTAAGTGACCAAGATGGGTCACCTCCTGTCGACAATATTGAAACTTGGACAGGGATACTTTATTACCATGAGTAGCCAGATGATGCAACAATTTAACAGTGGCCTCCTTACAACCATCCGCCATATCAGATGCCACCAAAATATCATCCACATATTGGATGAGGACATTACCAGGAGGGAGGACTAACTCATCTAGTACCGCTTTCAGAGCCTGGCTATAAATGCTAGGACTTTCAGTGTAGCCTTGGGGTGCGCGACAAAATCTAAAACTGCGGCCAGATAATGAGAATCCAAAAATGTGATGGCTGTCTGGATGTATGGGGTTACTAAAGAAAGCATTTTTGAGATCGATCACCGAAAACTACTGGGCGGTAGGGGGAATTATAGTCAAGATGGCAGTGATATCAGGGACCACAGGATATTGAGGAACCACTATTTTATTAACCTCACTAAGGTCAATTACAAAACAATAAGTTTGAGTTGAAATCGGAGTGATAGTAGGAGACCCAGCACCGCTCTAAACGGTCAGAAGCCCTGCCTGAAGCCCTACCTAATCCCGTCACCTGGCCCCTACTGACGGAGTTGCTCTGGGTGCCTGCTTCCCGCTGCTGCACTACTCCATCCATGTAGCCGCTGTGTGGTGAGCGGGCCCAGCGGACTTCAAGGTCCAGCATCCCAGGCGGCCGAAAGCCGCGCATGACATCGTAGCGCCAGGAGGCGCTTTAAATCAAGCCACATCCCCACCTCGCGGGACGCCGGGCGAAGCCCGGGCAAAGGGCGGGCCCTCTTAGGCCCTCAGAGGTCAACAGTGGTCGGGCGGGCCACCCCTCTAAGCTGCTACAAAAGGTGAGCCCGAAACACTCAAAATTATAATGGGGAAACGAAACACTTGTACTGTGACACAGGCACCCGAGGGAACCTTAGCTCTCCCGCCTTCTTTTGAAAGCATGCTGGAAAATGCATTTAACATGGTAACAAATGAAATTGCCAATACCGAGAGGAGAATGTCAATGGGCCTCACAAATATACATCCAGAGCCATCACAAGCAAACTCTAATAATGTTCTGCCACTTTCCCCCGTGGTTACCCCACTTGCTAATCCGTTGGTACCGTTGCCTGGGGGTAGTAGCTCTACCATTATTCTTGACTCCTTGCCTGACCCTGTTGTACAAACTGTCATTACCCCCTTGACCCAGAGTAACAAGTCTGGAGGTGAGAAAAGAAAAAGAGGCGCCTCCAAATTAACAGTAAACAAGAGGAAACAACCCCCTCGCAATAAGAGCCAACCAACCCCACAGAGTATGTGGTCTAGAGGAAACAAACAACTACCAGGGGGTGGCACTGACACCAATGAGTCTACGCAACCTGCCGATGGGGCTCCTGTTGAATCTCCACAAACTTTCTTAAAAGAAGGAGATATCTCTGCCTGCACACAGACTGAGTCGCTAATTGAAAGCATTATCCAACCAAAGACTAATGGGAATCTTATTGAGACTATTGTTGATACAATTTTTAAACAAATGGAAAGTCAAATGATCAAACAGTTACTATTTTTAAAAGACTGGATAGATTGGAAAACCTTGTAAAAAAGGAAGACATAAAAAGGAAAGGGGTGATTAGTCTTGATCTAATGAGGGGAGATCACCTACTGAAAGATCTGGAGTCTGCTAGTAAGGTCATTTTGGGTGGTGGGCCCAATACCAATACCATTAGCAGTAGTATACCAACATCTAATGCTGCACCTAGGAGCGACACTGTAGGGAAAATCCAATCTGCCACGAAACCACAGTACACTCCGGCAGTAGCAGCTGGATCCTCCTGTTCCATCAGTACGGCTAGTGGCATACCTAAGGGTGGCCCTACTTCAGCCACCACTAAATCAGGAGCACCAACTAATACTGGCACAGATTAGGGACAAGCTGCCGTTATTAGGCCCACAAAACTCCAGGGACCTGCCCTTCACCTACCCCCTGACACAAGCCCTTATGTTTTAATCTTAGCAGGCGTACCACCACTCAAGGAGGGACAAGGAGAGTCCTGGGTTCAGCTGAATAACAAATGCATTGACTGGCTGTGTAAACATGAAGGGATAGGTCATGATATCTCGAACGAAATCCTGCCAGCACGACGAGTAAGCTGGGTTGGTCCCCTATTTAAGAACAGCAATGGTGATTGCATCGTAATTAATTTTAGGCACCCTGGTACAGCTAAATATATACTTAGCAACAACAACATCTACCCTAGCCCAACAACTGTTATAACCTCTCTACCATTGGGTTACTTTTATAGGCCCCCTCAGAGATCATTTAGCCAAGCTCCACCACCATACCCACCATTTAATAGATACAGTGCACTGTCTGAGCTGGGCACCTTGGACTGACCACCACCACCCGTCTTCTCTGATATAGCAGCTAGCGATCACCTGAATATAATTGATCCTGTGGAAGAATTGCCAATCTGCCCCAATATTATGGTGCCTAATGGGCTTAGAGCGTCTGTGTTACCATCTAACCTTTTAACATCTCCCCAGGGCACCATTACCCCCATACCATCCGATGACCTGACCATTCTGAGCTGGAACATCGCCGGTCTTAATGCAAAAATGAAAATCAAGGAGTGGATAGATTGGGTTACTAACTTCGATATCTTAATGCTTCAGGAAACCTGGTGCACCAGCCCCCTGCTTCAAAAAGGATATAGTTGTTATAACCAAATTGTACCCATGCCGGCCATGGGCCGACCTAATGGGGGCCTATCCATTTGGGTCAAGATTACGGCAGGAGTTAAAACTGAAACACTGCCTACTAACGATAAGAATTTTCAGGAGTTGATATATACTAGCAGGATAAAGCTATGCTTAATACATTTTTATAAAAATGATTTCGCAACTCATCCCAACGCTAATTTTATAAGACTATTTAATTTTATTGATGAAATTGTTGATGGACATAAATATGGTAAATTTGATGGTATTTGTTTAGGAGGCGATTTCAATGCACACATCCACCCAAAAACCCCTAGCTGTAAAAGAGGAGAAGAATTGCTCAACTATTTAGCTACACGCAACCTAGTTAATGTTATGGAGAAGGCAAACACGGCCGTGAACAAAGGACCTGAGGCCACCTATGTAGGGCGTGGGAGTTCAACTATAATAGACTATGTATTTATATCCTCTCTGTTAGGGGACCTCTTATTAAAGGCCAAGGTTGCCAGTGCCTCACATAGTGATCACTACCCAATTTTAATTAGTCTTAAATCCATTAAAAACAGGGGAACCATAGAGAAATCTGGTGGCATCCACAGACAAACTTAGGGTGGTCTGGAGGGGGATAGATAATAAGGGGGTTTTAACTCGTATTATTAAAAAGCACCCCTTATTAGTGTCTGTCTGTCTATCCACCGATAGTTCTGAACATGACATTGTTGAGGCCTTCACAGGTCTTTGTAAGGCCATAAAAAAGGAGATCCCTAAACCAGCCTTAGCCAGCAATCACAAAAACCCAAGGTGGTTCGACACCTCATGTTCCAAAGCAAATCGGGAACTAAGGGCTGCCCTCAAAGCTGATCCACGGAACCAGTCTGTGGTGAGGAGACTGAGGTCTAGCTACAAGCGCACTCTAAAAATAAGATCAGAGGAGTTAGTAAAAGACCACTGGGATTCCCTCATGCGCAAAGTGTCGTTGAGAGATGTCACCGGGTTCTGGAGCGAGGTTAAGAACTTGAGATCAATGGGATCAAATATCACCCCCATAAATTGCAATATATCAGGGGACGTGTGGGTGGACCATTTTTCAAAAATCTATGAGGCACCACTTAATTCCACGGGTACTGGCCTCTTTTAACTACACTAAACATCACCATAATGGAGGTGGAAAATGCTATCTTAGAAAGCGCGGGGAACAAACAGGTAGATTCATCAAAGACCCGTTTTGCGAGTCTGTAATAGTGATTCATAAGGAATCGCTATTACAGACTCGCAAAACGGGATTCATGTAGGAATCGCAAAATAAATTGCGATTCCTACACATTCCTTATTTGCGATTAGCAAATTGCTAATCGCAAATAAGGAATAACTCCCCATTCATTCCTATGGGCCTTGAATGGGGAGTATTCCTTATTTGCGATTAGCAATTAGCTAATCGCAAATAAGATAGCGATTTCAAGGGTGCCAGGGGTGTCCGAAGGACACCCTGTAGCACCCCTGAAATGCAAATTTACACAGGTGTTGCGCACACACATGTCCAAAGGACATCTGTGTGTGTAACATGCAACAAAGAAAAATGCACTAAAGTGCTTTTTTCTACTTTTTCGCTATTTACCACAAAGTCAGACTTTGTGGTAAATAGCGACCACATATTTCGAATTCGCAATTTAAAATTGGTTCATGAATTGCATTTAAGGAATCTTTAACAGAGATTCCTTAAATCCAATTCCTCGCAAATATGCGATTTCGCAAATACCGATTTTTGCATTTGGGATGATGAATCCCAAATGCAAAAATCGCACTCGCAAAGGGCCAGATTCTCAGAATCTGGCCCTTTGCGAGCGCAATTTAGTTTCATGAATCGGGCTGTATGCTCCAGGGCCTGTTGGTTTATCCATCGACCAAATCAAATCAGAACCTGACTTCTGGGCACCTTTATTGTGTAGCATCTTCAATAATTTATCTCATACCCCAGTCCCAGTAACATGGTCAAATAGCATCATTGTGCATATTTTTAAAAAAGGCGATAGATTGGACCCTGGCTGTTATCAACCGATATCTTTAATAGATAACACTCTGAAGATCTTAGGTAGGGTCATCTTTAACAGGATCAGAACCTGGGCAGAGGATAATGCTATTCTACACCCGTGCCAGTTAGGTTTTAGAAGCAACGTGGGAACTGTGGAGCAATGCCTGAATTTAAATTTATTAATTGCCAAATATACCATCGCCAAAAAAAACCCTTTGTATTTAGGTTTTATGGATTTAAGTTCTGCTTTTGATTTCGTTAACCGTTCTCGTTTATGGTCAGTTTTGTTGAATTATGGTTTAGATGAACCCTTGGTTTATTTTTTGGCCCACCTACACAGCGATTTGAGAGCCCGAGTTCGATTGAATAATGATGGTGAAGTCTCCGGTGATATTTTAATTGGCAGGGGGGTCAGACAGGGTTGCGTCCTGGCCCCCTTGCTTTTTATCTTGTACATAAATGATTTAAGTAGTTTTGTGTGTAAGCTAACAATTGATGTCCCGCACGTAAATGGTAAACTACGTCCTGCACTTCTTTATACGGATGATGCGGTCCTTATGGGCCGCACACCCAATGCACTGTGCACTTTAATATCAGGATTTGTCACGTATATGGCAGATCTTGGCCTTTGCACTAATTTTAATAAATCATTTATAATGTGTTGTGGCCCTAAAAAACATAAAATTAACCAAATCTTGTCAGGGAATAATGTTTTAAAAAGCACATGCACTTTTCCATATCTAGGCCTGTTGTTTTCTGACTCTGGATGATGGCAGCCTCATGTTGCCCAGGGGAGGAACAAATTGGGCAAAGGTATTAACTCTATAACCTCCCTCCGTCAACCGAAATATGCAGAGGTTATCATACCGAAATATGCAGAGGTTATCATACCATTGCTACAAACCCAATGCTTACCCACAGGAACCTATGGTGCTGAGGTGTGGGGATACTCAAACTGTACTAACATACAGACCGAGGAGAACATATTTTGTAGGAAGGTCTTGGGAGGGGGTTATTTCCGCCCCAACTTATGTGTGTCATAGGGAATTGAATCACCACTACACAGAGGATTTCATAAGATCTAGACCTGCCCTGTTCTGGCTGAAAATATGGCTGAATTCAGCGGCCTCTCTGACCCGTGATATCATTTCGGATTGTCTAAAAAGTGAGCAGGCCAATTATATACCATGGCTCAGGGCTGTGGAGAAAAGCCTAGCAAGTGTGGAGCAGGGGCATCTATTTACATCTCCCCAAACCATCGACCGTTCGCACAAGAACTTAGTAAAAAAGGGCTTTGTACGAACTTTACAGTAATGAGAGGGAAAAGAGTTAGCTTGCAAAACCGGCTATTATAAGGTACATACGCCTTTTGGTACCATGCGGCAGGCTATACGACATGCCCCAAGGCTATCTGTGTAAAAAGCTGGGCAAATGGAACAGGAGCCTGCTGTTCCGGTTCAGGGATGGGAGCATTAAAAATCTATTATGCTTCCTGTTAGGCTTTAACAAAAATTTTGAAAACCTAAGTTGTCCCTGTAACCGAGGCGGGAAACAAAGCCTTTTACATTTTATGCTTTTTTGTGGCTTTTATGTAAAATACACTAAACATTATTTAATCCCATATTTTCGAAAGACTGCTCTGATGAACTTTAATTTACCTTTTGGAGATTTACTGATGTTACGCTCTGACGAAGTAATTTTCAGAGTCAGTTGCTTTCTTAAAGCTGCTGTTCGATCACGAGTATCATTGAACATGGTCTGATATGTTTTGCACTATTTCTTGCCCAGTGTGCACACTGCTTATTTGCACTAGTGGCTGTTCTCTTGCACACATCATAGCTATTTGACTCCGCATTGTTTTTAATTGTCGCGTATCTCATTTTAAGCCTTGCATACTTTCTGAAATCATCATTTCTGCCTGATATCTGCATTTTATGTATTGTACAATGATGGTTAACTATGTCCTCTTTTATTAGTTTTTTAATTACTGTTTTACTGTGTTTTTATTGGATGATTCTTGTGATTTACATGTACTTTTATGGATTTTATTTAAATCCGAATAAAGATCTTTGACTTGACTTGACTTGACTTGAAAACAATAAGTATCTTTATAGTCAGGGTCACCATCTAACAGGGCCTTTTTCAGAATCGGTAAAATTGGACTATTACAAATGTTTGATGCTGTTTCCTCTACAACTTCTTTCTTAATCAAATCACGAATAACATGCAATAAAGCCTGTTCACCTTCAGGCGAGATTCGATATTGGGGAATACGTGGTAAATGCGCGTTCGGTTTTAAGGTTATGGATACAGGTGGTATTTTCAATAATCCAACTTCCGTGTCCCCTTTCGCCCAAAGAGTGGGTGGTATATCAGAGAACTCAGGAGGAAGGTGTGCATTTTTGACTAAACATTGAGATACACGTTCAACAGGAGGCTGCAATGTTAGGTACACACCATCAGGAGAACAATAAATACGAGTATGCAACTTTTTCAATATGTCCAAGCCTAGCAAATTCTCGCCACAACTAGAAGTAAGCAAAAATGGTGATTCTACAGTGACGGTTCCAATGGTAAAGGGAAGCGGTTTCGAAACGGGCTGACCACGGGGATTCCTGAAAAACCCACTGATACGTTATTTGCCCAGACAGAGCAGCCCCTGGGACCAATGTATGAGCCACTGAACTATTCATAGCTCCTGTATCCACTAAAAACGTCTGAGATGTCCCCATCAATTCCCCCTGGACGTAAGGCCCCTGCTGGTCAACTGGTACTGATATATGGTCCCTGCTCCGTCCGTGGCTGTCTCATGTATAATTGTTTCCACAATAACTGTCTGCTCTATAATCCTCATTATAGTACTGCCTTCCCTTAAAATCATCAAAATAGTTTTTTCCTGACTCATCACCGGACCGGTCACTACGTTTCATACTACTTCGGTCAGTACCTCCTCTTCCTCATCCCCTGCTGAAATCACCCCGTTCATACAATAATGGACACTGGGCTTGCAGTGTCCCTCTTGTCTGCAATTGGAGCACTGATCATACATTTAAGGGGGTCCCTGTCCTCCACCTCCTCTCATCATTGCGCCCCTAGAAAAAGGACCCCTGCTTGCTCTTCTTCCATTTTGCCCTCTGCTAACTTGCTGCAGCAGCACACAAGTTTTCATGTCCTTAACCTTTTTATCCGACTTGTCCTTACTCTCATTTTCTCGATGCTCATAATACTGAGCCATGCTAAGTATACCTGAAGGGGTTGAGGTAGTCCAGGTACTTTCGGCAGCCTGTAAACGTGTCTTTATTTCTGGTAACAAATTAGTTACAAACCTATTGACAAATAACCGTATGCCACCTTCGGTGGACAAATCCTGTCCACTGAAGTCAATAAATACTTTCTCAAACCCGGTAAAGAAATCTGACACATTCTCATCCTTCTTTTGGATGCAGGCTGTCAACTTATCCCAGTCTACTTTCCGTGGGGGAATAAGGGTTTGCATAAATGTAATAATTCGAGCCGGTATAGCTAGAATCTCGTCTTTAGGTTTATTAACAGGCTTTCGATCTTTGTCCCATGCCTTTTGATCCCAGGTCCCTCCAAGTTCGGCGGCATGATCTGAATCATGCACTTGTCTCCATACATCCACTGGGATTAAAAGACTGAAAAATAACTCAATATCAGCTAGAGTCATAACGGCCAAATTCGCGGCTTCAGTCGATTCTGTATAATAAGCCGTAGGGTTTTTCAGAGGGTCAGGAAGCTGAGCTTTTAAAGTAAGGACTTCACTCCGTTTCCAAGGGGTATAAACCCACTGGTCTTGGAAATGTGCCTCTACACGGGCTCTAATGACCTGACCTCCTCCATCCAATACTTCGGGAACCTCGGGGTGAAAGAGGGGGTGCACTTCTCTCATGGGGTACTGTGTCCCTGCTTCTGGGCATCTCCTAACCATTCAGTCCCGGTAATTTATCAGAGTTTCAACATTCTGGAACACCTCATTGACCTGTAATTCGAACTTAATTGCTCGATCTCTGATGTCACACAATATTTGAGGGGCCAGACCTTCATGAAAGCATTGTTCCCATAAAGAAATCAGTCTTATTGCCATGTGTTCTAATGCTAATTGTTGAGTAACAGTTTCAAAATCTTTCATTGTACTCCAAATGTCCTCTAGAGTATAAATTGGATTCCGCTTCCATTGGGACGTCTGAATCACTACAGCCCGTCTTTCTTCATCACCTAAAGATGATCGAGTGGAAACTCGATGACCTTCCATCCCTCCATAGGGCGTCGTGGGGTGTCATCTGAAGAGGCAGCGGTCATCCCGCTAGGAGTAACCGTCATTCCTCTAACCAGGGGTGTTAAGAATACTGGGGAGGCAGGGGAAGCGACCACTGTCCCGGGTAACAAGGATATTAATTCTGAGGTAGAGGGACGGGGGGTAGGAGGGACAGACAACGGGGCAGGAGGGTGCACAGCTACTAGAGCAGTCGCAACCGCTGCTCCTATCCCTCCTTTTCGATCCACTGGAACTGCTGGGTACAAACCCTGGGGCACATGTGGTGGCGGAGGGCAAGTCTCCAACAGTTCCTCTATTTCATCTTCTGCTTCGGTTCGGGTCACATAACTTTTATCAGTCTGTAATCTAAACTGTCTATCTAATTGTTCGATATTCTTCTCTACTTTTTCTTTTTCGTACGCCACTGCCTTTTGGGTTACAGTCTGCCCTGCCTTAATTTTTTCTAATTTCTCTCCTCGTATTCGCCGTCGCTTCGCCTCCTTGACCCATAAGGTCAAGGAGTCAAACATGCTCTGACGGCTCCTTCTTAAAAATAATTTGTTTTGTAAGTAATTTATTTTCCTTTCATCAAAAGACCCTATTAAAGGCCACTGTAATTCTGCATTGTCTTTAGTATATTTGTTCCATAATGTATTAAACAAAATAGGAGTAAGACCATGTTTAACATACATATCAAAACTAGGACTGCTTCCAGAGGAGCGGGCTGTCTTTCTTCCAGCCGCCCACTTTTCCGTCGGCAGCACCCAAAACATAATTTACTAAAACAAGACATTTTGATAGATATTCAACAGATCATATCATTCCAACTGCAGTCACAAACATAGACGCGTCTACTCACCATACACTCTTTCACTTTTTCCACTTACGACAAGTAGTATACATAATATAATTAAAGTGCATAAATTTCGATCGAGAAAAATGCTCCGGTCATGACTTTACAATTCCTTACGACATGTCTCATACGCGAACAGAGCCCGTCGACTCCTGTTCAGGGAATCAATCACCCTGGATTCCAGACCACCAAAAATTTCACAAAAGTGACAGTCCAGAGACTATCCTGGGATCATCAGACAGGCGAACCATGGACCCTCTTACAGACTATCATCCAGTCCTGTGCTGGCTAGGCCAGGCATTATGGGTGCCACCCCAGACCCTGAGCTTACCCAGTTGCTCCTGGGGGCCTTTCTGAAGAGGATCCGGCAGAGTGAGCACCCACCGTGCAACACAAAGGCGTCCGACGTTCTCCCAATTATTCACCAAACAAGTCTGTGGAGCATCTGCCCGTGCAGTCACACCTCTGCCACGTCAGACCCCCAGATTCCCTTGTGGTTCACCAACCACCATACCATACGCAGTTAACTGTTCTTCTGAGCCACTTCTCAAAAAGTGCTCATTCCATACCATACAATTCACTCACCTGGTGCACGCAGGTCTGATTGAACGTTCTACATGCCAACTTCCTTTATAGACCAACACGGTCAGCTGTTCCCGGGTTAAGCGCGAAGGATTCCGGCGAAGGGGTATTTAGCAGCTGTGAAGGTCTCTGGGTCGAAGAGTGGAATTTTTGGCTTCTACCACAAACTGGTTTCTCAATTAGGATCCTTTTTCAATCCACCCCCTCGACCAGAACCCCTCCCCGTCCCTCTTCTCCCATTTACGGGAGGGGACAACCCTATTGCGGAGTCCCGGCGGAGTCGCCAACTGAAGTATTAGAAAAATATATCATAAAGCTATACTTACCAATAGCCCATGTATCTCATTTACCATACATAAATCAGTCGGCAATGGAAAATGTTCAATCGTTTATTTTGCAAAGTACCCTGTGCAGGGGCGCCTCCCTCTGGTCACAGCTTGCAAAGGTGCGCAGAGGAGACTGCTGGATCATATTCAAAATAGTACATATATACTTTCGACATACCTCATTGAAACCCCGTATATGGAAAAGTACCAGTTCAAGAGGAGCCAGCAGGAACGCCCATATAAGGCACAACAATTGGTTAGAAACTCTGCTAAAGCTATTCCGGGGGTAGGTCAGTAAAGGTGCCTCCCTTTCGTTCTGGTGCATGGGAGTACGGGCATGGCGCTGCAGGAATGTGCTCATCCTACAAGAAAGAGCAGATGTGACCTTGGGTTTCTTAAGTTAGAATCACTGCTTTGTTCATAGCCTAGGCCGACCTTTCTGAACCTTCTCTCAGCAGCATGTCACATGCTTTCCTTACTAACGAAAGAGGCCTCGGGAAACGAAACCAAGATGACGTTTGCTCAATTCGGGCCAGATTCTCAAGATGTACATGGGTCGAGTGTATTTACAAGGGGCTTTGATATATATTGGATATGTTATGACAACATTATATAGTATCGATTTTATATTCCTTCAGAAGAGCACCCTTTGTTCTGAGAGGGGAGGATGAACCTTCCTGTTTGGAGAATTTCAGGGATTCAAATCGATATTGAGGCCTTTAAGGAGAAGCTCAACGTTTATTGGAGGAATCTTGGGCCCCAGGAATACGAAAAAGATATAGGGGTGTTTGGAAAAAATGGTTTAGTTGGTGCGTGGATAGGGATCTGGATCCCATGGAAGTCCCAGTACAGCAGGTGGCCAATTACCAAGTGAGGCTTTTTGATTCTGATCTTTCTTATAGAACGATCAATTGTTATAGATCTGTAATTTCTTCTGGCAATGTACTGGTTAATATAGCAGTTGGTATTAATTCTTTTGTGTGAAGGGTGATGAAGGGTGTGAGACTAAAAAGATTCCCTAAAGCACGTTAAAAATCCAGGTGGGATGACAATTTGATTTTCCAACTCAATAGTTCTTGGCCAAACAACACTTACCTCGCTCTTAAACAAACATCTATGAAGCTGGCAACCTTGTTATGCTTAATTTCCTTTAGGAGAGTCTCAGACATCAATGACCTAGAGTTGTTCAACAGATTCTATTCAGCAGATGGTGTACACTTTGACATTTGGAAAAGAACAAAAACTTTGTCAGATTCTGTCTTCTACCCCTTTTGCCATGATTGCAAAGAATTATATGCGGTAAGATGTATTAAGGAGTATGAAAGTAGGGTAATGGATTTCAGGGCGCGTGGTTTTGTTCAACTTCTTTTATCCCATGTGAAACCTTATAAACCCATTTCTACAGCCACACTGGCCAGATGGATAAGCATTATTATGAGAAAAGCTGGTGAAGATCTCTCTGAGCCAATTCCTCAAGAGGGGCCATGGCTAGCAAGGTCTTTTTGGTAGGTGGATCCCTGCCTGAAATACTTAAAATAGCTGACTGATCGAATACAAACATCTTTGCGAGCTTTTATTCAAGACCAGTGGCGCAAATTAGTATCATAGCTTTAGGTGGCTTTAACATGCATAATGATAGCCTCTGGTATTTTAATGAAATAGTGATTCTCCAATTTATATGCAGGCTAACATTATGCCACCCTTCTCACCCTTAAGTAGAGGTATTTATTTCTAAAGTGACTATTTTCCTAAAAAATGTATGTCAAGGACTTCGAATAAATATTTAAAGAACATTTTTTTTCTCTTAAGAAGTTAGTTTATTTCATTATTATGAAGCTATGTTTGAATTACATTTACTGAGAGATTTTTATTCCATTGTTTTCAGATAATAGTTTGTAGGATTCAGCAAAAATCACCAAAGGGGTTTGTTTTTTGTATCATCGAAGCTAAAAAAGGTTGATGACTTTGTGCCCTAGAGAACCAATAGTTCGCCAAGAACATTCTAATGTTTTAAGTTGTATTAATATTCTTTAAAGGGCTGCATCTTGGGACAGCAATAAAAGCTTATTGCATAATGTTCGCCTCCGTTGTCTTTAACAAAATCAAGATTCTCTCTGCATATGAATTGGAGAATCGTCATTTCACACAACATTCATTAGTCCACTCCAGAGGATCTATTTCTATATTTCTCATGAAGAGCTAGGCATGGGATACATTTCTGACATTTATTCTCAACAATTTGTAATGGCTGCCGAGGGCTGGGGGTACACTACTGTAGTTGGGACACCAGGGGGGGGGGGCGATTTGCATGGGAGGGGGTGCGATCCGGTATGATACATGTGCATCTCCCTCAGGCCTGCGATCCCACGTTTCCTCTGGTATGTTCTTTGTTGTGGATTTGGGGTGACAGGCATGCTGCATTTTTTACTGGTGGGTGGTTGGAGGCTCACCTGGCAGGGAGGCAGGGAGGGGGGAGTTGGGGGCATGGAGTGCTGGGTTGGTACAGGGGCGGTTGGGGGTGTGTGTTAGGGATGGGTTGATTATGCTCATCTAGTTGTCAGTTCCTCTTGGGAAGCGGAGGCTGGCTCTTCCTGGCAAGATAGCAGGCTCCAGTCGTACAGTGGGTGGGACACGATTGCAGAATGGGCTACCAGACACAGGCTAGGATTTGGACGTGGAACGTCAATGGCCTAAGCAACAAGATTAAAAGAACCTTAGTACTACAGCATCTGAAGCGTCACTCCCCGGATGTGGTTCTCCTGCAGGAGACGCATTTGCGGGGCAACAAATGCCAGGCACTGGATCATTTTGGGTACAAAATGGCTGCCCAATCGGGCTTCATGTCAGGCTAAAGGGGGGTGGGCATTCTCATACGCAAGACGTTTCCTATAGTACTCTCTGGGAAGTGGACCCGCTGGCCCTCCACTCAGCGACATATGCCCGGCTGGGCGCCTTCTTGACGGCTCTTCCTCTGGGGATGCTCATGATGGGGCAGGCTACCGGGGGGAGTTGGGACTGCAGGGTTTCCTGGAGTCTTTTGGCCTGAGCAATCTATGGCGGGTACATCATCCCTCCGTGACAAAATACACATTTTACTCGGCCAGGCACAAATCCTTCTCAAGGCTGGATCACCTCTTGACTCAGACTGATCAACTGGGGGAATTTTCAGTCCCCCAAATCATGGCTCGGGGTCTCTCAGACTAATCCCCGGTAGGTGCAATCTTGAGAGGGTCAGTCGTAAATAACCCCGCGTTCCCGCGGATAGACTCTTGGCATCTCCAGGATGATAAGTTAAGTGACAAGCTCAGGCAGGGCTCCCAGCTCTACTTTGAGGAAAACCAGGGATCCGTAGCATCACATATTGTTTTGTGGGAGGCTTATAAGACCGTCTTGCAGGGGCAGGCACAGGCCCTGATTGGAGCCAAAAAAAAAGGAGGAATCCTTACGGATCAGGAGGTTAGAGGATGAAATCACGGAGCTGTAAAGGGGGGGAGAGGTGGTTTCCTCACCGGAGAATCACCATGCATTGGCACTTAAGCAGAAAGAGCTCAGGGCCATAGCGGAGGGCGAGGCGGGGGCCTATGCCCTTGCCAAGCAACACCGTATATTTGATGTTGAAGACAAAGCCGTAAAGCTCCTAGCGTGGCTGGAATGCAGAGACAGAGAGCGTTTCTGGGTGGCGACAGTGGGGGATAAGTCGGGCGCCCTGGTGACCACAAGCACTGACATGGCGGAGGAGTTTGTGACGCACCTGGAGGAGGTTCATTCCCCGTATGTACTAGGACGGAGCAGGATTGTGAAGAATTCCTCCAAGACTTTGCGCTTCCCTCACTGTCGCAGTCCCAGAGTGATGCCCTGGAGACGGCTTTGTCCGGAGAAGAAATTGGGGTCGCGCTTAACTCCTTGCGATCGGGCAAGGCACAGGGTCCTAATGGGCTTCTGGTTGAGATCTTTAAGAGACAAACGGATATTGTTATGGGGCCCCTTTTAGGGATGTACCTAGAGGCATGTCAGGTCGGCGTGTTACCACCAGACCAGAGAGAGGCCACAATTGTGGTTATACACAAGGAGGGCAAGCCGGTTGATGACTGCTCCTCTTACCGGCCGATCTCACTCATAAATATGGAGGCAAAGGTGCTAGCGAAGGTCCTGGCGGACAGGCTGCTCCCGCTACTTCCAGACCTGGTCCACATAGATCAGTCAGGATTTATGCCACGCAGAAGTACCAGGCATAAATTGCGACATCTGTATGGTGTACTGTACATGACGGAGGGGGTTGGGGACACGCAGATGGACGCATCAATGGCGTTTGACAGTATTGAGTGGCCCTACCTCTTCATGGTCCTGCGGAGATTGGGCTCCAGGACGATCTTTTGCAGTTGGGTGCACCTCCTGTATGAACAACCACTGGCGCAGGTAAACGGAACGGTTTCTAGAGCCTTCCAGCTCTGGCGGGGTACGAGACAGGGCTGCCGCCTATCCCCCCTTCTATTTACCTTGGCATTCGTGCCTTTAGCCCACTGGGTTATAAGTGACTGCTCGTTTCGGGGCCTAACTTTTGCCGATGACTGGGAGGAGCGAATTAGCCTGTATGCTGACAACATTATGCTCTACATGGCTAGGCCCTAACAGTCGATGGCGCAGGCACTCCACCTCTTCGAGCTCTTTGGGAGCTACTCAAGCTACAGGATCAATTGGTGGAAATCGGTCATCTTTCCCCTTTCCGGCCCTCCTCCGCGGATACCGTCCAGATGTCCGGCGGTGGTAGCGAGTGATGGTTTCAGGTACTTGGGGGTGTTTATCACTAGAGACAAAGCAGAGTTTTTCACCAAAAACCTTGAGCCCCAGTTGAAGCGCCTGCTCACCGATGTGAGGAACTCGCGCGCGCTGTCTCTGTCCCTGATGGGCAGGGCCGCGATGTACAAAATGCTGAAATTGCCCCGCCTTTTACATCTCCTGCAGAACACTCAATATCCGATCTCGCCAGGATTCTTCAAAAGAATATCCCAGGCGGTGCGGACGCTTCTTTGGGACGGGGGTGCCCCTCGGATTGGGGTGACATGGGGGTGTATGACGGTGGGCTGGCCTTGCCAGACGTGCAGCTATACTACTGGGCATCCCAGGTGCAGGTGGTGAACAACTGGGTGTTACTGATAGGTCTGAGCCGGCCTATAGAGTGGATCGTTCAGTGATGCCTAGCGGAAATTGAGAGTCCCTCCTGTACACCAGGAGGGCACCCATTGATTTGCCCTCCCATACCGGAGTAGTGGTCCAATGTTGGAAAGAAGCTAATCGGTTTCTAGGGTGGACGGGGTCCCTGACGGGTCGCACTCCCTTATGGATAAGGGAGCAGCTGAGTGAGGTGGCCAGACTGCAGGGCTTCAGGGGTTGGCAGCTCATTGGCATTGACTATTTGGGGGATGTGTGGAAGGGGGACACCCGCGCTTGTTTGCATATTTTCAGAAGGAACCTGACTTGCGGGACTTGCAGCACAATCATTACATGCGTCTCGTACACGAGCTGCGATCCCATATTCGCGGGGCCCTTCCGTCCCAGAATATTCCCCCATGGAGGATAGGTTACTGCTTGATCCCATTCTGGACAGGCCTACGTCCACGATCTACCTAAAGATAATAAACAATATGCCAGACCCGTTGGTGTCATTGAGGGTTACCTTGGAGAGGTATTTGGGCCCCTTGGATGACGACGATTGGCAGGACGCCTTGCAGAACCCACAGGAAATCGTGATCAGGGTCCGGTTCCGATTGGTGCAACTTAAAATTCTGCAATGGGTGTACTACCCCCGTACTCTGTTGTATACCTGGGGAGAGTGCCAGTCCTCTTTGTGTGCACTGGGTTGTGAAGGGGAAGGGTCATTCTACCACATACTTTGGATATGCCCGGAGATTGTCCACTTTTGGACCAAGGTCACGGACATAATGACAGAGGTGGTGGGGTCTCCGGTCCTGAGGGAACCCAAATGGTTGCTTTTAATGATAATGGGACCCACTGATTGGACCAGATATGGGGAACTCTGGCTGGCTATGGCGGCAGGAGTGGGGTAAAAGGAACATCGCCAGGGCTTGGGGGGCGTTGGCGCCTCCGCAGTGGGACCAGTGGGAGCGCGACCTGGACTGGTGACAGAGGGCAGAGGAGACCATTTATAAAAGCAGGGGTGCCCTAAAAAATGGAAGAAGATATGGGGGCCTTAGAGAAGGTACAGGGGGATGTGGGGAGGCCTATGGTAATGGGTTCTATTGTGATTGTTATGATGCTGGCTAAATGTGATTATTTCTCATGCTTTACACTCTCCGTTTATCTGATGCACTGTGACCAATGGATGGATATGTCAACCAGATTGAGCACTTTTAATAGAAAGAGTTTAAAAAAAAATAGTAATGGCGAGGTATCTACATACTCTCAAATGTCAGTACCATAATATACAGCCAGGGCTCATTTAGCTATATATACCTTTACCAATGTTTTGATTGGTTTGTTCTCTAAAGACAAAATCAAATACTGAGGAAACACACCTTAAAAATGAAACTTTTTTTTAGGTTAAATGCAGTGACCATGACCCATTTTGGCCAAACTGAAACTTCCAAATAAGAAAGCAATGTAACTCTTGTAATCTCACATCCTTAAAGCTGGTACCTTCTTATGTTACTGGATCTAGGATCTATAATCATCAAGTGTGATTTCCTGAAGCTGGTACAAAGGTCCAGGAAATTCATGAACGTGACAAATGATTCCAATAAAAGCTTGGTATCAAGTGCTCTTCTTGACATCAGGTTGGCATCATCAAAAGAGAGCAATGCCAGAATAAATCTAGACCCTATTTGTGGCATGTCCCAGCCATCACTAAGCTGGAAAACCTCCAATTGATTAACATATGGGGTAAATAAAAGTGGAACCAAAATACACCCGTTGTCTCACCCTTGCTTGATCTCCAAACGCTCTGTACAAGAACCATCAGTACTATATCTCACTGAGGTAGTCAGATTCCTTTGCAAATCATAAAACAAATAGACTTTATCCAGATCTCGAAACCCCAATGTTGCCCTATTAACAATGTCTAATGTGGATGGAACTGAGTAGTTATAGTTAGGACCATGCTTCCAAAGGAAAAATATGTTTTGGGGTTTGATGATGTTTTGCCCTGTTTGATTAATCTTCTTTAAAGTTTCCCAAAAGGTCTCATTGACCTCAGCTCCTTCCTGAAAACTTTTGGGCTGATACGTTAAGCAGGAACAGCCAAAAAGGCGTTTACTAAAACACATTTTCCCCTTCAATTTTTCTATGGGGAAATTAAATAGCTATGCCAAAGAAACTGCTGAACGGAATTACACCAAATGTGGCAGAATTTTAGAATATTGTTCAGAAAGAGTGCATTTTGTGATTTAAAGTCAATTGTTTAAATAGTTTTTAGACATTAAAGCTCAAAAACCTCTTCAGAGTGGATCTCTGCAGTGTTATTGCCTGACCGCAACTATAACAGCAACCCCATTTTAGGACTAAGCAATTTGTCCCTGTGTCATCAAATAATAGATTAAAGATTGCAAGGGTTCAGGGTAGAGGTACACAGAACCCTTGGATGGGTTGAGGGAGACACAGTTGGATGCCCCCTGTGATTGAACAAGTTTTGGGAATTTTGTATTTGTCTATTCAGTGGATCTTTGGGTCCATCTCGATGCTCAGCGAGGCCTCCTGAGGCTTTGAGAATGATCTGTGGATCTTAAACAAATTTGTTTAAAAAACACAACTGCACACACATATACTCATCCTTGTAATACTATACCCACACTCTCACACACACACACACCCACACATAGGAACACACATACCCACACAATACCCTACACAAACTTACACACACAACAATGCAACCGTTCCCTCCCACACCCACACACACATACACTAACAAACCCCCCTCACACACAGACATAGTGACACACACAATTTCATACACAGGCACCCAAAACATTTATGAAAGCCCAAACACACACACACCATGACATACACACTAATTTGGCCCCACACACACACTTACACATGCTCACCCACTCATCCGTACACACACTCAACACTCCTATTCAACTCCACTCATATACACTAACACACACAAACACCCACACAATACCACACACTGACATGCACACCCAAACAACCCTAACACACACTGAAACACACATCTGTACACACAAACAGTGACAGACACATCTATCCACCCCATACACCATCAATCTCACACACACTTCCTAACATCCCCCACACACACTCACATACACATACACACACAACCCCCACCATGCACTCTCACGCATAGATGAAAAGCAATGCACACACACTGACATACACAACTGCACACCCATACCACCTTGCACACAGACAATCACATGCACACTGACACAACCCAACACACTCACCATACTGCAGAACTGCCCCACACAGTCTCTCGCACACACATAATCCCTCACCCACATGCTCACATGCACACATCTTCACAACTCCACATTCATACACTGGCACACACCCACAAAACCCCCACTCCCAATCATCCAGACAGTTGCATATCCACACCCACCCCACACACAATCACACACAACCCCACACACAGAAAGTGACATACACACCCAAATAACATCATACAAACACTCATACATACACACACACATAGCCTCAAATATACAGTAAAACACACTTACATGGACCATAACATACACACACACACTCACACAACCCTTCACACATACTCACATATACCCACACCCCATACACATACATACCTACACAAATCCAAACACATACACTGGCACCTACACACCCACACAATACTGCACTCTGGCATGCATTTCCAGACAACCACACACACAATGAAACACACACCCACACAACTCCCCTAGACACACACTGACATGCACTCCCACACAACCATGCAGGCACACTGACAACATACCCGAACAGCTGCAAAACACACACAGACAATCACATACCCATGCAGCCACACACACACTAACACACATTCATATATCACCCCCACAGACACAGCCATGCACACCCACACAGCACTATATACACTCACACATGCACTGACAAAATCACACTCTCACGCACAACCACACACATACTCACCCCCAAACAAACACGAACACACATCCACACACTACACACTCTCACATGTGCACTGACACATTCCCACACAGTGACATGTACACCCACACAACCCCTCACACACAATTGTACACATACCCACACAACCCCTCAATACACATATAGCCACACAACCCCACAGACACACAATCATACCACCACACATACTGACATGCTGACCCATGCCACCACACACACTGGCACACACCCCCATATACCCCCCACATACTGACATGCACACACTCAATTTCATACACACAAACACACTCACGCAAATGTTATGTTATGGTATGTTAATTTATTTTGTAATGCGCACAGCTACCAAACAAGGGTTTCCCAGTGCCAGCCATAACAGAAACTCGAAAAATATCTGAATGAGCAATGTTGATTAAAAGAACAGGTTTTTAATTGCTTCCGGAAGTTGGGGAACAGCTTCTCCCTCCTCATCACTTCAGGTAAGGAATTCTACAAGGTTGGCCCAAGTAGAGAAAGGGAGCGGCCTCCCATTCTCGACAATTTGAACCTAGGAATTTTAAAAAGCACTTCTGAAGACAAGGGAAGTAGGCGCAGGGGACGGTACGTGCATCAGATTCTTAATTCACTGGTTAATCCCATAGCCTGTAGCCCTGAGGACGAACCGTCCCAATTACTTTGTGATAATATTACCAATCATCTGACTCAGAAGATTGAGGATATCTACTCCAAATGTTCCTGTCCCAGCTCTCGAGAGATAGACACAGATTTACTACTCACCAGTCCTTACAAGCACACCCAACCTTCACTAAGTGTGTTTCCCCTTCTTACTACAGGAGAAACCGAAATCCTTCTTAAATCGGCTAAGCCAGGGTCCCCCAAAGACCTAATTCCGGCAAAAATTGCAAAAGCCCTTGCAACAGAACTGGCAGAACCCCGAGAGGTGGATTTTAACAGATTGATTATTGAGGGCAAACTTCCGAAGGAATGGAAAGACGCACAAGTCATGCCAATTAGGAAAAATTCCAAACTTCCACCGGATGTTATTACAAACTATCGACCCATCTCCTTGCTTCGGTTATATAGCAAGTTGCTGGAGAAACATATTAATAAACATCTCTCATCTTTTGTTGAGATCTCCAATTGCCTAGACTACACCCAATCGGGATTACGGCCCCGTTATAGCACGGAATCTGCTCTGGTTAATGTCCTAGATGATATCAGATTGCAGGCGGATGGGTGTCGAGCAGTCATTCTTATACTGCTCGACCTGTCCGCCGCTTTTGATACCATTTCCCATCAGATCCTCCTAGATAGATAGCAGGCGGATGGGGGTCGAGCAGTCATTCTTATACTGCTCGACCTATTAGCCGCTTTTGATACCATTTCCCATCAGATCCTCCTAGATAGATTGCAAGCCATAGGCATACATGACATGGCCTTGGAATGGCTGACAGATTTCCGTAAAGATCGAACTCAAACTGTGAATCTCAGCCCCTTCAAAGCTAAGACCACCTCTGTAACTAAAGTATTCCCACAGGGCTCATGTCTTGGCCCTACCCTCTTTAATATTTATATTGCCCCTCTGGCCGCTCTGCTCAGAAAGATTGGGTTTATCCCAGTCTCCTACGCAGACAACACACAGCTGCTTCTGGCCTACGATACTGATGCGCCTAATATTCAAGAAATTTTCTCTGAAGGGATGCTCAAAATTACTGCATGGATGAGTCAGAATTTTCTTCAGCTCAACACTAGCAAAACGGAAATCATGCTATTCACGGAGGCAGTTACAAGTTGGTCCCAGAGTTGGTGGCCGGGAAAATTAGGGATGTCCCCCACCCCTAAATTGGTGGTAAAGAACCTAGGGGTACTAGTAGACAATAGGCTAAACATGGATGAGCACATAGCATCCACCAAACGATCGTGCTTCCATGCCCGAATGGCTTCCCATTCGTAAACGTATCTATTTTAAAATGTGCTGTATAGTTTTTAAAGGTCTCCCTCAGCTTGGACCAACATATATTCCCTCAGGCAGGCTCCGCTCGGAAGGCAAACGCCTCTTGGTCATCCCCCGCTTTAAGAAAACCAAGTGGGGAGGGAAAGCTTTCTCTCACCTGGCGCCCAAAATGTGGAATCAGCTACCTGAGGCACTACGCCTTACCCACGACTACCTCAGTTTTAGGAAGAAATTGAAGACATTTCTGTTTTAAATGCCATGAGCTTATGCTTCTCCGTCCACAGCGCGGAGATAACCCATGTGGGGCGATTCAGGTGCTTTATAAATCATCTAATAATAATAATGATAATAATAATACCAGATCTTGTAGATATTTAGGGGTAGAGCCGATCTTAATTCTGAACATATAGCATAGGGCTTTAAATTTTATATGGTGTTCTACCTTAAACCAATGCAGTTCTCGCAGGGCACTTCCCATGTTGGACATTCTGGGAAGACCACATAGCAATCTGGCTGCAGAATTTTGTACCACCTGAAGCTTTGCAATACATCTCTGTTAGACCCCAAGAAGAGAATATTACCGTAATCCAGGTGAGATGTTACAAGAGCCTGGACAACTGTCCTTTGGGTGTCAACAGCCAGCATCCAAATTATTTTGTTTAACCATTTTAAGATGGTAAAACAGGTGGCTGCAGTTTGCACTGCCTGTTGTTTCATTGACAGTTTATTGTCAATAATAAAGCCTAGATTGTGGGCCTGCGAGGAAGGCTTAGGTAAAGGTCCCATTTCAGCTGGCCAATGTTGGGGGCCCCAATGTTCAGACTCTTTCCCAAAGATAAGCACTTCCGTCTTTTCCCCATTGAGCTTGAGCAAATTGAATTGCATCCATGATGCAATATTGCGCAAGCCCAATTGCAGAGTAGAAGGGTCTTGATTCCCATCCGCCGATAGAGAAAAGATGATTTGAGTATCATCGGCGTAGGAAAACAATGCGAGCCCTGCCGCTTCCGCAATCATTGCCAAAGATTGCACATAAATGTTTAAAAACAGTGGGCTCAAAATTGAGCCCTGTGGCACACCATGAATGAATAGGACTTTGAAGAGGCACTAGTAGAAAACACCTGGAATATTTGCTCTGATAAAAAGGAGGACAAACAGCCAAGCGCTGATCCAGAGATGCCCAATGCCTGTAAAGATTTAAGTAATACGGTATGAGAAACCGTATCAAAGGCGGTGCTTAGATCTTATAATATAAGGTTCACTGTATCCCCAGCATCCAAACGCTTGCGCAGCATCTCATTGACGCCTTGCAATGTGGTCTCGGTGGAAAACCCTGCTCTGAAACCTGATTGTGAGTTGTGCAGAAATTGGGAGGATTGCACGAACATGGATAACTGGCCATTCACATGTTTCTCCAAGACATTCAAAAAAGTCGGGAGCAAGGAGATGGGCCTAAAGTTAGATGGCATGGCCGGATCTGTGCTTGGCTTTTTTAACAATGGTAAAACCATTGCATGTTTCCAGGCTGTTGGCATCTGTGCCTCCCTAAGAGAAGCGTTTAATAACTCCATCACTACTCTTAGAGCGGGTTTTTCCATTTATAGAAACACTGAGGCTGGAAGCAGATCACACGGAGAACCCGATTTAAGGCTTGTTACATTTTTTAACAAGGAGCCAGTGTCCAAGAGAACCCACAGCTCCAATTTTAGCCGAGAGACTTCTGCCACGGTTTGTGTCCGGGCAATATTAGGCAGAGCCAGAATTGACGCGTTAATTCCACCTAATGTCTCATGAATTTGTTCAACTTTGTTTATAAAAAACTTGGCAAGGGAGTCACATTGTGGTTCATAAAGAACAGGCGGACGGGGCTCAGTCCCTGAGCCTGCCAGCTTTTTGACCATAGAAAACAGGGTCCGCAGACAATTGTTTGCCCCCAGGATATGCTTGTAGTCACACACACACACTTTACCCCACAAAGACACCCGAAACCCCCAGATGCCAATTCTCACACCCATGTCACCCTACAAATTGATGCACACATCCTCATAAGCCCCCACACACACTTACATGCACACACACAACCACATACACACACACTCACCCACACACACACACACACACCCAACCCACAGTCTCCCACATATACACTCATATCACCACACACACACAATCACACATACACAACTCTCACACACACAGTCAAACATCCACACCCACACCACCCCACACTCAGAAAATCAAACACACATACATACACACAACTCCACACACAGACAGTGACACACACACCAACACAATGCCACACACACGCTCATACCCACACAAAGCCACACATTCACATTAACACACACACTTACATTGACCACAACATATATCATATTGCACACACACACACATACACACACACAAATACACACACACCTAAACACTTCTCCGGTACACTTGGGATACAATTATCTTTTAAAAGGTTTAATACGACGTGCAGATTCAAAGCAGAACTTTATATAGTCAGAATCCTCATTATTTGACTGGTTATGGATTTCACAGTGGATCCACAGATCCACTAAAAACGAAAAAGAATCTTGAAAAAAGAAAATGCTGTTGTTTGTTTTTTTGGTGGCTCTGAAAAGATCCTTTGTGTTTAAAGTGTATGCATGTAGGTAGAACTGGAAACATTTCTTCATGTTGTTAAAGAGTTAAATAAGATCTGGTTGCCTTCTGCTGTGAACTGGACTCCATCCTTTCTGTACACCCCTAGCATGTCAAAGAGGATATTATTGTTAAGAGCTCAGTCAAATGTTAAACAGTCTTTGAAAACTAGTAAGGGGGCTTCTGATGCTGGAGGTTTCTTTTTATACAGTATAGTACATCCTATCGTCATGGAGAAATGCCAAAGTCACTTTATTGACATATCTCCCTGAATCCTCAATCTTTGAACAAAACTGAGATGGCCACTGCCATTTCTGCCTGTGACATAGGTTGGAATACACAAAGGAATTGGGAGGAAAGAATTGTGCCAATGTTTCCTTCATTTGGATTTTGAGTCCAACCTCTGTGATAGTTCCAAGGTCGCTGCCAGACCAATGCACAATCATGAGGTCTAGATGTTTGTAATCTGAAATGCTCTCAATCGTAGGCAACAATTGATGTCACTTCAAACCTCTGAGGCCGATCCTGGTAATTTCCACTTCTGGAAATCCAAGATCTCTGCCAATGCCATGTCTGAACTGGGGTGGCAGAGTGGGCTAAAGAACGGTGATGGATTAAACCCAGATCTTTTGACTGGGTGTGAGTGTTTGATTGATTCAGATGCTCCGTCCTTCATCACCCCCTTTTGTACCGCATTTGGCCGCCATAAGTGTGGCAGGGTATGCTCAGACGTGAGTCCCTTGCTCACTTTGCCACTGGATTCAAGCAAGCCGGGCTGAAGACGGCTGGAATGCCAGAAACCGGTCCTCGGAAGCTTGTTTCCGGTCCAGGGAAGACATGGCCTGGCAGTTCGGGCTGGACTGTTCCCATGAGGCACAGGGTCAGACTGATTTGCATATAGCCATGTCTGAACTGTGGTGGCAGAGTTGGCTAAAGAGCGGTGATGGATTAAACCCAGATCTTTTTACTGGGTGTGAGTGTTTGATTGGTTCAGATGCTCCGTCCTTCACCACCCCCTTTTGTACCGCTAATGCCACAATTTGTAGCATGCTCTCTGGCCTAAAAGACAAAGCTGTGGCCCACAATCCACATTCTAAACATGATGCCGGCATGCAAGAGCTGAATACTAGAGGAGTCAGTAGCAGAATGAAAATTGCTGGCAAACAGCATGGAGAGTGAAGAGAATATGTTATTTTTAAAAAAGGCAGAGCAAAAGTTGTGTTCACTGATGTTGACGTGCTGATTGCTAGGTTAGGTAGTCAATAAATGCTATCTGAATTGTGTATTCCAATTGGGAGCAACATATTTTTAATAGTAATGTGATTGTAATAGATTAATTATATTTTTAACTGTAGAGGGTGACTTACAATTTAAAGGTTTTTAATTGAACGATTAGCATTTTTAAAGCCTGCTGGGAGCTTGGAAATACTATGGGGCATATTACCAAGAAATGAATATAACTATCGCTAACCTAGGTTAACGCTAGTTTTCCTATCCCCATCGATCCCTGCAAGTTATCGCCCCGTTAGCGACATATTAGCAACGTTTAAATAACAGGCAATAGCTCCAGGGATCAGCGTTGAAAACCACCACTAACATTAACGAGATGGCATTAATGAAACCAGTGATAGCGGGTGGAATCCAGCGATAAGTCCTTAGCGATAGAAAAAGGCATGCTAACCCGCAAGTTTGGACTTAGCCTATCTGTCCACCTCCAATTTAAAAGATTTACACAAACAAAGAAAAAATGCAGACTTGAGCAGCCAGGGCAGAGTGCAGCACACATCAACAACCCTCCCAAGCTACCTAACATCCCGGTTGACCAGGATGAGATCCTAGTCCCTACGCAGGACCTGCGTCTGGTTCCTGGATCCCTTGCTGGACCTGTGTCTGGTTCCTGGATCCCACAATGGACCTGCGTCTGGTTCCTGGATCCCTTGCTGGACCTGCGTCTGGTTCCAGGAACCCTTGCTGGACCTGCACCTGGTTCCTGGATCCCTTGCTGGACCTCTGTCTGGTGCCTGGATCCCTTCCTGGACCTGTGTCCACTTCCTGGATCCCTTGCTGGACCTGTGACCACTTCCTGGATCCCTTGCTGGACCTTCGCCTGGTTCCTGGATCCCTTGCTGGACCTGCACCTGGTTTCTGGATCCCTTCCTGGACCTGTGTCGGCTTCCTGGATCCCATTCTGGGCCTTCGCCTGGTTCTTTGATCCCTCGCTGGAACTGTGCCTGGTTCCTCGATCCCTTGCTGGACCAGGCACCTGGTTCCTGGATCCCTCGCTGGACCTACACCTGATTCCTGGATCCCTCGCTGGACCTTCACCTGGTTCCTGGATCCCTGCTGGACCTGCGTCTGGTTCCTGGATCCCTTGCTGGACCCGCATGTGGTTCCTAAATCCCTTGCTGGACCTGCGCCTTGTTCCTGGATCCCTTGCTTGCCTTGCGTCTGTATGCTGGATCCTTTGCTGGACCTCTGTCTGTGGCCTGGAGTGGGACTTGGAGTAGCTGTGGAGTCGATGAACCGTGGCTGGAGACATTGATGTGCAATGATCACCCGTACCTGGTGGTGAAGTCTGAGAGGTTGCATGGAGACCAGTTGCTGACCTTTGTGAGAAGCCTGCATTGCACACCTTGGTGGAGTCAATGGTAGAGGTGACGCTGTGCACCAACGTAGTGAGGTCCGCTTTGCATACTATGATACACCACTACACCGGGGTGCACAGAGGGGATTACCGACATTGGGTGCCATTTCCCTGCATCACAGGACGGATGATATTGGGCTGGCCGGATGCTCTGGAGGGTGAGGCCCCTGCGCTACGCCAAACTTGTGTGGTCTGAGCGCCGCAACTACACACCTAAGGGAGCCCTGCTGCATCAACTTCATCGGGTGGTCCACCAGCGGACTACACGGTGACTGCTATACCCAGTCCAGTGAAAGTACACCTAGCTCAGGCTCCTGCTGGCTGAGTCACAGATATGGAGAGAGTGCAGTGGATTGCACCAAAGGGTCAATGTCCAGGTAAGGAGAAGGTAGGACACTTAGCGCAGGAGGGCCGGGGGTAGTCATTCATGTCTATCACACTTAGATGATCCAGCCCCCAGTGACGGCTCTACCTTTATGTTGGAAGAGCGTTGACCCACCACCTCAAGCAGTGGAGAAGAGGAACAATCATCACATGATGATAACTCAATTAATCAATCACTCGGAGTAATTGTAAGCGTGCCACCCACCCGTTAGGGTCTCAAGGCACGGCGGTGGGAGGGCCACATATCTGTTAGCCCAAGAGCAAGGTCTTGAGGGTCTTTCTGAAGGTGTTCAGGGAGAGGGCACCTGAGATGTCTGCCGGTAGCTTGTTCAAGGTATTGGATGCAATGTGGGAGAAATATCTTCCGCCTGCTCTGGCTCTGTGGATGCGCTGGGTTTTGGACAGTGCAAGGTTGGAAGATCTGATGTCTCATTTGTGTATGTGGAAGTTGATTCTGTCATTGAAATATTTGGTTATGTTGTTGTGTCGGCATTTGTTGGCATGAGTAATGATTTTGAAGGTGACTCTTTTCACCACGGGGAGTCAGTGTAGTCTATGTAAGTTTTGGCTGATGTGTTAGTGCTGGGGTAGGCCGAGGACGAATCTTGCGGCCGTGTACTGTAATGTCAGTAGTTTGCAGAGCAGGGACTTGTAAATGGTGGCATTGAATGCGTTTCCATAGTCCAGTCTGCTGGTGATGAGTGCATGGATGACTGTCTTCTTTGACTTTGGGGGTATCCATTTGAAGGTCTTGCGCAGGATGCGGAGGGTGTTGAAGCAGCTGAAGGTGACGGCATAGACCTGTCTGTTCATGGTGAGGGATGGGTCAAGTACGATGAGAGGGTTCTGGTGTGGTATGAGGGGGTAGCTGGGCTTCCGAGGGCAAAGGCCAACAGGTGTTGTCCCGTGCTGAAGGTGTGGTTTGAAGGACAAGGACTTCAGTCTTCTCTGTGTTGAGCTTCAGGCAGCTGTTGGTCATCCAGACTGCAACATCCTGCATTCCTTTCTGGAAGTTGAGTCTGGCGGTGGTGGGGTCTTTGATGAGGGGGAGGATGAGCTGGGTGTCATCAACGTAGGATAAGATGTTGATGCCGTGTTGTCAGACGATGGCATCAAGGGTGCCATGTAGATGTTGAAGAGGGTCGGGCTCAGAGATGAGCCTCTGGTAGCCCACAGGTGATTTACGTGGGATTGGAGAGGATGGGTGACAGTCTGATCCTTTGGCTTCTTCCAGGGAGGAATGATAGGATCCAGACTAGGGCTGTTGCATGTATGTTGTCGTTGTGTAGTCTGGAGACTAGTGTGTGGTGGAGGAGGGTGTCGAAGGCCGCTGATAGGTCAAGTATGATGAGGGCTGCGGAGTGGCCTTGGTCCAGGAGTGTGCAGATTTCATCTGTGGCGGCAAGTAGGATGGCCTCGTTGCTGTGGCTGGTTCACAATCCGGGTTGGGACTGGTCAAGGATGGCATTGTTATCAATGAATCATGTGAGTTCCTGTTGACTGTTTACTCTGAAACTTTGGTCGCAAAGGGGAAGAGCGAGATGGGTCAGTAGTTCTTGAGGTCGGTGGGGTCAGCTGTGGTCTTTTTGAGAAGGGGCCAGACTTACGCATGCTGTCAGTTGTCTGGGTATGTGCCTGTTTTGAAGGTGGTGTTGATGGTGCATTGCAGTTGTGTGTGATGACGGCTGCGGCTCTATGGTAGATGTGGGAGGGCATGGGTTGGTGGGGGCTCAGGAGTGGATTCCCTTGATGGTTGAGCCTGTGTCTTTGGCTGTGACTAGCGTTCAGGTGGAGATGGTGGGCTGGCTGGTAAGTCCAGGGCCCGGGGTGTCTGTAGACGAGGGTTCCTCAGAGTGTGGAGTTGTGGCTGGTCTGGACCTGGAAGTGCAGGTGTTCGGCAGAGGGTAAGGTTTCACTGGAGGTGGTGAGGCAGAGGGTGCTCTTGGGGGCAATGGTGAGGCACCCTCCCAGGTGGTTGGTGCAGTCCTTCTGTCTGGGATGGCGGTGTTGATGTCGGGGTTGGAGGAGGTGTTGGTCCAGGTCTCCATGAAAAAGGCGATGTCAGGCGAGAGAGAGTTGAGTAGTTTCCAGATTTCCACAGCATATTTGTGCATGGAGCGCCCGTTGAGGAGGATGCATCATAGGTTGTCGCCGGTGCTGGTTTTGGCTGTGTTGGAGTCCTGGTGGTGGTTAAGCTCTGGCGGCAGTGGAAGCAGGAGAACTGGCCGTGGGTCATATTTGCCAAGGCCTGTTGTCGGTCTCTGACTTTCCCAGGGTTGAGTGCGTGGAGGGTGGCTGTGCTGTAGCAGTGGGTGGCCTGTGATCCAGGCTTCCTGGCGCTGGTCAAGGTTGGTGCGTAGACAAGTGCAGACAGGCTTTTCTTCAGTGCGCCTTCTGTATGCCAACGGCGCATGTCCACTGCATAATCGTGCAGCGTCTGCCATTAAGGCAGGGAGGGTGGAGGGACGATCAGCTGAGAGGTGGGAATGTGCAAGGACAGGAATGCAGGCCGCAGGGGCAGCAGCGGCAGGAAGCGGGAAGTGCGGGCTAAGAGATGCCAAAAAACAGTTAAAAAAGGGAAAAGCAAAGGAATAATTAACTGATGTGATCATGCTATGTATTCTCAGGGTGTGGGCAGGTGGAAAGGACAGCTCCAAACACAGAGCAGGGATTGTGCAGATTGGCATGAACACTCAACAGACCCCCCAGGATATTGCTGCATGGATTTGCAAATTTAGTGGCACAAATGTGGAAATTTAGCGGCATTTTTGCTGCACTTTATTTTACTCAAATCATTAATTTGCAGCTGTAAAACAATGGAAACTGTTTTAGCAGAGTATTCCACTTTGAAATAGACCCTGATGTGATGCCATTTCCTGTGATGTCCCTTCCACTATCCCTAGCATTTTAGTCAATTCACACAAATGCTCTAGTTGGCCATGTTACCCCCTCACCTTCCATGTCCAATGTGCCTGTATTTAAAATATATCTTGATGCGTTGAGACAACCCATACTTTCATATATTAAAGCAACTTCTGAATTTGAAAGGTTTATAAAAAAGGCTTTCAAGGGGTGGGGGGAGGTAGAAGAGGGGGAAGGGCGGGGGAGGGCAGGGGGGGGTAGAAAAGTTTTGCGAAGGTTTTGTGACTTAAGTATGGCACAGCACACTTGGACAGGAAATATGGTAACATATGTACAAGATATACAGGATACAGAAGGAAATGTATGGTATCAACATTCGTATTCTCTATCGAGTAGATCAGCAGGGGTACTTATTGGTTACAGAATCAACCCCAATGGCGTGTAGAATAGCCTCAATAAATGTATGCGGGCTGAACGATATAAATAAAAGACATAGAGTGGCTGCACTATTGAATACTCTGAAATTAGACCTGGTCTGTTTACAAGAGATGCACATAGAAGGTAATAAGGCATATCTTATGGAACAGCTGGGGTTTGTAGTTTTAGCAAAACTAACCAAGGGACAAAAACTAGAGGGGTGATAGTGTTGGGTAGAAATAAAGAAACTGAGGTGAAAAGGAAAAAAGAAGATCAATGGGGGAGGTGGGTACTGCTGGAACTAGTCTTTAAAGGGGAGACAATTACGTTTTTTCTTTTTTTTTTTTTCTAACGATCCCAGACTTAAAACGGGTCCTCCCATCCCCCTGGTGTGGTCAGCTCACTTGGCTGTTCCTTTGGAATTAAAATCTCCCTCTTCCTCTAGGATACTATGTCCCCCTAGGAGAAAGGAACCCAAGCGGAATTATAGGAACATTACCAAAGACACTTTGCCCCTCTTATGGCCTACAACGGGATGACCCCTGGGATAGAGGCCCATGAGGCCATGGTAGGCCTTTCTGATGCTGTTGCTAGAGCGGTGGATCTTATAGCCCCGGCCTCGTATGGTTACTCTGCCAGAAGACGACCCTCGGCTCCATGGTTCTCAGAGACACCCAGGCTTCTAAGGCAGGACTGTAGGAGGCAGGAGAGGCTCTGGCGAACCAGTTGGGATTACAGAGAAAGGGATAAGCACAAGACTCTGTTAAGAGATTATAAAAGGAAAATAATTGAGGAAAAACAGGCCTATTTGTCCAATCTAACGGCCTCCCTCACTTCCTCAAGGGAACTGTTCAAGATCGTTGATTCCCTTTGCTCCTTACAGACTCCTGACCCGGTTGAAGGGTCTCAAGAACTGTGCAATAACATCTCACTATTTTTCCATACAAAAATAGTGGATATTTATGCTTCCCTGGAATCTCAAAGGGACCTATTGTGTCCTTCTCCTCCTGTAACTCCATTTCCCCCGGACTGCCGGCCCAATGACTCAGGAAGCATTCTGGCCAATTTTCCCCCTCTCACGCTCCAGCAGCTAGACTTGCTCCTGAATAGGATTAAATCTGGCTCGCCTCTGGACCCCTGCCCCCTTAGGATTCTTAAGGATTGTAGGGAAGTTTTATTGCCCTTTTATCTTGAAGTGATGAACCTTGCCATTACAGAAGGCATCTTTCCAGGGCCCTGGAAAAAAGCTGTGGTCACTCCCTTGCTGAAAAAGCCGTCACTAGATCCAGGGATAATGAAAAATGTCCGCCCAATATCACTGTTGCCGGCCCCAGCAAAGATGTTAGAGTACCACCTTAACTTACATCTGACTGCCTTTCTTGACTCCTCTGGCTTTCTTGACTCATCTCAGCATGGGTTCCGGAAGCACCATAGTGCGGAGTCGGCTCTTACTGTGGTTGTAAATCATATCCGTACAAAGGTTGATGAGGGGCAGACTACTTTTCTGGTGCTGCTAGATCTGACAGCAGCTTTCGATACCCTATCTCCCGCCATCTTAACATCGCGTCTTAGGGAGATGGGGGTAGAGGGCGTGGCACTCAGCTTACTGTCTTCTTTCCTTAATCAGAGAGAGCAGAGGGTCAAGCTAGGAGATTTTGTATCCCCTCCCAAACCTGTGCATTGTAGGGTACCGCAGGGGTCGGCTCTAAGCCCCACTCTTTTCAACATATATGTGGCCCCACTCGCCAGGCTGGTAAGATCTTTTGGGATGGAGGTGGTGTAGTACCTCCATTCTCAGTTTTAGGAACTGCATGGAGGCAGTTTCACAGTGGATGATTTAATTCGCTAAAACTGAACGGAGAGAAAACCGAAGTCTTGATCTTTGGAGGTGACCAGGATGCCTGGTCAACTGACTGGTGGCCCCCTTCCCTTGGAGAGTCCCACTAAATCCGCTCGGAATTTGGGCGTGTTGATCGACACCTCTCTTGCTATGGACCAGCAGGTAAATAGAACAGTCTCTACCTGCTGGGGTGTCATCAAGACCCTGAGGAAAATCACTCACTACCTCTCTCTGAAAGCCCGGAAACAGACTGTAGTGGCCCTTGTCACGTCCCGCTTAGATTACTGTAATGCACTCTACTCGGGTATCAACCTAGGCCTCATACAACGCCTGCAGACTGTACAGAATGCGGCAGCTAGGTTCGTTCTTGACGTCCCTGGCCGCTCATCTGCCACCTTAGCCAGGAAGAGTCTGCATTGGCTCCCAATTCAGGCTAGGATCTCCTTTAAGATCCTATGCTTTGTCTATGGGGCGCTATGTGGTGATGGCTCGGAAGACATACAGTCTCTCCTAGTCCCCTACACTCCCCATAGAGACCTACGCTCATCAAGTAAAAATCTTCTAACTATACCCCGGGCACGGAAAGTCAGGTGGGGCGGAAGGGCCTTTTCTGTTATGGCCCCGAGGCTGTGGAACACTCTTCCTCTGGAATTAAAATCACAACCCTCTATCGGTTCTTTCAGGAAGGCATTAAAAACATGGCTTTTCGCAGAGGCTTATCTGTAAGTTGGTTTCCGGTACATATGTTTTCTTTATTTCTGTTAGGCGCCTTGATGCCCACAGGCTAAGTTTGCGCAATACAAGATGCCTTTCATTCATTCATTCTCAGTTTATGGCTCCACAGAGGATGACCCGGATGGCTTTCAGTACTTGGATGTGGAGCTGGCACAATGGTCTGAACCAATCATATGCTGTGATGATTTTAATCTGCATGACCCAGTTAGCTCATTTTTGCAACCTGGGAGCCAATATCTAAGTAGGAAGAAATAAACCTATAGAGCTTTGTCAGAGATGGTGTTAAATAATGCTTTGGTGGATCCATGGATAAAATGGCATCCGAATTTGGATGGTAGTACTTTTTTTCAGCTCCCCATCAGGTCTTAGTCAGACTGGATTATTTTTTAATTTCAAATAGTTTGGTAACAGGGTCAGAAATAGAAAAGCACCCACGCATTATATCGGATCATAGCCCGTTAGTACTAACAGTTAAATTGGGTCAAGTTCAAACGAAAGAGATACAATGGACATTTGAAAGGGCTTTGCTGCAGGATAAGAATATAGAGCAACCATGGCAAATTGGATTAAGAGCTTTTGGGATATAAACAGAGAGACAGCATCCCCCGGAGTAGTGTGGGATACCTTTAAGGCTGGGGTTAGAGGGGAGACTATTGAGTTATGTTTTTTCAAAACAGAGGAGGGAGAAGTTGAAGGCAGAAGAGATGCGTAGAAGCATCTTGAGAGTTGAAGAAGAGCTAGCATTGGCTATTAGACAGCATTCCCCGTTAGATCAGATACTGCTTAAGGGTATAGCACTCAGCGCAGAGGCGTTGGAAGGGATTGCAAAGAAAACAGCTGAAAAGTATCTGGCCAAAAAGGAGAGCCTTTATGAGCTCAGTGAACGGGTGGGACATATCTTAGCTGTTCGGACTAGGCAGAGAGGAGCGGCAGCGGATATTAAGGAGATTATAGATGCACGAGAAAACACGGTTCAAGAATCAGATCAGATAAGGGAAGTATTCAGGCAATTCTTTTCAGATCTTTATGATGCAGATAATACGGCTGGTGTGGTGGATATAGAAGGATATCTGAATGAGATACTCCCTTCAAAGCTCTTACTGGAGGATAAGGCTCAACTAGAAGCTACATTTCAGTTAGAGGAGTTTGTTACGGTGCTAGGCAGCCTACCTTCGGGGAAGGCTGCAGGTCCAGACCAAATACCGCTGGAGTTTTTTAAGACATTTCAAACAACCCTTATGGGGGATATGTTTAATATTATGCTATTGGCACAGAAGGGTGAGTCGATACCTGAATCCTGGGGAGGGGTCGACATTATAGTAATTGCAAAGAAAGGGAAAAAGGTGACCGCTCCAGGCTCATACCGACCGATCACTCTGATGAACTCGGATGTAAAGATATGTTCCAAAATGCTGGCTAAAAGATTATCAAGGGTTGTAGAAAGTCTGGTTTGTCTCTCCCAACATGGGTTCATTCCGGGAAAAGGAACAACACAGCATTGAAGACAGGTAATAACTATGTTTGACGCAGCAAGTACCCTAGGCGACCCTATGGCAGCGCTGTTTTTAGATGCTGAGAAAGCGTTTGATAGTGTCTCCTGGGGGTTTTTATGGTCGGTCATGAGGTGGAGTGGCATAGGGGAAGGCTTCATAAGAGCTATACAAACTCTCTATAAAAATCCAACGGCCAAGATCAGAGTTAATAGGGGACATTCGACAGCTGTTAGAATTAGCAGAGGGACTAGGCAGGACTGTCCATCATATCCCCTATTATTTGCGCTATATCTGGACCCCTATCTGCGTTGATTAGAAAGAAATCCAGGCATACCAGCAATGAGCATAAATGGCTGTAGGGTAAAAACACTGGCGTACGCGGATGATGTAGCTATTTTGACACCCAATCAGGGCGACGGAAGCGGAGGCTCAGTGTTTTGGACAGGTTTCCGGATACAGTCTCAATAGATGTAAAACACAGATCGTTGAGAATAGCTACTTGGACTGTAATGATGATAGGGTTGTTGACTCAGCAATATACTTGGGGGTGGCAATATCAGCAAATTTGGATCGGGTGGTGGGAAACAATATGACCCCCTTAATGAAGCAAGTAAAAGCAGATTTGGAGAGGATGAATAATTTGCATTTGTCACTGGGGGGGTGTACCAATGTAATTAAGATGATAGTCCTTCCCAAGTTTCTTTATTTTTTTAGATCAATCCCTTTATTTTTTGAGGCCAGTTGGTTTAACACTCTGGAGGCCATTTGTAATAGGTTCATCTGGGCACAGGGTAAGACACGCAAAGCTTACAGGTTTATGTTCCGACCTAGAGAGAGGGGTGGGTGGGGTGCCACGGATTTCAGACTTTACTATATGGCAGCCGCCCTGCAATATATGCAGGGGTTGATAGGCGGAAATGATTGTGATCCAAGAGTTAATAACTTCTCCACAAAAATATATACAGCGGTAGTAGGGTTGGATGTCGGAAATTGTTTTTTAAATTGCATAGACTATGGATATTTCAAAAGAACGAGGTTCAAGACAATTTTGGCTGCTGTTAAAGTATGGAATGTTTTTCTGAAAAAGTCCAAACTGGGGAGATATAATCGGTATGTTAGATTGTATAAAAACAGGTCATTCCCTCTGGAAATATTGGGGATCAAAATATGTTGGAAAGGGCGGAAAAAGGTATTGTACAAATTGGAGATATTCGGAAATCGGAGGGGATGGTGCAGTTTACGGATCTTAGAAATAAATATGATCTGAGCTATAGAGATTTTTTTAAGTACCTCCAGATTAGGAGTTTTCTAGTCAATAAACAAGGAGGACCAGTAGGGTTTAAGAAGAATGACATTTTGGAGAAAATAATAATAGCAGGGGATCAATCGATTCGCTCTTTTTATGCAAGCCTGGTAAAGGAGAAAACCGATGATTTATAAAAATATAGTAATAGGTGGGCGGAGAAAACAGGTGGGGAAATAGGCTGGTTTCAGGAATCATTAGATTTAGGTCGAACGATATTGTGTGCATCCCCCCTTCAATCTCAGCACTACAAAAGCATATATTCACTTTATTTTACTCCAGCCAGGATAGCACAATGGGGAGGTACCACGGGAATTACCTGTTCGAGATGTAATGCCGCTGAAGCTGATAATATACACATATTTGCCACCTGTCCGCAACTCCATACGTTGCTTAGAGACATTGAGGGGTTTCTGGGTAGAGCATTAGGGATCCGAATTAAGCTCACTCCGTCTTGGATATTATTAGGGGTTGGCAGGGATAATGATGGTGTACAGCGGGAGTTTATATTTGTGGCAATGGCGGTATATAGACTAATAATAGCTAGGGCCTGGCTGGATAAGAACCCACCGAAACTGCAGTGCTGGCTCGCTAATTTATTAGCATCATATAACATGGAGAAAAATATATATGCCCGAAAAGGAAGGAGAGGGAAAATGATGGGCTTGAGAATATGGGATCCTATAAGGAGATGGAAGGAGGGATTAGGTTGAAAGTGGAGTTGAAATTGGTAGGGGTGTGGTCGTCTTTGTATATAATTATAAATAAGTTAGCAAAACGTACTAGATACTGTATATCTGTATATCTGTGATTGACATGAATTAATGGAAATTTAATTAATGATGAATAATGTATAATGTTTAAAGTGTGCGTAAAAAAAGGGCTTTCAATTTTAGATTTATTAGTGATTTGATGCAGTACAACTTTGCTATAACATGAAGTTTGAGTATATGGGTTGATGTTGATTGTTTGCTTGGCCCGTGTTAGCAGCTCATAAATCTCTTGAGTTCATCTTATAACTGCAGTAGAAGTTTTGTGATGCATGGATTGATGGTGTACGTGTTTGCTCCCTGCTTAGTAATGAGAGATATGATGCTGGCACCCACAATGTTTATTATGTGTCTCCCAAAATGTTTATTATGTGTCTCCATCTCGGTGACTCCACACCTGCCCTCTTCCTTTCTCTTCAGGAAGGTTACCTCGCTTCAGCACCCCTGAACCCCCTTCAAATGCCCGTGATACTGTGATACTGTGTTTGGAAAGTGGGCGCAGCCGCACTTGGTAGGGGATAAATATTTTCCTTTCTCACCGACCTGCTACGCATCGGACCAGCAGACCACGGACCATAGCACTCCAGCGGGAGTTTCCAGAGCCTGCTGCTGCCGCTACTCCTCGCCGGACCCGCTTCGCGGGTCCCGCTTCGCGGGTCCCGCTTCGCGGTCAGCAGCGGCCAGCCAAGTTCTGCGAGGGGTGTTGCTGTTGCTGCGAGAATCCAACCGGCAGGGCTGCGAGCTCGTAGCGGGGGACTCCAAGGACCAGGAGCCCCCGCGCGCCCGTCACCACCTGGGCTGCTCTCCCTGCCGGCCCCACCCCCACCTGAACAGTTTAAAGTAGCGCGGCGCCTTTACTCCTTGGATTGCCTCTCTCACCGACCTGCTACGCATCAGACCAGCTGACCACGGACCATAGCACTCCAGCGGGAGTTTCCAGAGCCTGCTGCTGCCGCTACTCCTCGCCGGACCCGCTTCGCGGGTCCCGCTTCGCGGTCAGCAGCGGCCAGCCAAGTTCTGCGAGGGGTGTTGCTGTTGCTGCGAGAATCCAACCGGCAGGGCTGCGAGTTCGTAGCGGGGGACTCCAAGGACCAGGAGCCTCCGCGCGCCCGTCACCACCTGGGCTGCTCTCCCTGCCGGCCCCACCCCCACCTGAACAGTTTAAAGTAGCACGGCGCCTTTACTCCTTGGATTGCCTCTCTCACCGACCTGCTACGCATCGGACCAGCTGACCACGGACCATAGCACTCCAGCGGAAGTTTCCAGAGCCTGCTGCTGCCGCTACTCCTCGCCGGACCAGCTTCGCGGTCAGCAGCGGCCAGCCAAGTTCTGCGAGGGGTGTTGCTGTTGCTGCGAGAATCCAACCGGCAGGGCTGCGAGCTCGTAGCGGGGGACTCCAAGGACCAGGAGCCCCCGCGCGCCCGTCACCACCTGGGCTGCTCTCCCTGCCGGCCCCACCCCCACCTGAACAGTTTAAAGTAGCGCGGCGCCTTTACTCCTTGGATTGCCTCTCTCACCGACCTGCTACGCATCGGACCAGCTGACCACGGACCATAGCACTCCAGCGGGAGTTTCCAGAGCCTGCTGCTGCCGCTACTCCTCGCCGGACCCGCTTCGCGGGTCCCGCTTCGCGGTCAGCAGCGGCCAGCCAAGTTCTGCGAGGGGTGTTGCTGTTGCTGCGAGAATCCAACCGGCAGGGCTGCGAGCTCGTAGCGGGGGACTCCAAGGACCAGGAGCCCCCGCGCGCCCGTCACCACCTGGGCTGCTCTCCCTGCCGGCCCCACCCCCTCGGCCGCCAACCTTACACCTACAAAAGGAATCCTACATCCCCGCTGCGCGGGAGCGCGCGGGAGGGCGCCGGGAGAAGCCCGGGACAAGGGCGGGACCGTCTGTGGCCGTCCGGGGCCGAAGGAGGCCGGGCTGGGCCCACTCCCTAATATTCCATTTTACGGCATAGCCAAGGTACTGTTTTTATGTAAATTAACATTTGTGGACTATCGATATTTTCTGCCCACGAGCACTGTCGCCTGGAGCATTACTGATAGCTTTTCTCCACTCTTCACCTTGTTGCCAGACGGGGGTCGGTGGGGCCTTTATGATCCCCCACCGAACCGCCCAGGTATAAGGCTCAGTAGGGGGGAGTAAACGCTACGTAATAGGAGTAAAATTTAGAATACCTGGTCTTCCCTGGACGTTTTTCCTGTTAACTGATTTTGCCTCATAGGTGGCTCATTAAGACCGTTTGGGATTGACCTTAGGTTACTTCTAAGATTTCCACACATCATAGCCTTGGCATTTTTCGTAATTTTTTGAGGACCCAAGCTTTTTTACTTCATAAAGTGTACATGTTGCATGACACCATTTAAAAAAAAAATTCCTTTTGTTTTGCAACATTTGTAACCTGTTCTTGTTTACCTAAAGCTTTTACTTGTGTAGTTTACGATCTCTGAACCTATCCCCACGCACCTGTAATTATGTCTAAAAAATCGGCCTCTGTCACCCCAGCACCACTTAAAACTCTTGACTCCTTTTTAGTACAAGTGGTCAAAAAGATAAATAATGACAGAAGGGAATCCCTGGGCTTGAGTCAATCTCCAATCCTGCCCCCACTGAGCCCAGACCCCAGCATACAAATTCCTGATACCCCATTGCCTGACCCTTCAATTCTCATACCTGATGCTAACTTAACTAATTTAATTAATTTTGAAGTAGATGACGGAAACCCTGATTTGTTAGCTGATCAGTCAACAAATGTTGTGTCTGATTCAGAGCAGCAGCAAAATACTGCTGAGGAGATTCCTTCATCTTCTTCCCCGGTTACGCGCCCTGTGAGAAACTGTAGAAAAGCTCAAGCCAAAAGGGGGGGAAAACAGCCAGGAAGGAAAAAAATTAATTCACCCCCTAGACATAAAGGGAAAAATGAGGAGCGTGTAGACGTGGATGAGCTTAGACAAAATATTGATGATGACCTATTTAATAGGATTTCTGACATGATTGACATCAAAATTAAAACCATCATCAAGCCTCTCATCGGGAAGATTGACAAATTAACATCTGAAATAAAAAAGTTGGGAGGGCTCCAAAGTAAGTTAGCGAATGACCTGGAGAACTTGGCAAACGAAGTTTGTAAACCAGTAGTTGACATGGAGGAAGATCAGGGTGTTGCTTCAGGCACTACGGATATCCGACAACAGCCCACCTTGGATGGCCAATTGCCACCATCTGTGCCAACCCACGATGATGTAACTAGAGAAGCCCCCACGTCACACCTATGGCACCAACCCCATTGCATCTAGGGGATGACCCCCCACAATTTATTCTGGAAGCTTCTCCTTTAGTCCTGGTATTGGTGAACGTCCCCGCTCTATCTCAGGAGCAAAAAGAATCTGCCCAAGGCCTTAAGGACAAAGCTTTATATTGGCTTACCAATAATATGCGTATGGCAGACCAGGGAGCTGATCAGCTAGCTGGGGAGATTGTTAGGGCAAGGAGGGTACCATGGATTGGGAATAAGATTAAGAAATTCAATGGAGACTGTGTTATATTAAATTTCGTTAGCGCAGAAGTACTCCCTAATATCCTAGCTAATATCCTCCCACCGCAACGTAGAACGGGATCAATAATTCCCCTTACCCTGAAATTCTTTTACACTGAGACTGCGACTTCCTCCAATATTCCCAGGCCTAGAAGAAACTATAGATTTGCTCAATGGGGTGGGGACATTAGTTCCAGATTTAACAACAACCATTCCCGCCCCATGAGTAGCCGTGGGCTAGGGCAACATAACATCCGGTATGGGCCAACGGCCAGAACACCAGGGCCACTCTGGCCCAATATAAATAGGTGGGGATCTCATACTCCAGGTTATGACAACAGAGGCCAGGGCAATGGGTTCATGTTCAGGCAAGGGAATGAACATTTTTCAATGCGACCAAATACCCCCCAGCCTATGTGGAATCCAGTAGCAAACGGTTGGGGTCAGGTACCTAATCCCTTTGATTGGGGATTGGGAATGGGAAATAGATATGGGGTTTTGTCGGGCCTAAACAATTGTGACTGACATACAGAGGTCACAAACCAGGGAATAGATATCACGGTCCAACAATCGGATGTGGCATCAGTTCCGTGCCTAGTACCTGAGACTTCTAGGGATTCCTGCAGGCTAATGAGTTGGAATATTGCGGGGTTAAATGGTAAACGTGAGGATAAATCTTGGTCAAGCTTTGTTCTAGGCCACCACATCATTGCCCTTCAGGAAACGTGGGACACCACTGACAATCTGTGGTGGGACGGGTTTATTAGTTTTACCAAAGCCGCCGTCCACAGCCGCATGGGGAGGGCCAAGGGAGGCCTTTTATTTCTGTTTTCTCTAGGCTTAGAAGGTAGTTGTAGGCAGATCGACACTGACTCCCCCAACATCCTGGTGGTTGAAAGAGTGATCAAAAACACCAGAAGGACTATTTTTGTAAATTTTTATAACTCGGGGAATAGTGATTATAGAGGTCGTAACATTGTTGATTTGGATAGGATTTTAAACACGGTCAGTCAAAATAAAATGCTTGATACAGATTATATTTTATTAGGCGATTTTAATATCCACCCGTGCAACTTAAATTGCAGGGGAAGTAGCCCTGATGGGGACGATGGGCCCGAGGGTCCCCATTTTGAACATTCCACTGAGGGAGAGGAATTGGAGGACTTTCTTGCCAGTTTTGACCTTTATGAACCAGATGGTGACGTTAGACAGTCAACTTTTACTGGTACTTCACATGGCACTATTATTGACTACATATTCGTATCCCTAAGCATCCTTACACGGGTTAATGCCTATTGCACCATACAATCTCACTTTAGTGACCATAACCCCGTAGAGCTAGAAGTGGCTTGGGGAGGCAATATAGGACCATCTCCACTGAAAGTAACCACCCACCCATTAAAGACAACTGGCCAAGGAAGACGCATGAAATGGGCCAAGGTGGTCCCAGAAAAATGTTATGCAGAAAACTTCTCAAAGATTAAGGGGCAGGTTAAGGTCTGCAAAAACCCTAGTGCGCAGGGTCAAGAAATCGTAGAGGCGTTTGAGACCATATGTGTGCAGGTGTCACAGGACCTCTTGGTAAAAACTAAAAACGTAACTTCAGGAAACAAGCGCTGGTTTGATTCAGCATGTTCTAAAGCCCATAGATCACTACTGGTAGCTCTTAAAGGTATTCCTAGGGCAAATGACGAGATTACCAGACTCAGGAAAACCTACAAACTAGCAATAAAAAAAAGAAAGGACACCATTAAACAAGAAGCATGGGAAGATCTCCTTTCGGCAGCAGTCCTGAAGAACAGCAAAAAATTCTGGGAGATTATCAAACAGCCTTTCTTCTCAGATGATGATAATGACATCATGGACTGCGTCATTCCTGATGAAAAATGGTTATGCCATTTTAAAAATGTCTATGGGGACACTGCTGATGCAACCACAGACGTCCTGCCGATAAGATCAGCCACCTGCCCCATTATCTTTAATCAAGATGAAGTGGAGAAAGCCATTTTGTCCACTACAAAGCACAAGGCACCTGGACCGGACGGCGTGCCTGCTGACTTCTTCATGTATTCCCCAAAATTGTGGGCCGAAGTCTTGACAAATGTGTTTAATGCAGTAAATGACAATCTCGTACCTGCATCATGGAATATCTCCACCATCGTCCCGATCTTTAAAAAAGGCCAGCGGGATGATCCAGGCTGTTATAGGCCTATATCCCTTTTAGACTCTTCGGTAAAAATTTTAGGTAGAGTCCTTCTATCTAGGCTAAGGGAGAATGTCGAGGGCTGTGGTGGATTATCCGAAATCCAATATGGATTTAGGGAAAAAAAGGGCACTACTGAACAATGCATTAATTTACACCTGCTCATTTCCAAATATACTGTAGCTAAGGAGGGGTCTTTGTATCTTGAATTCATGGACCTCTCCTCCGCTTTCGACTTAGTCAATAGGACTAAGTTGTGGTCCATTTTGTTGGAGATTGGCATAGATGAAGCATTGGTTACCTTTATGTCCTCCCTGCACCAAGAACTCTTTTCGAGTGTACGTGTGACCAACGAGGGCAGGTGCACCGCTCTCTTTAGGTCCCTAAGGGGGGTGCGGCAGGGCTGCATTTTGGCCCCATTACTGTTTACCATCTATATCAATGGCCTGGGTGCGCACCTTGAGGGGCAGGAAGCCGACGTTCCGCGTGTAGGAGCAACTAAGATACCGGCACTCCTATACGCGGATGACGCCGTGCTGATCGCCCGTACGGGTGTTGGCCTCCAGCGCCTATTGAACGCTTTTGGCACGTTTATGGATCAATTAGATCTCAAAACAAACATAGCCAAGTCACACACTATGGTGGTGGGCCTAAAGTGTCGCAGGAAGAGAACTAAAACATTCACCTGTAGGGGGGATTTGGTCACTAGGGTATCCACATTTCCCTACTTAGGTATTTTGTTCGACCAGAAAGGGACCTGGGGCCCACAGGTTAGAGCTAAGAGACTGGCCGTCACACGATCAGCCTCAGCAATCTTGAGTTTTGCTGGTAGGCTAGGAGCCAGGCCTATGGAAGCCATCCTAAAAATTTATAATAGTAAATCTGTGGCCATTGCACTATATGGCTCAGCACTGTGGGGATACGTAAACGTGGAGCCAATACAGAGAGCGGAGAATGGATTCATCAGAGCCCTGCTCTCTGTACCTCAGTCCACTCCAACGTATTCCATACATAAAGAAGTTGGTCTGCAATTTCTCTCAGATAAGTTGAGCCTGGCCCCTTTGATCCTATGGTTAAAAATATGGATGAACGAAGAACTCCCATTAAACCATAAGATTCTGACCGATGTCCTGGCCCTCGATAATTCTAATAAAATTCCTTGGCTGGCCTATCTAGCAAAAGCTTTCTCTGACTTAGGTCGCCCGGCTCTCTTTACTTCTCCGGAGTCCATCAGGATCCAAGATCTTGATTCAGTAAAAAAGTTTTTCATGGGAAGGAAGGAGACGCACCGTGAAGAGAGTGAACTAGCAAAGTCGGCAGTGACGAATCATTGCCTGCTGCTCACTTCACCTTCACTTGCACCTTACCTTGGCTATGTTACGCATCCTTTTCACAGGTTTCTTTTAACTAAATTTAGATTTAATTTGTTGCATTATTATTTAGGTTCTTTTAATAACTGGCAGAAACCAGAATTAGCGCCGCCCTGCTGCTGTGACCAGTTCTCAGTGCAGGACACAATGCATTTTGTTATGTTTTGTGGTCTGTATTTAGAGCCTAGAAAAAAATTTTTGTTGCCAATTCTCAAGGAGGCCGGCTTCACACAGGTGAGACCGGCCTTGCTCTACTTACAACTATTACCTAACCCTCATATTACTTACTGCGTTGCTAAATTCTTGGTAGCCGCCTCCAGGGCGAAAGCTCCCGGCCAAGATTAGTAATTAACGTTACTTACACCTTTTTTTTTTCTTTTATAAAATTTTAAAACTGTACTAGACTTTTGGATCATGTACATTTTGATAAATTTTGCATGAAATGTATTTTACTGTTCGTTTCTTTGTATGGCTTTTAATGAGCCGAATAAAGATATTTTGACTGACTGATAAATATTTTCCAGAATGCTTTTAAAGACACTTTAGTACAGGATTCAAATTTCGCGGGCACAAGATCAGACAGGGATTCTGAGCATGTGTTTCTGTCAAATTCATCGCACACTTTTGGGCCAGATGTAGGTAGGTTTTTACCGGTCGGTAACGGCCGAATTCGGCCGTTACCAACCGGTAAAAGCCTTTTCCTATGTAGGAGGCTTTTTTACCTATTCGGTAAATTCCAAATCGGTAAATGTTGATTTGGTATTTACCGACTCAGTATTTACCGATTCGGAATTTACCGAATCGGTAAATGAGCTGTAGGAAGCACTTAAAAGAGTGCTTCTGGAGCCCGATGTAGGAGCCCTAATACCGGTCAGAAACGGCCGATTTTGGCCGTTTCCGACCGGTTTTAGGGTTTTCTAGGGCCAGATGTAGGTAATTCATATTTACCGACTCTTAAATACCGAATTTTACCGATTCGGTATTTAAGAGTCGGTAAATATGAAGGGGGAGATGTAGGTATTACAGATTCTGTAAATACCGAATCGTTAAGATTCGGTATTTACCGAATCTGTAAATACTGAATCGGTATTGCCCATTGATTCCTATGGGCCTTAAAACCCATAGGAATCAATGGGCAATACCGATTCTGTAATTACAGAATCGGTAAATACCGAATTTTGCAAGGGTGCAGGGGGTGTCATTTCGACACCCTCTGGCACCCCAAAAATAGGCATGTGCGCCATGTGGCATACAGACATGCCCTAAGGGCATGTCTGTCTGTCACATGGCTAGGTGTGCATGCACACATGTGCATGCACACCTGAATTCGGTATTTTAACACCCAATTGGATTGGGTGGTAAAATATCGAATTTGTAGGGCCTTTGGGACTCAGAAGAGTCCCACATACATCTGGGAATTACCGAATCGGTAAAAATACTGATTCGGTATTTTACAGATTCTGTAAATTTACAGATTCTGTAAATTTACAGAATCTGTAAAATCTGGCCCCCTACATCTCAAGATGCCAAATACCGGTCGGAAACGGCCGAATTCAGCCGTTTGCGACCGGTATTTACCACCTACATCGGGTCCCTAATGTAGGAGCATGCTTTACAGAATCGGTAGTTTACCGAATCTGTATTTACAGATTCGGTAAAATTACAGAATCGGTAAATACAGACTCGGTAAAAATACTGATTCTGTAAAAGCACATGTAGGTAGCACATCTTTGAGTGCTGCGGGCCTTTCAGAGTCGGTATTTTACCACCCAATCCAATTGGGTGGTAAAATACCGAATCCAGGTGTGCATGCACATCTGTGCATGCACACCTGTGCAATGTGACACACAGACATGCCCTTAGGGCATGTCTGTGTGCCACATGGCACACAAGTCCGGAATTGGGGTGCCAGAGGGTGTCAAAGTGACACCCCCTGCACCCTTGCAAAAATCGGAATTTACCTAATCGGTAAATACCGATTCGGTATTCACCATTGATTCCTATGGGCTTCAAGGCCTATAGGAATCAATGGGGGATACCGATTCTGTATTTACCGAATCGGTAAATACCGAATCTTACAGATTCTGTATTTTCCAATTCTGAAATACCTACATGTGCCCCCTTCTATTTTACCACTTCTTAAATACCGAATCGGTAAAATTCGGTATTTTAGAAGTGGTAAAATAGAATTACCTACATCTGGCCCTAGGGCTTTAAAAATTGGTTATTTACCAACAACTATTAGTTGGTGGTAAATAAGGAATTCCGATGTAAATGCATAAATGTGCATTCACACCTGTGCCATGTGACAGACATACATGCCCTTAGGGCATGTATGTATGCCACATGTGCACACCAACACTAATCAGGGGTGCAACAGGGTGTCAAAGTGACACCCTGCCACCCTTGACTTTTTCCCAATTTTACCGAATCAGTAATTACCGATTCAGTAATTGACATTCACTCCTATGGGCCTCCAGGCCCATAGGAATCAATGGCAAATACCCAATCGGTAAATACTGATTCGGTAAATACCGAATCTTACTGATTCAGTATTTTTTAACAATTTTTTAGATACATAGGATTTACCGATTCTAAAATACCGAATTGGTAAAATTCTGTATTTTAGAATAGGGAAATCCAATTTACCTACATCTAGCCCTATATCATTAAAATCTCTAGGTAAATTATAAAGTACAACCCTAGCAAACGTGCGACATAGCTCTGCAAAAATAAGGGGAATTTGGGTTTGTAGCCAGGATTGAGGAAGTTATAATATGGTGAGGATGAGAGCAAAAGAGATGGAGCAAACATCAGGGATGAAGGAGGTTCCTCTCTGGATTCTAGTTTGATGCCAAGCTTTCTGTAATTCCATTCATTCCTGTTGCCAATCGTGCATGACATGGCCAAAGGCCTTCCATAGCGATGGCTGGCTCTCTGTCTAGGAGGAGATGGGGTCTAGCAGCTCGAGCTTCTTTCATTGGTGATTGAGGACCTAGGTTCGAATCCTGGCCTCAATGATAAACTGAACATCCTGTGGTTCTAGTCAAAGCACTTATTCTGTCTCTATATATGTACAAACGTCTGGAATGGTGCAGTCATCAGACCGTGCCACTGATAGTGCTGCTTTTCCCTCTGGCTACGCAACCCCCATCCCTCGCCCCCAATATAATGTCCCTTTCACAAGGATGTTTTTGCGATCTGTTCGGAACAGGCGGCTTCCAGCGCTGCATTACTGCCGGCCAGCGACAGCTGGCATGCTCGAGTGAGGGGGGGTTGCGGCCTGCGGGTGGGTTTAAAACAAATTACAATTAAAATAAAAGTAAACGTACCTGAGTCCTGCCCGGATGCCGCACTGCCTCCGCTCTGGCCTGTACTGGTGGGTTCGCATGTTCCTCATGCTGCAGGAAGCAACCAGCAGGCAGCTTCCCTCCACTACGCAACACAAGGGAAGCCAATCACAATGCTGGTAGGAGCAGCAGGCTAGCGCCCCAGCCGGGACATTTTCTCTGCATAGAGAAAGACGGAGAGTGGGTGGTCCTGCTCGAGGGCAGGGGGGAGTGGCTTACCCACTGATGTGGGTACTGACTGTTTGGTCGGCCCTGAGCCGACCACTCAGTACCCACAACAGTGGGTAAGCCACTCCCCCCTGTCCTCGAGCAGGACAGCCCCAACCAGGCAAAGAGGCACTTCTGCTTTCTCGTAATGCGAGAAGGCAGAAACATAAATGGTAGTTTTTACCATTTATGGTTCTCCCTGGGACAACGCCCCCACACCCCAATGGGGGAGCCGCCATTGTCATAGGCGCATAACCGCGCAGTTCCATTTCGGAGAGGCTCATCCTAGAGCTAACATGCAGAAAATAGCCCTCTCCAACAAAAACCGGAATAGAAACAGAAGTGCACGAGCCAATGTTATCAATGAGTCCTATGAAGTGGGATATTTAAAGATTTCACAAAATATAGGACAGTGGAAGCGGAGAGTTGCATTTCAAGCTGGTGAAATCTCAAAGTCTATGGATTCTTGGAGTAACAAAAGAGGAATCCTGTTTTTCAGTGTGGGGCAAACACCACGTGGGCGAGAACACTGATGCCTGCTGCTGTCTTGGACCATGGCATCATGTTGTTAACTTAGTATGTTTTGTAAATTGTACGCCCCTACCACTTTCAAATGTCCCCAGCCGCCACTGGCATATGACATATTTAGCTCGTAACATTTTAATGTGCACGGTGTGCTGTTTATTTGCCTGATATATGAATACCTAAACAAAGAGAATGTTTTATGAAATGTAGACTTAAATATCCACGTTTGCGATCACATCAATGATGCGCCGGCGCACATCATCTGCCGTTTCTTACAGTGGTATGCGTCGTGGGGGAACTTTTACAAGTCGGCATAATTGTTGTCAATTATCATCTCGCATTTTACAGACAAGTAACCACAGCCTTCAAGTAACCCTACCACATCGAGGAGCTGGAGCTGTGACTGATTCTGTTTGTGCCATTGGTTGAATGTGTGCATGTTAATATTCTCCTGCAATCCTCTCTGTTGTTGACATATTTCCACTTGCAGGGCGGACGAAGGGTCGGCAGTGACCAATAGCAGAACCTGTGTGTCATGGGCCAGAGTGCAGACCAGGAAATGCCCCCCAGTCGCTGCTTGACTCCTAAAATATAGCAATAATCAGAGTTGAATTGACTCAGGGCCCTGGAGTCACGGCACCTATCGCACCAATTGAAACTGCGCCCGGGAACACATCAGATTCAGCATGCCCCCTGGACAGCCTCACTGATGTACTCGATCATCTCTTGATCTCTCACATAATATGCCTTGCTCTTTTGAGTCACGCTATATAAATAAACAATAGATAAAGTAGGGTGCAGGGCCTAGAGGCCATACTTTATTATCAAACCCCCTTCAAATTGCATTCAGCTGTATGCACTAAGTTCTGACCATCCAGAGGGATGTATACAGGGCCGAGCCGGAGTCCAGGCCCTGTAGTGATATCCATGCTGACAGTCCCTGCAGATGGTGGGGAGCAGGGAACTCTTGAGTGTTATACATTGGCAAAAATAAATACACTGAAAAAATCCAATAGTTAACGTGAAGTTATGATCAATACGCATTGTTTGAAAAAGAAAAAGCTAAAAGTTCACTGGAGATTTTATGGGTAACCTCAATTGGGTTCCCCTATTATTGCTATTTTTTGGATAATACCGGTAGTGGTCGGCACTGTACACCCTGCCGCTGTGACTCTGTGTGTTAGAAGTTTACTGGAACCACTGCTCAAATTGAAGTGGCCTTTGCCGATGCTCATCACTGGACTGAATTCTCAACACCAGCACTTATGTAAGTGGACCACGTGATGACGCTGTTTGTCAATTTCTGAGTTGAGCATGTCAGAGTGTTTACAATTTCAAATCATATTAACAATTAACAATACTCATCTCTAGACCATTCTTTGAACTTTGGGTTGAACTGAATAGTCCAGATTGCAACACTTGTTTGAATATGGTTATTAGAAATTCTGTTAGTACTGGCATTTGATGGTACTGGTGAGGGCAATGGATGGTGCAAGGTGCAGTACCCCCTAAAAACTTCGTCCCTTTCACTTACTTATTTTATACTGCCTTATAACCACCGTTAAAGTGCAGTTATGGTTACAAACTAAAACCACAGAAAAATAATATACACACTTAAAAAAAATCTCTATTGAATTATTCAAACAGTGAAAGAAAATATATGAACATCTTACACTTTCCATCAGTTAACACGGGACCTAATTTCCATTGTCATTAAAGGTTATTTAAGTTCATGTAGGTTTTCTTGGCTTTTCAGGATTTTCCTTCTAACAGCTTTGGATTTTTCAATTTTAGATTACTATTATATTACAAAAAAACAAAAGGCTTCTAATGCCAAAAACACATCTGTTTGTAAATTTGTGGGTTGCGCTGTATGCAAAGTCCATGTTGGATGCAGACCTATTTCTGTAAGACAATTGAGCTTTCCATCAAACTATATCAGTGTCACCTTGTTGCACTTCACTGCACTGACAGAGTTTCATACAAAATTATTCTACTTCACTAACCACCGTCTCTGCTTGCTAGAATTTTGAAAACAGGTTTGTTATTGTTTTGTTCCTGTAGAAAATGCATGCATTGTAAGAAGGTGCTCTAGGGTAAACACCCCTGCTGTATTCAGTACACTTATCAAGTCAATGTCCATTTTGTTTTCTGACATAAAGTGATTTACTTTTTGCCTGGCAAATATTTACATCAGTGTGCTATTGAAAATATAGTCAAACTAGTATATTTTAAACCAGGCAATGCATTTTAGCATACAAAACAGATGTAAAAAGGTATATAATCGATCGACCAGTAAAAATTGCATAATTTACCATTCTCCGATGAATTGCTTACATTCATTGTGTAAATGCGATTCAGAGGACCGAAGGAGAAACATTACAGAAGTGATTATTTAACATAATCAATACACAGAAGAATATGGAATCAGTATTGAATGCAGAAGCACTAACACTCCATGATAATATTTATCTATAAGGTTTAAGGTTTATTTATTGTACAGTTAATTAAAACTCACAATTATAAAACGTACACATTTTTTTAAAAGGTCTGTTTCTTCGTTAAAACAAGTAAGGTGCCGTGGTTCAAAATCTAAAAAGTCTCAGCTTTAGTTGCTTAAGAGTCTGTGGAGTTTTAGTGGGCTTAAATGCTTCCTCTTTTGATGGCCATGATTGCCAGGGGTGTTGGTTTTGTTATTATTTGGCTTCTGCTAGAGAGTACCCTCTGGTTCGTCGTTCAGTCTTTTGGCCACTATATCAAAGTATTTTGTTATTCGGCAATTTAGCGGAGTTTCATTAGGGTTAAAACAGAGCATCACGGCCTGCCTGCAGCTCGTAATGCCCTTCGGGTTCCATAGAGCTCGAAGCTGGGAGCGCCTTATGTCCTGGAGGTTTTGCAGAGAGACAGAGGCGGCAATGATTTGCGTGATTTTCCCTTAACCATGGTGCCAGGTGCGGAGCTATGGGGATTCTACCCATGCGCATGCTAAGAAACTTGTTTTTAGTCTTCTGTGTGAGTCCCATCATTAGGTAGTCTTGTGGTTTAAGAGCGCTATAACAGTTCAGCACCACCCAGCCGTGCGCTCTCTTGGTAATATTTATCTATAAATCGTCAATCAACGTTACGCGTGTTACGCGTGTCCCAAACACATTTTCATTCTGATAACATCGACAAGCCTACTTCAAATTTAAATTCAATGGTAGTTTCAGAGTACTAAATGGCAAACAATGTCTTAACACTCACATGTTATACAAAACTCACGCGCACACACACAACACACACAAATATATTTATGGTTGAAATAAGCGTACCACTTAGTAAGAGAACATTGTGGCTAGTATTGCAATATTTCATCAAAAATTATATAGGATTCAGAAATATTTTTGCTCCTATGTAGTTTTATAGGTAGCAGTGAATCAAGGTTTCTGTTAAAAAAAATCATTGCCATCAAATCATTATATTCTTGTGGTTCAATATTTGGTTAGTGATTTAGATGCAGGGAGGGTCAACTCCTATCAATGTGATGGAGGGCGCATGCCTCCAAAGTAAAAGGAAAAGAGAACCTTTTAGGAAATGCGAGCAGATTTTTCACCTTTTCAGACATATCTACAAATGCTATGTTGGGTGACCAGAATAAAGGTGGTATTTATTAGAGAATATATCTGATGTAGCTGGATAGAATACTTGGAAGTGTGACTGGAGAAAAGTGGTTCTGATGTAGTAACTTATCCTAAGTTGGTTGGGCGATTTTTCCACAATGAGGTCTAGTAGTGATTCCGATGCCTCTAAATATCATTTTTTTTCTTAAATTCTTACAATCAATGGGACATATTAACCGAGTAGAACTGCTATATTACTCTTTTACATACTCTTACATGTATTTGAGAAGTAAATACAAAACATGTTATATGGGAATACAGTTAGGATATTCAGGGAATATTGGTACACACTATGTCCAAAGAGAAAGGACTGCGCTCTTTTGCAAGTTTTAGTAATAGGACGTTATTGGGCCTATGTATTACTACTTCCTGTATGCATAAATATAAATGCGTTTGTGGACTCGTCTGTCAGTGTATGTGCTCTTCTTTGTACACCAAGGTATTGTGACTTAGAAATCGCACCAATTAGCTTTGTAAAGACTATTTTAGAAAAATACAGTATCAAAGTAACCAATATCAGTTGTTTGTGCACAAAGTTACTAATCTGTAGCACTCAACTGATGCCACCGCATTATTTTGCTTCACTTTAAATTAAAACCTTTAAGCAATGCTTATATTGCAAAAGGCGTTAAAGTATCACTCCATCTACATACAACTGATTGTATCCTTTCAACTATTGTCCATTGTAAGAAATTGGGGTTTGGTTGATGGAGTGAATGATTACTCAAGCAGGGACTACAATCCTTGCCATGGGGAAGTCACAAGCAATCCCTAAATGAACCTCTGCTCAGTCCTTGGGTAGCTTGGCACAGAGCAGTCAGGGTTAGCTAAGAGGCGATGTGTAAAGTATGTGCACAACACTTCAACAGCAAAACAGTGAAAACACGCACCAAAACGGGTCCCACAAGAGATTAGTGAAATATAGTAATTTTTTATCAATAAAACAAGATCAAATGACAAAAATCCAATCAGAAGAAGTGGAGATTTGAAATGTAACAGATTTCGTTGAAAATAGCATCAAAAAGCACAAAGTGCCAACTGTGGAAATCTGGTCACGCGGAAGCAGGGCAAAGTCACAAGTTTAGACCAACCAGGATGGAGCGCAGGCCAGCCACATGGACCTTACTGAGTCAACTGTACAAGAATACCTTATGTCCTAGTTGTGAAGCATTGTGAGGCTGCACGTCGAAGATGCCTCGTGCAGCCAGGGCAATGCTTCAGTTCCTGTGAGCTGCGAGGCTGCAATGCAACAACCTACATCATCGTTGAGGCTGCAATTAGCAGAGTGCAGGTGCTGGGTTCAAATTTGTTGGACCCTTCTGTCCCTGAGACTCTAATCAGGAGACCAAATAAACAGATGATGAACTGAATGGTGAACAATGCAAACAGAGGGTGGAGTCGATGGGTCCCAGGCTGAGGGGGTGGGGCCGAGGATGAGTTCCTCCGTCTTGTCTGAATTTAGCTTCAGCATGCTGTCCTTCATCCATTTGATGACGGCCTTCATTTCTCTGTGGAAGTTGGCATTGGCGGTGTGGGGGTCTTCGGTGAGGGATATGATCAGCTGGGTGTCATTGGCGTTAGAGATGATGTTGAGGCTATGTTGTCGTGCAACGTGGGCGAGTGGTGCCATGTAGATATTGAACAGCGTCGGGCTGAGGGATGAGCCCTGTGGAACGCCGTAGATGATCTCGGTGGTCATGGAGCGGAAGAGTGGGAGGCGGACGCTCTGGGTTCTGCCGGAGAGGAAGGATGTGGTCCAGGCCAGGGCCTTCTCTTGGATTCCGGCGTCATGGAGGCGTGCTGTTAGGGTGCGGTGCAGACCATGTCGAAGGCTGCTGATAGGTCCAGAAGAATGAGGGCGGCTGTTTCTCCTTTGTCCATAAGGATCCTGATGTCGTCGGTGGTGGCAATGAGGGCGGTCTCGGTGCTCTGGTTGCTGCGGAAGCTGAACTGGGATGGGTCCAGGATGTTGTTTCTTCGAGGTAGCGGGTCAGCTGTCTGTTGACTATCTTCTTCGTGACTTTCGCCAGGAAAGGGAGCAGGGAGATAGGCCGGAAGTTCTTGAGGTCTTTGGGGTCCGCCTTGGGTTTCTTCAGTAGGGCGTTGATCTCGGCATGCTTCCAGCTCTCTGGGAAGGTTGCTGTCTCGAAGGAGATGTTGTTTTCTGGAGATGGGGTGCGATGGCTGTGCTGGCTTTGTTGAAAACGTGGTGAGGGCATAGGTCAGATGGGGATCCAGAGTGGATGGAGTTCATGGTCTTGATGGTGTCTTCGTTGCTGACATTGGACCAGGCGGTCAGGCGACTGGTGCGGGTGGTGGTCGCAGGGGTGGTCGTCTCGGCGGTGGATGTGGGGGTGGCGGTGGCGAAGCTGTCTTGGATGTCGGTGATCTTGCGGTGAAAGAAGGTGGCCAGTGAATTGCACAGGTTTTGTGATGGTGGAATGTCGTTATGGTTGGAGCTTGGGTTGGAGAGTTCTTTCACGATGCTGAAGAGCTCTTTGCTGGTGTGTGCGTTGCTGTCTAGGCGGTCCTCTTGGCGGTCCTGATGAGTTGGTTGTGTCTGCGGGTGTCGTTTTTGTGAACTGTGTAGCTGTCTGGTGTTCGGTTGCGGAGCCAGCTTTTCTCCAGCTTCCGACAGGTGCGCCAGGAGGTCCGGAGGTCTTCGGTGAACCATGAGGCTTTCTTGTTGGTGTGGTTGGTGGTGGAGGTCTTGAGTGGGGCAAGGGTGTCGGCGCAGTCGTTGATCCACTGTTTGAGGTTGATGGCGGCGGTGTCGGAGTCGGTGGGGTTGGTGGGTGGTCCGAGGGTGGTGGTCAGTTGGTCCTCGGTAACCTTGCCCCAGCAGCGGCGTGGCATCTGTTGGGTGCGGTGGTGTGTGGTGGGTTTCCTGAAGGTGAAGTGAACGCATCTGTGGTCTGTCCAGTGGGGTTCGGTGGTGTGGTTGAAGTAGACGTGGGGGACTTGCGGAGAAGATGGGGTCCAATGTGTGTCCAGCAGCGTGGGTGGGTGTGCTCACGAGTTGTTTGAGTCTGAGGTTTGCGAGGTTGTAGATCAGGGCGGTGGAGTTGGCATTGTTGTTGTTCTCGAGGTGGAAGTTCCGGTCCTCGAGGAGGATGTAGTCCATGGAGGCGAGGGCTTGGGTGCTGATGAGGTTGACGATGGAGTCGCTGAACAGTGGTCGGGGTGCGGGTGGTCTGTAGATGAGTGTTCCTCTGAGGGTGGTGTTGGGGTCAGTGTGGATCTGGAAGTGCATGTGCTCGGCGGTGGTGATGGTGTCGTCGGTGTTGGTTGAGACTCTGAGAGTGTCCTTGTGGATGATGGCGATTCCCCCTCCCACTCCGTTGGTGTGGTCTCTGCGGGAGATCTTGTAGCCTTCAGGGACGGCTATGGCAATGTCTGGTGCCGAGGTGGTGTTCAGCCAGGTCTCCATCAGGAAGACAGCGTTCGATGGCATGCTTGCGAGCGGAGCAGGTGTTGAGGAGGATGCATCGGAGATGGTTGGGTTCTCTGGTTGATGGTTTGGTGGGCCGGATGATGGTGAAGCTGCAGTTCCGGCAGGTGAAGGGCCCTTGGGTGCGCTTCGGGGTGGCCTGGTAGCAGGAGTGATCTTGTTCGCGGTTGAGTGCGTGGAGGGTGCTTGAGTCGTAGGGCAGTCTGATGTTGTGGCGACTTCGGGGTCCAGGGGCTCTGGCGCTGGGCGCGGTCCAGGCGCAGACGGGCGCAGGCGGGCTTGCCTTTGGCGCATCTTCGGTGCACCAGCTGCGCGCGTCCGCTGCCGCCATAAGAAGGGGAGGTGGGAGGGAGGAGCAGCTAGGAGGGGGAAACAGCTGAAAGCAGAGGCAATACGGTCACAAATGCATGCGGTCACACTACAACTGGGGCACAAATACAAGCGGTCACAAAAGGATACTGGTGCACAAAACAAGTGGCCACAACAAACCTAAGGCCCACTGGCCACCGGGGATGAGGCGCAGGTGATTGCCTGCGGGTGGAGGCGGGCCTCGAACACCCACAGAACGAGTCAGCAGCGGGAGCACAGGATCACAGGCGCAGTCAGGTGGAGCTGCACGGCGTGGGGAGCGACCTGCCTGTGTCTGACAAAGTATGAGGGTGCGTCTATTAGTTAAAAAAGATATGGAAATGCACAGATTTACTATTTGATTTATACGCAATACACAAAATAAATATGGAAAAATACAGATCAATGGCCAACAAATAAATATGGATAAATACAGATGGAAACGGCCAAAAAATAAATATCATAGAACCAGGAGCCCTGAATATAAATATAAACTACATACGATTGTGAAAAAAAAATGTTTGAGTACCTTTGCAGTTCCTGCATTTTTTAAACTCAAATGACCCACTTCTTGAAAATGTAAAAACAAAAAATGACATTTCAGGCCTTTATTGTCTCTGACCATGTGTGGTACTGACGACCATTGAAGCACTGATTAAAATTATGGTATGGGTTTTTCACTCTTAAAATAGTAATTTGTTCTTTTGTGAAAGATCCTTTATGATCTCACCATTAAAACACTTCAATTTCTTGTATTTTTGTTACACATTTATCAACAGCATGCTGTTGATTTCTTTCATTATTTATGGGTAACACCTAAACTGTATTTTCTGTCAACTGTTCTCTCTGTGCGGTTAATGCAACAATAATTAGTGCAGTGGAAAGAGAGGTGTTCCAGCTTACATCAACAATAACACTTAACTCCCCACATAAATCCCTTAAGCCAGCAGATTTTGAAGTTAAACTGTATAAAATAAAATGCATATCAACGTGGAAAAGGCAATATATTGCAAAAATGAAACGTTTTCTGTTTGGATGATTGTTCAACAGATACAAGAGATTACATGACAGATATAGTGCTTAGGAGCTAGCTTTAAAATCTTTGAAAAATCAAAATGGTAAATTCAGACTCTTCTTCATTGCTGGATTCGGCCCCGTCCATACATTTGATGCAAGCTGCTTTATTAGCATGCATTGCCCAACTCAGTGATGCTTGTGTCATAAATATCAGAGGAAAGAAAGATAGAGTGGAATTAGAAAATTTGGTCAACTCCGGATCTCTGCGTTACCTGCTTGGTCCGATAAGGAAGTGTAATATTCTATTTAACAGATAATCAATTATTTCGACTAATTTAGTCATATTCTAAATTAAGGACAGCTCCGCCTTTTAGATGTTAAGGAAATTGTTGTCTTTTTTTCAAATTCTACCTGTTAAACATACATATTTGGGGTGAAGAAAACGTGTATCAATAAATAACAGGCTTTTTAGATAGGCATTCTGAAAGCTGCTATACTTCCTCAGATCAGTTGATGTGTAGGAGATTGCAACAAACTAAGAACGCTGCAAGATTATTTCGCTCTCTGAAGACTGATTTTATTCTACTGCCTCTCTGCAAGAGAAAATCCTTTTAGTTTTACAGGGCAGATGCCCCAAGGGAGGATATTTATGTGTTAAATGAATTGTAGCCTCAGGTGTGCTCTCAAAGGTTTTAGTAAATCCCAGTCTCGCAAATTAATTGTACTGAAATGAAGATACTCTGTGAAACTTCGAGATAGGTTTAATGTACACCCACCAGGTAATGGATGCCAGCAGCTGGACGCTACACCTGACTCTGAACTACTGAGGTCAACGCGTACCAATGCTGACATGGTTAACATTCCTAAACCTTACTGTTACTGTTACATTACTGTTAAAGGGCAAGTTACAACACATCTTCCCTTATAAAAACAAAACAAAAGAAGTAAAAGAACAGAAAACTCTGATCTGAGAGCAGATTGAGAACAAATGAACAATAAAGCATCGGGCAACATTCCTATTGAAGAACATATTCTTGAAGGTGTGTAGGCGGTCTTCTGGGTCTAGCAGAGCGTTCAGAGAGATCAGAACGAACACCCTGGCAATGTCTAGGACCACAATGAGGTTGTCTGGCTTGAGTTTTCAAACCCACACCATCCCCATAATGAGGTTGTATGACTTGATTCTGAAAACCCAAACCACTATCCCCACTCCCACATTAAGAAAGGTGGGGTATACTTCATATATCATCACACGTGAGCATAACAACGTTTTTCATAACTTCGATGATGCATTTAGGGCCATAAAACTTGGATTCACCTTTGGGAGACTACACACCCTTTTTTACAAAAACTGGGTCACCTACCTTCCAGTCATACTTGCGTACACTCATTTTGACATCAAACCTTTGTTTGTAATCATCCTGATACTTCCTGACTCTCTAATCATCTACAGTCTTATTTCTGTCCATGACACTCAACCATACATGATTTTGTTTTGTACCTGCCACCCTGCCCCTACGTTTCCTGAAGGGAAAGCAACCTGTGATATTGTTAGGAGTGTTCCTATGTGCCCATATTTTTTCCCTAAGGACTTCCTTGAGAGGGAAACTGGTCTCGACACCAGTCTGGGCACAGGCTCTCACAAGTCGGTTCATACTCTCCAATAAACCATTAGCCTGTGGAGAGTAGAGAGCTGTGCGATGGTGGGTGATGGAAAGATTGTAGTAGTTCCATATAAAATGAAGAAGCAGGGTAGATTTGAGTTGTAGTTTATTCATCAATATGATGGAGCAAGGATTCGCATGTTAAGCGACTTGCTTGTAAGATGAACCTCAAATAATGTTAATAAAGTAACCAACATGTTCGTCTTACTAATTTTGCCCATTTTTCATCATACGGGGTGTCCAAGAGACGCTTGTTTATGTGGTTATTAATCTTAATACGCTTGCACTACACAATGGTGGCTGCTACGCGGGAATTTAGACTGCGCATGCGTCGGTCATAACCATGTGACGTGACGTATTCAATGTCTTGGAGGGAAAATAATTGCGCATGTGCAATGAAGCTAATATGGCTGCTCTGTGTTCTCACATGCTTTAAGCTTGCATTGCCGCTTTCGCAAAGCTGTCTGTTCTGCATAAACAATATTGCTATAGTTTATATTACAGTAATGGGTGTAGTATAGTGATTCATGGTATACAGTGTAATCAGTTTTTTACTGTGTTCTGAATTGGTTTCCCTTGCTTTTCATGTATCGTATCCTTTGGGCCTGGGGGGTGCTTATTACTCCATGTTGGAAGTCCCTACTGTGCAGGTCTCAATTGTGGAGGGAAGAGAACTCTGCAGCAGTGGAACCCAGCCAGCTGGCAGCCACAGCCAAGATGCTCCTGGGAACCTGCCCTGCAACCTAGCTGAACGAAGTTGAACTGTACTACACTTGCTACAATTGTACATGAATATTGTATTCAAGATTTTTAGTCGAAAAGCATATGTCATGAGAAGATGGACTTTAAGGGGTGGGTACAGAGATTGAATATTAAGCCTGAGAAAGTCTAAAATTTAGGTGGTGTGATGACTTAACCTCCTCCTTTGTCCAATCAAAATTGGGGATCCTTACACTTGCAACATTGGGGGGTGGTACATTGACCCGAAAAACAGAATAACTAGCGTAGGCTTAGCCAGAGAATTTGTCCGACTTGTCTGAATAGCTGACCTGTCACAGATCCAACGCATTCTATAGGTGACTCATACAGAGAGCTGCGGAGCACTCTGTTGTGAGGTTCGAGAAACCCATTGCGTGGTTTTGGTAGGTCAATAAATACTTTATTCGGTTCAATTTACAAAAACCATAAAAGTACAAATCACACGAAAATGGTCAATAAGTCACCAGGCAGGAATTCCAGAGTCATGGACCCAGTCAGTGATTGTCCCTATCTACAAAAAAGGGGATAGGGGTGACCCTGGAAATTACCGCCCTATATCCCTTATTGATTCTGCAGTTAAGGTCCTAGGGAGAGAGGTCCTATGTAAACTTACTGAATGGTTAGAGGAGACTAACACTCTTTCCCCTCTACAGTATGGCTTCAGAAAGGGGCTTAGTACCATTGACCAAAGTTTAAATCTACAATTGCTCATAGGGAAGTACACATTAGTGAAGCAAGGATCTTTGTACATTGCCTTCATGGATCTGTCCTCGGCATTCGACCGAGTTAACAGATCCAAGTTGTAGGGCCAGGTTCTTAGTATTGGAGTAGACCCAAATATCGTGTACTTCTTAGCAGACCTCCATAGGGACCTTACTGCCACGGTACGTTATGATAGAAAAGGGAACTGCACGGGGAAAATTAGCATCACCAATGGTGTAAGGCAGGGATGCATTCTTGCTCCCCTGCTCTTCACACTATATATAAACGATTTGGGTGGAATTTTGGGTACAGCGTGTAAGGACATCCCCAGGGCAGGAAAAATCTGCTGGGACATTCCTAAGGCCAGGCAAATATTCAATTGCAAACTTATATTCCCAGAGTCCTTGATTTCACCTTTTAATTCTGGGAGTAGTGCTCTCACCATTCCTGCACGCAAACATGTGAACCAAGGGCTTATGATCAGTTCAAACTAAAAAAGGTAACCTTCATAAGTAGAACCTGAAATGGTTGATGGCGGAAAAACAAGCCAACGCCACGCTTTCAATAACGTTCTTCAGCTCCTTTCAGTGAACACGAGTCAAAGCCAATGACCTTCTCATTGCCAACAATCATTTGGAACAGAACAGCACCCAAACCTCGTAAACTTGCATCGGTGGTGAGAATAGTTTATTTCAGTACATCAAAATGTCGTAGGGTACGAAACGCAGTGTCCCGCATTACCGAGGCGGAGACCCGAATCTCCGGAGTGGAGGACGATATCGCGGCCCTTAAGCCTAAGGTGGCCAGTATGGAGAGCATTCAGAAGGGCCCGACAGAACAACTTGCGCTTTGTTGGGCTCCCGGAGGCTGCGAGAAAGGCAACATGGAGGGTTTCTTGATGCAGTGGCTGGAAAGTTGGCTTCCCCCTGATGCCCTCTCCAGATGCTTTGTGATAGAGCAGGCTCACAGGGCTCTTATGCAGAAGCCGCCGGTGGGGGCTCGCCCACGGCCTGTGATTGCTAAATTGCTGAACTATCACGACCATGACACTATCTTGCAGCAGGCCAGGGCCAAGGAACCCCTACTATATGAGAACCAAGCATCCTGATCTTTCCGGACTATACGTGCCTAGTGCAACAGCAGCGGCAATGGTTTATGGCCGCCAAAGCCCGTCTCCGAGAACTTAAGCTCCTCTACGGCTTGCTCTTCCTGGCCCGCCTGCGGTTGGTCTTTTAGTCTTGCACCCACTTTTTTGACTCTCCAGAGGAGGAGGAATTTAAATGGACTGATGAAACAGTGAAGGTGCGAGTGCACACACAGCTGGGACTGGACTTAGATTAATCTCAGAGTGAGGCACAGTCACAGACTTCCCGGGGGTCGCGGAGGAGGGGAAACTGGAGATCCAGGTCCAGATGGCGCTCCGCATCTGGTGATGCCTCGGACCGAGGGAAGGGGGCTCCTGAGCTACAGACTGTGGACCCTTGACTTTACTACTTTGCGGGCAGGAGGGAGCTGGTGTGTAGTTTTCTGCAAGGCCATGTGTTAACGTGCGCTGCGAGGGGTGGAGGGAGACGCATTGTGGGTGGACTCTGCCTTTAGCTTAAGTGCTTGTTGGGGGTGGGTTTAGGCTCCATGGGCTGTTGGGTGGGGATCCATTGGTGTGGGCGGCCTCAGGTCCCACGTTGGGGGCCGAGAGACTCCTATGCCGCGGCAGGTACTTCAACGTTCTTGAGGTATGGGGTGGGGGGTCAGGGGTTGGGAGGGGGCTTGTTTGTTCAGGTGGGGGTTTGTCTTGGTTGGGTATGAGTCGCACAGTCATGTGAGGGTCCCAACATTTGTTGTGTGTGCACCTACATGGCCCAGTATCTCGGCTTCGGCTCTGGACGTTCCCTGATGGCGGATCCTATGGGTAAGGCTCTGTGGTCCAGGGGCTCTCTTCGTGTGCTTAGTTGGAATTTGCGGGGAGTCCTAGACAAGACCAAGAGGGGGGGGGTGCTACGGCAGGCAAAGAGGGCTGGAGCTGGTGTGTTGATGCTGCAGGAAACTCACCTACAAGGTACCAAGACTATGTTTTTCCAGCGGTATGGCTACCAACAAGTTTTTCATGCAGAGTTTACTAGGGGCTATAGGGGGGTGGTCATCTTAGTGCATCGCAGAATACCCTATGTTCACTCTGCTCAATGGGTTGATATGCAGGGACGATACTTGTTTGTCAAGTGTATGGTCGGGGAAGAGTCATTGGTGCTGGGATGTGTGTATACCCCACTCCCTCTGCAATGGTCACTTGTTGAGAATCTGTTTGCTGTATGGGCTGACATCCCTGACATGCTAGCAGTAGTGGAAGGGGATTGGAACAATATTATGGATGGACTCAGAGTTAGGCATAGGCCCGGGGGTGGTCAGGTTGTGGGCCAATCCACAAAATTGAAAGACATGGTTAGGGGCTTGGATTGGGTGGACACATGGCGGCACTTGCATGGTAACGGGCGGTACACATTTCTTTCAGCTGTCCAAAAATCCTTCTCCAGACTAGCATATATTTTTGTTCCCAGAGAAGTGGTTGGTAGGGTAGGGTCGGCAGACATACTACCACGTGGGCTCTCGGACCCTTCCCCCATCTCGGTCCACCTTCTTTTGGGTGGGGGGCGGCAGCTGTTTCGATGGCGCCTCTCAGTGTGGCACTTGCAGCAGAAGGACTACCAGAAACATATGGGCGAGGCCATTGCTGAATACCTAGTTGAGAATGTGGAGTCGGTCACCAGTGCCGGGATGGTTTGGGAAGCCCTAAAGCCCACGCTATGGGGGTTAGATATTGCTTGGTGTGCGGCTGTCTGGAAGTGCCGCAGGGCAGAATTGGTACGGGCCGAGGCTGAGATTGAGGTGTTGGAGCGTAGGGGCAGTGCAATGGGTGAGGGCCAAGCGGTCGGGCAACTATTCCTGGCTCAGCAGTCCTATGCCTCTCTGCTGATAGACGAGGTGCGGCAGATATGGCTTGCGACGCGTAGCAGGATATATCAGTGGGGGGATAAATCGGGAACGATGTTGCACCGGCTGTGTTGTGGTATTGGGTTCCCAAGGCCTACTTGCTCCGCGGAATACCCACTTACACCAAAAGAACTGTTGGCACGGAAACTGAAAAGTACAAAAGACAAGTTTATTAAGACCCCATGGGGTGGTGGTACATTCCTACAGCACCCTTCGGCAATGCAAGAAGTATCACACCGAACGTCGGTGCGAGTCCTTCTTTTATACAGATTTACAGTAATAAAACGGTAGGCGGTACATGGTTACAGAGTTTTAGGTAAATATATGGTCATTTTTGGAACACAGCCAACTCATGGGAGGGGTTACAACACCACTGGTCAGTTTGGCGGAACATTCCTAAGGGGTGACTGGTCAGTCGGAACTGCACATGTACAGGCTTGACCGTTACTAAAAATAGCCTGTTGCTGGGCAAACTCGAGTGGTCAGTGATACGGACAAAGGACTAAAGGGCATGTTGACCACGCGGCAGCTCATTCTCTAAAATGGCCGCCGTAACATTCAAAATGGCGTTTTCAAATAAGGCCAAGTTAAGGGATATAACATATAGCAAAGCTAAGCGCTAACCCAGCCATCATCAAATTACGACAGACGACCCTTTTAGCGTTTAGCTGAAGCTACCTCATAATGGACATAGTCGGGGTACTCATCTTCTATATCAATTGACATAATCTGAGCCACTTCTTTATGAAGCATCAATTCATTTTGGGCAAGAGCTCGTCTAGATGGAATACACGCTGATAGACACATAGAACATAAAGCAGGGCCACATTGTATACATAAACATAAGAGGAATAATATCCCAACTATGATACATAATATTGTCAATAGCTTCCAGCCCCATGTACTAAGCATTGACCAGAACCACCCCGAAAAGGTCCATGTGCCATTGTCTGGATGTATTTCAGCAGCAATTTTATGCAATTTAGATATGGCATCATATACAGATGGTGAGTTGTCAGGAACATAAACACAACAGCTACTTCGATAATTCTACATGCCCCCCCTCGATCGGCTAGAACTACATCTAGAACCATCCGGTTCTGGGGCGTAACAATTCTAGATATTTGAAGCTCTTCAGTTATATTCCCCAATGCAAAAGCGGTATCATTAGCTACAGCCTCAACAACACGGGTCAGTCGTCGTATCTTTCGACTGTTCAGAGCGGCTCCCACAAAGGAAAACAAACCCAAATTAAAATCCCATATTGTTGTAGTGCAGTATCGGTCTGATCAATGTCTTCAAGAACTACAGCACGATTGACTCTATTTAACACAAAATCGTGATACAAAATATAGTCATTATGATACATTGGTGGGGCAATGAATACAGGGGGCAATACAAAGGAGATATAGCATGTACCTAACCATCCTAACGGGAGACGATGATAACCTTTATTGCCACAGATGAAGTATGTATTTCGAGATGCCACAAATGATATGCCATTCGGACTGTCAAATGTAAGTGTGGTGTTACATTCACTTTTTCCAATAGGGATGGTACCTTTATTTCGTATGCAAAGATCAGCTTTAGTATCTATAACATTAATAACATGTGAGCTGGACACATTGATGTTCCGTTGATTACTGTAGATTCGGGGTGCAGACACGTTGTCGGGGCGGTACTCTTCCCATTCGAATCGAGTACCCTCAGCTTGTGGATAGCCGTCCCGATCATGATAGCATATCTTGTTTAAACGGAAGAGCACCCCCCCTTTTGTTGGCCATCGCAGAGTGAATAGAAGAGTATACCAGGCATTACAAGAACCATTGTGGGAAAACGGGAGTGGGATAAGTGGTGTACCTCCCTTCTTCTGATGTCCAGGCAACATCCCACATACCCAACAATTAGAAGTGTTGTGAGTATGATGTAAGATCTGAATGAAGCTATTGTTCAAGTAAGTCTGTCGGTGCCGTTCTTCATGGTAGGGTAAGGTGAAATGAAAATGTTCAGATGGAGCCGGGGTAGTCGGCAGCAAATGTTCTCGCACAGGCACTACAAGTTCTACAACCCAGGCTATCACTGCTATTACCACAATTGTCAATACAAACAATATAGCACCAAGAATTCTTTTGTCTCGTGATGCAGAAGACGCCATAGTTCAAAAGAATTCACAATGTCTCAAATATACAACTAAAAAAATAAAAATGTGAGTGCTGAGCTCCGAGGTAGCCGTTGTTTTCTTCTCCGGGGTCAAGACGGGTGTCGCTATTCTTGGCAGAACTGATCCCCCCCCCCCCCTTGAGATTCCCGGCTTCCGTTTCGCAAACCCCAGAGCGGTAACCAACCAGTCTCGCACCAAAAAAAAATCTTCTTCCTATCGTAGCCGCAGATTATAACGCTGTTGTCCAGAAACGGTGTGGTCCGGGAAGGCTCCCTCAGATTCAGCCGACGTCACAGCTGGGCTCTTTTCCTCGTCCAAGATGTCTCTGTAGTCAGACAGCACAGTAGGATTCACCAGATCCGGAGAGACGCGACGGCAGTGAGTAGAGTGCACCCACCGCTTCCTGTTAGTCACTCGCACAGCCGTTCGAGTTGCAAGCAGGACTTGCTCGGGGCCACGCCACCTCGGTTCCAAGCTGTTCACTCTCTCAAACGATTTCACCATAACAAAGTCACCAGGACAAAGATTGTGAGCCTCTCCAGTAGAATTGTCAGGGAGCGCTTCTCGAACCTGTTGGTGAATAGAAAGTAAATCATTTGTTAATCGTGCCAAATAATCGTTCATCATTATACAAGGCACATCATGTAACAATCGCAGCTTAGGAACTCCCCATATATTCATTGGCCTTCCAAACACCACTTCATAAGGTGTGAGGCCAGTTCGAGAGTGGGGCACTGATCTAATAGAGAGTAATGCTAACGGCAAGGCATCCGGCCACTTCAAAGACGTGGACGCCACAATCTTAGCCAGTTTTAGTTTCAACGTGGCATTGTACCGTTCGACAAGACCGGCTGATTGAGGATGGAACACAGCATGGAATTTTTGCTGAATCCCCAATCCCTTCAGCACATATTCCACAATTTTCCCAACAAAATGAGGACCATTATCGCTCCACAAAAATTTGCAAACTCCATATCGAGGGAAGTACTCTTTGAGCAAAACCTTAGCCATTGTCAAAGCTGTATTATCCTTCGTGGGGAAGGCCTCAACCCATTTGCTAAAGGCACACACCACCACTAAGACATACTTAAGGTTATTGCAACGCTCAAGCTGGATATAATCCATCTGAAGTACCTCGAATGGTGCAGAAGGTGGAACAAACCCTCCTTTCGGAGTATGCGTCCCTTTTGCAGGATTGTGCTGTAAACATATCAAACAGGTCTGCACTACTCTTTTAGCAGTGTTGGCTATCTCCGGGTGCTCCCAAACTCGTGTTAACAATCGAGTGATCGCAAGAGCTCCAACATGTGCCAATCCATGTGTCATCTGGACCATCGCTTTCAAGTAAGCTGCAGGCAATTACCATCGTTCCATATCCTTGCTCCTCCAACAACCCTCATCATCCAGCACCCGCTCTGCTGCCCATGTTACAAGTTCTGCTTCAGTCGCTGATTTCTGGATGTCCAGTATCTCTGCTCTAGCATCATGCCATCGTTCGGTCTGAGACTTCACTACATACATGGGGGAGTCATTTCGTGACATAGCTGTTTGTCTGGCTATACTGTCTGCAAAGGCATTGCCTTGTCCCACTTTGTCAGTGACCTTTTTATGTGCACTGCATTTGATTATCGCCACTTTCTTTGGACACAGCAATGCGTTTAGGAGATCACGCACTAGTTCTCCGTGCATAATGTGTACTCCATGCGAAGTCAAAAACCCACGCTCTCTCCAGAGTAGGCCGAAGTCATGCGCTACTCCGAAGGCGTACCGGCTTTCTGTGTAGATGTTCACACATAGGCCAGCACTCAGTTCGCAGGCTCTTGTCAAAGCTATCAGCTCCGCTGCTTGGGCTGATTTCTGGGGTATTCGTGCTGTTTCTACAACTGTCTTAAGTGTCGTGATCGCATATGCTGCAGAAGTTGTGCCGTCTGGCAGCCTCAAACACGATCCATCAACCCACAGTTCCCCATCCACATCTGGAAGTGGCATATCCTGTAAGTCGACACGACCCTTTGTTTGTTCCTCGGTCAGGAAAACACAATCATGGTGCTTTTCCTCCTGGTCCTCTTCAACCGGATATGGCAATAAAGTGGCAGGGTTCAGGGTAGCACATCTTTTTAGTGTGATATGTGGCGCCAGAAGTGTGAACTCATATCCTGTCAAACGTGCGCTCATAAGATACTGGGTCTTTGTTTGATTTAACAGGGCATCTACTGCATGAGGAACTAACACCAACAATTTGTGTGACAAAACTATTCCCTCACTTTGTCGTATAGCTACTGCTGTTGCTGCAACTGCTCGGAAACACCCAGGTAACCCTCGTGCTACAGGATCAAGAATGGCTGAGAAATACGCACATGGCCTCTGCTTATCCCCGTGTGCCTGCACCAACACTGATAACGCGCACCCATCTTTCTCGTGCACGTACAACGTGAAAATCTTTGTATAATCTGGTGTACCTAACACGGGTGCAGAGCAAAGGGCCTGTCTCAATTGATCGAAAGCGTTTTGACATTCATCTGTCCATTCAAGGGGCATTGGTGTAGTTTTGGACAATAACGCTAACAAAGGTTTGATAATGTGTGAAAACCCCATAATCCACTGTCTACAAAAGGACGTTAGTCCTATGAAGGCGCGTACATCTCTCTGAGTACGGGGAACTGGCGTATCTAAAATCACTTGAATTCGATCTGATGTTAGTGCACGGCCCTCCTTAGACAAAAGATGACCGAGGTAGGTCACCTTGGGTCTACAGTATTGCAACTTTTTCTTAGAGACTTTATGATTATTCTGAGCCAAAAGGGAAAGCAAAGCAAGTGTACCCTCCTCACATTGTGCATAGGAGTCTGCAGCCAACAAGAGATCATCAACATACTGTATAAGAGCTACTCCGGATAGCAATTCAAAAGAGTCAAGCTGTCTTTTTAAAGCCTGGCTATAGATGCTAGGACTCTCCGTATAACCTTGGGGAACTTGACAAAATCTATACGATTTATTATTTAACGTGAAGCCAAATAGGTATCTGCTGTCAGGATGAATGGGAATGGAAAAGAACGCGTTCTTAAGGTCAATAACAGAAAAGGTCGTTGCAGTTGGGGGGACCAAGGTAAGCAATGTCGTGATATCAGACACCACCGGGTATTGGGGAATGACAATTTTGTTAATTTCTCTCAAATCAATAATAAATCGATAGACTTTGTCGTCAGTGTCTTTTTTTAAGGATCGGAAGAATAGGGCTGTTACAGACATTGTAAGGAACTTCCTCCACTACTCCTGCAATGATCAAATCCTGAACGATGTGCGTCAGGGCAATTTCACCTTCCCTAGAGATCTTGTACTGCGGCACACGTGGCAAAAGTACTCCCTCCTTGACAGTAATTCGAATAGGCGGAATAAGCATCTGTCCCACATCCGTATCTGAGGTCGCCCATAACGTGTGTGGGAGAGAGGCTAATGCTTCAATTTCCTTCATTGTACAAAATCTGTCTGAATCTGAATAATTGTCGTTCAAAATAACCCGCACTCCTTCAATGCCCATAATGTTATCTGGAGTGTGAGGCGACAACAAAAATGGGCAAAAGCTGAAAAATGTGTCAATACAAAGTGCAAGAGGTTGTGATAATGGGCTAGGAGAGGGTGTGCCATCAAACCCTATAAATGTTATCGTTTCGCCAGACAGGGGAGCCCTTGGAACCAAGTTTTTAGACAAAGCACTACGAGTAGCTCCTGTGTCAACTAAAAACTGATCAGTAGAACCCAAAATGCCCGCTGATACATATGGACCTCTTTCATCTACTGGCACTTCAACCGATTCCACACCCCATCCTACGCAATCCTATGCATGCACATAATCTTGATGCTCCACATTCTCATTCTCCGATATCTGATACTGATTCCGTCTATCAAAAGTGTTTCGTTCATCCTGACCACGACCCCACGCTTCAAACCCACCACGATCACTTCCGCCACCTCTCGCTCCCGAATAACTATTCCTCGACCTTCCACCTCCTCGACCACGCTGACTGCGTTGCTCACGAAGCACCGGACAGTCTTCAGCCCAATGCCCAAACTCTTTACAATATGCGCATTGGTCCTCAGCAATATCGGTACGACCGTATGACGCATTACCCCCTCCTCGCCTGCCTCTATCATTCCCTCTAGATTGCGCGCCGCAAACCTGTGCCAACATCACCTTCGTTTTCAATTCCTTTGCTTTCTTATCAACACTTTCTTTAGCCTCTATTTCCTGCCGTTCGTAATACTGAGCCATAGTTAACAAAGACGCAGGGGTCGCTGTGGTCCAAGAACTTTCACTTGCTTTCAATCTTTTTGCAATCTCCGGTAGGAGATCAGCCACATACTTATCTACAAACAAATGCCTACCCGTATCGTCTATTAATGATTGACCACTGTAATCATGAAACGCTTCTTCAAAACGCGTGAAGAAGTGAGATACCGATTCATCTTGCTTCTGTTTACACGAAGCTAACATAGTCCAATCAATCTTTTTAGGGGGAACAAGCGTTTTCAGTTTGTTCAAAATAGCAGCTGGAAGCTCTAAAATTAAATCACATGGTTTGCATGCAGGTTCCCTGTCTAAGTCAGCCTGACCTATCTCCTTCCAAGTTGCCTCAAACATCGTTTGATCATTAATCTTACGAATCGCTCTCCACATATCCGGTGGAAGGATTAATCCAAAGAAAAGATCTATATCAACAAGAGTCATAACACAAGAAGAAATGGCCCCCTCCACCCCTTCATAGAATGCTGCCGGATTCTTACGGAGATCAGGTAAAGCATTTTTCAATGCCATAACATCTGCTCTGTTCCAAGGCGCATACACCCAATTATATATAAAATACCCCTTTGCATTTGCCGACATTTTATCTTCATCTGTACCATCCCCTTTAGGGGGAACATACAGAGGTGCAGCTTCACGCATAGGCATAACATGCACTTTAGAATTCTTATCTGAACCCAGGATAGAACACTGTTTGGACTGTTCCGTCGACCCCGGCACGGACTCTTTTTCTGTTTTTCGTGCTTCCCGTAATCTGGACGCCTCATCCCGTAGCTGGAGCAATCGTGAGAAAAACCCATCTGCATCTGCAAGAACAAATAAACCTTTACGCATATTCTCATAATGGACTGACATATCCTTGGGTTCTAAGTCCACTGAATTTTTACGGAATCGAGCAATAACTTCATCTGCAAAAGTAGTTAAAAAACACATCAATTCTCGTTCCGACCACTTATCCTTTTCAGCTATAACTTCTGACACAGTTATGTGATTCAAATTCAGTTTCCTAGCAAAACTACGCAATTCTGCGGCTCTCTCAGCAGTTAACCTGGTACTCGACTTATCTCGACCTTCATCGCCGGAATCCTCGGACGGGGCCGTAGGCTGAACATACGGAGGCGGGGACCGATCTAGTAATGAAAAATCATCAATTTCATTAGTAAGGACAGGATAAAGCGGACGTCGAATAGGAAATTGACCGGTCGTTTGCAAATTACGTTCCCGTGCCTCCCTCTCTTTCTTCTCCTGTGCCTCCTTCTCCTCAAGCTGTAAAGTTTTATCTCGAGCAGCCTTGCGCTGCTCTTTGTCCACCAAGGCAACCTCACGCTTCATACGTTCACGCACTGCTTTCTCCCACATTCGCACACAATCAAACATGTCCTGTCTAGACCTGCGCTGAAACAAACATTGCTCCAAAAACTGAACCTTTCGCAAATCAAACGACCCATGTAGTGGCCATTGCAACTCGGGATCGGGTCTAGTATATTTATGCCATAATTTACTGTACAGTATAGGGGGAAGGCCAAATTTAACATACATCTCACGATTAGGTGTTCCCTCTGGGGGAGCCGGCTGAGATTCAGTTAACCTATATGTGGTACCATTTCCAAGACAGCACATCCCTCGGAGTGTGCTTAAAACAGGCATGTTCAAAAAGTACCACGAAAGCGTGATACCCTAAAAATGGCACTTACAGTACTTCACACAAATGTGCCGCTCAAAGTACGAACAAAGTTAGAGAAACATCTCTACATGCCTGCCTATGTGAAGTGCACTGCACATATGTATCAAATTCACAAAGTCAAAATGTTAGCTAACTCAAATCATAATCACAATAATAGAACTTCAGTAAGCGTCCGCAGACTACCTTACCGATCACAAATCTTACCCAAATCTCAAATGTCCAGATTCCAACTGCCAAGGTCTTTGATCGAATCAGCCAAACGGGCACTTGTACAGCAACACAGACGAGCAGGATCTCAGTCGGAGACCGGCGCCACCTGGAAGGTCAGATCAGAAGGAAGGGAAGAAAACACCGTGGGTGCCAAGACTCGGGTCACTCAGTGGCAGCGTACGTGTCCATGGCGAGTTTCCAATCCTTCGTCACGACCTCTCCTTCGGGCATCCGAGTCGCCGATGAGTCCCTTCGTGGTCGCCAATTTGTGATATTGGGTTCCCAAGGCCTACATGCTCCGCGGAATACCCACTTACACCAAAAGAACTGTTGGCACGGAAACTGAAAAGTACAAAAGACAAGTTTATTAAGACCCCATGGGGTGGTGGTACATTCCTACAGCACCCTTCGGCAATGTAAGAAGTATCACACCGAACGTCGGTGCGAGTCCTTCTTTTATACAGATTTACTGTAATAAAAAGGTAGGCGGTACATGGTTACAGAGTTTTAGGTACATATATGGTCATTTTTGGAACACAGCCAACTCATGGGAGGGGTTACAACACCACTGGTCAGTTTGGCGAAACATTCCTAAGGGGTGACTGGTCAGTCGGAACTGCGCATGTACAGGCTTGACCGTTACTAAAAATAGCCTGTTGCTGGGCAAACTCGAGTGATCAGTGATACGGACAAAGGACTAAAGGGCATGTTGACCACGCGGCAGCTCATTCTCTAAAATGGCCGCCGTAACATTCAAAATGGCGCTTTCAAATAAGGCCAAGTTAAGGGAAATAACGTATAGCAAAGCTAAGCGCTAACCCAGCCATCATCAAATTACGACAGTGTCAGGGTGCCTTCCAAACGCAGACCCTACCAGGGATACTGGACGGTGCGGGTGCCTTGATTACAGATCCAAAAGAGTTAGCGGTGGGTTTGCTGCATATTACGCAGATTTGTATGCCCCGAATGAATGCCTCCATGAAGATGTGGTGGACAAGTTTATTGCTGACCTACCGCCTCGTGCGGTGTCGGATGAGGTGCGAGAGCGCCTTGAGCTCCCGCTGACTGATGAGGAGCTGGGCACGGCCCTAGGCGAATTTAATACAGGAAAGGTTCCCGGTGCCAATGGGTTCCCCTACTGATTTTTTTAAGAAGTATCACCTGCAGCTGGGTGCACACTATAGGGCGGCCTTGGAAGAGGCCAGGGAACGAGGTAGCCTCCCTCCAGATTGGAGACACGCTAAAGTGGTGGTGTTCCACAAACTGGGCCGGCCCCCGGAGCATCTTGCATCCTACCGCCCAATCTCTCTTTTAAATGCAGAGGCAAAAATCTTAGCCAAAGCATTGGCAAACCGGCTTCTACCTCATATCTCAGGGCTTGTCCACTCAGACAGGCTGGCTTTATTCCCCAGAAGGAGACCAGACACAACATGTGGCGAGTGCATGTGGCGGTGGCGGTTGTTCGGAGTACGGGGAAACAGGCGGCACTTCTTCTAGCGGATATGGACAGGGCATTTGATTCGATGAGCTGGGTCTATCTGTTTGCGCTCCTGCCTTGGCTTAACTTAGGGCCCCGCTTCCTCTCTTATCTGCGGCTTCTATATACAGATCTGACAACTTCGATTCAAGTAGCGGGGGCCATATCCTCCAGATTTTCCATCGGGCGTGGTACCCGGCAGGGCTGTCCTCTCTTGCCATACCTCTTTGCCCTGGCTATGGAGCCGCTGGCGGCTTGGGTGCGCATCGATGCGCAACTGCGAGGGTTCGAGTGGGCGCAGGGACCGTCCGATAGGATCGCGCTGTACGCGGACAATGTCCTGTTTTTCCTTACAGACCTCAATAGGTCGGGCCGCGCCTCCTGCGAATTATGCAAATCTTCGGAGAAACATCAGGGCTATATATGAACCCTCACAAGTCCACCTTATGGGTGTTAGGGTAGCGTTCCATAGTGGGCGATTGGGCGTCTACACTCCAAGTAGTGATGAGGGGCTTTAAATATCTGGGGGTGTTTTTATCTAAGGTACCCAAGGTCTCCTGGGAGCGGTGCCGGTGTGGTAACGGGTCCAGGCGGATCTCAAAACGTGGTCCCGTATGCCGCTGATGATCTATGGAAGGTCGGCTATTTTTATAATGGTGGCCCTCCCCAGGCTGCTGTACCAACTGCAAAACCATCCATACCACATTCCGCCTCAATGGTTCCGACAGGTAAAATCTGTACTGGGACAGTTTCTCGGGGAGGGGGCACTGTATGGGTAGCACTGCGCACCTTCTTTTTATCTACATATTGTGGTGGATTGGCGACGTCTGATATTCTCTCCTACTATCAGGCCTTTCACCTCCTAGTCTTGAATGAGTGGTGGTATGGAGACAGGGGGGACCCGGCATATGCCCTGGAGCGCTAACTTATGGGGTCCCACACGCTGCACACCATTCTCTATACGGCGTTGTTGCAGAAGTAACTGCCACCGGTCATGCAGGTGGGGTTTCAGATTTGGAGGCAGGCTCTGCGCCGCATGGGCTGGTGGAACACCCTGACTGGTAAAACCCCCCTGTGGACAAAGGGGCGGCTACCTGGGCTTGCGACGCTACAGGGCTTCCGGGGATGGGACAGCATTGGTATTTCGACACTAGGAGATGTGTTATCAGGCACGACGCTTAAGTCTTTTCAGGAAATTTGCAAGGAATTTAGCATGCCTCGCTATCAGTTTTTTTAGATACCTTCAGTTCCGCCAGCCCCTAGCCTAGAGGGCCTGAGGTCCCTCCTCGAGTTTAGCCCTCTGTAAGCGAAGTTGTGCATAGGTGATTTGGAGACGATAAAGATATCACGCATATACCAGTCACTAGTTACTCATTGGGGCAGATGTATCAATATACCTATTTGCGATTCTCAAATAGCGATTTTTTGAGAATCGCCATTTGAGAATTGCAAAATGGTATGTATGCAAAAATTCGCTATTTTTTAGCGATTTCTTGAAATTCCTTAATTGTGATTAGCAAATTGCTAATCGCAATAAGGAATAATTTCCCATTCATTTCTATGGGCCAGGAGGCCCATAGGAAGGAATGGGAAGTTATTCTCAATTTGCGATTCTCAATTTGCTAATCGCAATTTGAGAATAATTTCAAGGGTGCAAGAATGTCTTAGGGACACCCTGCTGCACCCCTGAAATTTACATGTGTGCGCATATGGCGCACATACATGCCCTAAGAGCATGTATGAGCGCCACATGGCACCTTTACAAATGCCAAAATGTGCATTTGTAAAAGAATTCACAAATTACCACCAACTACAAGTTGGTGGTAATTTGCGATTTCTTAGGGTGAAATCGCAAAAATTATTTTTTTCTTACATAGCATTTAAGGAATCGCAATTTGCGATTCCTTAAATGCTTTCGCTAAATTAAAGAATCGCAAAATTTGCGATTCCTTAATTTTTGCATCAAACATACCATTTTGAGAATTTTTAGTCGCAAACACTGCTTTTTTGCGAGTCGCAGCGTTTGCGACTAAAAAATCCCTTGATACATCTGTCCCATTGTTCCCCCACATTGCAGAAGCTCCAGGAGACTTTGGAGGAGGACGTGGGAGAATTGGAGAAGGAGAATTGGAGGGAGGCCCCGGCAGCCCCCAGGGGTGCAGCCATAGCGATGCGCCTACGGCTCATCCAATTTAAGTACCTACATAGAGTTTAATTCACTAGAGAGCGATTATGGCGGGCGGGACTGATCGCATCCCCGAACTGCCTCCAATGTGGCCGGAACGTGGGGACGTTTATACACACGGTGTGGAGTTGTGGATCTCTGGATCAGTTCTGGAGGGGGTGCTGTCCTGCTTGTCGGAGGTTCTGGGGTGGAAGCTCCCCCGTACGCCGCAGTTAGTCTTATTGCATGTGATGGAAGGGGTGGGCGGCAATGTCTACAAGAGGCATTTTTTGCTGCTGGGCCTCACTTTGGCAAAAAGGGACGTGGCCAGAGCGTGGAAGGATCCGCGGGCCCCTTCTGTGGTGGCATAGAAAAGAGGGTTAGACTTTTGTATGGGGATGGAGTAGCCGATTTTTGTAGCCCAAGGATGCCCACGAAAACATAATAGAATTTGGAAGCGCTGGGCTAAACTTAAGGGCCTGTGGCTTGAGCCGCCGGTGGAACAGGAAAATCTTCCGGAGGTGGCATGAAGGGGCCATGATAGCGGGTACTCATGTGCAGTCATTTGGGTGTGCTATATCTACGGGACGTGTGACAGACATAGTGCGACTCGGGAGGGCAGGTTCCGGGGGGGGGAGGTTAGGGGGTTGGGTTTGGGAGGCTCCTTGGGGGGGGTGCCTAGTATTGCTTTGTTTATGTTTGTTCATCAAAGAAAAGAAAAGTTGATTGCATATCACTTGATGTCGTATATTTGTCCTGCCTATGTCTCTGGGGTGCAGAGCTCTGCGGAATGTGTGCAATCTATCAATAAAGTCTGTTTTAAAAAAAATGTCCTAGGGTAGGCATTCTGGCAATCTCACCTTTAACAATCTTGAAAGCAGTTTCACACTCATTGGACCAGTTGAAATAAGCCCCCTTTTTTAGTAATAACCACAAGGGTTCTACAACACATGCAAAATTGTAAATACATTTTGAATAAAACTCGGCCAAGCCAAAAAAGGATTTGTCTTGATCTTTGTTTGAAGGAGCTTGGGCCTGCAACATCGCTTCAGCAAGTTCAATTTTGGGACTTATACCCTCACCAGAAATAGAATGTCCCAGATACGATACAGAATTAACCCTGAATTTACATTTTTCTCTTTTGAGAGTGAGACCCCGTTTTTGCAACCTGGACAACACTCTGAACTGTATTTCATCGTTCTTGTCTCTATTCTTTCCAAAAACAAGAATGTCATCTTGGAAGAATAGAACTGAATCTATTCCAGAAAGAACATCCTTCCTAATTCTTTGAAAGCATGCAGCAGCACTCGCTAACCCAAAAGGCATTCTAATAAACCTATAGGCATCCAACGGTGTCACAAATTAAGTTAGGGCCTTAGAGTCATTATGCAGCATGACCTGATGGTAGGCCGACGACAAGCCCATTACGCTGAAAACGTGGGCACCACCTAACTTTGTCAGAGCTTCATTGATGTCGGGTAAGGGTTGTCTGTCGACCCAAATGCAGTTATTAGGACTTCTCAAGCCCACACACATGTGAATCTTTGTGCTTTTCACCTTATCGGCCAAAACAATCAGGGCCAACCACTCTGAGGATTTAATCTCCTCTATAATCCCCAAACGGAGTAATCTATCTAGTTCCTCCTGTAGTGGCTTAACCATGAGTTTAGGGACTTTCCAGACTTTATGCACAACAGGGGTTGCAATGTCTTTTAAGATTATCTTATGTTTTAAACCTCTAAGGAGTCCTACATTTTCACTGAAAACTTCCGGGTATTTTTCTGTAATATCTTGATGATCATTGTGGGATGTTAACAACATTACTTGGTTAGGAGCATTAGGATTGAGAATGATCCCTAGATCTCGTTGGTGAAGCCAACCTAAAAGATTGTCACCATGCTTAGCAACATAGATCTTACCGACAGTCTCTCTGTCTTTGAACAATATGGTTTAAATTGAAAATCATACAAGGTCAATACTCTGCCCTCCATAACCCACAGGGTTGATGTCGAGAGATAGGAGCTTAATATCTTTGTAAGCAAGTGTGGCATCCCATAATTTGTCACTAATTAAAGTATAAGGCGATCCAGAGTCTGCAAGTACAGGAACAAACACATTCCCTACAAGTATGTAGCATTTTGTCATGGAAAGACTGTCAGTGTCAAAACCTTTAACATTGTGAATTGCCCGGGCAATGCTGTCAGTCATACAGTGGATGATTTGTTGTGGCAAAATAGGGATGATTTAATTCAGCTCTAATAGAGTTGGTGCTAGTGTCAGGGGTCACACTGCTGTTGTGCATTTCTTTAACCCAATGGGAAGTATGTTCTATACTTTCAACAATGGGGATTGCCTCTTTTACATTTGGATTTTAGGATAACAACTTCTCCTGGATCTTCGGGTCGTTCGTGCATCACTCGAGTTGATCTAGGATGAGAGAATCAGTTAACTGTTTACATTTGCACGTCTGAGCAAGTGACTTTAGTGCAGTCACATACTTGCCAACTCTTTCACCCTTAGCTTGGCTGCACATGAACATTTTTTGTCGTTCCATCATGACATTGAGTCGTGGCACAAAGTGTGTTTGTAGACATAAAACACCAATTTCATACACATAATTAGGTTCTCCTGCTTCTCTACCCATTGGTATCGGATCTAAACTATCATAAATGTTTCCGCCTTCAATGCCAAGGTTGTGGAGTGACACAGCTTGTTTTCTTGCTGCTGAAAATCTTTCACGACCAATGGCTATGAGGTAGGAGTTGAAAAGAGGTTTCCATTTTTTCCATGGTAGGATTGGTTTGCCATGTTCAGATAAAAACTGAGGTGGCTGACTCATATCACTTGAGGTTGCCATCCTAGAACAAAAAACAACGTAACAAACCAACACAATAGACTCAGATAACAATGTAAAATAACAAGACAAAATAATAAGCTAACTAAAATTCGGGTGCTTGCTTGTTTCTCCTCAAAAAATAAGACTGCAAAAACACTTTCCTGCTGCTGGAAGGGAATAAAATAATAATGGAGACATGAAAGCACAACTTATCTCACAGAATAGTCCTCCAGTGGAACAGCATGAGGAAATCTGCCCAACTCTGGTGAAAAACAGTATAGAATGCAGCTTGCTCCACCACACGCTGTTAAAGAAATACTCAAAACAGTAGACAGGCAACCACTCATTGTAGCAATTGGAAAAATACAGCAAATTGTCCAAAAGCGATGTCCGATAAAGCCGATGCACTGCACAAGGCCCCAACAGTTCCAAAAGTACAACTTGGATATGCCAACCGAATAAAAGGCTAGCTAATAAAGATAAAACAGAAATAGGCTTGGCATCTTGGTAAACTCACACAGGGTTCTTCTTTGGTGGGTGTAAGTTCTTCAAATCGTTGCCAGTAATGAAATGAAGACACTCTGTGAAACTTCGAGATAGGTTTAATGTACACCCACCAGATAATCCATGGCCAGCATGCCAGTAGCTGACTCTCAACTACTGAGGTCAAATGTGTTCCGATGCTGACATGGTTAGCATTCCTACAAGAGAACATTATTGTTAAAGGGCAAATTACAACAACTTTTTTAACTTTCCATTCTATTGCCCTCTCTATACAATCTTCTTACCATGGTCAAGGTGGGTACTATTCAATTTTGGTTGTATCTGTTTGTGTTCCAATTAGGTTACCTTAGGCACTGCTAGAACTAGCCTGCTTTCCCTGTGCAGAGATTGTAGCCTCCTTGATTGGACCATTCAGGAACAAATGCTGTGCTTCTATTTTCCATGTAAGATTGTCTTTTTCTGTCTACCACGTTGATAACAAAGGCCTTATTTGATTATTCTGATGGAACATCCAGGATTATATACAGCTTTCATGGAGAATCAGTAGCTGATTCCCGGCAACTACTGAAATCATTATTTCAGTGATCTCTTGCAGTATTGTAGAGATACATGATACTAAAAAAGGAGTACATTTCAAAAGTTTTATAAAGGGCATACAAGACCCATACGGATATCAAAGCACTGTACAGAAAAGGCAAAAAGGAGGGTAACAAACTCAATGGGAACAGTAGGTGAGGTTACAACTGAGAGGGAAAAACAGGGCCTGCAAAGAGTAGGGGCTATCCTAGGTATCCTAGAGCAGGAAAACAGATTAACATACCAGCACACAATAAAGAGCAATTGTGTATAACTGTAAGAATCAAAATAATAACAGACAAGAGCATGAGAGTCAGTTGAAGTTGTTCAAGAGTAGCCGTTTCACAAGTTTTTTCAAAGATATTGTGGAGGGATTGGATCTGATCTTAGAAGGCAGCGAGTTCTAGATTCTTATAGCCAGTCCGGAGAAAGTACGATTGTAAGATTTTTTTCTTTTTGAATCTTGCTGGTTTCAAGAGTAGGGTGGACGTACTTCTAAGGTTCCGGCCAGCGCCCAAGAGTTCAGGCTTATTTGCCAGGTATATCAGAGAGTTATAATGTAAGGCTTTAATGGTCAGGCAAGCTATCTTGAATCAGATTCTGGCTTGAATCGATAGCCAGTTTAGTTGCGTAAGGTTCATTGAGATATGGTCATGCTTTCTAGAGCCCGTAATGAGTCTAGCTGATGCTTTCAGAGTAGCTCGAGTAGGGCCAGACTAGCTTTGGGAAGTCCAGCAAGGGTCACCAGACGGTATTCCAACCTAGAGATAACCAAGGATAGAACTGATGGTTTAATATCTTCGGGAAGGGAGGAAACGGTTGATTTTCTTAAGGATATTAAGTTGTAAGTTGGCTCCCCTATTAGCTGCACTGATGTGTGCTTGCATGTTTAAGTGTTTATTCAAGGTGATGCCAAGAGATTTGGCAGAGTCTACGACATGAGAGATGCAGTTCAGAGCTCTGAGTTGTTAACGCCAATCCAAGGTAGGAGCTGAGTAATTGGGAAAGGAATCAAAAGGAATTCTGTTTTGATAGTATTCAACAGCAGATGGTTCTGAGATAACCATTGTTGGGTTTGTGCAAGTTCAGCATTTAGCAATTTTATGTCCTTTTGAGAGGAGATCTTCAAGTACAATTACGTGTCATCCGCATACATGTGGTATTGAATTTAGCAAGGTTCAGAATGTCGAAAAGTTGTTCCCTAAAAAGTTGAAGAGAGTGGCCGAGAGAGCGGAACCTTGAGGTACTCCTATCATGACAGGTGTACTGGAAGCCAGGAAAGGGTTAATTTTGGTCCTTTGTGTATGGTTATGCAGGAAGGAGGCAAAACAATTAAGGACCGGGCCCGGCAGACTCATCCTATTTTGAAGAAGATCAATCAGGTTCCATGTTTGATGGTATCAAAGGCTGAGGACAGGTCCAGAAGGATCAGGAGACAAGGGAATTTTGGTCAAGGGATCTCAGGGCGTCATCTACAATGTGAGTTAGTGCTGTTTCAGTACTGTAGCCTGATCTGAAACCTGACTGATGGGGGTCAAGGAGTTGATACATAAACCTGATGCCAAGATCCAAGATGTAGGGCCAGTTGAGTTAGACTTTCTACAAGGTCCTAAAGTCCTACTACTTGCAGCAGCAAGTAATTCATAGAGCATATTATCAAGGCCATTATCGCCGCTCCGTGATAATATGCCCCATAATTTGGAACTTATATTTACCTCCTTGTTAGGTCTCATCTAAACAGCGGGCATGCACTGTTGCTGTGAGGGGTACTGTATGCAGTAAAAGGATTAGAGTCCCATCTCACTTACCATTTGCAGGCCTGATTTTCAGTCATTATAGCTGGATAGCAATTGACTGCCATATATATGACATCTCTTCCTTTAAGTGTTTAGAGTATGGAGGAAGTAATAATTAATTTTGTTTCATTACTGTCTTTACGCTAGAGGCTTATGAGTGCTTTTTTTGTTCAGCACTTTTTTCCGTTTGTATTAGCATTTTTCTTTTGGCTCAGATCAGCATGTTATTTTGTATTGGGATTGCATTGGTATTTTTAAAGTTTCCGCATTTTTCCACTACTTGCATCAGAATTTGTATTTCTTCAACAATTTTCCTGTTTTGGCACTGTGTTTCAGAGAAATACATATTGCTTGTATTTTTCGTGTGGTTTTCGTATCGTTATGTTTTGTGTAACATGTTTTTTTTGTTTTGCATCAGCATGCTTTTTTTTTGTTTCCAATCAGCATGTATTTCGTATCGGCAGTGCATCAGCATTTTTAAGGCTTTGCATCGGCATTTAATTTCTTCTGGCATTTATGTGCACTTGTGCTGTGTCTGCAGCTGACCACCCACTGCACTTTTCCCAGGGTATTACTGTTACTGAGAGATTTGCATTGTGAAAACAAATAAAAATTCCCACCCTCTCCACTTAAAATTTCAGTTCTTTATAGTTGTTGGCGACATTATTCGGATGACATTAATATCTTTGGATTCAGTTTATTGCTTTCGTAGTCAAATTTTCAAAACTACGAGAGCAATCTGGAGTTTTGTGAGTGTTTTGTAATCAAACTACAAACATGGGAGCCCAGCACAGCTAACACGCACCTGACTGGTAGTTTCAAAATGTATTTATATCCCATTTGGACCCCGAACACAGGAGTCAGGCACTCTCACAATAGACACTGCGCGCATCTGTCTGCTGAGAAAAAACTGTTTTCTTGACTGACTTTACTACCTCGCTCCCACTCCTTTCGTGGCAACAGATGGTCAGTAGTGACAGTGAGTCCCAGTTGGATGATGACTGGTGCTGCTACCCCATCTTCAACAGCATGAAGCAAACCCTGATACTTGGATAGAGGTTCGAGAAGCACCCAGGGTGAACACCCTAAATATCGCTTCCTAAATAACGAATTGACAGAATATCGAATCAAAAATATAGAATTGACAGAATATCGAATTATCAAAATATAGATAGGATAGAATATCGAAATTTGGGTAGGAAATATCGAATTCCACAGTATCGAATTTTATAATATAGATTCCCATAATATCGATTTTTTTAAGTGTTATGTATGGTAGTGTATGTGTTAAAATTATGTATTATTTTTCTAATGTATGTTTCATTTTTTTTAAGTAATGAATGTTGTGTAATTTATTTTTAGTGTAATTTAATTCCGTAGCAGGTTGTTGGTTTATAGGGGAATAGGGTGGGAAGTAATTTAATTATATTACATTAAATATTAATTTTTATTTATATGTATTGATACTTAATTGATTGATAATTAACTATTAATTGGTAATTCAATTTTATTAATTGGTAATTATTTCTTATCAATTGATTAATTGATAATTCTGTTAATTGTATTTTTTATTATTAGGAGCGGGTTGTGGGTTTATAGGGAAATAGGGTGGGAAGTAATTTATTTATAGTAAATTAAATATTACATTTTATTTATATGTATTGATAATTAATTAATTGATAATTAATTATTAATTGGTAATTCATGTTTTATTTGGTAATTAAATTTTATAAATTGGTAATTAATTCTTATTAATTGATTAATTGATAATTATGTTAATTGTATTTTTTATTATTAGGAGCGGGTTGTGGGTTTATAGGGGAATTGGGTGGGAAGTAATTTAATTGTAATACAGTTCATATTTATTTGTATTTATATGTATTGATAATTAATTGAGTATTAATTATTTATTGGTATTTAATTTATTAAATGGGAATAATTTTCTTTAATTGGTAATTAATTGTAATTAACTGGTCATTATTTTTAATTAATTTTTTATTGGTATTGATAATTAATTTAATCTTATTTTAATATTAAATAATTTCTTTCCCTACTGTTGCACTCTCTGGAGTGGAAATAGTAATTTGTACCCCTACGCTATCCAAAGCTTTTCCTACTGTTGCACTCTCTGGAGTGAGAATAGTAATGTTACCCCTACGCTATCCAACGCTTTCCCTACTGTTGCACACTCTGGAGTGGGAAAAGCAATTTTTACCCATCCGCTATCCAACGCTTACCCTACTGTTGCACTCACTGGAGTGGGAATAGTAATTGTTACCCTCCCCCGCTATCCAACGCTTTCCGTACTGTTGCACTCACTGTAGTGTTGTAATAGTAATTTTTACCCCTACGCTATCCAACGTTTTCCCTACTGTTGCACTCTCTGGAGTGGGAATAGTAATTTCCCCCCACCCCACCCCCGCTATCCAAAGCTTTCCCTACTGTTGCACTCACTGGAGTGGGAATAGTAATTTTTAGCCCTACGCTATCCAACGTTTTCACTACTGTTACACTCATTATTAATTACCATAAAAAAATCATTTTATTTATTTTAATTATTATATTTTATTTATTTTTATATTTATATAATATGTTTATTTATATATTTATGCCAATATATTTTTAATAATATTCTAAATATTTTACAATTAAGATTAATTATTATTTTATAATATTATTAAGCACATTTATACTAAGAACAAGTTTTTACATTTCATTTATTATTTTTACATTTTAAGATTTTTTTACATCATTTTATTTATGTTTTATTTAATTATGTTCATTATTTCATTACATTTCTAGTATTTGCAATTCATTAAAAAAATTAGATATTTTAGTTAACTATATTTTAACATGCTATATTTTGGAATCAGTATTTTAGTACTTACCTGTTTGTAGATAGGCATTCTATATTCTGTCCCTCGATATTTCAATACTGAACCGCACCCAGAATTTGGCTTCCATACCATCTGATGTAAGAACCTGGCAGAACCCTGTTTTTAGGTTGAGCATTCAAGACCTGTTGTAAATTCTTTTATAAGCTTAAAGCCACCCCCTTCTTTTGATTTGTTATTCTCACTGTCCTTTAAAAATACTTTCTTGCTAGTGGTCAGTGCTGCCTCTTTATCCCTCCTTTTCTCTTCAAAAGCATGGACTAAGTACTGTCTCATTACGCTATGGTTCTTTATATGTTCTTTGGTGGACTATTTGTTCTTGGTTTCCTGCTCTGTTACTGTCTGCCTTTGTTCAGCTTTGGTGCCACAGCTGCTTAGATTTTACTACAGCATTCCTCCCTCTCACCTTCTCTTAATGCCACATTTGTGTTAGTGCCCCCGCAATTTGCCACCTGCTCCTTTGTGTATGTGTTTTTTGAACTTTTTTGTACTTTTCGATGTCCACAGCAGTTGTGCTTCTTTTGATAAGCTATTGGTTTGGTTTGGGCTCTCAAGGGCGAGTTAGGAGGAAGTAGCACTTCTCCAGAGCGCACAGCCAAGAAGTGCTCATGGCACTTTGTTCTCCCCGTCTGGAATCACGTCCCTTCTGCTCAATAAGCCATGCACTGCCCATGGCAGGCCCAGCCTCAACTGACAGGCACCCCCCACTCTCTAACCCCCATCCGACTCCCCACATCCCCCCCTGCCTGGTTCCTGATGCAGTTCTAAAAACGGCAAAAGGCGGGTATTTTCTTTTCTACAGAGAGCCGCATTTCATATAATAACAGCTGTGGAAATATAGTGACTCTGCCATCATACTGTCCTTAGCCCTGTGAGCGAGCACTGTAAACAATGGGGGGTGGGCGGGGCTTAGAAGGGGTGCCCGAAACATAATCACATCCCTCCTGCTTGATAAGGCACACTACCCAGGGCAAGCCCAGCCTTCTCTAGCAGGCACCTCCTACTCTCTAACCCCCCATCCAGATCCCCACTTCCTCCCCCTGCCTTGGTCCTCACATCGCTCTAATAGTGGCAAAGGAGGGATTTTTGTTTTCTACAGGGAGCCGCACCTCCTGTAAGAACATCTTTAAAAATAATGGTGGTTCTGCCACCATGCTGTACTTACGAGTCCCAGGAGCAACCACTGTACACAAAGGCACAATTGCAACTTGTGGCAGCTGGAGAACCGCAGCGTTAAGGCCTGGCGGCGCAGGGTATGCCTGAAATCCCCGGGATTCACCTGCCTTGTCAGAAACACAGACTCTTCGTCTGGCGTAGAAGATGGTATTTATTAGCTGCAGCTAGTACAGTAGTCTTAGAAGTCGTTGGTATAACGAGGTTCAAAAGAGACTGCCACTTAACTCCGTGGCGTACAGGTTTATATACGATACAATACAATGCAAAATGCAATCACACAAGAGCATGACCTATAGGCAAACATTATAGACAATGTTTTAAGACCAAAGCAACTCAAGTTCACGGTTCTGTTTGTCACTCGACCCCTTAAGTAAATTACATATGAATCCACACAATTCAATTTACAAGTAGAGAAAACACAGCTGCGTGTTGTGGAAGGATAGTCGTAAAACAGGAGAATGCATGAGACATGTAGCGAAGGACAGCAGATAAGATAACTTAAAGGAAACAATGGTGTGAACCAAAATATAGTCCGGACGGGGATTAATCAGCTCAGACAGGAATTAGTGTACTCGGCCAGACCCTGACACTCGTTAGTAAACATGGTGAAGAAGCCACCTGACACGCAAATGCAGAAACGACAAAAACATCGCGTTCGCCGCGCTGCCTGAGTGAGGGCAACATAATGGCGGCGATCACAAAATGGAGGCTGAACACGAACAAATTCGTAATTTACAAAACCTCACAGCTTCCAGCTGTATCCTGTCTCACCTTCCATCGCACAGGTTTCCGTGATCTGGTTTGGGCGGTTGGCTGCTTCTCTAAGTGGCAGATGTGCTCCCAAGCTTTGTGCGTCTTATTCACTGGGAGCAGCATGACAGTGTCATGCAGAGCTCCACATGTCTGTCTTTCCCTATATCTCCCCCGAGTCCTGCTGCACTCCCTAAACATCCCAAAGAGGCTGCTGCTCTATGCCCTGGGTACAACAATTAGCTTCACCCTGGAAGCCACAGAGGCTGATGCCGATGGAGAATGTAAAAAATCTGGGATATATAAAAAAATGCTTGCATGTACCATGTAATTGCATTTTGCCCACTTGAAACGGTGCTCTGAATTGTCCAGTTAACTGGTAACTAAAATGATCATACAATGGCATCACATTGTTACATTTATTTATGTTTAAATTCATGGTTAATTTTAAAGGGTCGAAAAAGAATTCATTTTAATATGACCCGCAATTGAAGTGGCCAATCCATACTAAGAGTTGATGTGTATTGATAGGCAGCCAAGGGGAGCGGGTGCTTAGAAGGGGTGTGCCAGACAAAGCCTGGAAAAAAGGCTTTTCATCCGTTGCTGAGTAAGAAACATCCTGAGTCTAAGGGGGAAGATAAGAGAACATGTTAGATGACAGCACACTGCAGGGACACATACTGCAAGCAGCATGGCTTCCTTTGGTCTGTTCGGATCTGTTTGAATAACAGTTCATAAGTAGTTGGCTGAACTCAGGAGTTTGGTTTCTAGGTCTGGGCCCTGACATTAGTTGGATATTACTTCTAGATGTGGGGTGCTTTGCCTAGTAGAATCATCCAGTGGATGCTTATCGCAAAATCACAACAGTTGTGCTGCAGCAAGATCGATTTTATAGTTGAGTAATAAACCCTATTTCTGTTTGAGGCACATTTTAGTTGTGTCTATATTTCATAGCGGATACAATCATCTTAGTGTTGTCGGTGTAATGAATTCCTGCCGTTTGGATTCACTACCAATGTGACTGTCTAGTCATTGCGGGTTACTTGCATGTGTTGCAGTGATTCATACAAGCCTCATAAAAATAATTTACGACAGTGGACAAGAGGGAGTCTTCTGCTGGATTCTTTTGTTTGGAGATAGATAAGTAAAACTAAACTTAGTGTTGTCACTTCCAACACACTGCTGACAGGCCATTTAAACAATATTTAAAGAACCACTTCCATCATCCACCAGCCCAAATGCCCTTTGTTTCTCATCCCTGGACACCTAGCAGTCCATCTGTACACTCAGCATTCCCTAAAACTCAAGGAAGTAAAAGAAACAATGCCCTAAATACTGTGCTTCTTGGTACTCATGTGTAGCAGATATTGGTGGTGCAGCATTAATACATACAGTGTTTTGTCCAGGATCACACAGTTTGCTCAGGAATCAATCAACTAATCAATCAGGGAGTTGTAAGCGCGCTACTCACCCATGAGGGTCTCAAGGTGCATGGGGGGGGGACTCAGCAGTTATGTTTAGCTGAAGAGCCAAGTCTTGAAAACTTTCCTGAAGGTGTTCAAGAGGAGGCGCGTCTGATGTCGATTCGGAGCTCGTTCCAGGTCTTGGCCACGATGTGGGAAAAGGCCCCCTGTTTGGCTCTGCAGATGCATGGGGTTTCAGCAAGGGCGAGGTTGGCTGACCGAAGGTTCCTTTTGGGTATGTGGAAGGTAATTCTGTGGTTGAAGTATTGGGGTCTGGTGTTCTGTAGGCTTTTGTAGGCGTGGGTGAGTATCTTAAAGGTGATTCTCTTCTCGACGGGGAGCCAGTGGAGATTCTGTAGGTGTTGGCTGATGTGCTCGTGTCGAGGTATGCCAAGGATGAGTCTGGCGGTGGTTGTTTTCTCTATTATCGGGGCATAGAAGGTGTTTCCGTAATCCAGTCTGCTGGTAATGAGTGTGTGGGTGACTGTCTTTCTTGACTCTGGGGAGATCCATTTGAAAGTGTTGCGGAGGATGCGGAAGATGTTGAACCAGCTGGAGGCGACAGCGTTGACCTGTCGGTTCATGGAGAGGGAGGAGTTGAATACGATGCTGAGGTTTCTGGCATGGTCTGTGGCGGTAGGGGAGTCCTGAGGGCAGTGGGCCACCAGTTGTTTTTCCATGCTGATGGGCTGGTTCCGAGGACGAGGACTTCTGTCTTTTCCGAGTTGAGTTTCAGGCAGCTGTTGCTCATCCGGATTGCTACATCCTGCATTCCTTCCTGGAAGTTGAGTGTGTTGGTGGTGGGGTCCTTGGTGAGGGAGAGGATGAGCTAGGTGTTGTCGGCGTAGGATACTATGCTGAGGCCGTGCTGCTGGACGATGGTGGCGAGGGGGACCATATAGATTTTGAAGAGGGTTGGGCTGAGCGATGATCCCTGGGAGTTAATTTCCGTGGTTTCGGAGAGAAAGGGTGGCAGTCTGTTCTTTTGGCTTCTGCTGGTGAGGAACGATCGAATCCAGTTGAGAGTGGTTCTTTGTATGCCGGCATCATGTGGTCTGACTGCGAGTGTGCAGTGGGAGACAGTGTTGAATGCTGCTGATAGGTCAAGTAGAATCAGGGCTGCAGTGTGGCTTTGGTAGAGGAGGGTGCGGATGTTGTCTGTGGCGTCGAGTATGGTGGTCTCGGTGCTATGGTTGCTGCGGAAACCTGATTGAGGATCGAGGATGGCTCAACTTGTTATATGTTCAAATCTGCATAAAACAACTTTCTAGATCTGAGCAGGTATGGTGGTAGGCCATTGCAAACTGGGTATAGGTCACATTGAAATTGCTCTCTCTTGTTGAGTGTATCTTTAGCATTCCAACCCCATGAGCACATGCTCGCAAGCATATGAAAATGAACAAAGCTGGAAGAGCACAGTAATTACTAATATTAAACAAGACCAGCTGATTACTTCGATGAGCACCACAGACAGCACCCAAAATAAGATACTGCATTGTAAACACTTATAAGGTCCCAAAGGCCACTGTACAGTAAAGGAAAGCACATAGATATGACATTGTTATTTACAACCCTAATAGCTCTAATTCTTGCAAATGCAATATATTTTGCATTGCAAATGTGTTTTCCATTGAGGGGGCATGAGCAGAAATGCTAGCAAAGCAAGGAAGACCATTAACCCCTTCCATCCCTTTGTAAATATGGCGCAACAAGGCGCATTTTCTACACCACTGGTGCGTCACAAAAAGTAACGCACTGGAGGCGTAAAAGTGACGTACAGCCTATAAATGAGGCCCTTTGCATCGAGAGGTTAACCCAAAGGGCAAGAAAAGGATTTCTTCTGAAGCGAATTGCAAGTCATATAGCATATCACAATACATGATGCACTCACTGCAAAAATAATTCAATTTGCCAAATACAAAGGGTGAAGAGTGCAACTATGTTAATGTCTCTGAAATGTCCGATAAGCACTCCATGTGGCCTTAGGGTACTTAAAACTAAGCCAAGGAGAAGGTTTGGCGCAGGACATCTGGTAAAGGATGCTTAGTCTTCCAAATAAGTATCTGTCATTAAGGATTTCAGATAAAAGGCACTGTTAGCTGCTATTTAACTTCTGGGGAGGGGCTTATACCATTGTACCAGCTTGCAGGCCTCCCTTAAACCGTTTGCTAAAAGAAGGCTTGAGGGAACCTGTAGTGATGTCATAATTACCTTTTTGGACTCAGCTGCATCCAGTCCCCCGATTCCGTTTGTGTAGAATGTTCGTGCCGCGCTGTCCACACGTGTCAGTTGGTTTTTGGCTGGCGTTTCTGGAACACGCTCGCATGTCATTCTGAGGAACTGATTTGTACATGAATAAACATCTGTTCCTGAAGCCTTCGGTGTCCGGTGTCATTACTACAGAACTGTGTTTAATTAGTTGGGAAAAAAGCAAGACACTTCTCTAATAGCCTGTACCACGTTTTTGAATTTTAAATGGATTCGCAAGGTGCAACATATGCTATGAAGCTTTTCGTATATTTACTATGTTTAATTTATTTATATCACGTATGTTCTCTTATGTTTATAAACAACTGGAGTTAAAACCTGTATATGTGCATTTGATAGGATGAATTATGACTCCATGAGCTCAAAAATAATTCTCCCTAAAGTAGTACTTGTTAGCTTCGGAACTTTAATCTACCACCTTTTTCTTATGTGGTGCTTGCTGCCTTCTTTATCTATAGCACCAGTCTTTTAAATACATCCAGTAGTATTCCATTTATCGACCTGAGAAGGATGAAGGGCAGGGCCAATCCACCTATTGGAATCTGTGGTTACCACGCTACATGCTGATTTATGGGACATGTAAGGGATTCCATTAAGCTATGAGCTACTCTACCTTTTCGTGTTTGGCAGCAACTTTCATCAGTTCCCCAGCGTAGAGACTTGTGCTAGAATACCTCTTAGTCTAGGAGTCAGTTGGGAAGTTTGTTTAACTGTCTCCTGATCTTGCTACAGCTCCATGTCTGCACCTGTGTTACAGTCTGAACCCACACTTTCTCTTATGAGAGAGGGCTCGGCATGTTTAATGAGTACTTTAAATGAAGTGAAGTTATACGGCATGGTCATGGAAGATAGCATAGTCTGATGTTTTTGGAATTGCCATTATTGACAATCTTGTTATTACAGGGCATCATTAGGTAAATTTACGGACTTTCCATTATTATCTGCTCATACACATTCGTAATTCGCTGCCTTTGCAACCCTCTGTAGCCATTTTTCAAATGTATGTTGAAACATTTTTTTCAGCACCCAGTTGCGCATTCCCCATTGCTGCTGCTAGAACACTCGCTAACAGCAAGCAAGCATGCCCTCTAAACACTGTTTGCCGGTTCTGTTTGGCTACTGCATTGCTCCTTAGAAGTGGTTACTTTGGATAGGCTACCAAAAACGATGCAGACTCTGTGTGAGTCATGCCCTTTCCCTTACGGGTGATTGTTCTCATTCAGTTACTAAGCAATTTTTGTAGAGGTGGGTATTACATGCTGGATGACTGTAAGTAACCCAGTAGTCATACCACCTTTTGGTCAGATACTTGCAATATTTCCCGGATATTAATCTGCGTTGTTTACAGCCCCCCATTTGGGGTTGTTTCTTTCTTGTAGTTGGATTACTCTAGACCAGTGCTTGTAGTTTATAGAGCTCTGTTGTAAACAGGCAGTAAAGTGCTTAATTTGTAAAATATTAAGTGCAGGTGCTCAGATTTTTTGAGGAGGCCAAACCCACACACCCCTGGCTCCACCCACTCACTCCACTGACTCCACCCACTTCCTCTATTGGCTCCACCTACCCACACCCAGAACGAGTATTGCTGAATGTGCCATAACATGTTGTTAGACCAAAATCTACATGTTGAAAGGTCAGGAAATGAGCCATGTGCATCGCCATGAGGATGCACTACAGGGCAGTCTATATCCTGTACTGTGCACCTGTGGCTGAGGGTCCGTCACTAGCCATGTGTCATCGAAGCACAGATGGGCCAAACTGTGGCACAGCAAGATTCTGAGGAAGTGCCTGTCACACACAGTGGTGTAAGTCTGAAAACACCACACATCCACCCAGGGAGGTGGAAGACGGAGCACCACACACCCATGACATCTCACCTCCACATCCCTAACCCACAGGAAGCCCATCAAGGCCCCATTAGCTCCTGTATACACAGGCTGCACCCCTGCAGGTGCATGGCAGTGGGTAGAGAGCCATGCGAAGGACAGAGCTCCTGTCTGGAGTCCAGTGCTGCAGCGAGAAGACCCGGGTAAACTCTGAAATTAAAGTACTGCTGTTCCTTTCTGATGATGCTTATTCTGGAATGTCACTTATTCACACCTGACTACCCCACAGCTTCTCCCTAACTGTAAACGGACCTGACCCTCGAAAACAGAAGCATCAATCAATGCAATGCACTTGCAGGAACACAGGCTCGCAGTCACAATATCCGATCATAACGTAATGTCTTTCAACCTCTGCACCCTAAATACAGCAGCAGCCTTGCTTCTACCACAGACAACAAGACGTGATTCATTGTGATATTATATATAATATTTATACAATCTATGATATTTAGGTGAGCCACGCCAATACTTTATAGACAAAAGTTACAGTTGAGCTCTTTTTGCAATTGCTGTTCATATTTAATTTCCTGCTTAATAAGGTACTCTAAGTTGTTTATTGCCTCACAATGTCCGATTTTGTTTAGCATTTCTCCATATGAACATAAACAAAACATTACAGTCTCCTCTAACCATTCCAAGCTTCAAATCGGGTACACTGTGAGAAAAAGTGGTGATGAATGTTCAAGGCAACAGCAAGCCAACCCTCTCCCTTCCAGCCTCCTGAGAAATTCCCAAGTCAAGCAGCTACAAATTACTTCAAACAGAAACAGTACTAATTCATTCCTTTGCCAAACGATGCAGTGGCTAGGCAGTCGGAAGATAATTGTGGGTGCGCTAGTATAAATTACGTGATAGGGGCACAACGTTTGTGCAAAAAATGTGTTTGCGAGAGTGATAGTGTTTTTTTTTTATTGGGTCAAAACACAAATAATATTGCGTGCATTGTTTACATTCTGCTGTTTTAATTAGTTTCAAACTCAAAAGAACAATTTGTCAATGTGAAACTACCCCTTGTTTTTGGAAAAAGTCAATCTCATTTTAACTCCATCAGTCACCATGAGCCATTGAGCCTGGAGGTTCTCCAAGCAGCTTGCCTGAAGAGTGTAGTATTAATTTGATGTTGCCTTGTGTTGGCGGGGAAGCAGTGCAGATAGAAACTGCCACATGAAACATGGCACAGTCCGGGCCTTTGAGACAAATGCGCAAATTTTAAATATCTGTGAGTGTTCACACACAAGGCCTGTCGGATAATCATTCAACTGCGTGATTTACATCTAACATTACTACAAGAATGGAGATACTAGAGCCGGGGGTCCTACAGTGGACCAATTTGCGCTAGAAACACAAACATAGATAGCCTGAAGTAACTTTTGTTCATACGTGTGTCACTGGGTTCTGCCTAAAATATGTACTGCAGCTGCAAACAAGTGCTGTAACCTGCCCTTTTTCATGTGCAGATTCTGCAAAAAGAAAAACATGCTGGTTTACATATGCGGAAAAGCACTGGCACTGGCACTTTACTCTGGTAACCCATAAATTGGGAGGTCAGGTGTGGCAAAGAAAAGGGGCAGTTGAGTCACAAGGTGCTGAGCTTGAAAAAGCAGAGTTGACAGTTAACATACATTTATTTGCTGCAAAGAAAATGGTGAAGAGGAAACACAATAGTAAATCTGTTCCAGATTAATTAACAGTGACTTGTAGTACTATCTACTACTCTCTTACCTGTGACCTGCAGTCTCCTTCGCACTGCCTCCATTAGATCACTGGCACTGGTTTTGGTGGGCCCCTGGCCCAGGCCAAGAGCATCAGCATGCAATACAAATGACAAGTCAAAAGGAATAATTTATGGCCTGCTTCTACTGGGTTTTCATTTCAGTGCATGGGAGTTGTTAACAGATCGAAGCTACACACTTTTTTATTACTTCGACAATGTTGTATTAAGGTTATTGCCGAGACCAGAACTTTCCAGGACCCAGTCTGCCTTGCCCGCAGCTCACCTATCAGCCCGCCCTCAACTGTAATATTTAACCAACGCAAAAGAAAATGCTCCTTTAAAGGCAGGCGTGCACTACTGACATCACTAACGTGATGCAGTCATCAGCCTGGTTTGTGGGCCATCCTGCAGCAAAAAAATAGGACGACACAGGACACAGGACAGGTAGGTAAATTTCTTTTTAATAAATATTGGGCTCATCTCACTGGGGAGAAAAAATCAATAGCCCGGCCCTGTTAAAAAAGTGCTGGTGCTTAGCACCTGAAAGCTCCTGCACAAATGAAGCACTATCTTACTCTTATCTTCTCATATGTGCTGTGTAGTCAAATGCCAAGGTTTGTTTTTGCTGCAGCTGCCTCCTCCTTCCTCCTGCGTTTTAAAGCCAGAGCGTCATGGTCCCTGCCTTGCTAAGGCAGCTGCTGCCTCCGTCTCAAATCTCAACAAGCATTTGCAATGCAATAGTTCTTGCTTTGCAAGAGTTTGAACTATTGGACTTTTAAATGACAATGTTTTCTCATAAGCAAGGACTATAAGTACAAAATGTGTGTTTACGCAATGCTTGCAGGTTTTCAAAACACATAAACAAAAGACATTGTCATTTACAATGACAATAGCTCACTCTGCATTAACGAGACCTATTGCGTTGCAAATGCTTGTTATATTAGTCATGTTGTACTGAAGCGCAGCTGCTGTACAACATGGCTGAAAGGTAAAGAAAGTGCTATAACGCAGATTGCTGCCTCATCATAGAACTTTTTTTCTTTACTTTCAGCCGTGCTGTACAGAAGTCGTGCTGCTGTGCACCATGGCTGAAAACATTGACAAACCCAATAGATCTTGCATTGGCGTGACGCATTGGCTTTGCCAATGCTTGTTAAAGTCTGATTTTGATAAAGTGAAATAACACCCCACTTACCTGTCAATGGAATTAGCTTATGCCAAGGGAAATATTTGTATTGAGTGGTCACCATTGAAAGCAATTCTGCAGTTACCTTTTATTTTACACAGATGTGTGAGGACAATAATGTTGGAATACCAAGACTGCAGCCTCCAAGCTGGCGGAGAGTATATTTTTGCATTGCACCCAAGTTCCTCGGGTTCTTCTTCATTTGAATCGTTGAAAAGCCGTAAACTGTTCCTGCGTATATTTTAGCGGTGTATATATTGCGAAAAAGTACACATGGGGAGAATTTCCTGATACTGGTGCTTCAACCGACCTTCATTTGTGATCTGGTAAAATGATCCTGGATGCGGTAATACAAGTCTGGAAAACCCGTCCCCTCTCACGTCTTTAATTGTGGCCTGATTTAGAAGGGCGGTAAAGTATGTTTGCAGGATGACTCTATTGCCATAGAAATACCATCACAGTGCGATGGGATGGCAGTGGTAATTCCTTTATCAAACAATACTTTGGTGAAAATGGCACCCATTGAGAAAATTACCTTACTGCTGCTTTTTCGGTGGATTATACATTAGCACCCTTATCTTATTCAAGCTCTTACTCCGAGAACAGTCTCCGCCTTTCATCAACTGCCTTCGCCGAAATTGGTGCCCCATCCCTACTTTCCTCAGCTACTGTTGAGATCCATTGCAGAGTTTGACCATTCTCCCCCGGTTCGACTGGAATTTATTTACATCTCTACCGCGATAGTTTTCTAGCACAAGTACCGCAAGGAAGCATGGCTTTTTCACTTGCTCCAAGTGATTAAGAGAAGTGTGCAATAAAATGATGGGGCTGTTTCCTGATAATGCTGGTGGCAACGCCACGGCCTCTAATATTTTTCGTGTGAGTTCAATGTGAAGACTCATACGGCAAGGGTACATTTTTACCTTTTGTCCCTGCATTGCAAATATACGACGCAAAAACGTTTGTATTTCAAACAGCTTCTCAATAGTCACTTTTTGAAAAGACTGGCATATCTGAACTTGTCACATTTCATCAGCTTAGATATTCTTTGTGTAGGGTTTTTCAAAAAGAACGTGTGATTCCTCGAGCTTCTGGCAAAATGGAAGATTGGATTGTTCAAAGATCTCAGTGCCTTTCTGTTCAATAAATGATGTATCTCAGAAAGATAGAGCCACTGCGATAGATGGTTGTTACTCGAATATATCGGCACACGTAACTTTTTTGTTCAATTAATTAAAAGTAATATGTTGCGGACAAATACAATCACTTACCGACCATACATTTTTAAAAGCATTTCAAATGCACTGGTCAAACGAGTGTAACTGTTTCTCCCCCCAAATGTTACAGCATTTGCTAGATGGTCGCTGGTTTTATTATGTCTACAAAGAAAGAAGACAATGTGTGAAAACATGATTTCTTTGTTTAATACATGATCTTTCTTCAAACATTTTGTTGGTATATTCCTGTAGTTTTTGTGCTGGAAGTTTTTATAAACCACTTTTCTTGTTTTTTCATTTAAACTCACACAAATCAAATAACCCTCGCATGTGCCTATTCTGCGGAGACCCCTAGCCTCCATACTTACCGGCCCCCGCATACTGCTGCTGCCAAAGGTGGGAAATAATGTCAGCCAACAAAGCCTGGTATCAGTAGTGGTCGTTGTTGGCCGCAGTTTATTAATAACCAAAGACATATTAATAACACAAACTGGTATCAAGCAATCTTCCATTTTTCGAACATTACTCATCAATCATAATTGGCATATTACACATTATGACACCCTCTTTTAGTAGCAGGTGTCAGTCTCTTTGTGCCCTCCTTAGTTCGAAAATGGGGCTTGTACACAACCAGTTTGTTGCCAGTCTATTGGTGCTCCAGTGGTTGGTTGCCCACGCCTTCTGCGTGTTGTGGAGGGGAGCTTTCCAGTCGGGAGTTAGGCCCCCAGCTCGCTACCAAATTGCGCCCTGCCGTCCGGCCGGGTCTGGGCCCCGAGTGCCGTCTCCTCCTGTTACTCCCCTCCTTTATGCCGCCACGTCACCCTGCCGTGCGGCATTCAAAAGTGAGTGGCCATCCTCTTACACACCGCCCACCGGTGTGTTTTCTTAGCCAACCAGTGTAGGATTTCCGCTAACGCCCCTTCCCTTATCCAGCACTGCGACTTTTGCTGTTCCTTAGGTGTGGGTGGGTGGGCTTCAGTCGTTGTTGATGTCGCGCCGTTCTCCCAGCTCCTCGAATGCGATGTGCTTCTGCTGGGAGGGCGGCGTCGCTTAAATCCTCCTGAGCCCTCCATGCAGGCCTCAGGTGAGTCCCCCTGATTGGGGGGGGGTTCAAACAAAGCCAGGTTGACCATTGGACGCCCTTTGGGGGCGCCAGGTCAACAGGTCACTTCCGGTCGGGTGGCTGGTGCGCACCCCGTTTCCGCTGGTTCCTGTGCGCATCGAAGCGCCCAGAACCAGTTTTTCCCCGCTGGTGGCACCACGAGGATTATGGCGCCGGCCTTCGAGCCTCCCCCACCCTTCGGGCGGGTTCGGCGGCCTCTGCAATAACCATCGCATGTGCCTATTCTGCGGAGACCCCTAGCCTCCATACTTACCGGCCCCGCATACTGCTGCTGCCAAAGGTGGGAAATAATGTCAGCCAACAAAGCCTGGTATCAGTAGTGGTCGTTGTTGGCCGCAGTTTATTAATAACCAAAGACATATTAATAACACAAACTGGTATCAAGCAATCTTCCATTTTTCGAACATTACTCATCAATCATAATTGGCATATTACACATTATGACACCCTCTTTTAGTAGCAGGTGTCAGTCTCTTTGTGCCCTCCTTAGTTCGAAAATGGGGCTTGTACACAACCAGTTTGTTGCCAGTCTATTGGTGCTCCAGTGGTTGGTTGCCCACGCCTTCTGCATTTTGTGGAGGGGAGCTTTCCAGTCGGGAGTTAGGTCCCCAGCTCGCTACCAAATTGCGCCCTGCCGTCCGGCCGGGTCTGGGCCGCGAGTGCCGTCTCCTCCTGTTACTCCCCTCCTTTATGCCGCCACGTCACCCTGCCGTGCGGCATTCAAAAGTGAGTGGCCATCCTCTTACACACCGCCCGCCGGTGTGTTTTCTTAGCCAACCAGTGTAGGATTTCCGCCACGCCGCAGGGAGGCCCATGTCTCACTGCGGCTCCCCCCCTGCACCTGGTTCGTGGCTCCCACCTTTCTCCATCTTTCCTTTTTTTTTTTTTTTTTTAGTTGCAACCTGCGAGTGACATTGCACCCCACAAGTTATCCCAAAACACCTTCATCCCCTTTTCGGATAGGTGTACCCCGTCTTGCCCATAGAGTTCTGGGCGGCCCGGGTGGATGAGTCCATGCCGAACTGATTCCAGGCCATTGGCGAGGCAGAACTTGTGCATTGCCACGTTTAGCTTCCTTCTTGCGTTGTCGACGGCCTTGTTGGAATCGGCACCTCTCCAATGTTTCCTGCTGATCATTTCGGACCAGACCACCGTCGTGGGTCCCAGCCACGCAGCTGTCTTGGTGAGATCCCTTTGGATGGCTTGCCCGACTGTTTTTCGCCCTAGCCGGGTCAGGTCATTGCCCCCGAGCTGGATGATCAGGACGTCGGGCAACCAGGCCGAATCTGCCATGAGGCTGTCCAGCGTCGGCAGTAGCTGCTCCCATCTCATACCTGGCTGCCCTATCCACCGGATGTACGTCGCTTTGGGCCTGTTTATGCTGCGGCCCCCTTGCCGCCACCAAGAGTCCATCCGGGACACGAATGAGTGCCCCACCACCCAGACCAGCTGCGGGCGTCCCCCTGTCGAGAGAAAGCATTCTGTTAGGTGGCTTTTACTGCGCACCGTGTGCATTTAAGAGAGGGCGGGGGGTGTGTTGTCACCCTGCCGTGCGGCAACCCAAGGCAACTCCCTCTCCTTCCCCCCCCCCCCCCTTCGGGGCTTTCTCTCTCTTTTGTCTTCCTTTTTTTTTTGTGTCTTTTCTCTTCCCCCTTTTTTTTATTTTTTTTATACGAGGTGAGGGCGTATGTACGACTTGTACGCCCTGGAGCGCCATCTGCCCACTGCCTGGATCCTGTCCTCTGGCATGCCATGCTGCGATGCCGAGGTTGCTGCACCGATCCTGAAAGAGTGAGAGGCAAACGAAGCCGCGCAATACCCGGCTTTACCAAGGCCTTGGCGCATTATGGCTGTAAACTGGAACTTACTCAGGTTCCTCCCGTCCTTATGTATGAAGAGAGGGCCATCACCAGCTGGTCGAGCCCCCATGTACCTGAACAACCAGCATACCGCGCAGAGCCCCGACTCTGGGATGCAATGGAGACGTATCGTCGTCCCCCTCCTTGCCCTGTCCGTTTTGGACTGCCTCAGCATTAACTCCACTGCCCTCTCCATTGGTTTAATGTCTCTTGCCTGCAGGCATTGCTGCGCTGGGCCCGACTTGCTGGGGGCTACCAATTCGCTGACACGGAATGCTCCGAAAAACGCCGTCGTGAAAGCCGCCCTAAATAGCAGCAGCTCGTATTTATCCGATATTAAGCCTGTGAGGGCTCCAAGGAGCTGCCCCAGTTTGGCAAAATCGATGGGACGCCTGTTGTCCTTCTTTTTACCTTCAACCCTCCTCCAGCCTTTCAAGGCCGTCTTTAGATGGGCCGAGGTAGTGGGGTCCTCGCCTGTGTAAAGCCTCGCAAAATGGGCAATGGCGGACAAGTGCGCCTGGGCCCATGATCTCGTTTTTCTCGACTCAAATGCCCATTGCACGAATTTCTCGACTGCTGTGCGAGTCTTTGCCCTGTCTTCCAGCGATTTTAGGCCCCCAACTCTCATTACTGTGCCCGCGTATGTCCTGTATCTTCTGTTAGCTTCTGCGGTAAGTGATTGCCCTACTAGCCATGATAAGTCTACTCCCCCAGGTCCCAAAGGGACGGTGGAAAGGGGGTCATCTCCTTGACCGCCCCGGGCACCAGCTCTCTGAAACGCTTCATTTGGGACCGTGAGAGAGCGTCTGCTGCTGAGTTCTCTGCCCCTGGCACGTGGCGTGCTTTCAGCTCCAGGTTCCCTTCCAGCTGTAATTTAATTAACCGTCGCATTAGCCTCAGCATGTCCGGGCATCTCGCTGCGCCTCTGTTAATGGCCTGCACCACTCCCATGTTATCTGACCAAAGGGTGAGTTTCAGGTTTTTTATTTTCTCGCTCCAAATGGTCAGTGCCACAATGATCGGGAACAGCTCGAGAAAGGTGATGTTCCTGGTGAGCCCCTGCGCATGCCACTCGTCTGGCCACTGGCTGGCGCACCAGCTGTTTCCCAGGACCGCGCCGAAGCCAAGGCTTCCGGCCGCGTCTGTGTAAAGGGCTATCTGTTCGGCCGTTACCCAACCTGCTCTCCAAATCAGCACCCCGTTGAAATCTTGTAGGAACTCGTCCCACACCCGCAGGTCCTGTTTCACGCCTGCGCTCAGCCTGATGTGGTGGTGCTTGTGGGTGACGCCGGCCGTTAGCCCTGTTAGGCGCCTTGAAAATACCCTGGCGGGCGGGATTACCCGAGCCGCGAAGTTGAGTCTACCTATCACTCTTTGGATCTCCCTCAGGGTGGCCTTGTTCTGACCCCGTAGCTTCGATACTTCCTCGCGAAATTCCTTTACTTTGCCTGGAGGCAGCCTGGCCGTTCCCGCTATAGAGTCCAACTCTATGCCCAGGAACGTGAGACTTGTGGTCGGGCTTGTAGTTTTTTCCTTTGCGAGGGGGACCCCTAGGGACCTGGCTAGCTCCTCGAAGGCTGCCAATGTGCTTGCGCATACTGCGGAACCTGCCGGGCCCGTGAACAGGAAATCGTCTAAGTAGTGCAGTTTCCCACCTTCCTGGTGCCGGTCATGCAGCGCCCATTCTAAGAAAGTGGCGAACTGCTCGAAATATGCGCATGATATCGCGCATCCCATGGGCATGGCTTTGTCAATAAACACGTCCTCGCCCCATTGGAAACCCAGTAAGTGGAAACTGGAAGGGTGGACCGGCAATAGTCGGAACGCGGATTCAATATCGGCCTTCGCCATGAGGGCCCCTCTGCCTGTCGCCTTCACCAGCTCGATTGCGTCGTCGACTGACGCATAGCCCACTGAGCAAGCTTCGGGGTCGATACCGTCGTTCACAGAGGAACATTCCGGAAACGAAAGGTGGTGTATCAGCCTGAATTGACCTTGTTCTTTCTTGGGGACCACGCCTAGCGGGGAGATGACTATGCCTCCTTGTAATTCCTTTGGGAGAGGGCCCTCAACTCTACCCAGTTTCACTTCTTTCTCTATCTTGGCGCTAACCACTTCGGGGTGTTGGCTTGCCGACTTCAGGTTGCTCGCCCCCGCCGAGGGGAGCGGGCCATGGAATGGAATAATAAAGCCTTGCTCGAAGCCCTCTACCAGTGACCGGGCCTCTGCTTTGTTCGGGTATTTGTTCGTTAATCTGCACAGCTGTTGTGTAATAATGGGGGATCTGGCCAGCTGGCGCCTACAAATGTCCGTTATGGTGGTGTTGAGTTACCACCCAATCGCGCACTGTTCACGTGGCGCTGTGGCGCTTTATGAGATCTTATTAAATCAAACTATGTTTTAAACCACTACTGTGTTATGTTCCACACTTTTATTTTTCTTTAACTCGTATTGTTTTTCATATGAATCGTGGTTACATTTTTTTAAAACGACATACACAATACTATTTCATTACTGACATGTATTCACAGGATTTATACATTCCATGTTTATCAGTTTATACATGGCACATATAACATAATGCTTTTAATAAACATTTTACGAATGAGCCCAATGCATTTCGGCACTCGTGTGTGCCTTCATCAGGGGCAGTATCTATAAAAGAAAATTGAAAAAACATGGTGTAAGTGTCAATTTCTGGTGGGGGGTTCTGTAAATGTATAACCGTGATGTTTGCGTACCTGGTCCTTGGGGTAATGTATGACCTTTGTCCTGTCCCTCAGTATGGCTCTTATATCTGTGTTGAAAACATAAGTACAAGCCACTATATGATGATATCATATACTCTTATGTAAGAGCTATCAGTTAGCCTAAGGTTGTTTTACATACCTTAAAAGACGGTATCTCAAATCTCTGGAAAAATAATGAGTAACAAAATCTTCAGTATTTATATCTGTTTTGGTAGACCATCTTTCTACATGGTTAGTTTTCCACATACCTGATTAAATGTGCCTCAGGTTTCTGAAATATACAAATCATTTCTACGTTTTAGTTTTGAATGATGGTAAATACATTTCTATGAGAACCGGCATGCGGTAGCTTGCCGTGTTTACCTGTTCTGTGTTCTGTTTTCCCGATCTATAAAAAAACGAAATATGACAGTATGAGCACCCTCATCGATTATTACCAAGTCTATTGCTCAGTCCTGATATAAATATCCCTGTCGTACCTGTGGTTAACGTGGTGTCTGCTCTGAACGATTCCCGCACTCCGCACTAGCGTCTGTGTCCTCCGGTCCCTGTTTATCTGCTGATTCCGTTTAACTCCGCGTCAGTTTCGCGGAGTTTCATTAGACGACGGACTATGCGCCCGTGTGTCTGGGATAGTTCAAATTTATGGCGGCCATCTTAGAAAGGGTTTTCGAGTCCATGGGTGGATCGAATTCGTGATAACATTATTTGAATGAGCAATTAAACTCCTGTCTCATTCGTTTAATTGCTAAATAATATTGTTATTCTGACTTTGCCATGGCTCCTAATAACTTTATTCTATCTTTTACTGTGTTCTGGGGTAGTTTGAATATGTGGCGGCCATTTTAGAAAGGGTTTTCAAGTCCATGAGTGGATCAAATTCGTGATAACGTTGTATAAATGAGCAATTAATCTCCTATCTCATTCGTTTGTCTGATGAATAATATCGTTATTCTGACAATGCCATGGTTCCTAATGACTTTATTTGGATCAACAATTAAACTGTTGGCCCATTCGTTTGGCTAATGAGTGCTAACGTAATTCTGACAATGCCATAGTGATATGATTCTCCTACCATATTTAACCAATATGTTAAATCGAGGTGTTGTTACGGAATTTATTGGGTTCTAGTGTATAGTAACTCATTAAAGTGATTCTAGGTGGTACTGGGACAGTTGTCCACTGGCTTATAATGTGTCTACTGTGAGCCTCTAGGGACTAAGTGTGTGAATCAATATGCCTCAGGTTATACTGTGCATCATTCGGAAATCTGTAGTGGGACTTGGTGAGTGAATCAATATGCATCTGATTATGCTGTACATCAGAACATCATACCAACCTTTACAACTGGTTATTTATGAATTTCTCAATAGTGATATCACTGGATGTTCTGATGTACAGCATAATCAGATGCATATTGATTCACTCACCAAGTCCCACTACAGATTTCCGAATGATGCACAGTATAACCTGAGGCATATTGATTCACACACTTAGTCCCTCTACAGATTCCGAATGACAAACCAAGTTAACTCAATCAATAGGTATTATAAGTGAGAATACATTAGAACTATAAACAGTCCCTAGAGGCTCACAGTAGACACATTATAAGCCAGTGGACAACTGTCCCAGTACCACCTAGAATCACTTTAATGAGTTACTATTAAGCATGAGCGAATTTTGCGGATCTCGCGTTCGCGAATTTTGCGGATTTGCGGATTCGCAATCCGCAAAATCCGCGAATTCCCGCGAATTTGCGGGTTTTTTTTTTTTTGTGTTCGCCCGTGTTTCTGCCAGTTCGCGAGGGTTTTGTACACTTTCGCAAATTGCGAACTTACCTGTCGGGTTGCAAGTTTCGCGAACTTGTTGTTTCTACGTGTCCAGCCTGTTTGGGACACTCTTCTTCATCACTGCCACTCTCTGTCACCACTGCCACTCTCTGACTACTCATGCCACCCTCTGGCCCACCCATGCCACCCTCTGTTTCATCACCACACCCTCTGGTTGTCCAGTGTACATTATTTTCGGCAAAGCAAAGCACACCTTCCCTGCCTCAAGTGACCTGAATTAATTTGGGGCTGCTTAATGTGTCACAGAATATTTTTTTAGCTGGCACCTGCTTCCTTGGTGCGCCCTGATTAGTGATCTTTTGCACTTGCTAAGTGCTTTCATTGTTGCAAAATTAGTTACAACACCTGCCCTGCCCCAACTGACAATAATGAATTAGGGGCTGATTAATGGATTTTAACTTCCAGCCTGGCTCCTGCTTGTCTCCCTTAGCTGTAATTCAGGACCTTTGTGGCATATGTGTAACTATTCTGAGGTTCAGAGCAGGGTCACATAATAGTTTCAACTGGCAACTGAACTCTGGAGGGGCCCCTCAGGAAGCACTACAGGAAATGGCTACTAATGATGAGCCTGAACTTTTGAACCTGGTAAGTAGTTACTTTCAGTTTTGCTAAGATCGTATTTCTGCAATTTTGCACTTATTCGCGGGGCGCGAACTCACGCGAACTCACGCGAACAGTGCGAGCAGTGCGAGCAAAATCCGCTGCTCGCGGATTTGCGGATTTTGCGGGAGATTCGCAAATCTCGCGGATTGCGGATTTCCCGAAAATCCGCAAAATCCGCGAGCGGAACGGATTTTCCGCCCATGCCTAGTTACTATACACTAGAACCCAATAAATTCCGTAACAACACCTCGATTTAACATATTGGTTAAATATGGTAGGAGAATCATATCACTATGGCATTGTCAGAATTACGTTAGCACTCATTAGCCAAACGAATGGGCCAACAGTTTAATTGTTGATCCAAATAAAGTCATTAGGAACCATGGCATTGTCAGAATAACGATATTATTCATCAGACAAACGAATGAGATAGGAGATTAATTGCTCATTTATACAACGTTATCACGAATTCGATCCACTCATGGACTTGAAAACCCTTTCTAAAATGGCCGCCACATATTCAAACTACCCCAGAACACAGTAAAAGATACAATAAAGTTATTAGGAGCCATGGCAATGTCAGAATAACAATATTATTTAGCAATTAAACGAATGAGACAGGAGTTTAATTGCTCATTCAAATAATGTTATCACGAATTCGATCCACCCATGGACTCGAAAACCCTTTCTAAGATGGCCGCCATAAATTTGAACTATCCCAGACACACGGGCGCATAGTCCGTCGTCTAATGAAACTCCGCGAAACTGACGCGGAGTTAAACGGAATCAGCAGATAAACAGGGACCGGAGGACACAGACGCTAGTGCGGAGTGCGGGAATCGTTCAGAGCAGACACCACGTTAACCACAGGTACGACAGGGATATTTATATCAGGACTGAGCAATAGACTTGGTAATAATCGATGAGGGTGCTCATACTGTCATATTTCGTTTTTTTATAGATCGGGAAAACAGAACACAGAACAGGTAAACACGGCAAGCTACCGCATGCCGGTTCTCATAGAAATGTATTTACCATCATTCAAAACTAAAACGTAGAAATGATTTGTATATTTCAGAAACCTGAGGCACATTTAACCAGGTATGTGGAAAACTAACCATGTAGAAAGATGGTCTACCAAAACAGATATAAATACTGAAGATTTTGTTACTCATTATTTTTCCAGAGATTTGAGATACCGTCTTTTAAGGTATGTAAAACAACCTTAGGCTAACTGATAGCTCTTACATAAGAGTATATGATATCATCATATAGTGGCTTGTACTTATGTTTTCAACACAGATATAAGAGCCATACTGAGGGACAGGACAAAGGTCATACATTACCCCAAGGACCAGGTACGCAAACATCACGGTTATACATTTACAGAACCCCCCACCAGAAATTGACACTTACACCATGTTTTTTCAATTTTCTTTTATAGATACTGCCCCTGATGAAGGCACACACGAGTGCCGAAATGCATTGGGCTCATTCGTAAAATGTTTATTAAAAGCATTATGTTATATGTGCCAAGTATAAACTGATAAACATGGAATGTATAAATCCTGTGAATACATGTCAGTAATGAAATAGTATTGTGTATGTCGTTTTAAAAAAATGTAACCACGATTCATATGAAAAACAATACGAGTTAAAGAAAAATAAAAGTGTGGAACATAACACAGTAGTGGTTTAAAACATAGTTTGATTTAATAAGATCTCATAAAGCGCCACAGCGCCACGTGAACAGTGCGCGATTGGGTGGTAACTCAACACCACCATAACGAACTTTCAAAACCAGGACTGACAACCCTTAACAATCGCAGCACCAGTGTAAAAAAACAGAAAAACTCAGATAAATTCGGAGTGCTCCTACAACCCTCTTATTCATTGCCTACAAATGTCCACCAGTCCCCTCTTTTCCCCTGGGTTGGGGCTAACGCTTCTTGCTCTTTTCTCTCTTCTCCCTTTTTGCTTCGTGTTTGGAACCTTTGCATGCGGCGGTGGCATGCTTGCCCCCGCAGCTAGCGCATGCGTGTTGAAACTTACAAGACGAGCCCCATGAGCAGTCCCCCGCCTCGTATCTCCAACAGATCGCCTTAGTTGCGGTCGGGGAGTATGATCTCCCGTTCGACCGCCTTTGATAAGAACCACTCTTCCCTTTTTGGTATGAGCTCCGAAAGGGCTGGTCGCCTTTTCCGGCCCAGGCCCTAACGTCTTTGGCTGTGAGCATCTTGTGGATGAAACCGGAGACATCCTCCTCATTCCACTCCATTTCGGGGTGCCTCTGCATTTTTTATCTAAACCCTTTATCATATTCTAGCCAGGCATCCCCCGGGAACTGCATCTGTGCTAGGTGGATATTAGCCTCGTACAGCCACAAGTCAGCCGCGCAATGGGGGAACCTCTCCACTATAATGCATGCCATGATTCTGAAGGCGTCTAACCAATTGTCGAAACTGCGCTCTTTTCTGGCCCCACGCCTTTCTCTCCTGTCCTCCTCTTTCCTGTCGCACGTGGTTAAATCAAGTCCCTCTAGCTGTATTTCAAGCAGCGAGAATATGTCTATGAATTCTTTGCGCCATATCCTTTCTTTTACCGCTAGGGGGATGAGACATGCCAAGCCGGTGGCTTTCGTAGTCAGGGACGCCGGGCCGGGGGATGGCCTGATGTAATGATCGTTGACTACCCCACTCGGAGGTGGGCTTCCTGAAACGGGGCCGTAACCCCAACCGGGTAGCGGGGAAATCTGTTCCCCCTGGGCGGACAAGCTTACCTGCTCCTGCACTCTTGTCTGATGGGCCCACCCCGGGTCGACCATATGCCACGTGAGACCTGCCCCAGAGGCCTATCAGAGGCTGAAGCATGTATTATACCACCGCTGGGAAGCCTTCCAAAATGGCATCACAAGACTGCAGCCTGGCTAAGGTGGTGCATGCACCTTTTACTAAGATATAGGTTACCTATATCTACCTTTAATCACTGACACATATAAACCTATCTGTCACACCTATGGCAGGCCTTATCAACCCTGAAGGCAGAGTGCTTGGTTTTGTGTGAGAGGGTGTCCATGCATGAGGAGGACCCCTCTGCAACTTTCAGAGCCTATTCCCTGGGCTGTTCTGTGATGCAGCCAGACCAAATGCTCTTAAGTGCATTATAACCTCGCTGTAAATGCTAACTTTGGAATGGCTGCAAGCAAACATGATATGTTTTGGGTCAAACACTTTGGAATCCTACCACCCCCGCCAGTCCTGGCAGCAGGGGTAGAATTCCACCCTTCTAAAGGGAGAGACATGTACACACTGGTCTAACCGGTAATAGTTTAAAAGAGCCCTGGCCTCACAAAATGGATGCTGCAGCCACAGACACTAGTCTGGCCTCCTGCTGCTGACCGAAACTCCGGCAGGGGAGGCCTGGACAATAGGTTTCCTGTCACAGAGAGGTGTAACCACCTGCAATACAGGCTTTAGTGTAATGGGGCTGGGTGGGTGCACTCTGAAAGTGCTTTGATGCCAGCACTGGGGGCACATTTGGTGTGCCTGTGCATAATCCAGTCCAAACCGGTTGCAGGGGCTACCAGTCTTTGCTCAGGTGTAAAACTGGACACAGGAAATGGGTGTAGCCACACCTCTTTCCAGACCCTCCCATAGGTGGGTCGCCAGAGAATGTTCCACCCCTTTTCGTAGTATAAGTAAGGGAACCCTGGAAACAGGACTTTGGATTACACCTGGACAAAACTCTTAAACTGAATCCTGGAACTTCAGCACTCTACTAAAGACTAGAGGATGGAAGAATCTGCCTTGGGGTCAAGGAGTGACTCCCCTGTCCAAACAGGCACCAACAAAGCATTTGCCAGTCTGCATCTCCGAAGCTCCCACCGAAATCCAAAGTACTTGCAGCCCAGGCAGAGGATTTCAAGACTTCTTGAAGGCTGACCCGAGTCCCCAGCAGAGCTGAGACCCGCAGCCCTCACGAGTGATGTGGAACCGGAACTCCTGGACACCGTGCACATTTGCTAGTGCATCAACTTCCTGAGCTTTCCTGAAGTTGTGAATTGGGTTACTTGTAGCCCAAGCCCGAGCACAATCTGCATCGAGCTTGTGTGCCTACACTCCACAAGTGTTTTCTGTGAGCCCGCTTCTTGCATTTCCGCTTGAGGCTCCTTTGCAATCCCTGGTCCGTCGACTGGTGGGTCCCCTCTAAGGTAATTCTACTTTTCCTTGACATTCCCTGATTGCTCTAGACATGCCCTGACTCCCTACTAAGTGGTGAGTACCTCAGACCTTGCTGGTCTGCACCGAAGCCTATCTCTGCTTTCTGCGTTGGTTGCTGTTGCCAAGGCTTGTTGGGTCCAATCGGAAACCGACAGTGCAGCACTCGACATCCTTCATGGGACAACTCGATTCCAAAACCTGGTTGTCGCCGACACCTCAGGGTACTTGTGGCTGAAGAGTCAAGCATTACCTTCTTCACCTGAAATCACCCAACATTGGTGGGCATCCGTCTATCTTCTTCCTGGTCACTGGCAAGTGACCCAGACTCTGTCCCCTCTGCTTCTAGGTTCTTCACATCTTCGATCCAGGCTTGGATCACTCCGGACACTTTCCACTTGGATGCAAGCAGCACTTTGCGGCAGATCACAATTGAAAACGACGACAACACCGACACGAAAAGACACCTATGCATCCGGCTTCCCTGGGTGAGGTAATTTGAGTACTCCAGTGCTCCTGTGGGTGTTGACTCTAGAACCACCCAGTTTTAAAGGGGTTTGCTCCAAGTCCTCTTCTAAGTGTCCTTTATCTATAAAATTCAAACTGTAACTTTCCCTATAGAAGTCAATGATGATTTGCAGCTGTGTTTAGACACTGCACGCCTCCCCGTGGGTCCCCTGTGTCACTACCTTGGGTGGTTCCTGGTGGCCCCAGCGGTTCTAAAGGCTTTAGGCCTTGTATCTATGCAAGTCGTGGTTCCTATACCACTTTCTTAATATATAGTTTGGTACGCCCCTAGGGCTCAACGTATATTGTGCTAATTTACTGTGTGTTATTGAGTTTACTGGATGTACTTTTGCCTCTAGCCTCATAAAGAGACTAGAGGGATGTGTTTAGAATAAATACATATATGTTATATATATACCTGGTGTGGTTCTCCTTTCATTTGATCATTCACGAGATTATAGACTGGTAAAACAATCTGCTTTACATTCCTCCAAGACCTAGCCTGAAGGCTGCTCTCCACAGCTACCACAAGGATAGCGTTCAAGAAAGGTTGTCTTTAACCTACCATCAATAAGGGTCATTTGGACTGGTGCGAGGTGCCCACTAGAATAGTGTACAGCATATGCCAGGCCAACTTCTCACTTTGGTGTGGAGTGGGTGGGATTCCAGCTTGCCATTGTTTTACCAGATAATCTCAAGTGTTTGATAAATTGAAAACCACTAAAGGTACCAGATGTACAAATAATATGAGCTTAAATACAGTAAGTTCTACTGAAGTTAGAATTGTGTGTTAAGGGCTTAGCACACCCTTTCTACAACTCAAGAGAATTTAGTAGGTAAACAATTAGAGTAGGTAGGTGCATACATCACACCTCACTAGTCATGTCTTCAAGCCCAGAAACCGGTAAACAACCTTTACAACGCAACTTTTACCACGCAGTTCCTTTATGACGCAACTTTTACAATGCAAACCATTACAACGCATTGCGCTAGGGGGCGCTCTAGGATAGGGAATAGGTTTAATTTACTATCCAACACCTTCCCTACTATCCACGGGGATTGGAGTTGGAATAGTAAATTAAACTATTCACTATCCAGCGCCCCAAAGCACTATGCGTTGTAAAGGCATGCGTTGTAAAAACCGCGTTGTAAAGGCATGCGTGGTAAAAGCATGCATTGTAACGTCATACATCCCCAGGAACCAGTAGGTCCCTGCCAGATGTCAGTAGGTTACAGGCATCCAAGTATGACACATTCCTTTTTTTAAAATTAAGGGCTCTGTGTACTATGAGGAAATTGAAGACAGGCAAAAGTGCCAATAACGAACACCTCAGAGATGATCTTACAAAGGCTTCAGTGCCTGAGGGGTCAGGCAATGGAGATGGGGCAGCAGCAGAGGGAGAGCCCAGTGGTATAAACCAACAGGACTCAGACTCTGATGCTGACAGGCAGGTGACAATGACCTGGACCTGGACAATCAAGCTCCTACTGGAGATGAAGAAGAAGGCCAAGGTGGCACTCTCTTTGTTGTCCCAGGAAGAGTGGGAGGTATGCCTGGAAGACCCAGATCTCCTTTTTTGGAGTCTGACCATTCTGATATATCTGTAGGGACTCTTCTCATAGGGGGAAACCTCTGAAGACAAGAGAGAAAGGCAAATGAGAATTCAGACACATCAGCTGAGAATAAAGAGACAGCTGGTAGCCTTAGAAAGGGAGTCCCTAGAGCTTGAACGAGCTAGAAAAAATATGGGATTAGAGTCCCATGGTGGCAGCAACTTCCCTAGTGATAGAGAAAGGTCTTAGGACCATAGAAACTTAAACAAGATTGTCCCTCCCTACCAGAGAGGGGATGACATCCACAAATGGATGACTGCACTGGAAAGGGCCTGCAAAGTTCAGAAGGACCCCCAGGAGCAGTGGGCAGCTATCTTGTGGCTCTCCTTTGCAGACAAAGGTAGAGACAAGCTCCTCACTGTCAGATATGAGGATGATGATGGGTCTACAGTCCTGAAGAGTGCTCTGATTGAAGGGTTTGGCCTAACCACTGAGCAATGTAGAATAAAGTTCAGTGATACCTAAAAGCCACAGACTTAGGACTGGGTTGACTTTGTAGATTGTGCTACCAAGGCTCTGGAAGGTTGGATACAATGCAGTAAGGTGTGTGATTTTACAGGATTGTATAACTTAATTATGAGGAAGCAGATCATCCTTAATATTTGTCAGAAATAGCTTTTCCACCAGTACCTTGTGGACTCTGATCTGACCTCTCCCCAAGAATTGGAAAAGAAGGCAGACAAATTGTAGTGTAGTTCCTATATTCCCAATAGGCTCTGCGTATTGGAATAACATAAACTTCAGTGTAGACGTAGGACTGAGGTCGACTAGGTCTCTATTGAATATGTTAGACTTAATTATGAAATGCCAGCTAGCTCAGAGGTCACTAGAAACTTTCTCGAGTAAACAAGAAGGTGCTAACTTTCTTGAATAGACAAGAAGGGATTAGTTTCTGACAACCGCATAAACATGACAACTTTGCTCCCCCAGAATAAGGAGTATATCTCCAGAGTTGTGGAAACAATAGATAGCTTTTTCACTCAGTTAGGCGTGCATGCTTCGTTTCACCAGAAGTGCAGAGAAATAGAGAGACGGGCGTTTTCAATAAAAGTGGTTATTTATTGAGCAGTCTACTTTCTCATGCAAGAGAAGTGAATTGCCACAATTGCAATACTTGTCATAAAGTAAAGTGCATATAGTAAAATGAGTATTATGAAATAATACTGTAAAAGCATTTATATGGTTTCTAAGCCATAAGATACTTAAAATGGATAAAATACATACAATGATAAAATAATGACTAAACGTACTCAACTGGTGTTTCTAAGATACGCCTACCCCAGTATACCTAACCTAAGCCTAGTACAGGGAAGGAGTAGATGAGTTACAGTTTTGCCAAGAATCTGAATCAAGAATTCTCCAAGAGTCTAATCAGCTCCGTACCTTGGTTATAGAATGAAGGAGGTCTTTTATCGCTTTTGAAGGACTCGATCTCCCAGCAACCCGCAAGGGTGACAGTGAAACACTGGAGCTGGATTTCTCGGCAGGAGAAAAGACAGCGTCTTTCTCAGTGCGTCAGTGGGAGTGTCGGCTTCCTTCGGCATGCGTATCAGCAGGGCGTCGGGCAAGTAGATAGCCGATCTGCTCCAAACAACCGTGTGTTGCTTAAGGCAGATGCTGGTATATTTATACCTGGAAGGTGCCAAGTTTGACGTAAGGTTAGACATAAGACGTCACTAAGAACTCACAGTTCTTTCAGGACTCCAGGAGTTCTAGGACAAATCAATACAGAAGCAGGGGGAATTCCCGGGCTGCTGGAGGCTTGGTTTGTTCAAGAACGCATTGTGCTTTCTAGGAGTCTATGGGAGTAGCCTTGCGGTATTTGGACTGGATTGGCTATGTCTTAATATGGGTATGATTCTTATGCCTATGTAAGGATATGATTTGATATAACCACATAATGGCATGAAATAGGGAATATTTACTAGAGTCCTAGAATCATCTACAACACCCACTCCACGTATAATGTCCATCATTACTAAATACTAAGCAATGTTTAAGCATATCTATGCATGTGTTTTCCATCCCACCCCAAAATACATAAAATGCATTTGAAATGGTATATACATGAAAAATGAGTATTATACTGTACGTTTTTTGTAAGCAGAGGTGTCATTCAGATAAGGCATATATTGCACATTTTAGAATGTTGACTGAATGAATCACGAAATGTACATTTATGAAATGGCTCTTAATACAGAAGAAAAGGTCGAGACCATTTCATCACATAGTTATAGAAGACTGTACATGTGCTAGAGACTAAGTAAAAATATTGTCTCTAGAGTTTCTAATATTAGAAATCTTGTTCTCTAAGAATAGTTCTACTTTAAGCAGAGTATCATGAGCCAAAAAGGTAAATATTTTGGGAACTTGGAAAAAATCAATTTCGCTTTCTGGGAAAAAAAATAGTTCCAAAATGTTTTAGGTTCGGTTTATCGAAACTGAAGGATGAATTCAGATTTCAGGGAACGCCGTGTGCTTGCTTTTTCAACAGTTATTCTCGTTGTTAGGAGAGAACATTAATTCAGATAGGCTGGCAAAAAATTTGTCTACAACAGTAGGTGAAAGTTGGGCCATTTCCGAAAAAGTGGAAATAGTGCATATGTGAGATGCATTACCGTCAGCGTTATCTGGATCAGCAATGTTCACAGAAGGTTGTACCTGTGTGCCGCTTTCATCTCGTACCTCACCGCCACCTAATCGTAATTGTGAGGTCTCAAAGAATGCCGTCATCAGAATGGGTAGCCGCTGGGGACAACACGTTGCATGAGCCGCTACCGAACCAAGCAAAGTATCGATATCCATAGGTACTGCTGATGGAAGTGTGAGACAGACGTCTAACATGCATTCTTATCCGGCAAAGCGGGCATCGTAGAACAGGTAAGATGCAACCTTGTCAGATTGATCTGAATGAAAGAAACCAGGTAGTATTCAGATCTCTTAGCCGAGCCAAGCCGAGGACTTTAGTAATCCTCTCTCGGTATTGCATTGCTAGGATCGTGTCTTCCATTGTAGCCGGAATTTTGTCTGACTTGACTTGCCATATCGGAGCAGAAGGAACAAAAATAAGATTCCTGCTACGAGTCCCAAGATGAGAGGCAGGTCGCCGAACACAGAGTGCACGAATTTCGGGAAGATGCTCAGGACTGCTTCAAAGGGTGCTAACAGTCCCGAAAAAATTGTCTTAAACACACGTGCGATACCACTGGTATCGGACATGTTTAAGATTTGGCTTAACATTTCTACGAAATGTACGGGGCAATTTGTTGATAATAATGTATGTATCTCGGCTGCTGTCCTTGCAACTTGCAGATCATACGTTTCTCTAGACGAGGTTAAAGGCACAGTTGTTTGTAAAAGAACAGACTTCATTCTGCTTAAAGTATCAATTTGAATAGAAGAGATATTCAAAGAAGGCCATATTGCTGCCTCCATGTCTGGCTTGTTGCTTGGATACAATACTTGCATACAACAAGTGACCCTGAAAGTAACGCTCACGAGATAGGCCGTTAATGGCACCATGCCACAACAGCTGAAATTGTAATGGTGCCATGTATTATCCGTTCAATGACAGGTTTTTCGGAGACTGTCAATAGTAATCTTTCTAGTTTTTCAATGCTCAGCACCGTATAGTCTGCCCCTCTTTGTGCCAAAGAGATTTGTTTATCAGTAAGGTTAAAGATAGAAAATAATGACGTTGTGTTTATCAGATGCCATGGCACGTAGCCTGAACGCAGATTTTGTAATGTCCAGCCCAACTGTACAATAGAACGTAATTGGGACTGGCCATGTTGTAACATTAGCTTATCCTGTTCTATTATATCAATAGCAGATAATACAATGCTGTCTAGTGAGTAAATTCTGGAGGACAGAGTCGTTAACCCATTGTCCACTACAGACAGTGATTTTTCCAAATCAATACAATCAATTTCTAGTATTTTTTTTTGTAGTTACAATTTGCATTACTTTCCAAGCTTCATTGTAAGCTGCGTATATACCGGCGTATATAAAACGTTTTTGACGCTGTTTGCGAGGTCCCAGTAAGAAATCTCGCAAGTCAGCACCTTCTTTAAGTAAAGTCAAGTGTTGCTTAATTTAAGGTAGTGTGGATTTCTGTAGCCATTCAATGCATAGTTTTCCTACACTATAGGTTGTTATTATCCCTGGATTTTGTCTATCGGAATATCTTAGGTCTGGCCTATTCTCTTTGAACCCCTGTATTTTGTTTAGGAATCTATCTTGACAGTTATTAGTGTCTGTGGGCCAGATCAACCATTTGTTCCAATTAGGAACTGTTCTGTTGTGTTTTAAAATATGGGATACGTCTATCTCCACTTCTGTAGTGCTATTACTATCAGGTATGGGTTTTGGTATAGACGGTTTGTTTAAGTCCTTTATCCTGGCTAGGCCAAGACAGGTCGTTTGTTGAATGGTGTCATTCAGGAACAATATTTGTTCTGGGATCATGTAGGCTCTGAATAATGATTCTAAACCTTGTACCTGCCAGTCTTTTGTACCCCAGACAGTTTTTGTTTCAATGTTGTTTTTCCAAAATTCAAAACCAAACGTAGACATTTTTTCATAACATTTTTCAGTATAAATCAGTTTATTATTTGTCAACATGTTTTTCATTCATGTCTTATTCATAATTTTAAAATAAAACGTTTCTGGATCAGTGATATTAAACCCTGAAAAGTATGGGAATTTCTCAAAAATGTTTTGAGCTGCCTTTTGGCGGAGTTGGACAATGTTCCCATTGATTATAAATAAAAACATTTCTAGGATTAGCCGATTTGTGCAAATAGTGATGCCCATAGTGCTTAAAGCAATACATTTCTTCATAATTTGATGAACCTTGTGAATAATCATGTTCTCTATATTTTGCTGACATTTCTAAATCTGACATCATATTGTTAATATTTTCAAAGTCCCAATCATCAGAGAAAGTACTAGGTGATACAAAGTCACTTAAAGAAACCTTGAACTGATGTGGATATTTCAAGAGTTCAACCGGGCCATAGATTTCGTAATCAGTAGCGTCCCATGCTACACCACCAGGTATAGGAATGGCTGTGATGTTCACTGATGATAGTTCTCTTTTTTCAATGTGAGAGGATCTGTGAGGTTTTAGAACCAAGTTGATGTTCTGACTTGCTGTGTCCATTGTACTGTATTTTCCATCAATCATTGTTCCCAAGCTTAGAACCAAAATAAGGAAAAGTACACCTAAAATAATCCATAATTCAATCCAGGGTGAAATCAGATATGTTTCCCCAAGTTGATGAAAGAGTTCTGTAATTTTGTCTTTGAAAGTTTTGTTTGCTGGCTTCTCTTCATGTTCACTAGGATCTTCAGAAAAGTCATGGAAATTGATAGAATAACCAGAGGCAGTTCTGTCAATTGTTTGAATGGCATCAGGATTGTTATTAATCTTTGTAGTTGCTTCTTCCTTTGTCATGTTAGTATAGTCAGAGGCTACATCATTGTAGACAGGTGTTTCTTGATGAAATGTTGCAATTTGGGTTTCAAGAGGCACAAGTTCCATTACTTTGTTGCATAGTCCTTTTTTATTCACTGCAGGTTTATCAAATGTGATTAGTCTCTCAGTTTGAACCTCTTGGATTGTAGCAAGGTTTGGTCTTCTGCTACTTCTTGGGAGTCCACTGGGCCTACTACTTATTATTGGCCACATGGTTGTGGTTTTACCAGGTCAAATGATACAACTCTGTTCTCCTTTTTACCAGCAAGGGGCAGTAGTACTACTGATCTTGTTCCGCTGATAGCTAAGACATGTACTGCTTTTCTGTAAGAAGGCCCAAATTCCTTCTTTACCGCAATTTTTTCTCTGACCAGAACCCCAATCTATGGAATCCAGAGAGGTCTTGCTGAGACAGGTGGTTTTTCTTCAGTGGCCGTTGGCTTTAGCTGTGTGTTACTTAGACTTCTTCTTGTTTCATTCAAGTCCTGTAAAACAGCCAAACGATCTTTGATATCAAAAAGCTTTTTGTTCCACCACTGAAGTCTGACAATCGAGATCTTCGATTATCATTCTTGTACCAAACAAAAGTTCATACGGAGTGATTCCACCCAGAGAATTTCTTGGCATATTATTTAGACTACGTTGGACACTTATTAGATGTTTGACCCACCCCTTACCCAAACCTAATACCCTCGCTGTTATAGATTGCTTTATGTCACGGTTTTTTCTCTCCACTACCGCATTTCCCTCAGGATGGAATGGACTAGAGTACCGCAATGCAATGACCAAGCTGGTCATGGCCTCCTTGTTGGCTCGAGAGCTAAACGCAGGACCCTGGTCAGAATGTAGCATGCCAATTGCGTATGTGCCGATAAAGTCTTGCAAATCTTTTATAACAGTTCTGGCGCCAGCGAGCGCTGGGGCCACATCCAAATGAATCTCGTCCTAATAATTATGGGATCGCATTTGTCTGGTCGGACGCTTGCCTGTAGATAGTCTAATGCCGTCTAATAGAGGGGTCTTGGCTAGTCTTACTGTGCTAGAATCAGATATTTGGTCCGGTTCATAACTGCGATCTCTATTGCAGTCATGACAATCTATTGCAAAGTTATAAACTTGCACGCTCATTCCGGGCCACCAGTATCTTGATTGCAATTCTACTAGAGATTTCAGGATCTCTTGGTGCCTCAGAACCATTCCCATGTGTGCTTCTTAAATCAAGTAAGCCCTCCGGTTCGTGTTTGGAATTACTCTATCCCCCACTCCAGGGATTTGAGCAAAAGGAACGGAGTTCGCATCAATTATGTATGTATTTCCGAGTGGATAATTTAGAGGTAACAAGCATAATTGCCTTCCATTGAGGCTTTTACTGCTAGTAGAGTTTCTCCATCTATTTGTTTTTTAGAACGCTTTTTCGTAGCTACGGAAGCCGGTTGACCAGCTGCCGCTGTGGCTTTATTAGTCAATGAATTCCCTGCAACATGAACGCCATCATGTTGAAGATTATGCGTATGTATCACGTGAGTCTTTTGTAGTTCTACTGTAAAAGAACTTCTTGTTCCCATAGTTTTTTATGATTTATTGTGCCACCTGTCTCATCTTTGTAACCATTTTCAATCCAGGTCTGCATGGAATTATTGTAAGATTCGACGCAGTAATGTGAATCGCACACTATTAGTGTGGGGAATTTGTGATCTGCATTTTCAAGCACCATCTTAAAAGCCTGTAGTTCAGCTCGCTAAACTGTACAATTTCTGAGCAATTCAGTTCTAGTGATTAAAGGTCTAAGTTTTCCTATGCGCCAGCGACCTTTTACAATCGCACATGCCGCATTGTAAACTTTTTTATCCACAACGTAGTGTTGTGCAAATCTGTCTGTGTAGATTACACAGGTGTACTGTTCCAGAGGTAGAATTTCAGCTGGCAGAGGACATTCGTATTCGTATTGGAGAAATTCTTGCATTTTTAAGTTAGGACCAAATTCGTATACTACATCTGATGCAGCAAGAGAATTAACCCATTGTATCCATCTCAGATGTAAGGCTTCAGCATTCGGAATGCTTGCTTTTGTTACTGCTTCTAGGGCAGGTATCGGTGTAACGATTATTATGCGTTTACCTTGTGCCAGGGCTCTTTCTTTTGCTACAGCAGTTTGTACTGCAGTTAGAATCTTTACAGTGGAACTGAATTTCATTTCAGCTTGTGTGTACAACTGTTATTTTTAAGCTATTGGGACCGTTTCTTCCTCATTAGAGGTTAGGTATGTAAATCCACATCTTCCTGGGATGACTCGGATCACAAGGTTGCGTTCTTTCGCGCGTGTTTGCAGTTTTGTTTTAGTTAACATGTCTGTTTGTAATGATCGTAAAATTTCTGTGTGTTTCTGAGTCCAATCAGTTGCTTTGAAATCAGGTTTTATTAGTTCAAAGAGCGGTTTAACCCTCTCTGCATAATTTAGAATGTAAGTTCTTCCGAAATTCAGGAAACCTAGAAGTGATTGTAAGTTTTTCAGCTTTTTTGGAGCTTGGAGTACTGCACACTTCTCTAAGAAGTTGTCTGCTAGGCTTTTGCCTTCCCTTGATAACTGATATCCTAAAAATAGGACCGTGAGGTGGGCAATTTGTGACTTTTTAAAGTTAAATTTGTACCCTTCAGATGCGAACCCAAGTATGATGGTGTTCACTCTTTTTAACTGTGTCTCCAGGTCATCGTCTGTTAGATAGATATCGTCGACATAAGATAATGCCTCATCATCATACATTTGTAGTAATTATGTTACCCTGGCTGAAAATAATCCTGGGCTATTCTTGAATTCCTGTGGGAGACGACAAAATTGCTTTTGGGTCCCCATACTGGAGAAAGCGGTCAAATACCTGCTTTCTGGTGCTATGTTTCGACAGAAGAAACCATTTGAAATACCTAATGTTGTCTTGTATTTTTTGCGCATGATATTATTCATTAGTGCTGCACTGTGTGAGTTTTGTACTGCAAATGTTTTGCAACAAGTGTTTAAGTGTCTATAGTCCAATACTAGACGATATGAATTGGCTGGTTTGGAGACAGGAAACAAAGGATTGTTCATTTGTGAGGTGCATGTTTCAATCACCCCCTGGTACTCAAGTTGATCTAAGATGTCCCTGACTTGTTTTTGTAGCTTCTTGCTTAACAGGATACTGCCTTTGTGCAGTAGGTTGATTTTTTATCTGGATTGTATGGTGAGGAGAATCTTCATCCCATCCTCCATGATTTGTATATAATGCAGGGGCTTGGGCCACTGCCCATTTTCTAGCATATGCGTATTTTTATGAATTGGAATGTGATTTGAGATGGCAGGCATAATCATTTCTTCTGGTGGCCAGTCCTTTTCTGCTAGAAGGATATCATAACCTTTAGATAGGTTCTCTCAGAAGAGACCTCTTATTTTCTTAGTTTTGTCCCCCTCTACAGGTAATGTTATTTCATATAATTTATGGGGCACGCTAACTCTGGTATCTGCAGTTTCCACTTGAATGTGTTCATTCGTGTCCACTGTCTCCTGAAGATTCATCAGGATCTTGCGAGCTATGGTCACTTCTGCTGCGCTGTCTAGCATTGTCTGGGCCCATTCTCCGTTCTTCAGTTGTGTCCTCAGAATCCTCGGCATGTTTTACTTTATTACTGGCTACCTTCTTTTTGGGAAACTGTAATTTTTTACTTTGATGAGCAGGTTCTTTGTCTTTGGACTTGACGCGCTCTTCTTTATGTTCTAATCATCCACTTCTTTCCGATTTCTGTGAGGAAGTCTGAAAAGATCGAGAGGGGCGTGCATCAATATCTTGATATCTGTCAAGTTTTCTAAAATTTTCCCTATTTCTAAAGTTATATCTTTTTTCAGAGGGCTCCCGTTGTTGAGACTTGCCCCCCCCCATTCTGGAGATCTATCTCACCTTCCTCTGGTCTGAAACTGTTTATCTCTGGGAGAGGTCTGTTTATTACCTTCCCACTTCTTATTTTGAGTTATTACATTATTTTTAATGAAAGTTTTTTCAGGATTTTCAGTTAGTTGTGGTTTTAGTGATTTCCCACCCAAACTGTCTCTACCTAATTCTTCATAGGATTTTTCTTTTTTTTAATATATTTTTTATTTTTCCAAGTTGCACAGATTACACATCATAACACATTTACTATCCTACTTTCTCCGCAGTTAATAAACAATATCTTTTATTTGTAATTACATTTCATTACAATTCATTACATCAACTTTGATTAGTTATGTCACCGCCTCCTGGTTAAAACAAAAATAAGGTTATAAGAGAAAGGAAAAATAACCAAAATAATGAAGGAGATACCCCTAAGACGTGAGATTAACATGTCCGGGAAAGTAATTAGTCTCCAAATGCTGCTTCCATCTACAAATGGGATCCCATATTCTTAGGCCTAGCATCCTCCCTTTCCTGCTTTTTCGCGCATAAATGGACTTTTACAGATTATATGCCGTTAGAAGATTAGCCAACCATACTTGCATTGCTGGGAGGGGTTTATCCAGCCAAGCCCTGGCTATACTTAATCTGTATACTGCCATAGCGATAAACAAGAATTCTCTCTGGGGCTCATTTGTTTCTGGTCCTATCCCTAATAAGATTCTTGTAGGGTTAAGCATTACTTGAATATCTAGGGATTGATCTAAGAACTTCTCTATAACCCTAATTAAAGTGTGCAATTAACGGCAGGTAGCAAAGATATGAATTATACCTGCCTCTGCTGAATTACATTGTGGACATAATGTACCTGTGGTACCAACCCATTTTGCTATTCTTGCTGGTGTGAAATACAATGAGTATAAGGTTTTGTAGTGCTGTTATTGTAGGGGGGCAGAGCAAAGAATTGTACGCCCCAAATCCAAGGAGTCCTCAAACCAACCTTCTTCTCCATTCAGTTTCTCTGCCCATTTCTTACTGTATTTCTCTCTATCACCAGCTTTTCCTTCTAATAGACTTGCATGAAAACTGCGAATAGTACATTCCCCCCCATCCTGATTTTCTCCAGTATATCTATTTTAGCGAAGCCCGCCGGTCCTCCCTGTTTGGTATTCAAAAAATGTCTTACTTGTAAGTATTTAAAGAAGTCCCTCCTGTCTATTCCGAATTTAATTACCAAATCTGAAAACTGCAGAAATCCCTCCGTATCCATCACGTCACCAACCTGGTGGATCCCCTTCTCTGCCCATCCGGCCATCACCATATCTGCGAAGACTGGTACTGGAAAGGACTTGCTTTTATACAGTCTGGTATACCAATTAAACCTCCCGAGGCTAGATCTTTTTAAAAAAGCATTCCAGACTTTGATGGCGGCCCCCACTGTCTTAAATTAGGTTCTTTTATAATATCCAAAGTCAATACAGTTTAGGAAGCAACTTTCCGTCTCTACCTCTAGCACTGCAGTGTATATTTTCGTGGAATAGGTAGTGATTCTCTGGTTGAGTCCCTGCATATATTTAATGGCAGCTGCCCAGTAGTATAATTTAAAATATGGTGCGCACCCCCCCCCTGTCTCTTGGCAGGGATATGAACCTATAAGCTCTGTGAGTCTTTCCTTGTGCCCATATGAATCTGTATTATCTCTAGTGCATTAAACCATTTGTTTTAAAAAAAATAACGTATTGCCCTAAAAAGATTATAAAAACTTTGGTAATATTAACATCTTAATGACATTGGTACAGCCCACTAGAGATAGGTGCAAATTGTTCATTCTCTCTAGGTCAAGCTTTACCCTATCCATTAATGGGGCGATATTGCTCTGTACCACTATATCTAAATCTGCTGAAATTGCCACTCCCATGTATATTGCCGTGCTTACCACCCTTTGGTCATTGCAGTTTACAAGCCTATTGCCTACTATTTGTGTCTTGCTTCTATTTAAACTATATCCTGACACCTGCCCAAATAGCTGCACCTCATACTCTATTTCTCCGATAGCTGCAGATGGATTAGGTGTCAAAATGGCGACATCGTCCGCGTAAGCCAACGATTTAACTTCGCAGCCATTTTCTCTCATTGCGAGAATCCCAGGGTTGCCTTCCAATCCCTGGAGAAAAGGGTCCAGATGTATAGCAAACAGCAGGGGGGATGATGGACAACCTTGCCTGGTCCCTCTACATATCTTAACTGCAGCCGAATGTCCCCTATTGACCCTAATCCTTGCTGTTGGCCCTTTGTAAAGAGTCTGGATAGCTTCTATATAGCCTTATCCTATGCCACTCCATTTCAATGCTTGCCACAGGTAATCCCAGGAGACCCTATCGAACGCCTTCTCCGCGTCTCAAAAAAGTGCTGCCATAGGGTCTCCCAGGGTACCTGCCGCATCTAACATTGTAATCAACTGCCTGACATGTTGTGTAGTGCCCTTGTCATGTTGTATGGGGCTTACCACCACCTCTATGATCCCAGTGATCCTCATAGCCAATATTTTAGAATATGTTTTAGCGTTGGCGTTCATTAATGTGATCGGTCTGTAGGAGCCAGGTATAGTTGCAGGTTTCCCTTTTTTTAAGATCACAATAATGTCAGCTTCTCCCCATGTCTCAGGTGTTGACTCCCCTTTTTGTGCCTGCTGCATAACATTTAACATGTCTTCAGCAATGTTTCCTTAAAAGACCTTATAAAACTCCACCGGCAGCTGATCCGGGCCCGCTGCTTTGCCCGAAGGGAGACTAGCCAAGGCTAACATAAATTCCTCGAGGCGGAAGGGAGAGTCCAGCCACTCCCTTTGTTCCGCTGTGAGGAATGGCTTGGAAATATCCCTTAGATAACTGTCTATCTCTGCTAGACCTCATGTGTTGCCACTGGCATATAGCTCCTTGTAAAACTGCCTAAAAACCTCCCTCACTGAATCCGCTTCTGTGACTGTGTTACCCTGCCCATCCACTATTTCCTTAATGTCTGCCGCCGCTAGCCTCTGCCTAGTTCTTATGGCTAGTATGTGGCCGGCTCTTTCACTTAACTCGTAAGCAGCCTCTTTTTTAATCAGGTAAGTGCTGCTGTATAGCTAGAGCTAATTCATCCTCTTCCTTGAGTAAGTTTCTAGAGAGTTCCTCTATTCTTTCTTTTTCCCTTTTTTGGCTGGAAAGTACAAAGCTCAGTGTCTCGCCCCTGACTCCTGCTTTAAATGTGTCCCATACCACCGCCAGGGGTGCGGTTCCTCTATTGATCTCCCAGTAACTCTTAATCCAACCACCCATGTGATTTTTGTATGTCTCGTCCTTCAATAGCGCTCTTTCAAAAGTCCATTGGGTGGCCTTTCTTTGTGCCTGTCCTAGTCTGTCAAGATTAAAGGGCTGTGGTCAGAAATAATGTGTGGTTTCCTTTCTATATGTACATCAGTCATCAGGGAGTTAGAAATAACAAAATAGTCCAGCCTAACCATAACTTTGTGGGAAAATTAATAGAAAGTGCTACCATCTATATTAGGGTGAGTCTTAATCCATGGGTCATCCAGGGAGTTATGCACCACCATGTCTGAAAGTGCTCTATGTACCCTCTTCTTCCTCCCCATATAATGACCCTGTGGTTGAAGAAAGATACTACTGGGGTCATGAATATTAAAGTCGCCACAGCATACTATCGGCTCTGGCCACTGTGCTAGCTCCGTATCTAGATGTTGAAAGACTTCCGGGTCATCCTCTGTTGACCCATATATTGTGGCATGTGTTAGTTTATCTCCCTTGATTCCTAACTCTAATAGAGCCCATCTACCCCATAGGTCCTCCTTCTTTCTTATCACCACCACATCATTTCTTCTCCCCAATACAGTGACTCCCCTAGTTCTTAGTGACTGTTTAGAGTTTGCCAATACAGTAAACGCCAGATGGTCCAGTAGGTTTCCTCTTTATGCCTCAAGATGTGTTTCCTGCAAGCAAACTAAATCCAACTGTAGAGTTCTTAGTAGTGCTGTAACCCTAAGTCTTTTGTTCGCATCATTAAGTCCACAGACATTGATTGTAGCTATCCTACAGGACATTAAAATACATCAGACGTCTTGCCCATCATAGAAAACCATTCATGAAACATTTCTTTGTACTTATTCTGGCAGATAATTACAATTATTCCAGAGAATAAATAAGCTGTGCCATATTGCTTTTGTTGTTGTTTTGTCTTTAACCTGCTGTCTCTTGTTCTGTGCTGTTCCTCACAACATAAATCCTTTCTTGCTTGAATTCCCCCCCATACTTCCTTCCCCCCCAATTGCCCCCTTGTCCCCCCCCAAGCTGCCTGACCCCCTCCCTCCCCTCTACTGGCAAATAGGTCAGAGTGACCTATGTGTGGCTGCTTTGGATTGTGGAGGCCGCACCGCCCTCCCTCCCACATCCTACCACATTGTGCTCCCCTATGCTCTCCCTGCTCTTTATTCTTTATTCCATGTGACCCTGTTTCTTCAATTCAGACTAAAAACTCACCTCTCTATATAAGTGCCCTTACCAAAAACTATTATACTCTGTCATTCTACCGATTTCCTAGAATTTAACTCGTATTGAACTATTTAGCCCCCCTTCTGGGACTTGAGCGCCTCCAAGAATTGCTGCGCTTTAATCTCGGAAAGACACATCCTCACCTTCCCCCTAGTTATTACCTTCAGCCTGGCTGGAAATAGGAGGTATGCCTCTGAGCCAATAGATTGGAATGGCTTTATTAATTGCCTAAGCCTCCATCTTCTTTCCACCGTTACGTGGCAGAAGTCTGGCCTGGCAAAAAAGCTAATGCCCTCAAATGTTCGTTTACTATCCGGTCTTGCATTGTCCCTTATTTCTTGTCTAAGGAGGTAGTTCCCTACATTTATGAGTATTGCCCTTGGCAGGCCCGCTGGTCCATCACCCCCTGCTCCTCTCTCTTTCTTTTGCTATGTGTACGTTGGACCTCCTGCTCCCACTGCCACTCGGATTCAGGAAAAGCGCCTTTTAATAGTTTCACAACGATGCTCATAATGTCCTGCCCCTCTGTCCCTTCTTCCACACCCAAAAGACGAATGTTATTACGCCTCTGGCGATTTTCAAAGTCTTCGAGTTTCCACTGCAGATCCTCTGTTATCTTTTCTTGTGTGTCTTTAAAGTTTTGCCAGGTACTCATATCCTCCTCCAGTTTCCCTGTTCTCTCTTCTAGCTCGGTGACTCTAGCAGCCATTTCGTCGTATAGTCTATTAACCTTTTTCATGGTGTTATGGATTTTTTTTGTGGTTTGCCTTGCCCTGCCGCTTTCAGTTCTTGCCTCCCCCTGCATCTGTTTAATGTGTTGAGTAACATGTCAAAGGGGGTCTGGAGAGGGACATTCTCAGGGGAGCTCTTCCATCAACGTCCAAGGGGTTATTGCCTTCCTGGTGTGGCTGCGAGGTAGTGGAGTAATCCCATGCCAGCTTGCACCCAAGATGGATAGGGGGTGCCGAGCCCGAGCCCGATCCCGAACCATGTCTCTTTAGACGAGGCCATCTTTTCTTCTGTGTGCTTTGTTTATCTGAAGAGCTAGAGCATGAGAGTGATCCCTCCTCTGAAATAAGATCACAAATTCTAGTAGTGTCTGTTTCCTCAAAGGGTGAAAAGAAGCATTCTCCTTCACCATAACCTTCATTGTCTTTTTTTCCAGTGTAGCATTGCTCCCCCAGGTACCTCTAGCCTGCAGTGATGAATTAAGCTCAGCCTCAACTTGCAATAGGGACTCCAGCATGCCTGCATTTCCTGTTCTGTTACTCGCCATTCCTGTGTCTAGGACCTTGGAGTTTGCCCCCCCAGCAGTCGTGCCCTTCTCACCGTGCTCGGGACCTTCCAATTCAGCCTCCTTGCTTGAGGGTGCGCTGTTTCCAGAGCCGTGCTCTGAACCGCAGAGTTGCCTAGCGACTGTAACTTCTGCGTCCTGAACATCCACGAGGACGTTTCCGCATTGATTCTGCTTGCCATCGGCTGGTGCGGAGTGCCTCGGAATGAAAGCCTCAACCAAGGTAGGCTGCCTTAATCCCGTATCTTTATTTGTCTTCTCATTCACTTTCCCCTGCTTTTGTCTGCCGACAATGCCGCTCTGGTCCTTGGCAGGGCTAGGTTGCTCTACCCGCGCTTTCTCCTTCCCACGGCTCTCCAACTTCTTTTCTTTGACTGTGGGGGTTATAGTCTTTCTAATCGCTCCCGAGCCCACTGCTGGGGCCCGACAGCATCACCGACCGCCTTACTTCCTCCGCCGTTACTCGCGCTGTTTCTCGTCGTGCTCGGATCCAGTTGCGTTTTTGCCTTCTCTTGCCTCGTAGATCGAGGAGGCAGAGGGGGCAGGGGGGGCATCTTTGCCAAGCTGGAACTGATAGTGATTGCCAAATATTGAATTTTTCTTTTAAGCCGGTACAATCCTCGGGTGATCGGTTCTTTTTTATTCAAGAGTTTCCAATCCGAGAGTTTGGAGTGTATCCAGAGTATTAGGGCCATCGGGGGCAGCACAGCATCCTTCTCAATACTCCATCAGCGTGTCTGTGTGAGGGAGAGTGGCTTGATGCAACTGCTCAGCACAACCTCATGGCAGCCATCTTCCTTCATTGGATTTTTCAAGTAATCTGGCAAGTTCAAAAGGTTGTTCTGCTATATCTGTTTCTTTTAATTTTTGGCAGATTGCCACAGATGCTGCTTCTCCTTTATGTTGGCTAGTAGTATAGCTGAGACTTGCTTAAAGTCTTTCAGTAATTTCATACCTAGATTTAAAGCAGGCTCTGGACCGTATTCATTTAGAATCTGTCTTAGTACATCTGGTATAACCGCCATAGACGGAACACCATGTGTTTTTGTGTAGATTGAGGCAAAGACTGTTCCCCACGTATCACAGTGTTCCACATATGGTACAATCCCCATTGGTAGGCAGATTGTCAGAATTCTGTGTTTTTCGTGAGGGGTAGTATCAGGAAATACTGCCTCTATTTGAGTAATTTTTTGAGCTAACCAGAACGGAATTTGTTCCCGTTTTGTGGGTAACTTGCCAATGACTGATTGTATAGTCTGTGGTGTAATTTTATTAGTGTTCCCCTGGTGAGGGGTGTGCTGTGGAATTTTTATTGCTGGTTGGACTGTTAAAGTCTGCATAACATATTGTACCAATTGTCTTTTACGGGAAAAAGGGGTCTGTGTGAAAAGCACGACTGAGTTACTTTATTATCTAGCGTTAAATTATAGTCTTACCAAACGTTGGGCGCCATGTAGTGTAGTTCCTATATTCCCAATAGGCTTTGCGCATTGGAATAACATAAACGACAGTGTAGACGTAGGACTGAGGTCGACTAGGTCTCTATTGAATATGTTAGGCTTAATTATGAAATGCCAGCTAGCTAAGAGGTCACTAAAAACTTTCTCTTGTAAACAAGAAGGTGCTAACTTTCTTGAATAGACAAGAAGGGATTAATTTCTGACAACCGCATAAACATGGCAACTTTGCTCCCCCAGAATAAGGAGTGTATCTCCAGAGTCGCGGAAACAATAGATAGCTATTTCACTCAGTGCTTCGTTTCACCAGAAGTGCAGAGAAATAGAGAGACGGGCTTTTTCAATGAAAGTGGTTATTTATTGAGCAGTCTACTTTCTCGTGCAAGAGAAGTGAATTGCCACAATTGCAATACTTGTCATAAAGTAAAGTGCGTACAGTAAAAGGAGTAATATGAAATAATACTGTAAAAGCATTTATATGGTTTCTAAGCCATAAGATACTTAAAATTGATAAAATACATACAATGATAAAATAATGACTAAACGTACTCAACTGGTGTTTCTAAGATACGCCTACCCCAGTGTACCTAACCTAAGCCTAGTACAGGGAAGGAGTAGATGAGTTACAGTTTTGCCAAGAATCTGAATCAAGAATTCTCTAAGGGTCTAATCAGTTTGGTTACAGAATGAAGAAGGTCGTGTATCTCTTTCTCAGGACTCGATCTCCCAGCAACCCGCAAGGGTGACAGGGAAACACTGGAGCTGGATTTCTCGGCAGGAGAAAAGACAGCGTCTTTCTCAGTGCGTCAGTGGGAGGGTCGGCTTCCTTCGACACTCGTATCAGCAGGGCGTCGGGCAATTAGATAGCCAATCTGCTCCAAACCACTGTGTGTTGCTTAAGGCAGATGCTGGTATATTTATACCTGGAAGGTGCCGAGTTTGACATAAGGTTGGACATAAGACTTCACTAAGAACTTGCAGTTCTTTCAGGACTCCAGGAGTTCTAGGACAAATCAATACAGAAGCAGCGGGAATTCCCGGGCTGCTGGAGGCTTGGTTTGTTTAAGAACACGTTGTGCTTTCTAGGAGTCTATGGGAGTAGCCTTGCCAGATTTGGACTGCATTGGCTGTCTTAATATGGGTATAATTCTTATGCCTATATAAGGATATGATTTGATATAACCACATAAGGGCATGAAATCGGGAATATTTACTAGAGTCCTAGAATCATATACAACAAAATGGGTCACAACTAGGGTAAGGCCTAAGAATCAAGGTGGTGACCATAAGAAAGATTCTACCAAGTCCCAAGAGAAAGGTGGGGATAAATCAAAAGACAAGTCTCCAACAGGGCCCCAAAAATCCACTTCTGGTGGTGGGTCCCAAACTCCTTCCTCTCCTGAAAAGAAACCATATTACCATGTTTGTAAAAAGCCTGGCCACTGGAAAATTGATCCCAGTTGCCCTAGAGTTGGCAATAAAGAAAATGTTCCTCCAACAAACACTACCACTCCTCCTGGTACTACTAGTAGTAATCCCCCAGGCGGTAGTGTTGCACCCAAAAAGTTTGGTGCATTCACATGGGGAACAGAGGAGGGACCTAGTTTAGACAGGCCCCCCTCACAAGCCTCCTTAGTCTGTGATGGTGGAATGGGATTTGCCACTTTTACTATGGGTCTCAATGCTTTGGGTAGGTACAGACAGGAGCCCATAACCAATGGTCAGAAAGCTGTGGCCTTCAGGGACACATGGGCTAGTGTCACCATGGTGACAGTGAAAACTAGTCCCTCCTCAACAGCTTCTACCTGAGTTTAAGTACCAGGTGACCAACATTGATGGTGTCAGAACAGATCACCCCATGGTCATAGTCAATCTCAGCTGGGGAGGGGTCACAGGCCCAAAAAGAGTGGCAGTTTCCCCAAACATGTCTATAGATTGCCTACTGGGCAATGATCTGGAGATTTCAGCCTGGGCGGAAGTTGAACACCAAGACCATCTGAGAATACTGGACATCCCTGAGAGAGTTAGTGGGGCTGTGATGGCCACAGCCCAACCCCAGGGAAATTTTGTAGTGATAAGGCCGGAAAGAATGGCCCACTCTCCACCACAAGAGAGCACAAGGGATGAGGAACAGTCTTCTTCCCCCCAGACTATAGGTATGGGTCAGCCTCCTCAGGGAACTGATCCTACCCCTAGTGAAGGAACTGCCCCAGAGGTAGTCAGGCCTGTCCCGGCAACACTTCTGATGGCAGGGGGCCCTTCCAAGGTGGTACCCAGTCTCTCTATCCTGCCTCAGTCAGCCCTGGGCTGAAGAGGTCAGGGAGGTCAGTGGACCCCATAGGGCTCCCTGTCCAGAGGAACCCCCCCATACAGCAGATTCGGGGCACCCAGTGTAGTAGCCCTAGCCAGGTGAAAATTCCTCAACCCCTGAGGGATACCTTCTGACATTGAATAGGGACCAACCCCAGGTTGGGCTCTGTTGGGCAAAGGCAAACCTGGGACCCCGGGGTCCCAAACCTACACTGTCCCTCCAGTGTTCCAACCAAAGGGACCCAACCCCTAGCTGTAGGCAGCCAAAGGTTGACCCTCAAATCAAAGTACAACTCAGTCATGGAAAGAAAGGCATTCATGGTGACCAGTGATCTGAGAAAGCTGAGACCAACCCTATTAGGGCCTCACTTCGCCACACAGACACCTCACCAGCCGTTTACTTTACCAAAACACACCTCAGGTAGTAATGCCCCATGGTGGAGACCCTATCATACCCTTAGGGCGAGGGATTGCTTAGTGGACCATAGGACAGGGGGTAACCATGCTAGTGCAGGTATTCCTTATATGGCCACTTAGTCAATTAAGACTCACCTGGACAAGTTTAGCCTCATCTCCTTTTGTTTGGGGGGTTATGTAGGAAGGTGGAATCTGACTGCATGGTTGCCCCCACTTTTTTTCCTGGTGTTTTTGACTTAGTTTCGCTGGGGTCCTGCTATTCAGGGCCCCAGCCTATCTACTTTCCTCTCTAAATTGATTCCAGGTACTTAAGGTACACTCCAGAATGTGAGTCCCTAGTATATGGTACACCAGGTACACAGGGCATAGGTACCCCAGAGGCCTACCAGGGGCTGATAAATGTAATGGGCAACCCAAACTACCCTTGAGGGCTCGGGCAAAGTAAGATGGGTTGCAAAATCGATTTTTCCCTAGTATTCAATTACGAAATAAGACTACAGATTATAAAAAGGATAATTTGAATTTTCATCCGAGTGCTTACTACACCAGCCTATCAGTAAATGGCTTCGGAATAATACAAAGCTAGCACGCCGCATACCACATAGACGTGCCTTCGTCCATAAGCAAGATCTATTCACGTCAGGCTGCACATTATTGACAAAACAAAGCAGACGCATACAATCTATTACTTCACCGTTGAATTCAGGGGTCAACAACTTTAATACAAGTCAGTACTGAAGATGGTCTCATCAATGAAAATGTAGAGACCGAAACGTCAACTTTTACACTTCTTTCCCAGACATTTGTTTGACTTTGACTGTGAGAAAAAGTGTTTAAAATTGTTACAGTGAAAGTTGAAATATCAAATTGGTACCTTCTTGTTCCATTGTATGTATTATCAAAAAGTACCCTCGATGAACTTTCAAGATAAAAAGTGAATATTTTTATATACACCCGTTTCTGTTTACTTATTGCACTTTACTCCATTTTGATATGTATTCTATATGATGTATATTTTTTGTGACCAATTTCCAAGTACAAAGAATTTCAGTTGATGAAAGAAATCAATTAGCAAGTATATACCCTATCTTGCCTCTAACTGTGATTGCGAATAGTTAGTATTTAAGTAAATCCCTTGAAGGCACACTTACCTGTCTACCAGGACTGAAGCATGTATTGTGCCACCCCTGGGTAGCTTTCCAAAATGCAGCACAGTAATGCTACTGCAGCCGGGGTAAGGTGGTAGATGCATTCCTTACTAAGATATAGGTTACCTATATCTACCTTTAATCACTGAAACATATAAACCTATCAGTCACTCCTATGGCAGGCCTCACCCATCCTGAAGGCAGAGTGCTTGGTTTTGTGTGAGAGGGTGCCGATGCCTGAGCAGGACCCCTCTGCAGCTTTCGGAGCCTATTCTCTGAGGTTGTTCTGTGATGCAGCCAGGCCATATACTCTTTTTTTTTGTTTAGTTTGTTTTTTTAATTTTATTGCGGGAAAATTGCAAAATCATACACAGCCTCTCGCCTACAACCCTGGGGCTGGCAGCTTGATGATAGGAGATACTTTACACAGCTTTGAGGCCAGTTCTATGTTCCACCCATGAATCATATCATTGATGAACCCAAAACCAATGAACATAAATGTCATCATTGTTAGCTGCATTCAGCAATTGGAACAACGCATGTTGGTGCCCAGTGGGTGTAATACAGGAATGTAACCATTTTTTACCACGTCTCACCCTCCATATGTCTCCAGTACCTACAGGACTCCCATCTTAACCAACTACTTTTTCCCCTGGAACGGAGCATCCCTTTGGTCTCACATTGAAGGTAACCGTGTTACATGTTTACTACAAACTACAGTGTGGTGGGCTAGGGTATTAAACATTGTCCTCAGGTTCTGCCAATTCCCCGTCTTCAGGCTCCACTGCCCTATTAAGCTTATATGCTGTGTATAGCCCCCAGAAGTTCTTAGGGCTGCTCTGAGGTGGGAGCAGTTCACTAAAAGTCTCTGATTGCGTACAGCAATAAAACATATCATGTAACCACTGTGCCACAACAGGAACAGGGCCTCTCATCCAACACATTGCTACCCTGCGCTTCGCCATTAGCAAACCCATATCTGTCAAAAGAAAGGATTTTAAGTATTCAGGATTTGTAGGCGCGCAAGCAAAATGAACGTGCAAAGTATATCTCAAAGGTAATGGTGCAGGCAGGAAGGGGAGACCCTTGGGAATCCCTCAATTAGAGTTTGAAAAACACACCCTTACAATATACACACAAAATCCCGCGCACTCAATGAATCTCAACAACAATGTGACAGTCAGTTTTGCAAATTGATACAAAAGGAATTTCTTGTTCAGCAGCGTTTTCATGGAGGTTTGTGTGTCTCTCCTATTTATTGGGTCATCAAATTTAGGTAACTTAATAAACAGCCAGCCGACACGTGTTTCGTTGTAGGACTGTAAATATACAGAAGCTACAACTCTTCAGGGTTGGAAATACAAAAGGAATGGCCTGAGTTGCACTCCTACATATGCATGTCTAAACAAAGTATGCTTTGTCATGCATTATGTCCCAATAGTGACTTTTTAGTCGATGGACACCTTCTTGTGTGGAACCCCTGAAAAATCGATAGTACAATGGTAATCAAAGTACATTTAGTTTAAGTGATGCGAAAGAAAAAGAGAGAGTGTAACTTCACCCGTGTCGCAGTTCTAATAAATCACACAATGTGTATATACACCCATTACCTATAGATTATAGCTAATGGCACTATGTGAGAGGCCACAGAGAGAAACAATTGTACATGTTGTAAAACAGCAACATTTATAATACCTCCAATGTTGAACCAGCAATATCTCGACTAGTTCCATATGAATAATATATATGGAGAAAAGGAAAAGAAAAAGAAAAGAACAGAGAGAAGAGGGGAGGGATATAAAGAGAGCAGTATTAGTCTCCCAAATCCTCTATACTAGTCTTCTCATGGTTTCAAAAATCAAATGATCTTCAAGTTGCCACTTTACCCCAATTCCGGTGATACTTCCAACCCGGCGGGGTATCTTTACATTTTCCAAGTCACAATAGACGTAGTCACTGTAAAATATAGGGGTCATGCTATCAATACAGATTGCGTGTGAAAATGTTTGAGAAGACAAACATTCTCTACGGCAACTTATAATCGGATCTGTTGTAGTTGAATGTCCGTGAGCAACCATCGTTGCAAAACCTCTGTCTCTGTGATCATTTTAATGATGCGAGAAGGCCAAATAAATCATAAATGTAGTTCATTCTAAGTGCAAGACCCTCTATGTTCCACAAGAGATCGGATATATTGGGGATCTAATGCAACATATCCCGATATACATACTGTGCCACCAGAATATAATGGCTAACTCAATATCAGAATGTATATTATAGCGGTATAATGCAACATCTCCCTCCGAGATCATTCTAATGATGCAAAAAGGACAAATAAATAATAAACGTTGTTCATTATAGGTGCAAGATCCTCTCTGTTCCACAAGGAATTGTATATATTAGGGATCTAAAACAACATCTCCCGATATACCTACTATGCCACCAGAATACAATGGATGACTCAATATCAGATTGTGTATTTAAACGATATAATGAAACATCACCCGATCTCCATGCTGTGTCACCAGAATCTAATGGCTAACTCAATATCCATATCAACATAACCAGAGCGTGTGGCAAATCTTACCCGCTCTTATGTGGAATTCCAATTTCGTATTTAATTCTCAAAGTATCCGTTTTCACTGAGTCCGGTAAAGTCCAAATGGTGTATTCCTCGTTAAAAGAACAACCACAAACGTAACCATGGGTACGTGAGTTACGATTTCCTAAAACCAAGAAATAGCCCAACATCAGTTATCCTTGAATTATCATAAGCAGTTAGAGAACTATCATGAAATTAAGTTTAGAATAGCTAAAAATATCCCAGAACCTAAGTCCTTACCTGCGGCACAATCGCCCTTGCGTTCATCGCGTTCGAAACCCGGAAGTGAATCGGGTTCGAACTCGGAAGTCGTGTCTAAGTAGCGCGATCAAAAAAAAAAAGAATGTAGCGCTAACCCGAATTTGCTTCAGATCGCGTCCGGTGTGTGCTAAATGACCGTAACTATTACGTATACTACCGAGTTTTAATAGAAGGTTCTATCTAAATATAAATCCAGTTTATAAAAGAACAAACAGGGAGAGATATTAGATAAATGGTAATATCTTGTGATTCTAAAATTTCCCGGAAAGGTATTGCAGCGTGAACTCATTACTATTACATAAAAGCGTAAAGATCACCACAGCATGAATAGCTCTCTATGTATAAATCAAGATTTCCACTATATAAAAAAAACAAGAAACAATTCCAACAATGTTGAGTTGTTGCGAGTAAATCAAAGCAAAACGGTCCGAATTGTTTACACGAACCATAATTATATCAGACACCAATTAAACATAAAGGACAGTCAAGTACAAAGTAAAAACCTCAAAACCAAGGTGATCAGTCAATATGAGGTAGTTAAAAGACTGAGAAGTTTTTAGATCAGTTCAAAAAACATGTAAATAAGTACATTTTCATAAATGCAAAGGTGTGTTGGCATTATTTTGACAAGCACTAAGTACATTAAGCACAATTTTACCCAAAATAAAATTACAATTGCACATGAGAGTTTACAACATCTACTCTTAGAGGTGCACTGTATTAAGTTCAGAGTCAATATTGTCTCCTATATTCCCTAAATCAGTTCACTCTTCATAATTATGTTGGGACATGTGGACAATAGACATTAGTCGCCTAAGAAAAATTGCATCTCCGGATCACAGTTGAGCCCCCGACCCACCGTCTGTAATCTCATAATCCAGAGTGGCTCTGTGCGTCTCAATCGTAGTTCCCTATTGCCACCTCTGATGTTTAAGGGGATATGATCTATGCCAAAGAAAACAAACTCCTTTTTAGGACCTTGAGCCTGGCATATGCTAGCGTGAATCGCAACAGGGTATCTGGCATCCTGTTGTAATAAGGCTCTAACATGTTCCCCAATTCTTTCTTTCAAACTCCTGATAGTACTGCCTACATACTGTAGTCCACATTTACACTCTATAATGTAGACCACAAATTTGGTAAGACAATTAATGTTCATACGGATATCATAGGTCTTGTTGTCACATCCCCTAAAAAATGTTGTCTTATTTTTTGCCCATCGGCAAACTCCACAAAAGCCACATTTATAAAAACCCTTGTGTGGGGAACTCAACCAGGATTCCGTTCCTCCTACTCTGGGTACCGTCGGACTGAGCCTATTTTGTAGCGTTCTGCCTCTCCTGAAAGTAATTTGGGGTTGACTACTAATGTATGGCGTAAGTGTTTTGTCAGCAGTGAGAATCCCCCAATGTTTCTTAAGGCTAGTCCTTATAATATTGCTAAGGTCATTGAAATCCGTTTCTAAACGAATTACGTCTCTTTTGTCACTCAATGTAGGTTTAGCCTTGAGAGTGTCTGTCCTTTTAACTTTCTTAATCCTGTTCTTGGCTTTGTTAAGAACGGTAGGAGAATAACCTCCCTTTGCAAATCATTTATGTATATCATCTACACAATTTTCAAACTCCCCATCCTCCCTACAGTTGCATCTTGCTCGGACAAATTCCCCAAAAGCTATATCATTGATCTGGTGTATTGGATGTGAACTCTGGGCGTGTAATATTGAGCTACATGCAGTGTCTTTTCTAAACAATCTGCTCCGCAGTTCACCACCCACTACGTGCAGTTCCATATCGAGAAATGCGATGTGTGTGTTGTTGGATTCCATCGTAAATTTCATCCCAAATTCGTTGTTGTTCATGTGTTCTGCAAGTTGTAGTAGTTCATCATGTGTACCAGCCCATTGTAAGAGACAATCGTCGATGAATCTACCCCAATAAATTATTTTGCCAATCCATATGCTGCCCTTATCTCCCCAAATCCAATCTTTTTCCAAGCACCCCATAAAGAGGGAAACAAAGGAGGGTGAAAATTTAGACCCCATTGCTACCCCCTTAGTTTGTTTGTACCAATTTCCCTCAAAGAGGAAAAAGTTGTTGTGAAGGATTATTTGCATCATTCTAATCAACATCTCATTATGTTGCCATTCTGTAGCTGGTCGTATACTCAACATCTGTGTTACTGCTATTAAACCCAGGTCTGGGTCGATGTTGGTATAAAGAGAAACCACATCAAATGTGGCTAATATCATGCCAGTGTGCCAGTCTACATCTGCTAGAATACTTAAGATGTGCTTGGAGTCCTGTATGTAACTCGGTAGTTTACGTACCAAAGGGCACAAGAAAACATCCACATATTCTGACATTTTTTCAGTTGGGCCTCCGATACCTGAAATGATGGGTCTGCCAGGAGGGAAGTCTTGCTTTTTATGTACCTTTGGCAACGTATATAGGTACAGGTGTGTACCAATATCTAATAGCTTACGCATTGCTTTAGGAAAGGTTTTAGAATATCCTAAAAGGGCGACTGCGGGGTTGTGTGTGAGCTCCATGTCTACCACTTTACCCCATTCTCTGTAGATAGCCAGACCATATACTCTTAAGTGCATTATACCTTCGCGGTAAAAGCTAACTTTGGAATAGCTGCATGGAAACATGTTGTGTTTGGTGTGAAACACTTTGGATTCCTACCCCCTGCCAGTCCTGGCGGTGGGGGTAGAATTCAACACTTCTAAAGGGAGAGACATGTGCACACTGGTCTAACCTGTAGTAGTTTTAAAGAGCCCTGGCATCACAAAATGGATGCTGCAGCCACAGACACGAGTCTGGCCTCCTGCTGCTGACTGAAACTCTGGCAGGGGAGGCCTGGACAATAGGTTTCCTGTCACAGGGAGGTGTAACCACCTCTCAGACATGCTTTAGTGTATTGGGACTGGGTGGGTGCACTCTGAGAGTGCTTTGATGTGTGTACTGGGGTCACATTTGGTGTCCTTGTGCATAGTCCAGTCCAAACCGGTTGCAGGGGCTACCAGCCGCTGCTCTGGGTCGAAACTGGAAAAAGGAAATGGGTGTAGCCACACCTCTTTCCAGACCCTTCCAAAGGTGGGTCGCCAGAGTATGTTCAACCCTTTTTCGTAGTATAAGTAAGGGATCCCTGGCAACAGGACTGTAGATTACACCTGGACGAAACTCTGAAACGGAATCCTGGAACTTCGGCGCTCTACTAAAGACTAGAGGACGGAAGAATCTCCCTTGGGGTCAATGAGTGACTCCCCTGTTCAAACAGGCGCCAATGAAGCATTTACTGGTCTGTATCTCTGAAGCTCCCGCCAGACTCCAAAGTACTTGCAGCCCAGGAAGAGGATTTCCAGACTTTTCGAAGGCCGACCCGAGTCCCCAGCAAAGCTGAGACCCACAGCCCTCACGAGTGATGTGGAACCAGAACTCCTGGACACGTGCACATTTCTAGTGCATTGACTTACTGAGCTTTCCCGAAGTTGTGCATTAGGTTACTTGTAGCCCAAGTCCTGAGCACCATCTGCACAGAAGATTGTAGACCTACACTACACGAGTGTTCCATGAGCCTGCTTCTTGCATTTCAGCTTGAGGCTCCTTTGCGATCCCTGGTCCATCGGCTGGTAGGTCCACTCAAAGGTAACTCTAATTTTCCTTGGGCCTGCCTCATTGCTCCAGATGTGCCCTGACTCCCAACCAAGTGGTCAGTCCCTCAGACCTTGCTGGTCTGCACCAACGCCTATCCCTGCTTTCTGTGTGGGTTTCTGTTGGCAAGGCTTGTTGGGTCCGATCTGGAAACCGACACCGTAGCACTCAATATCGTTTATGGGACAGCTCTATTCCAAAACCTCGTTGTCGTTGACACCTCCGGGTCCTCGTGGCTGAAGAGTTAAGCATCACCTTCTTCACCTGAAATCATCTTACATCGGTGGGCATCCGGCTATCGTCTTCCTGGTCACTGGCAATTGATCCAGACTCTGTCCCCTCTGCTTTCAGGTTCTTCTCATCTTTGATCCAGGCTTGGATCACCCCGGACACTTTACACTTGGACGCCAGCAGCACTTTGCAGCAGATCGCCTTTGAAAATGGCGACGGGAGCCGACATGAAAAGACACCTATGCACCCGGCTTCCCTGGGTGAGGTAACTCAGTACTCCAATTCTCCCATGGGTCTTGACTCTAGAACCTCTCAGTTCTAAAGGGGTTTGCTCCAAGTCCTCTTCTAAGTGTCCTTTATCTTTAAAATTCCAACCGCGACTTTCCCAATAGAAGTTAATGGTGATTCGCGGCTGTGTTTAGACACTGCACGTGTCCCCGGTGGGTCCACTGTGTCACTTCCTTGGGTGGTTCCTGGTGGCCCCTGCAATTCCAAAGGCTCTAGGCCTTGTATCTATGCAAGTCATGGTTCTTATACCACTTTCTTAATATATGGTTTGGTATGCCCCTAGGGCTCAGCGTATATTGTGCTAATTTACTGTGTGTTACTGAGTTTACTGAATGTACTTTTGCCTCTAGCCTCATAAAGAGACTAGGGATGTGTTTAGAATAAATACATTTATTTTATATATAAACCTGGTGTGGTTCTCCTTTCATTTGGTCATTTACAAAAATATAGAATGGTAAAACAAGCTGCTTTACATTCCTCCAAGACTTAGCCTGAAGGCTGCTCTCCACAGGTAGCACTAGGGTAGCTTTCTTTTTTAAGTTAAAGTTTATTGAAACCAAACAGAAAGTGCAAATGTGAAAATGCATTTAAGAAATAACAATATACAAGAGATAATGGAATGAAACAATGCAAAAGAATAAGAAAGCGGATTCAATAAACAACTCACCCTCGTTCATGAAAAAAGAAGGAGGGAGAAAAAAATTTAAAAAAATTAAAAAATTAAAAAAAATTAAAAAAATAAAAAGAAGACAATAAGAATAAAATGGAGTAGAGTAGCGTTTGCACAAATTACATTGAATGCGAAAAAGCATGTAATCATATATTTACAACAGGGAGAATAAAACGGCAAAATGATAGGCAAAAAGACAACGTTAAATCTTCAAGGGGGTTTAGGAACTTCATCAGGTGGATTAATGGGAACAGTGTTGACAGAGGGGGGAGAGGGAGAGGAAGAGGAGGAGAGGTAGTTGGTGAGTGGAATCCAGAGTAGGTCACGTTTAATGGCAAGGGAGACAGGGGAAACATAATTAGTATCAAGTCTGTGATTAAAACTGATAGCGTTCCACCAGGCGGAATATGTAAGTTTTGAGGAATCTTTCCAGTTGGAGGTAATCAAATGGAAGGCCACTGCAATAAAAAGATCCAATAACTGATAGTGAGAAGGGGATTGAGGCAACTCATGGCAGAGGGAGCCTAGGAGAACAGTGGAAGGGGAAAAGGGGAGTTGAAATTGGAAGATAGTGGAAATACGTGACCAAATTGCACGCCAAAAGGAAGCAACCTTAGGGCATTGAAGTAACATATGAGATAAGTCAGCAGAGGGGAAGGAACAGGACCAACAGGCCGGGGAGAGATCAGGGGAGAAGGAGGATAATTTGGACGGAGAAAACAATAACCTTTGATAAACAAAATAAAGGGTTTGTGTGGTGTTGGCAGCACAAGAGGTTTTGTGAATTTTAATCCAAAGCCTGTCCCATAAAGAGACGGGCCAAGTGACTGACAAATCCTGTTCCCTGGCCAGTTCAGTGCGTGATTTAGTGCGTTCAGAAGGTGTTATCAGACAGGAGTATATGCGCGAAGCTGAAGGTGAGGAGTGTAAAAGAGGAGATAAAAGAGGGTAGAGAGGAGGGAAGTCAGAAGAGAGTGGGAGGGATTGAAGAAATGAAAGGAGTGCAGGGAGTAATAGGTAATACTGTTTTTTAAAGGAGTTGGGGAGAAGAAATTGAGACTGAAGTTTAGGAAAGGAGAGGGGCACTCTGTCATAAAGCAGTTGCGAAATCTACTTTAAACCTTTGGAACTCCAGGATTTCCAGCAGAAGGAGCGATTTTTGATGCAAATGAGTTTGTTGTGCCAAATGGATTGGTGAGATAAAGAAGTAAAGGAAGGGTAAGTAGTTGGGAATGTGGGGGGCAAGGATGTGGCACGAATGTGGGATAATAGGAGAGCATAAAAAAGAAGTGTGAGCTGAAAAGGCCAGAACTTCCAAAACGTCAAAGGGGGAAATGAGAGACTTCTCCATGGACAGCCATACTGGTGGATAGGTGAGAGGATCTATAGATAGCCAACGAGCAGCTTGATTCAGGGAAAAGGAGTAATGATAAGATTTGAAGTCGGGGAATTTCAGTCCACCTTGAGATTTATCTTTTTTAAGAAAGGATAGTGCAATCCGAGGAGGTTTATTTTGCCAGAGAAATTTAGACAAAAGAGAGTCCAATCTTTTGAAATAATAATGAGGAATGCGAACAGGAATCATGGCGAGGGAGTATAAGATGATAGGAGCCAACATCATCTTAATTGAGTCTAATCTCCCCCACCAAGAAAGGGACAATGGATTCCATTTAGTGATAGAGTCAGAAAGTTTCTTGGAGATATAATCAAAATTAAATTTTAGAGTATCTGAAATGGAAGGAGAAAACCAGAGGCCTAAATATTTAATTTTGGAAGGCTGCCAGGAGAAACCAGTGTGATCAAAATAGTGACGAAGGCAGGAGACATTAAGGAATAGGATCTCACACTTATCACGGTTAAGGCGATAGCCAGAAACCAAGGAGAAAGCTTCGACTTGACGAAGAAAGGAGGGAATAGTGGATTCATGGTTGGAGCAATAAAAAAGGATGTTGTCTGCGTAGACCGAGAGTTTGACTTGATTGGGACCAGGGTTATAACCAGTAGTAAGACTGTCCTGTTTGATCTTTGTTAAAAAGGGCTGTAGCGCAACAATAAACAATAAGGGGGACAAAGGGCAGCCTTGGCGAACCCGTCTAGAGAGAGAGAAATAGTCTGAGACGTTGCCATTTGCGAAAATAGAAGCTCTGGGACCAGAGTATAGGAGGGCAATGAGGGAAATCAATTTTGGAGGAAAGCCAATCCAGGAAAGAGCGCGAAACAAACTCCCAGCTGATACGGTCGAATGCCTTTTCGGCATCTAGTGCAATAGCTGCCAAAGGATATTGAATGGTAGAAGCCTTGCTGAGGACATTAAAGAAAACTCTCGAATTATCAGACGATAAGTGGCCTTTGACAAAACCGGATTGTTCTGGGCCAATAATTTCAGGTAAAATGGGATCTATGCGCAGGGCAAGTAATTTGGCAAAGATTTTGTAAACTGTATTCACAAGGGAAATGGGTCGATAATTTTTACAGAGTGTAGGATCTTTATTGTCTTTGGGGATGAGGCAGATCATTGCTTCCTGAAAGGTACCCTGGGAGGAGCCATCATTGACAAAAGAATTGAAAAGAAGAAGTAATTGAGGTAGGAGTTGTTTGGAGAAGTGGCTATAGAATTCAATAGTAAACCCGTCAGGACCAGGGGCTTTGCCACGTCTAAGCAACGAAACCGCATGGGAGATTTCCGCTAGAGTAATGTCAGATTTGAGTGGGGAAAAGTCAACATGGGAAGAAGAAGGGGGAGTGAGAGAGTGGAAGTAGGAGCTCAAGTCATCAGGAAGAGCAGGGGATTCGGGAGTATAAAGTTGTTTATAAAAGGAGACAAAATTATGTTGAATATCCTCGTCTTTAAAATGTGAATCTCCATTCGAGTCAGTTATGGAGGCAATCCGAGTCCTATCTTGACGTGTTTTTAGGTAGTTGGCTAAGAGATTACCCATTTTGTTTTGACCCCCATAGTAGCGGGCACTGCATTTCAGTAGGTAAGAGGCTGCGGCATCAGTAGAGGACTTACTAAAATCAACTTTTGCTGAGATAAGATCTTTAAGAGAGGAATCAGAGGGGGATCAATAGTATGAATATTCCAACTTTTTAATTTTTGCGAGAAGAAGGGAAGATTGACGTTCAAAATCTTTTCGTTTTTTAGAAACATAATTAATTATAAATCCTCTGGCCGTTGCCTTGAAAGAGTCCCAAATCATGACAGGAGAGGAATCAGGGGTGGAGTTAGTATTGAAAAAGTCAATAATGAAAGCATTGAACTGGTCGGTAAACTTGGAATCAGCCAAGAGGGAGTTGTTAAATCGCCATCTGCCAGGTGAGGGAGAGAAGGGTAGCAGTTCAAAGTCTACTAGGACAGGGGCATGATCGGATATGAGGATGGAGCCAATTTCAGATGTAAGGACACATTGGGAAAGGGATTTGCTAAGGAAGAGGTAATCGATGCGGGAATGGGTTTTGTGAGGAGGGGAAAAATAACTGTATTCTTGGAGGTCAGGGTGACAGAGTCTCCATATGTCTGTTAGGGATTTACGTCGAATAGCAGAGGTAAATTGATTATGCATTTTGGATCGAATAAAGGTAACAGGGGAGTGTCTGTCAAGGAAGGGATCATGTATCTGGTTACAGTCGCCACCAAAAATTATGTACTTGTCGTTTAGGGAAATCAATTTATCTGAGATGAGGGGCCAAAAGGTGTGATCAACAGTAACTGGAGCATAGACATTGAAAATAACAATAGGCACGTTAGTGAGAAGTGTGGCTCACTGGTTAGAGGAGGCAGACCTGGAAGCAGAGGTCAGCCCGGGACTAGGGTCCAATTCCCGGCTCGGCGGGGTCTTGAGTCCTAAAATGTCCATGGACTCGACAATTCTCGCTCCGGTGCCTACTCGATTCACGGGTTCACACTCTGTGACTCTGGGCAATAGCTTGCTTAATCTCCACAACGGCCCCTCGCGGCGGGATGCCTGGCTTTCACCTTGCAGATACCCTGCTGGGGTATCTCACAGGGGAATACCAGGACGGGTTCCCTAAGCAAGCGCCTTGATGCCTTTGGGTGATACGTGCGCTATATAAATCGCAATACATTTACATACATACATACATTTACATATCTACATTCAGTCTTAAGATTATATAACGTCCATCAGAATCAATTTCAAGTTGAGTATCAGTAACAGCAAACTTTTTATGAACTAATATGACTACGCCATTCTTTTTCCCCAAGGAGGGGGAGGAGAAAACATGACCGACCCAAAGTCTTTTCAGTTTAGAAGATTCAATATCGTTAAGGTGGGTCTCCTGTAACATGGCAACGTCAGATTTTAATTTAGCCAAATGAGCTAATACTCGTTGCCTTTTAATTGGACTATTTAAACCTTTAACATTCCATGAGGTAACTCTGAATGATATACAGTAAAGTATTAAATGTAGCATGACGCAAACAATGCAATAAAAAGTGCAAAAATGTAACATATGAAAAACAACCATATTGGAGAAAAAAGCATACAATTCAATAAGCAAACATGAAATGAGATTATGTATTAACCTGGAAAAGAAATACATCTGAGAGAAAAAAGAAGGAAGAAGGAAAAGGAAATAGAGGTGAGAGAAAATGAGAATAGAGAGGAGGAGATGGAGAGGGAGAGGAGGGATCAGAAAAGAAAAATAGAAGAAAAGAGAGAGGAGCAGAAAAGGAGAAAGATGAGAAGGAGAGAAAGCGTGAGAGGAGGACAAAAATACTAGAAAAAAAGTGTAGGCAAAAGATAGGGAAAGATGTAAAGAGTACAACCTACAGAAAAACAACCAAAGGAAAACAAGGGAAAAGAACATACCTACAAAGAGAAAATCCAAGGATACGAGGGGGGGGAGAACCAGACGGGACAGCTGGCACAACCGGGAACGGACAAGACGGAGGACCCGGAGGCATCACATCAAAAAAGTGAAAGAGCTGAGGGAGAAAATATGAACACAATATGAAAACTCGAAGTCAAACAAAACGAAACAGAGAGAGTCAGAACACAGAATATTAAATATAAGTCAAACAATAACGATACAGGAAGAAATTAGAATATACAATATTCAGCCATCAAGACATAGAATACTGTGACAACGACCAAAAAAAAAAAAAAGAAGGGAAACATATAAAAGGGAATCAGCCAACACTGGAGGAGGAAGCGTCCATGGATTCTCTATGATAAGCATTTATGAAACTCTGTAGATGGAGCGGGTCTTCGTACGTAGTGGTCCTGTTGTTAAAAGTAACCTTAAAAAGGCAGGGGTGGAAAAGACCATACTGAGCACCCATTGCACGAAGAGCAGGTCTCAAGTTGAGGAAGGCCTTCCTTCGATTCGCAGTAGCCTTGGCGTAGTCCTGGGGAAAGAATAGAGTGGATCCAGACCAAGTAACACGTTGAGAGGATTTGGCAGCAGAAAGGACCTTCAATAGGTCTGTGTATTCCAAGAAATACAGGATAACCCCTCTAGGTTTCGGTGTGGGAGCTGTAGGTGAAGACGGACGACCCAGTCTATGTGCTCTCTGGATAATGAGAACAGTGCCCTCTGGCATACGAAGAACTTTAGGAATGAAGGATTTAAAGAATGTGATTGGATCAGACCCCTCCTGTCCTTCCTCAAGGCCGTAAATGCGGAGGTTATTACGCCTATTACGATTTTCCAACTCCTCCACGTGGCGTTGAAGCAGAGAGACTTGAGCTTGAAGAGGAGAAACTTTAGAGCAAGTGTCCGTGATGGAGGAAATGGACTGTTCAACTGCTGTGATTCTGGTATCAAGTTGAGACCAAGTGTCAGTGAGAACTTGTAGTTTAGCATTGGTATCTTCCAATTTGGAGTTGGTTTCCTCCATAAAGGGACGTAATGCCCTTATTTCCTCGAACAACACCTCCATTGAAACAGGCGAAGAGGATTTCGGTGGAGAAGAAGAGTTCTGCCGAAGACGTTTGGTGATAGATTTCCCCGAAGGCGCTGATGCAGTTTCAGAAGCTGCCATGTCGTCAGGCGGGGGAAGAGAATCTTGTAGGCGTGAAAATTGGGTAAAAACTTTCGAGTTTTTAATAAAAATATGTTTAGTTGAAGTTACTGTGGAGAAAGATCCTTTAGACCTGCCTATGTAGAGAAAAAGCAAAGAGGTGGCCAAAAAATGTGATGAGGAGGAAGAAGAAGCATAAAATGGCCGCCCCAAAATTGCATTCACTGCAGGCAAGGTCGATGGCGCGATAAACGTGCATAATAACTCATATTATGGCACAATGCAGCAGGGAAGCTACAAAAAAGGCATTAAACATCCCAAAAAGTTACAGCAGCCCATTCGAGGTAAGAAAAATCGGCACCTCAGCATCGCGAGTAAAAACAAAATGGCGGTCGCGATATAGCGACAGAAGAAGAGGACTCACATTGCTGCAAACACGGTGAATTTCTGTCCAAAAATGAGCAAGGGAGGCCTGAGGCTGTTCAGCATGTGGTCCGACGTTTTCTAGAAGAAACGCGGCGCCGAGGCAGCACGAAGAAGAAGCAGCCGCCCGGTCCCGCCGAGGAGCTCTACACGGGAGCCGCCATCTCCGTCAGGTGCTAAGCCACGCCCCACTAGGGTAGCTTTCTATAAAGGTTGTCTTAAAACTACCATCAATAAGGGTCGTTGCACTGGTGCAATGTGCCCACTAGAATAATGGCCAGCATATGCCAGGGTAACTTCTCACACATTTTCTCCCTTTAGAACTTATATAACGCAAAAGTTTGTCACTAAATAACGCCCTTGAATTTAATTTTGGATTAGAAAGTTTAAAAATGCTATTTAAACAAATGTTATTTTGTGAAAACAGGGAATGAAAGGAAAGATTTGAAGAGCTTAGTGTGTCCCATATTCACCACAATGTGGAGAAACAAATGGTTATTATTTCTTCTCTTAGTCCTGCATCCTAATAATCATCAATATTAGGCATTATAATGTAGCTTTTTTGTTGATGTCAGCTGCAGTTCTGAGATGTATTGAGATGTATTGTCTCACCTTTCATTGATGGGTATTTATCTGGAAAACAATCACTGGAAAATGTTAAACTTCTTGCAACTCCAACAGTATATGATGCTTTGTCTAGATGACAATTGCGGCAGAGTGTGGTTACAGAATTGTGGCATTTTGTTACTGATTGTATCAGATATGTAGAGAGCATACTAATATACAAAGTAAACACAGCATCTTAAATAGCGATGGTGGGCACATATGTTAAAATAGTGCTTAGTGGAGTATGGTACAATGGTGACCTACGTAGCACAATTCAAGAGTTCCAAAACCTGGTGGGCAGGATATAAAACAGACGCATGGTTTCTATTTCCAGCTGCACTGTATGAGGCTGAAAGAGGTGCAAAAAGAGGTCTTTCCATACACGCAAGCTATTCCTGACTATTGGAAAGTGATGATTGCAGGGAGTTCAGTCAGTCAGTCAAAAAACGTTATTTCGGTTACATAAGTAGCCACACAGGTGCATCGAAATCACAGCATTAATAGACTCTTAACAATCCAGTGTGCAAAATACAAGTAAAAATAGTAAGATAAACTACAAAGAATGTGTTTGATGCTAGACAAAGTGTCAAAAGAAGTCCATCATTATATCTGGCTGAAGCCAGGTCAGCGTTTAACTGATCCTTAATTCTTCCAGTTGGTATGATAAGAAGTAAAGTGTGAATAAAAAGTAGCGATAAGATACACAAGACCCAATGAGCACTTATAAATAAAAAAGTTATGAAATTCATAAATCCGACCCAAAATAATTTCATAGGCAAAATAGCAGCCACAGGATAATACTAAAGTGCTGCATTGCTGATGCCCTCCCAGTAGAAAATTCCCCACTAATAAAAACAGCATAGGGGCTTATTTACAATCCACTTGCAACACTGATGCTTCACTTTTATAATGGAAAGAAGTAATGTCCCGGAGACGCAAGGGGCTTGTAAATAAGCCCCAAAATGTTTCTTCTATTAATTGCTCATTTTAAGAGGGAACAGTTATTTACACATTTAGATGGGGAGCTATGTTGTTGCAAAAAAAGACAGGACAGCACCACCACATCTAATTCTCCTGTCCTCGATGATTGAAATTAAAAACCTATTAGTAAATATCAAATAGACATGGCTAAAAAAGGTCAAATGAAGCAGACTCTGTGGGAAAGATTAAGCACATAGACATATTCATATTTGGCTAGGCGAAATTGCCAAGTGTGAAACTAAGGTGCCATCTCATGAGACCTACCTGAATTGGGTTATTAGCATTCTATCTCAGGTACTGCCTACCACTCTAGATACCGATCTAAGGCTGGTGTAGTTTGAAGTACAGCATACTCTTCTGCAGTGATTTTTGGGGTTTTAATTTCCTCTCTCTAACAGTGCTTCATTGCCTTAAAAGAGAGTCTTTCACCCAAACCATATCAGTTTTTGTTATGAATGTGGGACTGGAAATGACGCCCAATTAATGTCCCTGGGACCTGGGTGTATAGTGGTACATTGAGAAGGGGTCCCAGTACACGATCATTAAAAACAAGAAAATAGTAGGCAAAAAAGTTGGGGAAACATAAACAAAGTCAAACGATCAATCGAGTACACTGTTATTTAATCACAATGAACCTGTAAATTGTGTCTTGCATTAACATTGCATTATTTATTCGGAAAGACGTTGGTGCCCCAACCAGGGAGGGGGAAGGAATGGGGGAGAGGGTCAGTGTATTTACGTGCAAGGATTTAAGGGTATTCGGGAAAGGAGTACAGTGCAGGCCAAGTGACCCTTATCAAAAGGAAAGTACAAATAGGTGGCTTCCACATAGAGCTACAATCAAAACAACTAATGTCAACAATTTTTTACATCACCATGGTTATAGGGTCATGTATTTTGATTGAAGCGTGAGCTGGCAGATTCAAAGGTTGTTGATGTTTCGACCCCAAAGCATTCTAGGTATCAGTAAAAACCTGAGTGGGGGTCTTCCTCAGGACAAGGGGAATGAGGGGGGGCCAGGTATCGTGACGGTAATATCACGGTGATAAAGAGAAAGACAGACCGGCTTTACTATGGGATCTTCCACCAAATACAGGGCCACTATCCATGTGGCTCCTGCAATGCCTGTCCCCAAACCACAAAAACGGACAAAGTAGACCTAGGTAAAGGCAAGATATGGCTTCTGAGGAAACACACAAATTGTAACTCTGAAAGAGTTATATACATGGTCACCTGTCCTTGCTCTCTAAGGTACATCAGGTATACTACCCGTAAAATCAAACTCAGGATCAGCGAGCATAAGAGCACAATCTGGTGCCATAAACAATCTACCCGCTTGACTGACCATTTCCTTACTCATAAACATACAGCAGAAGACATGAGGTGGGTGGTTTTAGAATAGCCGTTCATTCCACCCCACATTAGCGACATCTCTAGATTCCTGTTTATTAAGGAACAAAGGTGGATTTTCTCCCTCAAAAGTGACAGCAGGGGCCTCAACAATGATATAGCTTGGATTTCGTTGTAGGTTATCTACTTTATCCTCCTACATATGAACAGTTGGTTTCCCAATATATAGGAGACGTTTGAAATGAAATGCCTACATATCGGACATCTGTTGCTAATATATGGAGTGCAACAATGACTGAACTCAGTACTTTGCCTGGTCTATCTTTCGCTCATAGGGTTGAGTTGAATACATCCATAGCATCAGGCTCCACCACTTGTATAAATTACTGATAACTGTTTTCCCAAATCTATGGCTGAGCGTATTCTCATACCTATTTGTGGCAGGCCTCCAATTCTGTTGAAATGAATTTTGGTGCATTCGTACCTTCTAGTCTGTTTGAGAGCACACGACTAGTTTCCCAAAACACAGGAGACATTTATGGGCACCCCATAGATCTTCATAACATGAAATGCCTGTATATCGGACTCTTGTGTTTAATATATGGAGTGCAACAACGCACTGAACTCTGTATTTTGCCTTGTTTGTCTCTGATCTAAGGGTGTAGTCTAATACATCTATAGTATCAGGCTCCACCGCCTGTATAATCTATTGATAACTGCTTTTTCAAATCTATGGCTGAGCACATTCTTATACCTATCTATTCCAGGCCTTAAATATTGATGACATGAATTTTTGTGCGCTCGAACTACCAGTCTGTTTACGAGCATATGACCAGTGTTTCTATTGATAACTGCTTTTTCAAATCTATGGCTGAGCACATTCTTATACCTATCTATGCCTAGCCTTAAATATTGATGACATGAATTTTTCGGCGCTCGAACTACCAGTCTGTTTATGAGCATATGACCAGTGTTTCTACCGCACACCTTTTTTCCTGTAAAAGTTGATCCTTTATTGGTCAGTGCATACACGAATCGCTAAGCGCTGCATTAGTAACCTCCGCTACTTCCCGGCGCATGCGCAATACCTCCGTTCTCTTTGCGCATGCGCGAGAGACTCTTGTTTGACGACCGCGCAAGCGTTTGCGTTTTCTGGGTAGTCTCCAAGCCTCTGACCCTGCGCGGTCTAGTCCATGAATCGAGCAGCGCTCCTTACTGTTCACAGGTGGGATTCATTCAAATCAATTAGCTTTGGGATAAAAAGGCACGCTTTCCTCCCGTACGGTACCTCCACTCCCACTTGGAAGCAGGCGAGAGGTACCGACGGAGAGGTAAGCACAGAGGGCTGATTTTAGTGTAGTCCACTTTATCGCCGTTTGCGTAGCAACTGCCTTTTTAAACTTTAAAACATTGAACTTCTCTATTGTGGTTCTTTAGAGCTTGACATCTGACTCTATATTCAAAAAACGAGATCCTTTGCCTTATCTCTGGTCTGGACCATTATGGTTTCAGTCATTGGCCTGGGGTGTCTTTTGTGAGAGCAACTGGAGTTTGTTTAAAAACCTTTTGGAAGCTTTTGGAAATCTATTGTAATCATACTATTTCTGTAATGCAATTTGTTCCACTACTTCTTCCATGAAGCCATCAGGATAAGGGTCTATGCAGATTATTGGGTAAGGTAGATGGAGATACAAATGCAATCGGTTCATTAAGAACTGAATGTTAAAAGGTCATCATTGCTACATTCACACATGATTAAAAAGTGAGTTGTCCTCATCCTGGTGTGAAGTTTTCTCAACATGTACTTTGCTTTTTAAAACTAGAACAGCTGGTGATGGGACTACGGTCTAACTAGGACTTAAATGTGTGTCAATATTATGTAAGTACGCACTCGTAACAGCTAGAGAAGTAAGATGAATAGTGCATAGAGGGGGCGGGTTCAGCATTAAAGTCATGGATTATTGTACTGTCGTATTAGTTAAAAAGCTAGTTAAAAGGTTTTAAACAATTACTAGAACAGCTCAAGTGATGTCATTTGTGTAACTCTGCTAAAGAAACATGGTTACTGAATCAGAATAAAATATGGGCACTTAGCTAAATAGCTCAGGAGACCTGGTTTCAAATACCAGTCGCTCTTTAAACAAACGTTGTGTTTCTGGCAAGTCAAGTATCTTTCAGTACCCCAGGAACTACAATTGACAGTACCTGCATGTGGTTCAATATGCTTTAGAAGTGGTTGTGACTCATATGCTCCCTGCGTTTTGCTTTTTTTGTACATAAGCACAACATGTCTATTTTGAGAGAACAGGGAACTCCCAATTTTAGATATAGCTAAATTTTTGTATTACCTACAATGAACAAGGGTAGAACCAGCATCAATATACTGGGCAGGCTTCAAATACATACTTCTCAATGCAGAGATGAGCAATCCCTGGTGAAATATTGAAGGTTCATGGTGCTTGATATATACTGTTCAAAATGTTGTTTTTACATTTGTAAATTGAAGAACAACTTTCACCTATATTTCTCTTGGGATACTTCACACCCACACCTGACTCTCTTTCAACTAATTCACTTCTCCCAGTTTTCTTCTTAACTACAAAATCTGCTCATTTTAAATTTATGTTTGTCTTTCCTGTACTCACCGCCCTACAGTCACCTAAGCAAATGTCTGCCCTGGTCAACTCCTCCACATATGTCATTCTCCACCTTTCTCAATCTCGCAATCTTTTCAATCTTCTGCATGTCTTGAATTCTCTCAGCTTTATTTTATATAGTGTTCTCTTCATCTTCATTTGTGATCAGAAAGTATATATTACTCTTTAGTCACACATCATCTCACCATTTTCATTCAGAATCACTCTCACTTTCACTTTCCTTTTCTGCCTCTCTAATCTTCTTACCTTTACCTTTCTCTTTCCCACCTACCACCAACTCTTAAATTCTTTCACCCCACCTCTTGTGGTTTTATCAAATCTTCTTTTCTCATTCTCTCACATTCTTCTTCCATTTTGCATCTTCCTCTATCAGACTTCTACCCTAATATCCCCCTTTGTCATCTTACCTCTTTCTCCTCACTGTAGCTCTCTCTAGTTCCTCACACTATTACTTTTAACTTATATTACTCTCACCTGTTACCCAATATAGTGGGTTCCCTATTCCCTCCCGTCTCTCCACTCATCCTGTAAAGTCTCCACTAACCCTTTGTTACCTTCTTATCATTCTTACAATGAATATCTTTATCTTTCACAATCTTTCTCTATTTAACTCCTGCTCTCTGTTGGCTTACGTCTATTTTCCAAAAATCCATCTCAGCAAAAAGACACCCCTAAATATCTTAGCATTCACCTTAATAGGAATTGATATCCTGTATTTCCCAACATCTAGCTTTAAAGGAAGTGGCATAAGTGGCTTCCCACCACATCCATCTTTGAAAGAAGAAGCTAGGCGAGCAGACTTTATTTCCCATCAATCATCTCAACAAGAAAACATGTCCATATTTTCCAATTTCCATCTCAATATCAATATTTTCACAGTCTCCGTCTGTGCAGAAGGGGATAACACTTATTTCTCACCAAAACCACGCTTAAAAGAAGCCAGACAAGAAGACCTCATTTTGCAGCATCCATTTCAAGATGACAGCTCTGGATTTCCCACAAGTCACCTCAACAGGAAATTACATCACTACATTTCCCCACTCTCACCAGCCTTCAAAGGCTTGCCACCTCCAATGGCTCCAGAATCCCAGCTGTCATGGTAAGGAACTCATCATCGTGTGACCGCACAAACAGGCTCACTATACTGGCACATATAACACCAACAACCTCATACATCTTATGAGTGCACTCACCACCAGTATCATATAATCTTCAACTCATGCTCATGAATTTACACACTCATGAGTTCACACCCTCAACATTGCTGAGATCATTGCACACCACAACCTAGACACTCTTCATATCACAGAAACCTGGTTTACCACCCCTCCACACACATTCTTGACATCCTCCTTCGCTCTGGGTACAACATCTAACACCTAGACCAGACATGCAAAACTGGAGCAAGACTTGTAGTCGTACTCAACGAAATCACCCTTCTCAATATCTACAATACTATTCTGAAGAATCGTGTAGAACTATCAGCACCCTGGTACATCCAAGACCTTACCAAAATTAAGCATGCCACATGAAAACAGTAGAAAAAATTGAGAAGATATAAATGCAGAAGGAACGTAGTCTTGTGAAAGTACTCCTCTCCAAGACTGTACAGAAAACAAGCTTGCCATACAAAGACAGGAGAAGAAATAAGGAGGATAAAATGCAGGTGGATTATACTTATGAAAGAACTCTGCTCTTTAACCATCATTTTATCACATCACAGCAAAATCCACCTACTGTAAGACCACAGTCAACAGAGCAATCAACAGAAGAAAAACTCTCTTTCAAGCTGTTGAAGAGTGTGCCAACCCCTTCCAAGAACCCAGAAATCTCTATCCCACCGGGAGCCAACGGATGCACCTCTATCAACCTCTTCAGCTTAGAGAAAATCAATTGAATCTAATTGAATATTACCAACTTATCCCCATAATCTCCTATACCCAGCCGTCACACCACTAACTGGTCACCATTCAAAACTATCTCCCACATTGACATACAATGGTTCACATTCTACCTAACCAACCAACAGCGATCATTCAGATAGGTACTTCCAAATCCCAGACCCAGACTGGCTTAATTCTGTTACCCATTATTTTCATCCTTCATTTGAAACCAGTGGGACTTATCCTTGCAGACAGCAATATTAAGATCCACACGATTCATGCTGCTGACACCCACCTCTGCTCAAACGCTCCTCACTATGGACAAACAAGACTCAAAGTCTGAGTCAGAGTCTTCCAAACCTGAATGCCAGCAAACTACCTGATGCTAAACCTGATGCTAAACCCAATGAATACCACATTCTTCCTTCTTGCTAATGTCTACTCATTTTCTGATTTATTCATGTCTCTCCAACTTCAACATAACAGGCTTCTCACCCCAAATAGCAAACTAGGCCAAATCTCTCTGATTCACCCTCAACCCAAACCTTTCACTCAAACAACAGATTGCTGGGAAGGACAAATCAGCCTGTTTCCAGCTCTCACTCCTGAAAAGCAAAATTCCCAGGCAAATACTTCTGAATGGCTGTCCAAGCCCTATCCCTCTACCACATATATGGTGGCAATACCCTGCCCAATAGAATCCCAGAGAATTCTGTTGCTCCCTTGAGGGGCCAGGGTAATGAGCAACCCCTTCCACAGTGGTCCCACTGGGTTTGGTGACAACCTAAAAAGAAGATCATAGGATGGTCCCTTCAAAGTATCACCAAACTTGTTACTTGTGGTAGGGCAGGGCCCTGTCGCAGGTGAATACGTTTCTGGGCCCATCCCAACTGGTCTTCTTGCCTGGGACAGAACACATCATAAACACCTTCCCACTCCCAGAAAATTGTCCCTTCTCTGGGAACAGTTTTCACACATCATTATTGTCAAGCACCTAATTGTCAGCGGCTGTAGAGCTATGTATAGGGGCTCCTGCAGTTTTATGCAGGTAAAATGAATCTTTCTAAAAGTTGCTATCCTGAAATGTAAGTAAAAATGTAACTCACCATTGAAGTGGGTTTTTAACAAATATTAAAAAGAGTGGTTGAATTTTTTTTCTAGCAGTGCCCAAACCGAGGATACAGAATCATTATTTTAATCTCTACTCTAGTCTTCAATATAGGCCTCCTGTCTTTCGTCTCTTGTCACTGTAGGGACCATGTAACATTAAAGTTCTATATGTTCCCGTTTTGAATACCATTTACTCTGCCTTGTGGACTGCAAGTTCCACATCGGCGGACATTAGTATGTAAAAGAGAGTTTTGCCCTGGCAAAAGGTTTAATTTGACAGGTACAGCTGCAGCTGTCACCTGCAGCAGCAGGCACCACTGCTAGGCCTAAAGTCATGTTTTCCCATTCCCTGAGTCCTCAGGTGACGTTTGACTTTCTATGCCAGTTTTGTATTTTATGCACCATATACTACAGAAGAAAGTTAAATGAGCCAACCATGGATTAACAAAATTCCATGTTTTAGGGGTCAGAGCACATACACTGAGTGCCAGACAGCAGTTCCCTCACATGTGTTTCAGATTAGGAAGCATCGCTGAACTCTTGGCCACTTGCTGATATCCGAGGACCCTTTGATATTTGTTTAGTTTTTACTTTTCCCAGAACAATGGTAACACATGCAAAAGCCCAGACTACTATACAACCATGATAAAGCAACCATAAATATCATAATGTTTAGCAGAATGTCCTATGCACTGCAAATATTTATAACAGAAACAACAGAAGACAGCAGTCAACAACTCGACTGAACAACATTAGTCATTACAAAAAAGAAAGCAAGGGATGATGTTTTCCTAATTAAGGTAGTACGAGGTAATATATGCACCACTTGAAATCCTGAGCTGCAATGCCATGTAATTGATGGTAATTTTGAACTAGACAGTGTTAGAAATAAAACAAAGACTGTTGGGAAGCCACAAGTCCAAATAGCGCTTAATAAAAAATAGGAAGCAGCACAGCAAAAGATCAGAGATAATTGCCATATCAACTGCCCAGGATTCATGTTAGAAAAGAGTCACATGGAACTGAGAGCTAAAATTCAAAGAAAAAAAAACCTCCAGTATATGTGATTTCTCTGAAACCAGTGATGATTATTCACGACAAGAAATGTGTTACTGCAGGATCTCACACTGAGGAAGCACTAAATGGCCATGCGGAGAAGATGTCAATCATATGTACAATAGTAGTCTCATTATTCTCACAAAGATATTGCTCCTGCTTACCAGATTTGAAAGGGAGGTTGCACTGCTATGAAATATGCAAGGTGACCTTAAGCCCGATGTATTCTGGGCCACTAGATTCATGAAAATTAGTCAGCATACTCAGTGTTACAGGAAGCCTCAAAACTAACATAAAATCACACCCAAGTCTATTAAAAAATATATATTCAGGGCTATATGTGTGTTTATTAATGCACCATTATATGAGAGTAAGTTAGCATAATGTAGATACAATTTTAAGTTTGTTGTCACAGACCATTTTCTTTCCAAGAGGAAACATTTCAGTTTACAATAGTTCAATAGAATATAAACTCCCCATTTCTTTATTAATATCATTATCTCTTTCCTCACCATCCTGGAAAGTAACAAGTTCAAACGTTTTTGCCTTTATTTTTAAAAGAATGATGGATGATGCATAATATTAGCCTAATATCAATATATAAAACAACCACAATCAGAGCAATACCAATATTGGATTCAAATATCTTTATACTCAAAGAAAACAAAAAAAAGTATGTCATTTCTGTGCTCTCTCTTTAATGTCATCTATCTGTGTGTACATGCTAAGGGAAGTATTGGAAAGATGAGTACAATGGTCAGTACCTGCAGTTGCTCAGACTCCCTCTTTGGCTGCTAAGGGCTAACCTAAAGCCATTGGGCTTGATTCACAAAGGTAAATTTACACCTGTTAGTAAATTTAAAACTTTCTTGGAATTCACAAGTACTTGCAGAGTTGCACAACTCGCTATATTTATGTGTGCAGTCAGGGCAGAGAACTCCACACACATACATATAAAAAGTGCTGAGTCATGAAACTCCGTAAGTACTTTGTGAACTGAATTTTGTAGCACATTTTATAGTACTACAAAACATGCGATGAAGAGCAGTTTGTAAATCAGCGTCTTATGTTTTGGAGCAGCATCTTCATGTGGACATCTAACTGTTCTCTCACTGATCCTAAAGTTATTGTGGTGGTGTTGGACTTGGTCCTTTTTGCAGGGTCATTGCAGAACTTTTTGCCTTCCTCCTGTATTTTTTCTGACTCTGATCTGTGATTGGTGGTTTTGGGACTCTGGGCACTTTATCACTGCTGACCAGTGCTAAAGTGCATGTGCTCTCTTTGGTAAACTTGGTAAGATTCATCTACACTTGTTTGGCACATTTAATTGACCTATCAGTCCCTTGTACCGTGGTATCTCATATACCCAGGACCATTAAATTAATTGATACTAGTGGGCTTGCAGCGCTGCTTGCGCCACCCATCAAAGTAGCCTTTCAAACCTGTCTTAGGCCTCTGTCACTGCAGGACCTTGCTCGTGAAGTTCACTGCCGCTGTGAGGTGGCACATAAAGTGGTTGCCACGTCTATGACTCCCCTTTTTCTACATATCAGTCATCCCTAAGGTAGGCTCTAGCTAACCCTATGGGCAGGGTGTGGTCTAGGTAAAAGGTTGGACATGTGCCTTAACTGTGTGGCATGTGCTGATAATAACAAACAGCCTATTTGGTTTCTCACTTCAGTGGGCCGACGTCCTTGAGGGGTGGAGTCAAATGCAGCAAAGCCAGTGGAGACTTCGCTCCGAGTAATAACTGGCTGTTTTCCCTCATGTTGGCCGCCATCAAAGAAGGGTCCAGGCGGGAGGCCCTGGATCGTGGAGGCTTTCTGCCTGCACCAGCATGGAGAGCCGACCCGACGAGAGGTGGGTAGCCTTCTCAGGAAGCCTGTACTGTCACAGTTGAACCACCAGGTCAGTGCAGTGGGGGAGACTGGGGAAGTTCCCCCGTGTGTTTAGCCCGCTAGCAGCTACTGTGATTAGACCGCCTCATATGTGGTTGGCAGTCACACTCCATGCTGCGGGACTGCTGGGGGCCATTTCTTTTAAAAAGGGACTGAGGGAGGTCTCTCTATCTATGGGGGAGTCTTTTATTGACTGGATAAGGAGTAAGAACACTGGAGTGCGGAGTAGGCACAGAATTCATGATGCATGTATAATGCCTCACTCTAATGGGTCTGCATCGCCTGCCCTGAGAGGATGTATATGTGGTGTCCAGTTACCACAGGTGACTCTACCTTAATGTGTCCACCCTGCTTGGCGTTACTGGAGTTCACAGTTGAGGATTTGTCTATGCATGATGTCCTATGCTAAGTATCAGAATTGTGTTTATGCCTAATGCTTCGTGCTAAGTGGAATATGACAGTGGCCCGATTGGCCAATTTATTTATGTGAATCCCTGTAAAGTCATGTCCAGTGCCTAGTGGCACAGTGCTATATGTGATTGTGTTCTAATGTGTTTTATGGATAATAAAAAGGCTGCTTTTATATAATCTTGTGTGGAGTTTCTTTGGTGGTGTGCCTAGTGTGTCGCTGCTGTGTATGCGTGTGTTGCGCAAACGCTTAGCACATTACCTCTGGGAAAAGCCTGACTGCTCTGCCAAGCTACCAAGGGGGTGAGCAGGGGTTATCTTCAGCCTGTAACTCCCTTGCCTTGACTGAAGTGGTGGTTTCTGCCTGGCTGAGGGGCATGCCCTAGCCAACCAGAAATCCCATTTCCAACAGATGGAATTTGACATTTCCTCCACAATGTCTACATTTCTCCAATGTCATCTAAAGCAACAGCCATTCCATGCATGGTAATTAGAATGGGGGAGATCCTAGAGGTAGTTGCAACAGCACATCTCATTAATTTTTTTTCAAAAGGATGATTATTAAAATTTCTTTTGGATGTAATGATATACCCTGGACAAGAAGTCCCAGAGGCTTTTGCTCCTCAGTTCTTACAAATAAATCCTTGATTAGCCATTGAAGGACTAGTCACATCTGGCATGTTACAGATGAAGGGGTTAATAAACATTTCAAAGCCTGAGAAAGAGGAAGGGGTGAATCCAGCACACCCTGGCAGTCTATACACAAAGTAGGAAAGTTGAAAGTTAATGAAAACTGATGGGCACTCCAATCAAAATAAATGCTATGCAAATTCACCAAGAGGAAGAGTGAATGGTCTGCCTGTATTTTTTCCAGCAGCAACACATAGTAGTTACTCCTGTAAGCAGAGTTTAGGCTCTGTACAAGAGAATATTTGGTAGAGATCTGTTTTGGAATAATTCCCCATTCTGTGGCAAGGATATACACCACCACCAGCCAAATGCTCAAAGCAGCACAGAAGATAGTAGGTCAGACCCACAGGCGGTGGTGGTGGTGGAGCAGACAAAGAAGGTGGGCATGGAGACTTTGACTCAACATAAGATGATGAAGCCACAGCAGAAACTATTTCAGTAGAATATCCTGGAGAAGCATGGGTCCTAAAGTATTTTATTCAGCACCATTGCCTCTAGAAGTTACTTGTTTGCAGTGGGAAGAGTTGATCCACATTGCCAAGCCACAGCATTTAACTGCTGTGCTTGTGATGAGCAGGATCTGTAATTGACAACACAAGCAGGAATGCACTTCAGTCTTCCTATCATATACACAGATTTGTATCCAAACCATATCTAGAGGGAGTGGCAGGCCTTAGTTGGACACTCAGGTACGGTGGCTTACATAAACTGTAAAGACATTATGCAAGCTTTCTGCAATATTGTAAAACAGCATCATCATTTAACTGTAAATCCAATCTGGCTGACGAAACAGGATATTTGATGCTAACACCATCAGTCAGCCCATGACTATTTCATACGGGCTCAATTTTGTCTTCTGGGAAGTGATCACTCTCAAGAATACTTGGCTAATGATCATGCATTAAGCCATTGTTAACTGTGATTCTTGAATATATGTTAGCTATCTCATTCTTCAGGTCCGCACCATTTTCCAGCTGAGAGAATCCAGCTCCGGTGTTTCCAGCCTACCCTTGCGGGTTGCTGGGATATCGAGTCCTGAGGAAAGAGATACCAGACCTCCCACATTCTATTACCAAGGTACAGAGCTGACCAAACCCTTAAGAGAATTCTTGATGCAGATTCTTGGCAAAATTATCTTAACCAACTTAACTTAAAACTGCTACTTACTCGTCCCATCCCACGTATTAGGCTTAGGTCAGGTACACCGGGGTAGGCTTAGTTAGAAGCACCTGTTGAGTACGTTAGTCAATGTATTTATGTATCTATATATTTTATCCATTTTAAAGTATCATATGGCTAAGAAACCATATCAAAGCTTTTACAGTATAATTTCATAATACTACTTTTACTGTACGCACTTTACTTTACTTCAAGTACTGCAATTGTGGCAATTCATTTCTCTTGCATGAGAAGGAAGACTGCTCAATAAATAACACCTTTTTATTGAAAACGCCCGTCTCTCTATTTCTCTGCATTCTGGTGAAACTAAGTATGCACTGCTGACTGAGTGAAATAGCTGTCTATTGTTTTCACTCGACTCTAGAGATATACTCTTATTCTGAGGGAGCAAAGCTGTCATGTTTATGCGGTTGTCGGAAACTGAATCCCTTCTTGTCTGAGCCAGGGGAGCTTGTCGCTCCCTATTCATTCTAGAAGGTTTCCAGTGACCTCTGAGCTAGCTGGCGTTTAACATAGTCAGTAGAGACCTAGATGACCTCAGTCCTACGTCTACACTGCTGTTTATGTTATTCCAATGCGCAGAGCCTATTGGGAAAATAGGAACTACACTACATGATGCCCAACGTTTGGTAAGGCGATAATCTAATGCAAGACACTAGAGTAACTCAGTCGTGCTTTTTCACACAGAACCCTTTCCCCATAAAAACTCCAATAGACGTCTGGAGTGGGTGAAAGGTTAATATCCGCCGGAACTTAGTAGGATGAGAATCCTATGTATTACTTTTTGGTTTGATCAACGTTGAAGGATACAGTGTTCCAAAATATTTTGCACCTAATCTTTGCTTCCTTGAAACTCGATCTGCAACAGAAAACTTTCACTCAGTTAAATGGCAGAAAGTGACAAAGAAAGGGAGCGAGGAAGAATAGCAGCTCGACTCTTAGAGGAAGACACAAGTCTCCATGAAACCGACCCGGATGCTATAATCATTCCGGTCAATGTAAGAAGAACTATAACTCTAAAACTTATAGAAAACGGACTGACAGCACGAGGTGGTACAGTCATATTCGTGATAGAGGCACATGAATATCGGCAGACAGAGGTATTCTATTCATGGCTACATTTTCCAGCAGCACACGCTACGACAAAAGACTACCACTATTACAAAATAGAGGAAACTCCGGATGAATACACTCCTTTCGAATAGATTGAAATTCTACTAAAATACCAAGAGCACCTGCTCTGGTTTAAAGGCGCCCTAAAACATAATGATCACATCATCAGGCTCGGTCCACAAGGTAGACCAGAAGAAACGTGGGCCGGTCCTATGCAACTATGCAACACACCCAGACTACGAAATAATGTCAAGCGAACAACTCCTAGTTAAACTCAAAGAATTAACAAAGGCATATAGGAAATTAGTTCAATTGGCAAGGGATGATATAAAGAACCTCCAAAAGTTGAAGGAAACAGATATAGCAGCCCAACCATTGGAACTCGCCAGAATCATAGAAAAATCCTATGAAGAGCTATGAAGAGATAGTTTGGGTGGGAAACCGGTAAAACCCCAACTAACTGAAAATCCTGAAAAAACATTTATTAAAAATAATTTAAAAACTCCAAAAAAGAGTTGGGAAGGTAATAAACAAACCATTCCAAGTGAAAAACGTTTCCAGTCCAGAGGAAGGTCTCCTCAGCGTAGAGAGAGATCTCCAGGCCGAGAAGACAAGTCTCCCCAATGGGAACCCTCTGAAAAAAGATACAACCTAGAGATAGGGATAAAATAAGAAAACCAGACAGATATCAAGATGTTGATACACGTCCCTTTAGATCCTTCTCACTGAATCTTTCTCGATCTTCCTCACAGAAATCGGAAAGAAGAGGACGGTCAGAACACAGAGAAGAGCACCTCAAGTCCAAAGACAAGGAACCTGCTCATCAAAGTAAAAAATTACAATATCCCAGAAAGAAGGTAGCAAGTATTAAGATTAAACATGCCGAGAATTCTGAGGACACAGCTTAAAAACGGAGAGTGGGCACAGACAATGCTAGACAGCGCAGCAGAAGTGAGCATAGCTCGCAAGATCCTGATGAATCATCTGGAGACAGTGGACACGAATGAGTACATTCAGGTGGAAACTGTGACACACGAGTTAGTGTTCCCCATAAACTATATGAAATAACATAACGTATAGAGGGAGATAAAACTAGAAAGATAAAAGGTCTCTTTTGGGAAAAACTCTCAAAGGGCTATGACATTCTGTTAGCTGAGAAAGACTGGCCACCAGAGTTTGTCAGGGAGTGCCCTCATGGCGAAGAAATGATTATGCCTGCCTTCTTGAATGATATCCGGATTCATAAAAAATACACATTGGCAAGAAAATGGACAGTAGCCCTAGCTCCTGCTTTGTACAAAAATCATGTAGGATGGGATGGGGACTCACCTCACCACAAGATCCAGTTAAAAAATCAGCCCACTGCACAAAGGCCGTATCCAGTTAAGCAAGAAGCTAAACAACAAGTCAGGGAGATCTTAGATCAACTTGAATACCAAGGGGTGATCGAAACATGCACCTCTCAAATGAACAATCCTTTGTTTCCTGTCTCCAAGCCAGATGATTCATATCGTCTAGTTTCGGACTACAGGCACCTTAACTCCTGTTGTAAAACATTTGCAGTACAAAACTCACAGAGTGCAGCACTAATGAATAACATTGTGCGCAAAAAATATAAAACGACATTAGACATCTCTAATGGATTCTTCTGTCAAAACATTGCACCTGAAAGCAGGTATTTGACCGCTTTCTCAATATTTGGATCGCAAAAACAATTTTGCCAACTCCCACAGGGATTCAAGAATAGCCCAGGATTATTCTCAGCAAGGGTAACACAGTTACTACAAATATATGATGATGAAGCATTATCATATGTCGATGACATCTATCTCAGAGATGATGACCTGGAGACTCACTTAAAAAGGGTGAACACCATAATACTTGGACTCACTGCGGAGGGTTACAAATTCAACTTGCCCATCTAACTGTCCTATTTTTAGGATATGAATTATCAAATGAAGGCAAAAGCCTGGCAGACAATTTCTTAGAGAAATGTGCTGTACTCCAAGCACCAAAAATGCTGAAGAATTTACTATCACTACCAGGTTTCCTGAATTTCGGAAGAACATACATTCTAAATTATGCTGAGAGGGTTAAACCTCTCTATGAATTAATAAGACCAGATTTCAAACAAACCAATTGGACTCAGAAACACACAGAAATTTTGAGATCACTACAAACAGACATGTTAACTAAAACAAATTACAAACACGTGAAAACAGACGCAAACTTGTAATCCAAGTCATCCCAGGAAGATGCGGATTCACATACCTGACTTCTAATGAGGGAGAAACGGTACCTATAGCTTACAAATCACATTTGTAGACTCAAGCTGAAATGAAATTCAGCTCCACAGAAAAAATTCTAACTGCGGTTAGAACTGCTGTAGCTAAAGAAAGAGCCCTAGCCCAAGGCAGAAGAATATCTGTTTTTTTCAGCAGAATCAGCCCTTGAGGCGTTAACAAGTCCTTGTAACTTGTTAAAGGGGTATTAGATCCAAAATGGATAGAATGGAAAAATTATTTTGCTACAGAAGATGTGAAATACTATTTTGACCCAAAACTAAAAAAACTAGATGATCTAGTATATGAACGGGAATATCCTCTGCCAGCTGAAATTCTGCCTCTAGAAAAATATACCTGCGTAATCTATATGGACAGATTCACACAACACTATGATGTAGAAAATAAATCCTATGATGCAGCGTGCGCGATTGTTAAAGGTCGCTGGCGCTCTGGTAAATTCAAACCAATGATTACCAAAACGGAATCACTCAGGAAATGTTCAGCTCAGCGAGCTGAAATTAGAACTTTAAAGATGGCGCTTGAACATGCTGATCGCGGATTCCCCACACCAATAGTGTGCGATTCGTATTTCTGCGTCAAATCCTATAACAGTGACATGCAGACATGGATCAAAAATGGTTACAAAGATGACACAGGTGCTACAATAAAGCATAAAAGGCTTTGGGAACAGGTAGTTCTTTTGCAGAAAGAACTACGAAAGACTCACGTGATACACGCATTGAGTCATCGACGTGATGGCGTTCACGTTGCAGGGAATTCATTGGCTAACACAGCCACAGCGGAAGCGGTTCACCCGGCTTCCGTAGCCACTGAAAAGCGTTCAGAAAAACACATAGATGGGGAAACCATGCTAGCGGTAAAAACCTCATTAAAAGGCGATTATTCAGCATTACCTCTCAATCATCCACTCAGTAATACATACATAATTGATGCAAACTCCGTTCCGTTTGATCGAATCCCTGGAGTGGGGGATAGGGTAATTCCAAACACGAACTGGAGAATCTTCTTACTACAAGAAGCACATATGGGGTTGGGTCTGAGGCACCAAGAGATCCTGAAATCTCTGATGGAACTACAATCGGAGTACTGGTGGCTGGGAATGAGCGTAGATATCTACTATTTTGCAAAAAATTGCAAGGACTGCAACAGAGATCGCAGTTGTGAATCGGTCCAGCCTGTAGCCCAGATACCAGTATTAGATAGCATCAGGCTATCTATAACGCAGAAATCCAGTCGGAGAAATGCGTCCCCATAATAATTAAGACTGAATTCACTTAAAAATGTAGACCACAGCATTCGGCTGACGCCAGAACTGTTATAAAAGATTTGCGAGTCTTTATCGGCACATACTCAATTGGCATGCTACTTTCTGATCAGGGTCCTGCGTTTAGCTCTCAAGCTTACAAAGAGGCCATGAACACTATGGGCATCGCATTGCGGTATTCCTCTCCCTTCCATCCTGAGGGAAATGTGGTTGTGGAAAGAAAAAAACGGGATATAAAGCAATCTATAACGGCGAGGGTATTAGGTTCGGGTGATGGGTGGGTCAAACATTTAACAAGTGTCCAACGTAGTCTTAATAATCTGCCAAGAAACTCTCTAAAAGGTCTCACTCCATAAAAACTATTGTTCAGAACTAGAATGCATATTCAGGACCTTGATAGTCACACTTCAGTGGTAGAAGAAAAAACCTTTGATATCAAAGATCGTTTGGCTGTTTTACAGGATTTAAATGAAAAAAGAAAAAACCTGAGTAACAAAGTTGAAACAACAGTCGACAGCCACTGAAGAAAAAACACCTGTCCCAGCAAGACCTGTCTGGATTCCAAAGATTGGGGATCTGGTCAGAGTAAATGATTGCGGTAAAGAAGGAATTTGGGCCTTCGTACAGAAAAGCAGAACCTGTCTTAGCTATCAGCGGAACGAGATCAGTTGTACTACCGCCCCTTGCTGGTAAAAAGGAGAACCGAGTTGTTTCCATCGACCTGGAAAAATCACAATCATGTGGCCAACAATAAGTAGTAGGCCAAGTGGACTCCCAAGAAATAGCAGAATACCCAAGTTTGCTACAATCCAAGAGGCTCATGCTGAGAGACTAATCAAATTTGAGAAATCTGCAATGAATAAAAAAAGGACTATGCAACAAAGCCATGGAACTTGTGCCTCTTGAAACCCAAATAGTACCAGTTCGTCAAGAAACACCAATCTACAATGATGTAGCCTCAGACTATTCTAATGAAACAAAGAAAAATGCAAAAACAAATGAAAATCCAGAAGCAATTCCAACAATTGACAGAACTGCATCAGGCTACTTCATCAATTTCGACAATTTCTCTGAAGATCCAAGCGAGCATGAAGAAACGCCTCCTACAGTAACAGTAAGTTTTAAAAACAAAGTAATTGAACTTTTTCACCAACTGAAAGAGACATATCTAATTTCACCATGGATTGAATTTTGGATGGTGTTAGGTGTGCTTTTCCTCCTGCTTTGGCTCATCATGGTTCTATGTTTGGGAACATTCATTGAGGGGAAATATAGTACAATGGACACAGCAAGTCAGAACATCAACTTGGTCCTAAAGCCACACACATCCTCTCACATCGAGAAAAGAGAACTGTCATCAGTGAACATCACAGCCATTCCAATACCCGGTGGGGTAGAATGGGACAGAACTGATTATGACATTTTTGGCCCAGTCGAGCTCTTGAAGTATCCTCACCAGCTCAAGATTTCATTAAGTGATTTTGTGACACCTAGTACCTTCTCTGATGACTGGGACTTTGAAAACATTAATAATATGATGTCAGATTTAGTAATGTCAGCCAAATTTACAGAATATGATTACTTGCAGGGTTCATCCAATTATGAAGAGCTATACTGCTACAACCATTATGGTGATCACTATTTGCATAAAACTGCTCAGCCTAGAAATGTTTTATCTTTTAACCAGTGGGACCACTGTCCAACTCCACCAAAAGGCAGTTCGAAAAAATTTTTGAGAAATTCCAATACTTCTCAGGGTTTAATAACAGTGATCCAAAAACGTTTTATTTGAAAATGTTAAATAGAACAGGAATGAAAACAATGTTAATAAATACTAAATTGATTTATTCAGAAAAATGTTATGACAAAATGTCTACATTAGGTTTCGAATTTTGAAAAAACACCATTGAAACAAAAACAATCTGGGGTTCCAAAGATTGGCAAGTACAAGGCCTAGAAGCACTGTTTAGGGCCTGCATGATCCCAGAACAAATGATATTCGTGAATGACACAATTCAACAAACTACTTGTCTTGGCCTAGCTAAGATAAAAGACTTGAATACACCATACCTTATAGTGACAGCACTACTGATGTGGAGATAGACGTTTCTAATATTTTACACCAAAACAGAACACATACTGATTGGAAAAAGTGGTTGATCTGGCCAAAAGACACGAATAACTGTCAATATAGTTTCCTGAACAAAACACAGGGGTTCAAAATGACCAGACCAGACCCTAGATATTCAAAGAGACAACATCCAGGGATAGTTACAACATACAGTGTAGGGAAACTATGCCTTGAGTGGCTACAGAAATCCACACTGGCTGAAATTAAGCAACACTTGACTTTACTTAAAGACGGTGCTGACTTGCGTGATTTCATAATGGGACCACGCAAACAGCGTCAAAAACATTTCATAGCGGCCGGTATATACGCTGCATACAACGAAGCATGGAAAGTAATGCAAATTGAGACAGCAGAAAAAATACGAGAAATGATCGTATAAATTTGGAAAAATCACTTTCTGTTGTGGACAATGGGTTAACGACTCTGTCTTCCAGAATATATTCACTGGACAGCATTGTATCGTCTGCCTTTGATATAATAGAGCAGGACTTACTAATGTTACAACATGGTCAGTCTCAATTACGTTCTATTCTAAAGATGGTACTGAGTGAACCTCACGGGGCTTGTAAATTTTAGGAAAAGATTGAGTGTGTTAACCCATATTTCCTCATTGCTGGGAAGTGACAATTTAGCTACTGCTTTTAACCTTACCAGGGTGTCCATGGAATAAATGGTATGTTGTTATGTTATGTTAAATGTTTTTCTAAAGCGCACAGCTGCACCAGCCAAGGGGCGTCCCAGTGCTGCCGAATCTGAATCAGTATCCACTGAAGTCTAAACAGCTAAAGTCAATCCCAACTATGTTAAAGGGGAGAGGAAGGTTTTGATGGCTTTTTCGGAAAGCAAGCAAGTCTTCAATCCCTCGGATGTGTACCAGCAGCGAGTTCCACAACTTGGCTGCCATATACCGAAAAGAACGACCACCAACTCGGCAAAGTTTGTTCATGCGAACGCAATTGTTGATGGGGCACATACGGGGTCAGAAGATTGCTCAATAGCTCCGGACTCCCGTATTTAAGGATCTTAAACGATAAGCAGAGAGCTTTAAACTGTATCCCGGTGTTGATCGGAAGCCAGTGCAGCTTCCTGATAGTAGCCCTGACCGGACACCGACGGGGAAGTCCCACCAGCGTACTCGTTGCTGAGTTTTGAACTCATTGTAGTCATTGTATGTCAGCTTTATTAGCCCCTAAGAGCAACGAACTGCCATAGTCTAATCGTGAAAGTATGGTAGATTGTACAATGAGCTGTCGTACTGCTGGGTCAAAGAACTTCAAGAGAGGGTTGAGACCCCTTAGCAAGCCAACACAAGTGGCTGCGACTCTCTTTGTGTGGGTCTGAAAACTAAGTGAGAAGTCCTTCCAAACGCCCAGATTCTTCACTAAAGTCTTAGGCGTTGGCATAATCCCCAGGGACGCTGGCCACCAATGTTCATTCCAAAGGGCGGTGTTCTTTCCTACCAATAAAACTTCCGTTTTTTTCACAATCAGCTATAAGCTGTTGTTTGCCATCCATTGAGCCGCTGCTGCCATCCCATCTCTAAATCTAGTAGCCAATACTGATGGCCCGTCAGCTAAGGTGATAACAAGCTGGGTATCATCGGCATAGGACACCATTGTTAGGTCCCATTCTTTTGCCACCACCACCAATGGCTGTACATAGAGAATGGACAGGGAGGGGCTTAATGCTGAGCCTTGGGGGACCCCCTGACCGATGGTATGGGATTGAGAGAGGAACGGCGGGGCGGACACACGGAAAGATCTTTCAGTCCGAAATGATCTGAACCACTCTAAGGCGGATCCGGTGATCTCCGCTGCCACTAGCCGATGAAGAAGAATGTCATGTGACACCGTATCAAAGGCAGCGCTGAGATCCAACAGGATCAGCGCTGCACTTTGACCGGCATCCAAAATCGTCCAAAGATGTTCAGTCGTGGCTAGCAGGGCTGATTCCGTGCTATGGCCCAGCCGAAAATCATTTTGTGACGAGTCCAGAATGTTATGAAGGCTCAAAAATGTGGATAGAGTGTTGTTTACATGGGCTTCTGCGATCTTGGCCACCCAAGGGAGAAGGGAGATAGGTCTAAAATTCGCCGGTTTTGAGGGGTCCAGCATAGGTTTCTTGATAATAGGAGACACCCATGCCTGTTTCCAGGCCACAGGGACACTGGCCATGGAAAAGGACAAATTGAGAATTTGACGGCTGCTGAAAGAGCGTTAATGACTCAATAAATTGGGCTGGCCTCATAGGGTCCGAGGGAGACCCAGAATTAATTCTGCCACATAGTCTGCTTAACTCCTCTTTGGAGATCGCTGGAATAGCTGACAGAATAGAGCCGGTCTCATCTCTGATCACTAGGGCGTTTGAGCCCGGGGACACCTGTGGAAAAGATTGATAAATCTTTTGTACTTTTTCCACAAAGAAGATCGCAAGTTCCTCACACTGCTGTGCAGATGTTATGCTAGGTGGAGCGGTTTTATGCCTCTTGAACTCTTTAACAATTTTAAATATACATTTCGTGGGATTAGAGCTAGATTTAATTTCCTTAGCATACAACGCAGCACGTGCAGTGCAGATAGCTTTGTGGTACAGTTTTACTTTAGACAGGTAGATACATTTATCCCCACATTTGTACCACCGTCTCCACACACGTTCCGCTTTCTTACATTCCTTCCTCACGGCTCTCAAGGACTCGCTATACCATGGACTCGCATTAGACGTGCGCCCTTTTGTACATTTTACGGGAATAAAAGTGTCCAGTCCTTTTAAAATCCATTCGTAAAATGTAGTATAGGCCACCTCAGGGCTAGTCAGGTCTTTTAAGGGATAGGCCCCCAGGAAGGAGTGGAAGTCTTCTAATTTAAGTTTATGCCAAGGGCGTCTACGGACCGGATTCTCTATATCTACCCTAAATGGCTCCGTGATACATAACCTAATTTCTATCAAAAAGTGGTCTGTCCAGCCCATGGGCTTGGGCGTTTCTATGCTCATAGCAGGAATTTTGGAAAATATCGGATCCAGTATGTGTCCCACTATATGCGTGGCATCCAGTATTAATTGCTCCAACTGTAAGGCAGCCAGATCTACCAATAAGTTACGGATGGCAGTGTCCTGGGTCTGATCCATATGAAGGTTAAGATCTCCCAGGATTGTAAAATTTGCCGATCCTACCACCAATATACTAACTGTTTCTAGTAATGCCTCAATAGACTTCGCCGCTGACCCAGGAGTACGATAAACATACAGACCAGAGAAGGTAAAATGTGTACTTATCTCTATCCTAAAGCGAGCACATTCACATCCCCAAATATCTTCCTTAGTGAAGGAGCAGGGGTATTGTGATTTGTAGATTATTGCTATACCCCCTCCCCTAGAGTCTCTGTTTATGGTACTAATCATGTATCCTACAGGGAGGGTAAGGTTAAGTACACCGAACATGTCGTCCCTCAACCAAGTTTTACAAACAAAAAGAACATCTGGGGATTCATCAGCAATAAAGGTCTGAACCTCCATGTAGTGCTTCACCAGTGACCTTAAGTTCAGCTGAAAGATCTTGAGCTGAGCTTGTTGAGCTATTCCCCCTGATCCTCGAACCTGATGAGGCGCTGGTGTGGTGAAATCACACATAGTAAATTTCAGACGTGTATCACCCAACCAAGATGGTAGCTCACCACAGATCCATACATCATGCTGTAACACTAGCAGAGTGTCTCTGTCATAGCGAAGAGAATCCGGCAGGGCTTGGCCAGGGGTTTTGACGAGGGGCGATGTCCTGGCGAGGTCGGGCGCAGACCGGCTTGCCTTTGGCGCGCCGTCGGTGCGCCCGCTGCGCCCGCCTGCTGCGCAGTCAATTGATGACAGTCATTTGTAAGAGGTGGAAGAGGGCGTGAGTCTCCCAACAACTATGACGCCACCCAGAAGTCCTCCCAAGATGGCGTCTAGCCCCGCGTCAATCCCACGTCAGCACCTAATTCGGCTGCAAGGGTATCGGGTGGGATATAGCGCTGTGGGTGGGATAGACACCACGCCTAGTGCAACAACAAAATGTCACCTTAGGATATCCCGTTGTATTTTTAACCAACAGTTTCACCTGCTCCACACACTCGCACTCAACCTCACAGCATTGTTTTTTAAATGATCTCTGCTAGAGAGCACTCTCAAGAGGCTCGTGTGGTATTGCAGCACTGACCCAACGAGGAGCAAACATGCACAATGATGAAACATGACACCTTTGCAGGTGTGTAAGGGCATTACTTCCTAAAAAGGAAGCCCCCTCATTTCCCACCCTTTCTCACACATAAATACCTTGTTTCCTTTTAGTCTTACCTGCCCCCTGGTACTGCCCCAGTATCTTCTCCTCCTCACCCGTAACCTCCTTTTTTGGTTTATTGTAAACCAACCTAAAGCACTATATGTCGGGTGGTCGCTACTATAACAAATCTATTTCTTTTTACTATGTCTATTGATATCTCCTTCCATCATTAAATTGTAAAGATCGCACCTTCAATGATGTTTTTGACACAATAATGAGCAATGGATTTAAGCGGGAATTAAGGGCACTTAAAAAGTATTGTCTTTTCTCTGCTAAGAAAAACCATGTGACCGTATTTAAAGGTCTGTTAGAATGCAGTGCGGTATATAAACAAGGTCACGTCTATGGCTGAAACCGTCATGGCAGACAAATAAGATTTAAAAAAATTAAATCAGAACTTACCGGCGTCTGCCACCGGATCCTTGGAGGATAAAACGAGTAATTATGTTTGTGTGTGCACATATATATTTTTAAGTTAACAAAATCACCAAAAATCACCAGTCATAGTTAACTCAAGTACCTATAACTCATGCCCTAAAGTAACTGTAACCTGAACCCCTGCCAAGCACAGTGTTGTCATTAAGGATGTCATTTTAGATGTTTCGGTAATATTATCAATGATCCTATAGAACCAGCCGCGGTCGGTAGGGGAGTACCTGCCGGGGCGGTGACGTTGGGAGGAGGAGGGCAGGGTTGGGTTAGTAATGTATGGATACTGGAGGTTTACAGGTAAGTTGTTGCACGCACTACATTGCATTTGGGGATGCAGTGCGCACAACGAAATTCATTTGATTTATTTAAATGTTTACTTACCTGCAAACCTCCATTATCCAAACATTACTAACGCCCGCCTTGCCCCTCCCCCTCCCCACGTCACCGCCCCGGCAGGTACTCCCCTACCGACCGCGGCTGTATAGAACATGTCAGAGGTGAGGTAATATGTGAGGCAATAAGTAGTGCATGGCAAGGGTGATAGTCATAGTCACTTTAGGGCATGACTTATAATTACTTGCGATAACTGTAACTAGTGAATTTCAGTGGTTTTGTTAGCTTAAAACAGTATATTTTAACCAACATTTTCACGTAACTATAATGTCCTTTTAACATTTAGTATCTCAGTGAATTTCGAAGTTTTTTATGTAAAATAAGATAATGTTACCAATCCTAACTATAACCTTATTTTAACCTTTTGGATTTACAGTGAATTTAAATTGTTTTTACTCATGAAGTAGGATGGTCATCATCGCATATGGTGTGGGGCTTTGCACCCCAATCCGCGGAGTGCCCAACCCTCTACCATGCACACCTTTGGCTGTGTGCTGTGTGGGGCAATTACAACTGAATATGTCATGTAACACTATAAAGTTTGTAATTGAAAGTAAGGCAGAGATACTTACTTTCTGTTTTTTCTGTGAATTCCTAAGCTTATTTAATATGAAGTGAGATATTATTGAAATTCTTATCTATAGTATAACTTAAAATTGTGTTTTTTCCAGTGAAAAACACAATTTTTTTTTCCAGTGAATTTCTTTTTATTTTTTACATAAAGTAAGAGTAGGGTTCGGCGAATGCCCTGGCTTACAGCCAGACCTGTAGCCCTGCCCCTGAGCCAATCCCTGCAATTGCCCAGCCCCATTCTGTGCACAGCCTTTGGCGGAGTGTGGCATAAGATACTCCTTGTCACTGCGCTCAGCTGACTATGTCATGTGACAATATAAAGGGTGTCATTTTAAGTAAGGCAGAACTACTGGCTTTTTCAAAGGGTCAGAATACCAAAATATATAATGCAAACCTATTGTCTTTGCTAAAATGTTACCAATACCTATATTCACATCTATAGCACATACATGCATACATTGCAGTGTTTAAAAGTGATTTTCACAAAATATTTTCAATAAGGTATTATAAAGAAAAACATAAACATGTTTTTGAGTGCTTTAAAAAAAATGGTACGCTCTCATGGAGTCATGGATGCAATTACCAAAGAGTGGACTTAGTCCCTGACTCCTAAATGGCTGCCGCCAGATCTTTCTTGGTGTGGTGACAACCTATAATATCTTATTATTATTATTATTATTAATGGAGTTTTGTTAAGCGCATACTACCCGGAGGACTCGTAGCGTAGTTCTGTTGGATCCGTGGAGAATTTGTGTCCCTATATATACATACATTTTGAAACTTAATTTCCCAAAAACTACTGAACAGATTTACAGAAAATCTCAAAAGGTCTCTGCGAAATTTGATGTCATTCCGTTCAGCCATTTTTGCGGTATCGCTGTTCAATTTTCCTATAGAAAATTGCATGGGGAAAATGTGTTTAGGGCACCCTGTTTTTCTCAGACCTACTTGATGGATCAACTGAAAACTTTCTAGTAAGAAGCTGAGTTGGATGAACTTTTCTCTGGAAAGTTTTGCGAAGATTTGTTGAGCAGCTCTAAATTTAGAAGCAAACCAAAGAATCTATTTACGATGGAAACAATAGGCCTTATATACAAGGCTGCTGTTGCATCACGTTTTGGGACACAGTGGCGGCTTAAATATTTGGTCATGTTACGCCATATTTAAGAAGTGACGCATCTGCCTTCGTAAACACCTGCGCTACATTATACCTGCACCAGGTATAATGTATGCAGGGTGGGCGTTCCATCACAAGAAAGGGTGGTAGGAGTGGTGCAGTGAAATCTATTAGATTTCACAGTTCCACTTCTAGGACTCCAATGCGCCAAAACCTTACACCTGCCTAATGGCAGGCTTAAGGGTGACACAGGCCCTTGTGAAAGGACACATTGCTGCAGTTGCGTCTGTTTTCAGACACACACCAGCAATGCGCCTCTTTTGCGCCGACTGATACATCAGTAATAATGAGGAATCTGTCATTCCTTGCGACATGATGCGTCATTCATTAAATATGATACATCCATCATGTCACAAAGACGGTGCACTGAGAAGTGTTCCATCTCTGTTTTCACGCAGCGATGCGGCACTTCTCATAAGGCTCAATGTTTTAAATATGACTACATAGTGGTGACCGCGACTGGTTAATATGCAGTGGTTTTACTTTCACAACCACATCTACTAGGAGCCAAGTAAAATGCTTTCAAGTGATTATCTGTGGCACACATGTCCCAGATGGCAATGATACATTTATCGTACTATACACATTGCTGATTTACCTACTGCTTTTGTCCTTTTGCCTTCTATTTGTCTCTAAAATAAGATGTTCACAAATTTGCAGTAGAGCTCTTTCTCTCCATGCATCTATATTCTCGAACACCAGACCTATTCCTCTTTTTGTGGAATTTCTAAAGGTTCCCTTAGACACTGAAAACAAGTCTATATTTCTACTATATATTATGTCTGGGATGATGTGTGGAACCCCAATTTCATGAAAAAAACTATTGACAAGATATAACCCGTCATCCTCAATGTGCCTCGAGTGAAAGGGAACCACATACTATATTAATTTCATGTAGAACAGACATGGAAAGATATAATTTGTATTGAGGGTTGTTGTTAATTTTTTTAGATGAACAAAAGAAAATGTGATTTTTTTTTCTCACACCAATTGAAAAGGGTTTCACTGTTATACACGCCATGTTAGAATACATTTTGAATTATGTCAGGCACCAAAGAGCAGGATTTGCCAAACTTTTACAGACTTTCAACTTTAAAAATGTGTAAATTATAAATGTGCCACTTGCTGATCATTTACAAATCGAGACAAGTCAGAGTTATGCAAGTACACGTGTCTTGTGACTCTAACTGCAGCGCGATCTCGCAGGTTACTTTGGTCAGGAAGACAGGATGTTATATACCAGATTAAAAATCGCCATTTTTAGCAATACTAGGTGTTGTGTTATTTTAATCATGAATTGATTGTTTTGTTTTTAATAAAAGTACTCGCTCACTTGCACACTAAAACTTACCCACCACATGCTATTTTAGCGTGAATAGAAATTCCTAGGTAGCACCGCGCCATTTTGGGTGAAGGAGAGGCAGGGTCACGACCATCGGCAGGCGCCATCTTGGGAGGCGGTCTAGTCGTTGCTGCTCGGTGGATCACACGGCCCAGCATATTTAAAGGGGGAAACGAGAGTGCGCAGCCCAAGACTCTAACTGCAGCGCGATCTCGCAGGTTACTTTGGTCAGGAAGACAGGATGTTATATACCTGATTAAAAATCGCCGTTTTTAGCAATACTAGGTGTTGTGTTATTTTAAACACAAATTGATTGTTTTGTTTTTATTAAAAGTACTCGCTCACTTGCACACTAAAACTTACCCACCACACGCTATTTTAGCGTGAATGGAAATTCCTAGGCAGCTACTGCGCCATTTTGGGTGAGGGAGAGGCAGGGTCACGACCATCGGCAGGCGCCATCTTGGGAGGCGCTCTAGTCATTGCTGCTCGGCAGGTCACAAGGGCCAGCATATTTAAAGGGGGAAATGCGAGCGCGCAGCGCGCGTGCCCATGTTGCGCCGAAGGCGCGCCAGAGGCAAGCCCGTCTGCGCCTGTCCGCGCCCCAGTGACCTCTGACCCTCTGGGCCGGTCACCCCACGCACCGCGCACACTCTCTGCGAGTGAGCCCAGGCTGCCCCCGATCCCACCGAGTGCCGCCGCTGCCCAGAGCTGTGCTCCTGGTCTGCTGTCGTGGGAGTTCCTCTGCTGCGCTGCGTTGCTCCCTGCTGTAATTTTATCGTATTGTCACTGCGTTGTCCCCTGTTTTCATTTTTATCGAATTGTCACTGCGTTGTTCCCTCTTTTAATTTTTATCGTATTGTCACTGCGTTGTTCCGTTTTAATTTTCATTGTATTGTATTTCTCTGCTGTCCGCTTGTTGTGCACCTGCCCTCTGCTTATTCGTTTTTCTTCCCCCTCTGTTGTGCCCAGCCCCGGTCGCGTTTCCCGCCCGCTCCCCGCCGCTGCCCCCCTGCGGCCCCGCCCCCATCCCTCTGACTCCCTTCCCATTCGCCGCCCCGCTCCCGCCTCCCAGCTGCTCCTCCCTCGCTCCGCCCCCCCACTCTCCACATATGGCAGAGTGGCAAACGCGCAGCATTTCCCCCTTTAAATATGCTGGCCCTTGTGACCTGCCGAGCAGCAATGACTAGAGCGCCTCCCAAGATGGCGCCTGCCGATGGTCGTGACCCTGCCTCTCCCTCACCCAAAATGGCGCAGTAGCTGCCTAGGAATTTCCATTCACGCTAAAATAGCGTGTGGTGGGTAAGTTTTAGTGTGCAAGTGAGCGAGTACTTTTATTAAAAACAAAACAATCAATTTGTGTTTAAAATAACACAACACCTAGTATTGCTAAAAACGGCGATTTTTAATCAGGTATATAACATCCTGTCTTCCTGACCAAAGTAACCTGCGAGATCGCGCTGCAGTTAGAGTCTTGGGCTGCGCACTCTCGTTTCCCCCTTTAAATATGCTGGGCCGTGTGATCCACCGAGCAGCAACGACTAGACCGCCTCCCAAGATGGCGCCTGCCGATGGTCGTGACCCTGCCTCTCCTTCACCCAAAATGGTGCGGTGCTACCTAGGAATTTCTATTCACGCTAAAATAGCATGTGGTGGGTAAGTTTTAGTGTGCAAGTGAGCGAGTACTTTTATTAAAAACAAAACAATCAATTCATGATTAAAATAACACAACACCTAGTATTGCTAAAAATGGCGTGCCGATTGTGCGCCAAAGGCATGCCAAAGGTAAGATTGTCTGCGCCCGTCCGCGCCTGGACCGCGCCCAGCGCTCGAACCCCTGGCCCTCACAGACACCAGCCCACCCGCCGGACCTACAACGCCACAGAACTCAACGCACTCAACACCGGCCGGATCCCTGGGTGCTACCGAGCCACCCCGAGACGCACCCACAGACCCTTCAGCTGCCTCTCCTGCAAGTTCTCCTGCATCCGGACCTGCACGACACCAACACCCTCCAAGCCGATGACCAGCACCAACCACCTGAAGTGCATCCTGCTCAACACCCGCTCCGTCCACAGACACGCCGCGGAGCTCTGGAACCTGCTCAACACAACATCACCAGACGTCGCCTTCCTCACGGAAACCTGGATGAAGGCCTCCTCAGCACCAGACATCGCCATCGCCATCCCGGACAGATACAAGATCTCCCGGAGGGACCGCGGCAACCAGACCGGAGGAGGCATCACCATCATCCACAGGAACACCATCAGCATCACGACCAACACCCACGACACCCTCACAACCGCCGAACACCTGCATTTCCAGATCCACACCGATCCCAAGACCACCCTCAGAGGCACCCTCATCTACAGACCCCCGGGACCTCGCACACAATTCAGCGAAGACATCGCCGACTTCATCAGCCCGCAGGCCCTCCCCTCCGCTGACTACATCCTCCTCGGGGACCTGAACTTCCACCTGGAGAACAACAACGACCGCAACACCACCACCCTGCTGGACAACCTCGCCAACCTCGGTCTCAAGCAGCTGGTGACCACCCCCACCCACCACGCCGGACACACACTAGACCCCGTCTTCTCCTCCAGCAAGGACATCGCCTTCAGCCACACCACCGGACTCCACTGGACGGACCACAGCTGCGTCCACTTCAGCTTCAGAAAGAACACGATCCACCACCACCAGCAACAGATTGCACGCAGAAACTGGAACAAGATTACTGCCGACCAGCTCGCCGCATCCCTGAGCCGGGACCCCCCCGCCAGCTTAGCGAACACCAGCCAGGCCGCCAACAACCTCACGAAGTGGATCAGCAACTGCGCAGACGACCTCGCCCCACTGAGGACCCCGCCCAGCAGACCCGGCAGTAAGAAAGCACCATGGTTCACCGACGAACTCAAGAGCTCCAAGAAGAACTGCAGAGCCCTCGAGAGAGCCTGGCGCAGAGACCCAACACCAGACAACATGACCACCCTAAAGCTCGCCACTCGAAAACACCACCAACTGATCCACGCCACCAAGAAAACCGCATTCAAGGAACGACTGGACAACAACGCCCACAACAGCAAGGAACTCTTCAACATCGTCAAAGAGCTCTCCAACCCCAGCACCGGAAACAACGACATCACCCTATCACAAGACCTCTGCAACTCCCTCACATCCTACATCCACAACAAGATCGCAGACATACACAACAGCTTCAGCACACAGCCGACGCACCCCATGACCGCACCTGCACCCCCCACAACCACCCTCGGAGCCTGGACCCAGATCAACACCGAAGAAACCCTACGCACAATGAACTCCATCCACTCCGGATCTCCAACCGACCCCTGCCCTCACCACGTCTTCAACAAGGCCGACGCTGTCATCTCGCCCCACCTGCGGGACATCATCAACACCTCCTTCGACACCGCCACCTTCCCGGAGAGTTGGAAGCACGCCGAACTCAGCGCTCTACTGAAGAAACCATCCGCGGACCCCACTGAACTCAAAAACTACCGCCCCATCTCGCTCCTCCCGTTTCCGGCCAAAGTCATCGAGAAGAACGTCAGCAAGCAGCTGGCCGCCTTCCTCGAGACGAACGGATCCCTCGACCTCTCGCAGTCTGGCTTCCGGGCCAACCACAGCACCGAGTCAGCCCTCATTGCAGCCACCAACAACATCCGAGCCCTGCTCGACAACGGGGAAACAGCGGCCCTCATCCTCCTGGACCTCTCCATGGCATTCGACACTGTCTGCCACCGCACCCTAGTGCAGCGACTCAGCAACGTCGGAATCCAGGAGAAGGCACTAGAATGGATCATCTCCTTCCTCGCCGGAAGGACACAGAGAGTCCGCCACCCTCCGTTCAGATCAGAAGCCACCGAAGTCATCTGCGGCGTTCCTCAAGGCTCCTCGCTCAGCCCCACCCTCTTCAATGTCTACATGAGCCCCCTTGCGGCCATCGCACACCAACACAACCTCAACATCATCTCTTACGCCGACGACACCCAGCTGATCCTCTCCCTCACCAACGACCCCGCCACCGCCAGAGCCAACCTACATGAAGGGATGAAAGACGTAGCCGAGTGGATGATGAACAGCCGCCTGAAACTGAACTCAGACAAGATGGAAGTCCTCATCCTGGGATCTTCGCCCTCCGCCTGGGACGACTCCTGGTGGCCCCCTGCCCTGGGCAGCGCACCCAAACCAACGGACCACGCACGCAACCTGGGCTTCATCGCGGACTCCTCCCTCTCCATGACCAGACAAGTCAACGCCGTCTCCTCGTCGTGCTTCAACATCCTGCGCATGCCACGTAAGATATTCCGGTGGATCCCCACCGAGACCAGGAAGACGGTCACCCAGGCCCCCGTCACCAGCCGACTGGACTACAGCAACTCCCTCTATGCCGGAACCACTGCTAAACTCCAGAAGAGACTCCAGAGGATCCAGAACGCCTCAGCAAGACTCATCCTGGACATCCCCCGACACAGCCACATCTCCGGACACCTGAGAGACCTGCACTGGCTCCCGGTCAACAAGAGAATCACGTTCCGACTCTTAACCCACGCACACAAAGCCCTACACACCAAGGCCCAAGATACCTCAATAACCGCCTCAACTTCTACACTCCCACATGCCAGCTTCGATCGACCAGCCACGCCCTCGCCGCCGTCCCCCGCATCCGAAGAGCCACCACAGGAGGAAGGTTCTTTCTCCTACCTGGCCACCAAGATGTGGAACTCCCTCCCGACTCACCTCCGCCTGACCCAAGACCACCTCGCCTTCAGGAAGCAGCTCAAGACCTGGCTGTTCGAGCAGTAGCGGACCCCCCCTCCCCAAGCGCCTTGAGACCCTCTGGTGAGTAGCGCGCTATATAAATGCTTTGATTGATTGATTGATTGATTGAGAGGCGCACGGCGCAGGAATCGCTGCCCGCCTGGAAACCGACCAAAGCCGGATAAAATATGATAGAGAACGACTTTTGGAACTAGGTAAGACTGTGGCCCCCGTGAAAGACGATGGGAAGACTCTCAGGGGAGGGTTGATTAATAGTCGGTCAATCACAAGCATGCCGCAGAGGTCTCTGATCTGATTGAGGATTTGCGACTTGATGTACTATTCCTAACAGAAACATGGCTGAATATAGAGTCCACCGCTGTTCTAGGATTTGCCTGCCCTAGTGGCTATAAAATTCTACATAAGCCTAGGGCCATGGGCAGAGGGGGAGGAGTGGGAGTAAGCTTAAAAGAAGAGCTGGATCTCAGACACCTACAGACTAATGAAGTTGAGGGCATAGAAATGATGGGGTTCGCATTATCTAAGTGGGAACCTACTTACCGGACTCCTATGCTTTCAGCCCCCGGGGGGCTCTACAGACTATCAGAACCTCTTTGATGTAATTACCAATCTTACGCTGGCCCACTCTAGAACGATAATTCTTGGAGACTTTAATCTCTGGGAAGATGGGAAGGCTAATAACCATCTGCGAGATCTAAGACATACTTGTACTATTCTGGACCTCACCCAGATGGTGGAAAGCCCGACACATGAAGGGGGGCACGTCCTTGATTTGCTATTTTCAAATCAAGCCACAACAAGGGTACTAAATGTAATGCCTCAGAGTTGGTCAGACCACTATTTAGTCCTGTTTCGCATCAGGACGTTGCAATCAAGGGACACAGAAGATCAGCAAAGGTCCTATAGGATAGGCAGGGAATGGGCGAAACTGGGTCAGATTAGACCCCCAGTATTTGACCCAGAGGTCACATACTTCGACCCCATGTTATCGGTAGAAGAGAACTACTTACTCTATACAAACCATATATCTGCCATCTTAGACCAGGTAATCCCCATGAAGAGGATAAAAAATAAGAGAAAGGCTACGGCGCCTTGGTTCAATGAGGAGCTGAAACAGCTCTGCATGCTCAGCAAGAAGGCAGAAAGGAAATGGAGGAAGGGGTATGGAGAGGAAGATAAAATTGAACTAAGACGGAGACAGATGCATTATAAGGAAAGCATCCTTAAGGCCAAGGCCGACTTCTATGCCAGATCAATTGCCCACGCATCTAATGGGACAAAAGCCCTCTTTGAAATCACTAAGGCTTTGTCTGCCCCTAAATGTATGGACAATAAAGTGGCAGCATCACAAAAACTTTGCGATGAAATTGCCACACATTTCCAAGACAAAATCGCTAAGATTGTGGATAGTCTTACTGCTACCAACAAGGCTGAACAATTTAGGCTCGGGCAGGTGTGACCTATTTAATTGTGGTTCAGTTTTTAGTCCAAAGCGCCAGGATACCCGTGGGGTGACAGTAAGGGCTACATAAGTTTTAAAATCAATCAATCAAAATCAATCATATACTTATCTCTAAATTAGGCATATTTGCATGAGCTACATAGTCCTTAATTCCTGTGTGTGTGAAAATCATTGTCCTCTGTAGGATGGCAGAGAACTGGACATGTGTATGAACAACATAAAAGAGAACCACCAACATAGTTAGTATTTTGAAGTTCCATGTTTATCCGCAAATCTAAATCATATCTGAATAAACAACAGTGTAAGTGACTCGAAAAGAGTGGTAACACAACCAATGTTCACTATTTTTTTCAAATAGCATGTTGGAAAGAAATAGAAAGTGAGTTAAAAACATTAACAAAATTAAAGAATATTTTTACACGTCATACCCATTGCTTGTGTAAGCTGTGTGATGTGCAAACTGTACATGTGGGGTTTAAAAAGAGTTGTGAGTGAGCAATGTGAACGTTGTGCTATTAGTAGGCTGTTAACAGCATGTATACTTTGAGTAAGACCCAATATTAGTATTAATTACTTTTATATTGGACCTAATTTGGAAATAATGAATTAATATGTATGTAATTGAAACAAGATTAATATGAAGTTTAGGAGCATGTTTATCAACATGATTTAGTGAGACCATATTTTAGTGAAAACTAAAACTCCATTTTGGATAAAATGGATGCTGCTGCTTTCTCCGTTTTTTTCCAGTACATTTGCCCCTTCCCATCAGGTTCCCTTGCACATCTTCTCTCCCCATAGGCTTTACAAGAACAAAACAACTGATCTAATGTTTTCCTAAGGTTTATGGATACAAGGCTTATTATGAAACTTTTAGTGTATAAGGTAGGGTGTAACAGCAAAGCCCTACACGACGAAAGACTAGAGTACCGGAACCACCGCCTCACATTCCATGTACCCGCTGACAACTCCCAACTCGCCTTTGCCTCCATCCCCAGGATTCACAAGACCAGAACCGGGGAAACGTCATTCTCCTACTTTGCCCTCAAGGCTTGGAACACCCAGCCCTTGCACCTCAGGCAATCAGCGTCGCTGACCCAAATCAGGGAGGACCTCAAGGCCTGGCTCTTTGAACGATCCTCCAACTAGTCCGACTAGCAGCCCCCATCCCCGAGGACTTGAGACCCTCATAGGTGAGTAGCTGCGCTTTACAAGCCCTTTGATTGATTGATTGAACGTTCAAGGTCCCCTCCACTGTATTTCCACAGCACAGCTCATTTTTACTAATTTCTGAATTGCATTTGTTAAATGTCACTTATTTGGTTAAAAACAACACCGGATGACAGAAAAGTGTGATGCTTCCTTAGAAATCAGATAGTGTTAACGTTAAATGTTATTGATGTGAATTATTTTTATTTACTATAGTCTTATGGCTCGCTGTTGCGGGCTATACCGGCCATTAAAGGCCTGCTTTAGCATTAAAGGACAGAGCCAACATTCCATTTTTTCTTATAAAGAATTTTGGGGCATATTAGCAACAACTTGCTATAATTATTGCAAACCTTAGCGTGATTTTTTTATCGCCTCCTATCACTGGATTTTATCGCAGAGATAACGCAGTATTACCAACGTTTATCTCCACAGCGATAATAAAACCAGCAAGAGCGGCAAATCCCATCTATAACGTGAGATTTCAAGCGATAAATATCCTATCGCTAAGGGAAATCTCGCTAACAGGCTGGTGGGGACTTAGCCGTAGAATCCACCTCCCATTGACTAATATGGCTAAGTCAGGTTTTTACCTGGTGCTAATCGCGGTTAGCGAGTATTTTTTTATTGCGTCGCTGGTATTGCTAATAGGCAATAACTGTGTTAGAGACTGCTATCAATCTCTACCAGTTTGGGTACGCCCACTTTGCATGCCATTAGCGATAAATATAGCTGACATGCAAAGAGGGCCCCAAACCGGTCGCTATCGCCTGGAAGCTGTCGCTAACTGCTGTTAGCAACAGCTAGGTAATTGGGCGATAAATAAAACTCTGCTTTATTGGCAAAAAGTGCTGCTAAAGCAGCGATAACGCCCTTGCTAATATGCCCCTTTGTTTGAGCACTCTAAATATGGGCAAGAATTTCGAATATTGATGAAGACTTTCTTCTTCTGTTAAGGATGCTGCCTGTTTCGTTTCTGACTTTTGATGCTCACTAGGGACTCAAATTTATTTCTGATTTTTATTTACTAATTTTGGAAATTTCTGTAATAAAACCCTTTAACTAATTCCTGATCTATAACTCAGGCCTTAATTATGAAGCTGGCAGGATGCTCGGCAGTCCTGACCGTCTAATTCGGATCCAACCACCACCGTGGCGGTCAGAAACATGACTTTTGGCTTTGAGGCTTGTGCTGCGGCCCGGAAAAGGGCCGCAGCACAAGCCCCAATGTCAAAAGGCATTGCAGCGCGGGCCAGACAAGGAGCTGCCCGATGATGAAGCATGACACCTAACTGGATGTGTGAGGGCATTACATTCCAAAGTAATGGATTCCCATCTCTTTGACTATGTAGCCTACTGTCCTTTGTATATTGCACAACTCTAGATCATTCAGGAACAGCACAACTTTAATTTTCATAATGTTTTTAAACATCCCAGCACCCTGTGGCTGGCACCTCATGCCGCAGAGGGACGGGGTGCTAGGGGCCCTCAAACTCCATTTCCAACTGCCATTTTCAGGGAGCCATTTAATAGGGGTCGGACGTCCATTGAAAGGCCGTCAGAAAGGGCCAATGTAATCCCTAAGGCGGTGCCTGAGCAGGCACCTCCCTCATTGTAGGGATTACATTCATATCAAACAGCCGATGGGCTCTTTGAGCCCTTCAGAAAGGCAGCGGTCATTCTCTCATCCATGCAGTCGGACCAACCACATTGTAAAGCAGCTGTCTGACCGCTGGTTCAAATGTTAGGGGGACCGACACTGATGTGCTATTGGTGTTAGACCCACTGACATCACAATGAGCTCCTTATTGAGTGGGCCCTGTTACTTTTATTGAAACTCTGCTAAACGGATGTTTGGTGTCTTTTTACGCAAGATTTACCTGGAGTTTAAATCCTGGGGTATGGGGCTCTGCTTCCACATCCTTACATTTACATAGCCTATTCATGGCACTAGAGTGGCTTCGTAGCACGTTAGTCATGTCTAGGAAATACATCCATGGGTGTACTTTCACAGAGCGAAAAGTGTTCGTTGTAGTGTGCTATATGTGAGAGAGTGTTGATATATGTGACGATTAAAGAAATAGCCCAATCACGTCCAACCAGCACTGTCATGTGAAATCAAAGCAAAGCGCATATTTAGAACAAGCAAGTTAATGTGGGACTCTGATAATGGTTTAATATGAAAAAGCAGAGACGGTCGCTAAGTATGTGTGTAATTCTACACGTAGGGACCAGAGACATGGTCCAGTTGTGTTACATTGATTGAGATATAGTAGCTTGGCTGATAATTGTGATCGGATGATGACACATTGCCAGAAAGGCCCAGTCAGTGCTCATCTGCAGGTCATAATATGGAACGAAATTAATTGATTATTTTTTTAGATAACCGATTTTATAAAACAAAGGTTAGATCATGTAATCAATTGAAACTTCAAACATTGGATCTCAATCTAAAGAATTATTTTGCTAATTAATTTTCATCCAAAATACCCATTCGTTCTCCTATATCATGATGGACACGTTGAAACTATTTTCGTTCTATCACCTCACAGGCTCTGTGTGGATTCAATCAAAACACACTGAGAGCTGCTAAAAATAATTTTTTCCTACCAGCTTTATCTCCCTCTTCAGCTGGATTGCCTCCTTCCAGAAGTGATGGGAAATCTGTATCACTTCAGCGGCTGTAAATAAAATCACAAATCATTTAAACTCCATCACTGGGCATGAAAGGGCAGGAAAATGATTCTTTTCTCCTGTTTCATGGCTGGCTTCAAGCATTGAAGGATTATCCAAGCTGTTACACTGGCAGCCACTAGGCTATAATGGGGAGTGCAGCCTACTTTAACACATCATATTTTACTTCCATTTAGATTTACGTTTCTAAATGTTCTGTCGCCCAGGTCTAGATATATCCATACATGTGCTGTCTGCTGATTGGTGTGTACTTGGTACGTGATACGAATGTTAAAAAAGCTGGATTTTTGTTTCATCAAATTTTATACTTCAAGTTGCTAAAAAAACGTGTCCTTTGAATATGGAATAATCCTTATTTTCCTTTCAGGGCTCTTAACAGGAATTCCACTTTTTAACAATCCCTTGATATACAGCGGCATTAGGCAAAATGATGCTCCTTTCTCTCCCGTGAGAATGTGATGAGGGACCGCCGGGAAACCCATATCTCATAGATATCCACAGGCTTCAGACTGAAGTGTGCGGGGTTTCATGTGCCACAGGGGCCCCAGTCGCCTCGGGTTACTCCCCTGATTTTATCAATAGTTAGCATGCTTCGCTATTTTTCCTACTGTGTGTACTGGGAGAGCTAAAATCCTGATTTACTAAAGGTCTCCCCTTTTTTTTCAAGCTGAAACGACGGCTTGATTAACGAAGGCTTTTTTCAAAGGCTTGATTAAAACTGACTTAAACAGGAGGAAAGCATGATTAAAACATGCCAGTAAAGTCACCATAACATCGGACTTAATACAATGGACCATTTCTTTAGACAAGATAGGAACCTTGGCATAAATCCAGGCCTTGATACTAAACAGAAAATCGTGTGATACTGAAAGTGAAAGGGCAGGTAAGCGCAGTATTCAACATTCCTGTCCTTTCCTTGCCCTGGCGCTCAAACTACTGCCTGGCGCCAATGCAGGCACTCTTGCGCTGTGGTGCAAGCGTGCCGGCATTGCAGACAAGATTGTTTTTGTGTAGGAAGGGGCACCTTCTTGTACAAAAACCATCAACTGAGCTATTTTTCTCTTTCTATGTGTACTGCAAAATGAGCACACATAGAAAGAGGAAAAACAATGAGAAACAAATATATTTCTCCTTGTTACGCCTCACCTGGGGAGGCATAGCATTTTGACAGGTCTACTAGTAATGGCAAATAAAGGAATGCACCAAAATCAATGGGTAAATGCTTGGAAACACCCACACTTCACACATGGAATGCCTCTAGGGGGCAGAGTAATCCTGCGATTTGCGCTAAATTACGTTACCCTGGATTTATCAAGCCATGCAGGGCCATGGAAGATAGCCTTCCGAGCTTGATAAATCCTACTCAGTTGTTATGCATGGTGCAAGGGTAACACAGCTGCATGATATATATGTCCCTTAATCTTCCCAGTAATGTTGATAGCAAATGCAGGCACTGTGTAGAAGTGTGAGATTTTGAAGCTACTTATACATTGCTTAAGTTGAGTAGGATAAAATAGAAAGCAACATACCCATGATTGAATATCCTCAGGTCTTGAGTCGATAAACTCAGATTGGAATTGAACAGAGGGCTCTGCCTCGCTGTTGCGCTGCTGCGCCGGTAAATACTGAATTTTAGATGCACTGAGTAGAATTGATTTAAATTGATTTAAAAATTGGAATTGATTTGCAAACTGCCCCGCAAAAGCTAAATTTATTGAATTGATGTGAAAAATTCAACTGTTTTTAAACGGAATAACTGCACCTTTATAATTTCGTTTGTCACTTTTTAAATGAACTGACCTACCTTTTCGCCGCCTCCCCGTTCCACCATCGACACTAGGCCGGATTATAGTGGAGGGAGGATGGCATCTACCTTTCACACACCGGAAGTGAGTAGACTTCCGGTGCGCACGGGCCACAGGTCATACGGCAAGGACAAAAAGAACATGTCCTCCCCTACGCGCAGCGGACGCGCTTCGGGCGCACTGGCGGCGCACTGAAGGTGCGCCAAAGGTAAGCCGTCGGCGCCCGTCCACGCTTCGAGCGGGCCCGGGGCCACACCCCCTAGTCAAATCATACAATATACAAGGGAATCCTTATTAGGGATTAATTCCGGCCCAATTAGTTGCACACAGCCAATAAATATGACAAACTGGGTAGGACCATGGAGCAGTAAGATATGCTAAAACAGGTTCAGGCCAAACAAAAACACCCAAGTACTCAGGCAAATGAAAGGCCTACGATGCAAGCTTATCAACGTGATGTCTATGGGTAAGCATGCCCTACACGTCTTCGACCTAATAACGAAAAGGGAGCTGGACTGCCTTTTCATGACAGAGACATGGCTGACACCAAACAGTAACCCAGACGTCACAAACTCCCTCCCCCCTGGATACCTCATTTCCAGAGAGGATAGACTGGACCAGAGGGGGGGGGGATCGCGATTGTCTATCGGGATACACTCAACTGCCAGACTTTTATGATCCCAGGCCTTAAAGGAGCTGAAAATATGGGCTTCGAATAAAGGTACATGGCTCATTTACTTTTACGGGAGCACTTGTATACCATCCACTTGGGATACATACAGAATTTACAGAAAGCATCGGAGAAGCTGTCAGTGACTTAGCCCTTAAATTGGCCAACTTTACAATCCTGGGAGATGCAAATATTAATTTAGACTCCCCCACAGAACAGGCTGCAATATGTTTCAGGGACACGATGAATGTCCTAGGCCTAACTCAACTTACAACCATCACCACACACAAGGCAGGTCATATCCTTGATTGCATCTACTCAAACTTAGAGACACTCAAGGCTAAAACACCCCAAGTACTAACATGGACAGATCACAGCTTTATTCCTTTTGACCTCTCAGTGATGGCTAACAAAACTATAAATAACTTGGGTAGGAAGTCCAGACTCCCCCAGGGGGAACCCTGTTGGCAAAATATGATAGGACAGTCGGAGTTTCTTACCATAGCAGCAGGATCCAGACCAACCCCTACGGGAGATCCTATTAGGGACAGTCAGTCTTTCAGGGAGTGGATAAATGCTCTAAGTTCAGAAAACAGCTACGCTGCACTGAGGCCAGGTGCCAGAAAGAAGCAGAGGCCTTCTGCCCCCTGGTTCTCTTCAGTTCTAAAAGAAGAGCAAAGGAAGGTCAGGGCATTAGAGCGGATGTGGCGCCTAAATTATATGGAATCTGATCAGAACAACTATAAAGCCGCCCGCCGCCACTATCATGGGATGATAAAAACGGCTAAAAAAGAACACTTTACGGAGGCTATAATAAAAAGTAATAATAAACAGAAAGAAATCTTTAAAATTGTCAACACTTTTATTAACCCTACAACCATGCAGAGAGATATCCCCCCTCTCAGAATCTATGTAATACAATAGTGGACTTCTTTGAGGATAAAATTCAAATGCTCACTAAGGATTTCCCTCCTCCTCTGCCTCAAGAGGAGCCATCAAAAAATAGAGCTGGCACAATGATGGCCCTCATGTCCACCTTTCAACCAGTTAGTCTAGAGGAATCCCGGACAGAAATCCTAAAGATCAAATCAGGGTCGCCTTTTGACCCCTGCTCTCCGTTTGTCCTCCAGACAAAGGTGGAGATTGCCAACCCCATCATAAACAGCATCATTAACTCTTCGCTCAACCTAGGTTCAGTCCCTGAAGAATGGAAACTTGCAGCAGTGAAGCCACTGCAGAAAAAACAATTACTAGACCCTACAACTCTGACAAATCTGCGACCCATCTCCCTGCTTCCTATTTTCTGCAAACTAACAGAAAAATCCGTTAATAAGCAGCTCACTGCATTCTTGGAGGCTAAAAGCATCTGGCACCCTAACCAAGCGAGTTTCAGGGCTCAGCACTCGACTGAGTCAGCCCTAATCTTCACCTCTGAAACACTAAAAGCCGCAATGGACCAGGGAAAGAAAGCAGTACTGGTACTCCTAGACCTGTCTGCGGCGTTCGATACGGTCTCCCACACAATCTTGGTGGACCGTCTAGCCGCGGCAGGAATAGCCGGAAATGTGCTGGGCTGACTGAAAAGCTTTCTAGCAAATAGGCGACAAGTGGTCACCCTAGGTCATTTTAGATCAGAAGAAAAGCGACTCAGCTCAGGAGTGCCGCAGGGCTCCTGCCTGAGCCCGACACTCTTCAATATATATATATAGCTCCCCTGGTTGCTCTCATATCATCCTTCACTCTAAATACCATCTCGTATGCGGATGATACGCAGCTCATCCTGGTAATGGAGGATGATACCTGTGAAGCTGACATGGCTGACACCAAACAGTAACCCGGACGTCACAAACTCCCGCCCCCCTGAATACCTCATTTCCAGAGAGGATAGACTGGACCAGAGGGGGGGGTCGCGATTGTCTATCGGGATACACTCAACTGCCAGACTTTTATGATCCCAGGCCTTAAAGGAGCTGAAAATATGGGCTTCGAATAATAAATGAAGCTCCTGCAGAAAAAACAATTACTAGACCCTACAACTCTGACAAATCGGCGACCCTTCTCCTTGCTTCCTATTTTCTGCAAACTAACAGAAAAATCTGTTAATAAGCAGCTCACTGCATTCTTGGAGGCTAAAAACATCTGGCACCCTAACCAAGTGGGTTTCAGGGCTCAGCACTCGACGGAGTCAGCCCTAATCTTCACCTCCGAAACACTAAGACCAGGGAATGGACCAGGGAAAGAAAGCAGTACTGGTACTCCTAGACCTGTCCGCGGCGTTCGATACGGTCTCCCACACAATCTTGGTGGACCGTCTAGCCGCGGCAGGAATAGCCAGAAATGTGCTGGGCTGGCTGAAAAGCTTTCTAGCAAATAGGCGACAAGTGGTCACCCTAGGTCATTTTAGGTCAGAAGGAAAGCGACTCAGCTCAGGAGTGCCGCAGGGCTCCTGCCTGAGCCTGACACTCTTCAATATATATATGGCCCCCCTGATTGCTCTCATATCATCCTTCACTATAAATACCATCTCGTATGCGGATGATACGCAGCTCATCCTGGTAATGGAGGATGATACCTGTGAGGCTGAAATGAAGCCTAAAAACTGCCTCAAAGCCACGTTCCAATGGATGAACATGAACCACCTCAAATGCAACTCTGGGAAAACTGAGATCTTACCATTTGGAAAAGGGAATATGTTCAACCCCACGTTATGGTGGCCGGAGGACGCCATCGTCCCTCCAAACACTGCTCTTTCAGTCCGAAACTTAGGGATCAGATTTGATTCCTCTCTGAACTTTAAACAACAAGCAGTGGACGTAGCAGGACCCAGCTTTGGCATCATAAAGGGGCTCAGAAAATTCTTCGACCTTATACCATTCCCGGCACGAAAAATGGTTGCAGTAGCACTTATAACATCACGCCTCGACCACTGCAACAGCCTATATGCAGGGACAAATAGGACGGTCTGCCATAAACTGCCAATGGTGCAACATGCAGCGGCAAGACTGGTGCTGGGATGGAACAGGAGGACGTCAGCCAAGGCAGCAATGGACATCTTACATTGGCTGCCAATCCACAAACAAGTTCTTTTTAAAATCCTCCTAATCACCTTTAGGGCCTTCCATGGAAACGACCTAGCTACATTCAGAGTATGTTCCTACACTACACTCCTTCGTGTTGTCTGAGATCCCAAAAAGCCAACCTCCTCACCATCCCCAAATTCAGACTGAAAACGAGAGGGTGAAAGGCCTTGGCAGTTTTGGGCTCCAAAGCTTGGAACTTACTCCCGCCACCCCTCCGGCAAATTACTACAGAAACCTTCAGAAAGACCCTTAAAACTTGGATATATAGCCTATCCGATACCCACTGCATAAGCCTAATCTGAATATGCTGACCTCTATTTTAACATCAACAAGCCCCGCTGCCCACTGCCTTTTTCCTCTCTAAAGCTCCAAGATGCTCCTTGGAGTGAAGCCTGCGCTATACAAGAGTCTCTTACATTACATTACATTACATTACATATCCTATATGTCCTCTCTCAAGCCCTCTGCAGTATGGTGAGAGAATGCAGAGGGACTGAATGATGGTAAAGACAAGCTCCAGTAGCTGGACATCAGATGCTGCTTTATTTGGACACTACTTACTAGATTTTTCATTATTTCATGCAACAAAAAGCAGCAATTTGTGTTGCATGAAAAGGAGAGAGCTGGAATGTGAATATCTATCAGAATATGGTGCATTCTTGCTCTCTGCCTGCACAGGTGCACAATCTGCTGACTATTGCAAATATAGGCACCCGTATGCCATGGTGCAAGAGTGCCTGCATTGCATGCAGGAAAGGGCGCCTTCCTTCACAAAACAATCCTTTGAGGCTTTTTCCTTTAAAGGTGCTGCAGAATGCAGCACACTTTCAAAGAGGAAACAATCAGGAGAAATAAAGAGATTCCATCTCATTGCACCTCCCCTGCGAAGGTGTAGCATTTTGACACGTTCCCAGGTTTGCCAGTATTAGTAAATCTGGGAATGCACCAAAACCTATGTGTGGGTGCTTGGGAACACTCATACTCCACCCATTTGATGCCTTCCCAGGGCAGAGTAATGAAAGGCAGCAACTTGTGCTGCCTTGGGTTAATCCAGATTTATCAAGCAATGCACGGCTAAGGAAGATGGCCTTGCGTTGCTTGGTAAATCTTACTTAGGTATTACGTAGCACTTGCGACACCATGCATGACGTGAGGGCAATGCGGTACCATGCATGAGAATATGTGATGTTGCAACGCAGTCGTTAGACAGTGGTACGTTACATCGCAGTTATTACAACGCAAGTCGTTACAACGACTTGGGCTAGTGGGGGCTGAACTAAGGAATAGTATGATTTACTATTCTAACTCCAGCCTACATAACAGTAGGGAAGGTGATGGAATAGTAAATCATACTGTTCTTTAGTGTATAGCGCAATCCAGCGCAAGTAGTTGTTACGACTTGCGTTTTAATGACAGCTATGTAAACATACCGCAGTGTAACAACCGCATTGTAAAGGTCATTTGCCCATGTACAACTGGGAGTTGCAGTAGGTATTTATTTATTGATATTGGAAAATCAAATATATCTACAGAGCACTGTAATGCTGTACATAAGAGCAGGGCACTATTCAAGATTGTGAGAAAAAAAGTAGAAAAGATGCCAGCATCCTGTCATGGTGAAGCCTATGAGGCTTATTCCCAGCTGTTTACAGGAAGAATAGAACTTGGTCATTCACACAAGCCTGTGTGCTGAAAATAACCTGCCACCTGCTTGACTCTGTTTTCACTAACCACCCTCTCATGAAAACAGAGATCCTCATCCTCCTAACTTGGTAAAATCTGTGATTTGACAGCTTTCTGCAGCCCTATTTTTCTGCTAAGATCCACAGCCTCATGTATTCTTAAGGCTAAGCCTTAGTCTAAACTCTCTAGAGACACCTGGAATTCTGAACTTCACAGATACCCCCACATCTGTGCACTGACATGAATTCAACCACTGCTAATCTTAATATTTCACGAAGCAATGTGGCCAAAACTCTGGTCCCTGTCAAACTGCACACACACTCCAGGATATTCAGAAGGAGACTCTCATTGGTTGACCAACATGATGGTGGGAAGTGAGATTGCAGGGTAACAGTCTGCCTAACTTGCACTCACCACCACTTATTACCATAGTGATACTGATGGAAGACCCCTGGGATGTAGCAAATCGCCATTCTTGGCCTTTGTTTGCAGCTTGCCATCATTGCAAACTGGTGTGGTACATGGTTCATTTTTTTCCCCCGTAGAGAAGATAGTGGTATCCACTGGTCCTGAGGTGCGGCAGAGGTTTTGTTGAGCTTCTCTCTGCTGTCTGTGGCCATGGCCAGCTTCTAATGAAATGGTGAAGTTTGCGGGTGATTTTTTGGGCACCGGGGCATTTAGTTCACTCCGCTTGAACATGAACTTCCCCCAACTGGCTACCCTCACCTTGGTGATTTGACAGTCCATCAGGGGCAGGAGCACTGCCTTGTAGGCTTAGACTCACAGGGGTGCAGAGAAGGGGTACAGAGTTGGAGCACCAAGCACTGAGTCTCGTAGTGACATATAAGGGGAAAATGTTAGCAGGCACACCAGTGTGGTTGGAGAAACCTCAGGAGTAAAAGCCAGGTCATTGAGACATGGATGGTACTCTAACTGGTCAATGGCTGGGGAGCCTTTCTGGTGCAACAAGGAGATAGCGAGGCTCTCTGTCAAAAGGAAAGAATGTTTGCTGTGTTCTATCACCAGATTTGATAGGAGAAACTACAAAATCCCAAGGGGATGGTGGACACGTTTAAGTCCAGAAGAGAGACAACTGTCCTGCCAGCAACTAAAGTAACCACAAGATCAAACTCTTTCACTTATTTAGGCCTGGTGGGAAGAGGCAGGGGAAGAGGGCAGAGTCGGAGCTCTACTTCTTAAGGAATCTTATTGTACTGAAATCATAGGAATCATACCTCTCAAGATCTGGAAAGTGCTACACCTCCACTCCTTCCCACAGGACAATTGCTCACTGGGTAATCTTTGGCAAACCCGGATATCAAAGCCCCAGTGTACTCCATATGATAGCTGGTGTACTAGGAACCTTAGACAGCTCCAATCTCACTGAAAGCTACTAGAACCCTGCTGGTGGAGCACTCACCCCACTCATCGTATATGCACCTTCAAATAAGCCATCCACAACTATCACTTCCACCTGTGGCAAACTCTGAAGCTCTCCCTAACCTATCACATATAAAAAAGTGTCAATTTCTCTAAATAAATCTTCACTATTGTGAAATAATTCTTGCAACCTCAAGCTTCCTCTCAACCCATCACTCCCTCTAGTGTCCTTTACAACGACTTCTCTAGCCATTTTAATGAGAAAATCAAACAAATGTATGATAACTTTAACCCTCAACCTTACTCACACTCTTTTGATTCCATTACCCTTGCCTCCATAATATAATCTGGGGCATCTCTGCTCACTTTTTCACCAGCCAACACTGAGTACTTAATCAGATCTATGACCTTCATCAAATATGGCATTCACGTGTAGGCACCTGGACACCTAGGTTGCCACTTGACTGTGGTCTCATGTTCCTGCTTGTTCCAGACTGATCCAGTGACACCACTGCTGCCTGGGTTTTCCCATCAGGGTTTACCTGACCGGGTTTTCCCACCACCGTTCTTCCCACCAACAGATGCCCCACCCACCCCAAGACCTACCTAATGCAGGCCGCAGCAGCCAAATCAGTAGGCATTGGGACATCTAGCTTGCAACTTGCCTGTGGCCTCCAGTTCCTGCTTGTTCCAGACTGATCCAGTCACACCGCAGCTATCTGGGTTTTGCCTGCTGGGGTTTCCCGCTGTGGTTTTCCCACTCACACTTCTTCCTCCTAACAGAAGCCCCAAGAAACCTGGGAACTATTCAATGCAGCCCACAGCAAGACCACACAGTAGAAGTGTGCAAAGGGCATGCTGCTGGTGCCCCAAAAGCAAGCCCATCTGCGGCTCTCCGTGCCTGAATTGCACTCAGCGCTACGACTCCTGGTTCTCCCACCCCAAAGATACACCATTGCCAAGCTAGACAATCTTGACCCTGTAGGCCTCATCAAACACTGCTACCATGCTGACCTGCACTACACTGTAGGACCTTTCACCTGCACCGACTGCCACTTTACCTGCCACTGCCCACACATCAGCTCACCGACCAGCTCCATCTCAAACACACCAGAAAAACCACCTGCATAAAACACCAACTTACATGATCACTATGCAGGCACTCCACTGAATTATGGGATCTCATCGACAAACTTGCACCCAACATCATTTTCCTCACTGAGACCTGCCTCAACACCACATCTGCCCCAGACATTGGCACAGTGATCCCTGATAAATATAAAATTACTCAGCAGGATCGCACCAACAAGCCAGGAGGAGGAACAGCCATCATCTACAAAGAGATCATGCAATATACCATCACCACTGACAATACCACTACCCCCATGGAACATTTCAATTTAATGGATGACAAGACAACTATCAGAGGCACCCTCACATGCCAACTCCCAGTTCGACACTTCAGCTTCTGCAACACCATCGCAGACTTCTTTTGGCCCCTAGCCTTAGGATCCAAGGACTAAATCTTCCTCAGTGACCTAAATTTCCACATCAACTATCCCAACAACAACAACACTGCACACCTTCTCAATGGTATGAAAAGCCTTGGAATGACCCAGATTGTCCACGACCCTACACACACCACACCTCGAGCAACCGCATCAAATACAGCCATGTCGCTGAACTCACACCCAAGATGATCAACATCCCCCACCAGAGATGGAACAAAATCGCAATGACCAGGTGGGTAAATGCCGTCAACACCTCCAACCCTGCTACCGCCACCAACATGGAACAGTGAGTGAAAAACCTCAACCAAATGGATTACCAAATGAAAATACAGTGTCAAGAGCAACATCCAGAGAAAATCCTTCTAAAAGGACCCAAGCACTCAGAACACAGAAAGAAGATAGCAAACAATTGGACAGGAGATCAATCAATCAATCAATCAGTGAACTTGTAGAGCACGCTACTTACCTGTGGGGGTCTCAAGGCGCTGAGGGGTTGGGGGTTGTTGCCCCTGCTCGAAGAGCCAAGTCTTGAGGAGCCTTCTGAAGGTGAGCAGGTCTTGGGTCTGTCGTAGATGGGTGGGGAGGGTGTTCCAGGTCTTGGCAGCGAGGAAAGAAAAAGATCTGACGACAAAGGTTGTTAGTTGGATGCGCAGTACGGTGGCAAAGGCGAGGTTGGCGGAGCGGAGCTGGCGGGCGGGGGTGTAGAAGTTAAGTCTCTTGTTCAGGTAGGCTGGTCCAGTGTTGTGGAGAGCTTTGTGTGCGTGGTTGAGGAGTTTGAATGTGATCCTCTTGTTGATGGGGAGCCAGTGCAGATCTCTGAGGTGGGAGGTGATGTGGCTGCGGCGGGGAACGTTGAGGGTCAGTCGGGCTGAGGCGTTCTGGATGCGTTGTAGTCGTCACCGGTGTTTGGCCGGGAATCCTGCATAGAGTGCGTTGCCATAGTCCAGCCTGCTGCTGACGAGGGCTTGGGTCACTGTTTTTCTTGTTTTGATTGGGATCCACTTGTATATCCTGCGAAGCGAGTGGAGGGTGTTGTAGCAGGAGGAGGAGATGTTGTTGACCTGTTTCAACATGGAGTGGGAGGAGTCGAGGACGAACCCTAGGTTGCGTGCGTGGTCTGTAGGAGTTAGAGCTGCTCCTAGTGTAGTCGGCCACCATGAGTTGTCCCACGCAGAGGGGGTGGGACCTAGGATGAGGACCTCTGTCTTGTCCGAGTTCAGTTTGGTGATTGGAGATGGTGCACCAGCAAGGGCACCGCTGACAGGGCAGCCTTCAAGAGGGCAACAAAGAAGACAGCCCTTGCTGCACGCATCCAAACCAGCACCAACAGCACCAAGGAACTTTTCAACATCGTTCAGAAATTCTCCTACCCGTCTGCCAGTAAAAACAACATCACACTTTCACAAGAGCTGTGTAATGAATCTCGCCCACTTCTTCCAAGACAAGATCGCAACTATATACAGAAACTTTTAACCCCAACCCACACCTATGGACTTACTTGACAGATACACCACCATTGTACCCAACACAAACCACGCACTGACTACTTGGAACATCCTTCCCACCCAGGACTGGATGCAGAACAACAGCCTGCAGCTGAAGACAGACAAGATGGAAGTACTGATCTTTGGCAAGAGTAGCAACACATGGAATGAATCCTGGTGGCCATCAGACCTTTGTCACACACCCACTCCATCCACCCACTCCATAAACTCAGAATCATCATTGACAACAGGCTTACCATGAAATAACAGAGACACACCATCTCCTCTGCCTGCTTCCTCACTTTGTGCATGCTACGTAAGAGCTTCAAACAGCTAGCCATACACGCAAGACATTCTGTGACACAGGCCCTCATCACCAGGTGACAAGGCTATGACAATGCCCTCTATGTAGGAATTGCTGCACACCCTCTACAGAGACTTCAGACCATACAGAATGCCACAGCCAGACTAATCCTCCGCCTTCCCCGATGAACCCACATCAGACCCCACCTCAGGAAACTCCACTGGCTCCCTGTACAAAAGAGATGCCAATTTATTCTGCTGACCTATGCACACATGGTTCTACACAACCAAGGACCTGCCTGCATTAAACACCACCTGAACTTCCACCAACCATCAAGAAGACTACACTCAACTCCCTTGCTCATACTCTTAGCATCTACTGAAGCAGAAGTGGATGGCACTCCTTCTTCCACATTGCAGCAAAGATCTTGAACAGCCTCCCTGCACACCTTGGGATCATCACAGCACTTTTGGACTTCTGACTAGTCCTCAAGACCTGACTGTTCAAATAAGCCTCCAGGGCCTGCTAGCACCTGGATACTTTATTGGGGGATTAGCTGCACTTTATAAATCCTGATTGATTGTTTGATTGAACATCTTGTGCAGCATATTTCAGGGATCTTCTCTTAGCCCCCCCTTTCTAAGATTTACATGCATGCAGCACAGCTAGCAGCCACTATCAGATCATTCAGATAAGGTATACTTTCTTTCAGGTTTCACCCTTTCCCTTTCTGAGGACAATTTAAAGACTCAGGTCATCTTTACTGATTGCATGACAAAATTGGCTGGTTGGATAAGCTGTAACTGTCTCAAACTTAATGGTGACACAAAATTAAGTAGTCCTGTTTGGAGAAGACCCATCTTATTGGTTCAAAACCTTGGTAGCCTGTAGATCTATGTTTGCCTCATCAGAAAACTCAGTCCACTAGGAACTTAGATATCATTGTCGGCAGCCAGCTTGCAATGACAATAACAACAGTTTCTGTCTCCTGTTTCAGGATCCTTAAGATGGTAAAAAAATATTCAAGTTGTTGTAACTGAACTCATGAAAGATAGCCGCCCATACATGTTAGCATTATGAGCTGCCTCCGGAGATATGGCAGACAGAGTTGAAGCTGTCTGGGTCTTGTGTAGCCGATGGTCCCCCCGCCATTAGTCTATAAAATTTCAGAACCAGAAAAGACTGGGTGTAGAACCGCTCACCCTGTCATCAGGTCACCATCCAAGTGTGTTGGTCCCCTAGAAACAATCTTGGCCTTTTCACTGGGCATAGAACTTGCAACTGAAGGAGGAGTGGGCAGTTCAGGAAGGAGTAGAGCAACTGTAGCAGTTAATCAGGTAAGTCGCTGAAGCAACTGGGTGTGCTTACTTTTTAGCGTTCTTTTGCCCGGTAATGTGCGGGCGTCCAATGCTCTCGCCAGATGAGATACCCCTCAGCAATGCGAGGTAAGCACTCTAGAAGACCCAATAGACTTTTTGGCACCTACTTATTGATGATGCCCTTCTTACACTATGTTACCAGTGGCGCAAGGTTTGTGGACATTTATGGGGCTATTGGTGTTATCTAACACACGAAAATCTGATTACATAGTCATTTCGTATGTTTGGTTACCCTGAGTGCCACACTCTATTGGTTATGTGCTCCTCCTAGTATTTATTGTTTGTTTCTAGTCTTGTGTACCTGTTTCTGTTTTTTCAATGTAAGTGATGTGCACACACCAGTGGCACATGAGGTGGCATCAAGGAGCAGCTTACACCATGCAACTGTAGCCAGACATTAGGTATTCAGGTTCACAGCCCACCCTGATTGATTTAGAGGGTTTTTGAATGATTATTTCATGTGCACTTAAATTTTATATTTTTGGTCCTGATGAAGCGCTGATGACCCTTATGGCGATGCAGGTGCGAAACATGTAGACCCATGACTTTCTGGATACCTGGGGAAATCATGCCACAGGGACAAGATATTTTGAATAGGAAATCCCTAAGGGTATACAAACAAAACATTAGCTGCATGTAAACCCGTTTTTAACTCAATTATCACTTGGCACGCACTTTTTCACCTTCATTGGACCCCGACTCCACACACCCACATGCACCATCCGGCTGTCCTAAAACGATCTCTGATAAAGAGACCCTTCGGGGGACCCGTAGGGAATTGTAGCGCCAGCCCTACGAGGAGCACACACCCGATGAGGAAGCTTGACACTCCTTGGAGTGTGTGAGGGCAACAGAGGACAACATGTTTCTTTTTCACTTCATTGGTGGGTCCCTTTCACCTAGGATATTCTTTTGACTTTTATATTTTTTCTCTCTTTTACTTTTTAAATATATGGGTGACTATTTGCACCCTTATGCATGGGTGACTGTTTGCACCCTGCATTCAGGAACAGTGTCCTTCGTTGGTATTGTGCTTGTGCTCCTACATGGTGCCTGCGTCCCACTTTCACCCCAAAAATTAGTCGCCCAGGCTGTGGGTGAAGAGATTATGGACTATTAGCTACAATACTTGCAACATTTGTAACAACTTCATTATAACATTGTTGCACTAAAACATACCTCGGTAGACGCGCGGAGCCTTCATTTAGTCAGCTCACGTTCATTGTACTGCTAGCTGTGCCCTGGGTCAATCTAACAGCACTCGCGTATGATGACTATTTCAATAAACGTAGATAGAAAATGAGAGTTAGAGCAATAGAATGAAATTTAAAGAAACACAGAACATTTCTTGACATCACATAAATCTTTTCAGATGCAAATTAAAAAGCCCTGATGAGAGTCCAGTGAAAGAAATATCTGAACTCGAAACGCGTCGGCACATTTCCAGGAAACGTCAAGGATTTGTGGTTAAAATCGACTACTAAAAGAAAGGGACATTTGTAGAAATTGAAAGTTTTATGTTGATGACTGATGTTCATTTATCACTTTGTGTATAGTGTTTTTCACAGATGCAAAATACGATTTTATGAGGTTTTTGTTGTATAGCACAATTTACTTGTTTGTCTGAAATGTTTTTGAAAGAATCTGATCTATGACTTGAACATGTTTTTATCATCCGTGTAAAATATAAAATTGATTCAACAAAACAACTAAAGAAAAGAGTAAAATAAAGATACTTGAGGTTTAGGTGCACTTCAATGTTTTTGCATTGTTAAAAAGGCCCAGACCTATCCTCTCCCCCTCGGGCTGACTCCTTGTTTGTTTTGAACTTTAAGAAAATTGGCATTTTCTTTTTTTAGCCATTTGGTGCCTGTTGGACCTGGTCCATTTAGCAGTGTAATCCCCAAACCTTATGCCTTCTTCCTCATATTTATATTTTTACCTGGTTATGTTTGGTTTAAGACTCTGGAAAATTTACCACTGCTGACCAGTGCTAAAGTGCAAGTGCTCCCGATCTTAATTGGTTCGGTGATTGGTTTCCCCATGATTGCCATTTTTGATTTACTAGTGAGTTCCTAGTAAAGGGCACCAGGTGTGCCAGGGCCTGTAAATCCAAGGCTACTAGTGAGCCTGCAGCACTGATTGTGCCACTTTCACGAGTATCCCTGGTAACATGTCTCAAGCCTGCCACTGCAGTGTCTGTGAGTGCAATTTCAAACTGCCATTTCGACCTTGTAAGTGCACCCAATTGCCATACCCAGACCTCCCTTTTTAGTACATGTAAGTCCCCCCTGAGGTAGGCCCAAGGCAGCACCATGGGCAGGGTGCAGTGTATTTAAAAGGTAGGACATGGGGCATGGCCTGGCGCTGACGTGAATGGCCGCCTAGCTCGGAGCCCCTCCGAGCCGTTTCCCCTATTCCCACCAAAATCGGGCAAAATGTGAGCCATTCTCACCCTGCTGGTAGCGATGGCACACTGGTGCGATTCTCCGCCCGCTGTCTTGATTGGGGCACTCTACTCGCTCCGGCGCCCGAGTCACTGGCGATCTGCTGTTCACCGGCTTCTGGGAGGGGACGTCGGAGCCTGATGGCGGCCTGAGCCACAGGTGAGGACCCGGCTTGAGGCCTGTTTGGATCAGTGACCGTTGCGGCTCCTGTGGCTCCCGGTGGACCTGCGGCAAGGAAAGTGCACTGGTGCGGCTGGTGGTGCCGCGAACCTTTCTCCATAAGCCCGGGGGAGGCGGGTGCTGCATCGAGGCCCTACCCCTTTCATGGCCGGTCACCGGAGCAGTGTAATCGGCGGGCGGTCCTAGCAGAGGACTCTTTGGCAGGCGAGGTCCCGGCTCTGGGGCCCACCCGGGTACATCGCCGATTGTAGCTCCGGCTATACCGGCATACCCCCAAGTGAAGAAGACTGCGAGGCCGCACAGAAGGAATCTGGGGGAGGCGGATACTCTGCAGGCCTCCGACACCTCTCCTGTCCCCTGGCCTAAGCTTGTAAGGCCCGCGGGCGGGCCGGGACTCAGGCGAGACCCCAGCTTCGCTGCCTTGGGCGGCCCGCCGCGGAATGAGACCTGCCTTCCCCCACGGAGGTGCATGGGAAGGGGGAACAAGTGATTATCGCCTGGCAGCAAAACGAGCAGCTTTGGACCTCAGAGACAGTACTATTAACCCCCGATTTGCCAGAAGCGGGCCAGTTGGTGGTGGCGGGAAGCACAGTCGGGTTGGGGTCAGCCCGTCTGAAAGACTCGGACACGTTGCAGGTGTGGAGCGACAGAGTGAGCAAGGTGACCCCTACCTTGTGCCCGAGAGTTGGAATCCGGGGGCTCTGAGCTGCCACGGTACTTACCGGCACCACAAACTCTACCACTGACTGCATGCTGCTACAAGCTGGGCAGCGACTCCTATGTTGGATATGCGTGTTTAGGGACTTGCAGGACACCTGAGTTGCTGGCCCGACGGGGGGAGGCTGCAGAGGCTCTGGAGGGGTGACTACACGTGCGGCCTGGTGTGAGTCGGGATGGAGGGGTCCCGGGCCAGTGCGGGCCCCGTCATAACCTGGCATCAGCTATCCTGACGGGGGTGAGGCATGAGGGGGCACCCCCTACCGGAGGAGATCGGCAGGCAGGCGTGGATGTGTGCGTGCTATACCTAGGGAGAAATCTCAAGTGGCAGTGGTTTGTCGCTTTCTGACTTGGCCCCGGGTCGGGGCCAGTGGTGTGCTGCTTCTGGACTGTTTGCAGTGGCGCTCGGCTGGACCGGGGTGCTTGGGCCTTCCATCAACGATCCTCTGTTCTGGCTGCTGGGGGCCTGGATTGTTTTCCCTCTCCCTGCTGTCCCCCCTTTTTTTGGACGCGACGGTTTCCTGTACGTATTGGACTGCCTTGTGACCGCCGCACAACAGGGGCGCGTCCCGCCATCATGAGGCCCAAATCTACTGTCCCCACACAATCCAACAAACTGGACAAATATGCCACCCTCAAAGGGACCCCCCAGGCAAGTGTTGTGACGTACGATGCTGCTGCCCCTCAGGAGCCATCGCTGGCCTCCATCATGGCGGCTATACAACGCTGGGCACAAACTTGGAGACGAAAATAGACAGAGTCTCCATTGAGATTAATCTCCTCCGAGTGGACCTCAGCAAGACTTCTGACAGGGCCTGGGCCAACGAATATGGGATCAAGGAGCTTCGGACTTCAACAAAAGCATTGGAGAACCGTGTAAATGAGCTTGTCCACCAACACCGTCAGACGGCCCTTAGGCTCGAGGACCAGGAAGGGCAAGCTCGGAGGAGCAAAATACGCGTGGTGGGCGTTCCGGAGGAAACGAAGGGGCCTAATGTGGAGCTGTTCCCTGAGGACCTGATACTCAACCACTTGAAACCTAAGCACCTATCGCGTATCTTTACCATTGAGCGCTCGCACCGGGCGCCCATCCCCAAGCCAAAACCAGGGGCACCGCCTAGAACTATCATAGCGAAGGTCCTGAACTATCAGGATAGAGACGCCATCCTCCAAATGGCTAGAGTGTCAGGTGACCTCCAATATGAAAATGCCACTATCCGGTTCTTCCCGGACTTCACGCTACAGGTTCAGAGGGAGCGTCGTACCTTTACAGATGTCAAAGCAGCATTGTGTGACAAGGGAATAAAGTATATGATGTTCTTCCCGGCTAAACTCAAAGTCATTGCCTGGGGAAATTCCCTATTTTTTACTAACCCCTCGAATGTGCAGAGCTGGTTGGTGTCACGACCGCGTATCCTCAGGATCAGGGCGATGCTATATAGGGGTCCACCTCCAGACTGCCCTACACTCTAAATATCAAATACCACAGAGCATAAGGAAATCAGGTGAGGGAAAAAGGTCAGGAAGGGACTGGAACGGGAAGGGAGGCTGAAATGAGAAAAGCCAAGAAAGACAAACAATCATTAGTAACACATTCCTACTAACTACTCTCGGTAATTCTCGCTAGGACACCACCTACCACGGGCACTAACTGAAAACTCCTCTTCTCCCTCTCGGTAGGTAGTGAAAAGAACTTCGCGACTTTAACCCACAAATCTGTAATGCAAGAAACAAGGTCAGCATTCAATAGGGTGATTCCACACCCCAAATGCTCTTCTACAGCTGTGTTCACCCAAACATACCTTCCAGCCTTCCTGGGTTTGCACCAAATTATAAATCCCTGATATAAAAACCTCTTAAACCAAAAAGAAGAGGAATATGTGCCAAAAGATAACTAGAAGTGTCTTTGAAGTCTCGAGGACAATCCAAAAGTAGAACACAGTCTTGCAACCAATATATTCAAAGATACGAATAAACAAACAAGGTTCTCCCAGAGTTTGTAAACAATCACCAAAGAACTGGAATGCACCTCTTAGAAAACGCTAGCACTCACAAGTTCCAAAAATGCGGGAATCACAGAATCCTTTCTCTTCAGGATACGACCGAGCCTCTGCTTTCCTGCTGGATTCCAATAAACACCAGCCGGTGCTTGAACCGCGTTCAGCAGCCGCTGAACGCATAAACGGGAAGCCGCTACTCCCCGCTTGTCTGCTCTCTCAGCCGAGAGAACTGAAGCCTTTCAAAGCGGCCGCCCTGGATTTCGGCCGCTTCACCCCTCCTGCAACGCCGGTTACCTTCCAGCCGGGACGGAGGGGAAAATCGAAAAGCAGACACCGCCTAGGCACACGGCAGCCGCTGCACGCCTTCTTTCCTCAGTCGAGAACTCCGCCTTGGCCGGCTCTCAGTCCAACGCCGGAAACCACAAGTTCAAGGCACTGGTAACAAATTCAAAATCACGTACACAGCGCCTCAGCAGGCAGGAAACTAAATAGATGATGACGCCTCCCCCCTACCAAGTATTCTGGTAGTAGTAGTTCTTCTTTTCTTTAAGACACAACTAAGGCAGCAAACGCTCCAGAATCCTAATCATGACAGTATATCCCTCCTTACCAGCGCCTTCTTGCCCCAGGCTTCCCCGGATGACTGGCAAAAAAGCGGCGGATAGCTATAGGAGCATGAACCCCGGAACTAGGTTCCCATGAATCATCCTCTGCTGCATACCCCTTCCAGGACACTAGAAACCACAACTTCTTCTGCCTGAAACGGGAAATCACAATCCTGCGCACCTCATATTCCAGATTCCCATCGCGTAACACAGGAGGGACAGCCTTCCTGCGAGCCGCGAAGGCTGGTTTCAATAAACTGCAATGAAAGACAGGATGAATCCGTAATGAAGCTGGAAGCTTAAGTTTGTAGGCCACCGGATTCACCTGTCTCACCACAGTGTAAGGCCCAATGTAGCGGGGATGGAAAACGCTCCAGAATCGGAAACGGATATTTTTTGTTGAGAGCCACACTCTCCCCCACTTTATACTCTGGCCCTTCCCTCCGATGCTTGTCTTCCCATTTCTTGTACAAAACCTTTGCCTTATCCAAAGAGGCCTGCACCTTCCGATGAATTTTCAAAAGCGCCTTCACTTGGCCAGCCACCGTCGGATGATTGGCCACATCACAGGGTATGGTCACAGGTAGGATGTTTGCATTGAACCCGGAATTTGCCCGAAATGATGTCTCCCCAGTGGAACAGTGCCAAGCATTGTTATACGACAGTTCTGCGAGCCACAGCAGAGAAACCCATGAATCCGCAGCCTCATCCGCATAGCAGCGAAGATACTTTTTTAAAGTCTGATTCAGTCTCTCTGTCTGACCGTCAGATTGCGGATGGAAACTGGTCGACAAGGCCGCAGAGATATTCAAAGCTTTACACCAGGTACGTCAGAACCTGGCCACAAACTGCGGACCCCTGTCCGAGATGATGACTTGCGGAACCCCATGAAGCCGAACCACCTGAGTTAATAACAACTGGGCTGTTTGGGAAGCTGAGGGAAGATTCCTGCAAGGGATGAAATGTCCCATTTTGGTGAAACTATCCACCACAACCAAGATGGCATCATTCCCTTTATCCATGGGCAAACCCAACACAAAATCCAAACTGATGACCTGCCATGGCCTAGATGGGGTTGGCAATGGCATGAGTAGCCCTGCTGGCTTAGCTTGTATGTTCTTAGCTCTCGCACAGGTTTCACACTGGTTTACCCACAGTCTTACATCCCTTACCAAGCCTTCCCACCAGAAATGTCTTTGCACTTCATGTACGGTTTCTTGATGTCCCTGATGTCCGGCCATTAAGGCATTGTGACACCAATTAAATGCCATCAAACGAAGTGCATGGGTCGGAAGGAACAACCTGTTCTGCACCATTGGTAATCCATGTTTAAGTGACCGATGAAATGTCACGTCCGCCCACTCTTCCCATTGCTGCGGAGTACGCTGCTTAGCTACTACCTCCAGAAAATGTTCCACATGGAGCGAACACAACACCACCTCTGGCGATAGGATAGATTTGGGAGCCATCCTCTCATCACTTTCTGAATTCAAACACCGGGATAGAGAATCAGCTTTTTTATTCTCTGTCCCCGGTCGGAAAGCAATAGTAAACTCGTACTCCGCGAAAAACAGCATCCAATGCATCTGACGTTGGGACAGATGCCAAGCCGTCTTCAAATACACCAGGTTACGGTGATCAGAATACACTGTCACTGGATGATGTCCTCCCCACAGATAGTGCCTCCACTCTTGAAACGCCTTCTTTACTGCCAACAGTTCTTTTTCGGCGATAGTATAATTCACCTCAGCCGGATTTAGCTTTTTCGAAAGAAAAGCTACAGGGTGCAACTGGCCTGTTGCTTGATCTCGCTAGGATAACACTGCCCCAATAGCCACATCAGAGGCATCCGCTTCAACTATAAACGGCACATCCATATGGTGGTGCATTAGAATGGGTGCAGAACTGAACGCTGATTTTAATTGTTCAAAAGCATCCGTGGCTTCCAGTGTCCACAAAAAAGGAACTCCCTTTTGCAGCAAGCGAGTTATAGGAGAAACCAGCTGTGAAAAATGGGATATAAATCTCCTATAATAATTAGAGAACCCCAGGAAGCACTGGATGTCGCGCACATTCAAAGGAACCGGCCACTCCAGAACCGCCTTCACCTTTCTATCAGCCATTCTGAACCCTCGAGGGTTAAGGATCACCCCCAGAAATTCCACCTCTTCCACTCCAAACTCACACTTACTCAATTTACAGAATAAGTGATGTTCCTGCAACCTTTGCATTATCAAGAACACATGACTCACATGTTGCGCTGACGTCACAGAATAGATCAACAAATCATCGATATAGATGATAACAAACCTGTCAAGGTACTCCTTCATTATGTCATTTATGAAAAACTGGAATGCCACCGGGGCATTACAAAGCCCGAATGGCATTACCAGGTACTCATAAAGACCAAAACAGGTCTTAAAAGCCGTCTTCCACTCATCACCTGCCCGTATCCTGACTAAATTATAAGCCCCTCTTAAGTCCAGGCGCGTATAAATCCCTGCCTCCCGGACCTGATCCAAGAGGACGGCGATGAGTGGAAGCGGGTACCTGTTACGCACAGTCACCTTATTCAGCTGTCTATAATCGATGCATGCCCTCAATTCTTTATTGGCCTTTGAGATGAAAAAAAGTGGCGAGGCAGCAGGGGAGCTTGAAGGACAAATGAAACCACGGGAACAGAAGTGATCAATGTATTTCCTCAGATGCTCTGTTTCTGAAACTGAAAGGGCATACACTCTATATGAAGGCACCACCGCCCCTTCTACCAAGTCAATTTGACAATCATACTCCCTATGCGGGGGCAGTGTTTCCGCCTTCACCTCACTAAAGACATCCCCAAAGCAATCATATGCTGATGGCAATTCAACCTCCTTTTCCACCGCCGTGGCTATGGTGAACCCTTGGGCCAAAGAGGTCACATGGGATACCGAAGACAACAAACAACGACATTCACACTCCTCAGACTCAAAACCAACCGTTCTTGTTCTCCAATCAATGGAAGGATTGTGTTGCCACAACCAGGGCATCCCAAGAATTACCTCATATTGAGGAGCCTCAATGATGTTCAACACAATCCTTTCTCGGTGGCTACCTACCCCCCCAGGCATAACCAGTTCCACATTCTCAGTATGGGCTGTACCAGGGCCAGACTTCAACTGCGTGCCATCCACGGCCAACACCATTTCAGGTTTACCAATAGGCACCTTAACCAACCCCAGTTTGTCAACCAACCCTTGATCAATAAAATTTCCTGTCGCACCAGAATCAATCATGGACACTACAGGATGACTCTCGTGGTCAGTGTTCAAGAACATGGATAACACGATATGAGTCTCAGACTTCTTACATGTGGATACCTCCAATGACGGTATTTTCCACTCAGGTGATGGTTTACGTTCCTCAGACGAAACCTCAGAATTAGGAAGACCAACATGACTAGCCGCTGCCTTAGTTACTGCTAACTGCTTCGCTGGAGTGAAGTAATTAGTCTTTTTTGGCCTCATGGTGCAGTCCCTGACATAATGCCCCTTTTTTCCGCAATACATGCAGAGACCCATAGATCTTCTACTCTCCCTCTCTGCTTTAGTTAAAGGTGGCCGAATAGTCCCCAACTCCATGGGTTCTGGTCCCGCTTCCTTTACACTAGAACGACCCCCCAGGGGCGGTCCACCTCCAGATCTGTCACCCCTCTTACGTTCTCCACCTTTGTTCAGTCATACGATGATCTAATCTCAAAGTAAGATTAATCAAATCAATACAGGTCTTAGGTTGGGGGTCTATCTGTGCTAACACATCTTTGAGGTCCTCATTCAAACCCGGATAATATAATGCCATCCGTTTTGCCTCAGGCCAAGATGTCTCTACCACCAATCTATTGAAGGCAGTCATATAGGTTACGAGTTCCTTCCTCCCCTGACGCAACCCCAACAACTCTTTATCCGCACTCAGCGTAGTAGCACGTCTATCAAAGACCCTCTCAAACTCCGCACGGAACTCTTCCCAATCAGACAAAAGAGCATCATCTGTTCTCACTAAAGGCACAGCCCAGTTGGCAGCGTCCCCCGTTAGATAGGAGATAGCAAAGGCAACCCGGGATAAATGAGTAGGGAACGAGGCTGGCCTACACGAGAAGTGTAAGGCGACCTGGGTCAAGAAGGTCTGTATCGTAGCCGGATCCCCAGAATACCTCTCCGGACTCGCCAAAGGTATAGGGGGAGACACAGTAACCTGTATAGGTGATCCACTAGCAGTAGCATCAAATAGATTGTGCATTTGTCTATCAAAACGTTCTTTCAGCAATGCAGTTTCAGCTCTAGATGCCTCAAGTTCATGTTGAACCACACTCAGCGCATGCAGTACGTCATCTAGAGTGGCCATCCTTACAGCACCCCCTGATCAGGAGGAAGTAAATACTTGGGTACGTGATTCTGTCATGACCGCGTATCCTCAGGATCAGGGCGATGCTATATAGGGGTCCACCTCCAGACTGCCCTACACTCTGAATATCAAATACCACAGAGCATAAGGAAATCAGGTGAGGGAAAAAGGTCAGGAAGGGACTGGAACGGGACGGGAGGCTGAAATGAGAAAAGCCAAGAAAGACAAACAATCATTAGTAACACATTCCTACTAACTACTCTCGGTAATTCTCGCTAGGACACCACCTACCACGGGCACTAACTGAAAACTCCTCTTCTCCCTCTCAGTAGGTAGTGAAAAGAACTTCTTCCACTTTAACACACAAATCTGTAATGCAAGAAACAAGGTCAGCATTCAATAAGGCGATTCCACACCCCAAACGCTCTTCTACAGCTGTGTTCACCCAAACATACCTTGCAGCCTTCCTGTGTTTGCACCAAATTATAAATCCCTGATATAAAAACCTCTTAAACCAAAAAGAAGAGGAATATGTGCCAAAAGATAACTAGAAGTGTCTTTGAAGTCTCAAGAACAATCCAAAAGTAGAACACAGTCTTGCAACTAATATATTCAAAGATACGAATAAACAAACAAGGTTCTCCCAGAGTTTGTAAACAATCACCAAAGAACTGGAATGCACCTCTTAGAAAACGCTAGCACTCACAAGTTCCAAAAATGCAGGAATCACAGAATCCTTTCTCTTCAGGATAAGATCAAGCCACTGCTTTCCTGCTGGATTCCAATAAACACAAGCCGGTGCTTGAACCGCGTTCAGCAGCCGCTGAACGCATAAACGGGAAGCCGCTACTCCCCGCTTGTCTGCTCTCTCAGCCGAGAGAACTGAAGCCTTTCAAAGCGGCCGCCCTGGATTTCGGCCGCTTCACCGCTCCTGCAACGCCGGTTACCTTCCTGCCGGGACGGAGGGGAAAATCAAAAAGCAGACACCGCCTAGGCACACGGCAGCCGCTGCACGCCTTCTTTCCTCAGTCGAGAACTCCGCCTTGGCCGGCTCTCAGTCCAACGCGGGAAACCACAAGTGCAAGGCAGTGGTAAGAAATTCAAAATCACGTACACAGCGCCTCAGCAGGCAGGAAACTAAATAGATGATGACGCCTCCCCCCTGCCAAGCATTCTGGTAGTAGTAGTTCTTCTTTTCTTTAAGACACAACTAAGGCAGCAAACGCTCCAGAATCCTAATCATGACAGTTGGATGGGGAAACATCCAGAAATCCGGACTGCGGTAGCTGGAGAGACATGCAGGTTGCTTCACCTGGATCGACGACTGGACAGTCAGAGGCGGGGGACGGAGTCAGCGCTCCCGGAGTTCGAGGTCGGCCAGCCCTCGAGCGGACATTCTCCGTGAAGCAGAGGAGCAGTAGCGATGGTAAACCAGTAGTAGTGAACCTTTACGAACTGTAACGTATTGCACAACCTGCACAGAAAGGTCATGCCTTCTCTTAGGGGGGAGCAAACGGGCGGCAGGTAGCGGGCCGTCTGGTGATAGCGTAATGTGAAGTGATTAGAGATGATGTGTGTATTGCTCCCCTGAGGTAACTGAATACGGTGTGCATAATTTTCCGAGGCAGGCTGAGACATTGTTGAACTGTGTTTGGGCCAGACCCTGCCTACTGCCCAAATGTGACATTGGCTAAGAAATTGGAATGGTACGCAATGTTGTTTAAGGGTGGGAGTGGGTTGCGGCTGCGGCTGGAGCTGGTGCACGTTCCTCTTAGCATAAAGCTTTGTTAGAAGAGGGGAGCCTAACTCTACTCTAGGTTGGGGTTCTGGGCGAAAGGTGCTCTGCTAAATGGGAATGTGGGTAGTTGTAAGCCTACGGAGCAGGGATGCACGGAAGGGGGCTTGTTTGGGTGGGAAGGGGGGATCTGGTGGGGTGTCTGGATTGGGAGGCTGGGCAGGGGGGGAGTGGGGGGTAGGGGGTTGGGTTTGTTCGGTGTTGTCACACATGTTGAAAATGATTGTCTTACAGTGTGGTGCCAGGAGTATTGAGGCCTTACGAGCATTTCAAAATATCTACCAACATGGGGTGGGATAAAAGCCTTAAAATTTTGAGTTGGAACGTCAACTGGCTGGGGGTCAAGCTTAAGAGAACAATAGCACGCACTGGACGTGGTTCTCGTGCAGGAGACCCACCTCCTGGAAAATACTTGTCACGTGCTTAAAAGATTTGGTTATTCCCTTGTTCTTCATGCGGGCTTCACCTCTGGTTCCCGAGGGGTTGGCATTATGGTACGCCGGAACCTGCCACTGTCTATTGACCACACTGAGACAGATTCGCTGGGTAGATATGCTGCTCTGTCATGTCAATGGGAGGGTGGCAGACTTAACCTAGTGACCTGCTATGTCTCGCCGGGACTGCAGACCCAGTCTTTCCAGGCTTTGGGGAAGCTACTCCTCTCCCTTCCGGAGGGTCAGCTCTTTGTTGGGTTCGACTTCAATGCAGTGGTCTGAGGTCATTGTGATAGGCATCCCCGAGGGATCTCCCCCCTGGCCAGTTGTGGCTCGCTGAATTTGCAGATACGTTTGGCCTCGCGGACCTCTGGCGCTTCAAACACCCGGCTGACAGGCAGTACACCTTCCTATCGGGTCCGCATCACTCCTTCTCTCGTTTGGATTACGTTTTTGCACCTCTGCAGTGCGGCATGGTTGTCCGTGAGACCACCCATCTGGCACGTGGTATATCTGATCACTCCCCTCTACTGAGCCATCTCACGATCGGAGACGAGCGAGAGGGCAGAGTGGCTCCAATCAGTGCCTGGCATCTCCGAAATCCGGATACTCGTAAGGCCCTTACTAAGGTGATGGACCGCTATTTTGAGGAAAACGAGGGCACGGTGGAGTCCTCAGCCATATTATGAGAAGCGTTTAAGACGTGTTTATAGGGTAGGCCCTGTCGGCGATTGCTGGCCGCCGAAGGGAGCTGGAGGCACAGATGCTCAGAGTGGAGGGTGACTTACATGCCCTTGAGGCAGCGGTGCTCGCTGGTGATGACCGGGAAGAGGCACACCAGCTGCGCCTTAAACAAGCCGAATACAAGGCGCTAGCCACAGATGCTGCGCGCACTACCCTTAGAGATAGGGAGGGTAGGATATACGATCAGGGAGACAAGGCCGGCAAACTGATTGCATGGTTGGACAAAAAACAGCAGTTGCAGAAAGTGGTAGCGGAAATTTTGACCGACTCAGGAGCGGTTGTAACGGAACCCCGAGAGGTGGTTAAAGAGTTTGAGAAACACTACAGACGGGTGTACAGTAAAGGATCTGACCGGCCTGAGGAGGACTCGTCGACTTGTTAACTGACATCCGAATGCCTGCCCTTACGTATGTGGAGAGGGAGCACCAATTTTGGTGGAGGAGCACGGTAAGGCCATATGTGATCTGCGATCTGGTAGGGCTATGGGACCCAACGGGATCCCTATTGAGCTATATAAGATCAAAGCTGATGGCCTCAGTCCAAACCTTAAGCTGATGTTCGAGGAAAGTAAAGAGCAAGGACTACTACCCAGAGATCAACGAATAGCTACTATAGTTGCAACTCCGATGGACGGCAAACCCCGAAACTTGTGTGCCTCCTATAGGCCCATCTCCTTACTAAATTCAGAACCCAAGATCCTGGCCAAGTTCCTAGCCAACAGGCTCCGGCCGGTCCTGTCGACACTGGTCCACCCGGATCAGTCGGGCTTTATGCCACATCGTAATACTGCTCTTAACCTCCGTCGAGTGCAGTGTTGGGGCGCTGCCACACTCTCCAAGAGGACGCTGTGCTGGTGTCTCTAGATGCAGCCATGGCTTTCAACACTCTGGAATGGCAGTACATGATAGCGGTCCTCCGGAAACTGGGCTTTGGACCCGTATTCATCGGATGGGTCCGTCTCCTTTACTCTGCGCCACTCACCCAAGTTACTGTTAACAACAAATGATATGAGGTGTTTGCTATGGAGAGGGGAACGCGGCAGGGGTGCCCACTCTCGCCGCTGCTCTTTGCTCTGTCCCTGGAGCTCTTGGCGGCCTGGATTTGGCAGGACCTCTCCATAAAGGGAATACGCTGGGCAGATGGTTGGGAGGACAGAATCTCGCTATACGCGGACAACATCCTGCTATACCTCACTAGCCCTCGTAAATCTGTCATTGTGGCCATGGACATTTTCACAAGCTTCGGACGTAACTCAGGCTACAGTATAAACTGGAGTAAATCGGTCCTCTATGTTCTTCGTGGCGGCCCGCCGGCTGTACCCAGCGGTTGCCCAATTACACTAGCTGAAGATGGGTTCAAGTACCTGGGGATTTATGTCTCCAAGATTGCGAGCACCCGTTATGAGAGAAATCTCCTCCCCCCTTTGCAGAGGTTCCAGAGGGACTCGGCCGCGTGGCGCAAACTCCCACTGTCCCTGTTAGGCAGGGCATCCTTGTTTAAGATGATGGCACTGCCTAGATTCTTGTATGCATTGCAGAATCATCCGGATTTGGTGCCACAATCATACTTTGTGACGCTTGAAGCCTCACTCCGTGAGCTACTATGGGCATGAGCGCCTCGCATCTTCCTTCAGAAGCTGACGCTTGGTTGGTTTGATGGGGGTATTGCGTTACCTGATATCCGCAAGTATTATTGGGCTGCACACCTCTCAGCAATCAACCAAGGCGCATATTGTGATGGTAATGAACTCGGGTACGGGATGGACCGTTGGCTGCTGCCGGGAGGGAACTATGAGAGAGCGCTGTATTCTAAACCAGGTAGGTTTCCGCTCACAGGGCCCACCAAACACTCTATGCAAATCTGGCAGGTGGTGCAAAAGAAGCTGGGCTGGGCAGATACCATCACTATGTCCACACTGTTGTAGGCTTCTGAACGTCTGGGCAGCCTGCACCGCACGAAAGGGTTCCATAACTGGGACTTGATTGGGACCTCCCACATCTATGGCCAGGGGATTAGGGTACTCTTAACAAGTAAGAAATGGAATTCCCTTGGTGGTTAGTTGCACTTTCTAACAGATCAGTATGCAGACTCGATAGGTATCAGGCCATGTGTTAGAACTTACACATTCCCAAATGAAACTACATTAATACAAAAAATAAGTAAAACAATAGTATTTTATTTTTAAAAAACCATAGACATCATATTATTAAACATTTGACATTCAATTGAAAAAAATGATTTCAATATTACAAATACATCAAATAGTTTGGCAGATCATGCTCCTCCTCGCATCCCTCATTGATGGCAGCCTTGATGATGATGCTGAAACTCTGCATCACTAGTTCACTGCTCATCAGAACTGGCACATCACCTCAGCTGCGCCTCTCATCCTTGACACCCGACTTTGCATCGCAAGTCCTGTCAACAGGATCCTCAATCTCAATGAATGAGGACCTTGCACAATAGCCTTGCTGCACCTCAGAACTGACACATCTCCTTGGCTGCGTGACCCATCTTCAACGTGGATACACGTAACGCTCCGCAACAAGGATTTGAGGCCCTTTGTTCAGCGGGCCTTATTGGGTCCCTGTAGTCGGCCTGTGCTCCATCACAGTCGGCCTGAATTTGTGACTTTGTTCCCGTCCAGCACAGCCAGTTATCCCCAATAGCACTTTCACTATAAACTTTAAAACTCAATATCTCCAGTTCTTACTTATAGGAATTTTGTCGTTTTAGAATTGTTTTATTTATTAGAGTCAGAGCTATTTTTATAAGCTGGCATGGAGTCAATTTGTGTAGTGTTTTCATTGTTTTACTGTTAGAAGTGTTGCACAAATCCTTTAAACACTGCCTCTGAGTTCAGCCTGACTTCTATGTGCCAAGTTACCAGAGGGTGAAAACAGGTTAATTTGGGGTTTACCTGCCCTTTACCCTGACTGGGATTGTGGTTGCTGCTTTACCAGGGCTTATACCTCAGTCAAACAACAACCCAATTTCTAACAACCTTCTTAAAGATTCCCCTATGATCACCTACATGTACCAAATTTCTTTACTCTCTTCAAAGTCATGGCGCCCAGCACTACCTCACACACAAATCATAAAGTTGCTAAAGCAGTTCTTAAGAATTCCAATTCATCCAAATTTAATAACTACTCTGAACCCCTTGCATGTGCCTAGCATCCGATTGACCCAAACAAATCTCTTATTGAGAATTTCTCCTAAGAAAATCTTGATGCTCCTAACACCAATAAAATTAAAGAGAATATAAAGAAGTCTGTCTCTCAGGCTTTTATCCATGAAGATAATCTAAGCACCAATTTGATACCCGATAAAGACCTACTAGAATACAGCATTCTGGAATTCTGGGAAACCACAGATGGAAAGGCCCCCATGCTAAGGATATAAAAACAGTTGCACAAGTTGATATGACCTCTCAGCTGCATAAATGTAATTATATATGCCCTTTGTAGGCACAATTTTGTTCTACAAAACCACACATCTATAGCTCAAAAAATGGAACGAAAGATTGGATCAATAGAGATCAATTTTCATAAATTTAACTCACCTATACTGTGGCCACATAAGCAAATGGTTATGGTACCATCCCCTCCATCCTGCAGTCATTCATGCATGATTACAGAATAATATAATTTCCAGTAGTAATTGTCCCTCTCGTTCTTGCAGTAAATCAATGAATAGAGCTACACAAACAAAGAAACTCATGCTTGTGGTAGTGATACATTCAACATCGGCCAGAAATTCCACTTCCAACCTAGGTAAAGTCAATCACAGCTCTCTACCATCTATAGATCGTCTGTCATGACAGCATACTACATAATTTTGGAGTCAGCAGAAGGAGCAGTCAAAACATGCTTTACAAGTTTGCTTGCTTCCTCAATTCCCTATTGTCCTAACACATTGTTTAGAAAGTCACAAGCCAAACATCAGCGCCATTGACCCCCATAAATTTCCAAATAAAGAATCTACTATAAGTTGGCCATCTCCAAGGGATATTCCTAAAGGAGTATTAGCAGACAAACATGACATAAGCAGAAATTCTGGAGTACAGCCTTTCCTGCATTTTATTGATTTGAAGGATGAACTAGTCAGTTTAATTTCCAAGCATACCATAAGAAACTAAATAAAAAAAATAATAGAGCATCAGGCATCACCACCAAGTCGCAGTCAGTGCCTAACACGGCCCCCAAGCCTAAACTCTATCCCTTGTGCATCTCAAAAACTGCAAATAGTCCTCAAACTTTAACTCAAAATTCAAACAGTTCACACAAAAGCGCTTGACCCTTTCATGTGCCCCTCAGGGTTTTGACTGCAGGTTCGTCGGCACTGGGGTCTTTGGGAGCCAGTGCTCGAAACCTTCCCTTCCCCTTCCATGAGATCAGTTAGAAGAAATGATAACTGAAGGGAAATCCTATCCCACTTTCCATTTAATTTACTTCCTCTCTGCATGAGAAGTATACTGTGGACACCTGGGCTGCAGACCCTTTCCCTTTTACCTTAGTGTGAGTACCAAAAACACAACAAACTCCACAGCAAAGAAGTCCTTTCTTTCTTTCTATGCTTGTTTATTTGTTTCTTTCTTATACTTTATTTCAGTCAACTACTATAAAAGCAGCATACAATAAAAGTCACATTGGGTTAACAAATGATTAAATATACTCAAAGCTGAAGTTTCCCAAAAGGACAATGCCATAGTAGAAAATATTTGTTTTTTAGGTTTAAATAAAATCTGAATACAATCTCTCGCACTTTAACTATAAATTTGGAGGAGATGCTGTGTGAAATCAAAATTTTGTTAAAAGTGAGTCTATTCTTGGGCGATTATTGGTTCATTGAATGGTGGTGTGCAGCTGTAGGTAAGGTGTCATGATTACAGACAACATATATGCTCAATGGTTGGATTCAGGCATTTGTATATGTGTCCTTTTTGCAACTAGGCCAGACTGATTCTAAAAATGTAGCTATCAAGAAAAGCACACAAGACCCCGTATCTGTCTTGTAAATGCGAAATGCTTGTTTCAAGGTGTCTGCACAAGAGGACAATCCAGCGTCTTCACGGTTTGGTGTAGGCAGGGAAAAAAGGAGTAAGTAGGCATCTGTCTCCTGTGCTGTGCCACATACCGAGCAGACAGCACCCCCCTTGGGTGAGATCTCCATTTGCTGGTAAAGTATGCAAGTGTCAGGGTACCCAGCCTGAATTTGCTATACAAAGATCAAGTGAATGGTGGGTAAATTTCATCCAAGAAGCTACAAAGAACCAGCATGACTACCATTGCGGTGGTTTCCAATAACTTCCTCTATTCATTTGTCCAGAAGGCCTGTCTGAGCCTCTTTACAAACGAGACAGAAAGGCCCTCTGGGGCCCCCAGTGCAGTGAGTGATTCCCTGGTGTAGTTGAGGCACGGCACAGTGTTGGGACACCTTGGGATTAGAAGGACATCCTTCAATCCATTTCTAAAAACATTCCAGCTCTGAAACCAACCATAATCCCAGCCAGTATAAGATTGGTTTCAGTCTCACTATGGCACGGATAGGGCAAACATTTAGATCCACTCTGTAAAAAAGCCAGGGCAAGCCTTGGGGAAGTCTAAGTGCTGTTCTCAAAAACGTATTTTCTGCAATACCCAAAGGGTCAACATTGCTATAGCCTCATAGTTTAGAGCCATAGGTAGCCAAAGCCACTGCTTGGGCTCTCCAGATTTCTAACAGCGGTGACATAGGATGGAAAGATGTGTTCCTAGCAAAATTCAACGTGGCTGCTGCCCTATGGTTAAGAAGTAATCTACTCTTAACAGCCTGACTGTTCTAAGAGCTGCTGTTGAAAAGGCGTCTACCCAAATAGTCAAAGTCTGAGACTCTCTCTAGATTGACTCCACCTAGTCTGACTGTTCCTTGAAATTGTCTGTGTGGGTGGATAGCCATACATTGGGTTTTTTCAGCATTTATCGCTAGCCCATTGATGGTACAAAATATGTTGAATCTTTCTAGCAATAGTTCCAGGCCTGTGGGGGTTTTTGACATCAGAAGGGTGTCATAAGCGAATAATAGCGCCTGGATCTTAAGACCACCCAAGACCGCTGAGTCATTTACGCACCCCATTAGGAATTCAATGCACATATTAATAAAAAGTAGAAAAAGGGTTGGAGCAAGAATGTGTTCTTGCCTTGCACTCCTTTCTAGAGTATGAAACATTTGACTTAGAGTAATTGGATCATTTGCAGAAGGGGCTGAAATACCTCAAAAATTGATGCCAAACTGTGGCCACTCTTCATACAAAGTGATGAGAGGAAAACAAATGAAAACAAGTGAGAATACCAAATTAGCCACTTTAGGGTCAAAGCCAGGGCTTGTTCTCCAACTTAACAGCTTCCTCACGCCAAGATCACGAACCACAAGAAGATATGAGGGAGGAGGATTTATTGGACATTTTCCCCATGCTAGCCAATGGTACTGGAGGTGCAGCTGGTGTTGCACCAGGATATGGAGCAGCGCCTCTGGTACAGCTGCTGACTGGACCAGAAGGAGGTAAAGTGCAAGCACTGCTATTGGTTGGCAGAAAAGAGACCAGTACAAAGGTGGACTCCATTGCTGTGGCTTGGTTGAGTGTACCCACACACTTTGCTCGAGGGCATTGGGACCAGTGAGAGCGAATTCCTACAATCACTCTCAAAAGCTTTAAACAAACTGCATAGAGGTAGTTTAGATGGTCTCCCTCATCCCTCACGCAGGGGGAGAGGGCCCATCCTCTCCACCCTTTACTCTCTGAGGTGCTATCAAAAGTCTGTGGTCATGTTCATGTGACCCCTGTCACTTAATTAGCAAAAAGAAACAGTTCCCCAACATTCTCGAGAATGCAACTTAATTTTGAGAAGAATTAAAGTGTGTGTTTGAGGCGTACACACACAATTATGCAGACGTGCAATAGTTATTGTGATTGATAGTGGCAAGTGAGGGGAGAGAAAGACTAGTGGAGAAAGCTTTGTGGACGAGGGAGCTCCCTGGAAATGATGGGGAGTTGAATGCATCAAGATTGCACTGTTGAATGCAATTCCAGAGATAATCCTAGTGAAAATTGACTGCACTAAAATGTTGAATTATAAGCAGAATATGGTTAAGATGCCAGCTGATTATTTGGACAGACTCAAGGTTGTATTGTTTTCAGGTATGCCTCCCGATGCAGATGGATCAGGAAGCTATTGGTGCTGCTTTGATTAAGGGATTGCAATGTATGGCAGACCAAGAGCTAGCAGAGTTAGTCTTAATTGAAGTTACTGAAATTACTAACTTTGCAGCAAGGAGTTCACAAAAGGGTAGTTCGGAGAATGGCATTCAATTGAGATAACTTGACAGGGGAATGTAATGGGCTGAGGAGAAACCCCGGGGTTAAGAGGTTCTTTCTGTGCATGTCAGCTGGGATATTGGAAGTGAAGCTGCCATAATGCTTCCTCCAATGAGCTAGGACTTCCTGGCCAACGTGGGTATCACCAACTTGCCCAGAAACCTTACCATGATTTTTAAGACAGCCTGATTTTCTTATGTATACTTTGATACCTGTAGATCAAAATTTCTCTTATGTGCATTGCATCATCGATAGTAAACATAAGTTGTCTTCATGGCTATAGGTGGGTGGAACTTTTGTAATTTGTTGTAGATAAATTATGCAAAATGACAGCAAAATTACACAAGATTAAATGGAGCGTCACCCAGCATTTAACACAAAATGTACGCTTGCACCCAAAAGAGACTTGAGGATGCATTTTGTGCTAAGAAAATAGTGCTGTACACAACAAGCGATGAACAGCAGCATGCACTTACGCTTGCTAAGTTTGTTGTTCCTGTGCTCCTGTGATAGTATGTTGTGCCAAATTACACATAATTATGTAAACATATGTAATAACATTTGGGCCCAGGCCTATTTTTGAAATAGGCGTAAGCCCCTCTGATTCCCCCCCTTTACCTCGCTTGTGCATGTCTATAGATGCAGTCCATGTTTCTAGTCAAAGATTTCCCCACCATTTTACTGACCCAGTGTCTATTTCTTTAGGCCCTATTAGTGATTAGCACTACTCTTTGTTCAATCCCACTTCTCCGAAAAGCTTGATAGGTAGAAACATACTCTGCAACTTGAACTGTATAGTGTTTAGTGCCCCGGAACAGATTTTTTTGAACACATTATGACAAGAGACTAAGGTATGCGCATTATTAGGTGAAAGCTTGAGTTGCTCACAAGAAGCAAACCCAATTATTACGTCTCCTGATTTAGGAGTACTACATTCACAGATAACACCCACACTGTGGTCGACAGGGGCTAACGATGTGGAATTCATCTCCTCAATGGAATAAATAAAAGTGAAGGTTGACCAACAGTAGAATTTACCCAGAATATCCCACTATCCATTAAATCCTGAGGTGGAGAAGTCATCTGCCCTGTAATAGCTGATGTGATCAAGCAAGGGATTCTAGTGCCTATTGTTAGTAGATGTAACAACCCAATCCTTCCAATGCTCAAGGCAGGGAAACCGAATGAGAATGGGTTCATTCAAGATCTTAGGACTAATAATAATGTGGGAATCCTGAGTTTACGAAATTATTTGTTGATTTCAGAACACCTATTATTTATTTTGCGACTATATCTGTGCGTGTCATTCTTTATGCAAACTTCTATTTTTAAGTAAATGTAAATTGATACTTGTAAATTGATACTTGTATAGCGCACTACTCACCCGCAAGGGTCTCAAGGCACTTGTACAAATACCGCTGTGGAACCCATCCTGGCTTTCCCTGTGAGGCGTCCACCCCTGGGCACCCCCACGGTGGAGGCCAGGCATCTTTAGCGTTGTGGGGCCGTTGTGGAGATTAAGCAAGCTATTGCCCAGAGTTGCAGAGTGGGACTCCATGATTGGAATGGGCACCGAGGCGAGAATGATCAGATCCGTGGGATTTTTTAGCCCAAGACCCGCCGAGGCAGAGAATTGAACCCTGGTCCCGGGCTGGACCTCTGAATCAGGGTCTGCTGCTCTAATCATTGAGCCACACTTCTCCACTAGCTAAATGTAAATGTTTTGTTTGCACCATTTCCCTCCTGTGCTTAGTGTCCTCTGACTGTCTGCACTACCATTGGAGATAGTTCAAATGAGCCAACCTTATAGTGTACTCATCTTTTTTCTGTTTCTTTCCTTTTCCCTAGGTAAATAAACTTGCTTTTTCACACAATTCAATCATGTCATTCCTTTTATTGTGGCATTCGTCTTTCAAAAATCACTTATTTGATTACTTTTATTTGTTCTGAAGTGTATGCACCATGTGCTTTCCTAAACCCAATGCATTTTGGGCTGTATAACTAAGCCCTTCATCAGGGGGTTCTAATAGAATCAGATCAGTAAAATAGGTAACTTCACCCTCCTGAGGGTCTGCTCCTTCCCTGAGTTTCCCTCTGGTCCCCAATCCTGCTAACATTCGTTCCTGCGTCACTGCCAGTGCTAACCGGTTCAGCACAGTTGACCTATCTACTGCTTTCTTTTCCTTTCCCTTGCACGAGGAGAGTAAGTATCTCTCCTCAGTCACATTTCGAAGGTCCAAACTTTCGTGGACTCATCTACCTCAAGGATGCACAGACTCTCCCTCAATCATTTCACAATCCATAAACAAGGATTTAGCAATATTTGGTGTTTCCCTGTAGTCTATACTATTCAAATATTCTGATGTTTAATGGTTGTTTTTAGAGACAATGGTCCCTTTCACAAACAAATATTTGAATTAGTATAACACAGGACTACGCTGTAAACTGTAAATTATTTCTCCAAATGCACAATATATTTATTGAACAAATATTCTGAAATACAAACAAAGTATAACTAAAGTGCAGTGGGTAAAAACGGGGTTTGGAAATCACCAAATTTCCACACCTCAGGCATTTACTTTCATAGTGACTTCACATATATATATTTACAACAATCACAATTGTAAAGAACATCGCATGCTCCCCAAGAATCGTAATAAACAAATCTGAGTCGAGATGTGGTTGGCAACGACGTTTGAATCCCAGATAGAATAGCGGGATCATCATCAGGACACCAAAACATATGCCTGAGAGTTTGCTTGTATAAGGCTAGACACTAATAAGGAAGAAAGGAGAGAGGCAAAGATGGGGAAGAAATAAGGAAAAGAAAAGGTAAGGAAGGGTTCGACAATGAGTGTTCTACATATGTCAATTCTACCAAATCAAACTTTGAAGAAGTTATTGGACAATGTGATGATGACATCTGAACTTCACGGTGTGATAAGAACAAGATAAACCACCTCCAGTATCAGAGGACTCAGGGTTACGCAACCGCTCCAGGCTAACCCTACTCTCAGCAGTGATGTCCAGTCAAGTTCTTACCTCTAAAAAAGCAGTCCTCAATGAAGTGGGTAGGATTATCTCTTGTGCACCTTATAACAACCTATCCAACTGAGAAAGGGAAACTATTTGAGGAATCACCGAGAATCTTTCAATTGTCATAATACCTACTGACAAGGGAGGAGCGATTGTAGTACAGGATCTCACAGTCTACTACGAAGAATGCATACAACAGTTAAACAAAAACCGATACTACTGCCCAATAGACACTGATCCTACGTCAAGGCTCACTACAAAGATCCAATTGCTAGTAACTACTGACAAGTCACAAGGTTGGCAGATTTTTTGTTCAATATGAAACCCAGGCTGCCATATTTCTACACCCTCCCGAAGATCCACAAGGCGACCACCCCTATACCAGGTAGACCGATTGTCTCTGGTATTGACTCACTAGTAGAACCACTGAGTAAATTCTGTGATCATTTCCTCAGACCCATAGTGATGAAAACACCCACTTATTTGAAGGGCACTACAGAAGTTCTGAATCTCATACAGAATCTTACAGAACTGGCAGGTATTGACCTCCTCATCACTCTCAATGCAGAAGCTCAGTATACCAATATCCTACAAGATGTCACAATAGAAGTGTTGGAAACTATCCTGACGACAGAGACACCATGAATACTCCCAACTCCTCCCAGTTTCATCTTGGATTGTGCGTCCATAGCCCTAAACGAAAATTTCTTCCAATGTAAAGAACAGCTATAGCACCAGATACAGGGAACTTCCATCAGTAGCACTTTCGACCCAAGTTTAGCTGGCCTTTATATGTCAGCTTTTGAAGGAGAGTACATTCTCACCAATAACAACTCATACAAGGAAACTATCCTCACCTGGGGAAGATATATCAATGACATCCTGATTCTATGGCAAGGGGATGCAAGCATCTGTACAGACTTCTGCGAATGGATTAACACACTCAGGGCCAGATGTAGGTAGGCATTTACCGGTCGGTAACGGCCGAATTCGGCCGTTACCGACCGGTAAATGCAATTTGAGATGTAGGGCCCTGTATTTTACAGAATCGGTAAATTTACAGATCGGTAAATTTACCGATTCTGTAAAATACCGAATCGGTATATTTTCCGATTCGGTAAAATTGATATGTAGGTGGGACTCTTTTGAGTCCCACAAGCATTACAGAATCGGTATTTTACCATCAAATACTATTTGATGGCAAAAAACCGATTCTGGTGTGCATGCACATGTGTGCATGCACACCTGTGCCATATGACAGGCAGACCTGCCCTTAGGGCAGGTATGCCTGCCACATGGCCCCCGAACCTTTTTTGGGGGTGCTAGAGGGTGTCAAAGTGACACCCCCTGCACCCTTGTCAGAATCGGTATTTACCGATTCGGTAAATACCGACCGGTAATGCCCCATTCATTCCTATGGGCTTCAAAGCCCATAGGAATGAATGGGGCATTACCGGTCGGTATTTACCGAATCGGTAAATACCGATATTTACCGATTCGGTAAAAGGAACATCTGGATGTTCCTACATATCCACCCCTCAGATTTACCGATTTTTAATTACCGAATCGGTAAAATTCGGTAATTAAAAATCGGTAAATCTCATTTACCTACATCTGGCCCCTAATCTTTTCCTAAAATTTACAAGCCCCGTGCGGCACACTCAGTACCATCTTTAAAACTATTGATCTCAAGAGAAGGATACTCACCACCAACTACAGGAAGCCAACAGACAAGAAAAGCCTGCTACTTTACAATAGACACCACCCTAAGGCACTCCACAGCGATCTATCTGTCGGACAGTTCATTTCCCTTTGCCGCAACTGTAACACCATGAAAGAGTACACAGCTAGTACACAGCTCAAGCATACACACTGAGATCTAACCTAATAACCTGACAGTATCCTCTAAGGATTGTCAACCAAGACTATAAAAGAGTGAAAAATAACCATTGGGACTCCCTTCTGGAGACCAAGGTAAACCATCAACAGACATGCTGACCTGCATTACCACCTTCACCCCCTCATCCAACAAAATCCATAAAGTCATCAAGAAACAGAGGCCAATCCTTAACACAGGAACCCTGGAGGAGGGGGACCCCCTTTTTGCATACAAACGCACTGACAAGTTTAGAGACATGCTTGTCCACACACGACCTACCCCACTCAGGGACCCGCAAACCACCCTCTTGGGCCTTACCAATGTCTAGGGACACTACCCCCTGTGAATAATGAACAGTATGCTCTTTCACCAAGACCACCAAGGAGATTGACATAGGTTTAGCCCACCCTTGGCAACAGAGGCACCATACAAATTGTAACACAAACACCTGCATATACCTCATCACGTGTCCATGTGAATTAAGGTATGTAGGGATGACTACTAAAATGGTCAAATTTAGAATTACCGAACATCGGAGTACCATCTGCTGTAGGAAGGCCAGTAAAAAAATATGTTCTCACTTCATGGAAATGAACCATCCTGCGGACAGTTTATTGTGGACTATAATTGAATCTAACAGTAAATGGAACATGAATTTCCTTTTCTCTAGAGAGCAGTGGTGGGTTTTCTGTCTTAAGACACTTGTCCTTGGTTTGAATGACCACATCCCCTTGTCCAAATGCACAATTTAACTAAAAGTTCCTCATGTTATCTAGGACACTTCACACGCATACATACCCACTACTACTAACATCTGGTTACTAGTGCAATGTTATGTTATATTATGTTAAAATTACTTTTAGAGCGCACTTACACCAGACGGTTTCATGACACTGTGAACAGGAGGTAGCAGAACCAGCAGTGAAGAGTGAAGGGAGGACAATGTGTTACTCATAGGCCTGGCGGAACAAGAGAGTTTTCAGGCGGGATCTAAAGTTAGGATAGGATGTGGTTAATCTGAGTTCCAGGGGAAGCGAGTTCCAACAAGAGGGGGCAAGCAAAGAGAATCTGAGACCACTGTGCTTCTTGTGAATAAAAGTGGGAGTTGTGAGTAAAGCCAGGTGGGAGGAGCGAAGATTACGAGAGGGAAGATAGCGGTGGACCAAAGAGGAAGTAAAGGCTGGACAGAGACTGGCCAGTGCTTTGAAGATGATACAGCCTAGTTTGAAGGCACAGCGTTGGGCTACCGGGAGCCAATGAAGGCTTTTAAGCAGGGGGCGGACATGATGATGTCTAGGTTGGTGAAAAATGAGTCTGGCGGCCTGGTTCTGTACTAGCTGCAAACGACGGAGCTGATAGGTAGGAATGCCAACATATAGTGTGTTGGCATAGTCAATGCGGGAGATGACTAGTGCCAGAAGAGCCAGGGTTAAGGCCTCCATGGTTAAAAATCTGGAGATCTTTTGAATTCTGCGAAGGTGGAAAAAGCAGGATGATACCACTGCGCTAATCTGGGACTTCATGGATAGATCTTTGCAAAGTATATAACCCCCAGGCTTTTTGCCAAATCAGCAGGGCAGGGAGGAGTGCCTAGGAGGGGGGCCAAAAGTTGGAGTTCCATGGGTTGGGGGGACCTCCGATCAAGATCAGCTCAGTCTTGTCGGGTTGAGATTTAAATGATTGGCCACCATCCAGTCACTGATGAGGCACATAGTGGACTGGAAATTGTTGATTGAGTGATCTGAAGGATCGATATCGAACACCAGCTGGATGTCATCTGCGTAGTTAAAAGCAGTGACCTTGCTTCCGCGCAGGGACCGAATAAGGGGGGTCAGGTACAGGTTAAAAAGAAGGGGGGAGAGGGAGGATCCCTGGGGAACACCACAGGTCAACTTAAGTTTTTCCACAGAGAAGTTGGAAAGACGGACGGCCTGGTGTCGGTTACTAAGGAAGGAGGAAATCCACCTAAGGGCCGGCCCCTGGATGCCGGCATCACTGACACGGTCGATCAAGATGTTGTAATCGACCGTGTCAAAGGCAGCCGACAAATCCAGGAGCACTAAGGCCTGGCTGATATTGTGGTCCGCTCCCCTTCTGAGTACATCCATAACTGAGAGAATAACTAACTCAGTAGAATGAGCTGGTCTGAAGCCCGCCTTTTGGGGGTCAAGGAACTGAGAGTGTTCGATGAAGGAGCTAAGGATGTTGGTGACATGTGACTCAAGCACCTTACTAAGATAAGGGAGAAGCGAGATGGGGCAAAAGTTGCTCATAAGGGAAGGGTCAGCGTTGGCTTTCTTCAAAATGGGGACAACTTCAGCTATCTTAAAAGAGTCAGGAACTGAGCCTAGTCTAAAAGAGTTGTAAAGAAGTGACAGGGGGGTTTGGAGCTGGTGGCAAAGGTTTCCTGTAGGACTCGAAGTGGACAGCAATCTGTGGGGGAGCTGAACCAATCTTTTTTAATAGCACCAAGAACTCGTCCTTGGATATCAAGGGTATTTGGTAAACTACTTGGAGATTTTTTATAATGGGTACGTAGGTGGTGGGTGGTGTGGGGGGAGGGATGCTGCTTTTGATTTTAACGATCTTATCCATAAAGTATAAGTTGAGGGAATCACAGAGAGTTTGAGAGGGAAGGGGCTTAATTGTTACTCTGTCTTGGGTTGAAAGCTCCTTGACTATGGAGAAAATATCTTTGGTCTTAGTAGCAGAGCAGGTGATTTTCTGGGAGAAATATATAGTTTTGGCCTGGAGAATAGTTTGTTTATAATCTTCCAGCAACACTACAAATAAAGCTTTTTTCCCAGGGGCGTAGTCTCGTCTCCAGCCGTGTTCCGCCTGCCTAAGTGAGAGTTTCTTATTTTCTAATTCCTCCGAGAACCATCTCTGGGCTTAATGGGGGCGTTTTAGTTTAATTCGCCTAAATGGTGCGACAATGTTGCTGGCTGATTCAAGCCAGTGTCTAATACTGGTAGCCTGACTGTCTAAGGAGTCCTGTTCAGTGGGGGGTGAGGCGCTAAGTAAGGTGCAAAACTCACTAAGGTCAGCCCTACTCCAGTTTCTTGCCGAAAGATTCCCTGTGAGGACCAGTTTAGTCTGGGGGGCACAGGCCAGAAAGAACGTGATGATATAATGATCTGACCACGAACATGGACAGATTAAGGGTTGGGTGATTTCCAGATTAGATGTCCAGACTTGGTCAAAGATATGTCTCTTAACATGCGTAGCGGATTGTATGTGTTGAATGCCGTTCATGGCAGATAGGAGGTCGTGAAATCAGAGGAGTTGGAGCTCTCCTTTGAGTCCGTAGGCCAGTAGTTACATTCGCAAATGATCAAAATTTTAGAGTTATTGATTATTAATTGGGATAGCATATCACCGAACAATAGGGGAAAACCAGGCATGTGTTGAGGGGGGCGATAGACAAGGACACAAGTGAGAGGGGACAGGGGGATTCAAGTCTTAGAATGAGGCTGTCGACTGAAGGAATACCAGCGACATTTAAGGCAGTGAACCTGAGAGAGTAATGGATAATGGCCGCAACCCCACCTCTTGGCTTCCCGGGGGTCTGTTGGCTTGGAAGATGTAGTAGGCTGGGGGCACTGCCGCAAGAATGTCTGGAGTCGACTCCGCAGTGAGCCACGTTTCCGTGACGAAAAGTATGTCGGTTTATCTGAGTCTTGAAGCTGGAAAATTTCTAACTGGTGTTTAACCAGGGAGCGGGTGTTTAAGTAACTGAGTATCAGGGTGGTGTTAGTTTTTTCCCTGAGCGGAGAGGGTGAGAAACCCGGTGAGTCAGGAGGATTGGGGGGAAGGTGAACTGCCGCAGGGTGGACTGTGCGTTCCGGAAATGTAGACCTCGGTCTGTAGACCCCCAATGAAGTAAGAAGGGCTTGAGTGCTAGGGCTAAGAGGCAAGTTGTCATGGAGGTGAACCAGCGCCGTGGCTGTGTGGGATATGAAATGTGCATAGTTCCCTGCCCCTAGGCCCGGTTGGCCGCGGACGGGCGCAGATGGGCTTGCCTTTGGCGCGTCTTTGGCGGACCTGCTGTGCGCCCGCTGCATGCATCCGCTGCGCGTGAGGAATGGCATGGGTATTAAGTAGGGGTAGGCTCTAGGTCATGTGACTGTCAGAGCACACCTCCACCGAGCCCCACCAGCTGCAAGCAATCTCCCACCGTAGTGCAGTGCACGTCACCCTCCACAACAATCAGGGCAGGGGCCCTGCGGTGGAACGAGGTGCGGGCGCTCCCTCAAGGAGAAAGTAGGGAAATAAGAATTCCTGAGCAGGAGGTGAGTTTAAAAATGAGCAGCCTGAAGACAAGGTGAATTTAAAAAGAAAGTACAGGCAGCGCTAACACCCACTGACCTGGTCCGTTCACTTAGCGTGAGGAATGGCAGGCTACAAGTAGGGGTAGGCTCTAGGTCATGTGACCATCAGAGAACACCTCCACCGAGCCCCGTCAGCTGCAAGCAATCTCCCACAGAAGTGCAGCGCGCGTCACCCTCCACAACAATCAGGGTAAATGTAAATGTACATGTATTTATATAGCGCAAATCACCGACCCGGTATCTAAGCGCTTGCTTAGGGAACCCGTCCTGGTATTCCCCTGTGAGATAACCCCGGCAGAGTATCCACAGGGTGAAAGCCAGGCATCCCACCGTGAGGGGCCGTTGTGGAGATTAAGCAAGCTATTGCCCAGAGTCGCAGAGTGTGAACCCGTGAGTCGAGTAGGCACCGGAGCGAGAATGATCGAGTCCGTGGAATTTTGGCCCAAGACCCGCCGGGGCAGGGAATTGAACCCTGGTCCAGGGGCGATCTCAGCTTCCGGGTCTGCCGCCTCTAACCACTGAGCCACACTTCTCCACTAGGAATGGCAGGCTACAAGTAGGGGTAGGCTCTAGGTCATGTGACCATCAGAGCACACCTCCATGAGCCCCGCCAGTTGCAAGCAATCTCCCACAAAAGTGCAGTGCGCGTCACCCTCCACAACAATCAGGGTAGGGGCCCTGCGGTGGAACGAGGTGCGGGCGCTCCTGAGTTTAAAAATGAGCAGCGTGAAGACAAGGTGAATTTAAAAAGAAAGTACAGGCAGCGCTAACATCCACTGACTGCTCATATGAAATCACATAAAAAGTCTGTAAAATACTTTTACACTAGCACCATCATAAGGGAAGTCTGTCCAACACCACCTTAGCACTTCCCTCCACTCTGTACTTCTGTGATCTCTGGGCCTGAATTTGTGCGTATATTTGGAAAGTAACCTATACTCTTCATATCCCTTATTGACACCCTGTGCTATCTTCCAAACAGGGCTATTGCTGTTTATATTTCTGTGCATTTGCACTCATGACACAATACACTGATCATTTTAATGTGCTCATTGCAATCTTTCATTTCAATACACCTTAGTGGAGTCAAGTTTATTTAGGGGCTGCCAATAGGGTAGGTGTCTTGCATTACTAAAAACACTATTTGCCAAGCAGCCTTGGATGCCGTGTGGCCCCATTTTATGTTTAAAGATGACCGCCTCAAGATCAGGCATCAAGCACCAACTACGTGCTCCCCACCATTCCCTCTTCATGAACACGCTTCCCAATCACATTCGAAGCTGTTCCACTCCACCTCTGCAGGCACCGAGTTTACCATTTAATCAGCACCGGTCATGGTCTCCTGTCCATCCAGGCAAGCAGGCGTAGGGGTAGGTGACAATACCAAGTATCGCAGAGAGAACTGCGAGTACAGTGTGCCAAGCGGTCAGGCTAGGTCAAAATGACACATTTTCTTTTTACTTTTTCTTTTTTAATAATGAGCCTCACATTACCCATTCCCGCAGATCTCATGCCATGATCTAGATGCAACCACCTGCTCTGACCTAAGGGACACAACCCTTGAAAAGGGAGGCTAATCAACAAATCCCTCACAGTATAAGGATATGTTTCTGCGCACTTGCATTATCTAATACCATCTTTTTGTGTTTGTTAGGCTTGTGTACTTGTGGGCCTGCTATATATTTTTAAACGGCATCTGCATGCATGTTACTCACTCTAGATTTCAGAATGAGTGACACCCAGCAATGTCAATGTCTCATATTGCACCTTAAGCATGCTATCTGTAAAAATATGCTGATACTATATATTTTTGTAGCTCCAGCAGATATTTTTCTGGGTTTCTATTCTATTCTTACCCTATATTTTTCTCCCATCTCTTACAAGTTGGATTCTTTTAGGTCATTGGCCACAAAGGGTTTTCCTTCATCTATTTTACCACTTTCATTTTTATGAGTGTACTGGTTGGTAATCTACTGGTCCCTATACTGCTACTCTATCATTCCTGAATCTCGGTTGGGACAGATTTTCATTCCTCTATACTATCACTTGGTCCTGATGAAGTACCATGGATCCCTCGCAGACCAATATGGTGTGAAATATGCCGACCCGACCACACCACTTGAACTCACCACGAAATTGTGAATCTTCATTGCTGGGAAGTAACAGTTTAGCTATTACTTTTAACCTTATCAAGGATACATTTCACCCTTAGGACACCCTTGTGGTATTTTTAACCTACAATTTCACCTGCTCCACACACTCGCACTCACCCTCACCACAATGTTTAAAAAAAGATCTCCCATAAAGAGCCCTCCTGCGGGGCCCATGGGGTATTGCAGTGCCGACCCCACAAGGAGCAAAACGCCCAATGGTGAAGCATGACACTCATAAATATCTTTTTACAACTTTCTACCTGTATCTTGTTACCTCCTTTAGGAACAACTACCCTCTTGTGTACTATATGCTTGTTCTTGGGAGCTATGGTACTGGACTTCTTTAGGCTCCCCGTCCCCATCTCTAGTGTCAAAAGGATACAAGAACATTTATTTTGGGGAAATTGTCACTATGGTGACAGATGTCTGGAAAAAAACTGGCACATGCATCAAGCAAAAATATACTCGCAAAAATTGCAAATCGGTAAAACAGACCGTTAGCGCCCTCAAATCAGCACTTCCCAATGCAGCAATCAAAATACAGAAAATGCAATATTTTCGCAAATAAATCTCCTGCAAAATCAGCGAGAAGCAAAATTGCGAATACTTAACAGCAAAACATGCAACCGCAAATAGTGATTAGCAATCAAAGACCCACAATGCAATTCATGGAAAATCGTAATTAGCGATTTTGAGGAAAAACTCAATTTTGCAAGTGCAAAATAAGGGGAATCACAATCAGGTGGTAAAGTAAAAAAAAAAAACGCACAGGTGCAACCAATCTAAAACCCTTTAAGAAGGACTTAGGAAACTCCAGAAGCCTTTCATAATGGCAGCCATCTACGTGCTGGCAAGGAGGATGAGGATCAATGCAGCAACTCAGCACTGAAGGATACAGGAGAGGATTTTCCAAGTGCGCATTACATTGCTGGGCCAGACTGAGCAGGAAATCTACAATAATTACAGGCTGAACCCTGCAATGATCATGCACCTGCTGAATTGGAACCCCTATTGCAGCACCAGACACGTAGGACACATGCTATGTTGTCTGCAACTACCAGCGCCAGGCAGTTTCCAGTTGGTAGTATCAGTAGCCAGAAGGGTTTCACAAAGCTCACGCTTCTTCAGGTACTTCCATGACGCCATGATGACAAGGATCCACACACACATCACCTTCCCTCAACCTGACAGGAGTTGAATCGGGCCAAACTTGAGTTCTACCAGTTTGCCCAATTCCCTCATCTGATCGGATGCACAGACTGTACGCATGTCCCCATCTGTCCCCCAGCAGCCAACAAATACATCTTCCGGAACAGTCTTAACACTCTATTAATGTGCAAGTTGTGTGCAACGCTAAGCATATTATAATGGACATCGTGGCACCATTTCCATGACTCCTATATATTCTGGCACAGTGGCATTCACAGGCGTCTCCCCAGGGGTAAATTTGGCGAAGGACATCTACTTGGTACACACATATACCTATTTGCTACACCAATCAACCAAATGTAATAGCATAACTGCGGCTAATCCTTTGCTTTCCACTCTGTAGGTCACAGTGCATACACGGTGCAGGACTACATCCTGGCACCGTACCTCAACCCAGCTACATCACATGAGCAGAGGTACAATGGGGGAACTTAAGCACAAGGAATGTGATAGAACGCACCTTCGGGATACTGAAAAGCTTCCCACGTATGACTAGCCACATTTGCACGATAACATACATACCACAAATTCAGGTTTGCAGTTAAAAAAAACCTTGATTTTTAAGGGTTTTGTGTTGAATGGTGTAGTGTATTCTCTGGTAATTACTCCTTTAGTGCATGCCTTGCATTTATGGAATTAATAAAACCCATTTTCCTGCTGTAACCAGGATCTTGGGTGTTTCACCTCTTTAATACTGCATACTAAAGCATCACGCAACACAGCTCTCCTGAAGATTATCTGGAGAGTTCTGGACATAGATGGAGCCTCCTCCAAATCTGCAGATTAAATGCCATTGTCATCGTAGGACTCCCCTGATCCCCTGTTCACCCCGAGACTTTTTGCTTTTTCCTTACCTGTTTCTGGAACCTGGTGGTGGTGATTTTAGGCCTCTGCGCACTTTTTCACTGTGGTACAGTGTAAAGTGCTTGAGCTCTCTGTGTTTGTGTGGTGAGTGACCTGCCCTCCCATAGGAATGAATGGGGAATATGTATGCCCATGGTAGTTCCTGATGTGTGGGGAGTGCAGGGGCGAGTTTGGTATGAGAGAACTTGTGAGACTGAATGCTGCGAAATGGTATATGGGGCATGACTGTGTCTAGTCTAGAAGTGCCACTTTTAGAAGTTGGCATATTTGTGTAATTTGTGTCTGGAGTGTGATTGGCTGGTGAGCCTGGGTCAGGAGTGCCTGGGCCTGCTTGTGGATTGACTGTCTGGTTTGAGGGTGACAGGGGCTGGAGAGCCCAGGAGGTTGTCTGCGTCAGCCCATGGATGAAAGGCAGCATCTGCTGCCAGGGAAGTGGGAGGAGATTGCACCTGATAGTGAAGGGCTGTGCCTGCCTGACTACAAAGCTGGCTCCACCTCCCGCTGGGCGACTGTCACCTCTGTCCCTGATACTGACAGGACTTCCCTATAACCAGTTCTAGCTGGTTCTCACACTGCCTGCTCAAAGGACTTCAAAGGACTTCAAAGACTTTGCTGTGGATAAGAAGGGGCTGTGTCCCCTTCCAAAATGTTCTTGTTTCTAACTTAAATCTGCCAGGGGCATGCTGCTGCTAGGGCTCAGGGGAATCCCTGAGCCCTGCCCAGCCCCTGGACTCCTGATGGACTTTCCTTCTCTGGGTGCTGCTGTGCTCCACCTTATGTCCTGGACTGCTGAGGTCCTGGACTGCTGAAGGACTTTGCTTTACTCTAGGGCTCCTCTGCTTTGCCTGGGGAGCTTGGAGGACTTTTTCTTTGTGGATGGCGCCCTGGGAGTGCTTTCCTTTTTATTGCAGGACTCCTGGGTACATCTAGCGCTGGGAGCGCTGTATTTGCCCCTAGCGCTTGAGAGCGCTTTTATGCCCATTGGCGCTTAAGAGCGCCTTGTTTGCACCGGGCATTGCCAGCGAGACCGAGGACTTCCCCGAGCGCTGGGAGCACTTTATTTTTAAGGCCGGTGCCACCCGGTATTTGCTGCTTCCATATTCTAAATCACCGCCGCTGCCCAGGACGAAGCACCGAAGGATTGGCCCGCTGTTGGGGGCTCGTCCCGGTGGGCCGCGCTGTCATTGGCTGGCCGGTCCGGGATTGGTTGGTGATGCTTCCCCGGGCCGCGCTGTGATTGGCTGCCGGCCCGGGGAAGGAGGAGGAATGATGGCAGCTGCTGCGGGGCTCCTGTGACCGAGAGGGAGCCCCGAGAGAAGAGGAGTATGGCGGCTGGTCGTCGGGGCCCTCGTGTGCTGGAGGGAGCCCCGGGAGAAGACTGTCGTCTTGCGAGGGGGCGGGAGGCGCGATGCCAGAGCCTGCCCCTCCGCGCTGCTCGAGTGAAGCCCCGAGTGAGGAGAGCCGCCGCTCGCCAGTACACCGGTGACTGGGGCAGAGGAAAGGGAGGGGCGCCGGGACACATTGTCGGTGTCCGCCCCCCCCCCGGGAGCGCGAGCTCGCGCTCATAGTCAGTGAAGCCACGAGGGCTTCAAGGGCGGCCCCGGTTGGCAGTGGGTCGCCCCAACGCGTGTGGGGCCCTGAGAGGCTCCTTGCCCCTATTGTTGTGTTTAGAGCCACGGAGGCTCTAGGGGGGCAGATCTGATTTACGAGCCCAGCGAGGCTCGAGGGTCATTTTGTGCTTAGAGCCACGGAGGCTCTAGGCGGCACAGTTGTCTTGAGAGCCTGAGGGCTCGATGGAGACTATTTTGTTTAAGAGCCTGTTTGGCTCCAGCGTTTGGCCATTTTTAGTTAGAGGGGGCGTCGGGGCACATTGCCGGTGCCCGCCCTCTCCTACCTGCGAGGAATATGGTTTTAGAGCCTGTGTGGCTCCCACAGTGGGTGCAGTTTGCGCCCAAGGGTCAGTGAGGACCCTGTCGCAGTTTCTTTCATGATTCTCCAGCTGCCCAGCAATTAGTGGGCAGCTGCACCGTTTAGGCGCAATTTCAGGAGAGAGTCCCTGTGTGGGACAGAGAGGGCACAGTGGTGCCAGGCCTTCACAGCTGCGCAGCACTTAGTGCCAGCTGCTACGTTTAGGCTTTCTTTTCTTGAGACTGGCACTGCATGGCAGCGCACCCTGACATTTAGACTCGGGGCGTCTTAGCCCCAACAAGGCCAGTTGGCCTAGGGACTGCCACAGGTGGTGGCTTATGTAAGTTATGCGCAATGTGATTCCTATGTTTTTAATAGTAATTGCCTACTGTGGGTTTTTGCGCTATTGACTTATGTTCTGGCAACTCTGAATGTGTAGGTTTATGCATCATGTGTCTTACTTTCCATGCGCTGCACCTCTGAATGTATTTTATTGCATCATGTGCTTTATTCTTAACACCTCTGAATGTTTTAGGTATCATGTGTTTCTCTTTATTACTCCTCTGAATGTGTTTCATGCATCATGGGTAATGTGTTCTGGTATACCCCTAAATGTATCTTATTCTTAGGTGGTTGTCCTTTTTAGTATAGGTGGTCCTAGTAAGGTCCTGGTTCCTGTTACCAGTGGATACTGGTTGTGATCTTTTTGATTACCATTTTATGTTTATTATTCCTTATTCTAAAAGTGCTATATCTGATTCTGACAGTGGCCCATGTGGCCCTGTCTTGTAAATAATCCCTTATGAATGTTGGCCGTGCCAGTTGGCACAATGTACATGTGTGATTTTTATCTGATATGTGTTTTGACAATACAAAGGTTATTTTATAATAACCTTGTGTGGAGTCTCTTTTATGGTGTGCCTAGTATGTTGTTGCTGTTGTGCGCTGACGCAAATGCTTTACACATTGCCTCCGAGTTTAGCCTTACTGCTTGTGCCAAGCTACCAAGGGGGTGAGCAGGGGTTATCTTGGCGTGTGACTTCCTTGCCCTGACTAGAATGGTGGTTTCTGCCTGGCTTTGGCGTCAGCCTTAGCCTACCAGAAATAGCCAGTTCTAACAGTAATTACCCTAATGTGTTGTTTAATTTACTTCCTATTTTATTCATTGGAGAGGATAGATTCCCTGTTCTTCAGTTGGACCTTACTAGGGCAATTTCCAATATAGTATCGGAGTACCCTCGTTGTTTAAAAAGTTGAAACATTTCTTCTTTCCCCACATTTCAATCCTCTATCATACTACTGTTTCTTTTCAGTCGGAGTAATTCTCCATAGGAAATACTTGCTTTTAGGTGGAACTGCTGAAGTGAAGGGTTGAGTTTCCTGCCATCTTGTTTCTGAATAACCTGGTTTGCAATTTACCCTCTCTTATGAATATCTGAAGATCTAAGAACTCTACCTGAGTGGTGCTGATGTTCCCTGTAAAGTGTAGGTTCAAATTATTGTGGTTGATTTGTTGGATAAACTCAGTGGCTGACTTGTAAGGCTTGTAAGACACTTTCCAAATTACAAATAGATCCTCCATAAAACGCCGCCAGGTTTTTCGTGTTCTTCCCACATTTTACCGCTGTCCACCATGATCTGTGAAAATGCTCTTCCTTGCTGGAAGCAGAGCTTTAATCTGTTTCACTACCCGCTATCAAGTGAGCAGGGAAACAGATGAATTACTTTCACACACAGGGAGCTGCATGTTTAGCAGCTTCCTGTGTGTTAAAGCAATGCCAGCTCCAGCAGGAGGTGGGGATCTGGCAGTGACTGCGGGGACCTTCATGGCCCTCCAAGAGTACCAGTGCATACTGGGTGCCCTGGGGCACCCAAGAAACCATGGCCAGGCCCCAAGGTATGGGGTACCCGGGTCCAAAATTAGCCCAGGGAGGGGTAGACAAGGTCCCCCTCTCCCAATGCAAAAAGGCCATGCCCAGGGGGATGGGGTCCCTGGGGCTGAAATCGGCCTGGGGAGGTGGACTGTATGGCCCCTCACTATATTGTGGCCGAGCCATGGGGGGTAGGATCCCCAGGGCTGAAATCGGCCAAGAGAGGGGGTCTAATAAATAAAAAGGAAGACCTCAGGGAATGGTGTTCTCGGGGTCAAAATTGACCCGAGTAGGGTGCCTCCCTCCCCTTTGTTATTGGATTCTTTCTTGTCATCTGCTGCTGACACCTGAGAGTGTGTTCTAAACCTTTTAAAAATTAGCATTATGTAAACTTGCCTAAAAGCTCCGCTTGTTTGCTCCTACCACACATAAATTAGCTCTTCAACGCCTTCCTGCCCTTTTTCCAGGAGGATGAACAGTTTACTAAAAGGGCACCCGAGCATGTTTCCTAAGGATTCCGTAGACGGGACTACCTACTTACAAATACAATCACATATCCACCCTACAAAGAAGCACTTACTGATGTAAAGTAGAATGCATTCATGCGTGTTTTTTCTGCTGTTCCACTTAATAAAGTTATCTGATGAAGACACCTGAGAAACATTCACGTTGACAAATTTACGGACACACAAGGTCACTGGAGACACTTCCTCGATTTACTTTATAAAGTTGTAGCGTAGCAGATGCACTGTACATTTAGCAAACAAAGTTGCATTCAGTAATTAGACAGTAGAAGTACTCCATTTGGGGAGAAGTGTTGCACAAAACAGTGACCTTTTCTTCAATAAATACGCAGGGTAGGAATTGTTCTGGCACAATGCTCATTTCAAAGAAATTAAACCTCAACCGGAAACACATATAGATATAAACAAAGCAGGTGCCCACGTTGAAGCTCCACTTCTGTAAAGTACTGATCATACTAACTTTGTACACATGGCCAAGGCACAGCGAGCATGTTTTCTCTGCATGTCCAATGAAAAGGTATCTGGAATCTGTGATGGAAGTGTTTGTATCCTTGCTTTTCTCGAGCTCAGTATCTCACGTAGTGTATGTGATGAGTGGGTTCTTTTTTGTCATCTGCTGCTGAGACCGGAGATTGTGTTCTAAGCTACTAAAAACTATAAGTATGTAAATGTGCCTAGTGCACCACCAGTTTGGTCACGCCCCGTGTACATTACGGCATGCAACATCTTCCAGCCATTATCCTAGGACAATAAAAAGCTTACTAAAAGCTCCCCATGCATTTCCTGATGATTTTGGAGACTGATTCTTGATGTTTAAAAGTACAAACACATCTCCACCAAACAAAGAAAAGCTTACTTCTGTAAAGTTTAAAGAAATGAAGTATGTTTCTCTGCAGTTCCACAGTTTAAAATTATCTGGTGATCATATTGACAATGTTACATATAGACAAGGTCACTGGAAACATTTCCACCGTGATCTTTAAACAGCTGTAGTGTAGGAGATGCAGTATACATTTATCCAACAGGGTAGCACTTACTCATTAACCAGTAGAAAGTACTCCAGTTAGGTAGAGATGTTGCACAAAACGGTGGTCTCTTCATGGATAAATAAGAAGGGCAGGATTCATTCTGGCACGGTGCTCATTTTACAGAAATTAAACTTAAACAGGTTACAGTTAGGAAATATAATGCGAGAAACGTTTGAAATTCACTGAACAAACGAACGTTTTCGGGGACGTTATAGTTAGGAAATAGAATTTACAAAACCATAGAAATTCACTGAAAAAAAATTGAGGTTACAGGGATGTTAGTTATAGTTAGGAAATAGAATTAAAAAAACTTAGAAACTCACAAAAAAACAAATGTTTCTGGCACATTATAGTTAGGTCACATTTCACTCATACAAAACCAGAGAATTTCAACAGTTTTAGTTAGGGGAGGTAACTATAAGTTATACCCCCCCAGTGCAATGCGTATAACCTCACATATTACATCACTCATGACATGGTAAGTGACATCACTGATGACATATCAAATTACATATTTTAATAGACTACTTTATTGGGTCTGCTGCAGCCTCACTAGTATCATTTATTTTACAAACTCTGGGTACATGTAGTACCATTTACTAGGAACTTACAAGTAATTTAAACGTGCCAATTAGGTGTCGGCCAATTTCACCATGTTTGAAGGGGCGAGCAGAAGTGCCTCAGCACTGTTTAGCAGTGGTAAAGTGCACATACTCCTAAAGCCAACAAAAACAAATTCAGCAAAACAGAAAGCAAGAAGGCAAAATGTCTGGGGATAATATACCGTTTCCTGGCCATTGAACTTTTCTACAAGGGTATTTGGGACAAAATGGACATCACACAGACATGCCAATCACGATGCCTTTGAATTATTAGTAAGCCATTCCTATATAGGCTGCGTAGCCCACAAGGTAAGTGTATTTTATTTAAAAAGGGACATGTAGAGGAGGTTTCTTATGCCCTACAGGCTAATACACCTCTTATAGTTGCTGGTGATGCAGGGAGAGTGTTGGCATGATATTCCACATATGGTGGAGTTACTTGAAAATGCAAACATTCAGGAAGGAGGTACTCAGTCACATTGACAGTATATTAGAGATACTAATGACGGCAAACCCAAGAATATTCCGCTACAACTAGGGCCGTTGGTAGTTCCAAGCTGGAGGGCAGTGAAAAATGTGGTGATCAGGCATATGCAGGGAGCTGACAAGTGTAATATTGCCAGATTTTGGAAAAAATTATTCCTCTGAAGATTCTTTGTTGCTAATGGACCTTCAGCATACTATTGTTTGGGAAAAACTTTCCCATCATCAAAAGACACATAGGATTTTTCAAACAAACTTGGGACTGGTCATGGAATTTTTCACATCATTTTCAATACTACATAATTTTCCTTGAGACCTCTAGGATGATTTGAAACATGAGCTTTAGTGCCACGAGGTGGAGAGGGTGGTTCAAATGATAGCAAGATTCCCTTAGAGATTCACACGATGATGGACATGATTGGGCCTGAAGGGGGATTGAAGAGAGACTTGTTGAAGGGGGTTTTGGGCAGGGGGGACTGTGTATTTTTGTATGACTCTTCAATATGCTATCTTCTGGGAAATAAATATACATCATTTTAGAACAGAATATGTTTGCTTTATTTCATACATGTTTGACGTACTAAGCAGATTTAAACAAAACAGTCTGTATAGTGATGTGATATGATTCCGCACATGAATGTTTGCATTTCTTGAAATGTTACTAAAATGTGACAAATACCAAAAAGCTATGCTCTTTTCACTGTGGTAAACCTAACAATCTTATGTAGAAAACTTGAGTACAGATTAACATATCTATACTGCTAACTCAGGAAAGGGACCATCTACAAAAATAATTGAAAGAATATTTTTAAGATTTATTAACAATCCATTTTGATGATGGAGCCAGATTTTTAGTAAACATTAAGATACATTTACTCTTAGAAGGTTACCCTTTACCTGTCTGAGCTTACATACATACATACAGCTCATAAAGCCGATACAGCTAATAAATTTAAATAGCCCACTGGGACGGGTCGTACCAGTCATTACAGGCTCACTCCAGTGTTAAAGGCCCAAGCCGAAGGCTAGAGCCTTTAACAAGGGCGCAGGCTTCAATGGCCTGTATAGCCCAGCAGCGGCAGGCTATAAACCAATTAGAACATTTCACCCCATCCAGGCAGAAAATTCTAATGAGTAATACAAAGACATCATGGGGCCCGAGGTGGTTGGAATTCACTCCGCCCTGAATGAAGCCTTTGATCACAGCTGTGGCTGTGAATGTTCTACAGCTAACAGCCACACGATGGGCCACAATTCTTAACTTTTGAACATTCACAGCAACAGCTGTGAAAAGAGGGTGAAGTCAGCCCCTAGTTCTCCCCAGCTTGGCTGAACTGCTTTATGTATTCCAGCCAAACCAGGAGACCCATGAGCTGAGCAGCATTTACCTCCCTCTGCATCTGAAGCTCTAGTATGACTGAGTTACCAGAGGAAGGAAGGGTGAAGGCTGTGTGTGTCCTGCTGCATGATGTCTGCCTTTCTTTTTTCCCTTAAAACAGGTGGCCACAGTGGAAAGCCTAGTAGAACAGTCACACCACCTATACAAAAAATGAAAGGAACATTTTTTTCAAATTCAAATATTTTTATACCAACAATAGAGACATGCATCTGCGATGTACATATATATATATATATATATATATATATATATATATATATATATATATATATATATATATATATACAGGTACTCCCGAGGGGAATCGTGCTCAAGAAAGTGCTCTTGTGAGGGTTTGAAAGTGTGGAATGGGGTTGTTTATACAGTTTTCACAATGTGTCTTAAAATAATACATGTCTGATAGCCTGATCAGTCAAGAACTGTTAGAAATACAGTCAATAGTAGATACAGTAACACAATTGCAGTTATCAATGCTGTCAAACACAATCAGTACAGGCAAAAGGTTTGTGCATGACTATAATGCTGATATAAAAATATTTGAATAAAAAAATGTTCTTTTAGTTTTTTGTATGGCTGATGTGGCTTTTCTACTTGGCTATCCACTGTGACTGCCAGTTTTGAGTACTGTCATTGACCCAGACTCGGTGGCAATTCGGGTTTCCCCATTGGAGTGCAACTCTCTTTTTCCTCTGCCTTAGTAATATGTTTTTGAGAAGCAGGGAAAAGGCGGTGTGTTAGGACATTGAAATGTTGAGAGCAGCTAACCTATATCACTTTATATAGCGCACTGCTGCTCCATTGTCTTCAATGGAGCTCTCAAATTCCAATGTTCTAATTTGTATTAGCTGTTCAGCTACTCCCAGCCAGTGCACAGCTTTGAATGCGGTGTGAATGAGGTGTGAAATTCCTTCCTAAAGAGCACACTATAGGCTGACCTGGCGGGGCAAAGATGACTCCTTCACGCTCAATTCAAATACAATTGAATATGCAGGGTGAGCACTGTGGCCCTTCTGTTCACACACCAGTGTCAAATCTTGCATGACAGTTCTGTCTGAAGCACATATAAAAGTTGTGCTCTCCTCAAAGTTAACAAACAGGATGCAAGGATAATCCATGGGATTCTCTGTCTGAAGGACCCAGCTTATCCCCTACCAGGCATCTGTGTCTGGGTTTGCTGTGGATAAAGTACCCGCTTTCAGCTAGATTTTAGTGATAGATGTGAGAGGAAAAGAGGCTTACAGGAGTACACTTTCCATACACCCCTCAGCCCTAGAGCTCAAGTTTAGTGTGGTCGATGACTTTCACCATCTTGAAAATGCTCTGACACATGACATTATGGGCCTGTTTGCCGTAAAGCAAGCAGGACCTACTGAAAAAGTAGGAGGTCAGGAACCTTAACTCCATCATTCAGAGAAGAACTAGGAATGTCATTTGGTGTCACCCACCCAGCATCACCCAGCACTGCTGGATGTTCAAAAATAATACCAAATGGACTGAATCTGCGGTACTTGGCATCTGTGACCTCTGAGAAGGACCAGAGGATGTTGGACCCCTCCCACTGTAATTCAAGGACAGACATTTCTCCAAGGAGCATAAGCCTGATCTTCTGGGTGACTCCAAGAACATAAAAATATTGAAGAGGACAAACCTGTGGTAACTGGACTTGAATTTGCTGTTGCCCACTGCCTGACCACCTGAGAGTCTCCAAGTGCTCCACCTGGGGTTGAGGGGGTCTTGCAACTTTACTCCTGTGTTTTTTGGGCACCAAAAGAAGTTTGGGACATTTTACTACACTTTTGATCCAGAACTTCAAGGGGCCGACCACAACAAATATCTGACCAGCAGTTCCATGGCATTGGAATGCATTTTAGGTTGTCCCGGGTGGAGAAGAGTTTTTCTCCAGAAAATCAGCAAAGTGTTTTTTCAGCTTGGGATCTAGAAACTTGTTTGAACTTCCTTATTTCTTGGCTCTAGCAGGGCTAGCCTCGGTGCATCTAACCCATGCTCCATCTCAGTCATCCTCAAATCATGACTTGATCCCTGTATACCGCCACCACTGACTACCAATTGGGGCTTTGCTTATTTAGAGGCTATTTGCTTCCACTTAAATCATTAAAAATGTATGTCTCCAATTTCCCTATTTGGATTTTGTCAATTTTGGTAAATCCTTTTTGAATGGTAACCAGTTACATAAAAGGGCCCTCAGCTCGATTGGGGAAAGTACAATATGCTATGTCTCCAGTGGTGCTCCAAAGGGAAGAAAGGAAAGAGGGGTTGGTTACCATACAACCACACCACAATCCACAGATGCAGATAGCAATATAACACAAAAGGTCATCCCCGAGCACTCAAAAAAATAATAATTAGTTAATGTCCATAAGAAGTCTCTTTCCAAAAGTGTATTTCTCAATTGGCACAGTTCAATCCGTAATTCTGTGTTTTGTATCCATACATCAGCCAGCTCATGTAGTCTTCCAAATTAATGTTTATTGATCCAAATTTGAATCCAAAGAAAACAGCAGCCAACATGTGTTTCGTCGTGCATAAATCTAGCACATTTGACTTCTTCATGGCTCCAACCCAAAATGACAGTACATAAGCACATTTCTATTACATCTAATTCTACATTTAATTAATGTCTGCTCAACTATTAGGTACATTACAGAAATGTTTCAATGCAACCAACACCCAGTGCTCTCAGAAAAAAGAACAGAACCAAGTACCTGATAAAGCTTCACCCAAATTAAGTGCAAGTCAATAGTCACTTTTAAACCTACGAAAAAACAAAAAGTCAACCTCCTATAATGTACAGTCACCTGACATATATTTAGCTCCAACCATCAACTCATCAATTGTCTGCAAATATTCCTCAAGAGCCAATATTCCCTAAAAAATACATATATAGCAAATCCTTCAGTTATTTGCTCATTCTGGTGCCCCAACACCAATTCAATCAATCATCAAACCTTTTTACCCTCACAAAATTCATCTCAAAATAATTCACTGCCTGTTATATATAGTTGTGATATGTATCTCATAGTCTATCAAACAGATCTTACTTCTCAATACGTTTTAGCCCTATTAGAAATCCTAATAAGAATAGCGCAACAGTACCGTTTTGTGATGTCCACCGCCGTATAGTCATAAGTCTCTATCCCAATCACTCTGTCCCTTAGTTGGTGTCAAAATTTCTGTAATTAAAATTGTACCCACTATTCAAATATGCATACACATGTAAATCGTAATTAAGCTATTGTATTGTCACATGGTACACATCTCATAGTATCATAACGTGAACTCACCCCATTGAATCATATTCTGTACACAAAATGTTCGTCCTCCCTTCACTTCAAAGGTACACAATAAACCCCGTCACGAGTATGTGATCTGCAGGTTAACACAGCAGGAAAAGAAAAACAACTGCCATTTTAAATTCCCGTAGCATTCTCCCTTATCTTAAAATGATATAATTGTATTATATCATAGCACGCCGAAACAGGTCCTACAAACTCACCTCGTATCCTGAAAACAGGGTCCTGTTCTCAACACAACAACCGGCGTCCTACTTTAACGCCATTTTTGTATTCCTATTTATACGTCTTCTTCGTGGGCGCCATCTTTAAATGACCCTTTATATTCCTTTACGATAGTTTCCAAACAATCAAAATCTTTACAATCCCAATCACGCTCTCCTGTTATTCTTTGATAATCACCCCGTATCTTGAGAGTAATTACTTATTTTAATCGCTCTTCTAGTATTCATTACAAATTTCCTTAAAATTCACCACGTCTCACGAGACTTGTGTTCTACTTCCCTCGCAGTAGATGACGATCCTCATACGGGCCAACCCAGTATTCCACTTTGACCATAAATATCGCGAACGCAATTTATAAGTGTCACAGAATTATAATTCTCTCCTCTTCAGAGTAGTTTCTCCCAATCACGTGTAGCAACGTCTTACACAGCCACAACATCTTGCAGAAGGTCTACAGTATAATTCCTACTACCATTCCATTGGGTGAGTGTCACCGTTATAACTTCAATATTTCTGTATCATAAATCCAACTATGGACCGCACGCATATTCTAATAAATGTTACACGTAAGAAGGAGGTGAAAGGAGAAAAACAGAGAACAACGCTCTCTCATCCACAGCCATTTACGGTAACGTCTTTTTTAACGTGGGCATAAAGTATAATTCGTGCAACCATTCTATATGGCTAGTATCACCATTACAGTTTTAATCATACTATACTTATGTTTCATACTGAAGTAAGGTATCCTCATAAAACCAATTATGGACCCCAAGTAAACTCCAATAAGTATTGAGGGTAAGAGGAAGATGGAAAAAGAAAAAGAAGATAGAGAACAAAGATGTATAATTTCTATTCAAACATGATTATAAACTCCTGTCCATTTAGATGTCATTAGGAAAAACCTCGTGTTATTATTACGTGTTAAAAGTGCCAAAGTATCAAACTCACAGTTACCAAAGTTACCTCATCAGAGTCCAACTTGATTCATAAACAATAGTCATATCACTCAACTTTATGGGCAATTTAAGGAGAGCCTGGTTCTTTGACACCCCTGAGGCTGCTGCGGAGTGGCTGTAGGGCTGGCATGGAGTCAGAGACCATGATGCACGCTGAGACGACAATACGACCCTTCTGAAAATGTTCTGTGCTCCAGACCCCACGGAGCGGCCGTGCAACTCCTCCCTGTTTGGTGACAGGTGACCGGCCTTGAGACTTGCAGAAAGCACCGGACTTTTCAATTCAGCACACGAGAATGTCGTAGCATGGGAGAAATTTTAATTCACTTAACTAACTATGGGAGAACAAACAGGTACCTCCATAAAATTGTTGAGCTGGAAGGTTAATGGACTTGGGGATAAGGTTGAAAGATGCTTGGTTTTGCAATATATTAATAGACATGCCTTGGATGTAGTCCTCCTCCAGGAAACACACTTGATTGGGAACACCTGTAAGGCGCTGAATAGGTGGGGATATAAATTGATAGCACACTCTGGATTTACCTCTGGCTCACGGGAGTGGGGATCATGATCCAAAACTCCTTCCCCTTTATGATCTGATCCGTGTGGACAGACGACCTTGGGAGGTACATTTGCTTTAGAAGGCAGTGGGAGGGACACATGGTCACTTTCATGTCAGTTTATGTGCCGCCAGGCTTACAGAGTCGCACATTTAAAGACCTGGGGGGTGTGCTGCTCTCTCTACCAGAGGGATTATTGCTGATGGAGGTAGACTTTAATGTAGTGGTCTCCGGATCAATGGACAGACATCCCCCTTGAGATATTGGGGCCTCGACCAGGTGGCTGCTTGATTTCCTGGGGGCTATGGGCCTCATCGACACATGGCGCACTTGCCACCCAGACTCTTTACAACACACCCAGATCACACAAATTAATGAAGTCAGACATATGGCAAGGGGCATTTCAGACCACTCTCCCCTATGGCCCATCTGACTGTGGGACAGGGAAGGGTAGGTATGGTGGTTCCTATTAACCCATTGCACCTTGTTGACCCTAAAATATGTAAGGTTCTGCTTCAGGCAATGGATCACTATTATCAATATAACAAAGGCACTGTGGCCTCCCCTCAAAGACTATGGGAAGCCTTCAAAGTGGTCATACGGGTCAAGTGCTTTCTCTTATAGCTGATGCCTGGAAGGAGGAAATTAAAGCCTTAGTAAAAATTGAGGAGGCAGTCCTTAAGCTGGAAGAGGAGCTAGGGAAGGAAGTAGCGCAAGGAAAACGTCTTACACTACAGCTCAAACTAGACGAATATAAGGTCATAGCAACTGACAGGGCCAAATCGTTGGGAAGGGAACAGGCGGGTAGAATATACGACCTTGGGGACAAGGCAGGTAAACTTCTAGCATGGCTGGACAAGAGAGAGCTACCGTCCTGCCTGGTACCAGAGTTGAGAGAAGGAGATGGGCGTTCCATATCGGATCCACAAATTGTCGACACATTTGCAGAACATTTTAAACACATTTACCGATCGATCACTGAAACAGACTCCCAATCCCTCCTCAGAGAAATCGCCCTTTCTGGTCCTGCCAGATCAGGACAGAGACTTCATGGACAGGGACTTCACAAACAACGAAATCGCATTGGCGATTCGATGCCTCCGGTCAGGCAAGGCGCTTGGCCCCAATGGCCTTCCAATTGAGCTCTACAAACTAGCCCCAGATAGGCTTGCCCCTTATCTCCGATCCATGTTCATCGACTGTAAAGAGCAAGGGAAGCTCCCACAAGACCAACGAATAGCCACGCTCATTACCATCCACAAGGAAGGTAAACCCAGGACAAGTTTTGCCTTATATAGGCCTACCTCCCTCCTCAATGCAGGACCTAAAATCCTTGCTAAGCTCCTAGCTAACCGCCTGATCAAAGTAATTAATGATATTATCCAACCCGACCAGTCAGGGTTTATGCCCCAGCTCAATACAGCGTTGAATCTCCGGAGGGTACATGGTGCAATGGGAAGGCTCGCTACTCTACAGGAACCGGCGGTCATAGTTTCGCTTGAAACATCAATGGCATTCGATACTAAAGAATGGCCTTACCTCTTCGCGGTATTGCTCAAGTTAGGCTTTGGACCTCAGTTTACATGCTGGATTAGACTTTTATATACCAAGCCTATGGCACAGGTTGTGGTAAATAACAAGTAATCGGAGGTGCTTAAACTTGGTCGGGGAACCCTTCAGGGCTGCCCACTGTCCCCTTCTGTTCGCTTCAGCACTAGAACCACTTGCCACTTGGATTCGGAGGGATCCAGTCATACGCGGCTTTCGCTGGTCAGAATCGTGGGAGGACCGCATTTCATTATATGCGGATGATATACTATTGTTCCTAGCCGCTCCCCGGCCATCCCTGCTTGTAGTATTTGACATATTTGCAAGTTTTGGCAGGTTCTCTGGATATTCCATAAACTGAAATAAATCAGTTCTATATGCTCTACCCGAGAGCCCCTAAGGATACCCCAAGACTGACCCATACAGATTACCACAACAGGTTTTAAATATCTGGGTATATTTGCAACTCATAACCCACACCTCCGATTCACTAATAACCTTTGACCATCCCTACAAAAATTGAAAAGAGACATCTCAGCCTGGAAATCATTCCCGCTCTCCTTGTTGGGTTGGGCAGCACTATTTAAAATGATGTCCTTGCCCTGATTCCTTTAAGCACTACAGAACTACCCTGATCCGGTGCCATCCAACTATTTTAGGGAAATCGAGGGATTGCAAAGAGAACTGTTGTGGGAGGGTAAGCCCAGAATTGCATTAGCCAAGCTCACGCTTACCTGGTACGATGGGGGTATCGGCCTCCCAGACATACGGAAATATTACTGGGCCTCACATCTGGCAGCCGTCAACCATGGCACATACCGTCCCATGAATGATCCGGGTAACGTCATGGACCGCTGGATCCTCCCAGGAGGAAATTATAATAGAGCCATCTATTCAAGACCGCGACGCTTCCCTCTTACCGGACCAACTAAACACTCAGTGCACATCTGGCATGTGGCAACTAAAAGTCTGGGATGGGAACAGAAACCAATGATGATGACACCACTCTGGGACTCAGAAGTACTTGGGGACCTCTGGAAGTCGAAGGAGTTCGACAAGAGGGATCCCGACTGTCAGAGACCTATGGGAGAAGGGTGACGTAATGTATTTTGACACTATGCAACAAAAATATGAAATTGCGCGAACTGAGTTCTTTCGATCTATTCTGGTCCAGCATGCCCTACAATCATGTATTCCCAAAGGGTCCACCCCACCACTTTAAACGCCCCTCGAGGATAGGCTATTTGATGGCTATTTGCCGGAGAAAACAGTCTCACTCACATACAAAAAAAACTGGTAAACAACACTGGGGCCTCCCTCCAGGCAGTCAGAGAGAAAAGGGAGAGAGATGGCCTAGAATTGGACGATGAGTAATGGCAGGAGGCCCTCTCCTCCCCGAGAGAAGTAGCTATATTGGCAAGACTGAGGTTTGTTCAGTTGAAGATACTACACAGGATATATTTCATCAGGCCTTGTCTTGTTTGTATGGGGAGGACACAGGGAGGTTAATGTAGATGAGAGTGCGGTGGTGAAGGTACCCTCATGCACATCATATGGGAGTGTGCACACATCCAATCATATTGGAGGGTGATACACACTGTTCTTAGTGAGGGGCTTAAAATGGATATCCGATTAGAGGCAAAGAGGTGCCTCCTGAATGTGTGGGAGCCCACAGACTTGAGCAGAATGGGTAGGATCTGGGTCACCCTTGGCCTCATGGTGGCAAAACGGAACATAGCTCAGCTATTGGGAGCCACTGTCCCACCAACAGTAGCGGTCTGGGAAAAGCACATGGATTGGTGCATTTTTAGCGAAAAGACAGTTTACCTTGCATGGGGCTGCCCAAAGAAATAGTTACTGATATGGGGAGCTTGGAACTCCTTAAAGGGTGAGATCTGCACCCCGCCACAGGCTCCTCCTGCTACTGACATGTCGTCTCCCTAACTGTTAAGTTCACAGAGTTGCTGTACATTGCTTAACTCCTACCATGTTGAATATTATGTCTAATTGTTGCTTGCTCTCATGTGTACAACTTCCGCCTATTATTGCTACTGTGCTTACCGCTGTTCTTTAATAAAAAGAATTATAAAAAAAAATACTGCCATTCCTAAACACCTTCAAGGTATAAATATGCCTTCACTTGCTATGGCAAGGCACGGTGTGGTTCGACTACCTACTTGCACGCGGCTTGTCACAGCAAATCCAGAAGAAAGTCATCTCCTCAATTGATGCACTGAACAGACGCTGTCATCCTCCTTGCCGAGAATCAAGCTCCAGTGTTTCTGACTCCCCTTGCGGGGTGTTAGAGGTTGAGTCCTGGGAAAGAGATACCAACCTCTCTCATTCTAAGGAATGGAGCTGATTAGAACCTAGAGAAACTTTTGGCAACTCTTGGCATAACTAAACCAGACTTAGACAGCAGCTACTTCTTCCCTCATACTAGACTTAGGTTAGATACACTGGGAAAGGACTAATTTAGAAGCACCAGAGGAGTATTTTAGCCTCTGTTATTTATGAATATAGTCATAGCTACACAACATGCTATTACAGTATTATTTTATCTTACTGCTAACGCTGTACGTATTATACTTTGCATTCTGTCTTACGATTGTAGCAGTTCATATCTCTTGCATGAGAAATAAGACTGTTCAATAAACCCTTTATATTGAAAAGTCTGTCTCTCTATTTCAATGCAACCCTGTAGAAATTAAGCATGCACGATTGACTGAGTGAACCGGTTATCTATTGTTTCCACGACTCTGAAGATATTGTTCGGACTCTAAGGAAAACAAACTTGTCATGTTTATGCGGTTGTCAGGAATTAATTCCTTCTTGTTCATTCGAGAAGTTTCTAATGACCTCTGAGTTAGCTGGCACACACAAGTAATTAAGTTTAACATACTCGATAGAGACATACTGACCTCAGTCCTATGTCAAATCTATAGTGTATATTATGCCAATGCGCAAAGCCTATCAGGGATATAGGAACTACACTACACACCTACAAGAACGCCATGACAGATTACCACCAACACTTAAGAGCCACCAAAATGACCTTCATCTGGAACAAAATCCTCACCAATGCAAGCAACTCAAAGGAACTCTTCAACATCATCTAGCAGTTCCCCAAGCCCCTAGCACAGCCAAGTAACTCTGCAACAAACTCAGCTCCTACTCCACCTATAAATCAAGGCCCTTTATGACAACTTCAGCAAATAGACTCCTGAATCCTCCCTCCCTTAAGCGATGACGGCCATCCCACCATTACTTCCTGGATACCGGTCACCACCGAAGATACCACCAGGACCATAAAGAACACCCACTCAGGAGTCCCTAAGGACCCCTGCCGCAACACATCTTCCACAGAGCCTCCACCACCATAGCACCCGAACTACGAGGGACCATCCACACCTTCTTTGAATCTGGCATTTTTTCCGACATCTGGAAGCAGGCAGCGGTCAAGCCCCTCTTCAATAAACCCTCGGCTGACCCGACAGACCTGAAAAACTACAGGCCCGCCGCCCATCTCTCTCCTTCCCTTCACAGCAAAAGTCACTGAGAAATTCGCCGACGCCCAGCTGACCATCATAATCGAAGAGAACGCCATCCTCAACTCTTCCCAGTCCGAATTCCGCAGTAACTACAGCACCGAGACCACCCTCCTCGCCGCCACAGATGACATCCACCTGCTACTCGACGAGGGCCACACCGCTGCCCTCATCCTACTCCCACCGCACTCTTGCAACCAGACTCCATGATAATGGCATACGCGGGACCCCCCCTCGACTGGATCCGATCCTTTCTCGCTGGCAGAACCCAAAGGATCAGACTCTCACCCTTCTTCTCCAAATCTACAGAGAACAGCTTTGGAATACCCCAAGGATCATCACTCAGTCCCACGTTCTTCAAAAAATACATGGCCCCCCTCGCCACCATCATCAGACAACATGGGCTCAGCATAGTGCCTAAAGCTCAACGAGGAGAAGACTGAGGTCCTCATCCTTGGACCCTTCCCCACTGCCTGGGACAACACCTGGTGGCCATCTGCCCTCAGAAACCCACCCTCCCTGACAAACCACTTCCGGAACCTCTGCATTGTTCTAAACTCCTCCCTCACCATGACTCACCAGATACAGTAATTACAAATTTTAACTGTATTACTACGTCTATTAAATTATTTCTAACTAGGCATATTGATACAACACCCAACAATAAAAAGGGGTGGTTCGATGGTACTTGAACCAAAGCATTACAGGTGTTAAAGTATGCATTGTCTAAAACACCGCGAGATACATTGGCTATTAAATCCCTACGACAAGAGTCATACCCTTAGTAGTTCGAAAAAATAATTTAATGGATGAAGCATGGGGAAAACTTGATTATTTCATCAGAAACCAGGAACAATAAACTTTTCTAGGATACAGTAAATGTTCTATTCCTAAAGAAAGATGAAAAATCCCAGAGTTTTGCTCCTTTATTTCGGCAGATAAATGGGTGACACATTTTTCTGGGATTTTTAGCAATGATGAGGAGACGCTAGGGGGACCTGATCAGGAGTACCATGGAGGGAGGCCCTACGTCCTGGACTTTACCTGTGAAGAAGTTCTCCAGGCCATTCAGGAAAGTGCTGGGGGATAGGCACCAGGCCCTGATGGTGTCCCAGTCGATGTTTTTAAATCTGCACCTAAACTATGAGGACCTATTTTAACAAGACTTTTTAATCCAGCTCTAATCGGCACAACAGCACAAACATGGGGCAAGTCCATTATTGTCCCCATACATAAGAAAAGGGACAAAACCGACCCCAAAAATCTATCACCCCATTTCCCTCCTAGATACCGCTGTAAAAGTTATGAGTAGGGTTTTATTAAAGATGCTAGAGAAATGGGCTGAAGAGTACTCTATTTTAACACCTGTGCAGTATGGGTTTAGAAAACACCTGGGGACAGCTGAAAAAACCCTTAATTTGGAGCTACTCATCGGCAAGTATACCAGGGCAAAGGCAGGTACCTTATATTCATGCTTTGCTGATTTGAGTAGTGCATTTGACTTAGTTGACCACAATTTACTCTGGCAAACTCTGACTTCTATGGTAGTCCCTAGGGCGATTATTGGATTCCTTTCTCGCTTATATGAGAAATTAACTAGTCGGTTTCGCTTTCGTCCCCAGGCCGAATGCTCATCTAAATTTGAAGTACGACAAGGATGCGTGTTAGCACCAATTTTATTCTACCTTTTTATTAATGAGTTCAATAACTACTTTCAACAAATACAGGCTGATGCTCCGAGGGTGGTCAGTCGTCCTATATCCTAATTGTTATATGTGGATGCAGTACTATTGCACGGACCCAAAGATTGATGGATGGTTTTTCAGATTTTATGAAACAAAGGAGAATGGTAATTAATAAACTGAAAACATTCACCATGATTTGTGGGGCCAAATAGAAATCTTGCAATTTTTTTTATTTAAGACACCTTGATACATACAGTAAACTCCTTTTGCTACCTTGTTATTTTGTTCTCTGGTAATGGTACATAGACCCAACATATTGTAAATACAAGAGTAAAAATGAGTAGGACCAAGCAAGGGCTTTTTAAATTTGCCCCTAAATTAGAACATCGACAAATCGAGGAGATGCTAACTATGTATAAAGCCAAAGGAGTAAGTACCGCCCTATATGGAGCAGGTCTTTGGGGTTACACCAATAGTATGGCCCTGCAAACAGTAGAAAACTTTGTTTTAAAATGCCTTTTGTATTTGTGGTGAGTAGGCAGTGGCAGTGTCTACAGCCACTGTGCTCGGCGCTGAGGCAGCTTTAAATGTGTTTTAATTTTCTGCTGAAATTGCAATTTGCACAAGCCTTTGACGGGATAGCGATTTAGGCTTCCCATTTTAATTTCCTGTGCCACGTTGGATTGCTGGCTTACCTGCTAAACCTGACGCCGGGGCTGATCTCTTCCCTCCTTCCCGCCCTGGTCCGACGCGGTGACTAGCACCGTTGCGCGGAGGATGAGGAAGGTCGAGACTGCTACTTCCGGTGAGCGGGGGGACCGGTTAGCGGTCTAGTGCTCCTGAGGCACTCGCTCTGGGGCATAAAAGGCATTGAAGGAGCCGGCTCGCGTGGTGGTGAGTAGGCATTGGCAGTGTCTACAGCCACTGTGCTCGGCGCTGAGGCAGTTTTAAATGCGTTTTAATTTTCTGCTGAAATTGCAATTTGCACAAGCCTTTGACTGGATAGCGATTTAGGCATCCCATTTTAATTTCCTGTGCCACGTTGGATTGCTGGCTTACCTGCTATACCTGACGCCGGGGATGATCTCTTCCCTCCTTCCCACCCTGGTCCGACGCGGTGACTAGCACCATTGCGCGGAGGGCGAGGAAGGTCGAGACTGCTACTTCCGGTGAGCGGGGGGACCGGTTAGCGGTCTAGTGCTCCTGAGGCACTCGCTCTAGGGCATAAAAGGTGGATGCACTTTCGGCAGCGCAGCGGGCGAGCGCAGTGGGCGCGCCGAAGTTGCACCTAAGTTAAGCCCGTCTGTGCCCGTCCGCGGCCGGTCGCGGCCCAAGGCCATGCCCTCTGCCCTTCCGACAGGACACATACACTGGAGCAGAGCGGATCTGTTGTCCCTCCGCAATAGGTGTGCTAGTAACTTGTGCCTGTACGGTATGAGTGCGGAAAAGAACTCTGGCTGTAGTCACTGCCAGTTCATGTTTGACCTGTCTAAAAAGACTAAAAGGGAGCATTACAAGCTGACCTGTGGCTTGTTGAATGTCCGGTCGCTACGCAAGCACAGACTAGATATTTATGATCTCCTTAGGGAAAAACAATGGGATTTCGTTTTTCTCACAGAGACATGGCTGGACTGCGACTCCTCCCCAGAGGCCCTGGAAGCCATCCCGGAGGGCTATACCCTTGTAAGGCAAGATAGACCTAAGGGCAGAGGTGGAGGAATAGCCATTGTTGCAAGGCAGGGCTTACGCTGCCTTTTGGAGCAGACTATGGTTACAGATAGTGAGGCGGGGGCGTTCTCCATTCAAGTCAACGGGGGGTACACTGTGAAGGGCCTCTTGATATACAGGCCACCTGGCCCATCAGCCAGATTTGTAGACAGCCTGGTTGAAAGTGTTACAGAGGCAGCCTTACGCACGGATAAGTTCCTGGTGTTGGGTGAACTCAACCTACACTTGGACGATCCTGCTAATAAGGCGGCAGGGGACCTATGCAAAGAACTGAGTGCGCTTCAGCTCGAGCTGATAGGTGAATTTCCTACCCATCAACGGGGCCATTTGTTGGACCCTATTTTTGCCAACTGGGGACAAGTGGAGGCCCTGACCCCCGTACCTATCCCCTGGTCGGACCACCATCTGGTGCCATTCTCGATTTCTATTCCGGGAGCTAGAGTATCGGAAAAGGTGGCATTGCATCGCCCGAGACGGAGATGGGCTAAATTTTCCCTTGCTAGGTTTAATGAGGCTCTTATGGTGGGGGATGGACTAGAGGGAGAGGATGTGGAAAAAGTCAATAATAACCTGGACCAGCGCTTTTTAGCTGCCCTGGACCAAGTAGCCCCGCTCGCCCAGATTAAAACAGAGGAACGTGCACTAAAAACGACACTAAAAACGACATCTTGGTTCAATGAAGAGGTGCGCAGGGCCAATTCCGCGTGCAAACGTGTAGAAAGGCGGTGGAGAGTAGATTTCGCCACCCAAGCCAGAATGGATTATGTTTCAAGTAGGCGTAACTACCACAGACTAATCAGAAAGGCTAAAAAGGTGTACTATGACACCAGGATTGGGGAAGATGAGAACTCCTCGAAGGAATTGTTTTTAATATACAAATCCCTCTCGGTGGGGAAGCCTGCAGCAGTCCCAGAGGAATTCTGCATGGTGGACAACTGCAACCCAGTAGCAGAGTTTTTTGCCAATAAGGTAGCAACCATCTATTCGGCTTTCCCCAGCCGGGCCATCATAGACCCCGAGACTGTAGAGGGACTCGAGGTAAGGGGAGAACAACGGGTGCTAACGACACTCGTAACCCCACCTACTGAAAAACTCATCCAGATTTGTGGGTCAATTAAATCAGGCTCCCCTCGAGATCCCACTACACCCAGACGCCTGATGGGCAGTCTGCATGTCTTAGAGCCACATATCCGTCATCTCTTGGATATCTCGTTTGAGACTTATACTGTCCCAGATGCCTGGAAACGAGCGGTAGTTCTTCCTCTCCAAAAGAAGCCCAATATCAGCTATGATAGGTTAGACAATCTTCGCCCCATTTCCCTCTTGCCATACATGGCAAAGATTGCTGAAAAAATCGTAAACCTTCAGCTGATGGGCTTTGTAGAGGAAGTTTCCCTGCTCCACGACTCTCAATTTGGCTTCCGCCCACGGCATTCGACGGAGTCAGCATTGCTCATGGCAGTAGAGTCTATAAGGCAGGGAGTGGATGAGGGCCAAACCATGGCCCTGATCCTCTTGGACCTAAGCGCAGCATTCGACACTGTAGCTCATTCCACCTTGCTACAGTGTCTGAATGACGGAGGGGTGTCAGGAGCGGCGCTTAGATGGATCCGGTCCTTCCTGTCAGGCAGATGCTTCCAAGTCCGCCAGGGAGATTGCTATTCGAGGGAGATTGGTTTAAGCCAGGGCGTGCCGCAGGGCTCGTCCCCGAGTCCGACCCTGTTCAACCTATATGTCTCCCCGCTGGTGGCCATTGTTGAAAGCTATGGATTACGTCTTGTGTCCTATGCCGACGACACGCAGCTGGTAATATCCGTCTCGGTTGCACTTGGTCTAATGGCGGACAAGTTCAGAGTCTGCATGCAAGAACTGGCAGCCTGGATGTCCGCCAACTGCCTGAAACTTAATGGCAGTAAGACCGAGGTGCTCGTGGTGGGGGGAAGCCCATCTGCTTGGTCGTCGGCGTGGTGGCCATCCTGCCTAGGAGAGGTACCTGTTCCCTGCCAGGAGGTAAGGAACCTGGGGGTATGGCTGGATGTTGATCTCGCCTTTGGCTCCCAGGTCAGCCGAGTGGTGGGGACATGCTTTGGAGTTTTAAAAACTCTGAGGAAGGTCTTGGATCTCCTGCCTATCACAGCTCGCCGGACGCTGGTGCATGCTCTGGTCACCTCGCGCCTGTATTACAGCAATCTGTTGTATCTGGGGGCCACGGGAAAGGTTCTCAACCGCCTCCAGGTGCTGCAAAATGCTGCAGCTCGGGTTGTTTTGAGGCTTCCTAGAAGATCTTCCTCCAGGGCAGCGCTCCAGGCATTGCACTGGCTTCCAGTTAGGAGCAGGGTGGAATTCAAGGCTCTTGCCACATGTCACCGCATTCTGAGAGGCAAAGCCCCTGCCCCATTACAGAGTCTGGTTACTTGGTACAAGCCTAAGAGGAGTTTGCGCTCCTCCTGCACAGGACTTCTGAAAATCCCCAAAATAAAGAAAGCATGCAAGGGGGGCAGATCATTCAGATATCTGGCCGCGAAGCGGTGGAATGACCTGCCGCTAGAACTACGTTTGGAGCATTCAGAATCCTTGTTTAGGCGGAAACTTAAGACTCATCTCTTCAGACGCTAGGTAACTGTGATGGTTGTTTAGACAGTTTACCCTACTTACCATAGCGCGGGGACACGCCTATTGGGCGTAAACCAGGCGCTTTATAAAACTCCCTAATAATAATAATAATAATTTACCACCATCTGTATCAAATACCATTGTACATCATGAGGTGGGACTGCAATTTTTTGTGGATATCCTGATGGTAGGGACATTGTATTATGGGCATCAATATAGAGACGGTAAGAGAAAGCTTTTACCAGGTCAAATATTTTAGACTGTTTAAATTTGGATGATGCTTTGAAAATTCTGTGGTTATCCCACATCAATGCCACATTAGGGAACTTGTTTAATATATCTGTATGGTCAGATCCTAGAAACATATTGTCCTCCACAAAGAAAGAGATTAAAGACTCCTTCCTGTTGCAAAGACAGAACCTCAGAGCAAAATCGGAGTTATATAATCCAATCGTGGCTTTATATACATCTTTTATGTTAGAGGAGGAAGCTAAAAATTATTTGTCACACGTGACCTACGTACAGCACCATTTTGTGTTACTGAGACTGAGTTGTGGCATTGCACAATATTTTTTCGCATTCCCTAAAAAGAAAACACGTCCTCCAGATTTGATACCATGTCCGTGTGACAATAAGAGCAGCCAAAGCACATCGCACTTTCTATCATTTTGTAATTTTTATCCCAAATTTGGATGTTTTTATCTTAAGCCTCTGTTTGTTGCCCACAATATTAGGTCCCATGAAATTGCAATGAAACTTTTGGTTACTTTAGAGGATCTGTTAACATTCTATAATGTCACTCTGTTCACACTGAAATCGATTAGTGCAAGAAAAAGTCTTTTGTTATAATTTATAAATGAACTGTCTCAATCAACTGTATTTAATTGTGCTAAAATCTTCTTAAATGTATATTATTCTGTGCACTTTTATGGCTGTTTTACTTTACAATAGCTGAATAAAATGTTTTGACTGACTCGCTAGATCAACGCCATCGCCTCCACCTGCTTCAACTCCCTCTGCATCCTCCGAAAGACCTTCAAATGGATCCATCCGAAGCCCTAAAGACCGTTACCCATGCACTTATAACCAACAGACTGGACTACGGGAACGCCTTCTACGTGGGAATCAACAAATCCCTGCTACAAAAACTCCAATCCATCCAGAACACTGCAGCCAGACTCGTCCTCGGCAACCCACGAAAGTAGCACATGGCTCCCCGTAGAGAAGAGAGTAAACTTCAAGCTACTCACCCATGCCTACAAATCTCTACACAACATCAGACCCAAATACCTCAACAAGAAATCTCGTTCCATGTACCCAAAAGAAACCTCTGCTCCGCAGACCTCACCCTAGCAGAGACCCTGAGCATCCGCAGAACCAGAGCCGGTAAAAGAGCCATCTTGTTTGTTGCAGCCAAGGCCTGGAGCAAGCTCCTAGTCAACATCAGACACTCCCCTGTGCTGCACATCTTCAGGAAGAACATCAAGACCTGGCTCTTCGACTGACCGGGAGCAGCACCCCAATCACCCCACCCCCAGCGTCTTAAGAACCTCCTGGGTGAGTAGTGCGACAACTGCGCCCTCCACCGCCTGGTTGCCCCCACTCTCCCCGCCTGCTCTGCCTGCCTCCTTACCTGCTGCCTGCCTGACGCCGATCTGGAGCCCCAGCCGCCGCAGGGCCGCTCAACCTCGGATCCCCGGCGCCCCAGCCGCCGCAGGGCCGCCCGCATAGGTTTTCCCGCCAGTACCTGCCGCGACCCCGCCCCCGCCTGCCGATTGGCCCCCGCGCTCCCCGCCTCCCAGCGGACCCTCCCTCCCGGCTCCCTTTTTAAGGGGACCCTGACCTCGGCCCAGGAGCGACCACTGCGCCCTCCACGGCCTGGTTGCCCCCACGCTCTCCGCCTGCTCTGCCTGCCTCCTTACCTGCTGCCTGCCTGACGCCGATCCAGAGCCCCAGCCGCCGCAGGGCCACACGACCTCGGATCCTCGGCGCCCCAGCCGCCGCAGGGCCGCCCGCATAGGTTTTCCCGCCGGTACCTGCCGCTACCCCGCCCCCCCGCCTGTCGATTGGCCCCCACGCTCCCCACCTCCCAGCGGACCCTCCCTCCTGGCTCCCTTCTTATGACGCCCCCGGAGCGACCGCGCAGCGGGAGCACCGACTGAGCGCCGAAGGTGCGCCAAAGGTAAGCCCGTCTGCGCCCGTCCGCGCCTGGACCGCGCCCAGCGCCAGGACCCCTGGCCCCCGCAGACCCCAGCCCACCCGCCGGACGTACGACGCCGCCACCCTCAATGCACTCAACGCCGGCCGAATGCCAGGATGCTACCGAGCCACCCCAAGACGCACCCACGGACCCTTCTGCTGCAACTCCTGCAAGTTCACCTGCATCCGGACCTGCACTACTCCAGCACCAACCAAGATGAGCAACAGCAGCAGCCACCTGAAATGCATCCTGCTCAACACCCGCTCCGTCCACAGACACGCCGTCGAGCTCTGGAACCTGCTCGACACAACCTCACCAGACGTCTCCTTCCTCACGGAAACCTGGATGAACGCCTCTTCAGCGCCCGACATCGCCATCGCAATCCCAGACGGCTACAAGATCATCCGAAGGGATCGCATCAATAACACCGGAGGAGGCATCGCCATCGTCCACAGGAACACCATCCGCATCACGACCAACACCGACGACACCCTTGCACCCACCGAGCACCTGCACTTCCAGGTCCACATCAACCCCAAGACCACCCTCAGAGGCACCCTCATCTACAGACCCCCGGGACCACGCACACAATTCAGCGAAGACATTGCCGACTTCATCAGCCCGCACGCCCTCCCCTCCGCTGACTACATCCTCCTCGGGGATCTCAACTTCCACCTGGAGAACAACAACGACCGCAACACCACCACCCTGCTGGACAACCTTGCCAACCTCGGACTCAAGCAGCTGGTCACCACCCCCACCCACTACGCCGGACACACACTCGACCCCATCTTCTCATCCAGCAAGGACATCGCCTTCAGCCACGCCACCGAACTCCACTGGACGGACCACAGCTGCGTCCACTTCAACTTCAGAAGGACCACGATCCACCACCACCAGCAACAGGTTGCACGCAGAAGCTGGAAGCCCTCGAGAGAACCTGGCGCAGAGACCCAACACCGGTCAACATGACTGCCCTCAAGCTCGCCACCCGAAAACACCACCAACTCATCCATGCCACCAAGAAAACCGCATTCAAGGAACGACTGGACAACAACGCACACAACAGCAAGGAACTATTCAACATCGTCAAAGAGCTCTCCAAACGCAACGCCGGAAACAACGACATCACCCCTTCGCAAGACCTCTGCAACTCCCTCGCCTCCCACTTCCACAACAAGATCGCGGACATACACAACAGCTTCAGCACTCAACCGACGCACGCCACGACCGAACCACTGCCCCCCACCACCACCCTCCGCGCCTGGACCCCGATCAGCACCGAAGACACCGTCCGCACAATGAACTCCATCCACTCCGGATCTCCTACCGACCCCTGCCCTCACCACGTCTTCAACAAGGCCGACGCTGTCATCGCACCCCACCTGCGGGACATCATCAACACCTCTTTTGACACCGCTACCTTCCCGGAGAGCTGGAAGCACGCCGAACTCAGCGTTCTACTAAAGAAGCCATCAGCCGACCCCACCGACCTCAAGAACTACCGCCCCATCTCGCTGCTCCCGCTTCCTGCAAAAGTCATCGAGAAGACAGTCAACAAGCAGCTGGCCGCCTTCCTCGAGACGAACGGATCCCTCGACCTCTTGCAGTCTGGCTTCCGGGCCAACCACAGCACCGAGACCGCCCTGATCGCAGCCACCGATGACATCCGAGCTCTGCTTGACAACGGAGAAACAGCGGCCTTCACCCTCCTAGACCTCTCCGCGGCCTTCGACACTGTCTGCCACCGTACACTAGTGCAGCGACTCAGCAACGTCGGAATCCAGGAGAAGGCACTGGAGTGGATCATCTCCTTCCTCGCCGGTAGGACACAGAGTCCTCCTCCCCCCGTTCAGATCTGAATCCACCGAAGTCATCTGCGGCGTTCCTCAAGGCTCCTCGCTCAGCACAACCCTCTTCAACGTGTACATGAGCCCCCTCGCAGACATCGCACGCCAGCACAACCTCAACATCATCTCCTACGCCGACGACACCCAGCTGATTCTCTCCCTCACCAACGACCCCGCCACCGCCAGAGCCAACCTCCACGAAGGGATGAAAGAGGTAGCCGAATGGATGAAGAACAGCCGCCTGAAACTGAACTCGGACAAGACGGAAGTCCTCATCCTGGGATCCTCACCCTCCGCCTGGGACGACTCCTGGTGGCCCCCTGCCCTGGGCAGCGCACCCAAACCAACAGACCACGCACGCAACCTGGGCTTCATCCTGGACTCCACCCTCTCCATGACCAGACAAGTCAACGCAGTCTCCTCGTCGTGCTTCAACATCCTGCGCATGCTACAAAAGATCTTCCGGTGGATCCCCACCGAGACCAGGAAAACGGTCACCCAGGCCCTCGTCACCAGCCGTCTGGACTACGGCAACTCCCTCTACGCCGGCACCACCGCCAAACTCCAGAAAAGACTTCAGCGGATCCAGAACGCCTCAGCACGACTCATCCTGGACATCCCCCGCCGCAGCCACATCTCCAGACACCTGAGAGACCTGCACTGGCTCCCGGTCACCAAGAGAATCACCTTTCGACTCCTCACCCACGCACACAAAGCCCTACACAACCAAGGGCCAGGATACCTCAACAGCCGCCTCAACTTCTACGCTCCCAAACGCCAGCTTCGATCGACCGGCCACGCCCTCGCCACCGTCCCCCGCATCCGAAGAGCCACCACAGGGGGACGGTCCTTCTCCTACCTCGCCGCCAAGACATGGAACTCCCTCCCGACCCACCTCCACCTGACCCAGGACCACCTCGCCTTCAGGAAGCAACTCAAGACCTGGCTGTTCGAGCAGTAGCGGACCCCCCTCCCCATGCGCCTTGAGACCCTCTGGGTGAGTAGTGCGCTATATAAATGCTTTGATTGATTGAGTAGTGCATATTAAAATCCCCCAATTGATTGATTGATTGATTTATTGATAGATTGATTGGTTGCTACATCCTAGTGGTTGAGTAAGTAATGAATGGCAGACTTTGACAGTCTCTCCACATATACCAACTAGAGAAAACACTGTTGCACTACCATGGCATCAAAACCAAATGTCCTAGTGTCATTGAAATATGCATATACTAACACATTGCTTGCTCACGTTCGTGGTGCTTAAATAAAATCTAGATTTACATACATCATTAACAAAGAAGACACATTTTTCTTAGTGCAGACATTTGATTACTTTTAAAGTAAATGTTTATATTGTTTTCAACATCCATGCTGGATTTCTCCACCTCCCATAAGTATGCATGCCGAGAACTTTGCACCTTTGCACATATCTCAACACTGGAGATGCAACTCTCCACCAACCATGAAAAAAAGGAAATGGCGTACAAGAAATAAAATAACACATTCCTAAACCAACCATTGACCACAGCACAATCTTCCTCCATCCTGCTCTGTTTGCCATATATGCCCTCCAAATCAATGATGAGGACCAACAATAGATGGTCCCCAGTTTTTCCCAAAGGGTCCCCCAAACGTAACCTCACCTGGTTGGGGGGGGACAAAGCATCAATCTGTGCAATGCAAATTACAGGGCACCGCCTCTTGCTGCAGTGCAGTGGGTGTTTACTTCAGATTAGACAGGAAGCAGCAGAACATGTATTTCATATGTCCTACACAGGTAAATACTCCATCTAATCGATTAAAAAAATAGATTCAAACTCCGAAGTTAAAGCACTGATTGAAAAATCTGATATTTTACAAAGCAAGACGTATGTTTGTCAATTTTGCAGTTGATAACTTTTTAGGTATACACAGCATGCCTTAACAAAATGATTTGGTTGCAAAAATACACGAAAATTGCAATTAAAAGTGAAAGTGCGTTAAAAGGTCACTCATCTTTGTAGTATGAAAACAACCTACAAAATAGTAGTATGCATGCCCCATTCAAAATTAGACCGTGAATTATCATATAGTCTCTTGATTGGGAGCACTAGCAATAATTTCATCAGCACTAGCAATATAAGGCTATCGTAATATATTTTCTTATAGACTGGCACATAAGTTCTAGAATAACAGCTCCCTGGTTTGGTTTGTGCAAAAGATCAATAAAACGTTAAAGGCTGTATGTAACATATGACCAACCTGACATCTCAAGGTATAGTGGTCACACTGATTTTAGCATATACCAGACAGAGTGCAATATAAAATGAATTCATACAACAAAGATGTCACTTCATTGTAGCTCGTTAGAGACTACAAAATAACAGTACACGACCACCTTCATGACTTAAAAAATGTTGACACCTACTCACTAGCTTCTATGCACCTACTGTGCCAAATCCAAGCTAGTATCAAAAAGTTTGCAATAGAATAGATCACCAATCGACTGGTATATGTTCTGAGAATTCTAAAAGCCTTCATGTGCGGGAGCATCCACTTTGGTCCATATTTACAAAGAATAGGAAGAGATTTCCAAATAACAATTTTATCAAACTTTTTATTGAAAATCGCTATTCCTTTTGTATGAAACTTTTTTGTTTCATACTTGTGTTTCCTAGTGGGTTGCAAATCGACCTATCTCATTAACATTAATGAGGTAGGTTGCAGTTTGGAATCCATTAGGAATCACAGCTCTCACAGGGATGGTGGCCTGCTGAGGTCAGCAGACACCAGGTCTATGATCAGCAGCGGCCTGTACAGGTAAGAGAGATGGGGCGGTAGGGTCGGGTGAGAGTGGATTCGAACAGACGGCGACGAGGGGAAATTCATTATTTATTTAATTTTCCCTTGTGGTTGTCTGTCAAATCCCCCCTACAACCTGGCCTCAGTGCTTTTACCTGCACGGGCCACACTTTTTAATGAGTGCCTTTGGGTAAAGTTTTTTTGAGCTGAAATACAACCTGTTTTCCTGAAAGGAAAATGGAATGTTTCAACAATGAAAAAAACATTTACTTTTCATTTTTTTTAAGAGTAGGAAGTGGCCCGTGGGACAGCTTTCCAAACATTGACAAAGGGAACAGGGTCCCGTGGGGACCCCTTCCAATTTGCGAATGCATTGTCACCAGCTTTGGAATGGTGGAAAAGTGCAAATGTTTTGCAACCGCATTTCGGTCACAAAAAGTTAGATCATTCCAATGCGATTCAGTATTTGGAAGGGACGCCCTAAACACTCCCCTTCCAAATACCATATTACTAATCGCACATTGCGATTAAATAACAAGTTACCAAATCAAAATTTGGACTTTGTACATTCCAAAATGCATTTTTCCGGTATCAAATAGGCTGATTCTGTGAATCGGCCCATTTGCGGTAGGAAAAATGATTCATACATATGGCCCTTTGATCTTTGAAAGCGATATGAAGAAGAAAAGTATAGGGTATGAGTTAATGATACTCACGCCCATATGCAGGCAGGGCAAAGATCAGCCACAGGGACGGCTTCAGTCCATTTGCTGCAGAACCTTCTTGTTGGGAGGGTTTTGGTATCTATATTGCATATAAAAATGACGTGCAAGAGGGGGATTCATTTAATCTATTGTAAGCTTATACCATGGGAATGGTATGGCATCTATAAATTCCATAGTCAATGTTCCTCTGCAATAGATAACAGTTTGAACAGCAACAACATCCCAGTATAATTATTGTAAACCTACTTTGGAAACTGAACACATTTCTTCTGGGGATAACTAAAATGTGTCCAGACACAATTTCCTCAATAGTGCTTTACACAATCCAGCCACGGAATTTTGTGAACACATGCAGGAGACATAAAATCTCTCACAACTATTTAATATGAGTCTAAGGCTGTCGAAGTCCACAATCAATGCCAGTAAATCAAAAGTCTAATTTTCTGAGATATTCTCCCTTGTCAAAAAACATGAGAGGAGTACCACCACGAAGAACTAAGCAGTAGTTCTGAGTGGGATATTTATGGTAAAAAAGAAAAGAGATTTTCTTTTGTATAAAAACCCCTCACTCACCAACCTGTTTGGTGACATGCTTCATCAATGGGGTCCACCCTGATAGCCGAGTGCAATCAGGGTGTGCTTCGACACCTGAACTACAGTGGAGCTGGTATTTTTGCAAGTGGTGCAAAAAAGTGGTGTTAAAAATTGTCCTGGTATAACTTATGTGAAAATAATTTTATTCAAAAGCTACTGGACAATATTAAAAAAGGTGTGTAGATACATATAGGGTTGTTATGACCGTGTGTATCTATGTGTGATTGGTCTACATGTTTCAACCTGTAGATGGAGATTTCCAGGTTTTCGTCAGGACCAGAGGAAAGTTGAGATACTGTCCTTCTATGAATCTTTGCTATACTCACTGTAGGGTGCGTTAGTACCATATGCGTTTTTTTGAAGTTGAAAAGCTCAACTTAGATTTGGCGTTAATCTTATTCCTAGATAATCAAAATGTAACATCTGATTCATTGAATCTTTGGCCACATACATGTTTCTCTTCTGATGTTTTTGCTTTGCAGGGATGAATATCAGAAATTAAGTCCCACATGCATCAACGTCAATTGCATTCGCAAACGGTGCGAATCGCAATTTTCGGCCATTTACGAATGCAATTGACTAATTTGGAATGCATCATGCATTTCGCAATTTTAGGAATCGCCACCATGTTGGGATTTCTAAAATTGCGATTTCGCACTTAGGAAGGGGTAAATTAGCATGAAGTTGAACTTCATGCTAATTTACCGAAAACTTTCAAACATGCACTAGTTGCATATTTGAAGGTTTTAATTTACACACACGCATGTCCTTGGTTCATGTGTGTGTGTGTAAATTGCACTTAAAGTTACATTTCAGGGGTGCAGGGAGGGGTTCTTTGGACCCCCCCCTGCCCCTTTGAAATTGCATTCACATTTTGCGCATCGCAATTTGAAATTCGCAAAATGTGAATGCCTTCCCATTCATTCTTATGGCCCTTTTGGCCCATAGGAATGAATGGGAAGGGTTTTCCTTAATTGCGATTTGCAAATTGTGAATCGCAATTAAGGAAAAATACTGAATCGCAAAAAATATTGCGATTTTTTTCATGCATAGCATTTTGCGATTTCTTAATTGGGATTCCTTAATTTTCGCAATTAAGAAATCGCAAAATGTTACAATGATGCATGTGGGCCTTAGTCTTTGAGCTATTCAGCTCTAGCCCCCACTCAACACAAAAAACATTATAATTATTTATCAGCTGTTGTGACCCCTGGGGGGATTTTCAAAGTAGTAGGGTGTCATCCACACAAAGTAAAGTGTGCACCCTCTGGCCAACCATTTCTCAGTGGTAGGGGCAAGAACACAACCCTGCCTAACTCATGTTTGATCCTAATCAGGTTTGTCAGTTGCCCATTTTCTACCCCTCTGACTAAGACAACATTTTCTGCATGTAGCCTTATATATTTGCAGGAGTACCCATTACCTCCAGGACCCTTTACAGTTTGATCCTTGGAACCAAGTCAACGTTTGCACATAAATCAACAAAGGCAATTTGCAATTTACTCCTGTTGGTTACTGATGTCTTCCAAAAAACATGAATAAAACACACAACTTGATCAATAGAACTAACATTACTTCTGAAGCCTGCCTGAAAGTCTGACACGGCATCATTTTGTTGGATTCAGTCATGAAGATGGGGCAGAACTTGTTTGCTAAAGATCTTATGTAAAGCATCAATCAAGCTGATGGGCCTAAAATGACCAGGGCCATTTCATTGCCCCTTCTTAAATATTGGTATAATCATTGTGACGGTCCATGGTGGAGGAATCCATTAGATAGAAAATGTATGTGGTGGAGAAGTGTGGCTCAGGGGTTAGAGGCGGCAGACCCGGAAGCTGAGATCGGCCCTGGACCAGGGTTCAATTCCCCGCCTCGGTGGGTCTTGGGCTCAAAAATTTCACGGACTCGATAATTCTCGCTCCGGTGCCTTCTCGACTCACGGGTTCACACTCTGCGACTCTGGGCAATAGCTTGCTTAATCTCCACAACGGCCCCTTGTGGCGGGATGCCTGGCTTTCACCTTGTGAATACCCTGCCGGGGTTATCTCACAGGGGAATACCAGGACGGGTTCCCTAAGCAAGCGCCGGGAAACCCTTTGTGGGTAGCTGTGCGCTATATAAGCTCAAATAAGCTCAAATACATGTAGGGGCCCCACACTTCTGGGTGAGCCATATAGGGATTGTTTGTGATCTTGTCAGGCCCTGGAGCTCCAGATTCCAGACAGAATTTAATTGCCACCAAGGTTTCATTTAAAATAAATTCTAGTTTGCTTAGGTTAAGTCAGAGAATAGCAAGGAATCTTCAACATCTTGTCCCAGATTTTAACTACATGTTTATAGTTTGCTAAAGTGGGTTACCCAATCTTGGGATTGGACAAAATATTTAAAATCTCTCCTAGTTCCATTAGCACATACTAAGGCTAGTTTCCGAAATGATTTATTATCTTTAGCTATGATTATTCCATGCAGCTTTTTCCACAAGGTACCCTCCCAGTTCCTCTTTGCTTCAGCTAATTCGCTTCTATAAAGTGTTCTACACCTCACCAAATCAGTCCTACATTTAGATTTGACTGCTGCTAATAGATCTGCTTTTGCTGTCCTGCATTCTTTGTTATACGAACACACCTCCTTTGAGTTTTTACTATTGACCCTTCTATCTTGCGTTAAAACTTTTCCTAATATGTGAAAGGAATACTTCATGATCATCCTGCAATATGATTATTCTTTATTCAGAGGGAAGGGCAATTAATTTCTAGACTTGCGCCTAGACCTTCCAGAGAATTGAATCCAAACCTATAGGGTACTTTGAATCATAAAACATTGCAAAAACATTACATCCAACATTCAGCATGAAATACCTTCTAACAAATACCTTCACTAGAATAACATAAGTAAACATACATGTACATACATTACATTTCCCCAAAGTTTTCCAGAACATTACACTTACATAAATTACACATTAATCTATATGCTTCAGTTATCAACATACCTTATTCAATATGAAATAAATACTGCTTAAATCCACTAAGTTCAAAAAAATTAATACTAAGAAATTCTCACATTTATGTGTATGTTGAAAATTCTAACAGGGAGACCCTCCTCCAAATCAAATAATTCACATGTTAAGAACAATGATCAATTAGTGATGTAATTTACTGATTGTTGGCACCGGCACTAATTTGTAAGCAACAGCATGTATTTATGAGAGTACACTACATGGTGGTGCTGTGGGTGACCTTTTGAGCAAAGTTCATTAGTGAAGCTTTTAACTATTTCACTTATCTAGGGATGAGCGGTACACTTCGTTCTGCTGGCGGAGTTCTCAGACTTTTGACTACTCAGCGCTCCACTTGGAGGGTGGATTCAGCAAAAACTCCACCAACCACCGGTGGAGTGGACTTTACCAGCTCGCTCAGTGCTCAACCAGAGTTTGAAGCTTGCGCGTCTCTTTATGATGCATTTGGCAAGTGGTGCTGAGCCAGTGAGATTTTAATTAAGATTTTTGCTTCAGGTGAATGGAAGTAAGAGTATTAAGTAGATGTCATTGTTCCTGTGCTGACCAGAGCCTTGGTACAAACACTGGTACCTCCTAGTTCTGCTGGTGTCTCCGAGGGCTTGAATATTTGCCCAGGGACCTGCACAAAATCCAATGACATTTGAAATCTGGTGAAGTGTGAGACAGAGTTTAGTGAAGTCAAGCTCCCAGTCTGGCATGCCTTGAGTTGGCAAGTGGGTCATGGGTTTAAATATCCGTGCCTCTAACTGAGGAATTAATGGCCTTGCTTTTGTTCTTTCGGACTTCCAACTTGTCATCCTTTGCAGCGTCAACCAGCCCACAGGGTACACTAAAACACTTGGTGAAATGAATTTTCCGGTTAAAAGGATTCGTTGAAATCTATAGACCTCTGCTCCACAGATACATTTAAAAAAATATATCGTTGATATTGCAGTCTATCTTGGTTGTTTGTGGTGCTGTAAATAACAGGTGTTGATCACATTGGGTCTAAACTTGGAAAGCAGCATGGGAACCCGTGTGTCTGCTATACTGCACTGGAGTGTGCAGAAGCAAGTTCAAGTGACTGACCACTGATGACCTTTAAACCAGTAGCAGAAAGCCCTTAAAGGCTAATCCTTTAGTGTGAGGAAGATAGAACTGATGCTATTCGGGCTCTGAGGCCAGAGCAATAGTTATCTTTTGAGGTTGAGTGGTACATGGTGTTAGTAAGCATGTGCAAGTAACTTTCTGATATTGCAGGCATTGGTCCTGGGACTGACAGCCATGGTGAGTACTCTTGACCCAGCCATGATGTGTGCCAGCAGTTAGAGAGAAGACCTTTTGACATATGAAACATGTTAGACCTAATTCCTCTAGTCCAGATGGATCATTCTAGGCTGTGTTACCTTCTTCTTAGTTAAGTGCTTAATGAAGCACCAAAGCCTCAAATGCGCCTGGGAGAGTGGGAGGAAAGGAAGGGATCAGGGGAAATGAAACAAGATATGACACACATGAATAGAAAGAAGAACCCTAAAATGCTTCTACCACACTGGTAGGTGCAGCAGTCAATTTTACACGTTCACCAACATTAAGTATTTGTGGACTGTCACACACTGGTTTAGTTATAGGTGCCGGGAAGCACTCCTAGTCTGTTTCTGGCTGTGTTCCATATATATATCCATGGGTTAACCAGAGGTAAATATTGTTGGCACATGTGACATAGCAAGTAAGCACTTTTTGGATAATGATTAAAAAGGATCACAACAATTTACGTGTCCCAAAATGCAAAGTAGCTTAACTAGAGTGTGTAGTGAAGCTTACCTGTTGACAGTCTATGGTCTTTCCGTTAGGCATTCCTGCCAATCGATGGTTTTTCATCTTCACCAATAGCGGCAAGGTTGGACCTTCCTTTCCTTGTCAAGGATCTTGGGCGTCAGACTATCCCTGTCTCTATGATCTCCCACCAGGCGCCCTTTGCAGCATGCCTTAATTTTTGCCAGTTTCTGGAGCAGGGGGCAGGTGCTGTCATTGTTTATGAAGCTGCAGCTGTAGGGGTTGCCGCTCCCTGCCCTAGCTATGTCATTACATCCCGGTGCACCCTGTCAGCTCCTCCGCCCTGCACCCAACTGCTGGTTCGATGCCCCTCAGCAAAAGCTCGACCCTTGCCCATCCATACCAGTGACTTTTATTTACGACTACAAGCTGGCCGAAGTCTTTCAAGTGTGGTAAGTGGGGCTTTACTCGTGGGGAAGGGGACAGCTGCGATGTTGACAACTGTCCTTTATTTATTTATTTATTTATTTATGAGTTTTAGATAGCGCCTGAATCACGCCTGAAGGGCTATCTCTGTGCTTTGGACAGAGCTACTGTGCGGGCTGACAGATAATTTCAGAACAAGGTGGCCTTAAGTAGTTTTCTGAGCCATGGATAGTCGAGGCATTGTCTCAGGTGAGTAGGAACCTGGTTCCAGTGCAGGGAAGTAAGGTAGGAGAAAGATTTCCCACTGATTCTTGTTTTCTTACTATAGGAGAATCAGTGACCAAATATCGAGGGACAGAATATTGACTGTCCAGAATATCGATGCAAAAATATCGAGGGACAGGATATCGAGTCCCTATCTACAAACAGGTAAGTACTAAAATATCGAGTACAAAATATCGATGGTTAAAACATAGTTAACTAAAATATCATTTTTTTTATGTATTAAAAATAATATAAAAGTAATTAAATAATAAACACAATTAAATAAAACATTTAAAATAATGTAAAAAAGCTTAAAATGTAAAAATAATAAGTGTAATGTAAAAAAACATATTTTTTAAACATATACATGTACTTAATAATATTATAAAATAATTATTAATCTTAATTATAAAATATTTAAAACATTATTAAAAATATATTTGCATAGATATAAAAGCAGAGTACGGCACGAAGCGCACCTCCGTACGCGACATACACGCCATGAACCCCATCGTCCCTGTCATCCCAGTCCTGTACGCCTACGACCTGGTGCATAGTAACCGACAACAGTGCAGACGGTGAGTACAACGTACCTCAACAACGCAAGTGTACCTGTATGGTGCATCACACTCTCGAGTATAGCACCATTGCAATAGTGATACGAGCCACACACACGCCATGAATGTTGGGGTACGGTGCATCACACGCTCACGTATTTCACCATTGCAATAGTGATACGAGCCGCACACACGCCATGAATGTTGAGGTACAATGCGTCACATGCTCGCGTACATCACCATTGCAATAGTGATAAGAGCCGCACACACGCCATGAATGTTGGGGTACGGTGCATCACAAGTTCTCTAGTATATCACCATTGCAATAGTGATACGAGCCACACACACGCCGTGAATGTGGGGGGTACTGTGCGTCACATATGAGGGGTGGGTGGATATAACTCCCAGCAGTGTCCAGACACATGAGAGGTGGGTGCAGAGTACTCCCATCATAGTCCCACAGTATTGGGGTGGGTGCAGAGGACTCCCAGCAGAGGCCAACAGTATGAGGGTGGGTGCAGAGGACTCCCTGAATAGACCCACAGTATGGGGGTGGGTGCAGAGGACTCCCAGCATAGGCCCACAGTATGGGGGTGGGTGCAGAGGACTCCCAGCATAGGCCCACAGTATGGGGTGGGTGCAGAGGGCTCCCAGCAGTGTCCAGACATGTGAAGGGTGGGCGCAGAGGACTCCCAGCATAGGCCCACAGTATGGGGGTGAGTGCAGAGGACTCCCAGCAGTGTTCAGACATATGAGGGGTGGGTGCAGAGGACTCCCGGCATAGGCCCACAGTATGGGGGTGGGTGCAGAGGACTTCCAGCAGTGTCCAAACATATGAGGGGTGGGTGCAAAGGACTCCCAGCATAGGCCCACAGTATGGGGCTGGGTGCAGAGGACTCCCAGCAGTGCTCAGATATAGGGTGGTGGACATTATCATCATCATACCGCAAATACATGGGTGTATGTTTACATCCATAACCTGTGAGTGTCCTGATAGTGCCATAGAAACACATCACTTACAGCAGTGTCCCACTACAAGGAGGATGGATTCCTGTCACACACTGCGTAACACACCACATGTGGGTGTGATGCCAGATCCCCCATGCATACCCACCCATGTAGGTTGCAGGCAACCTACACACCCTACCATCATGACACAATAATGTATAGTCATGGAACAGCCCACCAAACAAAGCTAGCGAAAGGGAACACACACTGTCATGTAAATCCCTGTGCTGATATGAATGTCCAGGTAGTGGTCAGACCACCAACATGTACTCTCTCATGGAAGGAATAGGGTTGAAACCCCTTAGATACAATGCACAAAATTGTGAGTCATGAGCACAAATACCCTGCATAGAAAAACCCAACATAGGGGTAGGCTGTGATTACACATCTGCATAGTGGGAAAAGGGGCGAATGTGTCCATGAAGGCATTTGTACATACTCAAAACACAAGTACAGTGAGTAGCATGGATGGCACAGACTAATGAGCAGTAGACATCTGTGAGCAGGCATGGCCATTGCTGAAGGGAACCGTTACCTAAAAAGGAAATGTGCACACATGTCAGCACAACAGTTGTGCAACTGTCTGTAGGGAAGATCTCAGGTATCACAGAGGAAGGAACACTCCTTGGGACAATGTCTCTAGCCAAACTGAACACACACACCCAATGACCAATTGCAGAGACATTGTGATGTCAAATAGATTCCATGGTCCATCACATTTCCATCATAAAATACACATCTTTCTGAACTCAAAAACATTACCATGTCACCAACTCCAGGGCCCTCATCAGCAACATGAAGTACCTGAAATGCAATAGTGTTGAACGGAAAATAAAAGGCTTTATTCAGCACAAACAAAATATTATGTTCAAAAATGAGTCTCTGCTCAAATAAGGCCAAATGCCAGTCCAGATGATAGTCCATGTAGGGGGACATTGCCTTGCCTGCACATGATGGAGCTAAAGGGTTGTTGACCCGTGGGGGGCATCATCTTGCTCAGGGCCAGGCACCGCAGGGACAGGTGAGGGAAGGGTAGGTGTTGTGGGTGCAGGGGGGGAGGAATCCTCCTCAGTGGCTTGTGCAGCGCCAAAGGTGGAAAGAAACTCAGCGCTGCACACTGCTGCCAGTTCAGCGGACCACCACCTGCACCCGGGACACAATGGGAGTGGAGGTAGAGGGCTGTGAGTCTTGCGAACTATGTCTGTGTGCCTGCCGTCTGACCCCAGTCCCTGTGGGTGTGCCTGCACCCCCCTGAGATTGCGTGCCAGGAGAGCTGCGCTTACACTTCTGTGGTTGTGTGCTGGTTGTGTCTGTTGTTGTGCCTGATCTTGTGTGTCTGGGTGTGCTCTGGACAGGTATGGGAGAGGGGGGTGTGGATGGGTCAGAGGGAGGGGGGGACGGACCACTGCAGGAGGGAAAATGCTGCCGTCAGTGAGAAGTCCATGGACGATAGAATCCGAAGTTGGTCAGACATCATAGCTGACATGCCCTCCATGAATGACAACAACTGTCTCAGTATTGTAGTGTGGCCATGGAGGACAGACAGCACTGATGTCTGACCAACATGAATCTGCCTGAGTAGGTCCACAGACTCGGCACCGAGGGCAGCATCGGAGACAGGGGCAGGGTCTGCAGTGCCGGGGATGAAGGAGACATGGGGGGCAGCACGGACAGAAGGCACCCTAGCAACTGGAAGGGTGGAGATGGATCTGGAGGAGGTGGGGACAGATACTGTGATGGTACATGGTGTTGCCGCATATTCCCCCTCGTCCTGGGAGTCAGATGCTGAGCTGTCCGCATGGTAAGAAGTGTCGCCTTCCAAAGGTCTGGCCGCCTGACTCCCCTCACCCTCCGTGCCACTAGCTGCTTCAGACAACTCAGCTGTGGTGGCACTGCCGCTGGGTCCATCCTCTTGGTCCGTGCTCATGTCTCCTCCTGTGTCGGTTGGTGATGCTGTGGGCAAGGAGAAGAAAGAAAAACGCATCATCACCTGTACACATCTGACACAGGAGCACAAAATCAGTTGGTCACATTGCAAATCATGGCATGTATCATGAGTAACAGCTAGATAGCTCATCACATATTTGAGACTAGTACTGCCCAGTTGGTATAGACACAATGCTACTTGGACACAAGGATCCAAAGAACACACCAGGCCACAACTCGAATAAGAGTTACACTGAGAAGCTTCTGTTTGTTTACAGGAGAGCAGATCTATACAATGAAGTGATGCCACCTCAAGTTCACGAAGAAATACACAGTTATGGTGCCCCCAGAGCAAACTGACACACCTCACTCCCCAAGGTGACATCACACTCAGAGCCCTGTAAATACATTTGGGTTAAAAAAATGTCACAAATTGTTGGTTTCGTGGGACTCACCATACTTTACACATTCAACATGTACTGAATAAGTTAATTCGTCATCTTGTGAAGAGAACACTTACCTGCATGAAAGATCTCTCACAATGAAATTCACACACAAAACATAGACACATTGATTGAAACAGCTGGCACACTTTAAGATGAAACAGTGTTAGAAGCAAATGGCGTAGCACATTTGCCATATACATGGTCCAACGGAGGTCTTGATGGCTTGACACACATTAGTCTGTACAATTGACAACAAAGGACTCTCAAGCACTCAAGACCTCTGTGGGGACATGTCTATGGAGGTCAAGGCACAACATTAATATCTAACACTGGCCTCCTTCAAAAGCTGCATGCTAATTCAAAAACATTTCAAATGTTGTTTTGTGTGCACTACCTTGTGAGACAACTATCATGCAGGCACATAAGTGTAACCTACACAATTTGACATATGAGCACATTCAAAACATAAACTACTCTTAACAAGTGTCGGGAGTGCCAAGGTACATTCATCAATGTGAGCCAACTTAAATGCGTCAGTCCTCACAGGGGTATCTATTACATGATCATACAGTTGCTAGCACTTTAGACCCACTGGCTGTCATGTGAGGTGGCCCACATGTCCCAAATCAGGGCAATGGTCAAGCTAATTGGCCTGCAATTGTGAAGAACACAATCATTGCTGTATCGTGGAAACACCCTTATCCCCAGGCAAAATGTAAACACAGTAGTGTGCACAATAATACAAAACAGCGTTGCACCAGAACTACATACATGTGGCAAAAATGAATTAGGCACAATCATGTCTGGAAACAAATGACATAGGCTGTCAAGCCCCAAATGAAAGCAGTGTCCACCATCACAGGGGAAGGGCATGGTGAAACATCGACCAGCCAATTCTCACAAACAGATCACAACTGCCAAGGCCAAATCAGGCAGGCCCATTAGACCTCTCAACGATTCAGAAAAGGGGGGTGGTGATGGACAGAGTATCTGAATTAAGCAGAACACTCCTACCCAGTCAACAGATCAGGGCTTGATCCATCACCGTTTTTTAGCTCACTGCACCATCCCAGCTCAGAACCTGGCTCCATGCAAATTAGTCTGTCCCTGGCCCAGTGCATCATGGGAACAGGGCAGACCAAACTACCAAGCCAATTATTTTACTGGAAAGGAAACAAGCTTCCGGGGACCGGTTTCTGGCATTACAGCCGTCTTCGGCCCGGCTTGCTTGAATCCTGATGGTGCAGTGAGCAAGGGACTCATGTCTGAGCATACCCTTCCACGCTTAAGGTGGACAAAACGATTCAGAAAAGGGGGGTGGTGATAGACAGAGTATCTGAATTAAGCAGAACACTCCTACCCAGTCAACAGATCAGGGCTTGATCCATCACCGTTTTTTAGCTCACTGCACCATCCCAGCTCAGAACCTGGCTCCATGCAAATTAGTCTGTCCCTGGCCCAGTGCATCATGGGAACAGGGCAGACCAAACTACCAAGCCAATTCTTTTACTGGAAAGGAAACAAGCTTCCGGGGACCGGTTTCTGGCATTACAGCCATCTTCGGCCTGGCTTGCTTGAATCCTGATGGTGCAGTGAGCAAGGGACTCATGTCTGAGCATACCCTTCCACGCTTATGGTGGACAAAAGGATTCAGAAAAGGGGGGTGGTGATGGACAGAGTATCTGAATTAAGCAGAACACTCCTACCCAGTCAACAGATCAGGGCTTGATCCATCACCGTTTTTTAGCTCACTGCACTATCCCAGCTCAGAACCTGGCTCCATGCAAATTAGTCTGTCCCTGGCCCAGTGTATCATGGGAACAGGGCAGACCAAACTACCAAGCCAATTATTTTACTGGAAAGGAAACAAGCTTCCGGGGACCGGTTTCTGGCATTACAGCCGTCTTCGGCCCGGCTTGCTTGAATCCTGATGGTGCAGTGAGCAAGGGACTCATGTCTGAGCATACCCTTCCACGCTTAAGGTGGACAAAACGATTCAGAAAAGGGGGGTGGTGATGGACAGAGTATCTGAATTAAGCAGAACACTCCTACCCAGTCAACAGATAAGGGCTTGATTCATCACCGTTTTTTAGCTCACTGCACCATCCCAGCTCAGAACCTGACTCCATGCAAATTAGTCTGTCCCTGGCCCAGTGCATCATGGGAACAGGGCAGACCAAACAGACACAGCAAGCCGGGCCGAAGACGGCTGTTTTGTCCACCATAAGCGTGTAAGGGTATACTCAGATGTGAGTCCCTTGCTCACTGCACCATCAGGATTCAAGCAAGCCGGGCCGAAGACGGCTGTAATGCCAGAAACCGGTCCCCGGAAGCTTGTTTTCCTTTCCAGTAAAAGAATTGGCTTGGTAGTTTGGTCTGCCCTGTTCCCATGATGCACTGGGCCAGGGACAGACTAATTTGCATGTAGCCAGGTTCTGAGCTGGGATGGTGCAGTGAGCTGAAAAAACGGTGATGGATCAAGCCCTGATCTTTGGACTGGGTAGGAGTGTTCTGCTTAATTCAGATACTCTGCCCATCACCACCCCCTTTTCTGAATCGGTATGTCCACCATAAGCGTGGAAGGGTATACTCAGATGTGAGTCCCTTGCTCACTGCACCATCAGGATTCAAGCAAGCCGGGCCGAAGACGGCTGTAATGCCAGAAACCGGTCCCCGGAAGCTTGTTTTCCTTTCCAGTAAAAGAATTGGCTTGGTAGTTTGGTCTGCCATGTTCCCATGATGCACTGGGCCAGGGACAGACTAATTTGCATGTAGCCAGGTTCTGAGGTGGGATGGTGCAGTGAGCTAAAAAAGGGTGATGGATCAAGCCCTGATCTTTGGACTGGGTAGGAGTGTTCTGCTTAATTCAGATACTCTGTCCATCACCACCCCCTTTTCTGGATCGTTTTGTCCACCATAAGCGTGGAAGGGTATACTCAGATGTGAGTACCTTGCTCACTGCACCATCAGGATTCAAGCAAGCCGGGCCGTAGACAGCTGTAATGCCAGAAACCGGTCCCCGGAAGCTTGTTTTCCTTTCCAGTAAAAGAATTGGCTTGGTAGTTTGGTCTGCCCTGTTCCCATGATGCACTGGGCCAGGGACAGACTAATTTGCATGTAGCCAGGTTCTGAGCTGGGATGGTGCAGTGAGCTAAAAAACGGGGATGGATCAAGCCCTGATCTTTGGACTGGGTAGGAGTGTTCTGCTTAATTCAGATACTCTGTCCATCACCACCCCCTTTTCTGAATCGTTTTGTCCACCATAAGCGTGGAAGGGTATACTCAGATGTGAGTCCCTTGCTCACAGCACCATCAGGATTCAAGCAAGCCGGGCCGAAGACGGCTGTAATGCCAGAAACCGGTCCCCGGAAGCTTGTTTTCCTTTCCAGTAAAATAATTGGCTTGGTAGTTTGGTCTGCCCTGTTCCCATGATGCACTGGGCCAGGGACAGACTAATTTGCATGTAGCCAGGTTCTGAGCTGGGATGGTGCAGTGAGCTAAAAAATGGTGATGGATCAAGCCCTGATCTTTGGACTGGGTAGGAGTGTTCTGCTTAATTCAGATACTCTGTCCATCACCACCCCCTTTTCTGAATCGTTTTGTCCACCATAAGCGTGGAAGGGTATACTCAGATGTGAGTCCCTTGCTCACTGCACCATCAGGATTCAAGCAAGCCGGGCCGAAGATGGCTGTAATGCCAGAAACCGGTCCCCGGAAGCTTGTTTTCCTTTCCAGTAAAAGAATTGGCTTGGTAGTTTGGTCTGCCCTGTTCCCATGATGCACTGGGCCAGGGACAGACTAATTTTCATGTAGCCAGGTTCTGAGCTGGGATGATGCAGTGAGCTAAAAAAACGGTGATGGATCAAGCCCTGATCTTTGGACTGGGTAGGAGTTTTCTGCTTAATTCAGATACTCTGTCCATCACCACCCCCTTTTCTGAATCATTAGACCTCTCATGCACAACACCACCATCTCTCAGTCAATGTGATAGATACAGCCCAAGAAGTGAGAACTCAGAATCGGTCTCACAAAAACTGTGCAGCTACATTTAAAAAGGTAACACAAGCTCACCTTGTGGTGCTACCAATACATATTATTCACAAACAACCAACAACAGATTGTTGTGAATAGGCACACAGGCACAGCCCAGTGTGAGTATGCACAAGCCAAATTTTGGATCCATGTCCAGTGGGAACATGTAGCACACACAGGATAAATACAAACTTTGCCAGGGACCAATGCCACTGAGGCAGACCCATGCTTAAACCACATAGAAAGGGTACAGTGTTGGATGACACACATGATTAGGAGGGTAGGGTGTCTCAGGGGACTGTGGTGGGCACACTGATCCGTGGGTCTAGAATGAGCGGACTGTTAAATTAAGAACCGTCATGGCACAATGCATTTCGCTCAAAGTAATGTACATCATGTATGACAACACAACATGGGTCATGCATGCTGCAAGGGTGTGCACTTGAAACTTCACACTCCTATGTTGAGACTCATCATCAGTGCAAACAAATGTGAAGCCCTAACACAGTGCACAGGTCATGGCACAGGCAAGACACCAAAACATGTCACAAACCACCATCCCACATGATGCACAAATCAATGTGCAGTATGAATTACTTGCACCCTAGATGGGCAAGGGCATATTTCAATACACACAGACCAGGGGACACATGTGAAGGAGGGGAAGGGAGGAAAGAGAGCACCAGCTGAATATGGGCATTTCAAAAAACACTGCACATATAACCTGTCTGACCAGACACCCCAACTGTGACAGTGTTTCCAGGCTTCTGAGCACCTCAAGAAGCAGGTGACACACAACACAACAAACAGCCATGTAGCTACCCCCTCCTTGCTGCTGTCTCTCCTGCAACTGCCTATTGAGGTCGGGAAAGACCACAGCCAGGACCCGGAGCACGTGGGGGGTAAGATGACGGCTTCTAACATGCTGGCAAGGTGGCTCCATCTGCAGCTGGACCCGGGCAAACCGCCGGGTCCAGGACGGGATGTTCTGCCACCTTTTTTGAATGTTGCGCAGCCGCCGGCGATGGACCCCCACAGTCCTGACAGATCTGATGATCTCCAGCCATATCTCTCCCTTCTCTTAGGCAGATACCTGTCAGGAACACAAAGTGAAACAACATCACTACACCTGCTCCATCTCCCACACACTTTGCACACTATTGATAATGTCAACAGGGCCTAGGATGCTGACAGGACTTGCATCATTGTCCATGTGAATTAGGCCTGTGGGCAAACCCTAATGCACTACATGGCATTGAAAGTCAACAGATGGCGTAACAGATGCCACACACACACTGATCATGGCACACACTGTAGAACAGATGCAGCAGCAGGGTGTGGGATAGCTCGTGGCAAGCAGTCGCATGTCTTACTCCACTTAACAACCCTCAGCAGACCAGATAGACACACCCTGGCACAGGTCACTCACCTGTCACTGACAACAGTGGAAACAACCCTCACATTGCACATGTGCCACTTGACAAAGAGGTGTCACAGGTTTTGTGGTAACTTTGCAAGTCAGGCACACACCATTGCTTACTAGTCACATCAGATGGCTATAGCTGCTGCAAACGCCATGCATCTGTGGTGCAACACTTCACATACACACTCACCCAGATGATAAGGAAAATTCACACACTGCAATGGCCATGAGGTTAAACACATCCTTTGTACAATATCACCACAGGTCCACACAAGTCATACACAGCTGTGAGTACAGTCCGGTGTCACTCTGGGGGAAACACTGTTACACCTCTGGACATTTGGGAATAAAGCCACCAAGGTCTTGCACAGCTGCATGTGTCACACACTATGCAGTGAATGTCACAGTAAGCACAATGCAAGTGAGGACTGAACACACATGAACAACTTCATGGTCTGCATGAGAGACACCACCATGTACACCCCCTGGGACACTCTCAGAACAACATTGCATCTGTGTCCCACCAATACACAATGCCTGTTGGAACACTCACACAACAGGTGTACAGTCAAAGGAACTGCAGTCAGCACTCACCTGCTCCCCTGGTCTCCCATACAGCTTGCTGTACTGTGGTAGGAGGGCATTCAGCAGGGCCTGGTTTTCCTCCTCAGTGAATGCTGGTGCCCTCTCCATTGTATGCGACATAAGAGTCCAGGGAAGGCAGAGTCAGCAGCAGTGTGGTCCACTCCAATGTTGTGCAGGCAAGTGCTCTCTCACAGCTACAAGCAGCCTTAAATCTGTGCTGCTGAGGGGCTTCCAGTCTCAGGAGTACAGTGTGATAGTCCAGATTACTTTGCATCCAACGTTTCATCCAATCCCTTTACACATAAGGATCTGACACACATTTGCATGGTTCAAAATTTTAGCTTCAGCTCCACAACACATTTGCAACATTGTATATTTTTGCCCAACTGACTTTTGCAGGACACCTGTAGCACACACTCAAATTTCAGTCTCCATGACAACCAGGCTGCATTCAGGGCCTAGTACTCGTCCCCAAGGTGTCCCCTATGTATTTTTTGAGATCCACACATGTGTATGGTGCGTTTCACGTCACATATGGCACCTTTTTAATAGTGATATGCTGTACACTCACGCACAGAAACTCGGGGTATGGCTCGCTAGCGTATGGCACGATTACAATAGTGAAACGTCCCGCACACACGCATGAAAACTCGGGTTATGGCTCGCTCGCGTATGGCACAATTACAATGGTGATACGTCCCACACACACGCATGGAAATTCGGGGTACGGCTTGCTCACGTATGGCACGATTACAGTAGTGATACGTTCTGCACACACGCACGGAAACTCGGGGGAACGGCTCGCTCACGTATGGCACAATTACAATAGTGATACGTCCCGCACACACGCATGGAAACTCGGGGTACGGCTCGCTCACGTATGGAACCATGTAATAGTGATATGTCCCGCACACGTGCACGTAATATCGGGATACGGCTCTTTTGCGTATGGCACCATTACATTAGTGAGACGCTCCACACACATTCACTTGTGAATGCATGGGTACAGTGCGTTTCACACTGTAGGTTTCACACGCTCACGCATGGCACCATTACAATAGTGATACGAGGCGCAAACTTGACATGAATGCTGGGGTATGGTTCAAACAAGGATGTGTATCAAGTATGTTTACTTTAATACTTACATCTGCAGGTCATAGGTGTGGCAGGCAGTGATATAGCCCCGAACATCTGATCTTGTTTCACAACTGATGTGTGCTGACATGTTGACACATGTCATGTTTGATGTGCCACTATGTGGTATACATAACCTTTACACTTGTCACATGTGTACCATTATGCAGATGTAGCCTGGTACATCAACACTGGGATTGCACAGTCATCACTATGGGCACCTGTCTCATGATGCCAGGGACCGAGGCACTTTGACACTTGACATTTCACGCTCAGCATGACCCTATGTGACTATGTCCGGTGTGTGTTGTGTCAAACCTTGAGCTAGATGTTTGTGTCACGTAAACTGCATCTGCTGTTGGTGCATCTAACATGGGTCTGTGTTGAAATGGGGAATATATTCACATGTACGCTCACCATGCCACTTGTGCATGTCTACGGCTTTTGGGTCTGATGGCATCAGGCATCAATTTACCAAAGGCACACATGTCCGCATCCTTACAAGGGCTGGGTAGTTTTTTTGTCACATGCACACCTTTACTATGTTTTTGATATGTATTTTTGCTATTCCATGTGACCTGTGGATGTGCCTTGCAGTCAGCTGTCCGGATGGGTTGACAAACTTCCACTGCAGGTTTGGTGAAGTGTGTCACCCAAGTGATATCTTGGGTTGTTCTCCCAGATCATACCAGCAGCTTGTTTCAGGGCATGTCATGTTTATTGAGGCAAACAACAGGTGTATCTGGGTTTATGTAGGAGTGCCAGCAAGCTGCTTATCTGTCCGGGATGCATTGCACATGCCAGACTCCATAGTGACATGATGTCTAGTAGCAGTTTTGCATGTGATATGTACCTTGCCATTGATGTTGTTTGGCGGTTATTCTACATTCTTCCCAAAAATGTCCTGCAGGGCACTGCCTCTACCAAGGCCATTTCCAGTCTTGGCTACCATGAGGGAACGTGACTGCATCCGACATTACAGATTCACTCAACAGTTGATTCAGGACTTGACGGACAGGCTGGAACCACATCTCCTACTGCAACACAGGTATTCTTCTGCGCTGATCCCCAAGCTAAAGGTGATGGCAGCCCTACATTTTTTTGCACCAGGTACGTTCCGATTTACCATAGCTGATGTAGGTGGCATGTCACAAACAATGTTCAGCCGTGTCATGCGTGATGTGTCAGCAGCCATGTTGGAGGATATTGATGAATTCATAAAATTTCCTACCCCTGAAGAGTTTAGAGATGTAAAGGGTGAATTCTATGCCCTGGTGGGATGCCACATGTAATTGGGTCCATTGATGGGACACATGTGGCTTTGGTGCCACCACAGGCTCAGGAACAGGCTTTCCGCAACAGGAAACATTATCAGTCTATAAATGCCCTGGTGGTGTGTCTTGCTAACATGATGATTTCCCATGTTTGTGCACACTATCCAGGATCCTGCCATGATGCATTCATCATGAGGCATAGCAGGGTGCCAAGATTGATGCTGCAGCTGTACAACCATCGGGCATGTATTGTTGATGGGTATACTCTGTGTGTCCTGTGTGTTTCAGTATCTTTCGCTCTGCCTGCATCTCATGAACCACTTATTTACATGATGTATATTTGCAGGTGACTCGGGATATCCCAACATGTCATGGCTGATGACACCTCTCCGTAACCCAAGAACAGCTGCAGATCAGCGGTACAATAATGCACACGGGCAGACCAGGCGAGTGATCGAGTGGAGGTTTAGCCTCCTGAAGAACCGATTCCGGTGTCTCGATAAGACCGGCGGATCCCTCCCATATGCCCCGGCCAAGGTCTCTAATATCTTCATTGTGTGCTGCATGCTGCACAACATGGCAGTTGAGAAGGCAGTGCCACTCATCCTGGATCTTGAGGAGCAGGAACATCCACCCGTTGAGGATGAAGGGCTTGGTCACGATGCAAGTAATGAGGAGGAGGATGATATCTTGAGTCAGCTCATACGCAACTTCTTTTCATAATGGTGAGTCCTGCGAATGAGTAAGCAAGCTTGTAGCATTAAGTGGCATGTGTTGCAATGTGTGTGTCCAGCTGACTGCATGCACATTCACTTTGAAGTGTGTTCTGATTTGTCACGCAAGTGCTGATGTCATGACAGACTGAAATGCCCAATGACTTAGCTTTAATCTTACATGTGAACTACATTGTTAGTGTTTTGTACCTGCCCATGTCTTTAGCAAAAATTTGTAACGGTGAGCCCTTGTGTGTCTCTCATTCCCAGGTTGCTGTGCCTGTTGTCTGTTTGTGTCATCTCAGTCCTCCTACTATTCTTCATGATTATTGCAACGTGGGGTGAGTCAGCGAGCCATGCACAGACATGTGTAAATGTCATTTCAGGTAAGAGAACCAAACAGGCTTTTTTGGGTTGATATGGTTTGGGAATGTGTGGGAAGTGTTACTGTGCATGTTGCTGAACCATCCATACATGTGTAATCACCATGGATCAAATTACATGTTGCACCACTCCCATGACAGGACAGTCACCCTTCTTGACAGTCATCTGTTGTGGAGTATTGACTCTGGTGAAGGCATCAATGTGTGTCAACCATGACCCTGACACATTGCGGATTCCACGTGTTGACATCGTGTGGGACATCACAACCACAGGCTCCATGGTGAATTGCAGCATCACTGTGTGCAGCAGGATGTTTTCGGCTCAACCGCTTAACCCCTTCCCTGCAGGCCCGTTTCCGCCCCCGTGCGGTAAACAAACGAACAGGGGCGGGCCATGACGAATGCCAGCCGTCATCAGCACACGAGCACCGTAGTGCATGACGGCTGGGGTTCGTCACCTGCATGGAAGGGGTTAATCTTGTGGGCCAGTATGTCGCGTCACTGTCACGTTGCTTCCTCAGGGCCGGTGGAGAACACTGCTTTGCAAGCCTTCTCAGTCATATATGTTAACTTTCTATTCCCATGATGCCAGGAACGTTGCGCTCAAGACATCACAACATTGTGCTGTAGCTAATGTGAACGCTTACGTTGCACCAGTCGGGTGACGTCAATTCCAGGATTCTCTTGTGGCGTGCTGCATTTCTTGGTCACAGTAGGGTTGGTTTTGTGGCATTGCTCCTCATTACTCTCTGTTGATTGCCGTACCAGCAGCTTGTCATGTTAGGCATTTCTAAGCCCAGTTGGACGAGACAATGACTGTCTATTGTGGGGCTTCCTTGTGTTTACATAATTCCCTCCCTCATTGGGTAAGCTTCTTAAGGCTCTTGTGGGTGATGTATGATTTCCCTTCTTGACCCTCATTGATTGCCAGGGGTAACTACGGATTGTTTCCTTTGTGCGAGTACCACTTCAGCGCAATAGTAATTTTTTACATCGGTGCATTATTCATACACTGTGAGTACGTTCGTTACTGCATGGCTCTGATTGCATTGAAGCTGCCTGCACAGCGTTATACGCACTTCATTTTTGCACAAAAAATCTGCTACCTTTTATGTTTCCATGTTGAAATATCAGATCTAGTATAATTTCCATTACTGTGATGGCAAGTATGATACAGTGGCTGTTGTTTTCCTTTAAAGTTGTAATGGTTACAGTATAGGTCCTGAGGTATCATGTGAATCAGTGGCAAGATGTATTAAATTATTATGCTTGTTTATTTTTGTTTCAGATCTCCCTCACTGCTGTTCCCTTCCTTTCCTTCCCTTGCCTGATAACCCTATTGAGTCTGTATTTCATACTCAGACCTAGGGGCTATTGGGAGGTGGACCACAATGATCATCGCACATTTATGAGAATTCAAGGAAACACCAGTCCCAGGCAGTTGTGTGCACATTGTCTGACCAGCATGACAGGTAAACTCCTTGCATGAGTGTTATTTTGTTCTGAGCAATGGGACTGGACATGGAAATTGGCGAAAGCAGCATGGCCTCCACACAAACTTCATCCATTTTTATAGCAAATGTGTCCCACACAGTACAAAGTGCAACATTACTGTAAACGCCGATCTCCTGCCAGTTTGCATGTGTCATCTATGGCATACTTGACAAGGATTGTGCATATGGGAGTATGTGTACTGGGTCAACATGCATGGTGTTCATCATAGGTAATGACCCATATTTTGCATGAAGTACATGGTTGTGTGTGTATTGTTGCAGCTTGCTACACACAACAGGCAGTACACACCTGCAGACGCTGTGTGTCCTGTGAGCAGCTTGGCATTTTGGTGCCTGATCCTGTGCCCCTCATTTATGGTGATTGTTCTTCCATTTTAGGTCTGTGACCCATGAGTGACCAGACACTCCTTCCCTTCCATACACCGGTTACATTGTGCCTTTCGATCCTCCTTCTCTTTCTGTGCTAGTTGTTGCATGGTGTCTCACCCCTTCCACCATCATGTGTTCACTCAGTCCTGATGCAGCCTCCCCTGCGGCACCACACCACCAAGTGCCCAGATTCTGCAACACACACCTCCCAGATGTTCCTCCCTCCCTCCAACCATTCTTAATGCAGGCATCAGCTTGTCAGTGCCACTGTTGCGCCACATCGTGCCAAAGGCAGGACCGTCTGCGCCTGCAACGTGCACAGTGCAAGACCCTCTGGTCCTTCCATGACGCAGATAACACAATAGACTCATGCTCCAGCCCCACTCAAAACAGGGAACACAAGACATTCATCCACCTGCTGTCAGGCAACCCCCAAGCGCACCCATTACAGATTTTCTGGCTGTGTGTGCAACTCCTACTGCGAGAACGCGCTGCCCCGCATGACAGACCATGTCCCTACAACAACGTCATGTGCCTCATACTGCACAGCCGCTACATCCACCAGCACGCCATTGGACTCCTGTCACCTCAGCCAACACAACAGCCCCACACAGCTCCTTCATTATAGTGACCTGGTTGAACGCATCCCCAGCAAACTACATCAACATTGCCATCACAGGGGTGCGTGGAACAAATTCAGAGGGGATATATGTGGAACAGAATAATGCCGGAAAAAAAACAAAAAAGAACTGGATTATGTAAAAGGAACAAGCTTTGATGATGTCGTGCCTGTAACACCTGTGTCCAATTGTACACTGGGGATCGACACTGTGCATTTGAGAAATTGTATACTACTGTGCTGTGATTTCGCTGTTAATGAATTAATAAACATAAATAAATAAAAAAACAGTACCATCACAGATGTATATGAGATCACCCACAGGGAAAACACCAACACTCCAGGAGGATGACTAGCAATTTCTTCAGAAGTACCCCATCAGAGTCACATACTACACCAAGGACACACTCAGCATTGTCAGACATCTGCACTTCCTGTTTCACAGCAACCCCCAAACATCCCTCAGTCTAACTATCGGCTACAGATCTCCAGGCCTGCACCCACAATTCTGCTGAGCCAACTACAATTATTATCGTAGCCATGTATTGAGCGGACATCTAAGCCAACGGGGTTGTCCCAGCGCTGTAGTGTGCCGAAAATGAGGCAGCATACAGAAGAGCAACTATCTAGCAGGCTAAATATCCAGGTCTTAAGGGCTCAGCGAGAATCACAATCATACAATCACACAGAATCAGATGCAGCGTAAGAGGTAGTTAAGTCCAACATTGGGAAGTTCGTGCATGAGAGGTTTCACCTCCTGATCTACGTTTAGGCACGAATGAGCAAGTGCTTGTCATTGGAACGTAGAGATCGTGTTTGACAAAAGGGACGCAGTCTCCTCCTAAGATAGACCGGACCACAGCCTTGTCCTGCCCAGGAGGCAAGTGTAAGTGCCTTGAATTCTATTTGTGTAGCCATGGCAGATAATGGAGTAGCCTTGTATGAATTTTTCTGAAATTGTGGTCCATCCAGGCCACAATAATGTAGAGAATATTTCCTAGTTTGTCAAACGTTAGCTGCACACACAGCATTCTAGGTGAATAGCAGCTGAGGCTCATCAGCATATGATATGATTTGGACTTCAGAAATGCCAATCGATGCAGCCATCGGGGTTAAGTACATATTACAAGACAGAGGGCTCAGAGCAGAGACCAGCAGCCCGTCCCACTTCAGTGAATTGTCTGGGAAGATGGATAGATAGGTCTGGACCTGCTGTGTGCAGTCAGATTGTAAGTATGATATACAGGTCAACATGAAGCCAACACGCCTATGATCTTAAGGAGGTTCAGAAGAATGGGATGTGCAACAGTGTCAAATACTGTAGACAAGTCTAACAGCACCAACAACGCCTTGGAACCTACGTCAACTGCCCAGCTTATGGAGTCTGCCATTTCAATGAGGGCCGACTCCGTACTATATCTGGGGTTGTAGCAGGATTGAGAGTCGTGAAGGAGGCTATTATCTTCAACAAAGGCCATCAGTTGCTGCTAAGAATTGTTCACTTAAAAGCTTGGCCGCAGCAGTTACGTTTTATTTAGGTCTATGATTGCAAGGAAATACAGGCTCTGCGTTGGCTTTCCTTAAGATGGGCAGAAGGAACACGTTTCTCCACACATCCGTATTAGAGCCAAATTTGAGGGAAAGGTTCCAGAGGACGCTTAAATGGTGATTGTGACTCTTAGCAAGGATGTTGTATATCTTGGCGGGCAAGGGGTCAGTAGGGTTAAGGGATTTACACATCTGCAATTAGAGCAGAGAAGCTTCACATGAATATGTTTAAAATATACAGAGACCACAGAGAGGGGAAACAGATTTACAGAGTGGTACTCAGACATTGGACAACTACATCAGCACGCAGGCCCTCACCTACACTGACAACATGTGTCAGGGATACAGCAACTCCTGGCTGAAGGACAACCATTGCACCATCTGGCATTTGTACATCAACATTTGCATCCAATGGACCAAAAAACAACACACTGCACCACACTCCGTTACAGATCCACGAAGAACAATTGACCAAAGTCAACAAAACCAAGCTGTGTGGCACCCTCACACAGGACACTCCAACCAACGACACTGCCACAACCTGGATCAGCGACTGACCCAAAACTCTTCCCACATTGGCGGAATTTCCTGTGAAGCACAACAACAGTTAAGCCACCCGGGACAAGGCAGAACTACCAGACTCATACACGTCTAGTCAGACTCATGTGCAGACCTTGTAAAACAAACAACCATCAGTTAACTTTCTGCCCTGAAATCCACAGCACACAGACATCACCATATCAGCATGGACAAGAGGACAACCTCCAGGTATGGCCTAGGCACCAACACACACAACATGAATGACCTCATCGGCATCGTGAGAGAACTATCTGACCCCAGATCTCCATCCAAGAGACATCCCACCCTTGCAAGGTCAAGGGTATCCCTTGCAACTTATTACCACTGCAAGCTCGTGGATTTACACGACAGCCTCGCCACACAGGGGCAGACAGCGCTTTTTCCACAAGACATACCCACCCTCAGGTCCTGGACTCCCATCAGCAGCAAAGACAGCACCCGGCTCATGTACACCATCCACTCTGGCTCTCCCTCTGGACCTTTCCCACACAACATCTCAATAACAGCATACCCGATCGTTGAAGCCCACCTCCGGGACGTCATGAATGTCTCCTTTGAGTATGCCACTTTCCATGGGAGCTGTAGGCATGCAGGAAGCCAGGCCCTTCTTTTAGGTCATAAGGCTGTACCGCAGGTTCTCCTGGAACATCACCCTGCTTCCCTACCCAGCAGATGTCATCAAGTAGACAGTCAACAAGCAACTGACCATCTCACTCCAGCAAACATCTCCAGGCAAACTGCACCAGACCATCTTCCACTGTAATCTCCCCATTGCAACAGCCCTAATTGCCACCACCGCCAACATCTTGGACCGTGCTCAACAATGGTGAGTACACCACCCTCACCCCATTGACCTCTCATCCAGCATTCTACTCCATGTTGGACCACGGTGTCAGATCACACATCTCCAACACTGGGATCCCGAGGAAGGGCCAGGATGAAAGCCTCAAGTACCTCACCCGCAAGGCCAAGGGAGTCTGCCTCCCCCCTTCGGCACGTAGAACACTGGGGTCATCGGGCCCAGGCGTCTTCTCACAGTGTGACTATCGGCATCATCTCCATGACCCCCCTCTCCAACATCACATGCGCACACGTTCTCATCATCATGTCCTCTGCCATTGACACCCAGCTGCTCCTCACACTCACCACAGACCCAGCCACCTACAGATCCAACATTCAAGAAGGCATGAGGTTCATTGACATATGGAGGAACCTGATCCACATGAGGCTGGACTTGGACCAGACTGGGATCATCATCTGAGGGATGTCCCCTTACGGCTGGGACAACTCCTTGTGTCACAGCAGCCTCGGCAGTGCACAAGCACACATTGGCCACACACGCAAGCAGGTGCTCATCGTACACCACTCGCTCACAATAACCATGCAAATGAACACCATCTCTACCTCATGCTACAAGTCCCTCAGCATGCAGCAAATATTCATCAGATAAATCAAGTCCTAGTCAAGACAGACAGTCACCCAGGTACACAACAACAGCCGGCTGTACTACAGCAACGCCCTCTACAAAGGAACACCAGCCAGACTCCAGGAGGACTTGTGCACATGCAGGGTGCATCAGCATACCTCATCATCAACATCCCCTGCCACAGCCACATGAGCGTCCACCTGAAATACCTACAATAGGCTCACTCTCAACAGCAGACTCGCCTTCATACTCCTCAGCCACACTTATGAGGCACTCCACAACCCCAGCCCCAAAGATGAACATGGACGTCTCCCAACCAACACCCCATTGCACCAACTCTGTCCAGCCAACCTTACCCTGTGCACCAATCTCAACATCCACAGTACAACTGCATGCGGAAGATAGTTCTCCCACCTCACCAAACAGACCTGGTACTCCCTCACTGGCCACATCCACATGACCCTTGACCTCTACACCTTCATTACACTCTTCCAAAACTGTTTGTCTGAGCAGTATGGCAGACCCCCCCCATAGCAGATTGAAACCATCACAGGTGAGTATAGCGCTCCATGTATGTATTTGATGATACATTGTGACCTATGTGTGTCCCCAAACGGACTCAGATCCCAGTGTATAGATGGTTTGACTTTGTTCCACACTGTGGCATACTTTGTCAAACCCCCACACGTATGTTGTAGAATGATGAAAACTGACTGCAACATCAATTTCTGTAGTGTCTGTTTTTTTATTTATCATTTTTGGGAAAAATGAGTTGGTGATGGGTGCTATACAAAAAGGGGAGAATCCAAAGTTCACAAAGGGAGATGTGATGCCTTGCAGTTTGAGTCACCAGAGTCCAGACCACAGTGCTTGGCATCATTGGTCATACCGCAACCAGCAAGTCCATGTGGGAGAGTAGGACAGTCAATGAGGTGATGCTGTTGCACACAGATTGCAGGTGCCAGACCAGGTGTCCTGGGAGATGTGCATGGCCCACTGCCTCTCACTGTCTTTTCCGTGGACGACCCACCTTCCTTGCATGGGACGCTCTGTCGGACGTCATCCTTCTCCTCCCTCCCTGTGCCTGGTGGTGGTCTTTGCCTTGAAGTGTCTTGCCTGGTGACACAGGGAGGGTGCTGCATGTTATCAGCAATCCGACGGAGTGAATAGCTTATGTCCCTTTGCACCGCCAGGAGCTCAACCAGTCTTGCCTCCATCCTTCCTTTATGAGGCGTCGCTGTCGGTGGGATGAGGGACATGCGGAGCCTGGGACTGTGAATCTTCTTCCCCATCGTTGGGGTTCAATTCCGCACGTTGCCCTGTGGGTGAGAGTAAGACAATGTTAATGCAATGTAATGCAACATCCATTAATCATACTCATTGTAGTTGGCACTGTTCCACCTGGGAGTTGGCCATGCTTTGGATTGTCCTCAATGTTCACTTGTGGATGGGTATGTTGTGGTGTCCGATTGATGTGTCCCCCATGACTCATTGATATGGGGTGCCATCTTTACAATAACTGGCACAGCCCTGCATAGCAACAGGGATTCACCAGTCTTTGTGCATCACACCTATGCCAGCACAGATGCAACACATTCACATTGTGGAGCACCATGGTGGGAAAAATGGGTCAGCAGCGTCACACATCTGTGCTGTATTAGTAGGTACATTGCTGGAGTAGCATCACCAGCGCACATCAGCTCCAACAATGGTCAGTGTGGCCCTATCTGAACAATGTTGCTTCATTCCTTACGCCTGCATCAGCCATGCACAGGGTTTTGACGCAGCATGTACTTATAGGTGACAGGGTGGAATCTTATAGATTTCACATATCCACTTTTGGGAGGCATGCCTACGCCATTACGCACACCCACCCCCTCCCCCCCTGAGCAAGTACACCTAGTTGTGGTGCAGGGCTTTAGGACATGACACATCTCCCAGATGCATCACCTTGTAAATTCCCAGCACCATGGCACCTCTTTTGTGCCGTAGCTGTGTTACAGTGGTGACGCAACGGCGGCGTGTAAGAAGCGCAAGTGGCTTGTGAATGTGCACCATGCATTTGTTGCTTGGATGCTTCATCAGATCTGAATTGGTTGAGTTGTGTTACATGAACATTGTGACAGTGAGGAACTCCATTGCCTGTCTCAGGTGGGTATGTTTGTGTAAGGGGTGTGTGTGACAGCCTGTGGTGGTGGTTGGAGTCTGAGTTGGCACTGGGCCTCCCTCTGGTGTGGCTGTCTACCCATGGAGCATGCTGCCATGACAGTGGCTGTGAGTTCCTGACCAAGATATCTGACCTTGTTGTCCTGGTATTTGTGTTTGCACTGGTCACAGGAGGGGCTTGTGCTGCCTACACCGGCACCCAGTGTCAGGTAACTTGTCAGTACATTCACACTCCATGTGCATTGAACATGGTGCATGGGTGTGTACCTGCGCCATATGGGATGAGTACAATTGGACATGGGCATCCACAGAGTTGTTTATAGGGATGTGCAGAATTTTAGCTTCATCACCATCCCATTTGCACCCTCCTAAACTCCCCGTTGCACCCTTCTCCCCCTCCCCTTGCACACTCCTCCACTCCCTCTTGTACCCTTCTCCCCCTCCCCCTTGCACACTACTCCACTCCCCCTTGCACCCTTCTCTCCGTCCCCCTAGCATACTCCTCCACTCCCCCTTCCACCCTTCTCACCCCCCTTGCACACTCCTCCACTCCCCCTTGCACCATTCTCCCCCTCCCCCTTGCACACTCCTCCACTCCCCTTGCACACTTCTCACCCTACCACTTGCACACTCCTACACTCCTCCTTGTACCCTCCCCCTCCCCCTTACACACTCCTCCACTCTCGCTTGCACCCTTCTCACCCTCCTCCTTGCACACTCCTCCACTCCCCCTTGCACCCTTCTCACCCTCCCCCTTGCACACTCCTCCACTCCCCCTTGCACCCTTCTCACCCTTCCCCTTGCACGCTCCTCCACTCCCCCTTGCACCCTTCTCACCCTCCCCCTTGCACACTCCTCCACTCCCCCTTGCACCATTCTCCCACTCCCCCTCTCCCTTGCACACTCCTCCACTTCCCCTTGCACACTTCTCATCCCCCTGCACACTCCTCCACTCCCCCTTGCACCCTTCTCTCCCTCCCCCTTGCACACTCCTCCACTCCCCCTTGCACCCTTCTCCCCCTTGCACACTCCTACACTCCCCCTTGTACCCCTCTCACCCTCCCCCTTGCACACTCCTACACTCCCCCTTGCACCCTTCTCACCCTCCCCCTTGTATACTCCTACACACCCCATTGCATCCTTCTCACCCTCCCCTTGCACACTCCTATACTCCCCCTTGCACCCTTCTCCCCCTCCCCCTTGGGCACTCCTATACTCCCCCTTGCATTATCCTACACTCTCCCTTCCACCCTTCTCACCCTCCCCCTTGCACACTCCTACACTCCCCCTTGCACCCTTCTCCCCCTCCTCCTTGCACACTCCTACACTCCCCCTTGCACCCTTCTCCCCCTCCCCCTTGCACACTCCTACACTCCCCTTGCACCCTTGTCACCCTCCCCCTTGCACACTTCTACACTCCCCCTTGCACCCTTCCCACCCAAGGGTCAGGTGCTACCACCTGGTACAATGGGGCCATTTGTAAGGCACGATGGACTAGGGCCGGCCCTGATTGTGCCAACACCAGTAACACTGGCAATCCAGGAGGGCCCAAGATCCCCCCTCCCCCCCATACGGACATACAGGGAATTGGGTCTGATTTGGGGTTCCACAATGCATTTAGTGGCACCCACCCTCTCAGAATACAGGACGTCTGATATTGGGTCTGTGCCTCCTGTAGCATGAGACATGGTATTGTCTTGGTTTGTTAATGAAACATACACATGTTAGTGGCATTTGCGTTGTTTTTGCCTGTAGTTATGGACAGTTGGCGCTTGGCGCTTGTTGCGGGCATTTTTTGTACTTGGAGTGTGGCTGCCATTACCCCCATGTTACATGAGTTGTTAGTATACTCACCAGGCTCTACGACTCCTTCAATCCCATGTACTCCCACCGGTGGTAACAGGGCTTAGTTTGAATTTTTGGTGGGTGTGTTATAAGGGGTGAGTCTGAGTTAAGCCCTCTGTTTGCCTGTTTGGATCTGGCCAGGACATTCATTTGCAATGGTTTGTACACATGAGATATGTTTTGTGGTGTTGTGCGAGTCGTTTGCACCCTCCTTGTGATGTTTTTTTGTGGGTTCGCGTGCGCTTAGTTCAGGGGGGGTTCGATTCGTATTTGCTTTTGGGGCTCGCTCATACGCAACGTTTTTCCGGCGTTCGCGTGCGCTTGGTTCAGGGTGGGGTGTTTGAATCGTATTTGCTTTTGTGGCTCGCTCATACGCAACGTTTTTCCGGGGTGCGCTTGGTTCAGGGGGTGTTCGATTTGTATTTGCTTTTGTGGCTCACTCTTATGCGACGTTTTTCCGGGGTTCGCGTGCGCTTTGTTCGGGGGAAGTTCGATTCGTATTGGATTGTGCGGCTCGCTCATACGCAACGTTTTTCCGGTGTTCGCGTGCGCTTCGTTTAGGGGGGGTTCGATTCGAATTGGATTGTGCGACTTGCTCATACGCGATATTTTGGTACAAATCGCAGTTGATCTGCGATGACGTTTTCCCGTACGAATCCCATTCTCGATCCCTGGTCTGGATTGTACTTGTCGGGTCGTACAACATGTTTACGGAATGTACGGTTTATTTCCCGAGTCCGTGTCGTATGGATTTTCGCTTGAATTTCATACCGTTTGCAAGGATTCAGACGTATTTTTATGAAACGGATCATACTACGCGATTCGGGCGGATTTGTACGATTCGTACAGAACCGACTACGAATAAGGATCGTCGGACAGTTATATTTCCCGAATCAGAATCGGCTCCTCGATATAATAACATTCTATATTATAATATTCTATATGATGACATTCGATATAATAACATTCGCTATTACTTACCTATATGTCGATATTATGTCCAACTATATTATGTCTATTCTATATACTGTCCTCTTGATATTTTTGATTCTATATTTTGGGTGTTTACCCTATAGGAAGCTGATAGGTGCAAAGCTCATTAAAGCTGCCCGTGTGATTTTCAGCAGTATTACTTTCTAGTGTTTGCTGGTGGCCTAATTGCTTTATTCTGATGCATTGCCTGTATTATGTGGGCAGGATATTGACTCTGCCCTGTTGTGGAACTCTGCAGAATCTCATGGAGATTTTCTCTAACTCCCCGCAATTCCGCAATGTGAAACTCTGTGAGCTCCACCCAGGCCTAAACATATCTTTGAAAAAAATGTACATTCAAACTTAAACCTAAACATTAAAGAGACATGTGGAATGTGCCAGCTGCAGTTAACCCATGTGAACTAACTTGAACCCTGGCACTTAGTATTTTACAGGTTAAGCCAGCGGTTCCCAAACTGTGTGCCGTGGCGCCCTGGTGCGCCGTTATGAGTTGTCAGGGGCGCCGCGGCACGATGTGGGAAATTGCAGCTGCATTGCTAGAAATGTACAAATGCCACCTGCAATATTGGCATACATACGCCATACGCAGCTCTGACCATTGTTTGAGGAGCGCTATTGCTGCCGTGCCTCGCGGGACCCTCTTCGCAAGGAAATAGGTAAGTAAGAAAGTGAAGTCTGTTTTAAGTAACACTAGGGCCGCTGAAGTGTTGGTACTGGGATGGGAGGGATTCCTGTGTGTTCTGTAGAACAGTACGGGAGTAGAATGTTGGGAGCCCCAGCATAAAATCAAGAAGGGCAAGATCGAAGGTCAGGTCATTTACTGAGCAGTTTTAAGCTCCTCAACCCCGGCAATGATGCATTCGTATGACTGCTTTAGTCTGTGACTGTGTACTTGCTGAGTTGCAATCCGCCGCTTTAGGTTAATAATATTAGGAGAATGTTATTCACTTTTGAATGTTCCAGATGCATGGCGTTTTTTTTATGAGTCTGACATAATTATTAGTGCTGCTTTAAATTCAGCTGCTGTGCTTTCTTTTTTTTTTTAAACATACTTTATTGGCTTTTTTAATTTTGTATATCATACCATCATGTTATATATCGTGTACCAA